>NC_066612.1:18842500-20179500 GCF_025231255.1 Drosophila biarmipes
AATAAATTTCGCTGACAAAAAACAAGCAAAACACCGAAATGAGTGAGTGAGCGGAGCAGAGCAGAACGGAAAGTTGGCCCCAAAAACATTGTATGTACATGCCGCTAAGTACGCGAGAATTTCGACTAAGTGCCTGTGCGGGATGGATAATGCTCAACTGGCGGCCTCGCAGCCTCTTGGCATCTTAGGATCCCGGCCTCTCAGCATTTCGCGTTTCGGTGTGTGTTTATATATCACTCACATGTATGTCAGATGACAAACAACTGACAAGTGACAAGCTTCAGCGTCTCTGCATCCCAGCATCCAAGTTGTCGTCTTGGTCGACTTTAGCCGCCTGACGATGATGAGTGGTGGCCAAGGCGACGTCGGCTACAGTGGAACGCAATTAATATGGCTCTTGGTGGGGGATCGGCATCGACTGGACGAGGCAGTGCGGCAAGGGATTATGGAGATGGAGGGATGTTCGATATGTCTGGGTATGCAAGGTCCTCAAAGAAAAAAAAGAAAAATGCTTGAAGGGCTTTAGACGTGATAAACAAAAACGTTATTTTAAAGTCCTTTGTTCTTTAAAAAATTTGAATCTAGTAGTCATGTTAAACCAAAAATATTCACTCCAACGTAACGTAAAATAAGCATTTTATAAAGCCGCATTTAGTTTTCTTTAACAAAACACCTAAGTAATTTTTTGAAAATGTATATTTTTGTAGTTACTTTTTTTAAATATTCATAGTTTTTTCATAATTTTCTTGGTAGAATTTTTTTGAATTTTTTGAATAGTATTAACCTCGGCTTGGTAAATTTCTTTGGTAAACTTGCATAGATACACTTTAAAAATGCACCCCATACCTAACTTCAACCACGCCCCAAAGAGTTATAGCCCACTGTTAGCACTAGATTTCTTGGGCTTTGGCAGCGAATTATTATGATTATAATGATGAACGCGTGGTTGTCCGATACGCCCAGCCGCCTCTTGCCAATTGGGGCCCGGTCCGTCAGCATGAGGAGGAGATAAGCCCGGGAAGAGTTCCGCGGAATTTCATCCGGCGCACATCACATCATCTCGGCGACGAGGTTGCCCAGGCAATTGTCTGCTTCCCGAGCCGTTCAGCAAATCCAAGAGTGTCAGAAAATTAAGAAGCCCAATTAGATGCTGCCACCTGTCAGCAGTTCGTCATTTCCATCCGAGAATATGACATTCATTCATACGGCAGAGTGACGAAGTAGACGAAACGCATCAACGGACGGGTTGTTCTACTTGTTATTTTTCCGAGATTCCGAGATGCCGAGCTCCCAGTGTGTGCGAGACGTTTAATCACAAGAGTTGAGGCCATCATTGGGGCAAATGTGGCGGGGATTTTCGAGAAATAAATGTTTAAATATAGCCTTTGTCTTTTTACTACAACTATTTTGTTGACCCAGTTGTGCTAGTAACTAGGCACAGTTAATACAAAATTGGTTCCAAGCGGGCTTAAAGAACCCGAAATATACGGAACTATTTTGAGGGCACAAATAACGCGTAACTGAATAACAATCGCGAATGCACTGGGTGACATGAAGCGATGCAAAATGCATTCCCAGTGATTATGTGATATGTGCTGCAGCTGATTCCGTATCTTCCTCTGGATCTGGAACTGATGGTGGTGATGATGATTCTGTCGCTGCCAGCCAACATGAAGAACAAGCGCGAAGACGACGAGTGCACTGGGAAAAATATGTTAACCATCTTTATATACTCGAAAATATGAATAGCTGTTATAGACGGAATTTAACTAAATTTAAATGTTAATTGTAAAAACTAGTTTATTTATTGTTTTAACATTATGTTTGGGATACGATAACTTACAATATTAACAATCCTATGGCTAAAATATAAAATATCTTGAGGAATATTTTAGTTGCCTGCTTTTCGTTCGTGCACCGGGATTAGGGTTCGGGAGAGGGACCTTGACGGAGTCTTGGCACATGGCTGGTGACAATCTCGCATCGCGAAGGGCGTCTGAAACTGATGAGGTTAACAGCAAAGGCGCTGGCTGATGATGAGCCGTATTATGTTACACTGCCACGGCGCTCCGGAGCTCCAGAGCTGAGGAGCTTGTCATAAATGTCGCACGCCGCGTTCACTGATAGTTGTGATTATGTGCCGCAGTCCCCCCTTAGCCCCTTTTCCATTTAAGGCCCCCTCGGATCTGCCTCGAAATATTATGTTTGTGTAATCCGCTGCGCTGGGCGACTGGGCGAATTTGCATGCGCACGAAGGCGTCATCGAAAATGCATCATTAGCGTCTGGGAATTGGCCAAACAAGTCTATTTGTCGCCTCTCGCTGGGGAACTCGAATCACGTTGCGATATGCAAAAGAGTTTTTCAGCACCCACGACTGCCGAGGAGGCTGAAATGCTAACGAGTGAGCGAGCTTGGAGCGGGGAGTTGGGAGTTGGGAGCTGGAAGTTCGGAGCCGGGACAAGGGATTTGCCGGCAGGAAACACTTGTTGCCAGCGTGTGGCTCTGATCACTGTGTTCAAAAGGCCCTGAACAGCATTTTGTAAGCAATTCAAATGCAAATTCGAAATCGTGGCTCTTTGTTTCAGGGAAAAAATAAGGCGTCATGTTGTCTAAGCTGATCTAAGTCAGCCAGTTGTAGTATGCCACCAGGTCACTGTGCAGTACTCAGCTCCATTAAAGGCAATCGGTTGTATTAAACCGCAACTGAAAATATTTGACATAAATGTCCATGTAATGGCAAACCAAATTGTAAAAATAAATACAATTTAATAATAAGGCACTTAACGCCTTCATAGGGATGATCAAATTGAAGCATACAAAATAATATATTTACTTCACTACACACTTCAGAATATATGGACAGATAGAACGAAGGACGTGAGACCACAAAGAATATTCTAAGGATTTCACTATAGAATACATCGAACCCTTAGTTAAAAAGATATGACGATGACGAAAGATGAAGAGCATAGTCAGTGAAGTCACAGGTAGTAAGAAATTATAAGTAGATGAATGGGTAAAAATGTAAGCCCTTGCAAACCCGGTAATTTATTTATAAAATAAATTTCCGATAGCCAGCACAATTTGGAAGTTTTATAAAATGTTATTTACGTGAATGACTTTCAACCGCTTGCCCTGTTTAGTCTTCTTATGAGAATCCAAATCAAAAGTTTTTAACGTAGACTGTGATTTCAGTACTTGCCTTTTTGCCTAGGCTGTAAATGCTCCAGATCTCGTCTTCAGAGAGGTTGTGATTTCTAGCAAATTTCAGTGACTTTTACACAGTTCCATATTTATACTAAACTTTGAGTATTATAGTACAATTCTGTTTTATATATAAGAACTAATAAAGTTTTTTGTTAAACGCTATCGCAAAGTTATGGGTCGAATTCGAGATTTTGAGGGGCATTAGTGGCATTAATCGGATGTAAACTAAATATACATTTTTCCGTGTAACTCTATAAGCCGAAAAAATAAATCCCATGTGATTATCGAAATGTTGTACTTTATAATTTGGTTTACTTTATTATTAAACTACAATGTGTCAAAATTAGGCAGTTTGCGAAGATATTTACTCTTGGTGAATTCTCCTCGCTGCTTTGGGCGTCTTATCCATTTTATTAGTTGCACAACAGGCTGCAGGGGCTACGATCCATTTCATTTTAGTTTGAAATACTCAGCCTTGCCCTCAACTGCTTTAGATTAAGATAATGTAGCTGTCTTGGCTGGCAGAAATAAGTAAACTGAATGTCCCTAGCCTTTTCATTAGCCCTGATGTGCAACATATTTGCGCATAGGAAAGTAGCGGTTCCAAGGCTTCTCCTCTGGAGAATCTTTGTGGAAATTTCAACAGGCCCCAATTTGTCAGGCGGTTGACAAAATACGCTTTGTGTTGCTGTCTCTTTGGCCGCGAAGTCGAGCGCCTGCGACTTGCCACTTGTCTGCGGCGAGGCTGAGTGAAAAAACATTTCCGGATGAGTAACCCATCAGTCAGCGGGCGCGTTGGATGGATGGATGGGGAGCTGTTGACACCACTTTGGGGGCCACGGACTCATCGCGATGCAAAAGTTGCCAAGTGATTTGGCAGTGCAACAAGTGAGCAGTAAATTTTGCGAGGGGCTCCGCAGTAGGGGAGTTTGGAGGCGTGACAGGATGGGATGGCGATTCGGCGCGTGATTGAAAACTGATGGCGTTTGCCTGGCGTTTACATTCGAAATGCATTGGCATTAAATAAGCAGAAATTGCGCATTTCTCACGCGAGATGCTGGCACCTCACGGATACAGCCAGTACAGATGCAGTCACAGATACCGATGCATCTGCATCTGCCTGTCGTCGGGCATCTCCATCTCCATTTCCATCCTCATTCCAATCCCATTTCACTCCCGAGTGCGAACGCGAATCCCCGCCATCTCGCGTCACCCACTTAAGCTCCTACGGCCGGATGCGCAAATGGCAATGAGATTCAGATGGAACGACAGACCCAGACACAGATTCAGATGCGCCGGAGACCTGGGCCGCCTGCTTCCTAGTCGCGTTCAGATTCAGTTGAAGCCCTGACAAAATGTATCTGTTTGCAATTAAATGTCAACGACTGAAAATCGCTGACAATCTGCCAAATTCCATGGCACATTGCAGCGTAATGTTATCTAACAGAACCGACTAGATGTCACTGATATATGCACATGGCAGATCCAGTGCGTTTCAACACACTTGGACAGTTGTAAGCCGATGTAATGCCTTTCCCACATGTGAGAACTTATTGAGTGGCTTTATGTGAAGAAAAAACGTTAGTTATTGCCAATATGTCTCACTAAATCATTAACAATATTTTTTTTAATTTCAATATTAGTTTACTTTTTTTTAATATTAAAAGATTGGTTAAAAAAGGAATAGGAAATGGCAACCAAAATCGTATCTATCTTTATAAGGTGTCTAATCAATCAGCTTTCTTAAAAGTATAATAATGTATTCTCCTTAGTTTTTAACAACTTGAATCAAAAGGGTTTTTTTGTAAATGGTATATAAATGAATAAATGGTATAAAATATAAATGCAATGACCTATCATTTCGCACTTTATTGGCAAGTACTTTTTTTTAGTATGAAAGTGATAGTGCTTGAAAGAAGTAAGGAAGGCTTTAAAAAATGTGTGCTAAATTCCAATACGTATATTTCAGCTGAATATCTGGTTTTAGTACCCTCTGCTTTGAAACCTTGTTTCCTCCAAATGATAACTAAATTATGCCAGGGCTGCGCAGCTTAAACCTGACCAAGAACTACCTGAAGCTGGGCTCCCTGTCTGGAGGCATTGATCGGGCTGCTCACTTATTGCAATTCAAACAATTACCATAAATGACGATAAATGGCTGGACTTTAATCAGAGAACCATGGGAAGCCAAAGTCGAAGTCGAAACCCAAATCCGATTGGCCGTGGTGGACGAAAACGCGCAGGCGCAACCCGGTTGGTGAAAAAAGAGTGCCAGTCGCCGAGGATTTGCGAGACTTTTGTGCGGCGTGTCAAACGTCAGGAGACGGGACTGGACTGCGGATTCGAGTGGGACAGAAAAGCAAAACCGAAAGCGAGGCCAGGACCAGGGGACCAGCGACTTTCCCAGCCAGCCATGGCACCCATTTGCCATGAAATATAACCTCAATCAACATTCGCTCATTACCCGGGGACCGCGGCTTTAGCTGCGGCGTCGGTGCAGTCAGGATGACATTTTATTTATGAATACCAAATTGTAAATTATTAACATGTTTCACGCAAGTTATGGCCTGAGCCATGAGTGTCCAACAACGGAGCTCGCGGATGCCGGCGATGGATCGCCGACTAGTCTCCCCGGACACCGTGAACCATGGACAACTGGACACCTGGACACCTGGGCAGGTGGGACAGGGCAGAGCAGGCCAGGAGGTTTAGTTGCCAGTCTGCGGAGGCAGCATTTTGCTCGATGCAAACTTTTAGCGCTTTGCTAAATGAAAAGTTAATGGCGCGCCTGAACATACAAATGAGGTTATTAGCGCTTGATTATGGTCTTCATTTGGAAATGCCTGTGGCACGAAGAGTTCGGCAGGAAATTGTTGAACAAGGAATGGAAAAATATTAGGAAGACAAATTGAATTTTTTTAAAAGGTTTTAGATTTTACACAACTTTAAAATTAGCTAGGATTTTGTAACTCGTTTTGTCGGTCGTTTTAAATATTAAGAAATGTTTTGAGATATGTTTTTTTAAGTTTCATATTTAGGATACGTTTATAAATTAAGAATTCCATATTACATATTAAAAATTTTATTTTAATTTTCAATCTGTCCCAAAACATGTTGATAATAAAATTTTAAACATTATTGTTAAAATGTACAATTTATTTGGCAGCATGTTGAAGTATGAACTTGTATTAATTACCTTTAATACACTTCATTTTGATTTCCAAATTTATTTTTAGGCTGTTATAGTTATACAGTTTATTGTGAATACTTACTCCTTTTTTAAATGAAAGGTATTTTTTAACTTTCTATTTACAGAAGGTATATCTTAAAGACATAGCAAGGCAAGATTATAATCTAAGAACAAGAAATTTTCTTATTATTTATAACGACCCCATATTTTATGTAAACAATCGGGTCAGTGCGATCTGTAAGAACGGAATGGACAAACTGGGTTGCCGTTAAAAACATATCGAATATTAACCGAGGCAGATATCACTGCAATAATCACTTGCCGAAGATACATTTTAATAATTTACCGATGGAGAAATCCAGGCAGAGGTGACGAATGAAAGCAGCCGATGCCGTGGACAGGGGTAAAAGTTTCACAGTGAAAATTGGCCAAAACTGATTGCGAATTTGGCCACCATCCTGCTCCCCCTCCCATCTCCTCCAGCTGCTTCAGCCTTCCTGACTGGCGACGTCGTCAATTTATCTTTCTCATATTTTTCTGCAGATAAACACGAAAAGTAGACGGACTGCAAACAAATCATGCGACTGACTGCATAAATCACACAACACATTTGACACTTTTGGGATGCCATTGCCACTTGCCTCTTGCCTCCTGCCTCCTGCCGCTTGCCCCACTTTCCCCTCCATCCATCCCCCAGTATTTCCATGTCAACTGGCCAGATCCCGAATGGATGCTGGACGGTGGACAACTTTCTGCAAACAAACGCAACCCATCTCGCCATTGATGACTATTGAATTGGACAAAGCGGGCGGAGTGGATTGGAAGGGATTGGGAACGGATTGGGAACGCATTGGGAGTGGAAGTGGTTGAGTCTGGGAGTCGTGTTGACCGAGGTCAACGCTGATTGTGAGAGGAAATCGGCGGATGTCTTTATGCTCTGCACGGACTGAAGCTCTCCACTGGTCATGATGGAGGTTGTCACAAGGAATTTTGAAGCCCTTCAGCTAGAATGATCAACTCCCAACTAAATACTAGCTTATTGGGAATGAAGCTTTCTATGAAGTACTATAAGGCAAGGTATACCTTTGTAATAGAAATATGTGTTACGCGTACTTATACCTATTATGCTAACAGTAATAAGTCTTACAAACATTATATGTTGTATTGTGTTATATTTTTTTTTATTTAAACGTAAAATATTTCGTAAAAAGAGTTATAATATATAATGTTCACTATGCCCTTTTCTTCCACATTGCTACTTATTCTGTGCGGGGTAATTCCCATTCGACCAGCTAGGCGCTCATCATTAACTGATTGGCTTCTTTTTTGTGAGAAATTTCAACGGCTTAATGAGGGCAAAGAGTTAGGGAGTCTGGAGCCACGGAGGCGATGGATGGCGAGATGGCAAAGTTAGTCGCGAATCGCGAATCGCGGAGCTTCACATGCCACCCATAAAGAGACCGGGTTCGCTGCCCACCGCTCGCCGCTCGCCGCTTACCGCTCACCGATTCCACGTCCACTTCCACTTCCTCGCCGACACCAAGTTGATTACACTGATGGCGTTGCCGTGTAGCTGTCAGCATCGCTGCTGATGATGACGATGATGAGAGCACCGAGCACCGAGCACCGAGCTTCGAGATTCGAGCTCCAGGATGCCATGCCGCTGATGTTGCTGATGTGGCCGATGTTGCTGCTGCAGATGTTGCTGTGGCTGCCGCTGCTGTTGCTGTTGTTCCTGCTGTTGCTGGCGTATCTGTTTGTTGTCAAAGCGCCTTCATCGGCGGCGCTGTTCGGTTCGGTTCAGTTTGGCTCGGTTTAACCGTGGCCAGAGGTTGCCCCATCCCGAGCCCCGTCCACCAACCGACTGGCAGTGTAATAAATCTGTCAGTAGGTGATTTTTATGGCCGCGCTCGACACTCGCCGCTGCTCGCTGCTGTTTATAATCAAATAATAAATGCGCTCCAAGCTAAGCCAGTTCGAGGTCCCCTTCCTGACCCCAGGCAGCAACTCCCCGGGTCTCTGGACCGAGCGGAGTGAAGCTCGAGCCGACAGAACTGAGCTGGGCTGAACGGAGCTCAGCCGCGTGGGCGTTGGATTTATTGCGGTTATCCGAGAAGGGGCGAATTGTTTATCATAATGCAGACGCATATTTTAGAGAGTATTTAGGTGAACAATAAACATTCAGATTGGGCGAAGATGCAGTCGATGATCTATCATACGAGGGAATCCGCGGGGAAGTGCTTTAAGTGCTGCTTACATATTATATAATCTTAAAAATTTCAATTAGTCAGAATTATTCAAGCAGTAACCTTTTTAAGTTTTTTAAAAAATTTTTTTTTTTAATTATCTTTACACACTTTTATTATTTTTACTTTTATAAAGACTAAGATTTCTTGGATTACATCATAAATATAGCAAAATATATTGTAAATTAGTCACTGACATACGTATTTTTCCCCATTGAAAGGCGCCAATTTACACCCCAATTTCAACTTCTGAAATGCTCCCGCCAGTATACAAAACGATTGCCCGCAGCAACTCAACTAAGCATCCCGAAGCACCTTTAAAACTATTTCCTCGCAATGGTTTTCGAATTCAAAAGACACCTCTAACGAATACCCATCATCCTTATCCGCTGATTGTCCGAGTCAGCAGCATTTCCATAATTAAAGTCCTCGCTACGGAGGGCGACTCTGCGCGGCGCATCTATATTCATATATTGATAAAGTTGTAAAAGTTGAAAGTTGCGCAAAACAATAAAAATAAATTCTAATGAAGATGGCCGGCCAGCATGGCGCATCAGAGGACCCCGGTCTCCGGGCTGAGGCTTTCGGGTCGGGCGCCATTTGTGCCAGCAATTTTCTCTCCTTACATAAGCAGCGCCAGATGGGCCAGGACGATGTGGCTGCGAGGTGCTGGGAGGCAGTGACTTCTGCTGCTGCACTTCCGTAATTTTACCGAGCAAAAGCGAGAAAAACAATCGAATAAACTGTCGGAGCATCAAAATTCAAACGTCAAAACGAACGGCAGAAGGAGAGGAATCCAGAGCCCAGAACCCAGAGCCCAGAACCCAAAGACCCGAACCCCGACCTACGAACACCGAACCCCACTGACAGCTATCCAGTGAAGCGTCAAAGTTCCTAATGCACACAACAAATTTCTTACATAAGGCGGGCGAGGAGATGGATCCGAGGATGAGGAGATGGCCGTAGAGTCGGAGACAGAGATGGTACAGCTGGCCACTGACGGGGACGATGGCGACAACTGCGATGAGGCAGAAGGACGAACAGGACGAGAAGGACCGACGCGACGCATCAGGCAGAAATGTCGTGGACAAAATGACGTTGTCACGAAAATTGCAGAATATAAAATTCCTAGTTCCGGCGACGCCAACGACGTCCAACAACAACGCTCAAAAGTGAACCCAAACCACATGGAACATCCTGCCTGCCTGGCCTCGCTTCGATTTTGTGTCCAAGGACAAGGCAGGGCAAAATACACTATAAAAATATATAAAATAAAGGAAAAAATATACACTGAGAAGAAAATACGGCCATCGAAGCACGCAATAATTTGTTTTCCAAAAGCTTACAGTATGAGTCCTAGAAATTATAAATGATAACTTAAACACTGTCTTACTGAAAAAAGTCTAATAAAATAATTTTAAAATATACAATTTACTCGAAAAACATTATCAATTATCCATGCTTTAAGGATTAGATTATTATGGACATATATTAAAAAGAATTTGTAATATTCGTATTAAAAAATTTTTTAGTGCATTGCTGGGGTCGTCTCCTAGGAAAACGGGCGGCAAGGAAGAGGTGGGGCAAAGTAAGAAACTTTTCAAAAATTATTGAAATGTCACGTAGCAACTTCTCAAATTGCAAAAATCCTGACGCTGTCGTTCAATGCGCTCTGCGGATTGATAGAGCGAGTCGTGAACCGAGGAGAACTCACAGCCAGGACATCTTGGGGGTGGGTGGCCAGTGAGAGGTGGGTGGTGGGCTGCACTTGTCGCCTGCAGTTCGGGCGGAAGCAAAAGAGAGAGGGGGAACGAGTGTGTGAGTGGTGCAGTCACGGCTCGTCCGCTGACACTAAGACGCCAACCCAACCCAAGGCAATCCCCGAGCCAGTCAGCCCCCAGCCAGCAGCAAATCCAATACACAGGACCACTGGCTGCCCCCGGGTCCGGTCTGAAAAGCCACCTAGCACCACCCACCCACCTTAAGCCACCCCATCCAACCATCCCACCCACTCCGATTCCCGACCGCAATTCAACGTGCGAACGACAGTTTGACCCAAGACGGGCTTCTCTGCTTTTCTTTTTACTCTTTTGGGTGGCGAAACGTCATCAGGATGCCAGGAGCGGAGTGCAGCATTCGGATCGGCATTGGCTTCTAGGCCTAGGCCAGCTATATTGTGCCAAAAATATGCTAGGACTATCCTACGATATGAATACGGAAAAACGGGTTCTAACATACTATACATTTTTTTTCTTTAAAAAGGTATAAAATATTGATTTTTCATACTATATGTTTGACAATAAGAAGAATTTTTAAGGAAAATGTTTAAAGGGTAATAAAAAAAACTTATTTTTAAAAAAATATTATTATTATTGAAAAATCAATATATAATGCTTCACAATACAAAGCTCAAAAAGAGTTTTGTCCATAAGAATTTCAAAAAATTTTATTATGGAATTCGCAATAATATTTTAAATTTGCTCTTGGAGAGATCTGACTTGATCTGGCAATTTATATGTTTTTAACCCAATTTAACGTTTTAGGAAAAAGCCCCTGTTATAGGTACATTGAGAGATTTGTACACCGTAGTAAGTCCGCAATATTTCGGCCCCATTCAAGCGGTTTCCCTCCCGACCAGCAGCCGCGGCTCTGGCAGCTTTCTTGTCCTGGCCAACGTCTTGGACTTGGCCATTACCACCACGCAGAGACGAACTTAGCAACAAGAACAACAATATTCCTGGGAAAGGGGGCCAAGGGCTAGGGAGCATGGAGCCAGGAAGGAAAGGACGAGCCAACGTCTTCGACGTCCTCGTCAATCGTCAAATGTCGACGACGGCGCTGTCAAATGCAAGCGAAATTGAGGGCAACCAGGGGGCTTGAGGGTGTGGCTCGGGAAGACTGGGGAAAATCCTTGCCCCAGCCATGTTGTCGCAGGCATTAGGCAACTAACCCCCGCCCCTTCGAGCATCTTAAGAAATCTGCGAGCAGCGCAGAAAGTTTTCATGACTTTTCTTTTATTGCACATTTCAACAAAACGATTGATGGCTTCCATGACAGAAATGGGAAGAGTTCGGAAGCTCCTCGTCCGGTACAATATTCACAGGATTCCACTCTGGGCCCGGGGTTGGGTTCTGGTGGCTTCCAGACGATGCTGTAATATGATGGCTCACGGATTAGTCTGACGTGGAGCGTTGTCTTCGCTATTTTCCGCTTTTTCTGTTCGACACTTTGTTTCATGTTGAGATGTGCCAGCTCGGAGCTGAGCTGGAACTTCAGTCCACGGCCTGAAGCCTTCATTTCTTCTTCGAACATCCCTGAAAAGTTGCTCATCCTTGCAGTGGAAGATACTCTACTTATCAGTAAGTTAATTTGGAAAGAGCGAAAAATGGCTTATAAACAGATATAGTCGGTTAACCATTAGAATTACAAGAAAAATGTTTTATAACTTTCGAATTCTATAGGTATAGTCAACATAATACCCTTTAACTTTGTTAGAAAGGTATAAATGAGGCACTTTCCCTTTCTGAAATTTAATTGAAAAATCTTTAAAGTATAAATAGATAAGAAAGGGAATTTAAAGTATATCCTTGTCTCTCTCAACCAAATTTCTTGACCAAGCCCTTTGCCTAGGGTCATCTTAAAGTTTACTGCCTCCTCTGGCACTCTTCACCTTTCCACAGTGTTTTTTGCTTTTTTTTTTTATTGCAGTGCCCTTTGGCTGGACGTGGCACGTCTCCTGATGACAGGCTAAAACAGTTTTGACTGATGCGCTATTTGTTGTGAGTCCGATTTCGGAACCTTAGACGACGGGAGGTGGCTCTCCTCCGAAGTTTCCGAAGTTTTGGGCGACGAGGTTTAGGTTTGAACTCTGCTGCCGAGGAGCCTCAAGACGCCAGGGCATTCCCTTCCAACTGCAGACACTCATCTTCGGAACTATGTATATTTCATTAGACGTCTGTGTATTGATTGATGAAGATATGAAGTGCTGCCAAAGTGGAGTTAAAAGCGCTGAAATGTTATTTATGTTGCGCAAAATTGGAAAAATACGTATTATGGGTTGGCCGGAACAGTGCATCTTCTGGAATTCCCTTTCAGCAGGAGCCAACAACTTCATCAGTCGGCAAGAAAGTAATCCAAAATTGTGCATGAAACAGCAAATAAGCCCGAACACATCCAGTCCGGCCAGAGAGACAAACATTGTCCATTTCAAAGAAATTTGCTTAGAAGTTGTCAGTGAAACATGCAAAATCCTTTTTGTAGGAAGCCAGTGGAGGCTAAAAAACGGAGACGAACTGAAAGCTACGACGAGATCCAAGGAGTTTTGTCGCCAAAATGCAATAAAGACTCGACTGAGTTCATTGTTGTTGTCGTTCCCCGACATTGTCAGAGCCAAGTCCACCCACCGAACACCACCCACCGCCCACCACCTACTCGCCCACTGACTGAGTGACTGACTGACGAAATGACCAGCATCTCTCTACCCCAGATGCAGTGTGGCAGTTCTAGAAAAACACTGAGAATAATAAACTTAAATAAATTATTACATAACAAAATCGAAAATTTTAAAACATTATTTAGTTTAAATTGTATCCAAATAAGCCAATAAAATAAGAACGCATTATTGAGTATTTAATACTAAAACATTTTGAAAAGATAACAGAAATCAAATTGAAAAGAGGAAACCAAGTTTATAATATTTTACAAAGGTGACCAGAAGTATGCAACAATATATATTCCCTTCAAAATATAACTTTATATTTTTATTGCATACTTTTGGACCCCAAATTAATTCCTTGCAATTCATTATCCAATATTGACCTTTTTCCCAGTGCAAGTTATGCAATCCAAGAGAGCGGGCGACAGGACCAAGACAGGCCAAGAGACAGAGACAGACACACATCTGTCGGCTGACGCTTCCTGCCATATATACTTAAGGATTAGAAATTTACTGAAATGCTTTTCTTTCTGCTTATACAGGACGAAAGCGAAAAAAGGGAAAAGGACGAGCGAAAAGTTGGAGCACACATACTCGTAAAATGCAACGACTGCAAAAGAAAAGTCAATGCGCAGTCGAAGAGAAACTTGTCAGTTGCCGTCAATCAGCAGGCGGACATTTGGACGGACGACCCGCCACCCGAGTAGAAATAACATTGGGACAGTGAGGCAACATTAGGTGCCGAGTGGGCGGTGTTTCAGGGGTGTTTTGGGGGCGGTGGTGCAGTGGGTGGCTGCCCTGCCCTGGCCATTGCAACTTTTGCTCGTCAGCAACAAAAATTGATGTGCTGCAGATGAAACGCCAAAAAAGTTTGCCCTCAGCTCAGGGAGCGCAGTGGAATGGCAATGGGCTGCTGCTGCATCTCCGGCTAAGAAAGAATACCAGAAGCCAGAGCCAAAGATTAAAAAAAGGATGAGGAAAACGGAAAATGTGCATGGCAAAAGAAAAACACTGGAGAGCTCAGCAAAGGCCAGGGATCAGGGGGCATGGGCCGGGGCAGAACAGGACAAAGACGAACGAAACGAGGTCGTCCCCCGAAGGGTTGGCCAAAATATTTTACTGATTGTGTGCAAACTTCGATACAAAGTTGATGCTGACGACGGCGACGACGTTGACGTTCTCCGACAATATTTGGTGATTGCACAAGATGCAAAGTGTCAACTGATGGCTCCAAACGAGCAAAAGGAAGCAGGAGCCAGGAGAAGTGTAAAGCAGTTCAGTCGAACAGTAGGGGAATGTCCGGGGACAAAGTGCACTGACCATTAATGGAAAAGATGGAATCTGGGTTGGAGAAGGCGTGAAAGCTACCACTTAATTGTCTTGCATTAGTAAGTCCTTGGAAAAATGTTTAAGCTCTGAACATCTTAGAAATTGATTATCAAAGGGTGGAGAAAAAATTAATTGGCTTTTCAAAGTATCCAAGAAATTTTTACAAATTCATAAAGGTAGTATTTTATGTAAAATAGGCCTTTTATGATGACTCACAAGGTTAGACACCTTATCAGTATACCATAATGGTCTTTAAAAGGGAGCCTGTCATACTTTAGAATTGAAGATTTATAGTTTCAATATGTAGGGTTTCAAAAACCCTCAAAAGGTGTCTTAAAGTATGCAATAAAAAAAACGTAGATGTTGTTGCATACTTTTTACCACTTTTGTACTTTGTACCTAATCAACAACCCATCAATTAAAAGACAACTTACCTATGACGGAATTAAATATGCCTCAGCGTGATGAATTTGTTACCTCCTTGCCTTTATAATCCTAATTGTATTGAGTGCTCCCCGGCGGCCTGCTGTTATTCCTTTCAATTGGCAACTATCAATTTTTGGGATTGATTGCCATTAATGATTAATCCAATGCAATGTGCACACACACGCCCATTGAGCGAGTATGTATATAATTTCGTGGGTTTTTGGATCATCCAATAAATGTGACATTTGAAAAACCATGCGAGACATGCGACTATGTGGCCGCGGATATGGCACTCCACCACTATGCCATATACTATAACTATACAGTAAAGTGGCCTGCAGTGGTCGGCGATTGTCGAATGTCAATTGCCGATGACCGTCGCGTCGGGCATGTCAAATAAATTAATTTGTGCAACGAGAAACGTCAAAACTAATTACGACATCGCTGCACGTCAATTGAGCCTGGCCAAAACGTTGAGGTTGTTTTGGCCATGGTGGATGGCCGGTGGCCTGGGTTGGCTGGTTGGGTTGGTCGGGTCGGTTGGTGGTTCGAGGGCAGACAAAACATATTAATGACGTGTCAAAATTAACATTTCATTATGCGAATTTGTCTGCTTGGTGTAGTGGCACTTTGATGCATTTCAAATGCAGCTATCCGGGTTGTGAAGGTAAATATGTAGATGCGCTATGCTAAACCCTTCATTAGGGGCCATCAATCTTGGGACTAACGGCTGCCAATATGTCGCCCGTCAATCAATCAGCAGCCGCCCTTTGCGCCGACTGACCGCCGTTTCCAATTGATTTCGTCAATTGATTTTAACACCCATCAGACATCAGTGGCGGAAAAAGGAAAAACAAAATGGCGTCCCCATAGATTACGGGCTTTTCCGACCATATAGCCGGTATGCACGGGTGTGTACTGTGTGTGCGTTGTGTCATCGTCAGCGTCAGTGACACGTCAATATTTTATTAAATGACATTAAACTGTCTCTATCGGCTTAATTAATTTATTGTTGCTGTATTGTCGACTCGCACAGCAGCACACATACACACGGTCACGTATCGCGTGCGTGTGTGTGACATTTTTATTATGCAAAATCAATAAAACAATCTCTCACTCATTCACTTACTCATTCGCCGCCAAATGTTCGGTCATGTCCTTTTTGACACTGACAGGCGATGTCCACTAGCCTAACGGCCTGCCTCCACCGAAGGCAACAAAAAATGCCTTTAAATTGTTCAATTAATTTTCCATTTTTTCCTCTCTCGTCCAGCTGCACTGCATCCACACCCCGCCGTTCTGGAATCCAGGAATCCGCCAGAGTAGCCGGGGTCAGCCGCAGCGAGACCAGCAGAATGCATTCCCTGACAGTTTGTCAATCGCACTTCGAGCGCTGCGACAAATGAGTCCGGAGGGTTCGGATTCGGGCAGGGGCTGGGGTTGGTGTTTGGGCTTGGGCTTGGGTTCGCGGATGGACCTCTGAGACCCGTGACCCCATAGGACGACGGACTGCAGACCCCGGATCCGGACTCCCGAACCCAAGTGCATATGCATTGCAGTCGCCACCATTCACAGAGTTCATTAAATGTGCAATCGAGTTTTTACTTATTCGTTTTTCTGCTTGCGGGGCTTTGTTTGCTCGCTTTATGGGTCGATCTATTTTGTTTGATGAACGCCAAAGGTAACCAATTCAGCGAACGGGGCTATTGAAATTTTATATGGGTTAGTATCAATATATGGTGAGAGGAAAAGCGTTTTTTTAGAAAAAAATATGCGAGTAAACAGAAAATATGTCCCGCTATTAAGCATATGCGTCCACTTAAATAAGCATCCATTGGAAGCTTTTCCAATTCATTGAAGACTTAATCCTGTCTGAATATATTTTTGCTTATTACTTATAGAAGAAGCGTTTTTGAAGAAAAGCCAATAATTTCATATGTTCATTAATTGTTTATTTTTTTTCGATTTTTTATTATTAATTTTTTGGGGTTGGTAATCATTTTTTTTTAACAAATTTGTTTGGATTTAAATTTTTTAAATTTAAAAATGTTTACATTGTCTTTTTCAATCTTAATAATACGTACCATTACTTTTTTAAGTCCTTAATATATTTTTTAGGATTTACTTTTTGCGTCCTTCTTTCGTTTATTTTCTATTACTATTTTTATTTCCATTTTTATAAGCACTTACATCTCACGGAGACTCCCTATTCCACGTACATCGATTAGACAACCCTTCACTCCTAATAATTGCTATATTCACGATTGTTATACTTTTGGACTCTTTAATCTATCAAAAAGTGAAAGCTTCTCAGGGGTCAAGTCCAGAAGCCCACATACCACAATTCCCCACATCTTTTTTATTTCGTGTTTAAATCCACTTCTGGCCCTTCCATCAGGCATCCTGCCCGTCCACCGATTCCGGTTCCAGACTCCTGTCAGTGTCATACCCTTCGATTGCTCGGCCATTGTTATCGCTGCTGATGAAATTTCTATTAAGGATTAATATGTCAACGTTTTTGTATTGACGGCAGGTGCAAAAACTTTCTGTGGCACGGCCAGATCCGCAATCGAATCGACATGACAAAACTTTTGATGCTTTTGATGTGACGGCCGAGTGTGTTCGGCTCGGGCCCAAGTCGCACACATATCTCCCATTCCGGTCCGATCGAAAATGGACACTGGAGTGGACATGACGTGTCTTACACTTGAAGCCTCAATGGTCGCTGACAGACAGGCCGCAGTGATGAGGGACACGCATTTGGGACCTGGTCAATCCTCAAGCAAATGTGTGTGCGGAATTTTTATTGTCATCGGAAATGAAATACGAAATGACGCATTTCATCTGGCCAGCATTTGAATAACAATGCGGAGCCATCCCATCTATTTGCGCCGCAGCAAGTGGAGAAAATCATTCATAATTCTCGAGTCATGTAATTAGTTTCGTGTGTGGGGAGTGCTCCGGACGGCCCGTCCCAAATTATTGATTCGTCTGTCAATCACAGGGACTGCGGGAGATGAAAAACAAGAGCTTAGCTCGGGGTGGCCTTTACACTGCGGCAAGTTTAATATTATACCTTTGAACCTTAGGGCGGTCTTTAAAATAGGTAATATTAAATTAGAAAATGTTTTTTTTATTTATATAATTGTAAAGTTAATTCAGAAATATTTAAAGAATTTAAATGTCTTAATTTCTTTTTAATATAATACATTTAATGGCTGATTATTATTTTAATTGAATTGATTTTAATTTTTTTTAATTTTAATTTAAAAGTAATTCGTTTAATTATTGATTTTTATTTGACAAGCATTGATTTTTTTACTACAAAACCTGGAATATAAAACTAAAAGTATGCATATACTTTAAGTTTTTATTTCACTTTGTTTAATATATAATTCCATTTTCAAGATTTTTAAAAAGAATAATTAAACTGGAAACATTTCTAAAATTGTTATTATATTATTAAAAATTTTTCTTTCTTTAAGTTCTGTCTAGAGTTTTCCCAGAAATGCATTAGATTTGAAAATTTGTGTATTTACACCGGATTGCCCACTAATCGAAATTTAAATCAAAATCTCGCCCCCCGGTCATGTTTTCGCTCCATCGCTGGGGTTGCCTCTGGACATCTCATGGAGAACAAAACGAAATCTTTATCGGGGCTCGAAAGCCGAGGGTTGCCCCAGCAAATACACACCGACATCCACTCCCTCACGTGCATCTGTATATCGTCTATATGTGGTCGCATAATGCCATAATAAGGCTGTCAACCGATGACGTTGACATTGTCAACTCACTTGTCAAAGGCGCACATCAAAGGCAGACGACAGATATGGAGAAGTAGTATCCCCGATCTCATCCCCGCCCCCCGATTGCTTGGCGCGGGTCCTTCGCTTTGTTGCCGGCTCCTGGATGTGTTCTGGAGTCATTGTTGTGGGCAGCGAAGGCGAAGGCTGCCACTCCTGCCGATGACGGCGCGATAACAATGTCGAATGTTTGGCCGCTGATTAATTCGGCTCAAGTCTTCGGGGGCAAAACAAAGGGACTTTTACACGATATCAAAAGTGGTCTGTTAGCGTCCCCTAGACCAGTAAGTTGGGGAGGGGAAGATATCTAAGGTGCACAAGTAAGTTTAACTTTATCGCCCACGCACCCACCATGCCTTTGGGCCACCTTTTTAAAAATTAAAATTTAAAATACATTAATTATAGTTACACATGTAGAAAACTGAAAAATGGAAAGAATATAAAATGTAAAAGGTATATTTGTTTGGAAGTTTATTGGCTTAGTAATGGGTATATGACGTTACTTGTTGTACCGTGCTATACCCATTTTAGTCTACTTAATTTGTTGATCTTGCATCAAAAACATTGTTTACCGTCTTTATTTATTTTCTAACAAGAACAAGGTTTGGCAGAGCAACTGTTTTCTGGGCAAAATTATTTAAAATCGCTTTCTAACGTTTTCATGAAGATGAAGAGGTAAAATATGCGGCAGTGGCGAGCGTCCACAACCTTCGGTATCACGAATCACACCTTCAACAGCTCGAAGTGGTCAAGAGGTCACTCCAAAGGGCGGGCAGATCGCTGTGGTCTGCTGCATAAGCCAGTCCTCTGTGTGATCGTGCGTCAGCACTCGCTGATGCGCAGGGAAGGCACATCTTCTTCAACCTGATCCTGGTGTACGGAGATCTGCTGGGTCTTCCTGGGGGCAGGCCTACGATTTTAAGCTAGCTGCACTTGCGCCTTCGCCCACGGTCGAGTTCGAGTCCTGCACCCGGTTGAATCCATACCTTTCCGCAGCGTTTGACAATGAATTTTGATACCAACAGATTCTATATGTTTTGAGTATTCAATATAAAACGAAACCTTGTAAGAATCAGTAAAATGTAAAACCTCGACCTTACTGAATACAGGGTTCTGGATGAATGAGTCTAAAACATTCACAGCCTAGACAAAGGGCAAACACTGAAGTCACCGCCTACGTTTTACAAAAGACTGTACTCTTTTACATAACTCACTATGTAAATATGGCTATAAAAGTGCTGTCATGCCATTAAAAATACATTATTTCTATCGTTAAAGATTAAATTCCAACATATTTTTGAATTTTTTTTACCTCAAACCAAAAGAGATTTTTAAGAAGGTGTTCTATGAAAATGTAGCTGAGAAACGATTAGGACACTTATTAAGTTGGCAATTGAGAGTCTCTTTTGGAGCCCTACCATTTCCCCGTTCTAATCAACAGACAATTGCTTTTCCATTGCCCATGCCCTCTGAGCGTTTTGATTAGCCAATTTCGGTTGGGTAATCCTCGGTGCAGCCCCAGTCCAAATCCGAAGCCCCAAGGCGACGACGCATTCTGACAGTAATTGCCCAACGGTTTTCGCTAATGCCCCAAATTGGCTGTTGACGCCGAATCTCACATTCCCAGTTTTGGGCCCCCTAAAAGGACCTTGGCCCATCCCCTCCCCGTAGTCCAACCCGTCCAGATACCGCCCACCCATTTCCGCCGACTCAGCTGCTGCTGCGTGACACATGAGCAGCTAATTATGAGTTGGAATGCGCTTTGGCACCCCGCTCCATCAGATCCCGGATCCCAGGTCCCGGTCCTCATGTGCGTGCGATGTGTCCGGTCTTAGCCGGCAATTGATTCATTGTCGGTTTGCATATCAACTCAGCAAGGC
The DNA here is from genome assembly GCF_025231255.1 of Drosophila biarmipes. NCBI lineage: Eukaryota > Metazoa > Arthropoda > Insecta > Diptera > Drosophilidae > Drosophila > Drosophila biarmipes. The sequence continues at coordinate 18,863,018 of NC_066612.1, forward strand.
CTGCCTCGCACGTACCGAGCAACAGATTGAAGTCGGGTGCCTTAAGGCCGCAAAGGGTTCAATTACCTCCAAGACTTTATCTAAACTAAGGAAATATAGAAAATATTTACTGATTAATTTTTAGTCAACATAATCTAATAACGATATCCCAATACTACCTTTTGGCTGTTATATTATTAGGAACAGCTATTTTACTCACGATTCCTTTTCTTTTGTATGGAATCATACATTCTTTCAGAGGTAACACTACTATCATACCCATTTTTGTGCCTATTTCTTCTATAAAAGTGTATATTAAAAATATTCACAACTTTTTTTTTTTTTTGTTAGAATATTATATATGTTCCTTGATGTTAATAGGAAAGTCACTTAATAACAGTTACATTTTTTTGATCAGAAAGTTACACCAATTTTACACGAAACTTGCTTTTGACTCTCTTAACGGCCTAATAATTGATTTTTAAATTACAATTTATAAATGTTTCAATTCCCGCTATATGCACCCACCTCTACTTCTTCTGCAATCGACTATTCAGCAGCACAGCTTTAAGTTTTAACCCAAATTGAAAGCGTCCCTGAGCACGACTCACATTTTTTCAGTACCGGAAACATAGAGGAGTGCCGGCTCGCACACAAACACTTAGACGGGGAACACCCCGGATCGAGGGTCTGGGTCTCCAGACGATTTGAAGGGGCAATGGCAGGGAGAGCTTGCGGTTTCGAAATACGCAAACAAAACAAATTGCGAACAAAGTGCGTCCTTCGCCAGGCGCCCCAAAAAAAGCACAGAAGTAGCAGGAGCTGTGTGCTCAGCAGAAGGGCGGATTTATTACAAGGAGTTTCCAGTCGACTTAGGGCAAGGACAATGAACTTGTCGCTTTCATCGTCGCCGTACTCGTCAGCCTCGAAGTCAAATGTCAGTCAAAGACGACGACGACGACGACGACGATGATGATGAAGACGGAAGAACATTTGGGAAAGCCGAGCCCGAGCCCGAGCCCGAGCCCGAGGCAGCCAGCCTGTCAGTCACACAGGAACAGAGGGTCCTGGCTGGCGTAAAGGATGATGGATGAATTTGTGATTTGTGCAGGTTAAATAAATATGTGCGTCTGGGCAGGGCCTCGGCTCCTGCTTTGCTAATGAAGTGATTAGTGCAACGCCTCTCCATGCAATATTGCTTATTAGGGAGCAGCAGACCCCGGGAGCGGAGGTCTAATAAATGACCCCCAGCCTCGACTTATGCGCCCTCCTCGGCCCCACGATGGAAATAAAACAAAGCACTTTCCATCGATCACTAGTATTAAGCACATTTGTTATTAACGCCCTCGCCAAACTATGCCATATATACGCAAAAGTTTGCGGGGCTATGTGCCACATATGCCTTAGATGCAGATAAATTTCGTAGACGTGCATTGGGGGGACGGAATGGGAACGGATTTCTCAGCCCGGTTTCGTGAGCTCTGCGAGTCTAATCAATTCCAATTAGCAGTCCAGTCCTCTGATGTATTAGCTAAAATTATTATTTATTATTTATCATTTGTATATTTCTTATTTATTTCCTGCGGATAATTACTTTGCTGCTTGATTTGGTGGGGACTCTTGCACTTGAAATTCAGGCTATTCCAGGTATTATTTATATTTTATCTGGGCGCAGATATGTTTAAAGATTATTATATATTTTAAGCTATAGCAAAGTATTCACGCCGTTTCTGCAAGTTAAAGCCCGATCCCACCTGAATAAAGTCAACACATATACGAGTATGCAAGTTCACGAACGCCTTTCGATGCGAAAGCAATTGACAGGTTGCGGGGCGTGAATGCCAACAGGATGCCCCCAAGGACTCGTCATTCGGGATTCGTTTTGCGGCGAAGTCGCAGGAGGAGGGCACATCTTATGTTTGTTGGTAAGCTGTTGATGTGGCTATTAATTAATGCGTCATGGAATGACAAGACCGACGCTGGCGAGCAAATTTATGAAGATGTGCGTATATATGGGCGATGGGTAAAAGCATATTTATGGATTATGAGGGCATAAATCTCAGTTGGGTTTTATCAGGGCCGAGCCAAAGTCCAGGAGAGCTGAATGATGATGGAATATGCGTATTTTTTTAATTAGCAGCATTCCCCAGATTTATGAGTGTCCTGTGTGTGAGCTATCGCATATAACTACTTATATACATTTTCGCACTCTAATGCCCATTGGCTTTCGGGGGTGGGGGGACATTTGGGAATTATCTGCAGACGTGCCAGGGCCAATGATTTATGCATTCGTTTAATTGAGAAGTTCGAAGAGACTTTGATGGCGCAAATCCTCAAAAGCTTTGATTATAATCGCACCTGAGGAAAAAAGTAATTAGAGACGGCCACATCAATACGGCTGAGCACCGAAGAAGGAGGGGAAAAATGCATGGAAATCGAAATCGAAAAATAAATAATTGAGATGATAATTCCACATAATTAGCAAAATCTCGAGTGATGATTTTCAATTATTATTGGCGTTGGAATTGGATGGGATTGAGTTGGATTGAGCATTGAGGGTGGGACTTCTGATTCCATTCACAGGCTTCTGTTTTTTCATGCGCTGGCAAACTTTGGGGACGTCGGTGGCGCATCTTAATTAATTCCTGTTTGATGAAAAACACTTTTACAAATTGATGTAGCCGGAAAAAAGAGGAACACTTTTACCTGTCGGACGTCATCAGGAGGTGGTGGTGGCGGCCCTCGGGTTCTTGTCAGCTCCAATGACCTCTCACCTCGCCTCGCCCGGGAAAAATCCCGCTCGAAATCCATTTTGTCAACTTTTTACAGCCAACTTCTGCTTCTGCTCCGTCCGACTCCCAGGGAAGTGAATTCAATTTTTTCTCATAATTTGTATGGTGTGTCGGGGTGGGCACACGCACACATTGAATTCGTCCTTTCAATCAAGGAGTCCTGGCTCCTTGCAACAATCGCACGTCCACATCCGCGTCCAACTGTCAGTCAAGTGGCCGACGCCTTCACCCACACGTCAGTCCCACTCCCACGCCCACTGGCCCTGCCACGCCCACCGGCCGCCCCCGCCCAGCTGCCTGTCACTTCAGAACTTTACTTGCGAAGCCCTCATCCTCCCGAATCCGGCATTCGGAGTCCTCCAGTCTACGGGTCTCCATTCCCATTCCCAGCCGCAGTCCAACTTGAAGTGCAAGTCGAAGTCAACTCGCCTGAGAGACATTGATTGACTTTCTTAATAGACTTTACGTCTTGTCAAAATTAAGGAAAAGCTCCACTTCGGCTCTGCGTTCTCATCCTTTGCGCTAGTTTGCCTTTGACGTCTCCTTCGACTCGTCCTCCGTTGACAGATCAAGTAAATAGCAATCGGATTAATGGCTTGAAGTTCTGTAAGGCCTCTGTGTTTTAGTGGATCTCAATTTTTTAGAAATAATTGTAATCAACTCTTGTATTTATTAAGTTCAATAAATTAATTGGAAGCCAAGTTATTCTAGCATATACAAATGTACAAAACAAAGTGTAGATGGATGACCACAAAAATATGCAGATTTTTGCTGAAATAAAACCTTTAAAATGCAAGAGTTGCAAAGACTACTATAATATTACTTAATTTAATACAAAGAGAAAACGAAATACTAAATACGGAAAACGAATTTCCTTTTATATTAATACGAATTTTCATATTTTTATTCAATATTATTAATAAACAAATTTTGAATATTATTTTCTTTTTAAAACTCTCTTTATGTTACACAATTTAAAAGTATTAATCAAGTACCCTATTAATATTAATGTAATATATTGTATTAAACAATGAAGAAAGCAAATAAGTCTTTACAAATATACCCAGCACTTCAAATACTTGTTATTTAATTTAATTAAAAAAAAAAACTTATACCTCTTCGAATTTAGTTTTTACAACATCATCCTCTTCGTTTTCGTTACAGTGACCATTGGAAACAGCCACAACAATGTCCTTTACTTGAATGGCTTGTCTCTGGTGGTATAACATCAAACCTTAAGCAACTATGGGATCCCCAACAAAAAGTTCCCATGGCCCCCAAAGTCCTTGCCAGTTGCCCCAATGTTCGATTTCCCACCATGATAGAGCCGCTCTGCTGCCTGCCACATTTGCGAGAAAAAAATATAAATATTATTTATGCGCCTTGTTGGTGGATTTGCGTTTGCATCGACAAATCAAATTATCCGCAGCGTGAGACATTCGTCATGTCTAGAGTTGAACATGGCCAAGGTCTCCTGTCCGTCTTTCCGGACCCGAACCCGAACCCAAGTCCGAATCCGTCGCCGTGTCGGCCACAGTCACAGCCATCCGTCATGAGCGCTGACGTCGGCGTGCTCGTCCTCGTCGCAGTCATCGTTCAATGCATGAAATCGAGTGCACTGGCATCGGATTTGAACAGTTTGATGGATCAACTTGCGCACGTCCCCGTCATAACTCACAACACTTTTCCCCGACGCGCCCCCCCGACCTCGGCCTTCCATCCATCCACATGCACAGCCCCGTCTAGATCCCCATCCATGCTCGTATCAGCCCGTCATCCATCCGTCCATGTCCGCCTGGACCAAGGCCTCCTCCGTTTGACGTTTGACGCGAGAGCACGTTTGATGGAAGATCTGTCAGGACGGGCATTGAGCCTTGTTCCAATTCGCTTGCAGCTTTAGCCTGTCTGTTTCAATGCCGGCCAATTTGCAAGCTGAATGATTGTCGGTGGCTTTTGTTCTCGGTCCCATGGCCTCGTGTGGGCAGCGATTTCTTCATTTTTAGATACCCTATGGCCCCTGATTTATTGGCAATTAATAAAATTGAAGTGTCATAATTCACAAGGCGGTCCTGTAAGCTGTCTGTCCAGTTGTAATTGAGTATTATAGTGGGTGATGCCTGGAATGCCAGAATTAAATGCAGATTAGGTTGAACTTAACTCGAGGAGCGTGGGAAAAGAATGCAGCCCTCTGGTAGTAGATGCATTTTTTGTGGTTGCAAGACAATTAGTTCACTTTTATAAAGATAGCTTACCATATGAAACTCTATAAAGACAAATACTGTATACTGTACATCAAAAGCTTGCAATAAAATGTAGTTGATTTTACTTTTTAGCCCGAGCAAATATCCATTTACACTGGCCATTTACTGGCTGCGACGTCAATGGACAATATTAAAAATTGTTTGATAGAGGAATAAATAAAAGTTATTTTAAATTTTAATCTATAACTTGGCGCCACAGCTTTTGTCGGTTAGTGAACGTGTACCTTTGCCAAATATGCGTTTCGCAGAAGTCTCTAGAATCTGCATGCTTTTCCCAACACTGTTGCTTTTATAAGTTATCAGTTATCGATAGTCCGCAGCCAAGAGTTATGCATCCCTAACTTTCTTCTTCCTCCGTCCATATCACGTGTAACTACATTTTGCTGGGACGTCCAAGGCAAAAACAAAAATATTCAAAGAATATCCAAATAAATCCAAAATGGCCGATTTCTCAGTGGAACGCGTCGAGGACAAGCGGATGGTCAACGGGCGCACGGAATACTTCCTCAAGTGGAATGGATATCCGCGCAGCGAGAACACATGGGAGCCGGCGGAGAATCTCGACTGCCAGGACCTGATAGCCAACTTCGAGGAGTCGCTGCAAAACAGCAAGGAGACCAAGAAACGCATGTCCATCTCCTCCACGCCTGGACCCATCCGCAGCAAGCTCAAGAGCTTCCTGGAGGACGACACCAAGAAGGAGAAGAAACTGCATGGCTTCGACCGCGGCTTGGAGCCAGCAAAGATCCTGGGCGTAACCGACTCCAACGGCCAACTTATCTTCCTGATTAAGTGGAAGGGCTGCGACCACGCGGACCTGGTGCCCGCCAAGCTGGCCAATATCCGCTGTCCCCAGTTGGTCATCCAGTTCTACGAGGAGCGCCTCATCTGGCACACGGGCAGCGACAATGGCAACGGCAACTCCGGCAATCTGGCCTCTTACGGGGAACTGGGATCTGCTGGCGCCGGCTGTGGGGGGCCCACCAACGGCGGCGACGACGAGAAGGAGAAACCACAACCGGCCAGCCCCGCCGTCAGCGTCAATCAGGACAAGAACGCCATGCCGGAGGAGAACAGTGAGTTGAACAACGGCCAGCCGAAGGACGATGAGTAGTTGCAGTCCCGCATGCGATATTTTATATAATATATTAATATCTATGAAATTAAATCTGACCTTCCAAATTTTGACTCCCCTAATAATTTAAGGAGCGCAAATCTTGCAATGGGAAATACGATTTCCTGGTCTTAAACGTTTCCATATCTGTAAGTTGCAAAAGAACGAAAGGGGACTGGAATTTATAAGAAAAAAAGTATACTTATACTGACAATCCCGTAAACTATTTGTATTACTACTAAAGTAAAAGGTAAGAAAGGCAAATTTTTATATACTTTTACGTCAGGCAATTTCTTGTTATTTTGATTTTGTATTATATATTCAAAATATATTTTATATATAATTTTGTTTTGACTAAACGACTTTTTTAATTTTATTTATTATATATTCATAATATTTTATGTATATATTCATAATATATTATGTACATATATTCATAATATTTTATGTATATATTCTTAATATTTTATATATATATTTTTTTTTGCCTAAACGACCTTTTTTGATTTGAGTTGCTATTTTTTGCTGAGTCGAAAACAAATACCTATAACTTTGTCCATCAAGCATTGGTAGGAATATGGTAAACCTTCTTACTAACGAGAAGCGGCTAAAAAACAGTATAGTATTATAAAGTAAATATTAATTTATTCAATTACCACTTAAAGTGAGCTATGTGATATTATTCAGTTTCTAACGCAAGGCAAGTGCTATCTTTTTTATAGCCCAATATCAATTGAATAAGCCGCAATCAGCCGTCGAAAGGAAACTGGGATCCCTCGTGATGGAATACTCGAGATTGAGGGAAGGAGAACCCCACTCTGTTGCCAACGAGGCTGATGATGACGATAAGTGCCTCCGATGTCGGGGCCACAGGGCGTATGAGCACTGGGATCGCGGTGGAATGGGATGCGTTTTGATTGATTGATGACGAATCGGGCGTCGTAATTCACGTTGAGAGGCAAACAATTTGCGTCGCCTTCAGCGGGGAGGTGAAAAAAACGTATCGTTCAGCGGAGGAGACTCGCTTGTTGCTTGGGAAAATATTTCGGAAACGGAAAATGCCTACAAGCTGAGGCACACAAACACACATTCACAATGGGAGGGTCCTTCGATTGTGCTAGACAGAAATGTGGGACTAGGACAAGGCCGCAGCAGAATCAAGGAATTATATGGCAATAGTCTGCCGTGTGGCAAAGGCCACGAACCGACGCCCAAGCCACCCACCGCCCCTTTCGGCAGGAGACAAAAAGCAACAAAAACCAAGAGGAGCGGCAAAAAAGTTGAGGAAAAATTGTTTTTTCCAGCACTTTGGTTTCGGTTTGGAGTTGAATTTCCTTGCGAGGCACAAAAACCTCCGAATAGCGATTTTTTCATGTTTTCCCCAGCACACACACACTCTCGCAGCTGGAAAGGAGGTGGTTTTGGCCAAAGTGTGCGTGCGTGTGGGCCTTGGCAGCAAGTCGAGCGTCTGCCTGCCGTCTGCTGGAGCTTTTTCTTTTGCCCTGGCCCAGAGTTCAAGTTCCCCAGCCCCGATTCCGAACAACACCACGCCAACCCACCCACTGCCCCTTTTCCATTCATCGAACCCAATGGCAACTTGTTGATTTTGGTATGAAATTCACATGCAAAAACCAAACCAATTTCGCCCTTCATTGGCGCTCGCCGGTCGGCATTCGCTTTCCTTTTCCCATTTTCCGCTTTCCACTTTTCCCTTTTCAGCCCTCGTGTTTCGCTGTGTTTGTTTTGCGTGGCTTTTATTTCTGAGCTCTTTTTTCTCCCCACTTTTCCAGCAAACTAGGCTGCTCCGGCAAACGGCCAAAAAGAAATCAATAATCGATTTTGCCTGTAATGCCCGATTTTCCCCTTTATTTCTTTAAAGTCCCCTGAAATTTCTCAATTACTTGGTGCTTTATGGGGTTGTTAAAGAGTTTTAGTGGAGTTTGCTTTGGGGGTTTTGTATTTAGAATTTGGCACATTGAACTAGGATGCTATTATAAAATGCCTATTCTGACTTCTATTTAAAAGAAGTTGTTGCACCTGAGTAATGTATTTTTTTAATTTTAAAAGGAAATGGTAAGGAACTGAATACCAAAACTAACAATGGTTTTAACACAGAAATATGAAATATATTAGTGGACTATCGTTGAACAACAAATGTTTTCTAGGCATTATATTCAATAGCATATATAATATATCTATTAAAATGTAACTCCTTGGACATTAAAACTAAGCTTGAAGGTAACATAGTCGCTTTAAGTCTTTCAAAGTGCACTGACTCACTTCGCCTTCTCTACATCCCAACTTGTCATTTGCATTTTAGAGGCCAAAATCCTTTGGCTGAAACTCGATCCAAGGGCCGAAAGCCACAACCACATGCCACAATTTACTGCTCGTTCATCAATTGTGACAACGGCTCAAGTAATTCCCTCGGACATTTCACGCCAAACTGAACGCAGACGACACCCAATCAAAGAGTTAAAGCTCTCCAAGGCAGAGGGCTTAAGAAAGTGCAAAAACAAAGGGAAAATAATACCAATTAACAGACATCCAAAAAAGCGTAGAAGAGGGTCAAAACGAAGCGCGGAAGCTGGGGTCTGGGGGGAGCCGCTTCAAACTGCCTGACATTCATTAATTTCCGATTAGCGACATGGAATTTATGCGCTACCGAAATTTTGGTAGCCCGGCGATCAGTGTTTAGTGGGCTCGAATTACCTTTCGATTTCGCAGACTCTCCGACTTTCGTCTTCTAATGCCGCCTGACACTTGCTGCCAAGTGTAAACGACGCCACTTCACGGTTCGCCGGCAAAGAAATCTCCTTCCCTTCCCTGATTTATAGCCATTGTATTCATAAATCACGAAAATCTCTCCTCGGCCTGATCTAAATGTGCCCTAAAAGCGTCAGTCAAGGGGGCAGAGAGGAGAGTGCCGGGATGTGGAAACTGGTAAGGCCGATCACTTAATCGAGCCGCGATCAAGGCGACCACAATACAATTAACCCCAGGGGGCCTGCTGCCACACCAGACCCGCCATAGTTAGCACAACCCACGCATTTCCCTCACAGCCGTGGCAAGTTGCACTGTGCCTTTGTGGCAAGCAGCCGGTTGCTTAACGTGTAATTGGATTGTCAAAATAGGAAAGAAATCACGACTTTTATTGCGGTTACAGTAGCTACTCCGTAACCATGTCATACTTAAGTGGGACAACTTGTGTTGGTTAATAAAATATTTGAATTTAAATTTCAACTAACTTGTTATATATTAAAATTATTCAAAAAAACCCATCATCAACAGTTACCAAAACATCATATGACCATAATGCCCATACACCAGCTGGTTTTTTGACTGACTGGAAATATTTTACAAATTCAAAATAACGTTAAAATGGTTTAAATCATAAATTCGCAAATGTTGCTGGGAAATATTCTTGGGGTGTTATTTTGTCCTTGAAAAATAAGTATGCTACGTAAGGATTCCGATGCAACTATTTTATCTTTAGAATACTAATGCAATGTTTATAGGATTTGCAACACCGCATACCATTGGTTAGGAGCCCTCCCAGCAGCCACCTCCCCCTCAGCTCTGTTTAGTTAGCACCAACCTCAATCTCAGTTGCATTGTAAGGAGTCCTGTTCCCAGAATGTCCTGCATTGTAAATGTCTTCGTTTAGCATTTAATTTTCTGCGGTTATTCGGAGTGGGTGGAGTGGGATAAATTACTCGTACTTCGTTTTTCCCACAGAGGCAGGGGCCAGTGACAGATTGCCTGGAATCCAGCGGGCGGCGGGACTGGGGGTCAGTTGCTCCTCCTCCTTCGGCTCCGACTCCGGCCGGGCACAACTCATAATTCATCCGGATAACAACAGTGGAGGTCCTGTTTTCTGTTTGCAGTTTTACTGCTGAAGGGCTGAACCGCCGTTGGTGACGTTTTGACACCATTTTCGGTGCGGCGATGATATGGCATTCATCTTGACAGCCATAACTGCCTCTGATGCCTGCGTGCGAGTGTGTCCTGTGCGGACGAGTACGAGGACGGGGACGAGGAGGTGGATGTGAATGTCCTTTGGTGCCCCCGATGATGGTGATGGCGATGATGATGATGACGATGATTTACTCCGTCCGTCCGAATGTCCGCCCACATGCGTGGGTGTGGGTGTTGTGTCCGTGATGCATTTACGTCACTTACTTGAATGTTGCAACGCATTTTCGGTCACCCAAAGCAGAAGCACACACGCACAGCACACAGGACCCGTGACAACAGACAGACACACCACCACCCACCGGCGGCAAGGACCTGCGAACGGGGGCAGGAGGAGCGGCAGCCAGAGACTGAAACATGTTGCGTCGTTGGCAGCAAAACCAAAAAATGTCCTTGACACTTAATTCACGCTGCATTAATGCGAACTGAAACTGAATGTAGTTGTTCCTTGGCTCCAAACGCGCACAGTGGCTCGAAATCAATTTAAAAATTTACTTTTTCTGCACTGAACTATAGAAAACCTTCTAGAAACAACTAAATTAAACCAATTTTTATTAAAATTACCTTTTTATTTCCTCCTTCTTTTACTTTCAACGTTCACCAGTATTCTAAAAATTGAATTAAAACGTGTCAACAAAGCCTTGTGTTGTATGGTTTTCAACTTACATTTACTCCAGTTGTATGGGTGCATTTACAGTCTTGGTCAACTTAACCATTCGAGCTATGCTCACTCCCTGCTTCCCATTTTTTGGCAATCTTCCTCTAACAACAGTAGTTCGGACTATAATGACTTTTGCAGTACCCATATCAACAAAATGTAGAACAAAGGAGTATATTAAATTTCCCTTATTTCCAATTAAAAAAAATAATTATATTACAGCTACAAATTTGAGTTATAAAGCAATGAAGCCTTTTTCTGCGATAAAAGGGACTAATTTCTTATAACCATCCGATATAGTGCACTGTAGGCTTTCTCACAGGCAACCCCGAATATGGTGTCCTGAAAAGTTTAACCCGAAAACACTTTCCGGCCATGATCTCTTCATCTCCCACACACACCTCCCCCATAGTGGTTCCCGAAGCTAACCCATGTTTTTACAACACTATCCCGGTTTCCCCCACTACTCTTCATAATATCCCCCTCGTCATCATCAGACCAAAGTGAAATGCAGGCAACACATTGCATTCCCAGTCCTGGGGACAAGCCGAAAAAAGCTCGTAAATTACTGGACAATGTGGAGTGGCGATGGTGATTGGAGACGAAGGAAGATGGGTACAGGGCTCTGGGAAGGGGAACGGGAAGCGGGAAACACATCCAGCCTGGCAAATATAAACATCAACAACGGAGCGGCAACAACTAGAACAACAACACTCATCGCTCATGTTGGTGATGATGCATTTTGCGGTCTGTCACACCAAATGCAATTTGACGGAGCTGTGCAAAAACTGTTTTTCGAGCTATCAACCAATTTGGCCACGGCTGCACGCCAGGCCACACAGTGTCCACAGGTCTGCGAGTACGGGCACGGGCACGGGTCCGGGTCCCCGGGTTCCCGACGGTCCCAGGCCACCATCCATCCAGGATGGCCACCTTCCCCCTGCAGGCTACAGTAGAGCCCGTCTGAAGCAGCCTCTGAATACAGTGTCATGACGGTCGGCGATTCTCCAATCTCAGAAAATTAAAACATTTTATTTTTAATAATGTCTAGAAATATTTTTAACAACTCGAGTAAACTCTAGTATTCTATACATTTGTAAATTGAACATTGAAAAATTGAAATCGAAATTACTTTATAAAAACCTTTTAAAAAGTCCTATTGTAAAGAAATTGTATCAGAAATTTCACACGGAAAGTTGGTTAGGAAACAAACTTTCAAAAAGAAATAAATATTTTAAATTTAAGGTTTTTTATTTTTAAAAATTATACAAATTTGTTTTTAGTTATATATGCATTTTGTTCGGTGTTTTCTGAATTCGTGACACTTGATGTTGCCTTCACTGTTGCTATTGCCACTGATATGATGCCACTGCAGTTCATACACGCACCCACTAAACATTTCGTTTTACTGCTGGTAAAATATGATGCAAGTGTATTTATGTATAGTAAAGTATTTTACACCAAACAAAGTATCTTTGTTTTATTGTACTTATAATCTCGCTAGAAACTTATCTGTTACCTTTACCCTTTTACTTCCCTTACCAAAGTGTAATATTTAATGTAAGGTAATGGTTTTTAGAGACCTTATAAAGAGGTTTTAAATTTTACAAGATAAAATAAATTTTAATAATAAATATAATGCTGCTCTTAAAACATCTTAGACAAGAGTGTGTGATTTTCGCCTAGTTAGCTGCCCTGAAGATTTGTTATTGCAGAGGATGGCCCTCACTTGGTTAGTTGTCCTTTTGGTCGTTATGTATTTTAGTTTTTTCCTTCTCTAATATTTTTTGTGTGTGTGCCTTAGTGCGTCCGTGTGGCCGGGATGATGTCCTGGTTTTGTCCTGGGCCGAGTGTGTTTATGTTGGCGGATTCATGTCGTCACTGCGTGAAATGTGTGTGGCAGATGAGGGGACGGAGTCGCAGTCCCCCTGCCACATCCAAGGCTCGGTGCTGGCTAGTTTTGAAATTTATGTAGCGCTGCTGAGTTGGTTTTATTTGCCTCGCCTTTTTGTGGCCGTTGTTGTTTGTTATCTGTGTAGCTGGAGCAGCATCACGACCATTAACTGCCATTGTCCAGTGTATAGTGTCCTGCGTCCAACGGCCAGTGTCCAGTGTCCAGCTCCACATGTCACAGACAAGTCGAGCATTCGAGCACCGTCGGATGGTCGTAAATGTCAGAAGCGCGTGTAAATGTCTTCAGCTGCAATTATTTGGCCTCCTTTAGGGCTTCCGTCCACTTTTCGGGCCGATTTGCTAGCCGGGAAATTTGTTGTGCATCCCGTGCTCATAAATCATTAATTGCAATTAAAGGGACTCTAGTTCTTTCACCGTGTTGTACAAATTACAATAAAGGGCATTTATTTTCAAGGTACGCACGTACCTACCCGTGCACATCAGTCAAAGACTTTGCTTTTAGCTGACTCAGTCCACTTTGTAACAGCGATTCTGCTTCGTGTCTCGCCTCAATTTATTGCCGATCATCATGCGACGCGAAAAGTGGATAATACGATAGATATGAGAAGGATACGTATCCACTGGATTCGTATGGTATGGCGTTGGATCAAACAAATCTTGTCTTGCCAAAATATTGACGGCCACCTGATACACTATAGAAAGCTTTGGGAAAGTTGTATGAACTATTTTTAGATGCTGTAAATCATTCCAAACGATTCAGAAGAGACTAAAGAGGAAGTTGTTAAATAGAATGTTCTAGTTCGTAGTTCGTAAACGATCGATTCAGTTAACCGGAAAATGACAGGTGCACATTTAATTTCTTTCAATACAGTCGGCCATCAAAAACCGAAAAACTGCATCTGATTCGCTTGCCAATTAGCAACATAGCATCTTGCTACTCTTTATTAAGCTGGCTGTCCGCAACAGACCTTGGTGGGCTATCACTTGGCAAGGACTACCCAAAATACTCCGGAGTGTTGTCTGATTTTGGGTGGAACGGCCACCGGATAGACATACGCAGAGAGAGGCCCGGGATGCGGCTTCTGGGCTCGTAATACCAAACGGAAACGTTACTTTTTTCTGGGGAAATTATCCAATTTTGTTCACTTGATTGACTGCACTTTTGATGCCGCTGCCAAGGCCACAAAACCTCAATGCAGATGTAGCCTCCCACTCCCACTGCCAGCCCACTCCACTCCCCTTCCATTCGGTCTTCTCTGGCCATTTGGTCTTCGGTGCATGTGGCCAGCACCTCGTCCAGATTCCTCGCCGGAGTCCCTTAATGGACTTTCGCAATCAGCTGTCAATGCCTCGCCCAGCATCGCCCCGGTTATTTATTTTTGCCTCAGTGCGAAGTGTCACCGACTTTGCAGCGATTCCATCAATCAATCGCTTCGAATTATAAATAACCAAAACCTCCTCGGGGCCGCCGTCCGATTGCCAGAATGTGCGAGTGCACTGAGAGAAATTCTAAGCAGACTCAAACTCGAAAGTGTCTTTATGTTGGATTTTGGATTTAATATCCATTTCTTAAGATTTGTTTAGTTTTTTCCGTTAATACAGTAGCAACATCCTTTTCAGACCATTGTAATTTTAAGCCTAATTTTAAAATAGCCAGGAAGTATACAAATTTATTTCTCTTTTCCCAGTGTAGAGTGATTGGCTGGCGCGGGGCGTTCTTGTCCGGCAGCGGCGAGATGGTGACGATTCTGAAAAATTGCCAATCAAAGTAAAACCGCAAAGAGTTCCAAGTCACGTTGCAGTTGACATCGCAGCACTCCGGGCCGTGTGCCAAAAACAAAAGAAATGCCTTTGTGATTGGCCATTTTTGATTTCTCCTGCTGGCTGTCCTTCATCGTTTCTGGCTCCGACGAATCACTCACAGACACTCAAATGTCGTCGACAATATGGCAAATTGATTTCAGGCCGTCCCATTAATTGCTTCAATTGTTGACGGACAATTCGAATCCATTGTGCACATCACTCGCCATTAAATGTGCAAATCCCTGCGACGCGCAAAACTATTTGCTTAGGCCAATATTTATCTTTGTTAGACATGGTTTGTTTTCCATGTGGAACTTTCCAGCTGCAGCTCGGGTCAGGACCCGAAGATTTGAGGGGTTGGCGCTGCTATTAGTGGGAACGAGGAAAGGTAATTAAACATTGGAAATCCCAGCCCTAAAAAACCATTTGATTGGTTCGAAAGCAAATCCATATCAACATACTTTCCCTTGTCCGATCAAGTGCATCGCATCCATCAGCATCCAGCCCGACTCTGCCAACAGCCTGATGATTGTGCCTCATCGAGGGCCTCTTCGCCGAGAGTATCGCATGTCTAATGATGTGAAAACAATAACAATACAAGCCAAGTATCTTGAAGATATCATTGCGCATTGGCACTTGCTCGTTTGTGGCTTACATGAAAATTGTACTGTGTGCAGACAAATTTTTAAGTGTCTCGATAATGTCAATATCATCGCTCGACTGGGGAAGAGGAACCGACTGGATATTGATTCCAAATCCACCACCGATTCCCTCGAACTGTGCCGGATTTCACCGGATTGACAGCCATCAGGCAGTAAATGAAAAAAAAATTCGAAATCAAAAATCCGCGCAAACAACAATCGAATGCATTCGCACTCGAGATTGAACTCGAGATTTTGATCGAGTTCGAGATGTAAAGCTCTACCTACACGGCAAAAAATTGTATTTTATGAAAAGTATCTTAAGGATCGTGAACGATTTTCAAATGTTAATGGTACAACAAATGTTAGTATAGTAAATATAAGTGTTCAGGTTTTCAGAGATACATTATTCCAAAAAGATATTTCAGATTTCAGGGATCTTGAAAGGTAATTTCTTTCTCTGCAGCCCCAAAGTCAGTCAGCCCAACTCGATGCCATCAATGTCATTATCAATATCAACAACGTGATTGGACACAAAACTGAAAACTGAAAACGAAACGCAAACGCAGGCTCCTCGGGGCAATGAATATGAGTCGAATCGATCTCTCGATCACCGTCGTCTACAATGTGTAAACACAGACGCACTAACTGCACTCAATCAAAAGTTTGATTATTTTGATATGCACGGTGCTTGAGACCCCTGTCCCGCAGCCTCCCCCATTGATAATTTCAGTCGGATCGGTCGGCAGAGTGTATAAACACACGCACTGCCCCAAGGGCCGAGAACCAAGTACCAAGTACCAAGGGCCTATACCTATACCTATAATAACAAACGGGCCTAGAACCGCAGCGAAACAGTCCCGGCCAAGATTGCAGCTGCCTCGGAATCGTCTTCCAACTCAACCTCAACGCGGCATCGCATCGGCATCTGCATCTCAATCTGCTTGTCAGCGTATCCATATCCATGATATTCGTGGAAATTCCACTCGAGCGCCTCAATTGTAAGAGAATACGAATTTAATTGCAGAAAACAAACATAGGGAAGGCGCTGGACCGCAGGATCAGCGGAGTGGGAAGTGTAAATGGGTAACGATAATATTGAAAGATTATGCTGTAAGGTGTGAAGGTGCCATTACAGAAATGGTAAACTGAAAAATATCCAATAGGAAGGATGGGGAATTTACTGTCCTAAGAAACAACTAATTGTAAAATACATTTTAACGAATAAACTTTTATAGGTAAAGACAGTTTTATCACCGACCTAAATTTCTTCTGTCGCAACGCACTAAGCAAAACTGAGAGAAAGAAGCTCATTAACCTTTATTTGTGTACTTAACTATTCGTGCACTCGAGTCACATTGTGATCCAAGAAACCCATGAATATAATGAAATATAGGTAGGGAAAAAAGAAACCAAGCCTCTCGAGAGGTGTACGGCGGTGGGATCGAAAGGTATACAGTATCGAACCGAATGCCGATGATCTGTCATATATGTGCGCCATTGTGCGGGACTGAACTCGATTCCACAGCCACTCAAGACTCGAATCGAGTCGAGTTCGGGCTGACATGTTTGATTTGTGGCCGTGATTGATTGATTGCTGCGACTGCGACTCGCTCTTACTCGGGCATGTATCTCGAGTAATGATTGTCGATTTTGCGCAGACCGCGAGACACAAGAATTCTCCTCTGGATTGGTTCCCACAAATAATGACATGGCGACTTTGGCGAAACGCACCAGATTGAAGGGGCCTCGTCGGCGGATCGGTAACTCTGATTGACAACTTTACTGATCTCAGCTGGGATCTGTAAATGGTATTTGGCCTTTGGTATCGGGTCTTGGGGCGGGGGAACGGGGATTGCTGGGGAGTCGGAGTGCGTGCGTGACTGGGCTGCAACTTGCAACCAGGTGAAATGCAACCCAAATATCCCAGCACCAGCATCGACGAGCCTAATCAACAATGCATCGATACGGAAAATGGAAGCTTTCAGCTACGGTTTCAGTTTCGATCCATTCCGCACTGGGAAAAACTATGTCAACTTTGTAAAAATATATCTTAGACTTTTCTATAACATAATCATTCTAAGTGTGTTCTATACGAGTGCCTGAACCATTGAAACTTATAGAATATATATAATGGAGAACATAATCATTCTAAGTGTGTTCTATACGAGTGCCTGAACCATTGAAACTTATAGAATATATATAATGGAGAACATTCTCCCCAGGAACAAACATCAGTTTCGTTCAGTGGGCCTTAGTGTGTTGCTGTTCCTGTGAACTGCCGTCACCATCGCTCGCCGATATCTGTTTTAAAATAATCCACGCAAAGTCGTCTTCGTCCTCGTCTGGCGCTATATCTTTAGCATCTGGGGCCATAAATAAGCCGGGGACAGTAGAATGTTTCGATACAAGGGCCTCGTCTCGGGTGCTTTTGGCCATCTTGACATACGAGTAAGTGAAGTAGGCAACCCAGGCTACAGGCAAAGCCCAAAGCCAGTCCCTTCTTCCTTTGTTTTTCTTCTTTCGGTTTGGGTCACGTGCACCAATCTGCATTCAAAGTTGGAGATATTGCACACCAGAAACCCATCGATAGCAGATTATTGGGGCATTTCTCGGGATTCCAAGAGGAGTGAGAATATAAAATAAAAATGAGTATTTACTAGTGAGTATTAGTGATACTACTATGTTTACTTTATTTAATATAATTATATTAATATATTATAAAATCTTTTTATAGATTTTGAAACATTTTAAAATAAAGAAATAAAAACCGAATTAATGAAAAAGTACGTTTACAATGCTTTTCCTTTTCTTTTGGTATAATAATTCCCAATGTATATTCAAACACTTTCCTGAACCAATTGCTGATAGAGGTGATTGCAATTAAAGTAACCACCTCTGAAAATGTTTTCCACTTGGCCTAATGCAATAACAAAGCCAATTAGACGGCTTGCCAACCGAATCGAGGCACTTCAGAGCTTTTCTCCTCACTCAATGCCCGGCAAATCTCGCCAGATGCCAAGCCGAAATCGTGAACTGTCAGCATCAAGCTCCCCAAAGTGGGGAGAAAAGAAACCCAGGGGATGGTGAAACAGCCTTGCGTGTATGTCGCGCACTGCCATATCAGTCAAGACGAATCTCTTCTGGCCAACGCCGAACAAGCCGGACAAAATGCAGCCAGAAAGTGAGAAGCGGAGAGATTTTAATTACATCTACCAAGCCGCAGCCCCAACACTATGGGACACTGCATATGCATTCGACTGGGCCTCGTCCGACTGGCTGGCAATTATTTACATTAACACGATCACAACTCAGAGACACTGCACATGCATCATCGTGTTGCGATGTCGATCGAGATCTCCAGACTCCCAGCTCCAGACTCCCGGCTCCGAGCTCCGAGCTCCGAACTCCGGCAAAACCAGACAACAGTCGATGTCTGTGTGCCTGCCATGTATGCATATTAATTTATTGGAATCATGTTAGTGAGTCGATATTGATACAAATCCATTTTCGATCGCGTTGCCCCGATCCCGATACCTGGGGCCCAGGGCCTCCGAAGGGGGTTCGGCACCGAAAGACCCATGCTGGGACCCCGAAGTTGGCAGCAGACATTACACAACTACCAAAACGCTCTCGCCCAATGTCAGTGGGCAGAAGCTGGCGGCCTGTTCGCCTCTGGCAGCTTCTGTCTGACCGCCCCCCTCGCTCCCGATCCCGGTACCCATCCCGAGCCCGAGCCCAGAGCCCTCCTTATATCGCATACCCACTGCCATTCCCCTCATATCGCATGCTCAGCGACCGTATTGAACGTTAATCGCCCGACTATCATGCGATTATGGAGTCGCAGAAGTGCTCAGAATGGAAGCATCTCCGCCCTGACAGCTTCGATGTTTGTGCGCCTCTTTTCTAATTAAATGCAACTGATTAAACGTTTGATTTACGGCATCAGGTAAAGTCTCTGCGGTGCCTCAAACATGAGAGCACAGAGATCTATCTTGATTAGGCTGAAAATATATCTTGGTAAAATAGTATTTCTTCTAGCATTGCAAGAGACAGGCACTTGATACTTAAATTAAATATATTATTTTTTAGTTTTTCAGAGTAATGAACTTAGTAAATGTCATTGGCTCTATAATAAACTTTTTGCGACAATAGATATATAACTTTTATGGACTAATCCCGTAACTCAGTTTTTTACTTTTAGTAAATTAACCTAATTGGACACCACAGTTTTTTAAGAATTTTATTTATTAATTTATAAAGAAAAATTTATTTGTTTTAAAAAGTTTAGTCCGAACTGCTAGTTGCTTGAAGGGCTATGCATTTTTTCAGAGATTGACCGTGTCAACTTTGAGAGTCTTCTTGTAAAACGTGATGATGTCCGTGGCCTCGCTGATGCGCATCTTGGTGGGCTTTCCCGCTCCATGACCTGCCTTCGTGTAGACCCTCAGAAGAATGGGATTGAGTTGGTACTCCGAGTACCGCACGGCCTCCTGCAGAGCGGCAGCAAACTTAAGGGAGTGCAAAGGACTCACGCGGTCGTCGTGATCGGCCGTCAGGATCAAAGTCGAGGGGTACTCCTGGTTGGGGTTCAGGGGAATGTGAACATTGTGCAGGGGCGAGTATTTAAAGAGGTTGGCAAAGTGCTCCCGCTCGTCGGGGTTTCCGTAGTCCGAGCACCAGGCATGGCCGATGGTAAACTTGTGGAACCGCAACATATCCATCACCCCCACTTGGGCGACGGCTGCCCCAAAGAGTTCCGGTCGCTGATTGATGCAGGCACCCACCAAAAGCCCGCCATTCGAGGCGCCCTGTATGGCCAATCGATCCTTGGTGGTGTAGTTATTCCGGGTCAAATACTCCGCGGCCGCCTGAAAGTCATTAAACCCATTCTGTTTGTTCAGCAACCTTCCTCCGTTGTGCCACTCTATGCCATATTCCCCGCCTCCTCTTATATTCGGAAAGGCCAAGACCCCGTCAAATGTGTCCATAAACATGAGACCAGTTATGCCAAAAGATGGCATCAGACTGTAGTTGAATCCGCCGTATCCGTAGAGCAAACAAGGTCGGGGCTCCACATTATCCCTCTTTCTTTGTATTATGAACATGGGAATATTGGTGTCATCGGCGCTTTTATAGAACACCTGCTCAACACTGTAATCGTCGCGGCTGAAACCCTCCAAATTCAGGTTGATTTCTCGCAGAACCTTTGGCTTCTCAACGGGCCTGGAAAAGTCGTAGTGGTAAATTATGCCAGGCGTTAGGAACGATGAGAAACCATAAAAGATCTCCGAGTACTTCCTTTTTCCTGAGATCCCATTTATGGAACCAATGTCCAGGCCAAACTGCCGGATGAGATTTCCTGTATGTAGCTCTCGGGCCTGGAGAATATGCTTCACATCGCGGTTGTAGCAAACCAGCAGTTTGTCCTCATTCACGCACTTGGCCCACTCCAGGACATCTTTCTCGTGTTCGGGTATTAGGGTCGTCCAGTTTTCCTCGGCAGGATTCCTGAAGTCAATCACAGCTACGCGGTATTTGGGCGCGTCTTTGTTTGTGTGGAAGTACATTTTGGATCCCTCGTTGGTTATGTAATCGTAGTCAGCCTCAAACTTATCCACAATGGGCTTAAACTCTAGTTTGGAAGTGATTGGTTCATCTGGTTTCAGATCTGCATAGTACAGCATGTTATCTCGAACAGTGTGACTGATGGATAGGATAAGATATTTCCCACAGTCGGTAACATCGGTTCGGAACATCCATGAGGGGTGTTCGGGAAATTCAGCAATCAAAGTATCTTTATCTTGGCTTTCTCCCACTCGATGGTAGTATAGTTTTTGGTTTTCATTCTGCCTTGTCTCCGAACCATCAGTTTTGCCCTCCTGATCCGAGTACCGACCGTAGAAGAAGCCCTTGTTGTCCTTCGTCCAGGAGACATTGGAAAACTTCACCTTCTCCAGAGTCTCGGGAAAGTCGGTGCGGTCCTTGGCCCTTAGGATACGAATTTTATTCCAGTCCGAACCACTTTCACTCAAGCCATAGGCCATGTAGGCCCCATCTTCGGAGAACGTTTTATGGCTCAGAGCGATGGTTCCGTCGGCGGACAAACTATTGGCGTCGAGGAATACCACCTCTGGGCTCCCTAAATTCTCCTGCTGCATCAAAACACTCTGGTTCTGCAGGCCTGTGTTCTTGAAATAGTAATAGAAATCACCATGGCGCATGGGGCATCCGTACTTTGGGAAATTCCACATCTTCGTCAGCTTGGCATTGATACTCTCCCACTCCTCACATCTTTCGAGAAACGGTTGGCTAATATTGTTCTGAGCGTTCACAAATCTCTGCGTCTCCACCGAATCTGGGTCCTCAAGCCATCGATAGACATCTCTAATCCTGTACTCATGCAGCATTTCCTCGAATTTACCATCCTTTCGTGCTTCGGGATACACAATCCTAGCATTCGGCTCCTCGACCGAGGGAGTACTTAGATCCGTGGGACGATTGACCGTAGCTTTGGATCGGGACATTGTTAGGTGGTTTAGTGTAGGAATCAGTAGGGTCTTTTCCAGGCTTTGGAGGCTCTGCTTGTTGGAAAATAGTTGGAAAAATAATTTTAGCATTTGTTATCGAAAATTTTAAGAATTTTAAATTAGAATGCCAGGAAAAGATTGACACTTTTGCACTGGCCAACTGACTTCCAAAATTGGCAGTTGAAAGGGTCATTTGCTTTAGTGCCTTGTACTAAAAATGTTGTAGAATTTCCGGGGATGTCCAACATCCATCCTCTCACATGTAGTTAGGACCAACTTTCATTTCAGGGGTTGCTTTTCTTTGCCTGCTTTAATCAGCGCCATGTCGCACTAATTGCAGCAATTAATTGTCAGAAAAAATGTTCGTGGCACGGCACGTGATGAGCGAAACTTTCGGCTGCGAATTGATGAAAGCCTGTGGGGTGCAGGGAGGTCGCTTGGCAAGTCTAGTGGACTGGGGGTCTACATTAAATTATTGAAATTCCAAAGCCATGTGTCGTGGTCGCGTCTGTTCTGGGCGAAAGGGGACGCTTTCCTGATTCGGACTGTTGCAGTTGCTCTCATTGGTGGACCTCGACTGGGCCCTGGACTTGCAGTTGGACTGGCTGTAAGCCTAAGCATGCTGAGCATGTCAACAAGCCGGGGCTACACACAACCAGGACGCAAGGAACCAGGGAACCGGAGAATAAGATGGCCAGAAGGGCCGGCGGGTGAAGGGGCACCAAGTCAAGCGCGCTGACAGCCAACATGAGCGCAACAGCAGCGGAGAACAGCAGTAACAAGGGGTACACTGCAAAAATCGTATAGTAATTAGGTAATTTAATTAGTAGCAATTCAAAGGGGAGCGGTTTAAAATGCAAAACAGTTTTCATATTGCGCCCTCTAAGAAAAATAAGGTCTAATTTCTTTATTGGATATAAAATCCTTTAATTAATATAAAACTTAAATTTTCCCCTGCAGAAGCAAAGTTTACGATTTAAGTATTTGAATATTTATTTAAGTTTTTTCTCAAAGGATAAGCGAACTCTTTAAATGTTATCCAAGGGGTTGATTTATTGAGGTTCCTAGATAAAAATTTAGAAAAATTAATCATTTTAAAAAGAAATGTGAATTAATATTATGAAAATATTGGAATAATAGTAAATGATGTAACAACGTACACCATATTTTCCATTTCACTCAGGGTACATATTATACTTTTTGGGGTAGAAATAACTTTATTCTTCTATAATTTGTAAAACAAGTTTAGTTACCTAATTACCTAATATTTTTTCGCAGTGTACGCTGGTAGCCGCCGATCGTTCCACGTTGTTGCATCGATTGGACGCTGGGCTCGATGGTCGTCATTGGGGATTGGTGGCTCGATCGAGATTCTCAACTTTGGCTCATCTTCATCTCTGCAGTGATCACACGCACGCACAGCTCACACACCGCAGCACAATTTACCATGCCATATACCACACCACTCTGTTAGGGAGACCTGAATCGGAATCGGAATCTGTATCTGCATCTGAGGCCGAGCTTATGGAGATGAAACCGCGTGTGTTTTTGTCGCAAATCGCCAAGATTGCGATCTCATTAAAGCGAATTATTTGTGTTGCTGACTATGTTCTGGCCCGTTGCATCTCTCACTGGCTTCTCCGGTTCTCTGCCTCTCTCCGGTTCCCTGGAGAATCTGAATCGCAATAGGGATCGATGGGGCTACTCCTGCATTCGCGATTGTTATCGCCGGAACAAAGTTGTTGTCCTCCTGCGACTCTGCCTTCGCCGTTGCTCCCAGTCAGCGATTTGCCAAACGTTTAAGCTACCCGAGTTGCATTTAATTCCTGCGAGCCAAATGTGCGATTAACGCTCGGCCGAGGCCATAATTTATGCCCTGGACTTGTCAATAATTTTCAGACTTCTGTCACACGATCGCCGAGCAAACCCAAATTTATGTTCTTTATCAGGTTATTAGGAACCACAAAGTGAGATTTCAGATGAGTCTATACCTTTGGCTATATTTACACTTTTAAGTTGACTCGCTGTAAACGCGCTTCAATATTGTTATCTCGAAAAATTAGGGCAATTTAATATTTAAATGATTTTACATTTTTAAAAATTCAACATTAATTTGACAAAATAGTTCCTTTTGTAACGACAATTAGAGCTACAAAATAAAAGTCAACACGGGTGGAATTTTCAAACTTTTGTAACTTTATTATTTAATATCTTGTGGAGAAGTAGTATTGAGTTTTATTAATGCGCTGCTTTAATTTTGATGGATCGACGATGTTAATTAACATCCAAATACGGGGATAGTGTGCGTCGCCGAACTCCTTCGTATATAAAGAGATTTGCCCCCATTTATATTCCTCTATTTCCAGTTAGCTAAAATCACTGTGGACATGTGCCCAGCCGTATATTTATCACTTTCGCTTCTCAGGTTGTGCTATTTAGAGGAAGCCGCAGAGCACATCAATCTGGACCCGCCAACTCCTTCCCTTCTCCAGAACAGCCGGGTATCTCCATCTCCAGTCAGCCACAACGGATGGGAATGAGAATGGTTCGTGGGATGTGCGGATGTCCCACGAGTCTAATCAGGCTGTAATTTGAAGGACAAGGCGGCGGGCAGCCATCAAACTGCTTGAGTTTCGCCCCTGACTTATTGCAGGTGACTCTTTTTTACGACCTCTCCCACTCCAGGTGGGTCACCCCTTCCGGGGCCTGAGTTTTTGATCCACTTAAGGGGTCTCTGTTCTCTGGCCGGACATTTGGCAAATGAATGGCCAGTGATTTGGTAGCTGGGCAAATGAATGAATTAGTTCCTTGGAGACGACCTCGTGGGCTTCGGACTGCTCCGTTGATTGATGAGCTCGGGCAGGGCCAGTGCTAAAAATTTTCTTTATTGATAATAAATTGAATTTCGTTAAAAATACCCCTTTAAATATTTATTTTAATTCGGGACTGAAATATCGCATTGCTGGGGGCGGTGAGAGATTTATGCGTTTGCCTCAAACTGTGAGATAAATGGATCGAGAACGCATCGCAAAGTGTTTACACTAACCAGGGGGCATAAACGGTGATAGATAGGGTTACGTAGGTCGGACCGGCTCTGGATCTGGATCTGGAACCGAACTCTTAATGAGGCTGAGAGATTTGGCAATTTGGTATTCCGATTTGAAATACCATTCCGAGTTACCAAAACGGACCTCGAGCACACGTGTTTGAGTGCCAGCTCATGCGTGGGGATCGATGAACGGTTGGCTCGATCGACTGGCTTTTGGCTAGTTTTCTATTAATTACACTGATTTATGTGCTCATTGTCCATTGTATTGTGTTGGCTAAGCCCTCCTTGCCTCCCTGACTTTATGATGGTTAACTCTTTTAATGGCACTCGGGAGTCGCCAGCTGAATCGAGGGGAAAGCACTTTTCCATTGTTATAGTTTCGGCAAAAGAAAGTTGATTACGATTCTCGACTTTGCCGGCCGTAGATGCCAGCAGATAAATATGGAAGTTGGCCGGATCTATTGTTAACCGATTTGAGAACGCATTAGCCATCGCAGTTGCAATTCGCTAAACCAACATTCTTTTCCACCGCAAAACTCACTTTGCAATTCCATCTAAAGTCAAGACACCAGAAGAAAACGATGAGGCAGCGGATACAGATACACAACCCCATCTTTTGCTGTGCAGTCCGTCTCTGTCAAAACAAATTTGAGGCATGAAACGATCGCGAAGCCAGAGCCATGGAATAAATCAGTTTGTAAACATAAATAAAACAACAGAATTTATTTTTTTCGCACATTTCGTGCATGGAAAGTCTCAGCCAAACTGCCGTCGTCATCGCCTCTGACAATAGGCCAACAAAATATCCTAACTCATCTGGAAGTGGTGATGAGGGGTGGGCAATGCCAATTAATGCATCCAGATACCACAGATTTTCGCGAGATAAATAATAATTTTTACGACGATCAATTTATTGGCCAGAAGCAGGAGGTCAAATCTAACGAATAAGGAGAGTTGCACATTTGGCAAGATCGAAGACTTCAACAGACTGAAGTCGAAGAAATGTATTATAATTGTTAAAGAATTGTTAAAAAACTTTAAAATATTTTACAAAAGTCAATCCAGCTCTTTACTTGTATGTTTTTCAGAATATAACGTTCTTAAATATACCGCTTGAATAAATTGGACACTTTACTTATAAAAAGGTTAATATTTTATAGTGCTGTTTTGTCAATATTTTATTTCAGAGAAAATTTAAACAAATATGGATTTCAATAAGTTTACTTATTTTTTTTTAGAGAACTAGAAATTTTTTGGATCTAACTCAATTTTCCTATTAAAATAAAAGCTCATTCTTTCACCTGAGGCGACATAACCGTGGAGGGAAACTCTCCCCATCAGTCCACCGAATTCACACTTGAAACAAACAAATAAACATCGGATGCGATCCCATCTGATGCCCTCCGCCCCACGGAAATTCCAGAACTCTCTGCACTTTTGTGTATCTTTGGGATGCGAACGAGCCGCGATTTGTGGTATTTTGATTCCGCTGCAGCGAGTGTTTGTCGATATTTGAATTATTTCCATCGCCACTTGCCCACCGGGTGGTGGATTGGGGCGGGGACGACGGGGCTGTGATCCTGTTGTGGGCCACTTTTTGGCCACAATTGTGTGGCCAGTGCTCCGTGCTCAATGCTCCGTTTCCAGCTCAGCGGGCTCATCCTGGGCCCCAGCCCCATCCCATCCGGATCCGATGGTCTCCCGTTGTTGTAAATCAATTGGACGCTGAGTGCCCTAATGTGCTGTCGATGGGTTTACAATCCGTCAAAACAGTTACCATGGACACAGGGAACTGCATCATCGCCACCAGCGACCTATTAGCGAGTGCTCCAAATAAACAATCAATCTGGAGAGATGTTAAGTGCCTTCTGCGAAAGCAATAAAAAGTATAGTGTCCGGGCATTAGGTATTTAAGCCTGTAATGAAGTAGTTCATATGAATTTCTGTTACGATATTGCCAGTAAACAAAGGATAAAACTTAAAAGTGCAGACTACAAGCTTCAGTGTTGGGATATAACAAAAGTCAGCTTTTAATTTGCAACGTGCTACTTTATTAAAATTAAGTTAAAGACAAGGCGATTATACACATTTGCTTAGAACAAGAAGATGATAACTTTTGTAAGTCGTAAGAAAAAGTAAATACTCATCCGTTTAGTAATAATACATTATTTTTATATTAGAATACAAGGATTTAATATATTTCAGAAAGGTTAGCAAGTTACCAATCTTTTTTGTTAACAAATATAATACTTTTACCAACTATCGAGAGACTCATTTTACTTGATTCTCCCAGCGGTTCCATTACGTGTTCCATCCAGAACATCGATCACCCTATCGCATTGGCAACCAATGGCTCAGATCAGAAGCCTTCCTCTCCAGCTGGCAAACCTGTTGGTCTGCTTTTGTGAAGCCAAAATAAAAGACCAAAATTGTAACAATGGCAGCAGGAGCAGAGCGATCAAAAGTTACAGCGCGGCAATGTATCAATGTCAGAGCTGGGCGCTGGAGATCGGGCAATGGATCCACCTCCTCCTCAGGGCGAGTGGAGCAGTTCGACCATTGGCGGAGGATTCCGATACCATTGTCTCGTTCGCTTCGGGGCCAGCCCAAATGTCAACTTTTTGAGATGTTCCCCGTGGAACTGGCTCGTCTTATTGGTGGATCCACCGGGCCAGGTTGGCCATTGTTATGCGGTGTTCTCCGCAGCCCGCGATCTCTATATGGACTTGCCTTGTTGTCGCTGTCGTCGCCATGTCAAAAGGAACGGGCAAAATCCGCGAGGCAGAAACGTAATCCCAGGCCAAACAAAAACACTCCATAAGAAATAATAAACAAATCATTTCGCCAGCACCAGCCAGAGAATTCCTTCGGTTTGGGGCCACCCGCATACGAGGCGATATTGATTCGATCGCAGGCTGTCAAGCCTGTTGGCGAGGTGGGTCCACCCCAGCCTCCCACTCTGATCACCCCATCCCACCCTTTGCCAACCCATTCCCAACTGCGAGCCGTCGAGGCACTTGATTTGAGTTTTCATAATTGCATGTCTGCGGTGGAGACTCGCAACTTGGGGAATGCAACTGGGGGGCAGATCTAGGTGGGAATGAGAAGGAGTCTCTCCCGCCAGTCACATGTGTTTACTCGAATGTAATCTGCAGTTGCTCTCCACCTTA
The DNA here is from genome assembly GCF_025231255.1 of Drosophila biarmipes. NCBI lineage: Eukaryota > Metazoa > Arthropoda > Insecta > Diptera > Drosophilidae > Drosophila > Drosophila biarmipes. The sequence continues at coordinate 18,890,904 of NC_066612.1, forward strand.
ACAGCCATGGTCAAAGCATTAGGTGAGTGTTGTGTCAAAAATATTCCAAGCCTGATTGGATTATTCTTCAAAAGCATACAAGTGTAAAAACACCGAAGAAATATTCAAAACAGTAATTAATTTCAGACTCTTACAAGGACACAAGATTATTGTGTCGTATTAAGATTTTATTGCAAAACGAGCTCCACGGAAAATGATTGAACTACTAAAACAAGAACTATAACACCAAATTAATAACCACAATACTTATGTTACGAAATAATGACTAAAGTCATTTTACCGAAATTTAATATATTTAAAACACTTTAGAAAAATTAATTCTCCTATCAATATCATGAAGCCAATCGATTTCCATCATAAATAATATGATGGCATCTTTAAAATTTAAAATTTAGAAGTGAAATAGGATTCTTCATTACTTACGAGCGTTTTTTTATATTTACTAATTTCTTTATACATATTTTCTTATGGAATGAAAAACAGATCCAGAACTCGTGTTAATTTGCGGGATTGTAACGAAATGTTCGATGCTGTTCGAAATAGATCGCGAACATCTATCAGGGATGCCTGCCAAGAACGCCAACTGCTGCGGAGCACCCAGCAGCATCCATGGACCGTCGGAGGAACTGGCAGAAGTGGGGGCAGCGAATCGCGGGCAGATCCGAGGGAGACTGCGGAATGGGCTTCTGCCCGGGACTCATGCGAGCCTGTTGATTGCCCGAGTGGAATTGAGTATCGCAGCTGCTGGGCGATCTTGTGCTTATTTTAGTTGGGCATACTGTCAAAGATATCCCAGCTTGCGGCGCGGACTCCCTCTACTGGGGTGCTTGCCGATCGGCTGATTGATGATTTGTTTGTTTTGATATACGCCAAAAGGGGCTGGGATCGGGGCAGAAATCGCTTCGCACCCCGAGGGAAATAAATTATGCCAATATTTGTGCTCGCCTGCCAGTTGGAGCCGTGTATACTCGGAGCAACGCCACCCCAGAGCGAAAGTGCGATCGGTATTGGTTTTTAATTTATGAATTATAATTTATTCGCCCGATTGGCAATCACATTTCGGCCGCTCAAAATCATTTCGCAACCGTTTTGATATACAACAGCAATTAAATTTGAACATTCTCAAGGAATGCGAAATATTATTTTCCATTTGTCGACCTCTCGAGTATATCAATCGTTGAGTGCTCCCATTGATTGGGGCCATAAAAATAGAAATGTATGTATATATACCTTAAATATATAAAAACCATGCTAATTTTGTAAGCTGAACATAAAATATTGCGTTTTTCCATCTCTCGGGGCAATAAGAACTAGCACTGAAACTTTCCAATTGAACGATATTTGTTCTTAATATTTATTTTCATTATTAAACAAAGATTAAAAAAGCGTACCCCGTTTGATATTTTGTTATTTTTCAATCATATTTACGGCTCACCAGATCGCTTTCAACTCCAAAGCAAAAATTTATATTCGTAGGACCCTAAAATCCGAGCTAATTCTGCTGGAGCACTGGGAACGCTAATTGCTTGGGACACATTTCTTATGCCTGCAGCTGACACTGACGCCTTCTGCTGCTCCTTGGTCCTTGGCCGCTGTCGCCGTTAGCTGTTATCAGCGGAATTTTAAGGCGCATCTTGACAAAAAATAAAAAAATGTAAAACGAGGACGCTGGAGGGGAAAAGAGGAATGTGAGCCGACTTTGGACATGGGCAATTCATACCGCTCCTTCTGCGGCTTCTACGGCTTCTGCGGCCTGCTAATTCGCTGGCATTTTCTTTATTTTAGCCAAATGCGTTGTGTCGCCCCAACTCTTCCAGTGATGACCGTTGTCGTCTTTGGGCCATCCTCTTCTTGGCCGCAGCTCTTCACGGCTTCAATTGCCGCCTCCGCGGCCGCCAAGAAATGAAATTCTTGATATCTTTTGTTTGTCCTCACGCTGCGGCTGTCCTAACGCATCTTTGTCCTTTCGCTTCCCTAATTAAAAAAAGAGGAAACGAGCTAGATTTAACAAGTCGAACCGGATATACTCTTGAAGATAGTTCAAGAGGTGGTCTGAGAATACAAGGTCTTTTTCGTTATACTGTTGCTCAAAACATTACTATAGTCACAAAAATTGTAACCTTACTTTTTGAATTTCTATTTGTTAAAATACATTTTCCTACTTTATTTGAAAATAATTTTTTTTCTTTTTTATATAAAAAATAGCCATTGACTTCTACTTACTGAAATTGTATACTTTAATCATTAAATATTAATTGGTATTTTTCAAATAATACTTATTTGGTATCATTTGCTTGGTATTTATTTAAAGTATATAACTTTTGTATATTAATGTTAATATGCCTTATTAAGAAAGAATTTAATTTTTAATAAAATAGTACACTACTAGCCAAATCGTAATACCCACTTAAAGGGTATCTAAAGCAAAGGAAAGGAAAACCCAAGCCGAAGCGAGCCGAGTGACCGCACTAATTAGCCTCAAAGCCACATTTGGTATGCTTTTGATTTGTAAAAGATTTGCGCGCGATTCCTTAAAAAAGTGTTGGGATCTCGAAGGGTGGGTAGAATGCGGGGGAGGATTGCATTCTCGCAATAATTACAACGTATTGCGACTCCTTCCTCCATTGGCCGTTGTCAGCAATGAAACAATTCAGTAAACATGTCACATGCAACCGAATCAATTTTCGCATCAATTCGTGGGTATTGTGTGAAATGAAATGCCATGTCCAGGTCCAGGCCAAAGCCAAGACCACATACATTCCCACTTGCCCCCTTTCCATTGTTTCCTCTTTCTAAGAAGCAAGTTTTCGGGGAAATTCCTAAAACGAGTGAAGCATTTGAAAGTAACCAGTGGAGATTTTTCTCCTCTCATGTTCCCCATCAAAAGTCAACGAAGATTGCACTGGAATTGAAATTGAAAATATATATTTTTTTTCAGTTGTTATGGTAGAGAACTGTGGTGGCGATTTAAGGGGGTATATTAACTTAATTAGTAATAGTAATTAGTAACTTAATTATTTAAACTTAATAATTAATTCATGACTAACAGAGCATTTTAAATGTTCCATATATTATATTGTCTAAAATTCAGAGTATTAATTAAAAATCCGAAACCATCCATATTTGAGCCAAATACATTGATATATGGTATCCAATTTTCAACAAGTGAAAGGATAATTTCAGGTGTCTAAAAGTATGCAATAAACAAGGGAGAGTTGCGCATTTGTATGTATTCGTTGCAATCAGAATTTTAAATATAATGTTGCTACCTTCCGACATCTAAAATTGCATGTCAGTTTTCAAAACCGTATTAATTTGTGAGTTCTTTTTCGGAAGTATATGTTTTTGAGATATCGAAACCCATATTCTCCCCCCGTTAATCTCGATTTCCACGCCTGTGGCTTGCTTAGAACAACACTGATTTTTGTAGCTGTCTTACGAGCTGGTGGCGGGTGCTTCTGCCACTTCTGCTGATGATGCAACGGATGACGCTGATGGCTTGGACTTGGACTGCGCATCCAGTTGTTGTCGACTGTAATTAAAAGCAGGGCACAACGACCATGCTGGTCCAGTAGAAGGGGAAACAGCAACAGAAACATCAACTCGGGGACTTGCACTTGTTTGCACACATCGAAAATTGCTCAGACACTTGATGACAATTTCAGTTAAAGGAAAAACTTGCGGCAACACATTCCTCCAGCCAAATGGACGGGGAGTTGATGGACCAAGGGGGCTTATCTCCGGCATTCTCGAGAACATTTTAATCAATGAACAACCCCAAAGACTAATAACTTTTGACCGCTATCGATGTGCTGTGTCTGCGTCTTTTCGAAATTAGCAATAGAACGAAATCAAAGGAAAATGAGGGAAAAACAGACGATGGGACAATCGCAGATAGACAAGGACAAATAATGACAAGCCAAAGGTCCTGCTAACGTTAGCTATTCCCCCTGTTGTAATGACGGCGGGAACGTGTGAATCGAGAAGCGCCAAACGAATCGAAATCAATTAGCCAATTGCACTTGAAGATGCCCAGTGGCCAGAGATATTGTCCCTTCTGCCAGTCTCCCCAGAACAGCGAACCCTCAAGCCCGAGCACAGTTCAAGTCCATTGTTATGTGACCTGTCTGGCACTTTCAACTCAGAGGTTTTCTTGTCAAATACAAATCCTTAAATTCCTATATTCAGCAGTTTAATGATTAAGTATTATTACTCCGAACTCATGACTATTTTAAGGAACTGTAAATAAAATTATTTTCTTAATCCCATCTTCATTAGAGTTTAATAGCTTCCCAATCTCCTTCTTCACTCGTCCAAATCCAAATTGACAACCAACACGTTCCCTCTCTAGAAGTGTCAGGCCATTTACATTCCATTTGCACAAAGAAAACACTGAAATTCCGAGACCAAAAAACCCAAGAGTTATTGAACTCCACCCCACATACAGCACCAAAAATACCCACATTTTGATGCAATTTTTATGCACAACCAAGGCCAACAACAATTACAAGCAACGGGCGCAAAAGTGTGCTTAAATTATTGATGAATCCCTCCCAGATGGATCGACGCCAGCTGAAATCACTCATAGACCGAAAAACATAGGACAAAGAAAAACAAGTCCGGGGCCCATAAGCGGCAAACCGAAAACCGAAAAACCCCCTTTGAGGTCCGTTTGAATGGATAATGTATTGCACATCATCGTGAACAATGATTTCATGATTTTACCTCGGCCCAGCACTCCATTCAAGGGTTGATTCTTTCGGGGATTCGCCCACTAATGGGTCAAGCGTCACCCGGACGGACGTCAAAGTGTCTGTAAATCACCCGCAGGCCAGCAAAAACAAAACAAATCCGGGGCAGTTGGGGGTTGTGGGTTGGGTTCAGAGGTAATGGACATCGACATGGACATTTGAGGTGAGGCCAGCTGACTGGCCGGCAAATACATCATGAAATGCTGAGCAAAGTCTCCGGTCTGAAGGGGTTTAGGTTAACCAACCCGCTCTTAACTCCTCCTAGTCCGTTTTTTCAACTCTGCTTTTGTTTTTTGGGCCATCTCCTGGCCGTTGTACTCCACTCGTACATATAATAAAGAAGGAAAGCAACGTAAATTACTCTCCACGGTATAATTTAGTTGCTTACTTCACGTTCACATTCCCATTGTTGCTTTTGTGCCATTTGTGTGGGCCATCCTATTCCATTGCATCAAAGTCAGAGACATGCACACCAGCAAAATACATTATTTCCTATAAACTTTCCATTCTGTCTGCAGTTTGAACCTTTAGTTTGAACTCCGCCACCGGCCGCCAATTCAGACTTTTCATTGTTCACCGCTCTCCGCTTGAGAGATTGGTCGTCAAGGCTGGTGGACCTATTTCCAGATAGAATAGAGATTTGCTATCCAGTTAGGAACTAATTTCATGAGTACTGTCCAACTACTTATTCATTTGAGTCAATTCATGAGGGAACTCATGAAGTTGTTCACCTTGTGAAGGTGATAATCGATGACTTTCCCCAAGCTTTTGTCACTTGGTAGCAAGGCACTTATAAAAATTTTCAGATATAAGCTACAATTGATCTTGTGGACTGCCATACAACTTGCAAAAGTTTTCTCCGAGAGTTGTAAGTTGTTTTCTAGCTAGTTAACTTTTTCTAAAATCCATAAGCAAAAGAGATGGTCCATTAAAGTTAAATTTTTTTGAAGTACATAATTTTAAGGTTTTTAGTAAATAATTCCATTAAAAGCCTAACTACCATTAAAAGCCTACATGTACAGCTAATATCCTCAGTTTTCCCCATTGCCAAATTGCAACTTATTATAATCCCTTTAGATTAATAAAGTTGTATCGCTAGGCAGTGCTGCTTAGTTTTAAGAGCCCCAAGTAATCCCCAGCATTGGTATCGGCTTACCGGCAGATCTCACCTCATACTAGGCCCTTTTAGCACTTTTAGCCAACAAATATTAAAAGCCGAAAGCAATATTCATTAAAAGTGGCCATTAAAAAGAGCCCAACTTGATGAGCAGTTCTTCTTCGTTCTCGTTTCTTTTCGGTTTCACACTCAGAGATGCGAATTAAATTCATTGTTCATCAAAGGGGTTTGGGCTTGGGTCAGGCGGCGGTGCAAGGTTGGGCCTCGTAATGCTGTCGTTAGCAGAGCTATCGCGTTGAGCTCTCCAAAACGTCGAGTTCCCAGCACTGTGTGAGCATTTCATTTTAATGCGACGACTAGCCATGTGAGAGGCGGGCACTGGATCCCCTCTAGGGTGCTGGAAGCCCTCTTCGCTTCTTCATATTTCGTACTTGAAACGTAATTACTTTAGAAAATAATCGTTAAAAGTAATGGTCTGTATCAAATATATTAAAATATAACGCAACGGTGGCGACGACAGCCAGAAACAAGGACGAGACCTACAGCGAGGAACTCTACCAGCGTCAGCAGCTCGGGGAAAGTCGGAGAAAGCGGCTGGGTCATCCTGGACATTGCGGGGGCTCTGGCCATGGACGAGGAGGTGTCTGGCTCTGGGCATTCACACTCGTCATGTCAGGAGTCGTCAAAGTGTTCGCCAGCATTCGTACGTCAGGCGAAAGGAGTCCACGCTCCATTGGCGGCCCCCGCACCGTGGTTCGATGGCAGGTGAAAACCAATTAATATTGCATAGTTGTAGTGCGAGTACTTAAAAGGCAATGAATCGTAACACTCTTCCGGCATGTTTAAAAATATCTGTAAATGATTTTAATACATTTTAACAAAGATAAGAAAACGCTCAGAAACTTATTTTCTTTTTAAAAACTATATTTTATAACCTAATGAAACTTGATATGGGTTTGATAGATTATTTTGAAATATTTATTTATATTTAATTATCCCCATAAAGCTTAACATGTGGTGGTTTTTTAAATGCAATATGTCTAAAAATTTGTAAGCCAAAATGTTTATCTGCTTGAAAAAAATTTTTTTGTAGACAAGTTTTTGTGTATATTAGTCTTTCAAAACTTGGGCAAACCAAAAAATTGGAATAAAATTCGTTCTGAATTTTTAATTTCGAAATATACATTCAAGGGATAACTTTGAAATGAAAAGCCAATCTCATTATTTTTTCACATCTTGGAAAGGACCCTTTAAAATTGTAAGTAATTCTTTTAATGTCTCGGCCCACAGTGGTTGGTTAGAAAAAAGTTGCGGAGGGCACGGGCTCGGACTCGTGGCACCCGGCCTGGGACCTGAGACCCGGGCCATCAGTTGAAATGAGTTTTTATCAACGTCTGTCTGCCGGCTATCGCCAGTGGCATCTGCTGGGGTCAGAGGAGAGTCCTGGGCACATTAGTAATTTTATTGCACCTCTGGTTCGGGATCCTGTTCTGTTTCTGTTGCTCCGCTTCTATTTCATTCATAATATAATTCATAATGTCTCCCTGCACTCGGGTTGACATTAAAAAAGCAATTCGCGTTCGGCACTTCATCTGCAGGAATAGTTTCCGCCCTGGAAAATTCTACCCCCTGCATCGCCTCCCAAGATTCATCCGATTCATAATGCATAAGGCGCCAGCCTGTGGCATTACCATTTCCCATTCCCGTTCCCAATCTCACTCCCATTCCCCTTCCCGCTGCCGTTTTCATCTCATTCCTATTCCAGAAGTTCCTTTGTATGTTAAATTTAATTTCTTTTGTTTCGTTACTCGCACGTCATTTGCAAAATGAAATTATTACAAAATGTTTTCCTCTTGCCCGGTTCATTTGCCGATGGTTTGGTTCGGTTCGGTTTGGTTTGGGCCCCGGCTTTTCGTTTGCCTCTTTGCATTTTTCCTCCTCCTAAGAGCTCCTTTCTTGGCCTCGTCTTCATCTTCTCGGGCAGCAACAATTCCCGCGGGCATATCATCTGCTCCATCACTGCGCTGGACTCTTGTTCTGGGGTCCCGGGTCTTAGATCCTACTTCCCATTTCCTTTGGTCTCCTCCCCGGTTTTTGTGCTCACTTCCCCTTTGTGGCAGCTTCTTCCCAGCTCTGTTCTTTTGCCCATTTCTTAATCATTTTTGAGTGTCTTAATTTAAGTTGTATGCTCTGGTTTTAATTTCGAGTGTACTGTGAGTGGCTGGACCCTTAACTGGCCCTGATAGTATCATTAGCATTTCCGCAGCTCATTTCCCCGCCCACGAAAGTTCTGGATTCATTAAATATTCCTTCAATTTTCAGGGAGAACACCGTTTACAGACATTTTTAAGTGAGTAAGCCTAAATTGTAAAAGGGAATTGAATTTAGGTCTAATAAAAGGAGAAAAACATTAAGTTAGGGAGTATAAATTATATACGTTTTATCGTAACAGACCCTATATTAAATTTTATCTCCGATTCAGTTCCCTTGTGATCTGTTCTTACGGAGATCCTTCTTCATTTGTGGCCATGTCCCACTGGTTATCTTCAGCTGGCATCGTGATGGCCTCATCATATTTTCTTTGGCTTATTTTCCCCTGCAACATTTTTCAACACCACAATGCGAGGATCGTTTATCAAGCGGCCATGTGGAATGAAACGGGTCTGGACCGAAGGATCAATGTTCTGCAGAGGGAACAAGATGCCCCGAGAGGTGCGAATAAATTACGCACATCTGTCAACTTTTGAATTAGCCATTAGGGCGCAAAATGTGCACCATTAATAACTGACACCGGAGGCTTGATTTGATTCGTGCCACCACTGTGAGCCGTGGCCATCCAAGCAGGATCCACTGTACCGCTCATGTCCACGCGCTATGTCAATGTCAGCGGCGCACAAAAGTGGACACTCGGTAGCCGAGGATGGAGAAGCAGTGCAGTTGCGCCTGCGCAGCGTCCTAATTGAAAGAAATTACTTTGAGTGGACCATGTCATTTGTCACCTTTTTGTGTTGCCTCGGCTTGGCCTGAAGTCGACTCTTTCTGCGACTCCCACTTTTTTCCACTTTGGCGGTGATCTTATGATGGAAATGAATACTTTAAGCTTGTTTTGGGGGAGGTGACTGTTGCCTTTAGATATATCAGGGAAACCATTTAAAGAGCATAAGATGTTATGAAGGTCAAGCAAAAATTTTAAATTTATACATATTTCAAGTTTTTATTTTTAAGGAGTTCTAAAATTCTAAAGGAAGTATAAAAGGTTGATTTATAATTCCAATAACAGCTATTTTTCTAAAACAAGAACAAAAAAATAAGTAAACAGGTAACACAAGTTTAATTTCTTTTACTTTAGTATACAAGTTGTACAAGTAAATAGCACAGGACACTTTAAAAAACGTACAATCAATAATTACTTACATACAGTGAATTGTCTAATATTAAATAAATATATTTATATATTTGCATACAAAGAAAGCTACAAAACGTTTATGGATTCACCGACAAATAATGGTCTGACAACTTAACAACACATCTATATCTATAAACTCAAACATTGATTTTCTCCTATATGTCTGATTAAACCATCATCGCCCACGCTTGACCAATCAAATGCCAAAATGCGGCAAAAAATTCCGCCATCCGTTGACGTTGATTTCAATTGCTGATGACACAAACATCAGCGGCAACAATCAGTTGGCTCATTGCGGTCACTCGACACGGTCAGAATCGGATGCCAACGGTCAGCAGCCACTATGCAAATGGCTAAGATTTGCCGTCGGACCACAAATCGGGGGGCAGGATGGGGCACCTGACCAGATGAGCAGTTGACCAGATGACCAGATGGGTGTCAACTGGTGGCGTTGAAGGATTCACGGTGTGACAATGCTCCACCGCCTGACATGCGGCCATAATGCGGCTCTCCAGCTAAACGGCAAACAAACAAAGCGACCCAAGCAGCAAGCAAACAAACAAAAACGAGAAAGAAAACTAAAACTGTTGCTGACAGCAACAAGGATGGAAGCGACAACAACATGCAGCAATAAACTTGAAGTTGACAATTGTAAAAAGTCAGGGAACACGTGAGAGACGGCCTCGAAGTGATACCTACCACGGGCAGTGATGGGGAAATCTGCATAGGTGGTATTATTTTCGTTGGTACGGTTTTAGGAACCGTTAACGTGCTTTGAAAGAAATACCATTAAAACTGGAATACAATGTTATAATAATAACAATTTGTTGTAATGTGTTACCTCGGGATGCTAGTCTAAATGGTTTAAAAAGATATCTTAAAGATATTAATCTGTCATTTATTACAGGTTGTAAAATCCACAATTGATATAAGCCCTCCATAAATACAAAACTTGTAATCGTTACTTCATCTCCGAACTATATTTCAACCTCTGCCTGTAAACGTTCCCAAAAACAGGGCAATAACTGAGCCATCACTGGCACACAGCAGCAGCAAGTACGGGTATCAAAAAAACAGGCGGCAACAAACGGCAATCATAAAATCAACAACTATGAAATTCATCACTGCCCGGTGAAAAGCCTCGCCTCGTTGACACTTCCGCCTCGCTCTGGAGTTCGGACGAGTGTATAAAGTCTGCACTGGATTTGGATCGTCCGGCAGTGGCAACAGCAGCAACACTCAACTCTAGACAGGCGACACAGCAGCAGCATCATCATCACTCACGGACAGAACGGAACGGCAGCATAACGGTGACGGGTAAGTGAAATTAATTGCATTGTTTTTGGCCAATGAATTCCTAGTTGCCAGTTTTTGTTTTCGGCTTAAACGCCTTGACGCCTTTTTGCCAAAACACCAACGGAACCAGCAGCAACATCAACATCAGCCACCGAGCAACAAGGCCAACGGGATGGGGAGCAGAGGGCGTCATCACACTGCGGCCACAGCGCGTTCCTCTGCTCCCAAATCCATCTCCCCGATCCGAGTCCTAATCTCCATTCCAATCCGTAGCCCTATCCCAATTCCTGTTCCCGTCCCCATCCCGCTCCTTGGCCTGTGACATTTTGCAGTTCATCACATGTGATTGCCGCAGTATGTTGCACAAAACATTCAATGGGCACAGTGTCAATGAGGTTCTATAAGGTTCACCAAATCTGAATTTTCTGGGGAATATAATAAATATTTTTGCAAAGCATTAAATTCAAAATGTTTATACTTCAGCATAATTTGATCTTAAAGTAGACAATAATTATCAGAATTTTGGTACTATAAAAACTTCAATTTAGTGAAAAAATAAGTAGCCTTTAAGGACTTTTTTGAAAGAATTTTTAAAGGCGTACAAAAGAATGCTACAATATATTTCAATATGAAAGTTAAATTGAACGAAGACGAAATACTTTTTCACTGCATACTTTTGGGGACCATTTTAGGCGATTGCAAAACAATTGAAAACCACACTTAAACTCGAAAAAGTTTACATATCTTATGAACGCAATATGTAAATATTAAAGATATTTATTTTGTAACTTGTAACTTGTAACTGTTAAAACCAAATTCGCATTTTTTATTAAACTTTGCTTCATTAAGGTGTTCCTAATGCAAATATTAACACCTTTTTCGCTATCTGGGTGCACTGTGCGGCAGTTAGGATGTTTTTAGATCCACTCGCTGCTCCTCCCCCGCCGCCAGTGGCTGTTGTCCTCATCGCTTTATCGCGCCTAGACGCAACTCCGGCCTGGAGCGCCAGTTTCAGTGGCACAACCATGCCCAGTCCCGATCCGAATCCATCTGCCCCGTCCTGCCCCGCAACGCCCCTCCTGGCCAGGATTCTCGTGGTGGCTCTGCTCTAGTTAGTTACCATCATCAACATGTTGACATGTCTATGACTGCATGCATATGTATGTGCGCTGACATACTGTTTGTGACAGTGTGTGTGGGGCAGGGGTGTGTGTTGGGTGTGCTTGTGCATTGCAACGCGCTAACCAAGCTCAACAGCGTTTATCACTCATGCTTATGGTCTTGTTTTTGCGGTGATATATCACACTTGACACTCATTCATTCAGTTTCGGAGTTTAGTGTTTTGGGCTCGTTACGTGCCACTCCCACTGCCTAATTCCCACATTCACATTCACATTCAGTCAACCCATCCTCGTCCCCGTCCTCCTGGCCGCCGTTTGAATTTCATCACATTCTGAGGCAGCAATGCGGACACAAACTTTCCCCACTTTCCCCTCGAATGTTCATTGTTTTTTGGCACTGGCAATTGCGTAGTTAACGGTCACACAACTATCGTTAGCACTGCACTCAGAAATCAGTAGAAGCAGTTGGTGTATTATTTTTTTTAAGAACTTTGGATAACATATATATCGTACGATATCTTATCACCTTGACCAATAGCTTGAACCGGGGGAGTTTTGTTATAACCACATAGCATCGTTAATTCCCAAGTTCTTAAGGGTTTATAATAATACCATGCAACCATCCAGTGAAAACCGGGATGTATTTTATTTATTAAAGGCTAGATTATTCCAACTCCTTCACAGTTGTCTATTGCCTGTTGATTCCGTGAGCCCCTGTTAATTTGCTCGTCGATAGTTGGATCCCCAGTCGAGTTTTGGGACTTGCAAATTGGGCAGTGAACGGGGAAGTGGCAATTCATCTATCCGCTTCATATGCATTTTGGAACCCAGCTAGAGGTTTTTTTGTGTTATTTGTCTTATTGTTGTTGCACGGGCTGGCTCTGTTTGTTTTTCAATAGCTCCACAAATGTTTATGCAGATGAATTGTACTTTGAGTTGTGTTTTTGTCTGGCTTGATGCTGCTAGACGTTTGGAGGGAGGGAGATGAGGGGGAAGAATGAGAGGGCTCATCCGAAAAGGACTCAGAGTCCTTCATCATTTGATGAATGGTGGCATGTGTTTGCCAAGCTCACCATAACGTTTCTGTAAGTTGTGGCTTGGAATCCTACATCAAATGGAGTTTGCTTTTGGGGTTCTTATAGCAAATTATTACTATTTTGGCTTTGAATAATGGGAGTAATTTAATTATAATAATTTATTATACATAAATTTTTGAATATTTTTAAATCGCTTGAAATCAGCTCTTTGAGTGTCTAAAAGTATGCAATGAAAACTTTTCAAAATTCTCTTTCTAAGTCACTGTTACATACTTTTAGTAACCTTTGTAAGGGATATTAAGTCTTCCCATTTCCTGTACTCTATCGTACCTCTAGTTCAAGGCGAAAAATAACTTAAATCTGCAAAAAATCATAAAATTCTAATTCGCTAAAAAATTTTTTTAAATCAGCTCGACAAGTGTGAAAATGTATACAATAAAAACTGTTTTCTTTCAGAATTCTCTTTGCCATTCGCTGTTGCATTTTTGTCACCTTTATAAGAGATATACAATATACTGGAAATTAAACTTTTATTCTAAAAATTTCGAGCTTGAAGCAGCTTAAATACTCCGATTTCCTCTGCTCTACCATACTTCTAGTTCAAGGCAAAAAATAATTAAAATCTCAAAAAAAAACATGGAAAAATTCACCCGCGGCTGTGCAAAAATATTCCGAAAATTTGCCAAAACTCTGACAGATACTTCGAACCCACAGCTCGTAAACATTTGCCAAAACCATAATTTGTTGTGTGTTAGATAGATTCCATTTAACTTTTGACTCCATCTCAAATGGGGGCGACCGAGTTCCCAGGTAGCTGCCATTCAATCCAATTGGGGTTTTGGTTTTTGGCTTTTCCCATTGCTGCAAAATGTAACCGAACCGTATCTGCAATTGTGTCTAAATTTAAAGGCGAATACGATTCATTTTTGAGGTCTTTCGGGGAGGGGTGATCATATACACATGGAATGGGGAAAGAACTGGCGCCTGCATTTTTATGGCATTCTGGCGACTTCTCTGTCGTTGTGGTTGTCGTCTGGACGCGTCCGTCACCGCGAAAAAAGGCGTCAGGATTTTTTCCGCTCTTTTTGCATTCTGCATTTTTTGACAGATGGACAGGAGATGTGTGGGGGTCTGGAAAATGATTCCGCAGAGTCGCGCGGAAGTTGCAACTTGTGATAAAAATCGTGTGTCAATTCGATTTGTGACGTTAACCGCTGCCTAAACAACAACAACAAAAGCCGGCCGTTTTTGCAGGCTTGAAAAATGTTTCTGTTGCAATAGAAAAACGGACGCGTTACATGACATTTGTGGCAGCGAATTGGCAGCTTCCACAGGCCGCCTGCTGGATGCAATTTTCACAAACCTGACTGACGGCCGCGACTTCTGGGTGGGTGGAGCAGGGCCTCGGAGGCGATTGAGATTGGCCTGTACAGTGAAAAAGAAAAGAAATTATTTACACTTTTACAGCTAAAGATGCAAGCGGCACATTTATCAACAAATCATCGCACCAACTTGGAGATATGGAATCCAAATTTGGGGAGTGGCGGCTGCGTCCCACCGAAAACGTTTCCAAACCGTCCAGAACAAAACATTAAGACAAATCACTGGCTGTGAGTGGTTCGTTAGCGGCCAAACGCTTCACAATGACCTAAACCTGAGTCTTGTTGAAGACCAAATATCGTTCTTCTCAAGCAGGTACAACGACCGTCTAACTGCCCACCGTAATCGTTTAGCCCGGAGATTACAGGGGGCTATCTCAATTCGCAGGCTCAAAAGAAGACATTTTGGGCTGCTCCTAAGAGACTAATATGAATATATTATTTACTTGAAACTAGTCGTAATTTGATCTACTCCTATATACCAAGTTGAAAACTAATTATAATTTATAATTAAGAGATTATTTACTTAAGAAAACATTTAGGTTAAAGGCTTTAATTAGATCTGTTCCTGGATTATATTAAATAAAGATGTTAATTAAAAAAAAAAAAAAAAAAAAAAAAAAAAAAAAAAAACACCTAAAGAGTGACAAAAGCGACTCTTCATTACGAGATCATCAAAGACCCCCTTTACCAGATTAATCTTGGGAGTAGGGCTGTCAAATCATCATTAGATATCGATGTTTTTGACTAATGATGGTGGTTCCTATGGATTCTATTGATATTTTCTAGCATTTTTCGCATTTTGGCGAAAACTCGTCGATTTTTGCGAACAGAGTCTACACCTCTGATATATTTTTCTTTGGTTCGGGCTTTTAACATGTTGAACTTCCATGCCGACATATAATTCTGTTTGTAAAATAGTCTAGGGCTAAGCGAACCAACTGTGCGTATGGATAAAGCCAGCTCAAGTGTAGTCCATGTTTCCGGACTAAAAGCTTCTGTCTTATATGTTTAATTTTCACAAAAGGTATAGGTAAAATAGACGTGCGTACTTCATAAGTAATACTTATAAGCTTATATGTCTTTAAACAATGAAATTAAATAATTAATTAAATTGAATTATTTTAAGGATAACATACATTTTTTATGGAACGATAATATCGATGGTGGCCCAGCCATCGAGTTGCTAAATTTTTCGACCATCGATACTATCGATGGTACCATCGATTGTTTTACCAACCGAATTTAAAGGATATACATCATAGTTTGTTGTTCGGAATAATTATTTGCTTAGCGAACCTTATAGATGTGTATGCCCTGACCACTGTTGTACACTCTGTGGGCTGGCAGAGCGACGGCAGAGATAACTACTGGCACAAATCAGGGTTTAGGTGCCTATACATAAAAAGTTAAGCGGTCGACAGGACCATCGACATAGGAGAGCTTTATTACACTTTACCTTAAATCCCCAGTCGCGTTCGACTAACATATCAAATGAAAATTCTAAGTAATCCCCTTCGGGCCATAAATTCAAGATACCTAGGCGGTAGTCGCTTGCAGGTTTGGCGCCGAACCAGATCCAATGTCCACGATGACGAAGAGCACAGAATTTCTGAGCGCAGTAGGAAAATCATCCATATCGTCAAGATGTGCATCCTGTTGCTGCTCTGGGGCGCCTGCACCTTCATAGTATTCGTATTTGCCGCAGATCAAAAACCGCGCAGTACGATGGTGACGGTGATGCCCAATAAAACAGTCTTCAGGACGGTGGAGCTGCCCCATGGGGTGGTGAGAATTACGCTGCTTGGAGCCGTGGACTGGTACCTCATGAGGTTTCCCGAAGAGGATAATGGGATTTATGGAGCGGGCTTGCGAGTGGAGTGCTTTAGCTCCGATCTGAATGTGAGCTACCACCGATCGGACATGTGGAATATTGTAATGAACAGCGATACGACGGCGTATCTGGAGGTCTCGAAGAACTTCATGCTGCACGAATGGATTGGTGGCGATAGGCAGGCGGTGATCTCCCTGGAGAGCAAGCAGGACGCGCCGGTGTCCCTGCACATGCTGATAAACACCAATCCCCTGATCACCAACACGTGCGTCCTCTATGCGGGCCTCCTGATCCTCGGTCTCTATATGCTGATCGTCTTCGATGTCATAGACCACACCTTTGCCGCCCTCATTATAGCCACCACTGCTATAGCGATCCTGGGTCTCCTGGAGCAGCGGCCCACTGTGCACACCATATTGTCCTATATTAACTTTGAGTCGCTGATGATGCTCTTTGGCCTAATGACCATTGTGGATATTATGGCTACGACGGGAGTGTTTGAATACCTGGTTGTTTGGACTTATAGAATTTCCAGGGGTCGTCCGTGGCCTCTGATATTTTTCCTGAGCATGTTGACTGCCTTCTTGTCCGCCTTCCTGAACAGCGATAACATGGCGCTGGTCCTAACCCCCATTACCATTCGATTGTGCGAGGAGACGTCCTTGAAGACGGCTTATGTCCTGGTTATAATGGCCATCTTTGCAGACATGGGGGGTGCCCTGACCCCCATGGGCAATCCACCCAATGCCATAGTGACCACCAATCCTGCGGTGGTGGCCGAAGGCGTGGACTTTGTTAACTTCGTAGTCCACATGCTGCCGGGAGTGCTGGTGGCCATGTTCGTGGTCTTCGGCATAGTCTATGTGACCCACAGGAAGAGCATCCTTGAGCTGGACCAGCATCAGCTGGACCTGATGAGGGAGAGGGAGGGGGAGAAGGAACCGCCCAGTCAGGAGACCCAGAATCGCATAGCTAAGCTCAAGGAGGAGGGACCAGGAAGATTCTGGCTCAAGCCGGCGGAGAACTATCCGGAAACCTTGGTGGGATTGGAGGAGGGCAGTCGGATCCGGGACAAGCCGCTTCTGATCAAGTGCTGCGTAGCCCTAAGCTTTGCCTTTCTCTGCATGGTGCTCCACTCCATTCCCAAGGTGGCCGATGGCGCTACCCTGGGCTGGGTCATCCTGCTGGCCGCCTTCCTGCTCATCATCCTGGACGACAAGAACGACCTGACTGCCACCCTCGAAATCATCCAGTGGACCATCCTCCTCTTCATCGCCGCCCTTTTTGTCCTGTCGGAAGCAGTGGATCAGCTGGGTTTCTTCGAATGGATTGGGGACAGGACTGTGATGTTCCTGACCAGCTTGGAGCCACAGCACCAGACGGCGGTGACCACCATGATCCTCCTTTGGACGACCGCTTTGCTCACGATCTTCATCGACAACGCTGCCGTCACCATCTTCATGCTGAAGTTCAGTTTCCAGATGGCCAGCAAGGACGATATTCCACTCCCCCCGATGTTCTGGGCCCTGACTTTTGGCGCTTGTTTCGGGGGAAATGGATCCCTCTTCGGGGCGGTGTCCAACGAGATCATCGCCCTGATCGCCCTTCAACATGGTTACAAGATCTCCTTTTGGCACTTTTTCGTTATTGGCTTTCCGCTCATGCTGGTGACCATGGTGATTGGCTCTGCCTATCTTCTGATTGCCCACTCTGTCTTAAGTTGGAACTAACATTGAAAATTCTGTCTGTCTTATCATAGTAATTTGTCCAGGTACCAAGCATATGTAACAATTAAATCATTAAAATAAATTTTTAAGGCCTACAATATATTTAAATATCGATATATTTAAAAATTGATAAACTCTACATTTTGTTTCTTTAAATAATTGGAGAAACGTAGTTGTATTACTATTTCTCCTGATTACCTTTAATAGTAACTTATAGTGCAACAAATCAGCAGAGGTTTTCATATCTATAGTGTTTGGGAGCAGGACCTAAAATTCATTTATACTCGTTCTAATCTTTATTCAACCAAAACACACATAAAAGCACGCGTAACGCCCAAGTTTAAACGGCTGACAGCTGTGGGTGCTGCATTTTGGCCACAATTGTCAGGTAGCGCGAAATTCCACCGCCTGTCAATACGATTTCAGTCAGACACACATATTCCATTGATTCCATTCGAAACAGCCACAAGCGCGATAGGAATATCTCCACTAACATAGGAGTAAGCAATGTAACGATTTTTAAGCTAATTGTCTGAAATTTAAATCCAATTTTAATTTCCATTGCATAGTAGAAAACTATTGTATTCGCGTTATTCGTGGAAAGTATGTAACATGTCGATTCGTCGGAAAGTATGTGACAGGTGGAAGGAAGCGTTTTCCGCTCATTAAAATATAGGTACATATTTTGGATCAGGACCACAAGCTAAGATTAACCAGCGAACTGTCCGTTTGACTGTCCGTCCGCATAAACGCTAAGATCAAGGAAGCTATGAAAGCGAAAAAGTTGGGATTCAGCATCCAGTCTTATGAACTTCTTGCGCAACCCAATTTTATTCAGCAGGGTGCACAACAACTTGTCAGAGAACAAATATAGAAAAGTAAACATCGGAAAATAGAAAAAAGTAAAATATAGAAAAGTAAAATGGCCATAATCCCATCTGCCTACCAAAAATTTTTCAAATCGGACTATTTATTAAAAAGCTACAAGCAATAAGGTTTCCAATCTCGGAAACAAGCAATTTGCTACATGCATACCTTCGTCTCCCTCGCACTCCCTTCAGCTGAGTAACGGGTAACTAATAGTGGACGACTTCGACTAAGCGTTCTATCTTGCTTTACCTTTGAACTTTTTGGGAGTGATTTTGAATAAAAGTATCAGGGATTTGAGCAACTTTGTAAAAATGAATTTTTTGTCGAATACTATCTGGACAAAAAATTTTCCGAAACATTTAGATTAAGGGTAAATGGTGAAAAAATAATTAAAGGCTGTAGTATAATGGTTACGTGATACATAATATGAAGAAAATGTAAAGTAAGATGTTTTTTTAATAGCATAGTATTCTAAAAAAAACAGAGCCGTTTTCCAATTTCTATATTTCTTCTCTGACAAGTTTGAAAGCCGAAGACGAAAGACAAAACTAATAAAGATGCGTAATGGCTGTCTGCGCACAAATATTGGAAAATAATTACGGAGGGAAAAGAAAAGCGATGGGAATCTGAAAATGGGGATGGTTGGTGTAGCTTAGTTTTTTTTCTGAAAAGATCGAGAAACAATATCTTTTTCAGAACTCCCAACTACTTCTTATACAAATCTGCGTTACTGTCTCTCTTTTCCCCTCCCCTCACACTCCTTGAATATCCCGTTATCCTTTTGCGGTGTGCATGCAACAATTGTTCCCTGGGTCACACATGCCAGAAAGAGAGGGCGCTAGAAGGGGGGCGGAGGTGGAGAGGCAACAATAACTTTTTAGCAAAAAAGGAAGCGCAGAAATTAATGCTCTTCAAGTGCTGGAAATGGAAACTCTTTAACAGTCCTCTCTCTCTCGCTTTCCCTCCCCCACACTGCTTCATTTTCAATTTCAATAAATAACCTTGATTTAAGCGGCAGCGACGTCGGCGGCGGCAGCGCAGTCAGCATTTGACCAGCTGCAATACAAACACAAAGGCCCCCCTCCCACTCACACGCACGCGGGGCCAGACCGGCCCCCACACACAAACACCTGTCACACGCTGGCTCTCTCCCACTCGCTCTCGGTGGCTGCTCTCCCGAATCTGCAATCCTGGCTCTCAGTGCAGTGGAAAGAGAGCCAGGCTCATAAATCAAAACAAAGTTGCACAAACAGAGAGCGCAGGCGCTCTCACGCTTACTCTCCCGCGCTCTCTCTCCCTCTCGGATTCTGCCGGCATATATCAATTTAATGGGGAAAGCTGTCGGCAGTCGCTCTCTCGCTGCCGCACCACTCATCTTAATGGCGCTGCTCGCTCTCTGCCCGCTCTCTGCCGCCGCCGCGGACGCTGTCAGCTCTCAACGTTTCAAATCATGTTCAGTCATGTTTTAGTCGACGGCCGAACGACTGAACGGAATCATGTCGCACTTTCCTGACTTCCCGTTAGCCTTCTCAGCGCTGGGCGCTCAGTGGGTGGTGCAGCAGTAACGGCACACCGCCAGGCGCCAGAGAGTAGTTTGCAACAAAAGTAAAAACTAAAACAAACCGAAGCCAAAAAAAGGCGAAATCGAAAGAGCTACAGCTCTGCGCGTGGAAATAAATAAACATAAATCTTGTGGCAAGCCGTCAGTAAATCATCAAATTAATAGCCCCGCACACACACACACGCTCAGCTGTGGTGCGAGCCAGCGAAGAAGAAGAGGCGGCAGAAGGAAGTGAAATTGGCGGCAGTTTGACCGCAACAACAACAACAGTACGCCTGCAACACACACACGCACGCGTTCGTCACCAGTGGTGGTGCTGCCCCACACCCCTCCCTCCCCCGCCCATCGAGCCATTGTGACATTTGATTTATTTGACGTGTGTGTTTTTGATAGAAGCTCAACACGAACCGACACACACACATGCATAACATACATATGTAGCACACATACGAGTCGCCAAAGAATTTATTTAGTGAACGAAAATAAAACCAAAGTTCTTTTCGCGCACATTTGATTTCGGTTTGGATTTGAAGTGAAGTGTGACCGCGAAGGGAGCCAAAAACACACAATAAAAGTTGGAACAACAAAACACCAGCCCTATCAGGGGGCAGACGGAGTTAATTGCCACACAGCCAAAGTAATCTACATAGCCTTCGCAGGGAGAGGCACCGAAAATCACACATCTCAAATCACACATCTCAAATCTCGAATCTCAAAGCTCGAATCTCAAATCTCGAATCCCAACAATTCCCACAAAATGATGCTGCACGAGGCCGTCATGCTGGAGATCTATCGCCAGGCGTTGAGTGCAAGGTGAGTGGTTCGGTGTGGAAGTTCCTATATGTTGTGCCCCATAATATTATTATATGCTTTCGTTTATTTTTTCCTTTTTCCATTGGGAGCCCTTTAGTTTGGGAGTAGTGCACAGAAAAGGTTTAAAGATAGGAAATTTAATCAGAATTATAAACCTAGTGAGTCAAATTTTATAAATTATGAAAATATGTACTCAAAGCAGTGGGTTATAACAAGTAAATAAATAAGTAGGTGCTGCAAAAATATAATATGAATATTGCCTTGCTCTAAAAACAATCAAAACTATCCATAAGTGTTGATTGGTTCGATTTCCAATGCTTCAGTGACTTGAAATCTGTTTTTATTGCGACACTAAATGTTTAATGTTTTACAAGTTAATTAAAATTACGGAAAATATTTAACCAGTGGTGGGAGCTGCATTGATGAACTTGGCCCATTATGCCAGATACAGCCTTTACATCGTCCTTATTAAAAAACATTTATATGTGAAACTAACTTTGCACCATTGTAAATTAAATTGTAAATTGTAATTTTCCGTCTGAAAAATGTATTGGATTGTGCATATGTTCCTATTAAATTTAATACATAATTACCAAAAGGGTTAGATTTTAACCTTTTTATTGCCGGAGTGTTCTAATGATATATATTAAACTATTTTTTATTTTCTTCATTACAACAAATTTTAACTATTTTACAGTTTGCTTCAATTTGATCTTTGTTTAATTTACCTTTTATATGTCCTACGAAATTTTATTTATTGTGTAGAATTTTCTTAATATGATTAAAAAATGTCTCATATTTTACCTTCTAAAAGTAAACGATTTTTGTTTGAAGTATAAGTTAGTAGTTTTCAATAAAAAAGACACGTGAGAATATCTTGACCTTTTATATTAATATGGATAATATTAATAGTAGGGCTTAAGTTCCTCCTTTGCTAAATACATTATCAATTTGTCCCCTTGAAGCTGACCCCCAACCTTATCATCATTTCATTCCAGCGAGCTGGCCAGCCCGCGGTGTCAGTCCCGGGAGTCCAACACCTCAGCTGGGGCGGGAAACGGATCCGGCGACGTGCGCTGTCCCTCGAACGAGTCGCACTGCTCGGCCAACGATCGCCTGACCCCGGCTGCCACGCCCACGCCCACGACCACGCCCATCTCGCCCCACTCCGTGGGTCTGCCGCTGACGGCGACGCTTCCACCCGCGGCTGCAGCTGCCCTGCTGCCTCCCCAGTCCGCCGCCATGGCTGCCTACCTGGCAGCCGCCCAACAGAATCACCTGCTGCTGACGAATCCCCTGGCGGCAGCAGCGTCACTGGTCCAACAGGCCACGCAGCAGGCGGCGGCGGAGGATGTGGAGTCCCCGGCCCTGGACTTTAGCAGAAAGCGGCCCACGAGCGACAACGAGGAGGAGGATCAGGATCAGGAACAGGAGGAGCAGGAGCAGGAGCAAGACTTGGAGCAGGATGCACAGGGCGACACGGTGCCCCTGGACCTCTCTGTCAGCACAAGAAAGAGGCACGGGGAGGACTCCCCGCCAGCCAGGAAGATTCCCAGGAGCATATCGGCGGACTACAAGTCACCTCTGCCTCCCGGCAGCTGGATGCCGCCCATTAATCCCTATCTGGCGGCTGTGGCAGCCAAAACGGGGGGACTGGGCAACTCCAAGATGGCACCCAGTGAGGCCAGCAAGGCACTGGAGAAGATGAGCGAGATGAGCAGAAGGGAAACGCCGCCACCAGTGCCCAGGAGCTCAACAGGCGGAGCAGCAACGGTGGGATCAGGGCCAGCCGGAGGAGGAGCAGGATCCAGCTCCGGTGGCCGTCACAGCGCCTGGCAGTCGCACTGGCTGAACAAGGGCGCCGACGCCGCCAAGGATGTGTTCAAGTGCGTGTGGTGCAAGCAGAGCTTCTCCA
Organism: Drosophila biarmipes; assembly: GCF_025231255.1. Classification (NCBI taxonomy): domain Eukaryota; kingdom Metazoa; phylum Arthropoda; class Insecta; order Diptera; family Drosophilidae; genus Drosophila; species Drosophila biarmipes. Next base: position 18,913,731 of record NC_066612.1, read on the forward strand.
CGCTGGCCAGCCTCACAACCCACATGAAGGAGACCCAGCACTGCGGCGTCCAGATACCCTCGCCCTCGTCGGCCGGCGGAGGAGCAGGTGGAGCACCCAGCGCAGCGCCTCCCTCCAGGCTGCCCACTTCCGCGTCCAACTCAGCCTGCTCCAGCAGCAGCAGCACCACATCCAGCTCCTCCAACTCCTCGAAGTCCGAGCTGAACATGCTGATCAAGGAGACGATGCCGCTGCCCAGGAAACTGGTGCGGGGTCAGGACGTTTGGCTGGGCAAGGGAGCGGAGCAGACCCGCCAGATACTCAAGTGCATGTGGTGCGGCCAGAGCTTCCGTTCGCTGGCCGAGATGACGAGCCACATGCAGGAGACACAGCACTACACGAACATCATCTCGCAGGAGCAGATCATATCCTGGAAGTCGGGCGACGAGCGGGAAAGGCCCTCGAATGGTGGCGGTCCTCCGGCAGCCACTGCTCCTCCGCCCCCTTCATCGGCTGGCGGTGCAGCTCCCTCCGTTAGTGCCGTGCTCACCTGCAAAGTGTGCGACCAGGCCTTCGGCACCCTCAAGGAGCTGAGCAGCCACATGGCCCAGCAGTCGCACTACAAGGAGTCGCCCACTTCCTCGGCCTCGCCACCAGCCCCCGGTGCGGCGAACTCCAAGAGGGGCAGGCAGAATCGCAACGAGAAGCGCAAGAAATCTTTGCCCGTGAGGAAGCTCCTGGAGCTCGAGCGTTCCGGATCGAACTCCAGCCTGGATTCCGCTTTAAAGCCACTAAGGGACTTTGCGGCCGCCACCAAGATCACCTGCGAGAAGTGTGGCAGCAAGATAGAAACAGCCCTGTTTGTGGAGCACATTAGGAAGTGCCTGGGCGAGAGCATTCCCATTCCTCCCAGGCGATCCGCTGCGGCTGGAGTGGAGCGTCTGCCGAGTCCCAGCGCGGGAATTGGCGGTGAGAAGCCACCATCGGTCCTGAATGCCCTGGAGCAGCTCATCGAGAAGAGCTTCGAGTCGAGGGCGGGAAGAGCCATGACTCCTGGTGGCTACTCGGAGGCCGGAACGCCGCTGGGAGCCAGCATCCTGAAGCGTCTGGGCATCGACGACAGCAGTGACTACACGAAACCCCTGATGGACGCCCAGGCGATGCACCTGCTCCGATCCTCCTACGCTTCGCGGGATCGCAGTGCCAGTGAGTCGAGCTCGGCCAGCCGGGTGGAGTCCTCTTACACCCCGGACAGACAGCAGGCCACGCCTCGCCGGACTCCCGACACCCCTGCCCCGCCTCCTCCGCCGCCGCCCACCATTAAGGCGGAGCCGCCGGAGGCGGAACCTTCGATGGGTGGTGGGTCGGGGGATCGGGAGAGCTGCAGTCCCCGACAACAGATCCAGGTGAAGAAGGAGTTCAGCATGGAGGCGAGTCGGGAGAGTCCCCGCTCCGCCGGCGAATCTCCTGCTCCGGAGAGAGGAGGCTCTGCGTCGGATAATGGCAGCCTGCTGGCCCTGAATTCCATGTTCGATCAGTTGAGTGGGGCGGAGAATAACAACAATAACAATTCCGGTGAGTGGAAATAAGTAAAAATAAAAATTAAAATTGTGGAAGTTATGATAAAGGGAATTTGGGTTTTTCAGTTCGGTTAAGTTTTAAGTGTGATATATGAAATTGTTTTTATATTCGATTCCTTAATATAAATATATATATATATATATTTATTTTAAAAAAGTCGTTGAAAAGTTATTTTTAAAGTCAAATACAAATTTTTAAAACCAAAATAAATTGTTTACATTTCTTCGCTATTTACAAATATTAAATTTATATTTGTAAAAAGCTATTTTAACAAGATAATATTAAAATAAATATTTAAGATATTAATTCTTAGCTTAAATATTTTTCTGGTTTTTATTAAAGCTCATAAACATAACCATTAAAAATCAGTTAAATCAGTTGTGAAACTTTTTTGGCATTATACTTTGTGATTGACTTATTTAGACTCTTTTAGGAATATCTGCGTTCTTGAACATCTTGAAAAATCATTAAAATTGTGTTTTGTAAATTTTAATTGCTACTTAATTTTTTATAAATTAACCGAGGGAGTTGGTCATTTAATACTAATCATATCTTCACTGCTCCCTCTCAAACTGTTTGGAAAACCATTTTAATGCTCCTTATTAACCCTTTCAGGACACTGCTACAACAACAACAACACTTCGAGTGGCATGGCGACCAAGAAGCCAAAGGCCCATCCCCTGGCTGCCCTGCAGAAGCTGTGCGAGACCACGGATCCCCCTGCAACGCATCCCCGCAGCGGCTCCTCCGGCGGCTCGGCATCAGCCGCCAGTGGCAGCGACCTGGTGGCCTTCAGCTGGGCCTGCAACGAGGCCGTCCTGAGTGCCAGCAGCGGTGGCGCCGGCGGCGACGCGGCCATCATCAAGTGCTCCTTTTGTGATACGCCGTTTGGCTCGAAGGGCGCCTACCGCCACCACCTGTCCAAGGTGCACTTCTTGAAGGACGCTGGCGAGGAGTCGCCCCGGCTCAAGTCCCCCGCCGCCCAGAGCCCCAAGTCGCTGCCCATGGCCTCGCCCAAGAGATCGGCCTCCAGGAGCCCGGCGACGGGACCTCAGCAGCAGCAGCCGCCTCCATCGCCCACCATTAATCCCTATGACGAGAGTCCGCAGTCCAAGTTCCTCAAGTACACGGAGCTGGCCAAGCAGTTGTCCTCGAAGAATGCCTAAGAATCTCCGCAGGGTTCAGCACAAGATTATCAGACTGGAGAATTGAGAACTTACAGAAAAGTTAGGAACCCTATAAAAATATGAACTCTATTAGCAAACAGATTGGTTAAAAAAGGGCAATTCATAAGGAAAGAGATGCCTAGTAATAAGATCTCAATTTTGTTAAGTGAACTTTCTTTAGCTTTTCATTGGCAATACGATTTTTTTTATAAGATAAAATTTAATTTCTTTATTATCTCAAAAGATTTACCTTTAAAAAATAGAAATATGTTATACTAATCCTGAGCTTTAGCTTAGCCATGAGATAGTTGATATTGTTTCAAGTTACCCTTTAAAATCAAATCTATTTGCGAAAACTCAAGCGATCCTATCTGTTTGCTAAGAGATACATTCTATCGAAAAGATCCCAACTGACTTCAAAAGCACTGAAATTCCCAACTGAACACAGAAGTTCCGAAAGCTCTCGGCATTGATTTCTGATCTGCATTTACGCTCTCTCCCTCTCGCGCTCTCGCCAACATTTTGCAGACTCTCTCCCTCTCTTACCGCTGCACACCCACACACGCTCACAGGGATTTCCCCTACTTTTGCTGAATTTGCCAAGACATTTCCCCAGTCTCGGCGCTCTCTTAGACAAGAGTTTCCCCTGCGCCGGTGACGTCACGGCGATGCTGGTCCGCTTTTTATTGTTTCCCAATCGGACAGTCGCAGACGCAGTCGGACGTGCGAGCGAGAGAGGGCTAGTGGGCAGCTGGAAATTCAATTACCACCACTTTGACGAACTGCTGTCCATCAAGGCGCGTCGGACAGGGACGGCCATAGTAGCCGAGTGACGAAAGGCGACGACACGAGTTCGTCAAACTGCGATTGGATGGGGGCGAGAGAGACGGCGCGAGCGAGCCCCAGTGGGTGGGGATGAGAGCCCGACCGAGAGCGGGAGCGGGAGAGTGAGTGAGCGCTACGATTGAGTGGCAAATTGGAATTGGATTTCGAATTGGAGTGCAATTGGATTCGAATTGGAGTGCACTCAGCGCAAAACGAGTCAAAGATTACTTATTTATTATGCCGCAGTTCCTGGTCAAAAACAAAAAGAAATGAATAGAAGCGTGCCAAAAAATTCGAGATACTTAAATCTAATAAGCTAAACTAACACAATTAAATCACTACTCCTAAGCGAATACAAAACAAACGGAACGCAGTATACGTAAAGAACACTTAAAAGAAAGTTAACCTCATTGGATGGCGACTTTTAACCATCAAGTATAGGCCTCATACGAACTAATGACGCATTGAGTAATGTAAATACTAGCCAATAGCACTTTCCTTCCATACGTCTAAAGAATATCAATATTTACATAAAGACACAGAGATATAGAACGTCGAAATCAAAATGTAGCCACAGCAACGCATGTATACGGAAAACAATTTTAAAAATTATATATACACCTATGAACTATATACCATACGTATAGACCTACCCATGTATACCAGCAACTCCAGTCTCAACCATAACTAAGAATCTTGAATATCTAACCTAAGACCTAAGCCTAAGAGGGGGAGAATGTAAAACATTTCACTATTATCAACACAATCACTATTGTCGTCGCCTCTCGTCGCGAACGATCTATATCTGTATATCTATGATATATGGCAACTATGTATACGACTTGTATTTGAGTTTTTGTGATATTATTTTTAACGAAACCGTTCGCTTCCTTCTCGCCACGCCCCAAACGCCCCGAAAACACCCCTATATATCCTGTAACACCTCCCACCCCGCCCCTAGACGTAAGTGTAAGTTATATAATGCAATAAAGGCGCAGCATTCAAAATACAATTACCATGATTTTCTCTCCTTGGACTTGACCCAATTGAAAACTTTGATTCCAAATTAGCGTGCGTAATAGCAAGGAAATAAAGAGTTCAATAAAAAGTTGTATGTTTCCGATTTAAAAGAGCCTTTTTCTTTTCAATAAGGGTTCCCGTGGGTTTAGTTAGGGTTAGGAGTTGTGCATTAGATTTTGTGCCCACTTTATTTCTGGATCCCTAAAGGTGAGTTATAAACTCAGATAAAGAGAAAATGCGGCTTATGGGTATGAATCTTTAGTCTCTTTATTTAAAAAAAATTATTGTTCATTTTTTTTGTGATATGTATAATTTTTATTATTTCGAAGAACTTATACAACTTTTTGAGTTAAAAAAAATCTCTAATAAGAAAGTCATTAAATTGACCCTAACATAGGATTGCTTTGTTAAATGTATTTAATATAAAAGTATTATACATCTTAAAACTATTCCAACATGATACTTGTTAGGACTTACAAAAAAGCCTAAAAAAGATTGCCAGTTTAACTAGAACTTTCATATTTAAAAATAAAAATTGAAACAATACAAACAACAAAAAATGTCAAGGTAAGTGCATTATACTAGCAAACATGCCTCATTCTGTTATAGAGATATTAAGAATGCAGAATAAAACAAGAAAGGAAGTTAGCTTCGACAAGCCGAAGTTTGTATACCTCTGCAGTTATAAGAAATAATCAACTTTAGTAAATAATTTTTTCATATTATTTTCCCACCAATTTTCGATCGTTCCTATGGCAGCTATATGATATAGTCGTCCGATTTTGATAAAATTTAATTCAAAATTCAGAACTTATTTAAAAATGTTATATCCAAGCTTAAAAAGGTATATGCTAAAAAACACAGAAGATATAATTTTTTTTTAATTTTTTCCCCGATAGTTCCTATGGGAGCTATAAGATAAAGTTGTCCGATCCGGCTGGTTCCGACTTATATACTACCTGCAATAGAAAGAAGACTTTTTGGAAAGGTTTAGACCGATAGCTTCAAAACTGAGAGACTAGTTTGCGTAGAAACTGACGGACAGACGGACGGACAGATGGACATGGCTAGATCGACTTGTCTTGTGACGCTGATAAAGTATATATTCTTTATGGGGTCGGAAACGTCTCCTTCACTGCGTTGAAAACTTCTGACTGACCCTCTGCAAGGGTATAAAAAGGCCAATTGTAGATCCTTTCTTTTAAAAATTAATTGAGTTTCGAGGATCTTAAAAATATTCTCATAATATTTGTAATAAAATAATAAACAAATTTAACGATCAACGAATTAACCACTCTAAGTCGAAAAACATTCCCCGGAAAGCCATTATTCCCTGCAGTTATAACTATTTTGATTTGCCATCTCCCAGCAGTCGCTCAACTAGCTAATCAGGGTTGTCCGAATTGCACTATTTCAGCCGGCCTTGGGCAGTGGCCTAATCTGCCATTAGCCGGCTCTTCAATTGCTCCCCAACTGGCCGAATTTCGGCCGGGCCGCCCAAAATCTCAGTTAATTGTGGTACGACGGTGCCCCAGAACATGGCATATCAAATTGTAAACTAATATTTGCTAATAAACACGCAGAGTTAATTAAACCTGAATTATGGGGCACATGGTCGTGTTAACTTTGTGGGGTGGGGCGGGACGACGGGGTGAAAAGGGGAGGGAAGGGACGCGGCAGGAACAGGAACATGCGCGAAATGTGAACGCGATTCGCTGATTTATGGCCAACAAAGGATTAAGACAACGACATCCAGATACCGATAGCAACTTCATACGCACAGCCCCATCCCGCTCTGTATACCCGTCTCTCTCCGCCCGCCTATTGCTCTCTCTTTCGACAGACGCTGATGACGATCCGACGCCACAAAAATCTCCTCGAAAACTTCAATTGCCAAAGGATTCATTTTCACTTAAAATTTATGATGTGTGCGCCTTGTGGGCGGGCCGAAGCGGTGGGCGGGGTCTCAACGTACACAAAGAAAAAATTCAAGTGGGTTGTTAAGTAGAAAGGAGGCAACAGCTGCTGTTCTCTTAAAGGCTGGTTTTATTTTGAATTCAAAAATATATTATAAACTTACACTTATTTTAACGAAATTAAAAAAAAAATTTATTAATTATTAAACATATTTTAAGAAAAAGTTTCATAGTTGCAATTTCTTAAAGGTTTTCGACCGAAAAACCGTCTATACAGTGGCAACCCATCAAGTCAGACATTATTTTATTGTTTTGCTTTAATATGACCCCAATGGTTGGTGGGTTTTCCAGATATTGACCAATATGTAATGCAGTTCTAATTATTATTTTATTAATAGAGCTTCAGCGCTATAATTTGTGTATAATTTACGTAATAAAAATGTACATTTTTAAGAAGTCTAAGCAATAAAATACCTTATAACGTGTATTTATTTTCTGTGCAAAACGTACCGTGTACATATACGATATGCCTCGAGGGAGTGGGCAGACGGGGGGACATGTGCTCGGTGTCACATTTGTGTTAAGAGATAATTTTTGGAAAATGTTCCGAACAACTTTTCTGGCCCGCCTCAGTTTTCAGTTTGGCTTCATTGATGGCTTGCTGTTTTTCGGGTGGCGAGGGGCGCGGCTTTCTTGCCTCCGAAAGTTGCGCACGGGACACCTTTGGGCTGACCTCCGCCCCCACCCCGCCCGAGAACCCACTGCTGCTCCGCTTAATGAGATACAAACACATAAATTCTGAAAAGTGTCATGCATAACGGTTTACTTTTTTGCTCTTTGATAAGCCAACAAAACTGCCGACACTGACACTGCCTCTGCGTCTAAGTGGGTGGGTGGGCGAGGTGGGTGGCATGTAGGTGGGTGGGTGGCTTGACAGTGGGTGGCCCGAGTGTGGGCGCAAAGTTAATTCCCGAGTCCCGAGGCAATAGACAAGGAAATCAAATTTGTATGGCCGAAATGTCAAGATCACAAACCGAAGGCATATATGCAAAGAAAGTCAAATTAAAGATGGTTTTGGAATATAATAAGTTATATTTTTAAAAATAATAAATATAAGGTTCATAACGTTAGCTTGTAAAATCGAAAATAATTTTATAGTTATTTACAGAGATATTTAAAAAAATTTTTATTACGGGTTTTCAACTAATTTTGTATTATAATATTTTATTAATTCATGTTGTATTATATTTTTTAAAATATTTTAGTATTTACTCATGAAAGTACTTGAATAAATATTTCTTAATATATTTCAAATAGTTGAATTAATTAGTTATTAATTTATTTTTTTTATAAAATACACTTTGAGTATGCTTTATTAAAATTAGAACAAGTAGATATTCGTTAAACGTATCCTTAGACTCTGAATCCTTTCCCTGCCGAGTGGCAACGATGTCAATCCGTGCGATAATTCCGCCCACCCCGAGGTGCGCCCGCCAAAGGACGAACCCCACTAAATGAGCTTGCGAAATCCCAGTATGTGTGTGGGAGTCCTGGGTGTTTGTGTGCTCATCAGTGAGCCATACGCTTGCCATATATCCTGTGGCATGCATAAAGAAAAGTGTAATAAAATTTGATTTATTGTAGACAAGATTCGAGCTGGATATGTTCGCCTCTTCCCCAGCGAGAGTGTGTACATATATGTGTGTGCATTCGCCTGCTCATTCGCTGCTGCTTCCACGCCTGCGTCCCTCTTACGAGGCAGCGTCTTCCGCCCACCGCCGCCCCCTTTTTTTGGGGCCACACACACGTATCCTGGCGAATGAAGCGTCGGGATGCCAGCCTCCCACTCGGCCACCCAGCCACCCCAGAGCGACCCATGCATCACTCGTCTGGATATCATTCATCTCGTTTGCTGCCGTTTACCTCGGCACATTACCCACTCCCAGCCACCCACCACCCACTCACAGAGCCACCCAGCCACCCACCACCCACACAATCGCATTCACATTTTCTGACACTTTTGCTAAACTTTCGCACTGCAGGCGCTTGTCCTGCGTCCTGCGTCCTGTGGCAGTCTCGTTAGTCCTCGTCCTCTGGCTTCTGTTCTCGGCCTCCTCGTCGCCATCATGATGACGGAGGCCCTCGCATTCGTCGGGTGTATCTGAGTCCTGAATCCCTTCCAGGATCTGGCATCTGGTATATGGTATCCGGTATCTGGTGGTGGGTGGGCGTTCCTCGGCGCAGTCTGCCTTGGGTTTTTCGCCAAGAAGTGCTGAAAAATCTTGCGATTTCTGGGGCGGAATAACAGAGAGAAAGCGAGGGAGAGGGCGGAGAAAGTATGATTCTGTAATTGCCATTTTGTAATTATTTAACTCGAGAATGGGTTGATGATATCCTGCAGAGCGACAGGATGATCTACGTTGGTTGTTATATTGAATAGTAAAATTTGTAGACCTAAAAGGACTTACAAATTGCAAATATTTCTGGAGCTGCTTTTCCTAGCTCTAAAACTTAAAATTGTTTAATTATATGCAACCAAATAAAGTCTTTTAAGGAATTAATTTAAAATGGAAATGTCTAGCTAACGAATCTTGCCTTTTTTTAACTCATATGTGATATAGAATAGGAAAAGTAATAAACTAAACAGGATTTACAAATTGAAAATCTTTTCAATGCAACTTAGCTTTACTTGAAAATTTAAAATAATTTAAAAAATATTAAGTAATAATAAAAATGTTATAGGTTATAAGTATATTAACAACACAATTTTTTATTTTGTTTTAATGCCAACCAAATTTAAATGTATTATTTTAAATAACAATACTCAAAAGTATTATAAAGGATTTTTTGCTGAACTATTTTAAATGCACAAAAAATAAACACATTTAAATTAATAAAAATAATTTTTATGTGTTATTGCAAATGTGCATTTAATCTCCAAAGATTAAAGATTAAATTCTTCTTAACAAAGGTGATTCCGAACCACCAAAAATAAAATATCACGTATACGCACTGTTAATACAGCATCAAAATAGTCTTAAACGTTCATGTTTTCTTGTTTTACTAAATAATTTTATTTTTATCGTGTAAAGTATCCTTTGAATACATTCATATAGTTCTCAGTTCGTATTTGTACCATGAAGTGACAGCGATATCACGCATACGCACAGTTGGTCAAGCATTAAACATATTGTAATGCTTGCCAACACTTTGAAAACGTTTAGCTCGCTTTATTTCATTTTTATTTCTCTTCACTTCATAGGTGTGTCTTCACGAAGGCTTGGCAGTGTGTGTTCGGGAACTTTTGCATTATGGTTGGTGGAGACATAAATCAAAATACCATTACGCCCGAAAGGTCCGCCCATATCAGGAGACAACCCATGCTGTGATTTATTAGAAAAACTGCAAGGGAAACCCCCAAAGGGGGCTGGGCGGAAGGGTGCAAAGGAAAACAGAAGCAGCAGCAGGAGCAGGAGCAGCGGCAAGAGCCACAGCAGCAGCAGTAACGCGTTTCTTTTGATAAAAATTTTGAACTAAATCAAAACTTCATTTCACATCGGTGCCATTTCTTGCGCCAGGGCCTCAGTCGAGTTCGGTTCAGTTTTCAGTTTTCCGTTTTCAGTTGAGTTGAGCGAAAACTCCACCCTCGTGCAACAAAAAGCGAGACGAGCAAAAGTGCACAACATCGAAACAAGAAATGGCGGCAAAACTAGAAAATGTAGCCAAGCGGCTGCAAGAGCGGAAAATGCTGCACTGGAAAAAGTTAAAAGTAGATTTCCAAATATCGAAATTTGTAATACATTTAATAATGGAATAATGTGAAATTTTTCTTTCAACTTATAAATATTTTTTAGGATTGCTTTAATAAAAAAAAAATGCAAATTTAAATGAAATAAAATAAGTAAAACGAAAAAATGATTAAGCAAATATAATTTTTTATTGCGTTTCTTAAAATAATATTTATAAGGAATTTTTGAGAATTTGGACTAAACTATAAAAATAAATGCAATAAATATAATTTGAAATTTTTTAGTTTTATTACTTAAAATAATATTATAAGGGAACTATCAATTTTTTATTTATGATAATGGAAAACATATATTTACAGAGCACACAAAAGTATTTTTAAATAGGAAAAAAATTTAAAAAATTAAATGAAATTAAAAAATAAATTAAAAAAATTAAATATAAATAAAACTATTTCTAATAAAATGCCCCCCAACTCATCTCAACTTTTCCATTTTCCGTGTAAAGAGAAGTGTTTGGCTGGCGGATTGGGTGCATGGGGCTGCACGAAGGATGCCTCGTCCTTTTCCTCAGCGGTGTCGCATTCAGCAAACGACGATGCCGCATCGTTGTCCTGCGACTTGACTCGACAAAATTCACTGCTGGCTGTCAGTTCAATAAATCATTTGCGTTTTGACACGTCGCTCCCGCGCCCCCTCGCCCCTCGCCCTTGGTGCCTCATCCTGCAGCTGGCTGCTGCGCCAATGAAAATCCATAAATACAAAAACAAAGCAAAAAGCAGGGCAGCACAAAAAGAGGGAAATAGAAAAATTCAGAGACGCGAGACGGAGCCGGAGACCGAGAAACAGCCCCAAATGCCGGCTTCCAGGCTCCATGTGGGATGCACATAAATTCCAAGCTGTAGGACCAGCCAACCCATCGGCCGGCCGCTTTTCCCAGAAGAAAATTCACCGGAGAGAAGTGTGGCAAGAGCGCCGGAAGAAGTCGAACACGAAAACGTTGCCACCGCCGAAGTCCATAGATCAGAGCCCCTTCCCGGGGTGTCTGTGTTCCGATGATTGCGATGATGATGAGGGTGCTGGGGGTGATGACGATGTCGCCTCAAGATGCAGTCTCACCACTCGGAGGTGCTCGGCTGGCTGGTCGGTCCATACATTACACCTGCAAGGTTGTGACAACCGAAGGAACCTCTTCAAGCCGCCTTGCCACGCCCATGAAGAACACATCCTGGCCATGTCAGCCGGCCACTTGAGGCGGGGCCAGAGTGCAGGGGCTTCTCTGGGTTAAAGGATGCTCTGGGAACTGAAAGTTTGTCGAATCTCATGATTTGCTTCCTTTTCCAACACTAAAACGCGATCCCCAATATGTTTTTAAATTAAATATATTGTCTAAAACGTAATATCTAACCAAAAGTGCATTTTGAAAGCGAATCGAAACTAACTTATTCTCCAAATTGCAAATGTTATAACGTTAATTTATTTTATTTTTACTTAAGCTATGACCATAATATTTTGATTATGATCACGGTATCATGCTTATTTCGTTTTTTAATACGAACATCACTTTAAAAGGTTGTCTTTAAATTAGGCTGTGACTTTAGCTTTTGCCTGACAGTAAATGTTTCAGACTCTTTCAGTCGAATACTTCCATATCATTAATCCATTATTCAGCTAGCCAACTTCAACATAAATAAACCTTCGAGAAGAGGCAAAGAGTTTCTTTGCTTTTATCTACTGGATTAGATATAACTACTTGCTTGTAAAACATCTTTATGCATAAGTTGGGAACAAGAGAAATGTGAGGTAAAATCGATTCCCGTAAGGACAAGCACAAATATATTTCTATACCTTTTGTATAAATGCTTCATTCCACTTTTACAAGCCTTTTATGGCCTTAACCCTAACCTTGAGCCACCTCTACAAAAAAATCACCCATTTGCTGAAGTGTAGCGCAAAAGTTTGTGTGATAAATCAAACCCCTTTGGGACATTTATGATCGTAAAGTTGGAAGTAACGAAATAACATTTTGTGCCGGCATGGAGATGAGCAAGAGCAGTTAATGCGACGCTGCAATAAATTCATTCGAGCCAGGGAAGCCGCTTCGAGTCGAGCCCTTTATCGCGTCCTTAACATTAAGGGAAAGCCAGGAACTGGAATCTACAGTCCAATAATCATTCATAAAGCGTTCGTTTTCTTCGTATTTCCCGCTGTCCGTAGTTAAAATAAATGATTTAATGAAAATATTGAGGTCGCTGAGGAAACACGGAGCAAGTGAATTACAAAAATGATTTAAGGGTGGGCGTTTTCTCGGGTGGGTGGCCGTTGTAAATCATTCGATTAATTGCAGACTGTAAAATCGATAGGTATTTCTTCCTTTGACCGTAATTTTTGCAAAAATGTATTGAGCACCATTCTTGAATAAAGTGTTACTTTTTAAGTGAGTTACACATTGCTAGTTTCGTGTTAAGTCAGTCAGAGAATTCTAATGGAAATGTAGCTCTGCCCAAAATTCGTTGCATTTCCAGCCAAAGAGCAATCAACTTAAATAAAATATTTAATGCCTGCCGTAAGCGAAAATAAGGGAATCTTCTAAACCTGCCAGCAAACAAACAGCGGGACAAGCAAACAGAATGAAATGCGCCAAGCGACAATTTCTAATTACAAATTCGCCACAACATTTAACCCGTTTTTGCCGGACACACATACCACCTAGCGCAGCGTACGAGGATAATTTCCATACTAAAACACACCTTTTGGACGAAAGCAAACAGAGAGGTTAAGGGAAAAATTTGTGGAAAAGGACATGGGTGAGAAGCTCGACTGGAATATTACCATAAGTCACAGAGGTCATTTTAATGTAAAAATACATGATTAAAAATATTTAATTTATAGTTTTGAAAAATACAATACGACGGAATCATGTCATAAAAACATACGTCACTTTTCTGTAACTTTAAGATGTTTATTTTTTTTACGTTTACCTATTATTGTTATATAAGCTTCTAATTATATCATATCTAAATTCAACTGTACATTACCATTTTCAAAAGATTTTTTTTTTAAGCAATATGAAAGCTTGTGAATTTAAAATGTTACCTTCATTGCTCCAGACCATATGTAATATTTTTAAGTCCGTATCCCGATATATACCATTTACACCCTGCAATTACCCGGGAACTCTAAAAAAAGCTCAGCTTGCAACATTTTATGCTGATCCCTGTCAGGCAACAAAACACACATAATCTGCAAAAAGGAAAACAACTGAGGGGGGCTGAACGGGAGAAAAGAAAAGTGCCAGAGAACTAGGGAAGGATGAACAAACAAAATATTTATGTCTCCAACCCACCTAACTTGCAACACGCTGCCGGGGCGATAAACGTGGTGCTGGCTGGCCCAAAGGATGTGGGGCTCGCAGGGCAGAAGGGCGTGGCAGGGATCCTGGTGGCTTTTTTGCCACGCCGTATGCAAAGTGCAGGCAACAAACATCAACCAATAATGCAGACGCGATTATGTCCAACCAGGAGCAAAAATAGTTACGGTTTCCAGAAGGACAACTCCGGCGCCGAATGTGAAGTTGACGCCAGAGAAGCAGGACACTCGCACACAGGGAGGAATCCTTTCCACGGACACACAATCACTGAGGGAGCTGCACTCACACAAACGGCCAAAAAATTAAAAACAAACAAAACACGATGAAAGCGACAAATGGCAAGTGGAGAAGTGGAAAAAGAAAAGACCCCACAAAAAAAGGAACCTGAACGGGGACTGCAAAAAAACGAAAGTGTTGCACAATGGGCGTTGCTTCAAGTCTCCAACACTCACTCTCAGGGGGGTACATTCACCAACACTGTCTTGTGATTTATGTCACTGACGAACACTGCGCAGAAGGTGCACTGAGAGAATAAGGTGGGTAATGCACTTGTTTTGTTCTAAGCATTCCCTTGATTTCTTTGATTTTTTTTTTAATTTTAACTAATTTGCCTGATTATAAAATAGCTATTACTTTTGGAAGGTAAACATGTCATATATTTTGGGCAGAAAATTATTATTGGATATTTCTTTATTTACTTGACCGCAATTCTTAAGCCTTATAAAAACTGCAATTGATATTGTTCTAATTTTAAAACTTTATAAAAAACGTAGCACATAATTTATACTTTAAAATTTTTCAGGTATTTTATAAAAAATGAATACTTTTTTATTGCTTTTATATAATCCGTTTTTCTACCGAAATATCTTTAAATGATACGAGAGCTTAGGAATTATAGATAAACAAGGCAACATAACCAAATGTACTTATAAATATTTTGGTTTGAGATAAACATAAATAATTTCTAGAAATGCTTCTGCGGCTTAATATATAAATTCTTTTTATTTTGTTCTAAAATAACATTTTGCGATACTTAGGAGAGGACTTTCTTTAAAAAATAAAAAACAGCTTGCAATGACGACAGCGACGACGACGACGACAACATCGAGAGTTTAGCTCGCTGTCTGGCCAACGGAAGCGGCGGAGAAGGCGCCAAGGACGAGGGGGATGCGCCCGGATACCCACGATGATGCCACTGACGAGCACTGGAAGCGCAGCCGGAGGCAGGCCACCTAAGCGCAGGAGGATCCCCATTCCAGGCCCTTGCCCGCCTCCGAGGAGGGGGTGCTCCGCCATTCGTTTGCCACCGAGTGTCCTGGCCGGGTGCATCTGTGTGTGTTCAAGGATCTGTGTGTGTGCACTCTGGATTCCCTTTGTTTCCCCGGCTGCCATTTCGTTCACTCGCTCGACAGCCAGTCAGCGGCGTCAGCGCCAAGACTTCGACTTCGCCGCGCTGTGTTGTTGTCGCGCTGTGTTGTTGTCGAAGGACATTTCGCAGAGAGGTCCTTCTAACAAAATTTAATACTTATTGTGCTTCGCCCGGCGTTCGCCGCTTTGTTGCCTGCCGGCTGCCTTCCTGCATAAAGAAAGGCAAACAGAATTTATGTTGTGACATTTTAAATTGCGCAATTTTTATGAAATCCTTTTGCTGCGCCTCCCCAGCAGCACATCCTTGCGAAACACTCCTCGACTGCAACAGAAATTCTCCACCAATTCGATGCGAATTTTTGTGTGCAACGCTCAAAAAAAAAACAAACAAAAAAAGGGAAAAAATAGTATGTTTCGAAGTGGAGTCCTTGTCCAAGTGCGAGGTCCTGCGCGAAGCCGCTGTCAGCCTGGCGTTTTATTTATTTTTATGTTTAGACTCGACTCTCGACCAACGTCCGAGAAAACCGAAAATGTCCGAGCCATCGCCCAGCGAGACGACCAGAGAAAGCAGAAAGCCCCACCATGATTTACGATGATGATGTGTCCTGGAACGCGAGCGCATCTCCACCGAAGGACTCGGCACTGCACAACAAAACCCTGCCAACGGGAGGAGCCGCAAGATGTCCTGCCCCCGAGGGCAGCCCTCATCCCAATCCCCGACTGCGGCAGCTTTACATATTTGGGCACAAGGAATTCCGATTCCGCCAGCTGAACCGCTGGAATGCATTCGTTCTTTTGGATTTCGAACACGACTCTCTGGAGAGAGTCTCCGTACAAAATTATTAAGCAAAAACAGGTTTTAGCAACTTTTAAGCTCCATATGGAATATAATATGGAACTCGTTTCGATAAACAGTTTTATAATGGTATCGTATGGTATTTATTTACTTGTAAGATTTCAATCTTACCATTAAGGAGATAAATATTTGAATAAATAACTGTATCACAACACTATTACTATAAAAATTGTTAAAAACAATGGTGTCAGGGGAAAACTTTTTTTATTTGATAATAATTAATAATTAATTAAATAAACATATATATAAATAAAAATAAATTATAAAATATACATATATTTATTCACTATCTATCTAATTTAAATCTTTAATTATAGATAACAACCAACACCATATTTTAAAATGGTATTATTTTGTATTACGTTTTTTTGTTTTTTCTATAACAAATTGTTATTAACACCATTTCTCAAAATTGTATTGTGCTTGCTTTAGATAAAAATCTATGCTTTTTAATTAGATCTAAAACTCTGTCAAAGTTGTTGCTTCTGGAATTTAACTTACATTATCTGTTATATGTTAATTAAATACTTATAAACATATAAAAAATAGGAATAAATACATTGTCGAAAAAAACTTTCAATTCGAATTGAATAAGCCTGACGAATGATTTCCTCGGCAATCAATAGAATCGCATTTCTTTGCTACAAACATTTCGAACTTTTTTGCATGGTAATTGATTCAACATTCGACTAAAAAACTTGCAAATATAAACGAGCGCGTAAATTGGGTGGACTCCTATAATTGTGATTACTTTTTGCTGTGACATTTTTGGCAATTGCAGTTTTGCTCCTGTTGTGGCTTCCCTTGTTTTTCCCGCTTCTGTTAATAAAAATTTACGATTATTGTTTTCACATTTTTCATGTTTGTCAATATTAAAAACATTATTTTTCACACGAATTGGCGTCAATGGATGGATATGGATGTGGATGCGACGCACATATCGAGATCTGCCCGGCCGACAGACGAAGGATGTGTCTCCGAAATTTTATTGAAACTCGCTGATGGAATCCAGCCCAAAAAAGGGGCGAAAAATGCGAGAAAAACACTCGAATTGCAGTGGAATCGCATTCAATCGGTCGCCAGCAGCACACACCACTCATAACTCAGCTCGGCGCGGCGCCAGGGACACCAGCCTGGACACAAATCCATTGGACGATGGGCATCGACGATGGCATGCCCATTGTTGTGGCGCTGGAGGATTCGGTTCGGGACAATTGTCAGGCAATAAATCGATGTGTGTAGGGCTGTAAATTTTTGGCGGATGGCCGATGAAAAAGTGCATATTATGCAATTCGACAATACGCCAAACATGTCGACCTACGCATGAAACCCTCCCCACCCACCCCTCCTGGAAGCGCCGCCGTGCACCGCCGCCCACCCTTGCCACTGCAGCGGAAGCGGAAACGGAAACGCGCACACAAGTTCTTCTCTGCTCTTCTCTCTTCTTCATCTTCGGCCTGCAGCAGCGCTTTGCATATCAATGAAAATGCATAAATTTTTATTCGTCCCCAATTTTTGCCGGCGTTTTTTCGTTCTGCACGACGCCTATTTGGTTGCACTCGTTGCATCCTTGCCCGTCGCCCATTGCCCAATCCTGTCGTCCATCAAGGGGCATAAATCAGTTTGGAGGTAGCGGCCAAGAGAGGCGACACAAAAAATTGCAAAAAGATTTACCAACACGCGTAGCGCAGTTCCGGAAGCTTCGCAAAAAACGGGAGCCCCCATCCGCGGCAGATCAGTTCTTCGGGGCAGAACCAGTGACGAAACGTAATCCTTGTCGAAAAAGTGCACCGGAGCAAAAACACTGAAAATCCATAAAAATGCATCATAATTTCCCGGACACTCGTGCAACTGGAACTGGATCACCATCGGCAGCATCATCATTGTGTGTAATATCCAAATGGCCGGCAAAGCTTTGGAGCGGCGGATGAAGGGGTGGTGGTCACTCCAACCAGCCGATGAGCGAATGGCAAAAAATATCCAGTAGGGTTACTCCGCCAAGAAGATTAGAACATTATGAAAAGGGAAAATATTATTTTTAAAATACTATAAATTTCAAAAACAGCTAGGAATAAATTGAAGTATGTACCTTTTTTAGATTGTAATGACCTATAAACTAGTCCTAGGAAAAATCATAAAATGTTATACATCCAGAGAAGCAATCCTAAGAAACTATATTAATAATGATTACCCTATACTAACCTTTCATTTTAATATTAAAATAGTATATTTTTATAAAGTTCTTTAAAGGCTATATCCGTATCCTTATAATGAACTAGATTTTATTGAAATAGTAGAAGTAGATTTGAATTAAGTTAATCCAGCTTCTGAATACTCTAAGGTTTAAATTATAAGACTAGCTTAAACCACACACTTTTGACATATTGTTTATGGTTTTAAATAATGATTAATATTACAATTTTAATAATCCAATATAATAAATGATAGTAATATTAAGTTCATTATATTTTTAAAACCATAAAAAACATTTCACAAATTAAATAAATTGGTAATATCATATTTTCAGCTTGCAATGGTCCACTTATATTCTCAAAACACACTGACTAACCCTCCTGGGCATCATTCACATGCAACAAGCCCCACTCTGGCTGCTTTATAAGCCCTGTCGCTGGCTGCACAGAATGGGCCCATCAAAATCAACGGCGTGACCAATGGGCAGGAGGCAGTGCAGCCTGCCTACCGCAATGCGTTAATAGATTTGCAGTGCCTCCGCACCTGGAGCGGTCCCCAAACCGTCCAATCGGATTGCATATAATCACAGGACACTCGGTCATTTCGGCGGGGTCCTTTGTTGTTCTTTTACTTGGCCAAAAGCGGCCGTAAATTTTACTTCATTCATGCAGACACTCCTCCTAACTCCCACATCCCACAAAGGAAACGTGGAACGGACAGCGAGCCTGTGCACATTTTGAGTGCATTCGATGCGATACGTTGGCGGCCTGTCCACATGTCATCCTTGCATTTATTTATTGAATTATGACTCTTAAGCCCGCCCAAAAGGTAAAACGCGAGAGGAAAAGCAAGGATTGCAGATGAAATACGGCGAAAAATAATGGGGAACCGTTGAAGGTCGGGTCACCTTTATTGAAACGGGGAAAGTAATATAGGATTAAGGAGTTTTCTTTGTTGAAATCTTAAAAAATATTATGTATCATATATATTTTTACGAATATTAGTGGGTTCAATATCGCTCTTTCTATATACTATTGTATGATTGTTAAATTTCCCTATATCACGTTGCCCACTCTAAAAATCTAATCACATTCTTCCCCTGAGCGGATCTCAATTCGGTCCACGCGTTGTTTGTCTTTCGCGTGCAGCAAAATCAACACGGCGAGCAGATGAAAGAACAGCAGCTGGATTCTTGAGATTTTACACAATTGGCAAATATTTGAGGCCGGCAAACGTCGGCGCTGTCTTTTTAATTGTTTCTAATTCCTAGTGTTGACACGGCGGTGTTGGAAGTGCTGGCACCCCAGACATCTGTCCTAGGAAGCCGCTTCTAGGTTGCCGACATCCAGCGCTATCGCCTGTTGACACACGCCCACATGTGGAGGAAGCGCTCCAGTTAACCGGAATCATTTATGGTGTTGACTTTGGTTTCATATTCCTGAGCGGAGATCAACATTTTAATTAACCGAAAATTATGCGACCTGATACTCGGATCTTTGAAGAAGCCGCCGGTTAAGAGTCTACAAATGTCTGCCCTAAACTGATTTGACTGCGAGTTTGCTTAGACAATTTCTGTCGTTTGTTCAAGGATTTCGTTATAATTAACTATGGGTGCTTGTAAATGTGGACCATTGTTCTATTGCTTTTTAATCAAACTTCGGCACACTTTTTTAAGGTGTCTAAAAATATCTTTCATCTTCTGAACAGTGATAATTCTTCCTAAAATTATATCTCTATTTAAAATGCAATATCCACTATATATTTTAAAGAATTTTCAGGGCTTAACCATTTTTAAAAATCATGTTTTAAGGCCTTCACTGAAATCAAAACTTATATTGTTTAAACTAGCACATAAATTAACATGACAAACTTATACAAACAGAATCTACGAAAGATAATTGTATTTTGTGAGTTTCAAACGGTTTTGCGCCAATTCACACGGTTCGTCACAATTCGACGGTCAGATATGATCTCGAAATCGATCAAGCTCTGTTGACCATGGCCAAAATCATCAGTTGCAGTTCGGTCGTCAACGCGGTAGCTTTAAAAGAAAATCAAGCAATGGATACCTCCCGTGTTTTGAGGGTCACCAATGTAGTGCTTTTACTCACGGCTTATCAGATGCATTGGTTTGAGAAGAAATCGCAGAGGTTCCGATTGTCCCTGCCCGGAGTGGTCAACATATTTGTTCTGGGTGTCTTCTATGCTGGGTGCTTTTCCCAACATTTCGATTCCAAGTCGTCTCTTCTGATAGTTCTGAAGAATGTGTCACCATTTATGTTCGTACTGACCAGAACTCAGCTTTTCCTGGGAGCAAAGGTATTCGCCTACTCCGTGTATTCCTCGGTGAAATCCGTGGGTGCTCTTAATTCCCTGGTGGAATCTCTTCCAACCAGAAATTCTGGATTCAGAAAAGATGAGGTCATAGCCTATATACTACTGGGTTCGACCTTTGGCACTCTCTTTTGTTTCGTGCTCTACATATCGTATGAAATGAAGTTCGAGCTGCCTCCGTTGGAAGATGCCATGATCGGATTGGCTCTATTTCTTCCCCATCTGATTTTGTCAGGATCTCTGAGACTCTACATAGTACTGGCTTGGTTAACTCGTGGACAATTAAAGCAATTTAAGAACAATGCGGAGGAGGAGTTAAGTGATAATTTGATAAAAGAGGAGGATAATGTGGCTTCCACTTCTTTTACCATTTCAACGAAAAGCTCCAGCGTGGCAAATTTAGACAACCTGAAGAGGAAGCTGGAGATTCTGGGAGCCAATTTCCGCTTCTTCTTCCAGTCGATTCAGCACTCTTTGATATTTCTTTTCGCCATGAATGGGAACTGTCTATTGGGAGGGATATACTCCTATACATACTACTGGAATACCTGGCACGTAATCTTCGAGGATCGCAAGCGAAGAATCTTCTATGCGGCAAATGCATCCATATATGCCTGTATTGCCAGTGATTACATCTGCTTAATGTTGGTTCTGTTTATGATGGAGAAAGAGGTAAATTACAAAAATATTATATTAGTATTTAACGTTCAATTCTGTATCTATTTTCCAGCGGATGAACTTTATTAAATGTCTAGATTTCTTTTTGGCCAAGCGAAATGCATTATCAAAGAGAGTTCGACCCCTTGCCAAGGATATAACGAAAGTTCTCAAAAGAAGCTTTTATAGCAAATTCGACTCAATCATTCCTTTTAATATTAGTTACCTCAGTTTGGTAAGCCTCTGCCATTGATAAAGCAAACGTTTTTTAAAGAGTGTATTACAGATGGTATTCGTCCAATTGCTAATAATTATCTTGGTGGTGATGTTCCATTACTTGAATGACGAAATACTTTTGCTGAAAGAAGAGTTGAACAGCAAAGATAATTAACTTTAGATAATATTTACTCTTTGTATTCTATAAATTTTACCACCAATTGTGTACTCTATTTACCACGTCCTCCCACTTCTGTAACAACTTCATATTAATTACCATCATATGCAAACTTAATCCATAAATTTATCCGTTTGCCAGAGCCAAACAGGACGGAGCAACAAATCACGATTAAGTTGCTAATAAAATGGTTCCCCAATCAAACTAAAATGTGTGCATTTTGGCTAGAGATGAACCAGCTTCTGGGAAATACGATTTCTCAATAAGTTACTGAGCAGTCTGCTTATTTATATAAAAAATTGCAGTACTAAACATTTATTGTTAAAATTAATTCTTAATATTTGTGATGACCCTAATAAATAGGCAGTTAAAGATCACGAAAGTAAAACTCAAATTAATAATTTCGAATTAAATTGTTTGCCTGTATTTTATTACCTATTAATAAAAATGAAAAAAAGGATGAACATGGAAAATAAAAAGTTAAACTTTGTTTCATTTTTTGCATAATAGGTTATTGATTTGCTATATAACATTTCAAACCATTTTTAAAAAAATCAGCTTCATATCTCAATTTAAGTAATGTTTTGTAATAATTCCTTGCAACACTACTCATATCCAGTATTTCTTAAAAAATGCTTCTAGACTTTGAGACCCATTTTGCGTACGGGTTTTTCATAAACTTTTCGCCCAAGCAAAATCTTCCACTGTGGGATAACAACACGCAGAATGGCGGCAAATGAACATTATTCGTGTTAGGAAATCTACATAATATTTACTGTGATGCCAACACCCACCCAGCCAGGAGACCAACCGAGCATCCAACCCACTCACATCCTGGGCGGTGCACAGGCCATGGCCATGCATGCAAGTCTGTGGAGATGCTGATGAGCAGATAAATTCATTAGGCAAACCCATGTAATTGTTCCACCAGGGCGACGACGATGCTGGGTCAAAGTGCGAGTGGGGCTCAGCTGGCGGAGCAGGCTGCGAAGGCAAACCAGACGACCGCAGATCTTAAGTTTTCCCCCGGAGGCTGGAGTTGGGAGTCACGTAGTCGGAGTTGCCAGGCGAAGCGTTACTAAATACAAATTAAACAAATCCATAAATAATGTTTAATAATATTAACAAGGATATTAGCAGGGACTACGCACACACCACTCACCCACTTGGGAGCTACAGATGCGCTCACTTACTGCATCCAGCCGTAGTTGTAGCTGCCGGAGGACCCCAGACTCCGACTGCATTCCATGGGGCGTGGTCGTCGTGGTTTATGGACATGTCGCCTCTGCCACCTGGCTGTTTGCCTGCTCAGGAAACAGGTACACGGGTGTTTACACGGCCGGAATTTATCAATCCCATTCAGCTTATGGGCTTTTAGACTCCTACGCTTTTGATTCGACTCAAGTGTGATTTGATAAAAAATCGATATATCTCTACCTAAGCAAAGTTGTTTATAACAACATTAAGGTACTTTTAAATACTTCTTAAACTTTTAAACTATATGCTAACTATTTACTAAAATCAAGCTTAACTTTAACAACATGAAATGAAATATCTTTTATTAGCTGAATGATGTAATCAACAAGAAACATTATATTTTGGAAGCTTTCAAGCGCTTCTGTTTCTTTTTGGCGATTTGCTCCTCCACGCGCAAAAGTTGCATTAGTAAATATTCCTGTCGGGTCATTTTCTTTTTGGTACTGTAAGAAGAATCCTCTGCGTTCCGAGGCTTTTTTGGTGCATTGGGCATCACCTTTAAAGGATTTCTCGTTGGAGTTTTTGTCGACGATTTTGGTGGAGTTTGTGTGTGCGATTTTTTTCGACTTTTAGATGTAGAAGATCTTGATCGTCGCCTTTCTGCCCTTTTTGATGACGATGCTCCTTCATTTATTGATGCATGTTTTTCTGAGGACCTTGAGGAAGATGTGCTTGCTTTCCAAGCGCGCTTAGAGCATGCTTCCCTGGCATCCGATTCTGAGGAAGAAGAGATTTCATCGGAGCTTTCGGTGGTGGATTCGTAGCTTGTCGACTCGGAGGAGTCACTGCAATCGTCGCTGTTGTTGCTGAGATATTGCGGCTTTGGTTCAGGGCGTACGATGGCACTGACACGCCTTGGTGGGCTGCAGGATGGAGTTCGGGGCCCTCGAATTATGTTGACAACTGATCTCAGAGGACTTGGAGAACGGGCTCGTTTGATAGAGTGTCTGGACGCTGATGTTGTCTGTAAAGTCGATCGTGTAGCTTCGGACAACCGACTCGGTGAGACGCTGGGACTAGGAGATGGTGAGCTGATGCTCAGTCGACTCTCCCAGGTTATTAGTCTTGGTCTCGAAGGCATTGGCGGTTGGCGGACTTTCCGGTTTTGATTTTTTTGCGCCATCAGTAGTTCATCGAATGTGGGCGTCGGCAGAAGGGGAGCACGCTGGTGCCCCTCCGGCGTGTAGTAGGGGTCGTTGTCCATGTCGTTTAAGTCCGCTTTTGTCGGGATACCAAGTCGCCACGTTACTTTATCGGCTTGCGAAGTTTGGTAGGTGTCAGCACGTGGTGCGGTAAAAGAACGCCATACTACAAAAGGTGTTTAAAGACATTACTATATTAGACATATTTAAGACTTAAATAAAGTTACCCTAATGACTGAAACAAGACTTTTAGACTTACCTGGGGGAATTGTTACGGTTCCTGGAAGAACCTTTTTTTCAAACATCTCATAGTTGCCCTTGTTGTTGGTTATCTTCGGATGACGAAATCGACAATTGCTTCCCCAATAGCAAGCGTTGCGGATGTGGAAGCGGCAGATTGGAATAACGCTATCGTCTTTTTCGTGGTCTCCAGTCGGTACATTATAATCATCATCGTCGCCGGATACCTCTCCATCTTCCATATCAGGGGATCTTAAACAATCGTTCTGCGCCTCCGAAATGGTGTTCTCGCCAAACTCCCCACACTTTTTTAGCTTGCTCGATTCTTGTTCTATAGATTGACAAACTCTCATTTCCTTGGAAGAATCATTTGGGTCCTCATTTTCTTCGCCGGATATTTCGCCGTCTTCCACATCTGATATCCTGTGCGCAGGCTGTTTTTGCTGCTCCTCCAAATTGGTATCTTCAGATAACTCACCTGGTTCAAGTGTAACATTAATTGTTCCTTTGCCAACGGATTTACTTAATTCTTCAGCATTGATCTTTGGGCCTTTTACATCTAAGGCCTTGTTATCTCGCTGAATTTCTAAAGTGGTATCTTTAGATAAATTACCAGACTCCAAAAGATGGCTTGGTTGGATTCTCTCCTTATCAACGGTGCTCCCCATTTCTTCAAAATTATTTTGAAGATTTTCTTTATGTTTTTGGAGATTACGATTTTTTAATGTTTTAATAACAACTGAATCTGTGGAACTGGCTTTCTGTCGAAACACACTTCTCTGGGATTGTGAAGGAATATTTTCGGAAAACTCAGTAACCTCCATTAAGTACTCCAACAATGTATCGTTACAGTTTTTCTTATCAGAGCTTTTCTTAGATTCTTCAGGGTTGTCTTCATAATTCTCTATTACGCTTTGGCCATTATTTTCTTTTACAGAATCTGTGGTTTCTGCCCTAGACTTATTACTTATTCCAGAATCATCCGCTGGAAATAACGAAATCATTTCCTCTGGGTTTCTCATTGTGGAGGAAAAGATGTCAATAACATCGTCAGCTTTACCTAGGCTAGTTGCCCTATTTTCTAATAGGGAAGTATCAGGAGTTTTGATTGAATCAAAAGTATCATTTTGATTATTAATAAAGGAAGTACAGCTTGTTAGTTCTGAGTAGTCCTTCCCCACAGAACAAATAGTTGATTCTTTTAAAAATTTGAAATTAGATATGATTTTTATTTAGACTGTCAAGCTTACCGAAATCTGTTAGGCCATGAAGAGTATAATCATATGGTTTGTATACAAAACTGGATGGGGATAAAGCATGATTGGAGACCCCGTTTGGCAAACTAAGTAGGAGGTGCTGATCAGTGTAGGTTTTATACAGTCGAAAGTTTACTTACCTTGCATTCATTGGTGTTTTAGAAACATTATGGCAGGAGGAATCATCTAACAATAAAGGGTTAGTTTCAAATTAATATCAAATAAAGTAATTTTTGGTTTTCATAATATTTCCGTACCAACAATGCTATTATCAGCTTGTTCCTTGGATGTTGAATAATTTTTTATCAAGTTTGGCTCCTTTACCTCAACTGTGGACGGAACACTTATGCCTACGGAATCTATTAATACATTTAATAATCATTTAATTATAGTCTTAAATAAAATATGTCCCTTACCCATATCGGTAGATGCACGACGTCTACAATCTAATTTATCCATTTCATTTCCATTTCTTTCTTCATCGATTAACGAATTACCAATGCCTACGGACAAATCCACGGATATTGACTTTGGTGACCGTGAAAGCGACTTGTCATTTTCGCCAGACTTCGACATCTTGCCAATGTATAATACCACAATACAATTAACCTATAAAGCTTTTCAACAAAAGCACTTATTTCTGTTGTTTTTCGTTATTTCTGACATAAAGTGCTCTGATGTTTGGAGTTGTACTTATCAGTTATGTTTTATGAACACTTAATTTACCACTAACCACAAAAATAAAAATTACTGCAAGCGTCAAATTTTGTGTATTTCTATCGAAGCTCAAGGGCGCAGCCAGAGTGGCCATACTTACAAAAAGGCGGGGAAAGTACTAGTACTAGTAGTACGGTCAGACTGAATATAATTTAGTGTTGGAAAATATCTGGATACGTCAAACGTATCGGCGAATTCTTATTTTAATTAAATCATTACAGGGTATTTTCATTCGATATTAAAACAATTATGAGAACACTTTTTTAAAGAATGTTTGAATTATATAAAAAGCCCACAATGTTCTTCCCCTTCCTAAAAAATTTGATACAAGATCAAATATCCGTCGAGTAAAAAGAAATAAAATATATCTTTCCACTCAAATCAGTATTGAAATGCACGTTGGCTGGTATAAAAATTAGACGCAGACACAGTTCCCTCAGCCCCTGGGTCAACCGCTTGGAGCAACAGCATCAATTTCCACAAAATTGCTCCACTAAATTACCATAACGGTTGGGCAATCTGCACCCTGCCCCAAGAAGGGCAGCCCCAGCCACCCAAAACACCCCCCAAAACTAACGGAAACATATTAGGGCAACTGGAGAATCCAAACAGAAGTGCGACAAGTGGGAGACGAGAAGCAGACGAGTCGAGAGACAAATGCCGAAGCCGCAAACAAAGAAAGCAGCGCGAAAAACGCAAGCATCAGCGCAATGCGGCAATGGAGTTACCTGGTGGCAGGTAACAGTGTGCTGGGGGGTCTCCACGGGGCGGGGGTTTTCCCACAGGACTTGTAAATAGCAACATGGCAAACAAGTTAAAAAGTTTTTCTCTTGTTCTTTGGCATTTCTTTATGCCCGGGTTGCGACCCAAACATAATCGTTTCTCATTTCAGTGCTGGGGGGAAGGAGCTGTCCCCCTGATGCCACTCCCGTCCGCCCCATAATGCACTGTAAAAAATAATAGTATCGCTGAGTACTAAACCTTAAAAGCGATGTCCAAAAAAACTTTACTGCATTCAGCAAATATCTGGTCCGGTCTGGTAGCTCTAATAAACAATTCACTAGATATTTATTTTGGTTATATTATTTTAATTTTGTAATTCTTATTCGGTAACAAAAAAATTGCTTATCTAAACTATAAGAAAAAAGTTATAAAAAGATCATCTGTTGTTAAACAATGTAATTTGACCTAACTTATTTCAGAAACTTTTGTCAATAACTTTACAATCTTGTTTTAAAAAAACGTTTTTGACCAACCTAAATTTATGTTTAGTAAATAACTTAAACACGTAATGCAGTTTATTGGTTTGACCGGGATTAAGTGTTTTTCCCAGTGCACTCCAAGCCTCCTGGTTACCTTCACTCACCTTTTCTTCGGCCCCGGTCCGCAATTTAGTTTTGAGCGTAATTTCTTTTAATAGCGCCAGCCGACAGATAAAATTCCGCTGAAGTAGAGTCCCGAACCCCACGAAGATGTCCCGTCCTGACACTGACATCGTAGTCCTCTCGCGCCCAGTTGCCACTCCCACTCATCCCACTGCCAACTCCATCGCGGGTCAAAGGGCCGCCTCTTTGCTGGCGGATATCGCAAGTAAATTGCTTAATTTTGGCCATGTCTTGAGGTCTGGGGTTAGGCGTCTCTTCGGCTTGTTTTATTGGAGCTAAGGACCTTTCGGTGCGAGGGAAGGGACGTTCCAGGGCCGCCCCCTAGGGCCGTTCAGGTTGACGCTTTCTGGGCCATGACGATTTCATTTGCATTTTATGATAATTGAACTTCATAAATATGTCACGACAGCATCTTAAAAGTGCCAGAGGTAAGCACACCACACACACAGTGCGAAACAAAACATCCGGTTCCCTTTCCGGTACGCAGGTCTCATCCCATTCCGGGTGCCATGTGCTTCATAATTATTTTGAAGTGTCGCCGTTAATTTGAAATACTTATGGTCGTGTGGGGCCGGACTATAAACTGCTGAACAGAATTGGATAACGACGGCTGCAATTTAAATATGTTAAATACATTTATTACACAGGGTACGGAACGGGTCGTTAGGATGGGGATACTTAGTGGGGGTGATTATGTGGGTATTAGTATGTTGGAATATGGTGAAGTAGAGGAAATAGTGGAAAGGAAAAGGTCTTTAGAGTTTGGAATTTGAAAAGCAGTATTTACATAATACTTAAATATTTAATAATGAACTTCTGTAGTTATTCGCACGTCAACATTTGTTGAACTACACTAAGTCTAGTTAGTTCTTAGCTCTATTTGTAAAAATGTATGTCTTAATTGTTATTAACCAGGGTAGACTCTTATTTTACATAGTGGCAAACATCTTGTGCACTTCCGTCAAGAAGTCTAACCCCGCCGAAAACCAACTTCCCTGCCGAGATTCCAGCACAATAACTCACCTAGTCAGCGACTTAACTTATTCACCCCTTCAGAGCTAGGAGAAAAACGAACATTTAACGCCTCATTAGAATCAGGACATCGAGCATCCATCTCCGGGATGGGACTACAAAGCCACACAACTACACAGCCGAACAACAGGACGGAGGCAATGAATAAACTCCGGCATAAACAGGATATATGGCCGCAAAATCCCAGCAGCGCCTTGCAGCAGCGGCAATGAATATTAATGAGATGTCATCAGTCTTTCGTCAAATTAAAACGCACAGCGCCAGCGGGCCAGAACGGTGAGCTGGGCTAGGATATGCTTGGAGATGGAGACGGAGTCCTGGAGTCCTCGAGTCCTGACAGGAGCAAACACATCTTCGCCCGGCTGTTGTGCCCTCACATCCTGCGGTGACTTTTCTAATTGTTGCCAGCACAACGCGAATAAATCAGCGGCTACAACTAGCTGAAGGCCTCGCGGAATTTCGGCAATTTGTTTTCCACTAGTTAAGTTGAGCATTTCGAAAAGGGGTGGATGGGATCGGGCAGGATATGATGAGATAGCTGGGTAGGTAGGATAGGTAAGCCGGCTCAGAACCCTTTTGGGCAATGCGTCGACGGCAGTCACCGTCATCGTCATCGTCACACGTCAGCGCACTATCATCAGCTTGTTTACACGCATAATTATGTGTGCCGGGGATTCCGGGAAACGCTCCTGGCTCCTGGGGTACCCACTTCCTTAGCCACACCCACGCCCACTTCCTACTCCCACTCCCACTCCCAGTCCTCATCCTGTTATCCTTGCGGCTTTTGGGGGCTGCCACGGCAGACGATTTAATGCCTCCTGACAGATTTCTCACTTGAACTTAAGATGACGGGCAGCGTCACAAGTTGATGCTGATAATATGCTAATGAGGTTTGTTTATTTGATTTATATTCCCCTCGTCATGGCCGCGAAGAGAAGGTGTCAAAGCCGTTGGGCGCACGGTGGAGTCGGGTCAGGTCAGGTCCTCGAGGTTCACTCAAATCACAGTCAAGTGGGAGTTAATCGCCTGTCGGGGGGTTTTTGCATCTCAATTACATAAATTTGTATGCATTGATAGGACAAATGATCAGTGGTGCTTATTGAGTTGGTGTATTAGGAAGTAGAGTATCTTAATAGCAGATTAGTGGTGTACGAATGGCTTATGAAAAATCACTTCTCTTACAACTTCCTTAAACAAAATATTGTACGCATCTGAGCTGTTTGCTTCTATTTTTTAATTGTATTGTAGTATTGATGGATAGTTTAGACCTAATGATCACTTACTACCTATACACCTTCCTTTGAAAATAAAATGTTGCATTTAACTGTGCTGTGATATTAAGATACTGGCTTCTATTTATTAACACATTGCATAATGATCAGCATTATCTTAGCAAGTCCTGGGCATCAATTAAGCCAACTTTCTTATGATAATCGGGACGATTCGGATGAGGGCACAGGTGACGGCGAACACTACCAGATTGGCACGGACCTCCTCCTTGGAGCGATCCTCGATCCTGGTGGGCTCAATTGACAGTGTGCGAAACATGTTGACTGCAGCTGAAGACTGTAAGATGTTAATTCGCCAAGACGATACACAGATACTTACACCGCTAAAATAATTTGGAACTGATTGAGCTTTAGGATAAATATTTTGTGGCAAACCCGCCTAGAACTATTTTGGATCAGACTCGGGAACGAAATCAAACTAATGACAAGCTGTGCAGTGCTTTGACAGATGAATCAACGAACAGCTTGGGCAAATTTTAAAATTTACTGGTGTTTATGTTTGTGAAAGTAGAATTGGGTTATTCACAAGGGAATACCTATTTGAAAAAATAAATATTTACTTAGTTTTTATGGACTTAAACGGTTCCTTAAAACTATACTTTAAGATCATAATCACGAAAAAATAATTATATTCCTTTCAGTAGATATAACTTTTGTAATCGGTTAATAATTATCAATAACAATATAAAATATTTATATAATAACTTGAATAATTTTTCTGTTAATGGTATATTTGCCTTGAAAAACTCCTAATCATGAAAACTTAAACCCTATAAACAACTTGGATTTTTCCTCACCTTTTTAATTTTCCTGCCCATTTGGATTTCACAAAATAGACCCTCGAAGCAGATTCCTTCGTTGCAACGCCAGTTCAGTTAGCATACTTTCGGGAGCTGGTTTTAGCCAAGTCGGAGTCGCTGGCTGGACTGGGCCTAAGTCAAATACCGTGTTGGGCGGCCATTAGTCCGGGCAGATTCCGGTGCACATTATTTCTGGCCACGGCACGTGTTTGAACCGCAAACAGATGAATTTCTGCAGTGCCGAGAGCTCCGCTCCGATGAGGACAACGAATTATGAGCAGGCGGCAGCCACTCAGGGCAGTTGGCGCATTCCAAGCCTCGCTTCAGGAGGAGGAGCAGCAGCAGGACCAGGAACTGGAGCCAGAGGAGCGCTGCAATTCGTCCTCGGGGTCTTTTTGTGTTAATAATAAATAAACGGACGGGCCTTGCAGCCGGAGCCGGGAGTGGAAGCCCTGCTTGTGTTTTGGACACACCGGAGCGCATTTTAATGGACGAATGCAGTGGCGGAGTGGAAGTGGACCCAAAGCCCGTGGCCCGTAGTCGCAGCACACCTTTCCCGGCTGCATGTGTGACACCCAGCCAGCTCCCTGCTTTGCCCTCCTTGCCCCGCCTGAAATACGGCATTTGCTCGTCCATCTTTTGATTTAGCACCGACATAAAAATGATTTATCAGTGACATTAAAATAATGCACACTGTGGCGCATTTTATGTGCGAATGGATTTCGCGCCTTTTTGTTCTCGTTTTGGTAAGGGTGGTGGTGGTGATGGCAATGGCGAGGTGCTGGGTGGCAGAGAGTCGGTGCAGTCGCATTTACCCCTCCGGAGGAAGGGACCCGAAGGGACCCGAGTTGAGCACCCATAAGGGTATTTCGTGTACGGATGCGAGGCTTCTCCCTAACAGCTGTCCGTCCACTGGTCTGCGTCAGACTTTGTGTGCCGCCGTCAGCCGAATGTTTTACGGCCGAGGTGTTTGTGACTGAGTCTCCGCCAGCTGCATCAGCGCCCTGTGCATGGGGATCTGGCATGGGTTCGGGCCTGGCCTCGGTGGCTCCATGCACCTATCCGGACCTAGAATTGCCCCGGGCAGCTGGAGCATCATAAATGTAAACTTTTATGCGATTATCGCGCTCTCTTTCTGGCTGCCACACGATTTCGAGGACGCTGCTCTATGTGCAACGGGCACTGAGAAAAATCTAGGAATTATTTCGAGAAAAATAAGAGGAGTACTAAATATTTATATTATTGTGTCAAATGAATATTTTTGACAAACGCCATCTACTCGATCTAAAAAAGTGTTATAAGAAATGTTCTGTTTAGGACCTTAAGAGGGCATTCAGTTCACGCAAATTCTACTTTGTAACCCATGAAGTTGCACCAGTGTGCGAACAGAACCAGTTGGGAACTATAGTTCTGCAGTGTTTTTTATTCAGTGAAATAATCTTATTTTGTTTTTAAATATTTGCTTGATATTTTACTCTGAATTTCTAAAAATATTTTAAGGTTCATATATAACTTTGTCCTGAATTTTCCTCTGTGCACTTGGTGCTATTTAAAATGTGCCATAATTTGCACCCAGATGTGTGACACAGCACTGCGAGAGCGACGAGCTGGGACAAAGTCGGAGGGTCAGGGTCCGGGTGTCCAATGCTGGTTACTGGTGGCTGGGGGCCGGCTATCAACTGGAACGCGGCTAGGATGCGCCTGCCACCGAAATGGACGACAGCATATGCCCCCGTGCGGGGTCTGGAACTCATTAGAGTGGGTTCTGTATGTGCGAGTTTAATGAGGACACCGCAGGAGCGAGGAGCTGGCGCAGGCGCTGCACGGAGCCTAGTGGATGGAGGCGCTAAAGATGGGACAGATAGGAGGGGACGTGGATATGGATGTGGATGTGGACATGAGCATGCACATCTGCAGACGTCGCTGATTGCCCGGGTCCAATCTCAGTGGCCGTACGATTCCCATGCCTGGCCCATTCCGTGGCCAGTTGGCAGCGTCAGCATAATTTCCTGATGCTAAATGCCAAACGCAGGACGAGCAGGACGACCAGGACGAACCAGAGCGGACTAGCCGAGCACTTAAGCCCATCCGCCATCGACTGACCGACTGCCAGCGCACGAGTTTGCAGAATGGGATTGGGTTTTGGATTGGTTTGGGGTTCGGGTCGGGCCAGAAGCAGCCCGAATGGGAACGGCCCAGAAGGACGAAAGGATGGCTAGATGGCAGGATGGCCGGGCAGAGTGATATCCTGGCGTAGTTGTAGTGGTGGCTCTGTGTCATTGTCTCGCGTGGGGACAGCAGCGGGGTGGAGGGCGGCAGGATGGCAGGCCAGCTGGGGAGGAGCATCAGGAGCAGGACCAGCATCAGCATCAGGGCAATTTAGAGAAGCACACACACCGACACACCTGTTTTTGGGTAATTTATCTCGAAGAATTATTATTTCAAATATTTTGAGGGGCTGGGGTGCACTGCAACAAGTTACTAGAAATCCGTTAAAGTTTTAACGGAGAATTCTGGAACTGTTTTACTACTCAAAAATGCTTACAAATTGTTTTCTTTTTCTTATTACTTTATTTGTGTATTATCATTTATAATGTAAAGATCATACTTATAACCCTTTTGAAAACCATGGATGTAATGTTAATAAGTACTACTATTTTATTTAAATAGAATTATAAGGAACGATAGATTTCAAAAACGCTTTACTTTTGAACTATAATATGAATTCCAATTAGTATACCCCTAGTTAAGGTTATGGAAGATCGATGGTAGATATACTATATTTTCTTTAAATAATTAAATACATTTTGTTAGTACATAACTAATAAAATTCCCTTTTTCTTGGTTTTTTTTTTTTATTTCCAGTTAGGCAAATTCGAAAAAAAATTTGGAAATTTTTGGCTTATAAAATGTGGATGGCTTATTATACCCGTTACTCTTAGATTTAAAGGGTATACTAGACTCTTCGGAAAGTATTTAATAGGTAGAAGAAAGCGTTTTCGACCCCATAAAGGTGTCTGTCCGTCCGTATGAACGCTGAGATCTCGGAAATTATAAAATCTAAAAGAGTCAGACATGCAGATACCTGGGCTTCCTGAATTTGTCATGTTTTTGTATCATCAAAACCTATCGATGATCGATAAAATTTGCCAAGTTTAAAGTTATAAATCAAACAACTCCACACTATTTTTCCAGTGTAAATAAGCAGAGAGAGATGGAAGCCCTGGCACACACAGACAGGGCGACGCACCGAAATAAAAGGATTTTAAAATGGTCATTTGATATGAATTATGCGCGTTGGTGCAATTACAGAATCCCGCCCGCCACCTCCACTTCCACCGAGCAGACTTCTCCTGAACCCGAACCCTGGCCCACCTCATCTGGGGGATTCCCCTCCTGCTCCCCTGGACGGTCTGTGATGCCTTTGTCTGACTGTGATGCGGTTGTCTCGGCGCTTAGAAGAGGCGGATCCGGCTGCTGTTCCACTGTTCAACTGCTCGGCTTGTTTACGGCTGGGACAGCCGGCTGGTGGTCCTCGTCCTGGTGGTCCCGGTCCTGGTCCCCGCCCTTTTTCGGACCTCTTTCGCCGCCCGCGACTTGGACTTCATCGTTAAATAATTAAATCAGCTGCTAGACTAATATATTTCTCTTAATTGCGAGTAACTCATGGTTAGCGCGTACGCAAAGTGTCCGGGCCATTTGGCCCCCATTTCTGATTTATGCGCCATATAAATAGCCGGCACCAATAGCTAATATCGCTGATGGCCTGCATATGCAGGGCGTAATGGATTGTCGGGCAAAATAAATGGCCGAATGGGGCTGGGTCCTCTCTGAATCAGCTGAAACACGCATTTATGACGAAAAATGTTCCATAAACATCTTATAATTAGGAAGAATACTGAAGGAAGTCTAAGTAATGGTACAATATTATTTAGCCTTCCCTCAGCCAACAGAAGAAGGAGTGCTTTGGCCACCAATTCATTTTAACATATATCAATAAGTGTTATGCGCCACATAAATCGAACTTATTTCATTTGATGTTTGAATTTGTAGTTAGTATTTTGTTTGGAGAATTAAATAAAATATATATATATAGAGAACAGCACGTTAAATCACTGTTTTGAATCGCTTTGTTTGTGGTATAATTCCACAATCCTCGAGCGGCTTTTTGTGGTGTAATTCCACAATCCTCGAGCAGCTTTTCTACACCATTAAACTCCCTTTCAATTGTCTTCAAATTCAGACATCCAAAAGTTTGCATAGTTGGCCAGAAATGTCCTCGACGAAGGGAACACCGAATAATCAATGGAAAATCAACAAAAATGTTAAAAATAATTGCCGCGACACCAGGAACAGGAATACTTTCCTGCCTTGTAACCTTCACCAACCTACCACCCAGGGGTGGCAGCAAAAAGGAAAAAAAGGAAAAAAGAAATGTAAAAATAATCGGCAATAAATTTAGCAAAAGTGTCGAAAACGGCACACACACCCGGGGAAAGGGGGAGTCAAACATGGCAGAAATTCGGCCACGCCAAGAACTCATAGTTCAATGTCCTGAGCAGGCGACGCCTTCCACGGGCAGAAGGACGAGGGCAGGGTGGGCATGGCAGGGTTCGTGGCAACCGCATTTATAATAAATTGAATTGCAATAACTCAACTTCAATCAAAAATCATAATTCATGGAATTCGACAGCCCGGAACCGAGGCAAGTCGCCCGACTCCGTCCTCCCAACCTCCATCCCCGAGTTTGAAATGCACTTTTGGTTGGGCACCGGCGATCCTCTCCTTCTGTCCTCCCGGATGATGTGTGCGAGTGTTTGTTTCCTTAACATACCCGGCAATACGGAACTTGAAGGGGTATATAACCATCATAGTACAATCGCACAGGGAACTGGAAAATTAATGTGTACTGCTGTGTTTAATAATTAAGAATAGAATTCCAGTGGGTAATTATAATCAAAAAACTAACATACCTAAATATGAATTACCTTTAAAAAATTTAAAGTTTCGTTCTTAATAAATAATGCTTAACCGAACCAGAACAAAAACAAGAAAGCAACAATACGTTAAACAATTTTGATGGACTACTACCACCTTTAAATAAACATATAGAAAAATGATACCAAGTACTAATATATAAATAAATGTAAAGACTTTTTAAAATAAATCCAACCAGCATGTCATATGGTCATCATTAATTCTGTAATTTAAATTATTGTCTTTTGGATATATCAAACTAAATGCGTTTAACTGGACACCGCTATAAAGAACCCTCCAGTGAGTACTAGGTACTTCCTAGTCCGAAATGTGCAATTTTGGATATCCTTTTTGCCTCCACCGAATTTTTATGTGCTGCCTGGAAGTTGCATTGGCGACGCAGCCGAAAATTATAAATCTACGATTTGACATGAAGACGCGCATGTGTGTGTTTGGGGCGATTGTGTGGGTGTTTGAGTGCTCCG
Organism: Drosophila biarmipes; assembly: GCF_025231255.1. Lineage (NCBI taxonomy): Eukaryota > Metazoa > Arthropoda > Insecta > Diptera > Drosophilidae > Drosophila > Drosophila biarmipes. Next base: position 18,949,716 of record NC_066612.1, read on the forward strand.
AAGACATGGATTTATAGACGAAGACATAAATACAAGTGGCACCGTGGGAGGAAAGGGGAAGGGATTGTGAAGGCATTGGGAAGGCATCAGGAAGGGGTTGGGAAAGCATAGGAAGGGGCAGCGAATCGACTGGCCAAAGACAGTGGCAAAAACATTGAAAGTGCACCACCGCCCACGGCAAAGGCGGAACACGCTCAAAGCCCATAAATATTCTGCCAGTTAGCCGAGTGGTGTGTGTTTTTCCTTTGGAGAGATCCTTTTGGAAGGGAGGAGACCTGGGGGCAACGCATTTTAGGTGAAAATAATCACCGCTTCACATGAAATCATTCTGGCCAAAACCGAATGCCAAAGGAAATGCAAGCGGCGCCAAATGGGATACTTGCAAGGACCCTCCGAATCATCTAAAAAAAAATAAGGAATGGGAAGCGCCCGGGGAAATAAATTCAAAGTTCGCCCCCATATCAAGGGCAAATCAAAAGTGACAATTTTCCTGGGGTGCGGGAAAATCGTTTAAATGATTTTTAGCCTTGATTTGTGGCAGCGTGGAGAACACAAGAGGAACGACGTTTTAATGGTAGCTTTCCGAGCGGTTTAATGTGTCCAAAGATTGTCCAACAAGAAATTTATTAGATTGAAGTTGAGCTACAGAGGACTGCGAGTCCAGATTTCCATTTTACGGGTAGCTATTCATAGAAAACCTATAAACAAACTAAAATGCAGCACTTCACAAAAGCTTTCGCAGCTATAAAGAATATTTTTGAGAATAAAAGAAAAGGAAAAGAAGAACAAATTTTGTCAAGCTTCCGTTTCTTTTTGAATGAAAGAAGAAAAGTGTTTTCGGCGAATATTAGATACTTTACTTTTTCAGGAGTTAGGAACTTATTAAACAAACTATATAACAAGTAAATATATTAGTACGAAAATATATTAATTTAAAACTTATCTTAAATTTAATCTTGGTTTTAGCTTTATAAACCGTTGGCTTTAATATTGGTAAACAATTCACAAATAAAAAAATGGTTTTAGCCCCTTTTACTTTGAGCCCTAATAATTAAATCTATATCCGTATGGTAAGGGTAAGCAAATAATATGAGAGCGAACAATTTTTCAGGGCTTTTTACCTCCAGAACCTAACATACCCCTTTTTCCTCAATAAGGAATATGTCAATATGCTTAAAACACACTTTTAGTTGATAGTCTTCATTACATCATCATTTTATATTTTCCCAAATGAAATATATTTATTAATATATTTATACATATATATATTAAATTTAGATAATCAACTCGTTTCATCGGGTATAAAATCTTCGAGAAATACAAGCATGCTTTGCACTTATTCAGCCGCCAAAGTATTTTAATGTTTATTTATATGTAGATTTTTTCTATTATTGCAAAAAGGACAAAACCCCAAAGGACTTCGCCAAAAAGGTTGCGGATGCTCGTCGCCGGATTTCGGAATATATTTTTTCTGGTGTCATAAAAAAAAGGCTAGGCAATGGCAATGAATGTAGCGAGTACGCAACACCTTTGGCCCTGGACAAACACTCAGTAATACACCCAGCAAAAAGGACATTCAACAAAAGGGATGCGGAAGTAATTTACAATTTGGTAGAAGAAATGAAAATCAGACATAAAAGCAAACAGAAATTGCAGGATCAGGATGTGTCTGGCCGCGACGTAAATTGACAAGATTTATTTTCAATTAAAACAGGCGCTGCGCATTATCCTTTTTGCAGGAAACACCACGACGCCGTTGCTTCCAACACTTTTATTGGCAGCAGCGTTTTATGTTTCATCTCAATTGACGATAAATCAAAAGCGGTCGACGCATTTCAACATTTTGCACATTTCCCCTCCCAAATCGGGGTTTTCCTTGTTTTTTTGGGGAAGAAATCGGCTAGTTGAAGGAGGCGGGCGGCAAGGACGAGGCTGCATGTGCCACCCCTAAGCCGCAACCGCACACAACGTTGATGAATGACGAAGGACATGCACATGCAGGGCCGTGTGTGTGTCTGTGTATACTGCAAGGACACGCACACCGATTGGCTGCACGGCGACGTGCAATAATTCCATGTGTCCTGGCGAGCAACAATAAGAGGAAAAGGACCTCTCCAAATAGTCGACTTTAAGATACGGTTAGAAATGTATATAATTTGATTAATCTACGTTACTTTTATCCACTACTTGTATGTCAGGTTTTTTCTGCCCGACACTCTTAATGTTCTAGTTAAATTCGCCGGTTAACAGACAGTAAAACTAACAACATACTGAGATAACGAAATTGTTTTTCTAAACCATTTAAACTTTCTCTGACAACTAACAAACGGAAACCTTAGCATGTATTTAAATCTAGACTTATAAAAGTATAAAATTCTTAAAAAAGAGTTAGATTTAGTATTTCGTCTTTTGAGAATTTTAACCTGAAGTTAAATTGTTTGCTGAGACAAATTCTTATATTTCAGTGCGATTGATATTCTAGAGCATGTTAACAGGCTAAGTTAACTAGAGCATTGAGACTTAAAGATAGTATAAGAAATTAAATGCATATTGTAGGTAAAAAATATTAAATGTTAAAATATTTTAATTTAACATACTTTCTTTGTATTAATACGGAATTGGCTTACCTGCATAATTGTTTTCCTAATTAGTACCCACATTGTAAGTGAAGTAAGTTAACATTCCTTATGCATGTATGCTCATCAGTACAATATACCCCTGGACTTTCTGGCCATCGGGTGTAAAAAGAGAAAAATACAAAAGGGGAGGCAGTGGAAGGGGAAGTTCGCCAAGGTGGATGCAGTGCAGCCGCCTCATTGTTGTCCTGGTTATTTATGGCCCATTAAGGCAAGCGGCAATTGCACATGTGTTCTTCACACTGACAATTTTCCAGATCTCCCACACCTTCCGCTTTCCACAACCCCACCAAGCTCTCTTATGTGTGTCAGAGTCCTTCTTGTTCTTTGATTCGAGCTGCTTTCGCTTTTAATTGTTGGCCCAGCACAAATGTTAATAATTACACCTTCTAGCGCCCAACTGAAGCGAATGATTCGCCACGTTTCAGTGTGTTCGAGTGTGTGTGCGTTTGTGTAAGGGATCAGGATCAGGATCGGGGATGTCCTTTTGTCTAATAACCATAAGACATAATTCATCCGGAATCGTGTTCCTCCGATGGAATTTATGACACTTCACCCGCATCCAGCACTCGCTCCACTTCCATTCACGCACGCAAAAAACAATTATGTGTCCTCCGAAATCCTCCGCCCCGTTCCGTGGCACACTTAATTGCCTTTGGCCAAAGGATTCGAATGGAGACATTAGAAAAATCTGTCGCCGTCGACAGGACACACGTCGTTCTGCTCAGCTGAAGTCGTTAAAATGCGAGAATTACATGTTGGCACTGCAGTTAAAATGGGAGGAGCTCCACTTTCGTGGGTCGCGGGATGTGTCGAAGGATCGTGCTGAAGCACATCTTTCAGCCCACATGTGCCGTATAAGTTTATTGGACCTGACAAGTGCTCTATGAAAGAAGGGACAGTTAGGAGTTTCTTTAATTTGGCAGAACTTTCGATTAGCGTAAATGGTGAAAAAATCTTTAAAATGGATGCAAAAGGTTACATTTTTTGACAACAAGAACGTTAGTTGATAATAGTTTGTGGTTTGTGGTTTAAAAATGAAATTTCTGATACATAGTTGTTCCCAGAATAATGTAAAGAACAAATAAATAAGAAATGTATGCTTATTGTAATATGACCAGTTCAAAAATAAGACAACCTATTAATACCAACCAAATAGTAGGATATGAACAATAATGTACCTGTAACCAGACCAATTTAACTCGGATAAATACATTTTTTTGTCTTATTAGATAGTATTAGATGTTTTGAATCGCTTTTTACATTGCCATTTCACCACTAAAAGTTTGGTGTTCTCTGGGCCAATCAGAGTTCAGAGTTCAACCGAATGCCTCGAGTCCTGGGAGGCACAACAACAAAAATGCTGAAATCATTGCAAAGTGACAGAATAAATAACACAGTAAATAAATTTGACCGAGCACCGTCCGGGGAGAAAAGGGGTCCTGGGCACAGGCAGGACTTGCAGGACGCCAGGACGTAAGCCTCAGTAGCTTCTGACTGGTCTTCTTTGCTCTAGCACAATATGTCCTGGTCTGCTCTCAAATTTATGCGACATCCAAGTGCGGTGCAAGCTGCGTTTGACTGCTCTTCCAGCAGCCAGGACAGCCAGCTGTCCAATGCATTATCCTTGTCAAGTGTGCGGGCAACAAGCTCGCCTCTTCAAGGAGCGTATCAAAGTCTGCAGAGAAGAGCTTCATAAAATATGATAGTTATGGTGGAACTTAAATTGTTCGTAAATTATAAAGAAAAGCAGGAAATTGATCTAATTATACCCGTTACCCGTTGGGTAAAGGGGCTTACTAGACTCGTCGGAAAGTATGTAATAGATAAAGGAAGGGTTACCGACCCCAAAAAGTTTATATATTCTTGATCAGGATCACTTGCCGAGTCGGTTTGTCCGTCCGTCCGTTGAAGGGTGAGATCTCGGAATCTAACAGATATAAAAGACTCAGAATTAGCATGCAGATTCCTGGGCTTAGCGTCAATATTTTTTTGCTTTCATTTCTCTCCATTTCATTTTGCTCCCTTAAGCTGAGTGTGGGGTGTATGATAGTCGATTTTGAATTTGTTTCGTAAATGTCGTCAGTAAAATTTTGGTCAAGTAAAACTACTTGTTTAACAGTTCTGAAATGCTAAGTTTATAAAGATACAAAGAAATTTGGTTACAATGCATAAACCCCTTTCCAACTTTTTTCAAAGTATAATGTTTAATAAATTACAAATTATTGCTTTTAATAAGTACCAGAGTGTACACTTATGCATATAGTAGATATAAATGGTATGCCAAATTTACGAAGGTACAGAGAAGGAATTGGTTTATAAATGCTTCTCAGAACAAATTCAGATATTGTGAAAACGCTTATTCAAAACCGTCGAAACTCTACGCTTGATAAATGAATCACATTCGACGGTTTTCTCTTTTTTTCCCCACAGATCCCATCTATACTGTATGATAGTGCCCCAGACATTGCTTCCTATTTTTTGCATTCTGGCCGTTCGATTTGTCATCGCAGCCACTAGCAGCGAGAAGATAGTGCCGAGAGCCACCGTGCTGATCTCCAGAACCAATAATTTGGAGTGGTGACGCAGAGTCGTCCATTTGAGGAGCTCGACGAGAAACTTCTCCATGGAGAGCCACACCAGCATCATGGAAAATTCGCCAATTAGGAAGGCGACGAAGGTCTCCAGGATAAACCTGCCCCATGGAGGTACGCCGTTCCAGTGGCCTGGAATCACCTCGCAGTCGCACAGCAGATCCATCACCGACAGATAGAATATCTGGCTGCCCAGGATGGGGGTGTCATTAAAAGTATCCGGATCCAGCTGTATGAAGAGCGTTGTATGCAGCACCAAGTGCACAAAACAGGCCAGTAAAATAGGGTGCGGACTGGTCATTTCTGTTGAGGGCGCACCATTCAAATATCCACAATTACCTTTGTGTATAAATAACTTTCTCAACTTACCACGAAAATGGAAAACAAAAAGACTTGAGTGAGAAAAAGAGAACTACAATTTTACAACAATTTTGGTACACATCGAATTTTGTAAGGACCACTGACTTAAGTAAAGAATTTGACGCAATTTAATAAGCTTGCTGGGTCATTAAGTTGGACATTTTTTGACTTTATCCAAACATATTGATATAATAAAAATTTTATTTGTAATTTAAATATATACATGAAATAATACATTTTTGATTATATGAAAAAGGGCCACAATAAGGTATCTAGAGTTGTATTAAAAAAGTATTCAAATACAAGGTTATTCTTTCGAAGAAAACTTTAAATCCAATATCTACATTTAATTTTGACTTTAGGTAATTAAATGGTGTTCCAATAACAACTTTAGTGATCCCAAATTTATAAGCAAATTTATAATGCCAATATTTTAAAGGATACCTTAATCCCTGCTCCATTGTTCTGTTTGGGTGTAAAAACCAGCCATGTCGAGTAGTGTCCTTGCTATTGTCTGGTTTCTGCCTCCTTAGCACTGAATGTTTAATCCAGCCGGCTGAAAAATGCATAAATACCATTTTAATTAGAAAATTAGCTGAAAATATGCAGCTCACGTTAATCGCATGACGTCGTCGTAGTCGTAGTCGCAGTAGTATTGTTGCCGCACGGAAACGGGGCTGCCTGTCCTGGCAAATGGAAATTCAGATGGCGGCGTACTCAGGGAACTCATGCAATATCCAGGAGATGCGACACCAACTGACTGCATGCCAGTGTCCTCGGCACACTCGTCGTATTCGCAATATCATCCCTGGCCCTCACTGTCCCCCAACCCGCAACCCCAGCCCCTGACACTCGAAATCATTGCCACTCCGGCTTTGGCTTTCCACTCGGATCCCCGATCCCCGGATCCGGATGGGCTCCTGTCGTGGGCCATGGAGGAGCGGTTCCAGTTGGGCTCCGCTGTTTGTTGCGACAAATGCCGTTATAATTATTTATACCGTAAGCACATTTTATGGTGTCGCAATTTTAAAATGCAATTAGAAGCGCGCTAACTCTCACTCCCTCGAATGGAAGCCCAGCTGAATACCAAGCACAGGGAAAACGGAATCGGAAATGCAATAAAGGGGGCCAACGTAATGTAATCGTAACGTAATTCTTAATGGAGTTTTGTCATTTCACCAAAAATAAGAATAAAAGCAGCGAGTGTTCCGCAGGCATCACCTGAAAGTGTTTGCTTATGTTGGGCCATATTTTCCCTCCCCACCTGTGTGTATGGTTTTCCTTTCCTTATTAGGTTTTCCTTGCCTTATTGAACAGCCGCCACCGCTGATAACAATATGGAAAATCTCCGTTGCCGGAGCGAATTGAATGGGGCGGCACAACAGCTGCGGACACTCAAATAGATGTGGAATATTACGAAATACGAGGCGGGTTTTTATATTTACCTGCAGGGAGAGCCAGTTCTAATTTAGCTGAAGGTAAGGCTTGATTATTCAGCCGATTTGCATATTATTTTGTTCTGTTTCTGTTACCAATATTCCAATTGAAAAACGTATGTCCCTGATATTATTAAAATACTGAAGGATCAAGATTTTTTATAACAAACATGTTCAACAAATTTTTTACATTTGAAATCATTTTAAATTTGATAAAATAATCAGAGAAAGTGTTTTTTTAAAGAAGCTTGTGATAATAAGTAAATTAAATTTGTGTTGTTTAAATCCAGCTCCAAATGCAGCTATTATCGGCTGCGGTCGTAAACCATTTGGAGCAATTATCTGCTCCAAGTTCGCCCAACGCCTTCGGGGAAATATGCGGCAAATGAATATGGCCCAGCACATCTGGAGGACTCCTCGAGTGCCACCGGGGGTGGCGCAACCCTTGCTGGCCCCCGCTGCCAATGAGTTTTTAAGCGCAAGTTTTGCTTAATTTATAACGAGGATTACAATAAACAAACTAATCTAAGGCAATAAACACTAAAAATCCCCCAAAAAGTGCCCGAAGACGCTGTTTCCCGTCGCTGGGGGAAAATGGGAGGACGGGAGGTGGGCGTAAGGCAGGCAGGAGATGAGATTTCGCCACTATCCCGGGTTGTTGGACCTCCTGGGCATTGGAGTCGCCTCTTCGATTTTATAAGTTAAATCGCAGCAATCCTTTGGCCTTTTAAATATGCCATTTCCGTTGTGAGATTATTTTTCGATATCGTATGATTCGAGATGTTTACGAGTGTCCAGTGTCCACGGGGCTCTGGCGATGACCAGATAGGCATCGACACCAACCCCTTTGGGCGCCACCAACCCCGAAAGTTAGGGAATTTTCAGCAATCTGGCCATGGAGAAGGGTTTAATGTGCGTGCCTCATCCGCTCGATCCCTTTTTCTATTAACAATAAATTTGTACGATTTTATTTTGACCGCAACGAGCTTGGTCAAGATGTGTGGACAGAATGGTGGAAGTTGGATGTGTAGGTACGAGTTTAAAGGGCAGTACCCCTATAAAAAGTTAAAAATCGAATAGGGGAAAATTAAAACATCTCTATATCTCTATATAAGTTTGAGTTCTAGTTGGGTTACCCTTTTTTAATTTTAATTTTAAGTATTCTACTCTAATTACACAAATGCACTGAGCCAAGGAAAATGAAGAGGACGGGCGACGGCAAAGCTACATATCTCTTCATTCCATCATAGACACTAAGCCCATGACCAATGGACCTCGGACGGGGGAATGTGGGACAGACAAAACAAATCGGTGAAACGGGATGCGCGTGATGCCCAAAAGGATGCCATTAAGGACAACGGTTACAACCGTTAGTGAAGCCATTAGTTTGCAGCGCCAATATGCGAAAATCACATACACACAACCCCACCGACAACCCAAGCCGAGCCCGGCCAAAAAGCAATGCTGCAGAGTAAGTGTATAATTGCAAGTGGCACAGCTTTCGGAAAAAGCGAGACATAACGTGTAATAACTTTAGCCGGAGACCCACAGCTCCGAAATGTCCATCTTCCACTAATGTGTCCTGGCTGGGATTGGATGCGAGCCTGCGACAGGGAGATGGTCATGGAGTTGGCAACGACCGTGGCATGGCATCGCAGGGCCCGAGCAGCGAAACAATAACAATAAAACAAAGGGCAAGACCGGGACGGCCAACCAATGTACGAGCAACTGAAAATAATTTCAGGGATATTATCGCCACCGTCGGCAGATGTCCCAAGTGCGATATGAGCCCAGGCCCAGTGGACCTGAGCTGACCAGGATCTCAGCCGGACATCAACATAATGTCTACTTTACAATGTGGATAAACTTGCAAAGAAAACAAAATCACATCCATATCGAGAGGGTCGAGAGGTCCCCACCTGAACCGGAGCTAGAGATGGGAAAAAGTCGGGTTGATTTCGAAACGTTTAAACAGTGAATGTTTTAGGAAGTAAGATATATTATGTGGTGTAAAAGTATACTTTTTTCCAAGTAAATATTACTATTTTCGCTCGATTTCGTGAGTCCAGGTTAACATATTTCAGGCACATAAAATGCCTGTAAGGGAAATTTCTGTTTCTTAATTTTTTAAGGAAGATCTTCTGGTGGTAAGCTTTATCAGACATCTAACTGGCACTCGGGAAAACGGCCCTTTTCTTTTGAAAATTTGCCTAGTTCGTTGTATTACTAGCATAATTACTCCGTTTTTTTTCGATATTTTTCTTCCGATTTGCGGCACATCTCCATCCGGACTCATCCAATTGTCTGATGGGCACTCGGGAAAACGGCCCTTTTCTTTTGAAAATTTGCCTAGTTCGTTGTATTACTAGCATAATTACTCCGTTTTATTTCGATATTTTTCTTCCGATTTGCGGCACATCTCCATCCGGACTCATCCAATTGTCTGATGGGCACTCGGGAAAACGGCCCTTTTCTTTTGAAAATTTGCCTAGTTCGTTGTATTACTAGCATAATTACTCCGTTTTATTTCGATATTTTTCTTCCGATTTGCGGCACATCTCCATCCGGACTCATCCAATTGTCTGATGGGCACTCGGGAAAACGGCCCTTTTCTTTTGAAAATTTGCCTAGTTCGTTGTATTACTAGCATAATTACTCCGTTTTATTTCGATATTTTTCTTCCGATTTGCGGCACATCTCCATCCGGACTCATCCAATTGTCTGATGGGCAGATGGCCACTCGCACGCCACGATGCAATAAGTTACCGCTGGCTGGGCCATTACGACGTCGTGGCAAATGGTGGCCGGTGGAGCGACCTGGCACAGCCGGAGACAAATCCGAAATCCATACTCGTAAACAAATGCAACTAATCGCCGTTCATGTTGAACGTGTTCACGGCTAGGCAAACGTGAAATTGTGGTCAGCCACAGTTTCTAGTCCTGTTCCTATCCCGATTCCGATTTCGATCCGTACTCCCATTCCTGCGGCACACCCAGTCCTGGCATCCGCCTCCTCCTCGAGTGCAGCTTTCATTTGCTGCGGGCTTACGGCTTTGATTCTGATGGCAGTTCGGACTGAGACTGGAAAAAGCAAACATATGGACGAGCTTAAGCAGCAAATGAATTATGGCTTCTGTGGCACAATTTTGCTACTGCTTTCCATTGAATCACGTTGTTCTTAGCTTTTTAAAAGTAATAAAAACTATTTTTCAAAGTATTAGATAAACAAAAAAAAGCTCGAAATCCAATTTCATAAAAATTTAATTTTTTGTAATTATTTTATATTTAGTTCTTTTTTTTTCTTTTCCGCGCTGGGAATCGAACAAGGTCTGTGGGAAAACAGTTATTTTATGAAAATTATTGTGGTGTTACTTTTTAAATAGCCGTCAAATAAACCAATTTAAGAGTTTTTCTACTAGTTTTACAACAATAATTTTTCCAAAAAATAAAATACATCTAAGCACATAAACACATTTTTTACCTAGTTTTCTACTACTTTATTCGTTTATTTCTATTTAATGACCAAAAATATATATATAAAAAAAAATTAAATAGAATATTACAAACTTTTTATGCTGATTTCAAAAACAAATTTTTTTGTGTGTATGAAACACACAATACAATTTTTTTCTTAACGAAGTGTGCTGTGAAATGAATGTATTTGCCAAAAAAATTGACCCAATGAAACAGGACGACCGAAATATTAGTTACTGTTCAGCAGAGCTACAGAGCACAACTAAGAAAGCATTCAAAAAGTATTTAAACTAAAACATCAAAAAAAAATATCAAATCATTGGAATTATTCGGACAATAAGATCTTAAAAAGTAGTTAAATTATTAAAACAAAATTTTTTTTATTAAAAAAAATATAAAATTTACCTGAATTTTATTCAGATTGCGGCTCTAAAGAAGTGTTTTAATAATTTGTTTTTTTTTTTTGTTATTTATATTAGAGAAAATGGCGACTTGTAGGAGCAAAATCAAAACGCGAAGGATGACCATTGGAGCTCCGCTGGATTCCCATGTGTCTCGTCTCGAAGAGAAGTATGGTAATAGGCGATATCAGAGGGAGGACTCTCCGGACGAATACAGCAACCGCGGAAGGATGAACCGCCGCATGTCGACGGACCCACTTGATTGGGAAGAGCGCCCGCCAACTAGGCGCCAGAACTTGGATGACCAGCGGTCTCGTGGCCCAGGAGGGCGTGTCTTCGACCCTTTCAAATCCGTTAGGGAGCAATCTATGGACAAGAAATCGAACCAGTCCTTTTCTCGCTCAACCTCGTCGACCAGCAGTGAGGGGGAGTATCCCAGAGAAGATGACGAGCCACGAGTGTCCACCCGGGATCAGCTTAATCGGGCGGTCCTAACCCGAAACTACCTGGAGAGTATCCTCGACAAACCAATGTTCAAGGAGACTGTAGTCGGTTGCTTCATACGACTCAATGGTAAAATCTTTGAGATTGTGGGTCATTCTCAGACCCAGAACGCTTATAAAATGGGCATTAAGCCCACCAAAATAACGCTCTGCCTGAAGCATGGCTCCGAGGAACATAGCTCCAGCATGAACTTGATTTCCAATCAGCCGATCTCGGCAAAGGAGTTTTACAAGTGGTATGAAACCAATCGGCGCGCTGGAAGGCTGCCTCCCACTCTTTATAAGATCGCAAAGAAGGAGCTGGAAATGGAGAAGACCTCGGCGTACACATTCTCCGAATCCGATGTCGAAGATCTAATTCGAGCCAAGGGGATGGATGGTCAAAATCAAAAGACCGCTCATAAGAAAGTACGTTTCTATATGGAACGCGATATGGCACTGTGCATGAATAATATGGAAAAGGTTGAGGAACTGGAGAAACAAATCGATAAGCTCGATAAGAAGTCCCGAGCCGTGGACAAGGGTACCCGGGTATTTCGAAGCCGGAATTCAGGTAGACTGCGAGCAGCGGTCGAGCCCACTTTTAGCCGGCAAGTCTTGGCCGGCCCATCGGGTAGGAAGAGGTCCTTTTCGGGTCGGGTCCCTAAGTCGAATGAGCCCGATCTAGAGCAGTATATGCGTAGGAAGTATAGAAGGAGTGCCGTGGCTTGTCGTGGTCGCATGGATTCTGATCCCGAATCTGAGGACGGGAAAGAAGTTGCTCGTCCAGTGTACAACGAAGTGCACACTGACGAAAGCGAACAGGAGGAGAAGCAATCCAACTACCATCTAAAATTGGATTTAAAGGGACTAAGTGAGTAAAAGAAAGCCTTTCCGACCCTATGAAGTCTGTTCGTATGGTTGCTGAGATTCTAGAGAGTCCCGGGGTCCTTATATATCTAATGTACTTTTCTTACAGCTCCGTTAAAAAAATTATTCCCGGGTGTCACGTTCAAAGGGCGCAGGGACGATATGATGTGAAAGACCATCGAAGTTAGCATCGGATATACGGGTGTAATACTTCCCTGCAAGCTCGTTTGAACTTAACTAGCCAACAATACTTATATCTGGAATTTATGCTATTAAGCCAACACAACTGGAGATCCCGGAAATAAAATCAATGGTGATCCCAAATGTAATACCAGTGGTGATCCCGAAAATAAAATCGATGGTGATCCCAAATATAGAATCTAAGGTGATCCCAAATGTAATACCAATGGTGATCCCAAAAATAAAATCATGGTGATCCCATAAATAAAATCATGGTGATCCCATAAATAAAAATGTAATGGAGTTTTATTTAATCCAATTATAAATGCCATTGAAAAAATCACTGCTATCGGTATCATGTAATTGCAACCTCTTTAGGGCTAACTCGTCCCAAACTCTGAATTCGTACCTTGATCAATAATTGGTCATCTGGTGGTGGCAACGTCGCCGGATGATGGAGCGACTAAGTCATTAATAATACAAATAGAAACTCATTCGTAGTCTGGGCATCAAGTCGAATTGGAATCGTCTGTGGGGGCTGGGTCATAATTGAAGATGTGCCCACGGCCACAAAGGTGACAAAGGGCCAGTCGAGCGGCAATAAAATAAATGCCATTTACTGATGAGTCATCAACATAATTTTTACGATTCGCCCCATTCGATGAATAAACAAATAAACCAACTGGAACTGGCTAAGAAACCGAATCCCGAATTCGGGAGACTAGTTCGAGCGTGTCACGCAAACATTTCGCATGCATTGACTTTTTATGGCAGCCAACGAGCCAGAGAGCCAACGAAGCCACAAGCACTGGAATCGACAAATAATGCAAAATCATTTAGTGGAACTCCTAGACCCAACACTTCTGGCAGACCCCTGCTTCTCCGACTCCTGCCTCCCGCCAGAGTCATAAAATCCCGCACCGAATGAAATTCTCATCAAGTCGCAAGTTGGCACAATTTCACTTTGCCGAAATGAGCTGGAGAAAGGATCTGCGTCCTGGCCATCGGTGTTGCCGGTCTCTCAGAAGTTTCTCAGAACTTGAATATTAAGTAATATTTACAATATGTATTTCAGAAGAAGCTTTCTCAAATTCTAGAAGAAAGTATTCTCGAAATGAAGAAGAATTTGTTCTTTATTTTATTTTTCGGGACGAAAATAGTCTCGCAAACCTAGGTTGAATTGACATTGGCTCACTCTTTAGTTCAAGAAAATGGGTTGTTTTTAAGGTAGAAGGTAAAGTAAAATATTTGTGATTTAATATTTTAGCAGCAACAGGAAACTTGGGTGCTTGGCTTACATTTTAAAAGTTTAATGTTAAATAATTTTAATTTAAATTTAAAGCGTAGCTTTGATAAATTTTGGGTACATTTTTGATGGGAGCTCTTGGTTGCAAGATGGGAAATAAAGCTGGATGTATGAATTAAAAAATAGTTTTTTTAAAATATTTTTTGGTCATCCTTTTTGTAACTTTTGTAACAAAACATAATCTAGAAAGACTCTAGCTAACCAGAGAACATACAAAAGGTAAAGCCCTGGAAAATGCTGGATTTTCGCTAGCTGACCCGGCAACTCTGCTGGTCACTGCTGCCAATACAGCCACCCATTCACGAGCACCACCAATCCTGCGAATCCCACGAATGCCTCACCCTCGGCCACCGCGCGTGACTAACGTAATCAGCTCACGTAACGCCCCAACGAGATGAGATGAAATCAGCATACACTCAGGGCTGCGACTGCATAAATGTCGAATTTATACGAAAATGAAGAGGCCCGGTCGTAGGACCCCCGGAACATCGGACCAGCTGTGGGGCATCATTCACGCCAGGCCCTGGCCTCGTCCTGGCCATCGGAGCTGTTTTGTAGATCTTTGACACGCGATAGAATCCCCGTTTGCCGGCATGGCAATGTTTTCATTGGTTAATTTGCAAGCAAATGTCGGCCGAAATCTGGTTTCCATAAATCGAACAATGAGGCACATTTCTTTGTACTAGGGGGCTAGAGTTAGGGTGCATTCTTAAGTAGGGTATCACGAATTGCGTTATTTAACGGAGTTTAGCATAAGTTTATAGATATATTCTTTTTTATTCAGAAATTAGCTCAGATTATTTCATTGCTATAGGAAGAAAATTACGAAAAATGTTGGTTTGTGCATCCAACTTCAGTAATAATAATGGGTTAAAATATTCATCATAAAGTTGAAGCATATTTAAACCTTGTCTTGTTATAACAGTATGGTTAGTCCATTGTCCCTTACTCCTTTAATGACATTTCAATTGAACCTGGGCAATAACGCTTATCTATTATATTTTCCAAAAGTACTGTGCCGCTCTGTAATACAGAACTTATAAGTATGCCAACTGTATTAGATCCGCCATTTAAGTCAACCTGCTGTCTTAGGGCCCGGGGCCATTCAGTGGATTTCATTTAAATGTAAAACCCATCATTAGTAAGGCGGGCGAGTGACCCCGGGCATAAAAACGTAGAGAAAGGCTAACAAAAATCCAATGCGACCAGAGCCCCAAACATCACGCATAAGTTTCATTTTATTTTGATTTTTACGACTGGACCTCGGCCTGTGACAGTCGGCAGGGCAGTCCCACCTGGATCACTCGCTAAATAACCAACGAAAGTCCTGGGAGGGGGCAAGTATAGGGGCAGGGGTCAAGAAAGGAGGGGGAAACAGCCGTAGGTATATGGGGATGGTGGGACATGATGTGTCCGTGAGAACTAAAGCAGGGAAAATGCCTATTTACGAGCTTGCATGCTGCCGGACACATGGTAATCATATATTTTGGTCATATCTGTGGACCATAAAACCAGTGTCCTTATGTGCCTGTCAATGAGTTGTTTCATGACATTTATTTCGCCTGTTCCAACCCTGTTTCGGGCTCTTTCCGAGCCCTGCGTGCAGATGGAAAATATTTTAGTGTCCATTTAATGTCCAATCTAAGATGAGCTCGTAACTTTTGATCGAATAAACGAGCTGGCCCAGCAGCCACCCGTTCCACATCCCCATCCCTTCTGGGTCATAGTTGATTCCGGGGAAAGTTAGAGCTGGCAAGAGGGAAGGGTTCTGTTTACCGAATTGGGCACGCAACCTGCGAGTCGGCGAGTCTCTGGGGATAAGTCTCTAATTTTCTGACTGATAAGCAGAAGTTATTTGCCAGGTATTTGCTTATTTTATTAGGGGATATCCACTCTCTTCATACAGCCCTGGTTGCCGAAGTCCTCACGCCGAGTCATAAATATTTAATTAAAATCAAAATTAGTTTTTCAACATCAGAGAGCCCGCGACCCCGCGATTCCGTCAGGCTGAAGGGCCGGAAAGTGTCAAGACTTTGAATGTAAAGCAGGCGCAAGGCACCTGGCTTGTTAAAAATTAAAATCGCACATGCTCCTACCCTCGAAAAACCTTGGGCGGCATCCCCATCATGGATTTCCGCAGCTTTTGCGGTTTTCAGCGGCGATTTAGGAGTCGGGCACACGCAATCCACACCGCTTGCATAACTTCCGAGCTCCCCGAACTCCGAGCGCATAAAGAACATTTGCATGCGACGCCCAAGAGACCGAAAAAGAGAAAGTGCTTTCCCCACCTGGCTGGCTCCTCGGACTGCGACCAATTGAATCGAGCGGAAACCACTTGCGAGAATCCGTTGATGTGCTGACGGGATCTGCAGCCTGGGGAAAATATTTTAGTGTTATTTTTTCGACAAACAAAAGGAATTGGTGGAAATCGGATAGGTGATTGGAGCAGGCAGACACGCCTTAGGTATATGTTCCAATATGTATTTCTTCTCTCGGATGGCAATAGTGAACATTCTTATTTGTTACTGATAAGTACTTTTACACAAATTCACAAAATACAGGCGTGCTCGGGTTTTCATTTCACTTTTGCACTTTGCGATCTCAAAAAACATTCCTATTCGAATCGAATTAATTAGCAGAAATCTATTTCCTTAGAAATATATAACTTAAGTTTTAGTATAGGTAATTAGTTTCAAATTCGTTACATTTTCATCTAAATTTAATTTTTTTAAATGATAGTTATGTTGAAGAAGCATTTCAGAAGGGTACTAGATTTGCAAACCATTTTTAAAATACTTTTTGGTAATAACACCATCGAATGGCGCATTTTAAGCCACCCAAGCAGTCTCAGTTGCTCAGACTACCGACCGCAATATTTGCTGAATGTAATCCTTTCTATTAGAGTTTGCCGAGTTGGTTTGTCATTTCCACAAAATTGACTTTGTCTCGCCATCCACTCCATTCGAAACCCGAACGCCGAGCTGCAATAACATACTCTATCAGAGCGAACCGATTTCAAAAAGTGATTAAATTTAACTGGGCAACGAGTTAAACTCGGAAATCAGGAATTATATGCAGTGCGAAGGACAATTGCCAGTGGAGGACATAAAACAAAACAGTGACAACGAAGAAGCGGGGAGTGCTGAATGCAGGATGTGGAAAGAATGGGGAAGTGGCAGTGGAAACGGAAGAGGAGTCCTGGCAAGGACATGCGGCTGCTGACTGCGACTACTCAAAATCTGTGCGTCTGCACGCATTACAAACGAATTACGACTCTCGTTGGGCAATTGCAGTTCATTGTTATTTAATATGTCGCCCAGTCGATGGAAGGAGCAGCAGGAGCAGCAGGAACCGGACCAGGACAACGAGAACATGGCTGGGAAATTATACTTTATGCCGCCAGGACACACTGGATTGCAGGATACGGAGCCGAGCAGAAGCAGACGGCATGACACTGATTGCGATATAAACGATTGTCAACGTATCCAAGTGGATTATTACCTCATGCCAATTATCATATCAACGATACACAGGCCCAGGACTCGGGAAATGGCCGGGCCGGGCCAGGCCAGTTCAGTTCAGCTCGGTCCAATCCACACACACTCTCTCGACATTCTCGAAAACGCAGGACATGCCAGGACATGGCACATTGGCTGACAAGTGGCGGGTGGAATGGGGCCGAGCCAATGGACCGGCCCCAAACATCCACCCACCCACACACTTGACGAGGCGTTGATGGTGTCGCCATCTGGCAGCTCGTCCTTCTGCCACTCCCTCTGCTCCTCCTCCTTCTGCGCCTCCTCCTCTGGACCTGGCCAAATTGCATGTACAATTTTAAATGGATTTTGATTGTTTATGACAATTCGACGAGCTGACTGGCCAGTCCGCTGCTGGCCACTGATAATGCGGCATTTAAATGATGATGACCAGCTCCCACCTGGCATCCGCCCCTTCTCATCCTCCTCCTTCCATTTTGGCTGGCTGATGGAGCCACGCCAATGCAATTTGCGGAGTTAAGCCCAGGCATTTGCATAGAGCATTTAAGTCATGGAATTTATTTGGCAAGGGTTGCTTACATAGGAGTTGCTTCATTTAAAATTTTGTATTTTTTAAATAAACACAATTTTGAATACTAAGAGAATAGAAATTGTACAAAGGTAAAAATTTCTGATAACCAATCATATTTTTTTCACCTTCGAAACATCCTTATTGGATTTTTTAGCTTTTTATAATATTTATGTGTACCGAATCGACTATTCAGGCTTTTTGTTTTTAGTCAAAAAAAAATTTAGTCGCGTAAGGAATGAATAAAATTCTGTGGATAGGAAGTCTCCACAAATCACTTGCCTACGGCGGCAAAAAGGAGGCGATTCTCCTGAGGCCCAGTGAGAAGATATGGTTGAATGCAGCCAGGCAATGTGTGCAGAAGCCCCAGGAGATCCCGCCGCGGCCCAAGTTGAGAAGGAGCAGGAAGATCTACGGATACAGCATTGTGCTGGGGAGTCTCTTCAGCAGTGTGCTGTGGGCCATCTACGAACTGGGTAAGCCGGAGGAGGATCATCGCGGACCCATAGAGGATGAGTTCAGCCATCTGCCCTGGTTCCGGCAGTATCTGATGAGGATGTGGCACTCGCTGCAATACTACCAGAAGATGATGGAGGAGCCGCAGATGGTGAAGCTGCTGCCGGATGTTTTACCACCTCCCTATATACAGCCCCCCTACTCACTAGTCCTGGAGATAAAGGATATACTGGTCCATCCAGATTGGACATATCAGACGGGCTGGCGTTTCAAGAAGCGACCCGGGGTGGACTACTTTCTGCAGCAGTGCAGTCGGAACTTCGAGATCGTAATCTACACCTCGGAGCAGGGCATGACTGCCTTCCCACTTCTCGATGCCCTGGATCCCTATGGCTATATCAGCTATCGGCTGGTCAGGGGAGCCACGGATTTGGTGGAGGGTCAGCATACCAAGAACCTGGACTACCTGAATCGGGATCTGAGTCGCGTGATTGTGGTGGACTGTGATCCGAATACCACACCTCTTCACCCGGATAACAGCTTTGTGATGACAAAATGGCTGGGAAACGACGACGACGTCCAGCTCTTTGATCTCACGGCCTTCCTGCAATTGGTGGCCGAGCACCAGGTGACCGACGTGAGGGAGGTGCTGCGGTACTACCGCCAGTTCGAGGATCCCATCGAGCAGTTCAAGGACAACCAGCGCCGGCTGCAGGAGCAGAACCAGGAGAACATCCAGCCCTCCGCCACTGGACCACGGCAGTGGAACCTAACCCTAATGGGACGCTCCTTGCGGGGCTCATAGTTTTGTGATGTACCTATGTGAATCAAGCTAAAAAAGGTTTAAAACTTTTAAATATATTGATATGTGTTCAGCTTGTAAATAATATTTGTAATTGCCTTTTTTATTAAGCTCATTTGTCATTTTATACTGCGGGGGATGCTGGAAAGGTAGAGGAACACTTTTTAATTTATCTTTTAAATAACGAACACCGCCTTCATTAAAATCGACAACCTTCGAGTGGCAGCAGAAATAAACGCGTGTAAAGTGCACATAATTAAAAACACTTTGCACCACCTGATAAGATAATTATTATCGAAAGGTGTTACTGCCACACCAGCCAGCGTTCCTATGAGGCTGCCAGGCGGTGGAGGAAACCATATTAGACAGCGGAGGCACACATGGATGGTCCCACGATCGCACACCAGCTGCCCAGACCACCATTTTCGAGGACACTTTGCGATGCAAACAGGCGAAAATTTATGCGCACCGAACTTGGTGGATAATAGGAGGAGGGGGGTTCAGCAGGGCATCCTGTTGGGGGGAAGCTCCACTTTCGTGCTTGACCTCTCTCCCAGCGGCCTGCTTAGCCTCTTGACCACCTTGGTCAACTTGGCCGGGACGGGGATGGCGGTGAGGATGGGATGTGGGCTTGGAGGAGCGTGTGTGGGCGCCTCTTCGGTGGTGCGTTGCCTTTTTATGGGATCTCCGCCACCGCCACCACCACTTGCAATGAAAGCATTTCCGCATCCGGCAGCGGGGCTTCCCAGGCTTCCGAGCGCAAAGCCAAAGCCAAGGAGCAGCGTGGAGTCCACTTTAATTTTTGTTTTGTTTATAATTTACGCGACACAACATCAATTAAGTGCTTGGCCGGAAAAGCGCATACCTGCAGCTGAAAAAAGCAGTCATAAATTCTCGCCCTAAAGTGTTGGCGAGTGTCGGTGCGACCCCCTTCCCCTTCCCTTTCCGAACAGCGCAGTAGCTCCGCCACTCCCCGGAGGATCCGGGTCCGAAGAGGACCCACTGGCCCGTGGGAGGAGACCCGTCCTCCTCCTCTAGCAGACCAGCTGCAATGTGCTGGAGCATAAATAGCCAACGCCATTTCGGTATGTGTACTTTTTTATGCATCACACAAATCATTTTATTGAATACACACTGTATGCAGTGGCTGAAACTTATTTAATCTCGCCGAATTCCAAATGGCAAGGAAAGGTTGTAAGAATACTCAAATGTTAATAGTTTATAACTCATTATCCATGTAGTTTCTATAGTTTAAATTCCAATCTGCCACGTATTAAATAAATATTTATTTTGTAGTTTACCACCAACTTTTCTATAAAGCAGAGCCCCAATAATGGCGGCTTTTCGATTGTAACCATTTAAAAACTTCACCATGAATTTTACGTCCAGTTATGGACGTTTTTCTTAAAAGTTCGTAAGTTTTTTTAAATTACAGCTCGATTTATTTAAATATTTATAAAAAAAACAATAGTACTGTAGTTTGTAAGACAGCAAAATCAATTGCCAACTTTCCGGCCGTCAGGGCTGGTAAAAAATATCTGCAGAACATCCACCCAGGCGTGAGGAGAAAGCTGCCTAATTGGAATTAACAAAAACAATTTATGGTCCAAGTTGGTGTGATTTGTTGGAGTGACATTACAATGCGGTAAACGACCAAGGACGAGAATCTGGACGAGAATCAGGAGCTCGGGACGGTTAGCGAACGAGTGGAAAGTGGGGACCAGATGGAATGGCCCTCGGACAAATTTCTCGGGCAGTGTGTGTTCTTTATGGGGGTCCGGGCTCGGGGTGTGTGAGGCACTTGCAGACGCAATTTGTTACAACAAAAGAGGTTCAAAGAGTCATTAAACGGCAGTATAAACAAAACTCCAGACGAACCCTTTGGGGGCAAGGGTGTTTTGAAACCTAAGAAAATGTCAACTGCTCCTGAAAATTACAGCTTACTTAAAGTTAATTTAGAGCTGCCTTAAGCATTTCCGATTAGGCTAGGCCACTAATGATAATATATAGTTTAGAATTGTTATTTATTAGGATACTTTAGAAGAACAAATCTCAAAGAAATTGGTCTTATAGTGCACTTCGATTCACCCAATCTCACTTTACCCATTAACGCTTCCTTATCAATTCAATTAGCCAATTGTGCAGTGCCATAAAATAAATAAAAATTAATTCTACTCCGGGCGAAGTTAATTTATTTGCTAGCCAGACTGCAAGCACCCCCTATTTTGCCCCCGACAGGATGCGACATTCAAATAATGAAATGAATGTTTTGCTGCACTCATCCATTCATTCACGCACCATAAACTAGGGACGAATTTATTTCAAGGGACATTCGAACGTGCAATAATAAAAATAATAAAATTAATGGGGGCACAAGAGGCAAAAAGGCAGCCAACAAGTGAGATCGACTTTTATTCCAGTTCGAGGCGGGGCTGGCGTTCAAACAGGTACGAATTAAATATACATTCCATTCGAAATTGGTGCACATGGGTGGCGGGAAAGGGGTGGTGGTTTCAGGGGGCTCCAAGCGGACCGCGACCAAAATAATTTCAGCCATTTGCCAGATTTTGAATGCAGCTGGCCCAGCATAGATTTTGGCATGGCCAATGCATTGTAATTTACGCGACAATTGCAATAAACATTAGTTCATTTGTTACGCATTGTACTGCACCCAGCACCCACTGCAACCTCACCCCCGCCCCCCTTTTTGGTCCCCTTTCAACCCCCTTTTGCCCCACAATCCCACCACGTTGTTTGTGGGCTTGCGGTTGGCACATTAAATTAATTACTCATGTTATTATTTTGGCCGGAATGAAGTACGCAACAATTTATAATCGCGAATACACGAGATTAGGAGTACCTGCGGTGTCGGCCCCTCCCCCTTTGGGCCCATTTTGGAGGCGGCCACTGCAACTGCAACCATTTGGCTTTATTAGTCAAAAAAGCAGCAAAATGTATTTCTAAATCAAAATTCTACAATTTTCCGCGAATGCGTCTGCTTGCAATTAACGCTAATTTATGATCAACTAATTTTCGAAATGGACCCTCAAAGTGGCATTTTCTGGGCGCTTTAATAGAATGCACTTGGTTCTACTAGTACGCAACACTTTACGTCCCATATAAAGAGATTGTGAACATTTTTCAGTCAAAGGACTGATTATACTGTTCTAAATTGGGAGATACCATCTTGAAACTTAATTTAACATCTTGTTGAATTTTTTGAAGTATGGAAAACCTTTATTTATGGATTAAAAGGGAACTTCAAAATCGCAAGATACAAGGTATTGATTGTAAATGAAACCTTACCTCAACAAAACTATAGTTTTGGTAACTATATTGCCTTTGGAATACGGAAATGTATAAGCTTATCCCTTTGCTCACCCATTAAAACGAATGGATTTAGTAAGTAAGCCGGATTAATCCACACACAAACCAGGAAAGCTAACAGGAGTATTAAATCCGGGAGGCGACTAAATTTTGCCTCAAATGTATGGCAATTGCTCAAGCAAAACATTAATTCCATTTAAATGGCCGCCTTATGAATCAACAGGCGGTTGAAACAAGCAGCACCATCACATCCTAATGCATCCGCCAATGCAGTGGGTCCCTGCAGCGCCTCTTCCCATGCCATGCCCCAAAATGTGGCATCCTGGCCGGATGTGTGGCAAGGCCCCTTCTGAGTCTCCAACTCCCCTTCATATGGCGCACTGTTTTCGGCCTAATGTATGATTATGTATGTTCGAAACACAAAGCATACGCCAAGGCGACAAGGACAAGAGCCGAAGGAGCAGGAGATCCTGGGATTGGCCACAGACCAACGGGCGTTGCAGGCAGCCGCCCCCCATTTATTTGCATCGCAAAATTTGCACATGTTCAAATCGAGATTTACGATGCCGAGTGACATCATTAATCAAGCGCCTGATTGGTGATCCTGTTCCTGTTAATTAATACAATAATGGATTGCGTGCGGAGACTGCGGCCGGCGCAGTCCCCTTTGCCCGAGGCCCAAGAAGACGAAGGCCACCGACAACGATTTACGGGCCGGAAGAAGCCGCAAGGATAATCTAGAGGCCCACAGGGAATAGGGAAAAAAGTGCAACTTTGATTTTAAATTTACAATGCTCGAGGCAAAGGTTGCTGCAGCCTAACCATATGTTGCATTGATTTATCATCGGTCGTCCTCGGTGTGGCAGCCAAAATGGAAATCTCCTGCAGCTGCTACCTTAGATACATTTCGGCCCAGAGCATCGGGACAACAACCTTGATGAGGAGTCCGCCGCCGCCCACTCCCCCACAAATTTCAATTAACAATTTACCCTTAATTTGCCCGAAAGGCAGGCCAAAAATCAGGTAAAGTCAACAGGGAGGAATAGTTGGGGAGGGAGGGTTCGGGGACTTTCGGGGCTTGGCTAACACAAACTAAATTACAATTTGCTTGGACCCCGACAAGCCCTGCAAGCCCGATTTTTGCCCATGCTCGAGCATCAATTATGATTATCGTCACGTTTTATGAGACGTTCTCTCGACAACTTTATGACTTGGGCCACGCTTGTCAAGCGCCCGAAAGTATGCACTCGTATAATGAATATTGACAAAGGATACTGCTGCGGCGGGGGGACTTGGATTCGGGGGTTCCCGGTTAACCTGGCAGGTGAATCTTGTTTGCTGTCCTCATTTATTCATTAGTCGAGCGCACTTATTAAATTAAACTAGCCAAAAATAGTTGGAAAAGTTTACAGGAAATCTTTGTAGTTTAGGTAAAATCGTCCACCTCAAGGAATTTACGATAAGTAATACTAGTTTTCAAGACCTTAGGGCCTTTAATAAAGAGACTAGATCTAAAAACAATAGGTAAACGTTTGTAATAAAAGCCTTATATCTTATAAGTTTCTTATTTTCTATTCTTACTATTATATTCTGAAATATTGTGTTCCATTTTCAACTTAATGTTTCTTAAAAGGTGTTTTTTTAAGTATTAGAGAGAAGTATTTTTTTTAACAATTTTTTAAAGCGTTCTTTCTTTCTTCTTCTTCTTTCATAACAAAGATAACCCCTAGAGCTTAAGTCATTTATATACAACTAAAATGTATCCCTTTCGAATTCAGTACACTCCCTTTCGCAGCTGTAATCTCCTCCTTCTATTAGCTGTACTTGCATCGACTTCCGAGCCATTTGCTTCTAATTGCCCAGCAAAAAATATTAATAAGCAAATATCACAAAGAAAGGGTTAGGCGAAATAGTCTCCCATTTCGACCATATCCCGAAACCAAGCCAGGCCAATTAAAACTCTAAACGAAATTTCAATTAGCGGCACTTAGCGTCAGCTGCCAAGCCCAACAAAAAAAGGGAGACCCAAAAAGATCTCATAACAACTAAATGACATTAGAGACGAAATTAGCTGGAGTAAGAAGTCAAGAAATTGAATGGCGAAAACCGCAAGCGGAGAAAAGACTGCTGTTTTTCGCACAATCTACAGAAAAACAATTTCCATTTGCAAATTGCGTGTGTTTTTGTTACGACTTGCATTATCAGTTAGATTTTACATTTGCAATTTCGAATCCTTTTTTGACGCAATTTAGCCTGGCGATTTCTTTTGCATTTGCTAATTGCTCAGTGCGCGCTTTACACTCGGATTTAATGGAAATTGCAAATATGCAATTGAAATGGCAAACGCGTCGGAAAGTAGTTTTGGTTAAAACAATACACCCAGTGATATCGTCTAGTAATTGTCATTTGCGTTAATGTTATCCAGCAGTTGTCTAACTACAGGAAAGCTAATTTTGCACTTGGATTTGGGGACTTCTGGCTTGCAAATAAAATTTAAGAGTGGAGGAGAAGGGCAAGAATTAATCGCTATAAAAATATTATAAATAATTTACTTGTCTTACTTTCAAAAAACTAATAACATCTTTAACTATTTTAAGATATATGGTTATTTAATATTTAATATTTAAGTTATTATCCTAATGTTCGAATTAAATTACCCTAGTCCTACTTGTTTTATCACTAGATTTAGCAATTATTCAGACCATTTAAGGTAAGTATTTTATTTTTATTTGAAATATTTACATTTTGAGCGATAATATTATCATATCATCTCCAACTTCTGCAATTTGCAGACATTAAAAAGGATACATCCTTTCCATAACTCTTTTTTCAAACAAAGTTTTGGGCAAGCATCAAAACATTCCATGCCATTACACAAATCCAAAGTATCCCTTATGAAAGCATCCTGTACTGCAAGGGCCTGTGTTCAGGGTCCCATTCCCCTTCTGCCCGCACCGCAATGTTGACCGAGTATTTTGGATGATTGTCGAGCATGTGAAACTTCTTGAAGATAATAATAATTTAGTGCTGTTGAAATGACTTTTGACCATCACACACAATTGATACGATCCTGGGGCTCGGGCTCCCACACGTGTTCAAACACCAGGCACCTACTTTGGACCGGCCCAACCCCCTTCGAAACCCACTCCAGATGGGCCCGGAATGCAACTGCGGAATGGAGTCGAGAGTAGTTTGCACAATCAAAACTGGAGAATGGGTGGCCGAAGCCCATTTGTTCGTGGCCGCATCTCAAAGAAATAAACAAAAGGCATGCCGCCAAAATGCCGGAAAATCCACACATCCTGCAGGCTGGAAGGGATCGGAATCGGAATCGGGATTTGGGATGAGGGCGAGGATGAGGATGAGGATGAGGAGCAACTGCAGCCACTTTGCATGCAGGGCGAGCAACTTTCTGAATGTTTTTGTTGCTCTTTGCTTGGGAGATTTCGCTGGCGGGCTTTGGCAAAAGTGGAAATGAATTTGTAAAAATTCACTCGTAATAATTTCTCGATTTTTGGTAAATTATTTGATTACACACACGTGTGGAACGACACCCACTCCTTTTCGCCCCCTTTGGCTGATGTCTGGCTGGCAAGAGAGGACTCCAGATCCTTCTTGGCTCGGGTTCCAGGGTCATAAAATAAACTTCATCTTCGGTTCGTGCTGCTGCTGCTGCTTTGCACTTGGCGTTTGTCTTCTTCTCCGCAGCTTGGAGTTTGGGTATCCCCGGGTTCTTCTCGTCCGCCAGAAATTCGCATTCGCTTGCAAAATTCACAAAACAAATAAAATAGGGGTGGGTGTGCTGTTTTTCGAAGGAGGTATAGGATAATGGGCGGTGTGATTTGGCCAAACAATAGATTCCTTCCCTAGGAAGACTTCGATGTGTAATAAGATATGGCATGTCATAAGTGATCTGAAAATAGAAATAACAATTATTTTTCTCCAGATGCTGCTTTTCCATAAAATTATGAACATGTTTTATTCCCAACCAAAGAAAGTACTATTCTACTTCCCACCGTATTTATTGCCCAATCATAATCATTGTAAGCATCAGTTGTAAAAGTAATCAAATCAAGGCAAACTAACTTCCGCTACTGGATAATGTTTCTTTGACAATTTTCCATGTGTATAAAACGCACATTTTTATGGGCCATTCAGTGGCAACCCGAAATGAAGTTCCATTGCGGTCCATATAAAAAACAGAGGAAGAAAGTAGAAAAAAATGTTTTAAACGAATTTACTTAGGGCCGGACAGGCAGGAGGCCATTTCTTGTTTCGCTGGAACTAAGCTAAGTTTCGCTTGTAAATTTGTGTATTTAAAGATTGCAGGGATCGGGCCTGGACCCGGCAGGAAATAGATTAAACTGAGCAACACTTGCGCTATTTCGGTTTCCGTTTCCGCTTGTTAAATATTCAAGAAGGGGAAGCGGCAGTTGCTCCTCTAAGCGAATCACACGCAGGTCGCCGGGGGCATCCCCTTTCGGCTTCATTTTCCACCGCCTCGTGACAGCCAGCGGCATAAACTTTTCGAATCTTATTTGCGGGGAAAATAATATAAAAAAAAGAAAAGAAAAGGAAACCATAACAACCACGGCAATAACTGCTGCTGTTGTGGCTGGCATCGTGTAACAATTTCCGCCAGCAGGCCCATAGGCCAGCTACGGCCATCCGTGGCATCCACATCCTCATCCCCATCCGCGGGACCATCGCGATGGGTTGGCCCCGGTGGCTCTCGTCTCCGACCTTTTGCCTTGAATAACTTTCAATTTGAGCCAAGAAGCCGCGGCTGTGCCTATTAACCGTGTGCCAGCGGACACTCCGCCCTCGCAGCCCACTCCCAGTCCCAGTCCCAGTCCCACTGCCACTCCCACTTTCAACTCGACCTCTGACCTCCATCTTCCTGAGGGTCGGTGCACAAGTCGACAATTTGTTTACTCGGGTTCCGGTGTGTTTATTAGTTCATTGCGGACTCGCAAATGCAAATTACACGCCACCAATGGCGGATCCTTGATGAGAAAAGTCTGCGGTGATTTCAGCCTGATGGAGTGTTCCTAAAATATTTTTTTTCAAAATTGAAAGATATTTTATCCAATGAATTCTAATAAATAATATTAAAACGAAGAACCCTATTATATGTTAGCCCATACTTTTTTAATATGGTATATTATTTCAATTATAAAATTAGCATTTATTGAAAATGTTTAATTTCTAGTTGTTAATGCTTGAAGAAAGTAGTTACAATTTAGATTAAATGCCTCAAACTTCCATATATTAAAATGGCTTGCATTTTTATACTTTCAATTTTAGAGGATCACTATACGTATGTACCACTTAAAAAATGTTTAATACCACAAAATGAATTAAACACAATTTAAGATTATCCCCTTAATATCTTCGCCTCCTCTTAAGAGCTTTGTATCCTTACAGGCTAATTCTTAGCCCATTTGAAACACCCAAGAGCTGGACAACGGCTTTCAAGGATTCCCAAGCCATTGTGAGAGCGGACGGGGCACTCCTTGAGCTCCAGGAGTCGGGAGGCAGCGACAATGGCTAGATACCCTGTTTAAGGACGCCCCATTCGCTCATATTTAGCTTGTCGCCTCGTATAGAAAGCGGCGGTGTCATAAATTAAAACTTAAACTTTTGGAAATGTCAAGTATAAAACGGTAAATCTTCGCACACACACACACACGCCTGCTGGAAATGAATTGCAGCAGAAGAGAGGGTGGGAAAACGGGTGGAAAATTGGGTGGGAAAGGCGGCATCACCCATTGAATGCGCATGTTTTAGTTGCGGGCTGCGTTTTTCACTTGCTGGCAAAGATAGACGGCGGGTAGGAGGCGAGGAAGGGAAGGAAAAGCGCCCAAAGGGAAAAACTATACAGAGTGAGAGCACCCAAGAAAAAGCACAACAACAATATATATGGGGAAAACTCCACCCAGTTTCCCATAAATCTGTGCAAAAGGCAAACTTACAGATTATCCGCATTTAGTTGTAAAGGTTTCCCCCTGAAAATGTGTTGTATTTCATTTTTGGCTCCGCCAAAGATGAAAGTTTGTCCGGCTCTTCTTTTTCGGCTGTCGATGATTTACATTTGATTTACTTTCGCCGGACACATTTTTCCCTGCCCTCTTTCCCCCACTTCCCCTAAAGTTTTTGCTCATTTACAATAAATTCTCATCGCAGGCTCTAAATTTCTAATTTCTAATCATCATAAAATCTGATTATCATTTTCATAACTCCCGAAGATATTGTACACAGAAAACTTGACACATTAAGCAGTCATAGGAAGAAATTTACTACGCCAAAGAAGGCGCAATTTTTAAGTAAAATTTATGAAAATTAAAAAGAGGGAACAACTTTTCTTCGGTCATTTAAAAAATTTAATTGATCGCATAAATTCCTTGCTGGGTGGAACAACATTTTGGGTTTCGAGAGGGCGGCTTGAAGCAATTTATTGAGGAGGAGGTCAAGGTGTTTAATGGTGGTTGGGAGACATCACGACGAATGAAGTGTAACCGCCAACATAATCAAATTTCGCTCGAACGCCAAGAAAAACAAAAAAAAAAAAAAAGTTCACCCCCCAACTTTGTTGGTTTTTATTTTTTGTCGGGTGGTTTCCTTGGACTTGAGAAAATTGCCATCTTAATTTTAAAACAATTTCCAAACTTGCCTTGCCTTGGCCAGCCCTCTTCTGTTCGCCTTTTCACGCGGTTTTAATTTTACCCATAAACATTCATTTCCCTGGGGACACAAAGTTTTTGTTAAAAAAAAATTAAATAAAAAACTCTGAGTGGTAAATAAATTGTTCATCTACATGCTTATTAATAATGGTCCAATTAATAAGCATTTATGAAATTTACAAAAAAAATATGTAGGGGATGAAAAACATTATTTAATTTGTAATAGTACAAAAGTTACATCTTCAAATTGTCACAAGTTTTTGTGGTATATATTATTTTTGAGAATTTTATTTAAGATCTTTGACATTTTTCTGGTTTCAGTTTTAACCAGAACCACTAAAAAATAAATAAATTAGTTATAAAACAGATTGGGTCTACTCAGATTTATTTAAGCCCATTCATGCTCCAAAATGTTCAATTTGCTAATGAACTGACACTCTGAGAGAGCCAGGAACTCGAAACGAAGGCTAAGTCCTTGGGCTGGCTCAGGGGACCGACCAGCAAACCACTCCGGCCTGTCCCCACATTCAATGCCAACACAAAGATGATGAATTTGGACATTTTGTGTGCGTAGTAAAGTCACTTGCTTAAAAGTTATTAGGGATTAAAGAGTCGAGGCAAATGCGCCGGCGGAATGTGCTTCATTAGAGCCGGGCACCCACATGGCCGGGGATTCGGACCGAGGACGTGTGGGCGATGTTTACTTACCTTTGGTGAAAGTTTTTGAAAATCCTAAAAGGAAATCACTTTAGACGCGTCCAAAGAGATGCAGTAAAGTTTCGTTAAACCATCTGGCCCCCTCCCGGCCCACTCCTCATCGCCATCTGCCACAAAGCCAAAGTTGCCGGCGGAGGAAGTGTGAACGATTATGAGGTGCTGATAGAAGGAATGCGAGAGGCGTTGGGTTCTCCTAACCACACCATCCCATTCTGGGGATCTCTCCTTGGATGATGTTTTAATGTGGCCCGCTGGAACTTTTGAGACATCTTAATTCCTTTCGAGGCCCGGTCTGGGCCGGGGGCGCCAGTTAAAAATTTGTATTTTTATTTACACAATTTTTGTAACTTATGCATTTTTATGAGCCGAGGGATCCCCAGTCCCTATGTATGTGTGTGCGCCTGGTTTATCCTTTCATAAATGGGTCCAACGGCCAACTGATTTATGCCACCGCAAGCTGGAGCCGGAGCTGTTGTTCCTGGTCCTGCAGCTTCTGCAACTGTTCCACACCGGGGCATCCTGATGTCGACGGCGGTGGGCAACAAAATAACACAAAGCAACAAAACCGAAATTCCAGAAAACAACATAAAACCGATTGATTTATTTTGACAATGCTAGCATGCAGTGCCAACCTCTCCTAGGATGCCCATTCCCGCTCCCAACTGCCCACGATCCCCGAGTGGTGCACGTTCTGGTTGGAGCTTCAGTCTGCCATTGGCTGCCATTGTTGGTCGCACTCTCCTCCATCTCTGCCCCAGTCCGTCTCTGTCTGAGTTCCAGCACCAATCCCACTCCACATCGACATGTTCCGTTCGCATTTCGGACCCATCCACACCCATACACCCACCCACTCCCACTCCCACTCCCAACTCCCGACCCAGGACACAAAAGTTGTCCTCGTTGTCCGCTTTGTGAAATATTTTATTTGCACATCTTTCTTATTTTAATCCTTCATTGCATTCTGTTTGGTTTGGGCGACTTGAGCCAACCGACCACCGCCACCCACCCATCCGGATTCCTATTCCTCCCCTGCCAACAGGGTGTACCATGCGGATGAGGTGGGTGCACCGGCATGGGTTGACGGTTGCGTGTGGGTTCCATGCAGTGGCAAATGGTCATAAAACACACGTTAATTACCCTCAAGCTGTGTCAACTGTTCTGCTTCGCTCATTTATCTAAACATTTAGCAGTCTTGAAATATGAACAGGATGAGTAGTCTGATTTTTTAAAAACTTTTAGTGAAAATCAGGAATTCCTTTCCTTGTCGTATTTTAACCTATTTATTATGGTATTTTGATAAATTTTTCTACACGATATAATCCAAAATAATATCCCACAATGCCACAAATTAAGAATATTTTTTTGCCACATTTTATTACAAACTTTTTCAACTCCAAATTTGAATACTATATATCAGCAATATGAATTTCTACCGCTCGGTTCCATTCCCCTGTTGCTCTCTGTGATATATAAAAAACAAAAAATGCAAACAAACCTTATATATGTATCCTCAAGACCCTTTAAAAGGATATTTACCTGCATAATTTGAATAGTAATTGGCATCTCCGCCACTGAAACGCGCAGAGGCTTCGTTGGGTGAACTAAATGTAATAAGTATATTATAATATTTACACCCATGATAATATAGGGTTTTAGCTTACTAAAGCCCGTTGCGGGACATCATTTCCTTGGCTCGCTTTTGTTCCCTCATCATGCAGCGATACGAAGAGGCACTGGTGCATTGTTGGCGAACTGGAAGGTAGGGATCGGCCTTAAAGCCATCGGACATGTCCATAGTAGTCCGCTGATGGTACCGATTTTGAACAGGTGCTGGAGGAGGCTCTTGATTGGGCATCTGTCTGGACCCCTGATCGAAATCGCCGCTCTGCTGTTGCGGCTGCTGCACTCCGCCCCTCATCTAAGTATTTTCAGAAATATATAACACTATGAACCGAAGGACACTTGTAGGAGTTACCTCCGGATAGTATTCCTCGGGAGTGGGCATATAGGAAAAGCCTGAGAGCTGAGCATACGTGGAATAATCAATATCCATGGTTTGGTATAGAATATTTTAACAAAACAATTTAGTACAAATTTTTTGAAAATTTTTTCTGGTCGTATTTGTTTGAAAGTTTAAATCGAATGAACCAAAGTCATTTCCCAGAACCAAAAAAAGAAAATATTACTAGATTCAAAAAAGATAATTTAAGTTGGTGAAAGATTTGGTTCTGGAAAAAATTTAATTTAAAATCAAAACCACAAACTATAAGATCCTATTTAATAAACCTAATTTTTCTTCGTTCCATCGATTGTTTGAGATACACTTAGGGTTCAGGTTCCATGCTGTTATATGATAAATCGAAAAAGCTAACAGGAAGTTAAATTAATCGTTTTCCTAATAATATGTTAATTTAGCAAACCACAAATCATTGCCGAGTCCGTTATCAAAAGAAAATCTGGTTTATATGTAGGTGTCGGTAGGCTGTGGATGTATTGAATGTGTGTTTCTTGGAGTGAAATTATATGTGGAGAGTGCGACTTGATGAGTATTAGCAGTTGGTTGTAGTTGTTCAAATATCCCTTTATATTCCATTGTAATATTTTTAAAGACAACATTTATTGAAGCTTTTGTGCTTGTTTTATAGCGTTTGTGCTGGAAAGGTTTGGTTTTTGATCTTTAGCTTTTAGATTTTTAGATAGGGTGCATTTTTCTTTGGTTTGGCTTCTAAGTACACGGTCGTTTGTTGATGTTGAAGGTTTTTGAAAGTCGTCATTGGTACTTACCACCACGCTCACTTGAGCGCATTTCTTCATCGAATGTGTCGTAGGCTGCACGGGTTTGAGATATCTTATTTATCTCTGCATATTTCTTGTCCAGCTCCTTAAGAAAATTATTATTTTTATTATGTATTTGTGTTTCAGTATGAAAGTTACTTGGGTATGATTGTGACTTGTGAAGTATATGGATCGGTCAGTTTTGTGGTCTACTTATTCGGTGATTCTAATGGCTATGAGCTCCGGTTCTTTGAGAAAAATTGGACATTTAGTTCGGCTAGAATTTTCTCTTCTGAGACATTTCTAAGTAGATTGCAGTAAATGTCTCCCTTGGTCTCGTTAAGACTCTTGTGTTCTTGTGCTTCTACGTCTGCTTCACCAATTTTTTTAATTTTAAGTAATTTTTCAGCTTGTTGGGTGTTTTTAGTTTGAGTTTTGTACCTGCTCTTGCTACTTTACATTTTTCCAATTCTCCTCCGCAAATGTAGTCGATTGATTTTTTATAATGAATGAGTTTGTGTTTTCAGTAATTCATTGTCTTTTCTTTTTATAAAAATAAATTTATGTTCAATTATTGAGTTTTTAAAAAAAGTTTATTTTTGTCCGGTGGTAACATTTTGGTTCTGTGCGGCGAACGCCGTGCTTGAGGTTGTTATGATCACGTGACTATTTGTTGTTGTATTGTTTGGTTTTTTGGGTGTCTTTTGTTCACTTGTTTGTTTTTTGCAAATTTTGCTGATAAGCACTGTTTTTTGGTGATTTTGGATCGCCGTAGCTACATGTCTTTACTCAATAAGGTCTTGAGTAAAACTGTAGTATACCCTTTTACTCTAATAGTAACGGGTATAATTATGAAATATTTATTACTGTAGACGTCAACCCGTTATCAAAACAAATGCAAGATAGTCTCAGTGCAACTAAAAATTTTGACCTCATCATGCCTGACCCTCCATCTGAAGAAAACACCCGTTAGACGGAATATTCTTAATAGCGAAGTCTTATCGGTAAAAAAACAAGGAGAAGTTTGAAAAAAAACCAAAAACCTATTACAACCTGAAAAATTAAACAACCTCAAAGAAAATTCTTGCTTCGGAAGATTTGGCAAGGCCACCAAAAAGCTATTATGCAGATTTGCAAACTCGAGGAACAATGTTTCGTTAACAATTTAATTTCATGTGAGCGACACGTCAAACGCTAGCCATAATGTCTACAAACTGAATGGACTCGATGATTTTCAGAAGTAAGTGTTTCCATTGTTGCGGGACTGGTAGGCCTGACCCTCGGCGCCTCCAAGGCCGGGCAAGGTATTGTAGTAATCGCCCTGGCCACCGCCCCGTTGCTGTTCCATGGGAGAACTGAGGGAGAAGGGATCATCAGACTACATAAATTCCGGGAATTTCAAACAGATCCATTTACTAAAGTCCGTTGCGGGAGTTCATCTCACGGAGAATTTTATTGTATCGCAGGGGACTGCGGTATCCGGGACCTCCAAGGGATGCGGATCCACTTTGGTAGTTCCTCGACTCCTGTCCAAAGCCACTTGGCTGTTGGCTATAGCCTTGGCCACGACCCATCTGGTCGTAGTTCATTTCGTAGCCCTGTTGTAACACAAAGGTCTCTAAGTGTGCTAGAAAAAATCGCTATATACTTACTTCGCCACCTTGGCCAAAGCCCTCATATTGCATTCCGTTTCCGTACTCCATTACTTATAGTTTTTGGAAAACTAAACTCAGACAATTTTGAAAATTTGTATAAACTAATTTTGCTTTTTTTTTGGGTTTTTAGAGGTCTTTACAGTCCGAAACCTGAAATGAAAATGAAATATATTCAGAGACAGGGGGTCAGGTCAAAAAAATCAAATGACACTTTTTCTCATGGATAGGGTGATGAGGAATTTGGGATAAAAATGATTTTCAAATTCTGCTTTGTAATATTAAAAATTCTAAAATCAATAAAAATACTTATGAAAAAAACAGTTTCTCAGAAAAAATGTTCTGAAGTCCAGAATAACTTCAGAAAATGCATTCTAGACCAAAAAGTATGAAATCAATAAAAGGGTGTTGATTAAAGCACCATTTATCACAGTTTGTAAAAATTTGTTAGGGCACTATCAGCATTTAAAAAATAAAAAACATTTTTTTTCGCACAGGACATTCTTGAAAAGACGAAGTACAAGCCGTAAGCATACTTATATCCCTGACTGCGCCTCCTCGGGCTAATAAAATAAAGTACTCTCCCAAACCTTCTTCCTCCAAGGAAAAGAGTCAAAATATTTAAATCACTTTGGAGCCGTTTACCTCTTAACTTGGCCATTTTTATAACCGATTCGGATAGCTTATCTGGCCATGGCCGACCACCATATTGCAGGCAAAGTTTCTGCAGTCTGGGGGCGGGAAAAATCAGCAAAATCGCCATAATGGAAATCAAAGCGATGCCTCCGCAGGAGAACCAATGAATATGCAAACGGCTGGGAGTGGGGACGTCGCCGAATAATTAAAACCGAGAAGGAGCCGGATCCGTTGCCCCTTTTCGCCAAGGCTGTGGAACCGGGGGTGCCTGCTTCTCGGGAAGGATTAGAGATACCGGGCCGGCAAGGCAAACACACTTTACGGCGGACAATTAAGTGCGGCCCGTAATCTGTCTGTCGTAATTATGGCGACGCGGCGTGTATTTATCTGCAGCAATTAACGCCAAGCCATCGCCAACTCGCATATTTCACATCGCCGAAGATGCGCCATTGGCCCAGACACTTTGCAACTTTAATTAAAACTAGATAAAGGCAATTGCAATCGGTGAAACGCGGGATATATATGGTTTATTGGACGGTTTTGGGTCTGCTTGGGCAGAGAACGGGGATGGGAATCAGGTGCCCGGGTTCTGGACCACGATGATGATGTAGTTCTCGGAGGGCAGCACTATCACCTCGTGGACCTTGGTGCGCAGGCGTATGGTCATCAGCTCGTTGCTCGCATCCAAATTGGAGACCATCTTGGCCGCCTTGTAGGTCAGGGTGCTAATCAGGGCCGCGTAGTGGACGGTCAAGGTGTACTCCATGGTCGTCTTGATGGGTATGGCGAACGGGTCCAAAATAATAACGCCAGCAACATTCGGATAGTTCTGGTAACGCTTCAGTAATTCCTCAATTTCGGCCGACATCTTGTCGAGAAGCAAAGCAAATGTAGTTTACAAGTTTCAAATAGATTTTTATTTGATGCTGACGTTGATGTGGGTGATCCTGGGGATGTGAAAGTTTATAAACAGCACACTATGATAAGTTTTGAAGACCTCCTTCAGCCGGAAATTAGCCCATTTCAGTGGTTAACTAAATAAAATAGTAGGATTTTTAGTATTGAAATCTCTATCAAGCTAAAAAATATTCATTTGCTTAGAGGTCTCTTAATTTAAAATATTTTTGATGTATTATTATTTGTCTTTATCATTTTAAAATTATAATTTTTATAAAAATATATTTAAATTAAACGAATTATACTAACAAAATCATTGCAATTAAACCTTATAATATTTCTAAGTTTTCGACTGAAGAACCAACATCCTATCAAATTAGTTTATAATTATACAGTAGCAATCTAAAAAGCGTGCGTTTTGCATTAATATAATTATAAATTCACCTTTTTTCAGAAATGACAAGAGTTTAGCAATGAACCCTGTCAGTCATACCAAAAAATGTAAGTGATATATATTAAAATTTGTAATTTTATTTGGTATATTTAAATCACATTCAAAGGCGCCTAAAACTACAATAAAATAACTCTAGACTAAATCTATCCCAGTTCTACTGCTTTCCCAGGGCAAAGGGGTCGCTGGAGGAGGTTTTCACGTAGAATATGCCCTCCTTGTGAACCGACGGCTCACCCGCCATCTGGACGGTCTGTCGCTTGCTCTGGTCGCACTGCCACCTTCCGTTGTCCCGCGTGCAGGGGGTTCCCCAGAATCCCAGCGGCGAGTTGATGGACTCGGCGAACATCTGGTACGATCGGATGTGGGAGCAGCCCAGGTAGTAGCAACTCCGCTGGTAGGCTCCATAGTTGGGATAGAAGGTGGCACTGCCCGTGGGTCGGCGGAACCCGAAGTTGGCACTCGTGTGCATGGACTCCACAAACTTGGCATCCGTGGGATCGATCCGGAATTCGGCGCTGCGATGACGGAACTTGGGTCCCGCGGGATCCAGAGCGAAAATGGTGTTCACCTGGTCCGGCTTCAGTCGCTTGCCCGCCGATCCGGCAATCTGGGCTCCCAACGAGTGACCAATCAGGTACATGCTGTCAAAATCAGCTCCGAACTGGCGATGCAGCTCCCTGGTGAACTGGGCCAACTGGGCGCCAAAGGTCTCGATTAGATTGACCACCGAGAAGTAGTTGATATTGGCCGAACTGGCGCTCCAATCGGCCACGATCACGTTGTACTCCCCCTTCTTCAGATACGCGTCCTTCACATCCCGGTTGAAGGAGCCGCGCGACTGACTCATCCAGCCGTGGATCATCAGTCTGGTGGGCAGGGAGGCATTGAAGCCGGAGTGCCTCCACTTGCGCTCGTCCGAGAAGTCCAGCTCCCTGCCGCACTCGGGGAACTCCCTCTTGAAGAGGTAGAACTGCATGCGGAGCTTCTTGGTGCCGAAGGGATTCAGGTTGCTGGCTATCTTTTTCACGAAGGACAGGTCCAAAAACTTGCGAATGCCCCGCGACTCTTTAAGGTCCTTGTCACACTGATTCCACTCGTAGTGCTTGGCTCCCTCGTACTCATCGTCCAGGTTGGCCAGAATATCGTCCACCTCCGGTTCGGTTGAGATGTCCGATCGCTGTCCCAATCCAGCGGGCGTATCATCCAGGTTCGGCAGGGCAGCCATGAACTCACTCATCTCGTTATCATAGTCGCCCTCGACTGCGTTTCCATTGCCACTGGGCTTGCCTTGAGCTAATTGCAGGTAATTATGCATTTATTATTATAAGTTTGTGAGCCAATTTAAGAAAACTCACCTAATGCTGCCACCAACAGCAAAACTGCAAGTGTTTTAGGCCACATTTTGTGTCGATTTATTGGCTCAGCTGCAACCGGAGAAGATATCGATTCCACCTGCTATTGCACTCTGTTGATCTGTTCGATCGGGCTAGCTGGTTTTATATGCCGCCGAGAGTGAGAGCCTATTGGTAGAGCCATGCATTCTGGGTTTTCATAGATCAACTCCCATCAGCGCGTCATACCTGGTAGCAACTCGCGAATAAATCGCACTGATCAAGCGATTAGCCCGCTCAGAGCAGTGGAGGAGCTCGAGGGGGGCAGTTAATGATGGGAAAAACTAGTCTCCAACGAGGCTAAAGTGGCCAAATCTAATAAAAACTTGCATATTATACCATTTATGAGGACTTGTTAGTACCCAATTTTACATACAATTTCTAAAAGTTATATAATTTAAGTGTATTTAACAAGTAAAGATACTAACCATTAAAAGCACACAAAAATAAAGAAATGGCACAGTAAGAATAATAAGAGTAATTTCGAAATTACTATAAATTCAAAAGTACAATATTTAGTCCAAAATACATTAAATAAAGTGATCTATTCTGAAAAGTAGCAGTGTTTTAATAATCCCTTTACTATCCTCCCTATCTAGAAAAGTCAATAGAACATATCTATAAATAAATCCAAGTATTATGAAGTCCTACATATGGAACCCTCCTGAAATCAGCCCCTGATCATAGCTTGTCCAGCTGATTTGAGGCATTGCCCGCCTTCCCTATGGAGGCACGCGTTTCTTCCCACAGAAACGTGTTGGCTCCGCATTACCGGTTCTACATGCGCTCCATGACGTAGCACTAGAGTTGGGACAGACACTGTAGACCTGGGAAATTCTTGGCGCACACTCATGACAGCCGCAAAAAGTGGGCAAACGCTTTGGCTAAACTCGATCACAATTATCAGCTGGGCGTTTACAACCGATTAATGAATCTCATTATCAACGACTCAAATTGAAATCAAATGGGTGGTTCATCTAATTGACTTATGTGGCGTGCGTTGGGAAATATCAATTGCAGGGCATTATTGCTTTGATATTTTATAATTGCCAATCGACGTGCTTGAGTTTTGTAAGGAAGTCATTGCAATATAATTTTCCAAGCAGTTTATATGAGTTCATGGAGACAATATAGGTATTGTGGGAAACTCTTGCAACCAAGTATTGTCTAAGAAATTATTTATTTTTCCCGCCATATCATGGGACTTTCCTTTCTCCTTTAAAGTATTAAATATAAATATTTAATATATTGTAAATCAAACTCAGATTCCTTGTTTAAGCAATATAATTTAGTTTAGTATTGTAGGTACCACTGATTTAATTGTATCTTCTTGTGGGTGGGTAGTCAAACTGTCTTTCAATCATTTTATATGAATTGTATGAAGAAAACACCAATTGTGGAAAGATTTTGTTAATAATTAATCTTATTGTCCAAGAAATTGTACGATTTTTTCCGCCATATCATGGGACTTTTTTTCGTTAAGAACATAAAACTGATCAAGTCGTATCATTGTTGTGGCTTAATTGCAAACCAAATGAGTATTACATATAAATATTAAATCATGTATAATTATTAAAATCAGAATATCGATGGGAAGAATTTAATTTAGTTTATTATAGTAGATATCACATAATATTGATATCTAATTGTAGGTGAGTTGTCATACTGTTTTCCAAGCATTTTATATGATTTTGTTCAAGAAATTGTATGATTTTTCATGCAATCTTATAAAGCCCTTGAGTCGATTCTTTGGTATTTTTTGAAACTACAGAATTTGAATAACAAATAATTAATTAATAAAAAATAGTTTTAAAAGATACTTAAAGCTTAAACATTTACTCAACGTTATCAGGTTAGTCTATGTTACATATTACGTATAGATGGGACCTCCAATTTAAATGCGATTTTAAAATTAATTTTCTTCTTAAATGAAATGAAGTAGTGTATTTTCCCATAAATAAGTATTATTATAATAATAAGATTTATTGTATTATTTTTTAAAATGACCAAAGACTTTGTTGTTTCATGTCTGCAAGCTTTTGTGCATTAGCGGTCAGTGAGGACACGAACCACGTTAGCGAATACACCTCCTCAGATTACTGATGAAATATCGATTGTTATTGGCGGGAGTCATCAACCTTTTATAAATGCTTAAAACAAAAAAGTGCTTAATAAGTATTTTAAGTTTTCTTAATTCCGTGGGTTTAGGAAACTCAAAAAAAAAAACACAAGCCTTTTAAATGATGATTCAAGATAATGACTTCTGAACGGAATCCCTTATTTACATGCTAACCCTTATTACAGGCAAATCTACGGTTTGTCGATAGTATTGGCTAAAAGAGCGGTTCCCCATCTGGTCACACTGCGGAAATCATAATAATAAGGAACCATAATCAATAGCGGGGGATTATAGTTGATAGCAAAAGACGTAGCGTCCGCAGCACGATGAGTTTCGACGACGTGATCTACGTGATCTGCCTGCTGGCCTGCATCGGCGCCGGGAGCTATGTGAAGAAGATCTCGGACGAGGGCCAGCGGAAGCTGGTGTCCACGGCGCTGGGCGTGCTTGTGGTTGTGATCGTGTCGGGGCTCCACAGCCTGCACTGCTTCATTTCCCTGGCCCTGGGCACCTCCGCCGTGCTCCTGGTGCACCCAAGGTGAGTTGGTGGCATCCCCAGCCTGTGAAACCACCTGATAATCCCTGATTCGCCCTCCTCCAGCAAAGGACACCTGGTCACCTTCGTGGTCATGTTTGGATACCTGGTGTTCTTCCGCCTCTTCGACTTCTACCTGGGCATTCCCGGACACACAAACATGATCCAAATGGTGCTCACCCTGAAGGTAGGTTGCATAACCATCTATCATTTGAGTAACTTTGCTGATAACCCCACCATTGGCAGGTTTCGGGTATCGCCTTTGAGAAGACAGCCGCCTGGAAACGCCTGAGGGCTCGCGACGAGCAGAAGAAGAACGACCAGCGGGACGTGAACCAGGAGAGTCTGGTGGAGATCACCGACTACGATGAGGAGCTGCAGACACTGGGTGCCGCCGAAATCCTGCATTATAGCTTCAACTACATCGGAGTTCTTACAGGTTAGGATAGGGCTGGGTTCAAACTAGTTTCCACACAGAACACATGTTATGATATCAAAGTCCATTTCAATTGCTGATTGTAATTGACATGCATTACTAATTTCAAAAGGAATTACTCATGTTTATTGATTGCAGGTCCCTATTATCGGTATCGCACATACAGAGACTACTTTGAGATGCCCTTTAAGACCCATGCTCCCAGTGTTGAGGCCACCCTGGAGAAGCTTAAATATGCCGTCTTCTACTGTGCTCTATACCTGGCCACAAACTACATTTGGCCACTGGATGTGAGTACTTAAGTGAACCTTGGAGGAACTTAATACTTTGATTTAACATATTTAGTATGCTCTGAGCGATGAGTTCTTCAACGATCGCTCCTTTGTCTACCGCCTGCTGTACGTTTGGCCCACGTTCTTCACATTCCGCGCCCGCATCTACACTGGACTGACCCTGAGCGAGTGCGTCTGCACAATGGCCGGCTTTGGAGCCTATCCGGATGAGTCGGATCCCACTAACGGCGAGGGTCCTCGGAAACGCTACCAGCACCTCAAGCGCGATGCGGAGAAGCACACGTACAACTTTAACACCATTGTAAATACGAGGGTGCTGGAGGTGGAGCGCTGCTGGACCTTCCGTGAGGGCATGAAGCACTGGAATGTGTGCGTCCAATACTGGTTGGCTGTTAACGTGTACAAACTCTTCCCGAGCAAGAAATACAGGTGGGATTTTAGTGTAGAAAGATACTATGAAGTTGAATTGGAGGATTACTACAAATTCAAGTTCCTAAATCAAGTATTTTCTAAGAGTCGTAGATTTAGTTGTAGTTACTGCTATTGTTGTTGTTCTTTCCCTTTGCTACTGATCGCAGGGTTGGCAGGTATGCCTAGTAGTTACTCATGTTATGGTCTCATTTATGGTTTCCCTTACTAACTTGCCTTGGAAATCTTCCTAGGACTGGCGCCACTTTGCTGTGCTCCGCCTACTGGCACGGATTCCGACCGGGACACTACTTCTGCATCATGGGCGCTCCCTTTTACGTTGCCCTGGAGGACATGTGGGACAAGCTGGTGCGCAAAACAGCCACTGGCACTAACCGCCGTGTAATCGACGTCATCTTCTGGATCTTCAAGTGGTTCGCCTTCAGTTACTTGGGCGAGGCCTTCCTGCTCTCCTCGTTTGGCAAGATCTGGCGGTACTATAGCTCGGTCTATCACATTGGTTACGTCAGCTGGGCGGCGATGATTGCGTTAGGACTATACCTGACCAGTCAGAAGAAGGCCGCCGAACGTAGAAAGAACCGTGCGGCAGACAAAGCAGCTGCCGGAGATGGAATCGCTGCCGCAGTGGATAAGGAAAAGGCTCAGTAGTTTATCAATTACTCGGCCACCAATATCCCTAATTGGTAGATCAATTCATGGACAACTTATAAAAGTTTTTCACCACATATTCTATCGGAGGAATTTATACGTTCTACAAAACTTCTATTGTAAATGATCATTATTTTTTAGAGACGTCGTTCTCACATTCTTTTATCAATTTAATTATGTACAAAAGTGGTATTGTTACGCCTTCTACCGGCTTCCATCCAAACTTCTTCTGTGGAAGGTGATGATATTATGAATATAAAATATTAGTAGAGTTAGGCATCTAAAAGTTACTGAGAAAGATTATTATATATTTTAACCAAAGAAATTAAAACGAAAAATGTATAAATATTAAAACCTGCTATGATAACTCAATTCCAAATTAAAACATGACCTACATATATATTTCCAAAAGAAGTACACGGCTTATTCTTTTTGTAGGTTTCTATTTTATTAAGCAGTTATGGTAACGGAATTTTAAGAGTTTTAAAATGTTATTTTCTAAAATTAAATTTTCACGGAGAAATTCGAGAATTACAGAGATTTTTGCAAGTGGAATACTTAATTCGAGTGAAATTTAGTTATTACCAATCTGTAAAGTGTATATTTTATTGGGGTTTGT
The DNA here is from genome assembly GCF_025231255.1 of Drosophila biarmipes. Classification (NCBI taxonomy): domain Eukaryota; kingdom Metazoa; phylum Arthropoda; class Insecta; order Diptera; family Drosophilidae; genus Drosophila; species Drosophila biarmipes. The sequence continues at coordinate 18,992,389 of NC_066612.1, forward strand.
ACAATCCCCTAGAGATTGGAAAACAATAAGTATGGAAATATCGTTATAGCCCTATCACAATATTGAAACCATCTATTTCCATTAAACCTAACTAATGTTTTCAAATCTCCAGAGGTTTTGAGTTTACACTCGAATTTAGTGAGCCTTTTGTTTGTTTATGGGTGGTTTATATTCGATACCAGCTCGAACTTGGTCTAAATTCAATGCGTTTCAATTTCAGTTGTGTTGTGTTAGCTAACAAAATAGTTTCCTCAAACGTGGGTAGCATGGCAAGAGATTTCCTGTTGCAGATGCGAATGTGAATGCTGATGCTGATGATAATCGGTGGACATCACGCCGAGGATGGCTCATCGGTGACCAGGGACAGACGCCTCTTCACATCCTGCGTGGTATTGTAGGCGCCGCAATGCACGCACTTGAGTCCGATGAAGTGGAATTTGGTTTTGGAAGTCTGCGAAGTGAATGAAGAAGGAAATAACAAATTAATTATATCCATTTGTAATGTGAAGTTAAGATAAAAATCCTTTGTAAATCTAAACACAGTATTGTCACAGTCTTGTAATGTTTCCTAGCTAAGAGATATATGCTTTACTTTGAATTATTTCCTTACTTAAAGACAACGACTTGTATATTATTCAGTTTTAACTGTTATAACTATTTTATTTTTTTTTATTTAATTTCTAGTTTTTTTCTATTTACTTTGTAAATGATAATTCCCTCGTTCCTGTTTTTAAATTTATTGTTATAGTCTCCTAAAGACATTTAAAGCATTTTATAAACATTGACAAATTGGAATTTAAAATTCAAATATTTTTGTACACCGGTTTTAAAACAAGAATATAACTTGGTGACTCACCTTGTGACAATCGTTGCAGAATATGTGCACTCGCTGGTTCTCGTACTTGAGGGGCACCGGCATGCGCTCCGCCTGGTCGTCCAGGTACTCCCACAGCGCCGTCATGTCGATCAGCGAGGTCTGGCAGGTGGGACAGGTGTAGTGGCCGGAGGCCAGCAGCTGGTCGAAGCACATCTTGTGCAGCAGGTGGCCGCAGTCGGGAATATGGCAGGGAATGCGCGAGGTGTGGATGTCTCCCAGGCAAACCGGGCAGTGGGATCGCGAGATGTTCTCCACGCACTGCAAGGGAACAGATCGATATACTGTCAGCTAGGAAGACATGCAAATCAGTTATGTAAATCGGCGTCGGATCTTTGGCCCATTTCGGTGCCTGATACGCGCCTGCACAGCACTCGACATGCCGGCCAATTAATTAAGCCATTCCTCCAACAGTTTTGACACTCATATCCACTCAGCTATATCGCCGATCGCCGATCGCAGATCACGGATTGCCACAAAAAGCAATTAGGCAACCGGTTTCGGCAATGAATTGACACAAAATTAATATGCCAGGCGGCTGGCTGTTTCTTTGATTTGCTTTCGAAAAGCGGAGGTCACAGCCCGCACTTACAGGCCAAATGTTTTCCAAGTGGACAATCTCGGAGTACCTAATGGGGTGCAAGGTAGCGACCCAACTCACCCTGTGGCCGTCGATCTTCAACTGGATGGGCAGGCACATGTTGCAGACCTCGCAGTGGAAGAAGTTTTCGGCCCCGCCAATCCGACAGATGCCACATCCGTGACAATGGTACTGCTGCTTGTCCGCGTCGTCGAAGAGGTTGCAGATCAGACAGGTGTACTGGAAATGTAAATTAAATGCACCGAGTTTCAATTACATCATTCTAAAGTTTCTTACTATCTTACAGAAATAGTCTGTGGTATATAGAAAATATAATAGTCAGGATCTGAATTAAGATGGTTCTAAAGTTTCTTAATGTCAAAAGTAGAGTTTATTTCTTTTTTTTTATGGAAAATGTTATCGTTTAAAATAAAAGAATTACTTTAATTCATTATGATACTTAAGTTCGTGTAATTTAAATTGTTGTAAACTATTATTCTTCTGAAGACATTTCTGTATGAGTAATATGTTTAGAGACTACTATTTTGCTCAGTATATTTCCGTATCAATAATAGATACAAAGATACACTTCAAGATAGCCCCAGAGCTTACCTTTCCAAAGCGCACTCCGCAGTTTTCGCACTGCTCCCGCACCGTTTGCCTCCTGTTGCATTCGGAGCAGATCAGTTCGGTGAGGGTCTTGCGATCGAAGTGGTGCGTTTCGTTCTCGTCATGGCAAAATCGGCACTTGTAGAACTTGTTGCAGCAGGGGGTCTGCATAAACAGGAATTCGATGGGAAGAGATCAAAACCGAAATAAATTAGTACTGGAAAGAAACGTTAGGCAAAATATTCCACTTTAAGTGGAGCTGAGCTCCCCCGACGGAGCCCTCCCCCAGTCAAGGACTGCCGAGTGCCCACTATCAAGCCACATAGTTCATTAGCGGCCGACGGAGACACGGCCCTAATTCCCAAATTGAGTTGCTAACTCACGAAATCTGCCTGGAAACCGGCTGAAAACAAATGGTAGTCTAATTAAGAAGGGACGTCTCAGACGTCAGATCCACTGGCCAGACTTAGCATTGTCATAAACACTGCACTTGAAACTCGATCGCCGTTTTATGATCACGAACCAAATCAGCGGGTGAAACTGAATCCGCCTGAAAGGAGCCTACTCGTGTCGGTTCATTAGGCGGCTGCTAATTGGTTCACTCGTCGATAAAGCTCGATCTATCACCATTCGGTTATGATAAAGACCCACCGAAACCGCGTCGGATCGATCCGGTTTCCCGTGCTGACTCAAGAACTTCTCGCTGCAGGCGGAGGGATTGAACTTCGGTCGGTTTACAGAGCTCTGCTATCTTGTTTGTCTGCCTTCTGTAACTTATGTAACCAAGTCCTCCCTTGAGTTCAGTTTGGGGGCAGCCCACACCCCAGCCATACCAACCAGCCTCGCACATCGCCACTATCTCTCGGAATTATTTATAGCTAAACAACACTTTTGAGTATTTATTCCGGCTCTGTTGCGATGATAGCGCTCCAAGTTCAGAGGCGGAGTAGCATCTTTGAGTCCGGTTCCCTCGTGCTTCCCCTGCTTTGCTGCTGCGCCGCACTAACGATCGCATTATAACGCGGTTGTTCCTGCAGTTGGCCAAGTCCAGACATCTCAAATTTATCTATCGAGCGAAACAAAGGGGCGGGCAAATACGACAGCGCTCTAAGGCAAATTGATACAAGATCTGGTACTCCGAGATACTCGTACTAAGGAGCCGGCAATGGCGGGCGTTGCTCCACTTGGGGTCGCACACACTGCTCTTAGCATTGAGCTTAAGTCCCAGGTATGTATAATTAATTTCACGCATTGTGGGGCGAATATAAATATTTGAGAGCAATTAAATTCAGCTGGTTCAACACTTAATGCGACCCTCGTTAATGCGAACTTTACTTCTCCCAATTTCTCTCGGTGTAAGCGGATAATAGGGAATGTAGGACAGATTGGGCGTGTACGGGCTTACGTGACATTTTTGGGAGAGCTTTACAAATGGGCACCGCCTGAGAATGATTTTAGGGCACATTATCCATTCATATCGCGAAATTGGAATGCTTCAGTTATACAGTTACTCAAACGTGTTGCTCTTCGACTGGATAAATTGTCTATATGGTATCTTAACGCAGTGCTTTAAGGTTAAAATATTTTATGGGGCTCTACAAAAGTTAGCTTTATTAAGACAGTAACAGACCAACCCCTAAATACCTTTCTATATACGGTCCTGCTATCGTAATTGTTCTTCTATTTTTGCTGTTTAAGTGTTTAGTTATTGCGGTAGTCAAGAACTCGCTACCCTTCTGGAGTAAATAGGGCTGATATATTATCTTGTAAAAATGTTAATAAAAAGGTAAATAAAAGTTAATAAAACAGCAAGACGTGTACTTAACATACTTACAATTTTCAGCTGAATACTTTGCGGTTTTACTAACTTAAGACAATAATATTAATTAAATATTTAAATACTCTCCCCGCATTGAGTCACTCTTCTCACCTTAAAACTTCCATACTGGTAATATCCTACCCCGTACTTATCACCTCTCGATAATTATGCCTGCTGGCTCCTAATTGGTAAGGTAAAGGCCTGGATATAGCTGCGGAACGATTGCCTTATGTGCACACACAATTTCACGTTTCCCCATAATTTCTTATCCAAACCCGAGCGATGGAGATAAACGCATTGTTTGCCCAGATGAATGGAAATGGAGGATGGAGGTGTTAAATGGCCACTCGCCTCTGGGGCAGAATTCCTGGGCTGTGAATCGGAACCGGAGCAGACCCAGACCCAGACCCAGACCCCATGTGTACGCCCCTCCGAAATCCGGAGATCGAGGGCCTGTGGCTGTCCACACAGAGCCCAAACAATTGCCGTGCAAATATTAATTGAATTAATGTTACACGGGCACAAAAGAATCACTGCCAAAAGGTGTCTGTTTAGACTTCAGACACTTTACTTTGGCTGTTTGTTGAGAAACGAATAAATAATGGTTAAATGCCCATTTTCCGGGAGGAATCCAATAAAGCGACGACGAAATATGCGGAAAGCGCAGATGCCCTCCAAAGGCGCCGTCATAACTTGCTGAAGGAATTCCAGAAGAGGTGGAAAATTTTCTAGCATTTAAAATATGACCGGAAAATTCGAAGGAAGCATCTAAATTTTAGCTTGCGTTTTCAATAAATCCACATATGGCATTTAATTCTTGTGTAATAATCATAATCTTAAGCGTATTTTTATAAATGCGTGTTCAGAAGAAGAAAGTAATTATTAGTATTGATAATTCGTATTATAACATATAAATCCGCCTTTTCTTATCCCCAAATGCGTCACAATGAGAACTTCTACTTCCACTTCAAAAAATATTCTACTGAAATGAGTAATGGATGGGGGCTCCCGATAATGGGAAATAATTTCGGTACTTATTATTTCTGGAGCTTCACATGTTGATCTAAGCCCGCATCATTGTGAAGGGTTAATTTTATATTGCTTGGAAAACAAAATATTAATTGAGCGATAATTTATATTCATTAAAAATGTAACTGAGAAGAATGAATGCAGTTAACTATGGTCTTATAATGTCCCAGACAACTTTCTTATAAGTTGGTCTGAAGAATTCACGGCAATCCTTTAAAGTATTTTTAAACAGATAGCAGATACCTGAATATTATATTTCAAATATTTTATTTTTAATTTAAAATATGCTTTTAAGGAAACTAACATCTAATACAATTTGTAAGGCTTAGTGCTTACAAATCATTTATCCATAAAATGTAAAACCCTTACGACTGCTGTTATAACTCCTATTAAAAACCTATTTTAGGTTCTAATTCACCGATTAATTGTCTGCAAATTCAAGTTCAAGTGCATTGCAATGTAGGATTTTGCAGCAGTGCCTGCGACTTTTGCTTTCATTTGTTGTTCAGTAGGAGACTCGTAGAACGCAGAGCTGATACGAATGCATATTGCCTGCTTATTGCACTTACCACAAACATGGCGCGTCGCTTGTAGTGGGCGCATCCAAAGCGCATTGACTCCGGTGTTGTTGGTGTCGCGCTGCTGTTGCACTTGCTGTTGCTGCTGCCGATGTTGCCGGCGTTGATGTGGCTGTGGCAGCTGCCTTGGTTGCCGCTGATGCGTGGAAGTTGTTCATGTTGCTGCGTTTGCTTAGCCTCCGAGGCGGTGTTCCGTGGAAATGGGGAAATGCGGCGACAGTGGGGATCCTCCTCCACGGGCTCCATCGGCTCCAGGCCATCGAAAGTGAGGCTGGGTGTCGATTTGCATTTTCTCAGTTTTGCGTGCGATGGATGATACTTGCCCATCATCGTTGTGGGCGGCATAATCAGCTGTTGTTGCTGCTGTCTCTGTAGTTGTTGCTGCTGCTGTGGATGTTGCTGCTGTGCTATCTGAGCAACTGGAAGCGAAGCGGGAAGAGCAGCCTCCGCTGAGGTCGTCGTAGCTGAGCTCGCCAGCAGCTTTGACGATGAATTTAAATTGACTTGATTGGGCTCTTTTGTATTGGTAAATATTTGTACATCGATGCTGCTGCTGCTGCCGCCGCCGCTGCCCAAGTATCTGTTGTGGTTTTCATTTAGCGATACTCGGCGCGCCCGCTGGCGGTTCTTCATTTTGTTGCAGGAGCTGAATATCTGGGTGTAGACGTCTGAGTGATTTTCCACTATTCCTCTGAGTTGCAGTGGTCTTGGTTAATTGCTGCCTCCTCAATTGCCGCCGCGCAGCAACTAAATTATTTGCCGATGTTGCTGTTGTGACACATGTAGACTTTGAATCCGCCCGTCGACGTGAGCGGCCCTATCTGAAGAAACCCGAAGACCCGACTGCTGGAACTCTCTTCTGCACCTAACTTTCATTTGTGCCACACTTCCTTGTGTATGCACAGGCGGTCGTTGTCAAATTTTCGGCTGCCCAAAAACCCGCGCAGGTGTGACACTGGGCTGGAAGCGATTAAAAAGGGTGGGAAACGGGTAAGTGCTTTTTGCTGGCCATTGTTCACACACCGATCGATCAGTAGTCGCCTGGCTTATCCCCTAATGTTCGGCACAACAAAACTACCGAGACAGCGTATTTGCATTTCAATGTTTCCCATGCCCATTCCCCGGCTGCGAAAGGCCATCTAAAGTAGATAACTACTATCTTGATTTTAGTTTTCTTCGGCGTCTCGCACTCTGTACACATGCACAGTGGCGGACGAGACGTTAGCGCTAAGAATTCTATAAAACTTTAACTTGTCAGTTTATTAGAAATATGTATATATTTTTATTTATATTTCGTTTTTTAAGGTTGGGATTTTAATATCCTCTGCAAGGTCCAAGGAACAATGTAAAAATACGTGACCATTAAAGGCAAGCAATGGATATAATTACTATTCTTATGCAATTCATTTGTTTTAGTATAATATGTATACTATTTTTGAGGTTTCTGACAAGATAACAAGGATTTGTCAAGAAAAAGTTATTTTGAAAGTATTCCCTTATTAAATATATGTCATAAGAGGGCTTCTAGTCCAATCGATGACTTCATTATTTTAGAAGAAATTTGCAGTGATAAAACGATCAAGGAAGGATTTTGAAGTCTTTCCCTACTTGGAAAATAAAATGTAAGTGTGCTACTGTTTTTATACCCGCAGCTGTGCTTTGATTGGACCTTGTGCCATGTGAGCGGGAGCATTTAAATCGCTTGTTTGGCCTGCCTGCGGGTCACTGTGTCGCCGAAAAGACGTTCACAGCCCTACGGATTTGTATTCCGAGGCGGATTCGCAGTGCCTTGACACACAGTGCGGGTGATGAATGAAAAAGTGGGAGCAACAGCCCACACTTGCTAACAAAACCGGCGTGCGACTGGGCGAAACTTTTGCTCAGTGGTTGCTGTTGCAGCCTGCAGCGTTGCATGTTGCATGTTGCTGGAGTGCCTAGATGCCGCCGCAGGAGCAACTATTGGCAATATCTGTGTGGCAATGCAACTGCAGATGAGCTTTCGGTTTCGTTCGCCCACCGGGGTTATTCTTGGGTATTTGCATGGCGCGGGAGCTGAAAAATCGTTGCTGGTCTTGTTGACTCAGTTTGTTTTTCGCAATTATCAAAGGGGGAGCTGAACCGACGATAAATATTGAAAGTGGGCTGAAATTACAAACGTAAGGAGGCGATGAATGCAGCAGCCCCGGCGGAGTGGAAAACCAGTCGTCGAAAAGAACCCAGCCAGGTTCACTTGATTCCAACTTGACTCGGTTTTCAATTATCAAACATTCATGTCTACGCACGCACGCACTCGCTCACAAATGCACCGAGTAATGTCACGATCTGTGTAATCGGTTTCTAGAGTTTCCAAGCCAAATCCAAACCGCCTTCGATCTGAAGTTTGGCTACAGTACTTATGTACGTCGATTCGCACGCACCGACATTCATTCACTCATCGCACATACGTATATACCTAAATTTATATAGGTTTTTTAAACCAATTTCTCGTTTAACGTGTTTCTGATTGTGTTTTTGGACCGTTTTTGCGCTTTTTGGCTTTGTTTTGCTTGCCCCGCCACTGGCTCTCATCTTCTTTGGCTTTAGCCCCAACTTTGTTATCTGATTGTGAGCTTCGTTGAAGTGTAGCCTTTAATTATAATTTTACCCATTCGGAGATTATAATTTATTAGCAGTGAGATGTACACTTGAAAGTGAAACGGCGCACACCAGCCGCAGCTCGAATCGTCAATTGAATTAAAGAGCCACGACGACGACGACGACGACGGCGACAAATCAAAATCCGCGTTCAAGTCGCGGATGCGGATTCCGCCGGTTCGATTCGTGCGGCGCGAGATTCGATTTCCAACTGAGCGGAGTGGAGATATTCCACTTGTTGCTGCCAGCCAGTCTGCCGGAGCTTTCTTCCGTTCCGCAGCTTAAAGCTCTTCCGGCAAGCAATTCGGATTCAGCAGTGCTGTTAGTATCAGATTCAGATACGATACGCATCCGAAGGATAGTTAGTAGTTAGTACTACGCAGGTGGTCGCTCTTCGGCCAATTCTAGGTATTGGTATTTTAAAAGAAACTCAAGTTTATCCGATTAAAACCGTTGAAACATATATATCTGTACGATTTGTTCAATAGAGTTGACCTTTTCCTTCCATAGTTTTGGAAATACGAAAGTTGATTATGCAGATTTAAACATGCAATTTAAAAAATACATCTTGTGTATTAAACTGGTGATAAACTCATTTAAATATGGCGCTATAAGAATTTGCTGACATATGTGTGTTTATATGCTTATACGCCAACTCTATGGTCGTTAATCAAAGCGCAGTAGCTCACAGAATTATCCGAATCATGTGGCCATATCTACGAGGTAGCCAGCTAAGACCTTCACGATCTCTACAATCTGATCATCACCGCTTTATATTGGTCATATATCAAGTAGTAGATAAATAGTAAAAAGCTAGTTGCCTACCTATGAAGTAATACTTTTTCGATCTGCTCGCTCTATTTCTGCAGGGTTCATTCACAAAACTCTTAAATTAATGGCTATATAATCAACATATAGATTTCAATGAACTGTTGCAACAAGATTAAAAGTTTAAGATTAATAGCGATATATATTCAATATATATGCGTGTGAGTCTCTGGGCAGCGTGCAGGTTTTGTGGTCATAAATCAAATCACAGCTAAATGCATGGGCATCGTAACAGCTAATTGCATTGTCTAAATCGTCTAATCCTGTCCCAGCGATGAGGTAACACCGCCTAGACCTTCTCGATCTGGACGAACCTCTCGCGCTTATACTGGTCACTGTAGCTGTCGATGAACCTGAGGCGGCCCTCGTACTTCAGGTTCATGATGGTCTTCACCATCGGCGGATGGTCGTTTCCCAGCTCCAGCCAGAGCTTGCCGCCGGGACGTAGATGCCGGCAGGCCAGTTCAAAGACCAGGCGGGCCACCCTCAATCCATCGGAGCCACCGTCCAGGGCATTGAGGTTCTCATAACTAAGGGCACAAGGTAGTCAGAGAACTGGATCGTGTGGCATAAGCAGACTCTACTCACACAACCACCTCGGGGTGAAGGAACTGGAACTCCTCCGTCTTGACGTACGGCGGATTGGAGATGATCAGGTCGTACTTCTGGTCCTTGAGCTCCTGCGGCAAATACTTGTCCTCCTCCATGGTGTGGTTGAGCACCCTGAAGCGGTCCAGCAGACCCAGCATCTTGGCGTTCTCCGCTGCCAGCACGGTGGCCGCCTTGCTCCTCTCGATGGCGGTGGCCACCACCTGCGGCAGGCTGTGCAGCATGGACAGGGACATGGCGCCCGAGCCGCAGCCCACCTCCAGCAGATCGACGTGCTTGGCATCCTTGTGATCGTCGATCACCAGGCGCATGAACTCCTCCGTCTCGGGTCGAGGAATGAAGACCGAGGGCGAGGTCTTAAGGGTGATGTCCATGAAGTCCCACTCGCCGATGATGTGCTGCAGCGGCATCCGGGCACAGCGGGCCTCCAGGAAGCGCTCAAAGTCCGCCAGCTGGCCGGCATTGAAGTGCAGCTGATCGAAGGAGTCCGGAACGGTATTCTGCGGATGACAAGAGAGGTTAGTTTGACTGATGGCCCCCATTTTCTGACAGAAACATTACGAATTTTCGCTTCAGGACATGCGACACGATGCACTTGAGGTTGAATTCCGCGTCCTCCACTCCGGCGGCCTTGAGCTTTTCCGCCCACTGCCCTATTTCCAGGGCCTTGGTCACCGGAATCTGGGACTGGCCAGTCGGCGAGTTCGTGGCATAGGTGACCCGCTTGAGCAGCCGCGAGGTCAGGCTCACCGACCGTGTCAATTGCCTCAGCATAATTTCACTTATTATCTAATTGCTATTGATTAACATCAAAATTTTGACGCCAGTTCGTTCTAGCGTGACCGTCGCACGACGGTTACAATATGCCACTGGGAGTTTGAAAAAACGTGACATGATTGTTCACGCTCCGAGTGTTACCGTTGGCCGAAAAAGTGTGCCAGCGCCCTGAGTTCTTTGGCGGAAAGTTTGAATTTGAGCGCTGATAGATCAGGGTTCTGGAAAATGCCCTGATAATTGTTCACGCCCTGATTGTAGTCCACCCTTCTGGTTTATTGTTGCGTAAATAAGTAGAATTAGCATGATGTTCCACTCTGAAAAAGGGAAAGATTTATAAGTATGTAGTAATAACTTTTGAAGTATAATGGATTATAGTTTCTTTAAAAAGTTAATTCTAATTTTGGTTTAAAATCACTCTCTTGTCACGTTTTAAATCTTTAAATAAAGATTCTTCTATCATTGATAACGATGTGATAACAACTATTAAACATGGTAACCAAAGTTTTAAAGAAAGGTTCTAATAGTTTTCTTTTTACTAAACTTTGCTCACTTTGCACTAAAACTTTCTTAAAGCGCAATAGATTTTATTTGTCTAGTCCATCTGCAGACAAAAGATAGCTGGAGGAATTGCAAACTGCATTGTTCAAATAAGCCATTTATCTGATATCTACTCAAGAACCTTGTAAACAGACAAAGACACCTGTTCACACAAGGGATAGATTTTCTATTTACTTTATAATATTACTTGCCCAAGAAGTGACAACAATTTCGCTTGGCCGTACTTATAATTTTTGTATTTTACAACATATTAAAATATTCATATCATTACATGCTCTATATATTGTATATATTCACATTACGATTGCACAATTATTTCCAAAACGAAAAAACAACGGACACAATAGGTAACACATTTTTACAAGTCTCCTTTAAGTACTGAAATCAATGGAATTTCCGTGTGCTAACTATTAGTTTGGGAATCATGACGTTCAAAGACGGTAAACGAAAAATGTACAAGTAACCGAAACAACTACCATCCGTCCATCAGTCTATGGGTCGATGCTACACCCGGATTAGAGGTGTCCGTGCAGGGGGTCGCGGGTGTCCCGGAGGTAGACGGGGCTGGTGAACGACTTGCCCTCAACCTGCGAGGCGAGATTCTCCCCGGCGTACGTGACGAACGGCGAGATCTCACAGACATCACCATGCACGATGCCGCCGGCGCTTTCGATATACTTCTTGTGCAGTCGATGCAGGTCCGACCTGGCAGTGCTGGGGCAATCCTTGCCAGCCACATCGGAGTTCTTCAGGGCACTGAACTCCTCGTCGCGAGGCACTTCCATGGCCACGAACTTCTGGGCGAACTCGAACACATCGAAAACGAACTTCTCAATCTTGATTCCGTTCGGCTTGTCGGGGGTCAGCCGCTTGCCGGCGTTGTCGACGAAGGGAATCTTCTTTTTGGCCACGTGCAGTTTGAGCTCCTGCTCGAACGTGCTGCCGATCTTCTGCAGGAAGCTGGAGCTGAAGAAATGGTTGCATATGTTGCCAGCACTGAAGGTCAGCCGGCCGTCCGAATTGCGCATCTCTGCTGTCTTGGCCGAGATCTCGCTGTACTCCACCACCTGGTATTTGCCATCGACAATGGCCACCACACCGACGGCCTCGTTGGGCGCCGCCTTCTCCACCACCTTAGCGGCGCAGTCGGCCTTCTCCTGCACGCAGTAGCCGATGAACACGGGGTCGGCCACCTTAGTCAGGATGTTGTCCACGCTGTGGGCGTGCAGATACAATACACCCCGCTTCTGCATGTCGTCCAGTATCCCCTGGCGTTTCATCGCTCTGTAGATGCCTCCGTTACCGTCGGGTGCTCGCGCCACTCGGTGCTTCTCGTCCAGAATGATGCGTCCATCGTATTCGAAGCACGGCAGCGATCCCTGCTCGAACAGCAGCACGTTCTCCGCCTTCAAGCCAAAGAAGTTGTTGGCCACAAAGTAGTCGTAAGTGGGCTGCACCGTGTGCTCCGACGTCATTATGTACCAGGTGATGTGACCACGCTTGCCACTCGCCTCCTGGGCAAGCTCCTCCAGCTTCAGGATCCGCTCGGCCTGAATGCGGAACAGAGTCTTCCGCGACTGCAGACCCACGTCGTACATTCCCTTGGGATGGTCGAAGCCAAGTCGTGTGCCTGCAAGGAGGACCAAACATTAGTTGGGAACTAGATAATTCCCTATTTTATTATTATCTACCCTGAAAAAGTATTGTAGCAGATATTTTCCCATCCCCGAATCGATTAGTCACTCATTAACAAGAACTGCAACATTTTTGACTTCCCACCCGGTTGGCCTTACAAACAAGTTTTTCGACCATCGTCTCGCTCTCCATAGTGTCTTTTGTCTGCACCATTTTAACATTTTAAGGCGGCTTGCTTAAGGTCAGTTCCACTACCGGTTTTTAATTATCGGCTGTATTCGAATATGGCTTATCGGTTCGCCAAACGGAACTTCCACGCCCGACCCAAAATTCTCGGGAATCTAAGCGTTATCTGGGTCTGCGATTTATTGTTCTTCTTGAGGGGGGACGTGAACGAAAAAACATTACGCCTATTGGCTGTGTTCGTTGCCCTGCCCCAACTTCAAAACTGTGTTTTCTTGATTTTCCGAAAGGCAGCTACGTGACTGGACTGCACTCCACCAGTCAATCGTGGCTCGCGCAAGGAAATGTCAAATGCCGACCACAATTTCAATATTCCCACTCGAAAGAGCACTGGCCCGAGCAGCAAAAAAATAAAAAAGAAAGGCAAGTCTTGCCATAAGAACGGCTTAAAGCTGCTGCTGGCCTGGCGTGTTTTATTTTATTTCATTTTTGTCTTGCAAACGGAATCACAATTACATTTGCAGTGCAGCTGCATGAGTGGGCAGCTGATTGGGCTTGCGTGTGGTGGTGGGCTCGATGGAGCACTTTTATATCGAGTTAATTAGCTTTTATGAAAGCACACACTCAGCCTGATAATGTCGGAGTTTTCGCTGTAGTTCAGCTTACACATGTTTACTGCACACCAGCAAGCAAGTTTGGTGGGTGGCTGATTGGGGAATGATAAAAATATCTCACCTTATATGGCAGCAAAGGAAATATCTTTGAAAAGAGGTGGGTACTGTGCTCAAAACGCACGAAGAAGATGGGAAATGTGAGTGAAGTCAGGTTTGGTAAGTACCGAGGTATTTCTATTTCATTCAATATCTACATTTATAATACTAAAAGTCATTTTATTTTATGACACTTCTAAGTCCGTTGATATTTGTATCATTATCGCTAACTCATGATTATCTCAAAGGTACCTATGCGTCACAAAAGATTAGCAACTGCCAGGTTGATCTATAAAACTCTAACCATTCCACCAAATTGCTCCAGAAAATATATTTTACTAAATACACACAAGTAGAAACACTTGTGTTGCCCTCTCCACATAGTTACTTAAGCGTTCAAATAATGCCATGGGAAGAGGAGAACATCATCTCACCTTGTCCGCCCGCCATTAGCAACACAGCGACATGTCCGTTGCTGATCTGCCGGAGACCCTCATCCCGGTAGACGGCCAACTGCTCCAACGGCGTCCTGGCAATGGAGATCAGCTTGCCCTCGGGCAGCGGCTGCAGGCGATCGTCCAGCTTAATGCCATTCTCGTTCATCGAGACCGTGGCCCGATCGAAGTACTTCTTGATCTCATCCAGATTCAGCTCCTCGATGTCCCGCACCAGTTCGACGCGCTCTTCGTTTGAGAGCTCCGGCCAGAACTTCACCAGGTGCTCCTGGCCCACCTGGGCGAGTCGCGAGTGCAGCGACAGGTAGTCCGTCATTGTTGGCGAGGGTTTGGCTGCGTTGGATGATTTTGCTGCGGCACCGCCAGCTGCAATGGAGTGAAATCAAAATATGAGCCAGTGTTTTGAAATAAGATTTAAGGACCTTATTGTACTAGATGATATTAAGCTGGTTTTAATATAATCTTTAAAATATACTGATAAACTCTTGTCATCTTTCAAAAATGTCAATCAAGATATTTGATTAATTTCACCAATTACAATATAAGAGATGGCACGTTTTATAATGGATAACGATCTAGGGTTTGAATAGCTTATTATATACGATGTTTTTGTTTTTGATAGTATCAGGACTTTGCTATCTGCTTGTTGACTTAGCTAATGGAGCAGGCTATCCGGAAGGTGTGTATTTACTTTTCTCTCCGCCGAGTGATTGTGGGGCGAGTGCGATAAAAAGACGGTGTTCGGGTTGTCCGGGCTTTAATGCGAACCGTTATACGTGGTAACCAACGCGCAACTGAGCGCCAAGCGATCGCCCTCAGTGGTTTTTCTTGCTCGAGGTGGAGCTGCCGCCGTCGCCGCCTTCGCCTCCACCGTCTCCATCGCCTTCATCGCCTCCATCCGTCTCTGTCTGCGCGACTGTCTGAATATCTGAATGGCAGTAGCCCGTGTGCAGGTTATATATTGGTATTTGGGCACTGTGGTGTGCGAGAGTGTGTCTCTCAACGTATTTGCAGCCGGGTACTCACACGGCCATGCCAGGTGCTGGCAGATACCCTGTGAAACACGGCCAGGTGGGTGGAGATCTTGGGGCAACCCTAGGCAGACAACATTTCAATGGGTAGCAGACAGTGTCTCGACTGTTATGCGATGTGTGTAACAAAGACGTCCCTTAAGACCGAGAGTGATATGAGAGCGGAGGAGGTCCATTTAAGAGATCTCTTCATTTTGACTGACCTATTTTACATCATGATTACTAGGTATGAGTACCTACACCTGTTAAGTAATCGTAACCTTGTTGTAATTGAAGTAAATTTAAAATAATATGCCAGCCTGTATTTAAACAGCTGGCAACAAGGAATTCTGACGTCGCTAAAATAGAATTATTTTTTTAAAATAAAGAAATAATATAAGAAAATCTTCCACCAGTGGATTTCTTTTTCTGGCTAATAATTTAGCAATTTGGGTCAAGGTCGTATGAGTAATTTTAGGAAGACCATATCGCAAACTTAATAAACATTGATTTTATTGTTACTACTCAACTATGAATAGCATGTTTTGATACATTTTGTACAGCTCTATTCATGGGGTATCAACAGGTCGATCAGGCCACCGTTTCGCTTGATTACTTGGCTTTGTTTTGGGCGATACGGCTACTGGGGCTGCAGCAATCCCAATCGCATTACTGCTGCGGGGCATATTTGCCAAGCCGTGTTGCAAATGCAAAGCGAAAAATCAGAGACCGAAATCGAAACCAAACGGCCCTGAACACGGGCTTTAGTTTTTGTGAAAGTAAAAGGTGCTGCCCGGAGTCCAAGAAGCTCCGGCACAAGGAAACACCTAAGGGCGGCACCTCGCCTGCCAAACAGTTCAGTTCCTGATAAACGAGTTACCCCGGCGGCTTACAAACTAGTTAAGTGGGTTATCGGTGGTTGTTGGAAAGGTTATGGCATTTAAGTGAGCCAAGAACTGACGAAAATATGGCAAAACAAAGGCTAATATGCATACAAGATCGTGTTGGGCCGGTTCGATTGGTTCATATACCCATTAATTGTAAAGCACTTATGTGCAAAACCATGTAACAGATAGCGTCAATCTTAAACGCCTAGGAGCGTATATACATATGGAATACATAAACGTATGAATGTGTTTTAAAGTTGAAATGTCGGTTTTTCCAATTAAGCATTAATTCCTGTAATTCAAATACAAATTTAATACTAAGAAAGCAAAAAGCATTTACATGAACATTCTACCATTATTAAACTTAAGCAAGAATAAAGACTTATTTTTATAAATTAGTTATTTATTATTTGTGTCCAGTCACATTGGATAAGGTTTGCATGCGTCAAAATCTAATAGTTATTTTGGTTGTTCGTATTAACGTCAAGAATTCGAGATCCAAGGAACTCGATTAAAAGCCACAATCAGAATTTGCCAAAGGAAATGCCATTTTTACAATTCAGTACAATGACTCTATACCTTCTTATAGAATATTTGACATAAAGTTTTTTGATTTTTAGATAAACTGACATCCACACTATAAATAATTATTATATTGTTCGATGGTTAATTACTGTAATCAACTAACAACTAAAACAAGACAGAATGTTGTAATCGAGTGCCTAGACTATCAGATACCTGTTACTTAGCTTTTGAGAGCGACAGATTAATACCTTTGGGCATTTGAAGGCGTTAGAGTGGGCGTGACCAACTTATTTTAAGTTAATCGATAGGTATTAATAGGGCTATCACAAACATTTCAGTTCATTTTTTTTTACCATGAAAACCGAACCGCCACATAACTCATTATATTCACCAATAATTATATTAAACATACATTTTCCTTAAAGAAACTATCAATTTCGCAAGACACGCGCCTTAAGGTGTGTACCCTTTCGAAAGTAGTACTAGTAATTATAGGGTATCCGTTAGTTGGCTTTTTCCCTGTTGAAACGAAGCAACTCACACGTAGCCATAAAAACAGCAAAAGCAAAGGCAGAAACCAAAACACTCCCACACACACACCGTCCACGAAGACGAAACGAAACAGCGATAGCAAGTAAGTTGTTTACATGTGTTTGTATGTTTGTGTGCTTTCCGCTTTTTAGCCCTTATCGCAGCTCTTGGCACTGGGTTTTTATCATTATCAGTGTTTTTGAGTGGGGTTTTTACTAACCATTGCGATGGCGCCTCACATTTGTCTGCTGGTGCTGCGTCCCGAAGTTGTTGCGACCCATTTCGCAGGGAGCACCCTGTACGGCCCCGTTCGTCCTCCTCCCGTGCGAATTGTTCTTGCAGTGACTGTGCCTGGCCCGCCAAGGAATCTATGGCATCATCCTAGTCCCGACGTGGCTCAACTCGCACCAGCGCGGGGTGGTCAGCAAACATATGCGCTGGGTAAGCAAACAAACCGAAAATGTGCAATCCGAACGCGACTGACCGAGATTTTACTGTATGGGATGAGCCCAATTGGGCGGAGCGGAGAATCGATATCGATTACAGACGGTTGCGCCCAGCTGGTGGCCAGTGTGACCATAGCTAGATCTTCAAATGCAAGGCAAAGCTACTGAACAAATATACCAAACCGTTTAGGTACCAGTAACATTTGAATAAAATGGTTTTTTAAATAATTAAAATTTTGATATAGCGGCTGATTTACCTTAGTTTAGATGGGCATTGGGTTTTCTTGATTAACGCTCCTTATTTATTTTGAGTGATACATATAAATATTTGCACAGTAAATATTTGATACGTATGGGTAATATGTTTTAACTAAAGTAAAACAGTATAAAAATATTATAAAATAATAAGGTTTACACTTTTTCTGACTATAAATGCAACATTGATATTTTTAGTTTTTATCCTTATCCGTTATTTAAAATCGCAAGCAATGTTATAATTTTTACATAGGTACATTGAAAAACAATAAATTAAATACTTTTTCGATTAAAAAATAATAAAATTGAACCCCCACTTAGTTCGCTAATAGAAAATATTGAACAGGAGAATTACAAAGGAAACACGACACCATTCAAACACGACACTATTTCTGGAGTTTTAAATATATTTACAGTTATTAACTAAATAAAGCATCATTTTCAATTACATGTAAAGACTACAACAGAAAGTATGCATCTATGTAAAGGCTCTAGTTATTCTCGAATCGCCTGGAAGGTATTTGTTTTTGCTTTTCTCGGATAACTTCACTGTTCCTAGAAGCACGGCCGGCGGTGTGCGCAGCAAGCAAGCATTAATCTACAGGACACTACGAAACACACGAACGGTAATTACAAAAGGGGAACACGAGTTTTCGGGGCGGGTACGTACATACTTGATGCAGGATCGTACAAAACATGGGCGTAAATCATTAGATCATTCGTTTAAATATCAAAAATTCATTTATGTTTGCGTAGAACCACTGTCTAGGCCGTCGAAGACGTGGACGGTACGTCGTCCAGGTTGATAAGTGTAGCCCCGGCGCCGGTTGAGGATTCGTCGCCCAGACCCGGTACATTCCCCTCCTTGGGCGGCGGCGCCGGCATGGGTATTGCGATCGGACTCATTGTGCTGATCATGCGCGGCTCCGCCCGCGACGTTGTGATGGGCAGCTGGCTGGAGCTGCCGGTGGGCTTCAGGAATTCGGGCTGCGGCATCTGAGCGGGACCGGGACCATGACTGTGGCCATGGCCCGCTCTATGGCTGTGACTGTGGCCCGCGCCGTGGCTGTGGCCATGTCCACCGCCGTGACTGTGATGCTTCTGCTGCTGATGCGGCGCATGCTGGTGGTGGTGCTGCAGCTGCGACTGCTGCGGGAACGACTTGGGCAACTGGGAGTGGCGATTGGAGTCCGTGGTCTTCAAGCGCTCGCTTAGCGCCTTCAAAGCAATTTGTCTAAATAGAACAAAGATAGTCAGTATCTGGGGCAATAGTTTGGCCTGCCTATCTAAAGAACCAATAATTAGGTGTAATCATTAAATAGGTAATGAGGTCTTTAGATAGGCATAGTTAGAACTGATTAAACATATCATTTAGCTTGGACTTATACTCACCGCCTTCGCTCGATATCATGCGGATCCACGCCCGGCATTTGCACCGATATCGACGTCAAGCTGGCCGTAGATATCGTCCGCAGCGGAGTGGGCGTCTTGACCACGCCCGCCCGCAAACAGCAGTTGTAAATGGGATTAACCAATACGCTGATAAACGGCTGCGATACGTTCGGGAAGAAGCTGACGAACGTGAAGCTCTCCGAGCTGTCGCCACGCCCATTGGGATGGTGTTGGTAGAAGCGAAGATAGATCCAAGAAACCAGCGATCCGGAAGCAAACATGGCCGGATAAGTGCCGTCCAGGAGGCCAATGGCCCAGGAGATAATTGCGGCGATGAGCACGGTGAGGGGAACGTTCCTGGGTGGTAGAAAAAGATAATTGAATAGCATTGTTACTCATTATTTGCAATACAATTAGTTAGCTTATGGAAACAAACTACATATGATCGTATGTATACCTGCAGTACCAGCTGAATCATATACAAATTAATGAAACCCACGCCTATTTTACAAGGTCGGTGAGTCAGTGGTCCTGTAAACCATTTCAGCAAGTCCAAAGGTATGTGAACAGTTTGAAGTCTAAAGGTTTCATGAGTCGATGGGATTATTGTTATAGAAAATTCATCCTTAATAATATTTTTAACTTATTTATCCTATCAACTTTAAATACTAAAACTTGCAGTTGTTTCCTAATTATATTTATCATGCAAATGACATTTTAGTGCCCTGATATGCTACCCCCGGCTGCGGCATAACCAAGTGGCTCACCTATTGGTCAGTCGTCCGTAGCGCGTCTTGAAGATCAGGTGATCGGGCATTATCTGGCGCACGGCCACGCAGATGCCGGCCACGTAGCCGGCCAGGCCGTGGATGTGGACGTCGAAGAGGATCGTCGGATTCTTGGTGACCATGTAGTAGAACAGGTAGTAGACCGTAGTCAGCAGCGAGACGCCGAAGTTGCTCAGCGCGAAGAACTTGAACATCTCCAGCTGGCCCCACAGGGGCTCCAGCATCTTGCCGCAGAGGCCCACGGTGACCACATCGACGGCCACCTCCCACCAGTGCAGCTCGATGAAGCAGAACGTGAAGGCGGTCCATATCCAGAACTTGCCGTTGGGCAGGATGTACCCGGGCGTGACGCTAAGCAGCAGGATGGCGGTCTCTGAGAAGGAGAGCAAGTAGCCGAAGGTGGTGACCACGCAGATCAGGGTGATCACCGGCGAGGTGTTGTGCAGCAGGGCGTTCATCTGCTGCCAGATGTACGGCCAGTTTCTGGCCAGCGGAGCTGACATGGCACCGATCGCCTCTCCTGGAGTTCGCACGGCTTTCTGGGTGTCCCGGGAGCTCCTGCGCGGCGGACTCGATCCGGCGGATGCAAAGTGCGCTTCGATGCTTGTGGGCCTCTCAACTCAACACGTTCGGGGGGCGTTTAGGTGGCTCATTTGCTAATATTTACGATTTTGCTCCACTATTTCCAATTTTTGTTGCCCCAGCATGACCAGTCGCCGCTCCAGGAAAAATACCTTCGAATCGGCTTGATTTGGTCCCACTGATAGTGCGACAAGCGGGTAATCGACGATATCGATTTTCAAACATGGGCGCCATTTCCTAAGCCGAGCTTAAACATTCAGAGCCTATGGTTATGCATATTAGCCCTCAACTTCAGCTCATAAATCAATGACAAAATTCTGTATCCCTTAGTAACACCAAATAAGCCCCCATTAAAACACCCAATTCTTTTAAAAAAGTTATCTAATTTACGTTTTATTATGACAATTTGTATGCATGTGTTCGTT
Source organism: Drosophila biarmipes (assembly GCF_025231255.1). NCBI lineage: Eukaryota > Metazoa > Arthropoda > Insecta > Diptera > Drosophilidae > Drosophila > Drosophila biarmipes. The sequence goes on from NC_066612.1 coordinate 19,013,108, forward strand.
TGATGTACATCTTCGCTTTAATAATTTCAATGTCTCCGTTCACGTTGGTGTTTAAAGTATAATTCAATTGATTTAATATTAAAACAAGTTATTGCATTGAAATTCAATCAATTCGCAGAAATATTGAACTTAAGCAACATAGTCTCACATTTGAATACAACTAAAACTATTCAAAATAAAGTTTCTCTCATGCCCTTTTATGTACGACGCTTCTCTCGGTTTAGGAAGTTAGAAATAGCAGCCAAAGGCCTTACAATTTACGCTTGCTGTGGGTGTTATTGGACAGAGGACGAAAAAAAGAACCAATCAGGTAATTTAGTTTGTTTTTAATGGGAGCGAGCGAGCGTGTGGGAAGTATGATGAAGTATTTGTTACTGTTGATTGGATCGCGGGTGTTCTCCTAGGCTGCTTAGAACAGCAGCGTGCCCATGCCGCCCATCTCGGACTGCTCCTTAACGAAAATCTCAAAGTACTGGTAGATGATGGTCACCGCCAGCAGGATACCCGTTCCGGAGCCGATGGCGCCCAGGAAGTCGGCCATCACCGACAGCGCTCCGATGCAGAGACCTCCGAAGGCAGCCGCCGTTGGGATGTAGCGGTTCAGCTCGTGGATCATCGAGTTCTCGCGATGGCCGCGCATCACCATGTGCTGCTCCTTCAGCTGCTTGGCAACCTGCGGGGGAAAAAGGGATTCGTAAGCCATTGTATGGTTTGTATGGTCCAAGCACTGCTTACATCCTTGGCTGAGCTGCCGGACACATCGATCCAGGTCTTGGAGAAGAAGGCGCAGGAGCCCAACATGAAGACGATGTAGAGCAAGGCGTGGATGGGGTCGGTCAGGATGTGGCCCACGCTCTCCGGGGGCGAAAGGTAGTAACACAGACCTCCGATGGGGTAGGAGCGGGCCGGGCCGCCGCCACCAACATCAGCCCACACGCCCAGAAGGTTAATGAAGAAGTTGCCCTGGAACTTGACGGCCAGCATCTGGGAGATGACGTACAAGTTGGACACGAGCGCCGACTGCAGGATGATGGGGATGTTGGAGGTGTAGAACAGCTTGATGGGGTAGCTGCTGTACTGTCCACGGTAGCGGGCACTCTTGATGGGTAGGTCCACGCGGAAGCCTTGGAAGTATATGACCACGGCGAACACCAGCACGGTGGCCAGCAGGTTCATCAGGTTGGGCAGGTTCTGGCGGTAGAAGGCCTCGCGCAGGGCGCGCACCTTATCGTTCCTGGTGGCCATCAGGTGGAACAGGGCAATCACGGCGCCCTCGAACTCGGTACCGCGTCCCGTCGTCACGGTGGTGGGGCTGAACGCCTTCCACACGATGGTTTCGCAAATGTTGGTGGCAATGAAGAGGGAAATACCAGATCCCAGTCCGTAGCCCTTCTGCAGGAGCTCGTCGAGCAGCAGCACAATCAGACCAGCGGCGAACAGCTGGATGATGATCAGCAGGCAGACACCGGCTCCGATCTCGGACGGATCGCCGTACATGCCGGTCATCACATAGACGATGGCCTGGCCGATGGTGATCACCATGCCGAACAGCTTCTGGGCGCCGTTGAAGAGAGCACGATCCTTGGGCGTGTCACCGACCTCAATGATCTTCGCTCCGGCCAGCAGCTGCATGATCAGGCCCGAGGTCACGATGGGCGAGATACCCAGCTCCATGAGCGTACCACGGTTGGAGGCCAGAATCACACGGATCCAGTAGAAGGGATCCGCGGAGTCCGAGCTCATGATGCCGAAGAGCGGGATCTGGCAGCAGACCAGGAAAATGAACAGCGTGATGGCGGTCCATAGCACTTTCTCCCTGAATTGGATCTGGAATGGGGGAGAGTAAACAGTTCAGAGTGAGTCATGTTGAAAGTAGGTTTCTTTGTGGAAAATAAAAGGTTCCATAAGGAATTGCATAGTGTAAATATATTTAAATGCCAGAATTGTATTGTATTAATTTCTTATAAATTTAATGCATATTAATGCTAGCAAAGCATTGTTATTTACTTATTATTCTACATTTAAAAATTATGAAACATTTTTTCCTGATTTTTAGCTCCTAAAATGTTTCGTTTTTCTTAAAAGTTCTAGTGATCTTTCTGTAACTTTTCATTTTATATAAAATCAATGTAGCCCCACTTTTATATATTTTAAAGAGATCAAAAATTCATTATTTTCATTTTGGAACCATTGTTTTATAATAATGATATATTTATCCGGCTTAAACTTGGAACTAGTTTACCCTTGAAAGCAAACTCGGCAAATAAAGTGCCGCTATGTTGACCTACATGTCCGCTTCCCCGTGTGTACGTGTGGGAAATGTTTAAACAAAATCAAGTCAGCTACGAATCCGCAGTCGTCACCGCTGGCATCTGGGAGCAACAAAAACAAACGAAGCGAAGCTGACGTCGACGGCGTTCGGGTGGCTCTTCGGATGAGCCGAAGTTTGACACTTCCACGTAGCGTTTGGTTGTCAAAATCCGTGTAAGAGAGGTGTGTGAGTGTGTATAATAGGAGTATGGCAACAAGTAGCCAGGTGATAAGAAAGGTAGCAGAAGCGATGAGGTGGAAATCGGGCGGTTTATGAATGAAAACGTCAAGGAAACTCGTAAAAAACCATAAAACAATTACAATTATATTAATTTATAGCTGTTGAACCATAATATTTGGGTAGAAAACAGTAAATTTACTTACAAAATGAACAAAAAATGGGAAAACAAAATAAAATGTTGATTCGTCTTGTACTATAGGAGCTATTTCATCACATTTCAGCTACAGTTTGTTCTTTTCAGGGTGGTTTGCTGGCTGCCCATCGCCTACGAAATGAGGAGCAAACTGTTTGCGTGGCGATGTTCGCTTTTGACAAGTGAAAGCAACCACAAAACGCGTGCGCTGGCAACACTGGCCAAAGTTGAGAGATTAGCTCACTTCAGGGAAAACTCACAAAAACGCAGAAAGACCGCTAGTTTCCACACTGCTTAAAACATTTCTGGGGACACCACACTTGCGATGCATTCTCGAGAACTTTAACCCTCGAATCAACGCTTGTTATACACACCTTGCGCTCGGGCTTTGCGATTTCCGGCAGTATACTGCAGAAGGGTTTGATAACTTCCAGGAACTTGACTGCAAATAGTGAATGAAAACGGAGGCATTAGACACGCGATGCAGACTCTTTGGCAACCAGCAATTGCAGTTTTCTCGGTTTTCGGGTTCGCCGAATCTTTTTTGTATACGTAAGCAGCGAGCGACGGGGTGCGAGAGAGAGAGCGGCATCGCAGGGGCGGCACTTTCACACAAAACCGCTGCACTCCGGAGCCGCAGACTGCGGCCGTTCTACTTACTTCCCATTTTGCCGGACTTGTGCTAGCGCTCGCCTGGGAACTGGGTGGGTGGCTTGCTTAATGCACTTTCTACACAAGAACTGGAAAGTCTCACTTTCGAGGGCGCAGCGAACGCTTCAAATTTCAAAAACCGAATGGTCGAAAATACGAGGCGAGCAGACGTCGTTGACGTGTCAAATCAGAGGTGGGGCGGCCGCGATTGGCCTAGTTTTCGGGAATATCGATGTTCTATCGACTATCGTTCGGCTCCGCTCTCTCGTTGACAGGCGAAACGTCAAAGGTTGCCATCTGTCAGCCTAGCAGCCACCCACGCTCTGTTAAATAATGACATTTATGTTAATGTTATACCCTCCCCTCATCTCACACACACGGAGATTTTCATTTAAATCATTCCAAAATTTACTTGTACGTTTTGATTTTTTTATAAAAAAAAACTAAAAATATATTTAGAATAATAAATTTAGAATTCGCAGTCCATCGAGGATTATTTTCTTGAATTTTGGGTTTGAGGACCGTAAACTAGGGTATTATCAGGCTTCTTTGTAAAGCCCACTTTTTTGCTGCTTTTAAATCGCCTAAAATAAATATTTTTTTAAAAACAAGGAGAGTTTCTTAACAGTGCCCAAAAAGGGCCACCCGTCAGCCGAGACACCCTCCCTGTCAAAAAAAGCACCTTTGCCGATAGTGCCACCGCCAGTTTGACAGCTCTAGAACTCTCCAACTTGACAACAATACAAACAAACACACTCAGTGCATTTCAGGCAGCCAATAGCAATAATATGTGGGAGAATGAAAATTCCCACTGCCGAGCGTAAAAAAACTGGCAACAACGGTGGCGAGTCCGAGCGCAAGGAAAAGCCAGAGCAGTGAAGTGAACGTGAGCAAAACCGTTGACACTTTCGGGCCATAATGTCTGCGTCGGTGGTTTGTGTTGACCTGAGTTCGGAATCCGATGAAGAGGTAATTTCCCGATTTCCCAGCGGACTCCCCGCGTGCTTGTGTGTGTGTAAAAAAGTACAGTTGGATTTAAATAGGCTCGCTGGCTGAGTGTGTGTGCGTGTTTCGTTTCACATAGTGTGGAATTAATTTTTTCGCGCTGCTTTTATTGAGAGCGAACGGAGACACGAACTTGCGGAGCCCCCACGCACACAGATGCAGGAGTGGGCAGTGCTGCCAGACGGTGCGATTGGAGACTTGGCGACTCTTGCAATTGCAGTGGCGATATTGGACTTTAATTACACTAGGCGTGGAAAAGAGCGAGCGTGAGAGCGAGTGCTCTGGTCTCCTCCTCTGGAGAGTGTGGGGTTAAGACGCAATTCGTCAGGTAAAAATCGGGCGGTTGTCTCCGCTGATAGGCTTCGAAATCGAATCTACTCTCCAAAGCGCGCGCTCGCGACTCTCCAAAACCGCTCGCACTCACACACCCGCAGTGGGCCGCTGCTGATTTCGTTTGTTATTATTTTGATTCTCGAATTTAAAATGCAGCCGAACCAACAGGTCGCCTGCAGTTCTGCTTTAAAATAAACCAGGGAACAACAGATATTTGTGTAATATTTGTTATTGCTCAGAAAATATTAATTAATTGTCAGCTAATTTAGATCATAATTGTAATATGAATGTTTTGGTTTAAATAAGAACAATTATTTATAAATTAAAAAAACAACAATTTATTACAGAGTTAAGGCAGGATCTATACATTTATCAATAACTAAATGTTTTATAAATTGAATAATATACATAATTAATAATTTAATTTTAAAATGATTTCTTAAAATATAAGGTACGACTTTAATTATATTTTATTTATATTCCCTTTACACAAGTCTAAAAAAAATATATTTTTCAAAAAAAAAATTAATTTATCATAACTTGATTTGATTCTTTTCATTGTCCCAACTTTTTATAATACAACATTGTTTTAACCTTCCTTTAAATGTGATGTGTGACTTTTTATATCTCAACATCGTTTTTATTTAAAATAACTAACTTATTTTACAAAATAACATTAAGAATAATACCAGAGTAGGTAATCATTATTTATAGCTTACCACTGAATTAGAATTTTCTAACTATTTAATTTTATTTCAGTCGAATAATGGAGCCAAACGAAGACGACTCGAGGACCCCCTGCGGCAACTGGCCCCTTCCGTCTCCAGACCAAGTTTGCCCGTCAAGCTTGTGAACATACCAAAGGCATCCCTCGGACCCGCGACGGGAGCACCAGGAGCAGGGGTAGGAGCAACACCCGCAAGGGCGTTTCCAATCCCAGCCGATCCCCTTCGGTCCATGCACATCCCCAGTGGCATCACAGTCACCAAACACCAGAAGAGCATCCTGACCACAAATGGCAATCTGACCATTTCCCTGGCAGAGACCAACAACAATAAAAACAACAGCAATAACAACAACACCATCAGCTACAACAACAATGTGAAGCAGGTGAAGTTGGGCGCCGGCCAGAAAGTGGCCTGGTCGGTGAGCAGTAAAGCGCCCAGTCCCAACGCCGTGATAACCACCGTGCCCAGCCACCAGGTGAAGGTGACGCCTGCCAATCAAATACGGGTGACAGCCGGAGCCAAAGTCATCCAGTCGCCCATTCGAGTGACGCCGAAAATAGTCCCAGTGAAGATTCAATCGCCGGTTGTGATAGGTCAGCCCCAGCAACAGCTAAAGGTGCAGCCCCAGCAGCTAACGCCGCAGGCCCAACAGCTAACGCCGCAGCCGCAGCTTCAGCAGCAAAAGGCGCAGCCACAGCAGATAAAGCCAATAATTGTGGGTATAACCAAGCCAAAAGCTTCCATGGGACAAATGTTGCATCAACAACAGCAGCAGCAAAAGTCGACGCTACCAGGACAAGTACCACAGCGGATTGTAGCAGGACAGCAGCAACAAAGGGCATCGCTGGGTCAACTGCAGCAACAGCAGCCACCCAGATTCTTGATTAATCCGCTGCAGCAGAAACCGAAACCACTGCATCCGCCTCAAAAGTCGCTGGCAAGACCGCCTCAACTGTCAGTTCCACAGAAGACAGCGGCCGTGGGGCAGCCCCAGCAGCAACCAAAGGCTGCTGGGGGACAACAACAGCAGCCCAAGGCTATTGTGGGACAACAGCAGCAACCACAGGCTGCTGGGGGACAACAGCAGCAGCCCAAGGCTATTGTGGGACAACAGCAGCAGCCAAAGGCTATTGTGGGACAACAGCAGCAGCCAAAGGCTATTGTGGGACAACAGCAGCAGCCAAAGGCTATCATGGGACAACAACCACAACCAACGGTTATCGTGGGACAACAGCAGCAACCAAAGGATGCTGTGGGACAACAGCTGCAGCCAAAGGCTATCATGGGACAACAGCCACAACCAACGGTTATCGTGGGACAACAGCAGCAACCAAAGGCTGTTATGGGACAACAGCAGCAGCCGAACGCTATTGTGGGACAACAGCAGCAACCAAAGGCTATCGTGGGACAACCGCAGCAAACAAAGGCTATCGTTGGACAACAACCAGAACCAAAGGCTATCGTGGGACAACCGCAGCAAACAAAGGCTATTGTGGGACAACAGCTGAGGACCTCTTCGTCGCAGCCACTGCCACAGAAGATACCCACAGTACAACTTCCACAACAGAAGACTTCCCTGGGGCCAGTCCAGCCAAAGCAAAAGCCACTTAAGTCACCTGTAGAGCAACAGCAACAACAATTGTCTTCTCTATTGCAATTGCAACAGCACCGAATATCCATAGGACAACTGCAGTTACAGGGAGCGATGATGGGTCAATTGCAACAGCTACAGATGCCGCAGAAGTCGGTCCTGGGACTAATACAACAGCAACCCAAGGTTTACCTGGGACAACCACAGCTTCCGAGGGTTCCAATGGGTCTGCTGCGGCCTCTGCCACAGTCCCTGCAGCAAAATTTAACGGTGACTCCGATCCCGCAGTCGCCGAAGACACAAATGGCCCAACAACTTATGAATTCTGTGATAAGCCAAAAAGTTCCAGCTCAGCAACCGTCCTTACCAGTGTTCAACGAAATCACACACAAATCGATGACGATTCAGAAGCTACCCGTGTCGCAGAAAGCACCCACGGTGGTGAAGGTTCCTCCGAAGATATTGACCCAGCAAACACCACCTCCTGCTGTGACAAAGTTCCCTCCCAAGCAGATGTTTCCCCAGCAGACGCCGCCACCCGCTCATCTACTGCAAAAGCGGCCAGCGCCGCAAGCGCCAATGCAAACTCCTCCGTGTGCACACCGTCCACCGATGGTTAGACCTGCGACAGTGACCAAGATAACGCCGGTGCCTCCAAACGGCAGAGCAGGCTTTCAGATGAAGGTTCAGCCAGCTGGAGTGGTCAACGCCGCAACCGCCATCATGAGTGCAGCCCGTACTTTGCCATTCAGAAGCTCATCCCACAAGTCCGCCACTCCGCCACCAGCTTCAACGCATCTCCAGGGATTCACAACCAGTGCCACGCCTCCGCAGCGTCTGCTAGCCACTCCGCCGCATTGTGCGGCCGCCCTGAATGAACCACTGCTGCTCAACCTACCGCCCACCACCAGCATAACGCCCCAACTTACGCCCACGACAACTCCGCCGCCAGCTGGACTTCCGGCGGCAGTGCAGCAACACCAGTTGGCCAAGGCGGCAGCCTTCAAGTTAAACTCCTTGCCCGGTGCGAGCATCTCTCCAGTGATTAGGACTCCAGCTAGCACTGTCAAACGCATCCAGCCCATCACCGTGCTCAAGAAATCGGATGAGGAATGGCGGAGGCATATTCTCGAGCAACAGCAGCAGCAACAGGAGCAGCAAAAGCAGCGCAATCAATTGCAGTCCACCTCAACGCCAACAATTGTCCTTGTGGAATCTCCGCCTACAACGCCGCCCACGGACAAACCGGAAACGGATCGCAGTACAAATACCGCGGAGAAAACGCCTCCGATGAAGTCGATTACAATAAACAGACCCAATAGCCTGAAAAGACCTGCTCCGGTGACTCCTTTTCTGAGACGGTCCGTAAATGTTATTGCAGAAATCGTAGATTTGGATGAGTTGCCCGATTACTCGCCGGAAAAGCGAAGGAAAGAGGAGCCGTTTCCAATTCCGAAGCCCCAGGCAGCTATGCCGCCAGTAGTAACCCCCTTTACACCAGAATACGCGGCTCTTATTAGGCTATGTCGCGAGGTGGACCCATCAGAGGACATGGAGCGCCTGGTTACGGGGAAACTGACAAGGTATTACCAGAGTGCGCCCGTGAGCTTCTTGGTGTCGCGTGGCTTTCGCCAGTTGCTGGATGTGACCATAGCACGGATCCGTAGCGAGCCGGACGTGGTGTACGTACACCTCAAGAATTTGGTGGATGAGCTGAAGGCGCAGAAAATGGCTCAAGTAGTATCGGAAGGAAAGGCAGTGCCGTTCGCCATAGAACACCCACATCCAACACCTTTTAACCCGGTGGGGACCGTCGACTTGGAGGAGGATTCCGATTCGCCCACTACCGACCAACGTACCAATGAGCGCATCCGACAGTTGAATCGCACGCTGCACTCCATCACCAAGCGTATTAGGATGTTAGAGGACGCTGAAGTGGACTTGAACGACGACGACTCCAGCTATCTCCAGGTGGAACGTTTCAAGAAGCGCGCTCTCCAAATCTACGAGAAAATCTGTGATCTAACCGGCGAGAGCAAGAGTGCCCGCCGCCAACTGAAACCCATCCAATTCAAGGCTACGGCCTACCCGCACTTCAATCGCACTCTGTCGGCCTTCGTCAACAGGATGCGGGAGTTTCCCGATTACCACGATGTGCTCCAGATTCTGGAGCACTGCAATAAGGAGAAGAAACTAGGACTGGCCAACTTCGAGATGAAGAGTATCGGTAAGGCATCAATTGTAACTAGCAAGAAGAATATTTAGCACATCATTTTTATTATTTCAGCCTACGATGCCTTTGCTAAAGTTGGTAAGCTGCTGCAGTCTCGTCGGAAGACGGATCTTTACGAAACCGTAACCCACTTCACGGCCAATGTCAAGGATCCGGCGTCCAGCGACCCTGTGCTGCTCGCGAAGTTAAAGGAGAACAACAAAAAACAAACCAAAATAAGTGATGTCCTGGAAAAGTGAGCACAAGTCAGGAACTTCAGATCTGCTTGTATCAAATGTTTTTTTTTTATAATGGGTTAGGGGTGATAAATTATTCTATTTTTTTTTTTTTAAATCCTTATTTGTCGACCACGGAAAACAAGCAGTACTGAATTCAATATAGTTTTCCAATCTAATATTTCGCATTAATTTTAGGTATGCCCGCGAGCAGGATCTCAATGCGGAGGAGCGCCAGGAGGCGCGCCTGAAGGAGAAAAGGCTAAAGCAGGAAAAGGCCGAAGCGGAGGCCGCCAAGCTGGTTGCTTTGGCGGCAGAAGACGACCAGCCCTGCACAAGTGCCCAGGCAGCAGCTAAGGCCGCCGCCATTTCCGCCCTGATGAAAATATCATCAGGTCGGGGGAACGGCAACGAAAAAAGAAACTCCTTTGAACTAAAGTTGTTAAAACTGGTCGACGAGGAAGAGGACTCGGAGGAGGACGACGCGGATTCGGAGGACGGGGATAATGATGTCGACGAGTTTGTGGACAACTTCAAAGCCAACGGCGAAGTGAGTGACGCCGACTCCGATGCGGAGGAAGAAACATCACCAAAGAAAGATCCGTTGGCGCCCGCCGAGGAGGAGGATGATGTGATAGAAATAACGAGAGCCGAGACTGGCAACAAGGTTGACGTAGCCCCGCCTAACGGCAAGCTGAAGATTATGTCGGTCTCTAGTCTGAACGCCAACTTCGTCCACGTGCAAGAGTCGCTCACAAAATCCAATCTCTTGCCGAGTGCCAGGCCTGTCATCGCAGACCAGATTGTCATTTCGGATGAGGAGTCATAGAAAAAGTGGTACACGCAGCCTGTCTGCACCCCTAGTTAAGTTTATTTATTCAATATGATCCAATTATCCAGATTAAGTTCGGTTTACTGAATGTTCCCTTGTTTATGCTTTGAAAAGGCAAACAACCCCATTTTGTAGGATGATTGTTTTTACCTATTATTATGCATTGGGCCGAATAGTATTTTTTCACATAGTTCACTCGTTATTAAAGGATTCCGTACTACATTGATTATTGCATCTTAATTACACAAGTATGTACAATCGAAAGCTTTTCGCTAGCCAAGAGTCACAGAGTCATTCTCTAAAACTATTTCGACTTATTTCAAAGCAATTGACGAAGTCAGTTTTTATACTGCAATGGTAGTACGCTTTCGAAATAAAACTTGTTTTTATGCGAATTTAAGCGATCAAGATTCAATAGTCTTCATTTGTCACATGTTAAATATTAAGCCTTAACAAATGTTTTAGGAAAAATGTATGCAATTGTAACTAAAAAATGTACCAGATTTTACACTTATTGTGTAAAAGGAATTAAAAGTGCTTGGGTTGTTTAAACATTCTTTTGCTGGAAATTAAGCTCCCTTAGCAGATATTTAAGGAATGCACAAAGTACCCGAATTATTTCCGTTTTGCGTTCAAAGAACTAACATTGCCTCATGTTGCCCCTACATATTTTCGGTAATCGAATCATCCGTACAAACCCCGCCACGCTAATTTATTAAAAGTCCGTACCCGTCGGGTACAAGCCACAGAACTATCTCTAGTGTACATATGGAATACTACTAGTCTAAGCCTAAGTTAGTTGTACAAAATAAAGAGAATGGTGAGAAAATTTAACTGAAATCGGGGCTCTGCCTAGTTTATTCAATCCGAATGTTGCGCAGGAACTTTGATATATCCGATTCGTCGACGGACGTCTCTTCGATGATATCGAAGTGGTCGTATTTTTGAAAGAGCTTGAAGCTGGACTTGAATCCACTCTTTTTTAACACGTCGGAGAAGCGGCGACCCTGCTCGATGAATGTGGGGCTGTCGTGCTCCGCGGCCACCACGTAGATCTTGGTGGAGTTCCAAATGGCCACGTCGGTGTACTCCCACAGCATGGGCGACACGGCCTCCACATTGCGCTGGGTGAGTCCCAGAATGTTCTTCGGGTTCACCGATTCGAGGGAGTACAGCTCCCGCAGATCGTAGACGCCGCACAGGAAGACCAAGGCCCAGACCATCTTGCTCCTTTGCGGGTTGATCATGTCCTGGTGCTTGAGGATCTGGGCCAGCAAGTGGGCGCCGGCCGAGTGACCGGCGAAGGTGATCTCCAGCACATTGGTCATCTCGGCGTAGTCGAAGATCCAGTTGAGGAAGTCGGTGAACTGCAGCATCAGCGTCTCCAGGTTGACGTCGGGGCACAGGTTGTAGTCCATGACGGCCACGCGGTAGCCCCGCCGCACCAGAGGACCCACGATGGAGCAGGACGTGCTCATGTCCATCTCCTGCCAGTAGCCGCCGTGCACGAAGACGAAGAGCGGCGCCTGGTTGGGCGTCTTCTCGTTGTAGAACACGTCCACCAACCGACGACCTGCTCCATAGCGCATGTGGTCCACACTGATGCCCTGCTTGGCGGTCAAGTCCCTTTCATCTGAAAAAGTACCCTTAAGTCTGGATCTATAAGAAGGAATCCCTGGACTTCGCTTACGCTGCTTGGTCACCCGAACGAAGTGCTCTAGGACCGCCAGGTTTGGTTCCGGTTCATCTTGGAATCTTGTGGTAAAATAGCTTGGAAAGTACTCCCGGTCGAGATCTTTGCACTTCGGATTGTACATTTCTGATAAGAAATAGAAAAACACTGGCTCTTCCCTTCTGAGATTAGAAAGGCAAAGTATCTTGTACTCAAACTGGGCTGCAACCAGTGGCTTGGGAACTGCGTCTTGCGGTCAAGTGTAATGCAATATTAAGCTCAATTGTTAGAACAAGTCAAACCGGATTGCCACAGAAAACCGTTAGCTTTTAACGTATAATTGAGCTTTTGAACAAACATTTGGGAAAGAATTGGTCTGTGCAGCACTGAGCACCAGGGGTTTAGCGATAAGGCGATCTTTGGGGTTTTTAAATCAGGGGTGCTCAAATCCGCCCTACGGCAGTGCCTTAAGAGAGCACTCGATGAGTGTGCGAGACAAAATAAAGCATTTTCGGATTAGCTATATTATATATAACCTCGCTCTTATCTATAAGGGGCAGGTCTAGCTTCGGTTAACTACAAAAACAAATGAGGATGATCATTGAAATTGTTGTTGAACGTTTAGTAGGGCAAATAGATAACTGCCTAGTGATATCCATAAGAATAAGTAACATCAAAGGGAAAACATTTTAAAAATTTTGAGCAGAAACACAACTTATCGCTTTGAAAAAGGTGTTTCAATCGTAAAATACTTTAAAGCGAGTTTAAAAAATAAAATAATTTTGTTTAATGCTAAACCTAATAACATTAATACTATTAATACTTAAAAATATAAACAAATTTTGACGGTATTGTACATCATTTTGGGAACACCCTTGAAAACAGAAGTTTACGAAATACCCGTAATGAACTTATTTTTAAAAAGCTAGTATATAATACTAATATTTATATTTGAAATAGAAGACGCTGGAAGCTAAAGTCCTTCGGCCCAGAACAGTTTTAAATATATTAAAATATATTGATAGTTTTTTTAATTGCTTACGGAATACCCCTAATAACATTTAGGGAAAGACTACGAAATACCCATAGCAAAAATATTCCGATGTTATCGCTATCGGCACTATCGATAGACAGCTCAACTTTGACAACTCGACGGCCAACTCAGCCGAAAATAATTTTGTTTGCTTCAGAAATTTACAATATCCAGCGAAATGAGCCGCCAGCAGAACGATGAGGACACCAACTCGGCGCTGTTCGACGCCCGCAATGAGTACTACATCGGCAACTTCATGGGCTCTATCAACTTTGTGCTGCCCGAGCAGGGGACCGCAGGAGCAGAGTTGTTGTCCTACATGTACCTGTCCTACTTGGCCATCGACTCCGGGCGCATAGTGGCCTCCGACATCAAGGAGGGCAGTTCCTCGCCCCTGCAGGCCCTGCGGCTAGTGCACGAAGCCTTCGAACAGCCCTCGCGGACGGAGGAGCTGCTGGAGAAGCTCACGGACAAGGTGGCCGGGGGGGAGGACGAGACGAACATCTGGCACATCGCCACCGCCATTGTCTACTGCCACGACGGGCAGTTCGAGAACGCCCTGAAGATCCTGCACGGCTCCACCAATCTGGAGTCCATGGCGCTGTCGGTGCAGTGCCTGCTGCGCTTGCAGCGCGTCGATTTGGCCAAGCAGCTGGTGGCCAAGATGCAGGAGATCAGCGATGACGCCACGCTCACTCAGCTTGCCCAAGCCTGGGTGGCCCTTTCCCAGGGCACGGAGCAAATGCAGGACGCCTTCCACATCTACCAGGAGTTCTGCGAGAAGTTTAAGCCCACTCCGGTCCTGCTCAATGGCCAGGCGGTGGTGCATCTGGGCCTGGAGCGGTACGAGGAGGCCGACTCCGTGTTGCGCGAGTCGCTGCTGAAGAAGCACAACGACTACGACACCCTTATCAACCTGATGGTGCTGGCCCACCTCACGGCCAAGCCGGCGGAGTCCGTCACCAGGAACCTAGAGCAGCTGCGGCAGTTCTATCCCAAGAGCGACTTTGTCACCGATCTGGACAAGAAGTCGGCCGAGTTTGACCGCCTGTGCCTGCAGTACGAGCTTGATGGCGGAGAGAAGCTGCTTGCCGTCTAGACATAAGAAGAAATTCCAAATAACCATTTATCAAAACCTTCTGTTTATGTATTAAACTACAATAAAAATGTATTAGAAATGTATGAGGTAGTGGAGAGCACATCAGTAGCTGAAAGGATAAAAGAGGTATAAGTCGAATTATTGATAGTACATATAAGATCTGGGTTTGTTTGGTTACCCACTTCTGTTTGAAGCCATATTTCTTGCGTTCGTAGAACAGATCAGTCTTGGAGCTGCCCAGATTCACGATCTTGGGGCAGCCATCGCGCTATAAAGGCAAAAATGAGGATTATTAAAATGTTTTCTAATTAAATTAGGGAGCTCGCTACTTACGTCCTTCTCCTGAATGGTGCAGGACTTGCAGTAGTAGGCATCGGAGACCCCGGGTCCGCCGCAGATGACGCACCTTCCCTGGTAGGATCCGTAGTTGCACTCGTCGCAGATTCGGACCAGGGTGCAGGGCCTCACATAGGAGTCGCAGATCACGCACTTTCCGTCGTCTTTCTCGCACAGGCGTCCAATGGCTGCCGCATGGGAAGGGGAAAGTGTAATAGTATAGAATTTCCCTGTATTTAAATCGTATTTCATTAAGAACTCACCCACGCCTGGCTGCTTGCGGCAGAAAATCAAATCCGGATGATGCTTGGCCATCTTTTAAAGGGGTTGTTACAGAAAAGCAGGAGAAAAACAATTTCACGAAATATTTGCGGCTTTTCTAGTGTGACCCTTTCGCGTTACTTCAAGATTCCTTTTTTCTTTCTGTAAAGACATTAGCCCTTGTGTCACAACCAGGCATTTTTAGATCAGAAGAGGAGTGGGGGTTGCTTAATATCTCGAATTATTTTTAGGTGATATGTATTTTAATATGCACGAAATGAATAATGAACTTGTTTTTACTAGGTATTTCTTTTATTTGCAATTACAAAATACCTACTTTTTCATCTCATAATTTTATCTAACAGCCGTTGTCTGTAAAGATTATAAATGATTAATGTTAATATCGTAATACGTTTATTATTGTTTAAAAAGATTAATAGCAATGAAGAATTACGAAAAAGAAAAACTAAAATAATAATATTTCTTATAAATTATAAATGAAGCATTTTGAATTGTTGTTGCAGTTCTTTTTTCTAAGAAGTCAAAACGTTTTAATCACCCTAACCAACGGGTGATTTGGCAACCCTGCACCGTTGCAGGTTGGCCACTCACAACGGCTCGTAAACAACAACAGCTGTGGGCGCTCCCACGCGAATGGCACTGCAATTTATTTTCTGTATTCGGTTTGAGCTTTGTTCCAAATAACTGCAAAAACACAACCAAAATGCAACAATTTA
The DNA here is from genome assembly GCF_025231255.1 of Drosophila biarmipes. Classification (NCBI taxonomy): domain Eukaryota; kingdom Metazoa; phylum Arthropoda; class Insecta; order Diptera; family Drosophilidae; genus Drosophila; species Drosophila biarmipes. The sequence continues at coordinate 19,028,518 of NC_066612.1, forward strand.
GCTAGGAATTTGGCTGGGAAGAAGGACCAACAACCAGCGCTCTAGAAAGGAAACCAGCGAGATGTCACAGGCTGCATCCACGACGCAAAGTGCAACCGCTGCACCGGTGGGCAGCAGACGACCAGTGGCCAATGAAGTGGGCGGCGTGGGCGTCATTGGGACCACCATGTCGGCTAGATATGGCGAAACGGAGTGGGAAGCGCGGGAGGTACAGAAGTCTGGCTATCCGGATTTCCCTTATATTAATCCACTCTCTCCTCCCCCAGTCCCAGAGGCAAAGGGAACTGCACGAGGCTCGTGCCAGGGCGGCGCAAATGGAGAAGACCATGAAGTGGTGGTAGGTGGAGAGGCTAATCCTTGTTAAATTTCTCTGCTAATTACAACTCTTCGTATCCGCAGGTCCGATTGCACTGCCAACTGGCGGGAGAAGTGGAGTAAGGTAAGGAGCACGGTTGCCATAGCTTCCCAGTTGGTTCAATATCGCCGGTATCCAATAACAAAACTTTTCACTTTTCGCAGGTTCGCAACGAGCGGAACAAGGCCAGGGAGGAATCTAAGCAGCTAAGCCTCAAACTGGACGGCGCCATGAAGGAGGCCCACTCCCTGAAGCGGGAGAAGAACGATCTCGAGATGCAGATCACGCAGCTGAAGAAGGAGATGGAGAAGGTGCACTCGCTGATGATGAAGCACGCCGGCCAGTTCCATCGGGCCGACACCAGCGAGGATGCGGAGGCCAACGGAAGGGATGCCAACTGCTCGCCTGATATCTCCTCGGACGGCTTAAAGAATATAAATAGCGAGGATGGCCTGGTCACCAAGTTGCCCAACGACGTCAAGGACCTGGACATTGAGGAGTTCGCCCTTAAGGGTGCCATGCCCAAGCACCTGACCGAGTTGGATGCGGCGGCAGCTGCCGAGGAGAAGCGTTTAATTCAGCAGTTGTCCAAGGATGATTTCGACGAGGACTACTTGCTGCAGAAAATATCTATGCTGCAGTTGCGACTGGACGAGGCACAGAAAACCCTTCAAGCGGAAAGGGAGTGAGTAAACTCTAGTCCACCTACAATAGTATTTGCTAAAATGGAGAACATTTTGTAGTGAGAAGCTGGAGCTGCACAAAAGCATCGAGAAGCTGACACTGGAGATCCAGGATGTGCGCGGTCGTCAGGAGGAGATGCGCTCGGCCAAACAGGAGGCAGTCCGAGAGCTACTAACTCTTCAGGAGCAACATCGCGCTGAGATGCGCATCGTTAACAACTCGCTGCAGGAGGAGATTGCGGCCCGTGAAAATCTCGAGCGTCGGTAAGCAGGAAGGCACCTTATATGTTAGCCAGATTCTAATCATAGCATTACTTCAGCCTCACAGAACTTCGCACTGAGCTGGAGCATCTGCAGGCGGAGAACGCATCAGAATGGGGCAAGAGGGAGCGCCTGGAGTCCGAGAAACTGGCCATGGAGCGGGACAACAAGAAGCTGCGTGCCGAGTTGCGGGACTACCAAGAACGATCCGACCGCAAGTGCCGACCCATGCAGGCAAATGACGTGGAGGTTCGGGCATTGCAGCAGGAACTGTCCGAGCGCAACAAGGAGATCAGCGAGGTGAAGATGTCGCACGCCAAGCTAAAAAAGCTGCTGGCCGAAACGAACACGGAGCTGGGACACGCCGTGCGCCGGGCCGAGCAGTACGAGGCGGAGGTAAGTAAATCCACACCCGAAAACCTTATCGGATGATATATGGATCAGATTACACATATCAGCTTATCGCTCGAAGAAAATAAGCGAGTGCTTGGAGATGAAGCAGCTTTGATCGCCCAATCCAATTTGATTAACATTTATTCACATGGACAGTCAAACATAAAACTATTTAGTAAATGCAGTACTTTAGTAAGCTCCATGAAGGCAAGTTAGTTAGCGAATGCAGCTATTCCTGTTATGGCTCTTCCCAGGATCAAGGCGTGTATGTCGTGCGTTCCTTCGTAGGTGTTAACCGACTCCAAGTTCATAACATGCCTGATCACATGATACTCGTCGCTGATGCCATTTCCACCCAGCATATCCCTCATTTGGCGCGCAATATCCAGGGATTTGCCAGTGTTGTTCCGCTTCAGCATCGAAATCATTTCGGGCGTGTGCAGCTTCTGGTCCTTGAGGCGACCCAAATGCAGACAGGCCTGAAGGCCCAGAGCAATCTCCGTAGTGGCGTCGGCCAGCTTCTTCTGGATCAACTGGTTGGCAGCCAAGGGGCGACCGAATTGCTTGCGGTCCAGTGTATACTGACGAGCAATCTCCACGCAGGTCTCGGCAGCTCCCAGGGCGCCCCAGGCGATTCCGTAGCGGGCATTGTTCAGACAGCTGAAGGGCCCTGTGAAGCCCACCACATTGGGCAGCAACTGCTCCTCCGGCACTCGGACATCGTCCAGCAGAATCATACCCGTGGGCGAAGCACGCAGCGAGAACTTTCCCTCGATTTTGGGCGTGTCCAAGCCTAGGCCGGATATCTTGCGATCCACCAGGAAGCCTCGAACCTTGCCGTCCTCGCACTTGGCCCACACCACAATGACGTCGGCAATGGGTGCACTCGTAATCCAGGTCTTGGATCCATTCAGAATATATGTCTTGCTCTGGCTGTCGTATTTGGCACGGGTTTCCATGCCAGCAGGATCACTGCCATGGTTTGGTTCAGTCAGGCCGAAGGCACCTGGATAACGATATGATAAAATGTGGTTCCTAAGATGCCTGATCGCATGGACGAAAAGATTAGGACTCACCAATCAGCTTGCCCTCCGCCATGCTGGGTAGATAGCGCTGCTTCTGCTCCTCGGAGCCAAAATCATAGATTGCACCCATGGCGAGAGAGCTCTGGACACTTACGGCTGACCGATAGGCGGAGTCAACGCGCTCCACCTCGCGGGTGAGCAGTCCATAGGCCACACTGGAGACCCCGGCGCAACCGTATCCCTTGATGGTGCAGCCCAGGACTCCCAGGCTGCCGATCTCCTCCATGATCTTCTTGTCGAACGTCTCCAGGCGGTTGGCCAACTTCACGCGCGGCAGCAACTCCGCCTGACAGTATCCACGGAAGGCATCCCGAATGGCCACCTCCTCCTCGGTCAGCTGGCTCTCCAAGTTCAGCGGGTCCTGCCAGTTGAACTTGGGAGCTGCCACCTTGGAGCTCGAGCTGGCTAAGCGGCGCGCACAAGGCCTCAGTTTGCTGATTACACTTTGCGCAATCATTTTCCTATTTTGTTCTGGTTGTTTGGTGGGAAGTAATCAGCCGGTTCTCCAGAGAACAGCTGCTCGATTCGACGTCCGGCGAGAGAATGAAGAAAGCTCTAGTCTACAGCGAGAGCTTTTGCCCGTTCTTCTCGCGGGTTCTTCTCTTCTTAACGCCCCGCTTTGTTTACCCCAAAACAATATTGTTGTTATGCCCGATCCCAATCTGCGGGCTCTAAATTTTTCGCATTATCGCACTTATTCTGACTTGACGATAGAAACCAAGAGTGAAGTGAATGGGAAGAAATTTTTCCAATCCCGAGCGTTATCAACACTCAGCGGGGGTCAAGCTAATCAGTGAGATTTGAAGTCTGAAAGACACGCCCCTTGTATTGTCGTTGCATTTGCTGCGATTTATGCTTCAGAGATACATGAGTACATGGGTGTATCAACGTCCAATTCAATAAGTTCTTTGAGGTTCGAGAATTCGGGTTCATTTCTAAGCAATTTTTTTTACAAATTCTCCAAAGGCTTTAAAGTTTCAAAATAAGAAATGTCATAAAAGGTATAACTTAAATGGAAATCGAATAATGGATTAACCCATTATTATTATCGAAATTCTTAATGCCTGTACTAGCTTATTTCAGGGAATTATCTTATTAACTATTTAAATAATTTATTAATACCTCATACCTATGCCTGTTTTTAAATAAACAAATCCTATTATCCTATTCCGTTTTCAAGGTAAAGCGCCTCCGCCAGCGCGTAGAGGAGCTAAAACGGGAACTAGCAGGTGCTGAGGACGAACTGGATTCGGCGGTGAACCAAGTGCGCCGATTGCAGCGCTCCAACGATGAGCTTGTGGGACAGACTGAGGGGCTACAGGTGCAGATACAGCACCTGCAGAATAGGTAAGACCCGCCGAAATATTCACTTCTACACACTCATAAGTCTGAGGACTAACTCTAATAACAACTAACCTTCCAATGGTGCTGGCTTGGCTAACAACCTAACTCCTAACCCCCTCCTAACCCACCGAAACAAGACGTGCCCCGAGTCCCCAGCTGCGGGGAATGGGCGGGGTGCAGTTGAGGAACAAGATTGCCGTGGAACTGCCCAACGATTGTCTGCCGAACATCAACGATCTCCGCCAGATCTTCGATGACTCGCAGGCGTGTCTGCGGAGTTCCCATAACGGCAGCGACGCAGCTGCTCATCACGCGGCTTCTGTCAAGCGATCCAGTCACACGGAGCGGACGCTCCTCCAGCAGCAGCAGAACAGTGCAGCGGCATCTGCAGCGGCGGCGGCAGCGGCAGCAGCAGCCTTCTATGATGCCAAACCCACGCATCTCGAGGAGAACATATTTGAGTCAAAGTCCCGGAACCTGGAATTCGAGCGGGCCAAGCAGAAGTTCGATAATCCCCATGGTCAGCACCATCACCATCACCAGAGACAACGATCCGGAAATGGGCGGTATGGAAGTGCTGGAAGCAATGCCAGTCGGGCGAATCTTGCCCTCCCACTGAAGGGTACGACCAACGGGGGCAGCAGCTCCGCTTCCAGCAAGGATGAGCTAAATCGACAGCTCTATGAGAAGGAGCAAGGCGCGGGCTATGCCAGGAACAGCATTAACCTAGATGGTCTCAAAGTGTCCGACGACGAGGTGAGATTGGAGGATGAGGTGGAGTGATTAATATTACAGTTTCGAGACGACAAAAAACAAATCAACAAATAATATTTTATTATTTAAATATTTTTTTTAATAAAAATCTGTAGTAAGAACTGATGATTTGGCATAACAACATACTAATATAAAGCTTCATTAACAACTTACCAACTAAACCAAGTATAATTTGTTATATTTTCATTACTTTCGTATCCACCTCTTATAAATATCTGCAACGTAATATAATAATTTGTTTTTATTTCAAATTACAGACTCCGTAGCTACGGTTCGACAAGCTTGCTGCTGGACGATGAGACCGAGGGTAACAGCGATTAAGTAGGAACCAAGACATTTGAGGGCAGTAATGGTATTAAACCTTTAGTATTAACTTTCAAGAATGCGCAAGTACTTTGATGTTGGTAGAGCAACAATCCCAAATGTGAACCCCTTTGCCCTGCCAACAGGTTCCTTAGTTCTTTCATAAGTAACAACTATCGCAGATTGATATACGTATTTCGAGGTTATAAGATATTGTATATCCTCTTTAAAATACTTATGTATAAGATGTTTACTTTTGCGACTTATTCCCATCATTAGATCATCAGTAAGCTATGTTCAGAGTACAACTATAAGCTTATATCTTCAATAATATTCCATGTATTTTAGGATAACTTCTTAAACTGCTTTTGCTGGCCATAAGAGCTTAACTCGCAGAGAAAACGGTTGTAAGGGTCGATCTCCTTCACACGCCTTCATCCTCATCAGAAACCCTTGCCTTGATTAAAAATGAACAGACTAGGTAACAGATATACCAACTTATATACGTATTGAAGTATAATGCAGGTTCAAAGTTTGCGGAGTACGCAGTTAGTGCCAGAAATCTAAAATTTTACGAGATTTAACAGAGGATTATTAATACGCTGCTAACTATTAATCGGCATTAGTTTATATGTTACAATATCGGTAGCTATCACTCAAAATTTCCAGATTTTTGCAGTTACGTAGTCCGAAACTCTTATTTTTCAAAAGATTATCAATTTTTAGCAGCATAGTGGATCTTATACAAAATATTTACCTATTAACAACTCGAAAGTATTTACGTATTATAACATAGCAATACTAGTATATTAGTTATTGATAAATAACAATTTATTATTAACTTTTAAAAGTATATAAAATATGAATGATATGCCAATAAAGGTAGCATGTTACAAGATTAACGTACAATAATTCAAAGGATTTTTGGAATCGGAATATTTTTGGTTCAGCACCTGCTGTCAGATCAAAACAGTCTAGGAAAATTTAAAATAAATTTAAAATTGCCAGTGTGGGGCTTAGGAAAAAGTAAAAATTTAAAATGCTGCAACTTTCGCGTTCTACAAAATTCACCGGCGTTTGCGTGGCCGTCTATGCGACCTATGTCCTCTTCATATTCTTCCTGCTGCCCATTCTGATGCCGGATCCGGTGACCCTGCAGCGGACAGTTTTGGCCCACAAGGCGCGTCATTTGGGGGATCTGAGCAACTTCACCCTAGAAGCGGGTGGCCAGCCCATCCGTTCGATGCTCGTTACCTTCCGGGGATCGGGTGCCCTGACCCTGCTGGACAATTTGGCCCACCAGCCCGGCTGCTACCAGCACTATGCTCCGCTCATGGCCCACGAGAGCCGCTTGAATGCGGAGCAGGAGCACGAACGCGCTTTGGAGGAGCTGGAGGCGTTGTACAACTGCAACTACAACAAGTCTGAGCAAATGATTCTCTGGGGAAAGCGATCCACTGTCTTTCGACGCTTCTACGGAGCCCAGGCAAAAATGTGTCAGACGTACAGCGAGGAGATCTGCTGGAATCCGGAGACGATGGCCGCCGTTTGCAAGCTCTATCCGTTCATCAACATGGCGGTCTACAACTTGCGCCTGAAGTTCTTGGCCCCGCTCTTGGAACGCGAAGGGTGAGTGGTTTTTGGGTCTCGGTTTTGGGCTTCCTTAAATATTTGTATTTTTCTAGACTAAATTTGCGAATGCTGCTTATCGTCCGAGATCCCCGGGGCACTATGTATTCCCGTACAAATAACAAATGGTGCACGATTGAAAAGGATTGCGAGGTGAGGACCCTCTGCAACGATATGGTCAGCGATCACCAGATGATTGAGACGCTACAGCGATCTTATGCACAGCGATTCAGGTGGGTGAAGGCGTTTCAAATATGTCTTGCCTTCGTTTTGGGTGTAGTATTTTTATAACATACTTCAAGTTCATCATAATTTATTGGTCTATCGTTTGGCCCACAGCGTTATGCGTTATGAGGACTTGCTTTTGCAGCCCGAGGAGAGTATCAAGCTGGCATTCGACTTCTTCGGCGTGCCATTGAGGCGCCCCAGGACCAGTTCCCGAGGGGTCCATCCGCGCAGTGGTCTTGAGGCCGAGTCCTTCGGTTGGGACATTCGTTGGAGGTACTCCAACCCGCCCGCCCACGAGTGGATGAGCAAAATGAAGGTGGCCGATATAAAGGCCGTGCAGGATGTATGTGTTGAGGCCATGGACTTGTGGGGCTATCGCTTAATCCAGGACTTTGATCACTTTTCTCCGGAATCTTTCGAGCCCATCATGGGAAAGGCTTAGACATTTGTGACGGGGTGTAAGATTGGCAGTATAAGACTGAGCCATCAGTAAATAAAAATGTGCATAAATCAAAACCAGAGACAATTTTTTTTGGCTGACTCCCATTAAGTGCATTTTTGAATTAAAATAAAGAAAATTGAACTTTTTAAAAATCGAATAAAAGAAAAACATCTTAAATAGCGGCTAGCAGTTTATTCATACTGCCCTCATAGTTTAAGACAATTATATTGATTATCGAAATATCGTTTAAACTCGCAGATTCCCAGAATTTGTAGTAGTTTAAAATTAGTTCAAATATAAGTTATTTTGGGAAACCTAAATGTTAGTCCGATGTGGTTCAAGTATAGGCTACTTGCCTAGCGGAGTTCTCCACCGAGGCTGGCGCCTGTTCGCCGTGATCCAGTGGATTATTTAGGGTATTTTTCCGCCGCCTTGGTAAGCTTCCATGGTATGCTTTCATCTTCGACCAACGGTCACTTTGTTGTTGTCAATCGTCTTGGTCGCATCGGTTCGGGTCGCGGAAAATCCAGATAAAATCTCGGGAAAACAAAGATAAACCCACGACGCGACTTCCGCAGCGATCTGCAATGCGCTCGAGTTGAGGGCGCGGTGATAACTATGTGCGAGTGGGAGCGAGCCCATCAGTGATTTAGCAGGAGAAGCCAGCGAAACCAGCCAGAAATATCAGCTTCCCAGCCAGCAGCCAGTGACCAATGAGCACGGAGAACGAGGGGAACACGGAGGAGCACCTGGAACTGAGTCCGGACCTGGAGGCGTGCTCGCTGCTCGGCCAGCAGGACCCGTCGAACGTCGATCCCGGCAGGACACGCGCTAAGCAGCGCCTCAGCTTGAACGGGAAGCGGCGACGCAGCCGGATGTCGCGCAGGGCCAATCTGATCGGCATCTGCGGCGTGAGCAGTTTGTGCATCCTGCTGCTGATCGCCACCACGCAGCACCGTCCGCTGACCACCCCGTTCAACCAGGCAAATGGCCGGGATCAGGGTGGCGGCGCTCTGGGCTCGTCCGTGGACGGAGGTCCCTCCAATTCGCTGTCGCGCAGCGCCTTCTACGACCGCTTCCAGCAGCAGCTGCAGCAGCAGCAGCAGTCCACAATCGTCTACAACCTGACAGCTACTATAGTGGATGTCCTGTCGGCTCAACGGTCGCGCATCCTGGCCGAAATGGAGAACTTCGAGTATCCGCGCGGCGGAGCCGAGCGACTGGCGGACATGACGCCGGAGACGAACGGCACTCCGGTGCGCAGTGTGGTGGTCACCTCGTGGCGCTCCGGCTCCACCTTTCTGGGCGACATCCTGAACTCGATCCCCGGCAACTTTTACCACTACGAGCCCCTGCTCGACTTTGGCATTAAGCAGATCCGTGATCCCGACGACCAGGAGCTGGCCGTGCAGAACTTGAAGAACCTGCTCAACTGCGACTACTCGGACATGATAGACTACTTGAACTTTGGCAAGACGCACACCTATCTGTTCGAGCACAACACCCGCCTGTGGGACGTCTGCAGGGAGTTCCCGCGCTTCTGCTGGCGACCAGCCTTCCTCACGCGCTTCTGCCGCCTCTTCCCCATCCAGAGCATGAAGACCGTTCGCCTGCGACTCGCCCAGGCCGAGAAGCTGCTGGAGGACCAAAGGTGAGTGGGCTCACATATCCGGGGAGAAAGTGAAAGCCTCGCAGCAGGAGTGTTTATGCGGGGCCTGTGGGCAAACGTTAACCGGAAAATATTTGCCTATCTGCTTGGTTTGTTTGCACGCAAGTCAATGGGTTTGCTGGATTGCAGATAAACTAAACACTTTCAGACTGATCCGTTCAATACATTTTTTTCATTGTTGCAAAAAGGCTTTCGGCAAAACATATTTTGCTAAGTCTTTGTTGAAATGGCTGTAATTAAGCCTGCCAAAAAATTTGCTTTTTATGTACTGTTAAAATAAATTTCACTTAGATATTTAATATATATATAAGTTAAATATATATTTAGCTTTATTTCTTTATAAAAGACATTTGTTGCGAAATACCAGTTACCAATGATAAAATTATATAAATCAATTGCTTTAAATTTTAAAAACTAAGTTCAACCTAAAAAATACGGTTTTAAAAATAACCTACTTGGCCCCTACTAACCTAATTTGGCCCCTATAATACAAAATTAGTTTGATAAACAGATCTGAATTTATCGATGGGTTTTTGTTAAATACAAGAATCCTTATTGAAGAAAGCAATACAAAAATACAATATTTCAATATTTTTGTAACGTTTGCTTAAAAAGATATAAAATAATTTCGGAACATCGACTGATCAGGTCTTATAAATTAATACGAGTAAAAAAAAAATTAAATTAAGAAATTACTTTACTTTGTTTATGTGGCAGAAATATACATTTATAGAGCTTGCATGTTTATCGCTAAATGGTTTACGCCTTGTTAAAGTTTCTCCACCCAGAGTCCGTCAGTCAGTCATTCATTCAGTTGCCCAACATTTTCTCAATTGTACTCTATCCATACATTTTTTATCTGCGAGCAGGCCAAGGCCCTGTTTTGTGATAAGTTTGAGGAATACAAGCTACATTATTTTCTTAGTTTTGCCACATTAACTCTTAGGGTGGACCACTTATCGGGCCTTTTAAATGAGTAACGCTTATGAAAAAACATTTTATTTAACTATTAGCCTGTGTTTTGCATTCTGATTTGTATCAAAAGCTATTAATTTCGTGGCTGTAATTATCGAATTCTTTTCCCATTCATTTATTTCCCAGTCGATATAATTTTAACACTCTGTCATATCTCTGATTTACTTGCCAAACACAAACAAATTATCGTTCCTGTTTACTGCTGTAATTACTTGTTGGGGTTTCCGAAGTTTTAAAACAAGATAGTGTTTTAAAACTATGTATGTGTTTATACTGGGGAGTTTGCGGGGAATCGGAAGATTATATTATTGTTAGAGCTGTTTAAACGGGCTCCAGACGTTGATTGCGTTATCAGCGGGACTCTGACTTTGCGAGTGGTGAAGCTCAACCGAGTTAGCTTCCACTTCCACTTAAAAATAGTTTAAATAGCCCTATATCGCCTTTGTAGTTTAGGTTTCGAATGCAGATAAGAAATCCCTTATGATTAGTTTGACAGCGCATAATAAGTTTACAGAAGCTTGTTGGGCTCTTATACTTAACTAATTCGTTATCAAAACATATTTAGAACTTTGCGATTATCAATTAACTTGTAGGTTATTAAGTTATTTGATAACGTAATGATTAGATCCCGCAGTTTTCGGGGAATCGCCTGTTTTATCACCTGAAAACGAACAAAGACAAGCACTCTTTAGAATCCATTTCCAAGGTATTACCTTTCGGCTGAGTGAAAACTCCTTTTTATCAGCGTAAATCCTCGTCAATACAATCAAAATCGAGTCTTTCTAAGGCATTCCCCAAGGGCCGCACACAAAAGTTTCATTTACATAAGTTCCCATTTAAAATGTAAGCCGGCCAACAACAGCAGAAATCGATAAAATTAGTGTATAGCAATCTCTAGCTAAACAAACCAGCAAAAAGTAAACAGAAACCGAAAATGTATTTGATTGATGTGGGGTTCTTGTTCCATGTTCCTTGGCCCAGCGCGACCCTCATCCATCCACTGGCTTTTGTGGCTTGGATTACACTGGGATCTCTCCTTCTGCTCCGATCTCTCGTGCCTGCAAAGGACACTGTGGATACGTATTAGATTCGGCTTTTGTGTTGGCTCAGTTGTGTCAATGTTATGCAAAGGATTCCCAAAAACAATTTCAATCGATGGAAACGAGACTGACATTTGTGCACAGATTTCAGTTCAATAAATAAACGAATTGATGGAGATAAAATGGCTGAGTGGAAAATGTCATTTATAGCATTTTCCTTGTGCGTATGAATGTCAAAAGAAATGTGTAATGTCTTTTAATGGATATTTACCGACATTGAAGCGGTCTGCGTCGTTATTTCCCACTCCTCCCCACTTGTGCTTCTGGCAAAACAAAAAAAAAAATACCGAAAACAATTAACACACTAACTCATGAGCTGAACGTACTAAGTGTAGACTCTCTGGTAGACAGCCACCCGGAAGTTGGACCAGTAAATTAACCAACTCTTGGCTATGGCTGGCGGAATTTCTCTTTTGGCCTGCTATCTTTGTTTTCTTAGTTCAGTGCGCCTCTTATCTTTTTCCTACGCCTTTATGTTGGGTATATCCTAACTTTTTAGCTTTCGAAATGGGATTTTTCATATTAAATATCAAAATATTTCGTTTGTTTCCCAAAATATTTGTTCTATTTTAAATTGTGTTTCTTAATGTTTTACTACGCCTTTTATGATGGTTGACTTAGCTTTTGGAATAGATTTTTTTCTGTTTTGAATTGGGCCTCTTATCGTTATTCTACGCTTTTATTGTTTAGCTTTAAAAATTTAATTTCTTGACTAAATAAAAATAATCATCATAATAATAGAATATTGCTTGGTTCTTGATATGTTTTTAATTGTTCCCCCTTTTGTTTTTCTGTAAAAGTTTAAACATTTTTTGGTTTCCCTATAACTTTAAATATGTTCTTGATTTTAAAGTTTAATTGTCCTATGTCCTAACTTGTTTAGGGTCTGAGTATGAGTTCTTCAAGTAATTTGTAAATATCATATTCATCTTTTGTTTTTTTTTGTATTTCCTATTTATATGATATTTTTTATTCCTCATCGCCGTAATTCTGTTATTTCAATTTTGTACTGTGCTGCTGAGCTCCATTCTAAATAGGAAATTACTTCTTGAAATTAGGTTTCGCTAAGGGCACTTAAGTTTCTTCCTCCACTCGGTTGTTTGTATTCCACTTCGCGGATTGCAGTAAAAATTCTTTCACACTCTGTTAACGCCAAGTCTTGCCCCGCTGGCCCCGGTGAAATGCATCAAAATTCCGGAAACGCTGGCCAGCACTTGGATTTATGTTTCTGCGGGCCAACATCATCCCAGTGAGGGCAACTAACTCCCCGTGGCACACACTTAGCCACAATTTGGGTCAGTGCGCGGATTGTGGGGCAAAAGCCGTGTCTGGTGAGTCACTAAGCGGCCGCTAACTCGGCTTCTAATTGTCGATTGGCCGGCTCTGGCTGGGAGTGCCCAGAATTTCGGGGACCTAGCCGAACCTTTCCCACAATTATCGCGCATACGCCACCGCTGGAGGGGCTCTTAAATTTAGTGCCGAATGACCATTTGTTTTATAAATCACACATTATTTTTATGCGATTTTTCATGGCCTCTTTCCCGCCACTAAGGTGCGATAAGACAGAGAATGTGCCTAATGAAACGAATTACCAAATGGGGGAGGTGGCTTTTTGTTCGAACTCAGCCATGATTTCATGAGTCAGACGTTTATTTCAAAATTTATTATTACACTTTTCATTGAACAATGAATGCAAACATGTCAAAGTGATAAGCGAATGTATTACTTTACTAGTGATTTATATTTTGCAAAATGTACGTTGAAGCTTGTATTTAATTTATATTTGTATTGCAGTTAATAAAACTATTTATATTCAGGGATTATTTTGTAGAATTTAAAGGCAGGGCTGTGTTGAATTTCTTTACACCGTTCGTTAAGTCTTTCCAGTTAGTTTTTTATTTAATTTTCCCGACGCGCTGGGTTTTGTGGCCGCTAACTTTGAGGGGCTTTTGGCATCAAGTAGATTAAAATTTGTGAGCATTGAAAGCGCCCGCAGGCCGCGGTGTTTGAAAGAAGACGGAATTCCTCCCACAAAAAGTGAGTAGCATCCAGCGTCTGCCAAAAGAACCGAAAGAACCGCACAAACCACAAAGAGTTTGGGCCCCAGTCAGTTTTAGTTGGCTTATAATGAGCAAAGTGGCCATTAACTCGAAAACTTCTCTGAGCTGCGTTTTAAAGCGGGCCAAGAAGAAGAAACTGGCAAACAGGCAACAAACACTGAGAAAGAGACGGAAGAAGAAGCCGCTAGACGTCAAGACCCCGCAGTTTTGGGCTGCTGTAGACCCCGGTTCTCGGAAGCCCATTGCGCCATAGACTCCATTCTGGGCCGTTTAACATTTTTCTCGTTTTGAACTTTTGACTTGACAGTTTTGACAAAAAGTATTCGGCTTGGAAGGAGACGGATGCAACTGGCGACCAATCGTGAGTTCACTGAACGCTCAAGTAGAATCGTTTTGGTGCCCCATGCGGGTGTATGGATTTCCCTATAAAGGGGTCGATTGTTGTAACAATAATTTTATAATATTTACCAAAAGCCTTTTCTCCATCTTAGAGGAGAATATATTATTAATGTAGTGTAAGCCCATAATCAAATACTCGTGTACCTTGCACTAAACTTTCTTTTTGCCAAACAGCTGACTTGTTATCAAATCGCATTTGACCGAAATGTGTACAACTAGTCAGTCAAGCCCCCGAAAGAGCATTAAGTCCGCTGGTCTATATTTTTTCCGTCCGCCAAACTTTGTATCTTATTGCATTTGCAAAAAGCGAAACGAGTTTCGTTGTTGTTGGCTCGGCTAAACCTTTTTCTTCGTTTTGCCTGCTGCTGTTGCTGATTTCGGTACGTGTAGAGATCGGCTCGGCGTAAATGGGTGAAAAGCAGCAATAAAATTGTCGGGGGCCGAGCGAAGATGGGAGGGAGACCCCGGACTAGACCCGGCCAGAAACTCGACTATGACAAACTCTCTTGGCCGGCAGTGAAAGTGATTGATTTTTTTCTCCACCTCACAACATGCACGGGGTTTCGCTTTTTTCAGTGTTTGGGCGTACAAATAATTTCTAAAATCGTAGCTAGTACACTGGGTTGGAGTGCTTATATTGCTCGTTGTTGTAGCCTATTTGTTTTTCGTCTCCGTTGGAGTTTGATGAGGCGTTGGATGACGCTAATAATGGCAAATAATGATAAGTATAGAAATTTTGGTCAGAAACCAGTTAAGCCAGTTGGCGCAATTCGAAGTGTGGAGGAAATAATAGTTTGATATGAAACGAATGAGTTGGGATAAGGGATAGTTAGCACTTGCGCTTCTCCAAAGGCAAAACTTTAAAAATCGGGTAGTGAAAAATGATTTTCCAAGGAGATGAAAATGTATATGTACATCCTGAGATGATGAAGGCATAAACAGGTGGCGGCATAAATGGTAATATAATATTATTATGCAAAGAACATATTTTCCTAAGAACCAACGCGACCATAAACATTATCCGCTTATAAAAACCGTAGTAAATGGGTCCAGTCGCTCCGGGGGGCCTTTTCTCCTGTCGTCCCATGGCTTTTTCCTGACAGAGCCGGCAAAGCGTGTGAAAATTACAATGATTTAGTGGCTGAAAGCAGCTCATCGATCAATAGAATCGATCAGTTGGATGCAGCTAACGATGCCGCAAACGCAGACCGCAGCATCTGCTGCCCCAAAACGCACAGAAAATTGATGAACCATTCTGCCGGAGGAAGGTCTGAGCCTGTGTCCGTGTCTGTGTCTATGTTTTTCCCCCTTTTCGGCCCAAACCACAACCAAAACTAATGTCATAAAGTTGCAGTAGTCCGGTGGAGGACGAGCAGGAGGGGGCTGGGGAAGAGGCTCAAATCGCATTAGGCGATGCGAACCTTGTCTATGGCTACTTACAGATTTACAGCGCGACGGTTCAGCCATAAATTCTGCCTGGTAATTGTGCGGCCCAGCTGAAAAACAGAAACGGAATCTGAAAAACCAGAAACCCGAAAGCTCTCCTCAAGGCTGGGTATTGCTGATTGGAGTTCCTCTTACAGCTGACGGAATGAATGAAGAACACAGACGTTCGTACTTCTTGTCCGTTTTTCCACTTTGTTCTCCTTTTGGTTTGGTTTTTGCAGCTAGCTGGTTTGTCTGTCCGCGTTTAAAAATAAACAAATAAGCGCAGATGGTGTTTGGTAATGCCCACTATGTTGGCACATTACCTAATGAGTTTGCTTTCGGTTAAGTAAAAAAACTGGGTTTTGCCGGCGATAAATGTTTTGCGAAAGGCGCTAAGTTCTGTTTGCACCTCACCGAGATCTTTTTTCGATTTATATTATTGGAATTAAAATATTGAATTTGGTTGAATTTAGTAAACGAAGATAAATGACTTGAATATACTCCTAACAGTTAATAAAAATAACAAACATTTTCGGATTCTACGAGTTAATTACCTTTTAAAAATAGATTTCCCATCTTCTAGTAATAAAGCATGTTTACTTTATGATATGATTGTTCTTTGATCAGATGTTTGTACTTAAAAGTTGTTTAACGCTAGTTAAGTTGTTTACCATTTTGTGACACTTGTAATTCCTCTTAAATAGTGCGGCAAATTGTAATCTCATATTGTACTTATATAAACCCTTATTTCGCATTTATTGACTGTGATAACATTTTGGAACCTTGCTTTTATTAAATCAACCAATGAATGTTTAAGGGTTATGCTTTTATTAGAATATGTTAACTTTATAAGACACAAGTTCGTAGATTTAATTCTCTCTCCTTTTTCCCTGTCCAGAAACTCTTTTAAATTTGATAAAGATTTTGGCTTTGGGATTGCACTCATGAAATTTTTATTTAGTAAAATTGCTAGACCCATTCATGCAAACCAAGCTCGCTCAACTGTTGGATTTCGATTTGGTTTTTTATTTTCAATAATTCCCTATCAATGTTACACGTTTTTTATAGATTAAGTATGCATTGATTCAGAAGCAAAAATCCGCTTAAAGCTCTTCTCTGGGTAGTAAAAGTATTTCTATTTTACTTTTAATGACCGGGAAAAGTTGCAGTTTTTGCTCTTGCTCTCACCTTGCTTGCTTTTAATTGCAACCATAGAATAAATAGTCGCCGTCGTAGAAAGTCTTCAATTTCTTTTCTGTGAAAACTTTTAGCGGGAAAATGTAGTCGTCAATGTCATTGTGTTCAACCTTACCATTTGTGAACGTGTTTTCCTCTTTGTTTGGCTGTTTGGCTGTTCGGCTGTTTTTCCACCTCTTTCCTTTTAATAATTGTGTGAATTTCACAGAGTTGTAATGTAAAGTTTTCTTTTGGCTGCAAACCAGCCGGAACTTTTCTGCGGCTGCCCCAACAGTTTTCACTCTCTCAAAAGTGGCTTGCATCGTTTATCATTTTTCTCTCTTTGTGCAATTGATTGTTTTTATTTTTATTCTCGTTTCTGGAGGTAGTTAAATGTGGCCTGTGGGAAAGTTTTTCAATTGCCTTCGGTTGGCTATGGTTTTATGGACCCATTAAAACTCTCAAACTGCGGTGTTGAGCATTTGTTTAGGCATTTGTTCTAATTCCGTTTGAAATCGGTGTTAAAATGTAGTTTACTGTGTGAAATAGTGAAATTTAATTGCAGACAATTACTGTACTCTGTAGCTTGTTTATAAGTCCGAACCCATTTCCTTCCCAATTTGAAATTTGCCCTAAGCTGAACATTGTTTCTAAGCCGCAAAACACTGGCTTCCGTTTTGAAAGAAAACTTTTCGGTCTAAGTTTTTGCCCCAACACTTTATAATCTTTTCCAAATCTGCCCGCCTCCGTCTTTTTCATATTTCCGCAACATTTTCGCTAAGCTCATTTTTGTTTTATGCTTTCTATTCCGTTTTTTAAGGAGCGCTTCCAACGCGAAACAAATTTCCTGTCTTCAGTTTCGTTTTTCCTATCTCCAGCGGGGTTGGTTCTCGCAACTAAAGCTGGTTGTTTTTGGTAGGTGGCTCCCATGTCGGAAATCCAATGCATTTGGCCAACCCAATCCCTTTGGCCCGGCTTGGACCGCTTCACGTCGAGTCTGTGGCCATTTATTTATGCATGTGGAGCAAGTTTTTCGCCTCCTCACTTCACTTTTTAAATGATCCTTGTAGGAGAAAAGCGAAAAAATTCGAATCGACCTTGTCTGAATGGAAATCAAGGGTGTGGGTGTGGGTGCAAAGGGGCCTGCCATCTTGTCCGACATGTGGGCGTCTTTTCTGGACTGTATTCCACGTAAGTGAGCCATAGTCGAAGCATCGAGGAACCATCGAACCAGTGAAGCGGAGTGAAGTGCCCTGATTGCATAAGAACATTCTTGTTTGCCCCCGGGCAAAGTGTCCCCCCTGCCAATGGAGGCATGTTTGAGGTCCTCCGACGACGAGGAGAAGGTCGAGCAAGTTGCTCAACGATTTATGGCCACTGGCGGCGCTCGGCAAAATTCTACTTACCTTGGCATAAACGAAATGAAATAATTGAAGACCCCGTGTGTGTGTGTTTGTGCACTGCAGGTGCTCCAAGGGTCTTAGATTATGGATAAGGCAGAGTGCCAGGGCAGCCGAGAACAATAGGTGTCGGGCAACTCCCTTTCAGGTTGGAAATACCTTGGCGGGAGTAGTGAGAAAATATGCTAGGGATGAGGATAGCTTTCGTTCTCGCAGAATTAGCATTAAATATTTCATAAGAATACTGGTCTATAGCTATATGATATTCGACCTACAATGAGTGGTACATAGAGTTTCTTCTCTTATCAACCATTTCGGTATATACGTCATATATATTCCATATTCCATTGTGATATTCTTTGGTTGAATACTTCTAGCCTTTGTTTAAAGCTGAGTTCTGAGAATATTATTTATAAATTTCTGTGTGTCATAATTTCTATATATTTAGGTTTCTCTAATATCCAATGAATTTGGATCGGTATTTTTCTTATTAACATAAGCAGTTCAACTTTCAGTTTAGTTAACAGTGTTCATATATCTGAACCCCTTTGAAATAAAGCAGTTCGGTGAATTTTCGAATATTATTATTTGGCATGTTTCGAGAATTGGAAAAAGCGTTTACATAGGAATATTTAATGAGAAGGGCATTACTTTAGAGAAGATTTTTCATTTTGCGATGTTCCCGGGCTGCGATTATGCACTTATCAGTGACCTCGATAACTCTTTATTCTGGCAAAATTCGTTGGCTTAGCGGGCACATTAAAACCCCAGCAAAGTGCTTGAACAGTGCTCCCCCGGAGGCACCCACTGCATTGGGCCAGCAATCTAAATTACCGCAAAATCCCAGCTGCTAGGCCAACCAACTAGGAACACCAACTCCATCCCCTGGAGGGACCTCCACTTTGTGGCTATCATTGGCACAAGGTACAGATCCTGACCTCCCTCGCTGCTAAACACTGTAATCTCCGGACTGCACTATTTCTGCCGCTCTACCTTTTCGTTAGAGATATATTAGCCTAATTTATGCGCGAAAGTTTTCCATCCCAACCGAGCGGAGGAGGGGGAGGAGGAGTGGGGAATCTAAGCCTGAATGGCTGAGCAATTTGCGTCCATGACTGTTAATGATTGAGTGGAGCCGGAGCTGGAGTTGGAGTGCAAAGTCAGTGAAGGGAAAAGAAAAGTGTCGTGGGGAGGGGACAGAGGCCCAGTTTCGATTCGGATGCGGATTCGGTCTCCGGAGCCAAGCCAACTGCAGCCCGCATTATAAATTGTTTCTAGTCATGGCACGCATTATGTTGCCTCGTACCTTCGATGCAGTTCCCTTCTCAGCCAGCTGGCGGAGAAAAGGGGTAGACGACTTTCTCTTTTGGCCGGGCTCATTAAATTCCGTTCACACCGCCGCCGTTGTGGGTAGTGTGCACGGCCTGCCTTTGGACGACTTCTGAGTGCCTTGTCTTTGGCAGTTAATCACAATTTAACTCGCTGCTTAACTGGGTTATTGTCATGACGATGGGGGAACCGATCTTCTTTGTTTTAATTTTGCCGGCTGAGAGTGGCCAGGGGTAACTTAGTGTGTGGTCCGGTTCGCTTCGGCCGTCGCTTTGCTTTTCCAATAGTAACCAACTTTAGTAGCAGACTTTAAACATTGTCATGCCGCGCTCGTTGTTTTCCTTTGCTGTTGCCTAATGTTTTTGCAGCCGTCGTGTATCCGCTTACATCAAATACATTGCAAGAACAATTCCGAGCAACAAAAGCATCTCAAGCGATTGCAAAAGCCAAGCAAAAAAGCACCCAGTAGATACATTAGAAAACTTCCGTTGTAACGGCTCTAGATACTTTCATGCCCATTCCTCTTTGGGCTTGCTGTTAATTTTTTACCTCCCGCCTTTTGCATTTATATTCATAAATGCATGTACATTGTACGGACACTGAGAGAAAATTATAATGAGGAACATCACTAATTTGGTATCTAAAAAGTCTTCTAATCTCTACTCTTGTCCATGTAGTATAAAAATATGAAGGCATTTGGACAGTAAGTACACTTTCATTTACTTATACTAGAAAGTCTTCCAATTTTCAGTGTATTAACTATTATACTGTACTAAAATTTGCATAACCCGGTTAAAACATGTACATTTTCGTGGAATATTTAAACAAGTTTTTTTAGTTGCGCAAAGAACATCCATTTCCTGAAGTATTCTTTGCAGTGTATGTTATTTGTATTCGCTCTTCTCCTTGTCACTCGCTGAAATACATAAAGACACAAAACTGTGTCGCCCTGTTCATTAAAAAGCAAATGGCCAGCACTTGTTAAATTAATAAACGACAAAAGAAGTGGAGGAAAAAGCACTGCGCTATGGCAACCGAGCTGCAGGAAATGGACGGGGTCGGCGGGTTCGGTGCGGTGGAATAACTTCTGGGACCGAGAATGCTTTTTATGTTGGTTACCCCGGGTTTCGAGTTCCTTGGCTCTTCCGGGCTTTAAACACTGTTAATGCTGCATCGCAATGATCCCTGGATTTTTGGCAATCACTTAAATTTAACAAATGTGTGGAACTTAATTAATTCATTTAATCGATGCGTTCGGTTTGGGTTTTATAGAATTCCTGCCGAAGAAACCTCAAAAATTTGGTAAAAGAACCTCCTTTTTAAGTTCCCAATTCGCTTACACAATCCTTGACCTCAAGCTGCAAAAAAAGTTTTTCTGTAAATTGATTTTTGTGCTGGGGCTTACAGGCTGTTTCATTTTGCTGCCGGATTTGCTAAACAGATTGTCAACATTTAACCTCCGACCGTGACTTGGTTACCTTCTCCGTTTCCTGCTTCCTGCGTCCTGCATCCTGCTCAGCTTTGTTTCCCTATCTCAGCGAGAATCAAAGACATAACATCCTACGCCTGACTTTGCTTGGTATTTGGTTTGTCAACGCTGGCGGTTGGAGATATATTTTTATAAGAGAATAAAAACGCCAGGCTCCGGTTTCCCAGTTGCCGGGTGGTGCCTGCACCTCAACCTTACGGTGGCACGATGTCCTGGCCTTTATTTTCTCTGGCTTCTGGCCAAGGCAAAAAAAAACGGTGTCTTGCCTTCGCCACACGTTCTCGAGACTTAGCTTTTGCGTTTTTCCGGCTTTCTTTTTACACGCCAACAAGGACTTTCATTTGTGCTACCCCTTACCCACTTGAACTGCCTAAATTCCATGCTCGAAACGTACTCCACATACATATTTCATTTCGCTTGAGTTTCTGTTCTCCCATTTTCCCTTTTCTTTTTTGGCAACACGCAAAGCAAGGAGATTTGGGGCTGGGAGCTAATGCCTGCTCCAACAACTAATTCCCATAACCATAAGTTGGCATATGTGTGTGCTCCGGAGTACATCTGTCGGTCGCACGTGTAAGCTGACCTGGCCCAAGGTCGGAGGCCCTTTCCTCACGGGCAACTGAATTAGCGGGGCTGGCTGCCCGTAAATTAATTCAGTTGAAGGGGGATGGGTGGCAATCTACATATGGGTAAATATCTTATTAAAAACCCTTCTATAGCTTATTGGTGAATATTATAAGTACACATGAATAAAATTTAAAAGAAGATTGGCAAACTTATCAAAGTTCCCACATTGTATGTTTATTTTAATTAACTCGAATACATAATTTTTTAAATGGACTTTTGTAGGGTACCTAATATCTAAAAACAATTTTAAGATGTACATGACCTTAAGCACTTCGCAATCTTCACTCAATATTTTACTATCTTCACATTGAAAGATAGTGTTTGCTGTTTATGGGCCTTTCCCAAGAAACTGACTAGAACCTATTTTCGTTAACACAACAAGTTATTTGCTGCCGTCTGTGGTTATTGGATTGTGGTCTGTCTGAGTATCGCTGTTTGCAGTGAGCAAAGTGCATAAATACTTGGGAGCTTTCCAGTAAATGGGTCAGTAAGAGGTTTCATATGGCCGGGCTCGACACGTCTTATTTCTCGCACCCGGGTCGCTCAGTAATCTTCTGCTGACAGGAGACTCCCCGACTATTTTTCAAACGCTCTCCGAACCGCACTCATTACATAAGCCTTCCACATGGCATTGCATAATGACGCAGTGTGCCTCTCCCCCTTTTCTACCCCAAAACTGAAAGACCTCTGTCTTTGTTGCTTCAAATTAAGTTTTAAGCATCGTCGAGCGGGACGATGAGGCTCTCGGCGAGCTGTCAGGCGTCGCTCGTTAGTACGTGTCAGTGGCGTAGACCCCTTCCGAACTCCCTACTAGTCACCTCCTTTTCCCCAATTTTGGTAAAGCCCCGAGCCCCCCACTGCGACCCCCGGGTCTTCCCTCCAGTCACGTCCTTTTGTTGCAGGCCAAAATCTTTTGCTTCCGCAGCAATTGCTGGCGAGAAAGGCCAGAGGGGGTTACTTGTCTTACGCTTTCTAGTTTGCTATTTTTCCCGCTCGTTATTTCATTATATTAGAAAAATACCCCTTGAAGACGCTCTGATGTTCTTGTAAAAAGATAATATTTGCATACTGCTTGTGCAGCTGCTCGTCTTCATTTGTATTCCTTCTCTTTAGACTGCCACACAATCTGTTTAAGCATGTCAAACAACCGAAGGTGGGTCACTGTTAAACTTTTATAAACTCCCCGGCATTTGTTTCTATCAATAGCTACGGAATTTCCCATTTCATTTGCTTTGGCCAACATTTTGCTGTCGTTTCCGCCTCGACTGCTGCAGACGAGACTAACAACTGACACATTGAGTTCGAATTCTATTAGGCAAAAGTCCGTGTTGCAATTTTCTCCGACATGTTCCGCTCAAGTGCTCGAATGCCGTTTCCAGTGCACGTGCCGTGGCCCAGAACCAAGCTAAGATTGCTCCGAAACAGGGCCCTGCCAACCTGAAAAGATAGCTGAAGAACTCTGGCGGACCTGCTCGAAGGAAAGTCAAAACATCCAATTATATCTGCAAATGGGTTGTGTATAGAAGACTTGAAAAACAAATTGTTATGAAGTCATTTAAGAACTTCCATCAGCCTAATGTTTTCTACGATGCATTCGCGGAACCCAAAAAAAAAATTGTTAGATATGTTAGATACATTCGTGTGCAAAAACTCTCAAGATTTAATTGATCCTTAAAGATACCTGGCGCATGTTTCTCTCTAAATATGTATGTAGTAGGTATAAACCTTAAGGCACTTAAGGAATTTAAAATTTAAATCGATCATTAGGAATAATATACTTGCCTTTTTCGCTGGGGTAGCATTTTATTTTGTCTTGATCTAACGAATATGAATTTACAACGAAAAATGTGCTTATAACTGATTTATTTGTAATATCGAAATAGTTTAGTGTGGTACTGCTATGGATCTTCTGGCCGCGATCAATTGTTACAGATAGCTGAGCGGAGCTTGACTCCGCTCGGATCCACACTTCACTTCCCGTATCGAATTTCAGCCACATCCAGTTTCAATGGATAGCAGAGAACAAGGTTGTCATGTCACTGGGTCCGTTGCTCAACTCTATCGCCGCCCGTCGTCATTATTGGCTCATTATAATTATCAGGTTGCAATTTCTCGCTGCCGCTCTCCAGACAATTCATTCCGCTCTAAATTATTTCTGATTTCTGCTTTCTGCAGCACTCTGCAGCACACTCCTCTGAACTGCCTCTTGGGCCGCCGCGGCCGTAACATTCGCAAACTGTAAATTGTTGCCACAATAATCGCAATAATTAAAAGCGAACCCGGCCACAAATCATGGAAAGAGCCGCCAGACGCAGCGTGAAAAGCGGAAAAGCGCGAGGTAATTGAGGAAAATCTAGAACAATCTTGGGATGGGCCGTCGGATCACTGGGATCGTGGGGCGTTTTGTGAAAGGGTTCTTGATTAGTAATGGCAATTAGGAGGAAGATCTGCCGAGTGCCACGGATATGGCTAAGATATCAATTTGGTTGGGGATTGGGGGACTTTAGTAAAAATGTTGCAGAGTGCCAGTCCTTTTTTTATTGCGGCTATTTTGCTTATTTATTTTATTCGATTTTTTTACTGAACAGGACACATAAACTATAAATTAATGATTTTTTTCCAGACATTTACATTAATTAAGTGCATCGTAAAAATTCTACTGCTTTTTTATTAAGGTATTTTATTACTTTTTATTCTTTTCGAATTTTCTCCGTTTCAGGATGCATTAACTAAGATTGTATAGTACACCCGAAACAAAAAAAAAGAGGGCAGTGTTTTCTTAAACCAATAAATTTCAATTAAATAATTTCGATATAAGCCGAAACGATATTCAGTAGTACAAAATTAATGTATGTAACTATAGTTGCTCTTCTATGCGTATTTTTTTCGTTGTACTCAAAAATTAAGATGACATAAAATCTACAATTTTTAAGCTTGTTCCATGAAGAGTTAAGTTCTCAAGTCCATCTTAAAACATTAAAAATGTGCCTCTCCGAAATAAAAAATGGCCATTACCTAATCACAGGAGAGTGGCTATAAAAATTTGCACTTCGAGGTAATTTTTAATCTCGTTCGTTTCCACAAATAAGTGTCATCTTGGTGGTAAACAGATACCCGGCGCCTAGGTGTGTGTAAATATATGTATAAATACTGTTGTCGTCGCTGTTGCTCTGGGCTTATCGTCTCCGGGTTGGATGTGCTTTGTTTGCTGTTGCGGCTTTCGCCTCTTAACCTTGAGGTTGGCGCCCAACGTGACTTTAGCTTAACAACCCGATGACGATTCTCGGGCCCACCTTCCCGTGTCCTCCTACCTTCGAAAGAAAAGAAATAAAAATATAGAGAAACAAGAGTCGAAATAACAATGTCAACATATACGGCCAAAACCAGGTGTTACTGGCACTGTGGTGGCATAAAAAGTTACGCAGTTCACTTTTTCTTTTCCAGTTTGGTGGGTAATTTGCTTGCATACATACGTATGTACATTTGTGTGTCACAGGGGGTCGGAGGTCGGGGAATCTGCCCCCCAGATGTGTCACCAAGTGGTCGTTCCGATTGCTCTTTGTTGTTTAATTAAGGCACAAAGTCAAGGATTTGCATGCATGAATAACGAGCCTGAAAGACCCGAAACGCAGCAGGCGCAAAAAAGTGAATGGATTGAAAGTTTCTTTTTCGCTTTTCGGTGTCTCTTGGCCGTTTCGATTCCAGGAAATAAAAAGATATTTTTTCACTGCCAGCAGTCATTTAAAGAGTTATCCCAACTGTATAGCTCTTACCTGGCCATCTGTATCTGGTTTTCTTTGTTCCAATAGCACTGTCAATGTTAGCAGGAATGCAATTATCTTTATCTTAACGCCAGTTGAAGTCAAGAGAAACAACTTTTGGCTTTCTTTTGGCTACTGTTTAGGTAGTCTTCTTCCATCCATCTGAGAGTTCGGACACATCGCCTACGTCAATCAAATAGCAAGAACTAAAAAGAGCGGTAATTGCAGGCAGA
This sequence comes from Drosophila biarmipes, assembly GCF_025231255.1. Lineage (NCBI taxonomy): Eukaryota > Metazoa > Arthropoda > Insecta > Diptera > Drosophilidae > Drosophila > Drosophila biarmipes. The sequence continues at coordinate 19,053,661 of NC_066612.1, forward strand.
AACATCCATTAGATACAATCTATCGCGTCGAACATGAGCACAATGCAATTGAAAAAAGCCGACAGACAGGCTTCTCCCATATTGATATTTCGACGGGGCTAGTGTACTTTTCATTGTATAACTTTTATTACCAGCTACTCAGGTGGCGGGGGGATTGAACCTGGGCGGAGCAACCTTGGTCCGCATATCTGCAAGTTGTTTAAATTAGTTCTATTCTTGTGCAATTTTCTACGTGGCACCTTTTGTGTGGCATCGCCGTGGATGCAGCACTCGCATTCGCATTCTTCTGAATTGTTAGCCACGCTCCCCAGCTGAAAACACCGCCCCCGCCCTGCCCGCTTTTCCCCATCGGACAATTGCATTCTTCAGTACGTTTTGTATCTGTAGCTACAAAGCATTCGTGCCCCTCTTATTCGCACCATAGCTGCGCCTATGCTCGCTGGGTATCCATGTAATTTGCGCACATTTCGCTGTCTGCAATAAACGCGAAATTAGTTTCAACTCTTTCTGCTCTGCACCAGAATTTTCCTCATTTTTTCAATGCGAAAATAATGTACTCCAAATTGATTTTATTATGTGAAGATTTGATGCGCTTAGATCGCCTTGGGCAGATGCAATTTCATGAGGATGATTCGATCATTTTAAGATTGCTTACCAGGTGGAACTTTGTGCTAATTCTATAGTATTATTTTGAACACTAGCCTTTATGTTATTAGATCGATTTAACTCACATTATTGAGTAAATTAAAGAATTGAAGGCACTGAAAAATATTACGATTTGAAGTTTCATAATCTTCATAATTCAGGTTTAACAATTACCATTTATTGTTATGTTAAACTATATGTTTTATAACAAAGTGTTACATTTATGAAATGCAAGTTATATTGAAAATTTTTTAAACCTTTATTCGATTAATTTAAACTCCTATATGGGCACCTATACCTTAATAAAATTATAGAAATTATAGAAAGTTAACTCATAGGTATATAACACAAAAAGAGTTTCTAATTGGGCTAAAATATTCAAAACAATATTTTTAAAAACACAGTTAAACAATTTTTAAAATATAAACACCCTACAAATTGTAAGGCAGCTGCATTTCTCGCCCGAAGCTCCTTTTTTTTTGGTTGCCCACCATCATTGCTGCCTTTGCTTCTCGCCTTTCACGTGGTCGAGGCTATTTGTCACAGATCTGCTGCAATTTATCGCTCGCGCTTGCTCCGAATAATGGCAACGTTACCCTTTCGTGCTCCATAAACAAGCGTGGCATGCATCTCCCATTGCCGCCGCGCCGGATCCCTGCTCCCCGGATGTATGTGTGTACTTACCTTCTCCTGCTGGAAACTCTGGTTCAGCGCCAGATGCAGATGGGCGTCTCTGTGTGGGCAGCAGAATCTGGAATCTGGAGCTCTGGGGCCCCGGCAGTTGGCCAAACGTGCTCGGCATTGATTTTGGGAATTCTCAGCCAGACCTTGGCTCGTTTATTTATGATTGCCTTAATTCGTTTCCGTGGGCGGTGCCTTTAAATGCATCTTGTAATTGCCTTTTTCTTAAAATCTCTGCAATTGAATCCGACTTTATTAACATTCTGTTTTTTCTCCTTTCTACTTGCAGGTATGAAAACAAGATGAAAACAAGTAAACTAGCTTAGAAAAATAAAGAAAAGTGTTTAGCCAAGCAAGTAACTGAGTCAACTTTTCGTAAGTACCAACGAAAGATAAGTAAACGTTGCATCTAGACTCTTAGATATCTCTTATCTGCCAGATACATTTCCATTTGTTATGCAATCTCGAGTGCCTGACAAAAGGAAAAGCCAAAGAATACTGCAGTTTACACGTAAAGTTCATTAATAAATCAGAGGAGACTGAAGCCAAGAGGGGGCGTGGTAGTCTGGGCAATCACCCAAGACCACACATTCAGTGGCGAAAAATATGGGGGGATTGGTGGAAAAATTTTAACTGAAATGAAATGGAGTGTCAAAATGTTCGGAGCGGTAACGCCCTCAAAGGCCACGCCCATCTCAAGCACCGCCACTTCCTGGTCGCAAGTGGAGCAATTTATTTAAGAGTCATGGGAGTGAAAAAAGTCCATTTACATGACAATCAAAGGGGGCGGCAATTGCATTCCAGCAGAAAAAGAGACTCCCCAAGTCCAGCGCAGGGCCATGTAGATGTTGTCCGCGGAACTCCCTTGTGGCAGGTCGGTTCGTGTGATATTTTCGTCAGCATGGACCACTTTTTGTCTGCCAGGTGAGGGCTACATGTCCGATGAATCTGCACAAAGAAATCTCTGGGGTTCAAAGAGACCAAGCTCCATAAATTATGCACAACCATTTTGCCTAATTTGGGGAAAAAGTTCGAAATTACGGATAAGTTTAAGCAGCTTAGAATATACTTTTTTACAAAAAGCTAAAAAGAGTTATATTTGGAATTCTCTTGATTTACTTAAGAATCTCGATGTTTTGATTTAAAAGCATGGTTAAAAGCCTCAAAACATGATAACTTTAGATAAGTACTTCGTTTTCCATAGTATAAAAGCTTTAAGGTCATATCTATATTACTTATCTTAGCCCTGATAGCTAGTTTAATTAGCTCCGCCTTCAACCCAAATAAATATAAAGGAGAACAAGTAGCACTCTAGAGCCTGCTAGTGCATTCAAGTTTCGACTCTTTTCGCGGCATTATCCCTTCTTTTTGAGCTCTGCCTTGCTTATGCTTAATATCATTCAGGCCGTAGGCAAAGTGAAAGGGAGGTCTTGTCAGCTGAATTTATGTGGGTGACGTGTGGTTCTTGAAAAGGCAGGCCGACGTCCCCGTCCGCCACCGCCCCACTTCGAACTCTTTCTTTCGGCGGAATCATCTCCGAATATGAGTAGAGTGTTCGGGGCCTTAGCAACGTGGCGGCTTGGCCGCACTTGGCTGGCATCTGGAAGCCTCTCGAGCTTCTTTCACTTTACGCTTTCTTAGCTGCAGCCCAAAAGTCACTTTGAATCGCACAGCCAGCGAGGCATAATGACGGCGATAAGTCATTAAGTAGCTCAACGCTCGGCGTTCAACGCGCCACAGCACTCACTTCAGATGACGTCGTTAAGAGGTAGCGCAAAGTCAATAGATCTTGGAAGGAGGCCGTTGGAGGGGCCGTTGTGGGGGCGGCCACGGTCCATTCACATTACTCAACCGTGGCACACTGTTTTCACAGGAAACCGAGGGCGCAAGTGCCCCGGGGTGAATGCATTCTAGACTAGGACAGAGGAAGTTGCCAAGGAGACGACTGTGAGGAACTTTTAAGGAAATCAATATGGGAGGGGGCATGGGAGGGAGCGGACTCCAGTTAATTGAAACTGGAGTTCTACTCTTGCCTGGAGGTGAAATTTTATAAAAATACTCAGCAAGAAACCGTTCAAACAGGCAGTCCAATCAAAGTGAACCCAACTATTTGTTTCACAAAATGCCAAAAGTTCTGGAAACTTGTTTACACAGCTTACACGTTGCGAAACACCTGTAGCCTATACAAATAATAGTTGGCATATTCTAAAACATATTCAGTAAAGCCAAAAAAGGCTTTAGTAGTGAACTAAAGTCCAATTCCATTTAAATAAGCCTTACACCTAAAAAGTCCAGGCAAGGTCTCTCCTTACTTTTGCCGTGCATAAATCATTTCAGTTCATTTCGTTTCTCTTAAGCTCCACCAGCCAGCTTTGTGTCCTTGCCCCCCACTTTAATTAAAAGTTTCAAGTGACTCACATAAATTCCAATCAAGATTTTAGTGTGCCCCATTGATTTAACTTTGCCCAGGAGCAAGCATTTCCCGGGCGTGCGAAATTCAATTAGATCAGAAGTCAATCAACTGCGAAGGGGGTGGTCGAGGCACACTTAAGCGCGTTGTGTATGCATTTGCAATTAAAGAACAGTTGCCGTAATTGCACCAGCTACTGGCAATTAGTTTGATAATCGACTGAATTACTGGCCGACATGGGCTGATCAATGGCGATAAGAAAAGGTTATTAAATCAGAATGTCCTTTCTATTTTTGGGCCGGCTTTTGTCATTAAGCATGTCAAGCAAACTGCCTCGCATTTGTCCTTTCCCCCATCAACTTCCATCGTCGCCTTCATCGTTCCCGTCATCATCATCATCATAGTCACCATCATCAGCACACATGGGCTTTTGTAGGTTGCTGCGGTTGCCTATCAAAAGCATCGCCCTAAGGTTTCATGTCAAATGCACGAACCCAATAAATTTCATTCTTTAGGCAGCTCAAAAACAAAACCTGACAATGGGAGCTTGAGGTTAACTTTGTGCACAGTGTCTGGAATGATATTTGTTAAAAGTAAATAAATTCGGTTTTTAAATTGAGTGTCCTGTAGGACTCTATTAGCAGAGGTTAAAGAGTGGCAAAAAGTTATTAATCTGTAAAATATTGAATATTGTTAGCATTGTATGGTATTATAGTACCAATATATAATTTTACTATTAACCTTTAAAGAGAGTAATGAGGTTTTATAATTAAAACGAAGTAAAATAAAATATTTGCAATGTTCTTGAATCAAGTTACATTGGCGGTATTAATATCGCTTATCTCAACAACAAAAAATCTTTATAAAAACTCTATTTAACTTTTTTTCTATTACTTGGTTCTGACGTTTTTAAGAACGAATGTTCTTGAAACATTGAACACTGTAAACATTTTATGTTACTTCTATGGTCCCAATATATAATTTTACTACTTAACTTCAAAGAGAGAGTACTGACGTTCTCTTTAAAGTTATAATTTTTCTTAAAAATAGAACGATAGAAATGAAAACATTTTCAATTTACATTGCTTATCTCAACAACAAAAAGTTTTTGAATAAATTCTTTTTAACTTTTCTTACTTTTTTTAAGAACGAATGCTCTTAAAACATTAAACATTGTATGATATTTGTATAGTCCCAATATATAATTTTACTATTTAACTTTAAAAAGAGAGTAGTGACGTTCTCTTTTAAGTTTAAAATGTTCTTAAAAATAGAACAATATAAAATAAAATATTTTGAATGTTCTTGAAATTAGATGAATTGACGGAATTTAAATTGCTTATCTGAACAACAAAATGTTTTTCAATAAAATCTATTTACATTTTTCTCTTTTCATCACTTAGCTCTGACGATTTTTAAGAACGAATGCTCTTAATTCAAGAAAAATGTGCCTGAATATTGTTTTATCCTATATTATTTTTCGCTTAAGTTAGTCGAGTTAACCTAAACTAATCATTACTTCTATCTAAATATTTATATTTTTATACTTGTCTGTTTTATGAGGATTTTGAAGTAGGGGATTATGACTAAACGACACTGTGCCCCGAGTCGGCTCCCGTGCTCTTTGTTGCTCCACTGTGCCGGTGGTTTGTTTACCGAGACCTTCAGACATTTTCCTGTCATATAGGTGGATAGGTTAGCTACGTGCATATATCCATGGCACATCCATTAGAGCCGTCCCTTAGTTTGTTATTAATGAAGTTTCCGAGAGGCTTTTGCACCTAGGCTCTCCCAACTTTGTCAGTTCCTGCGGGTAGGTTTCTCGCAAAAAGTAAAGCAATGGGAACTGCAGACAGTCGCTCTGCAAACGTTCCCCGTAACGCCTCCTCTAATTTGATTCTCCCTCTACCGACCGCCCAGCTCCGACTCACAACCCTGCTTCTTTGCAGCCAACTGCTACTCTGGGCCTTTCTCTTTTGCCACTCGACTTGGCCGCATCCCAGTTGACTTTGATTGACATTTGCTGTTGTTTGCATTTGCCGGAACTTTCTGCCTTTTTGCTGGTGCTTTTTTCTACCAGAAGTACGATTCGCCATGATTTCATTTCGCATTTTGGGTGGCCCATAGGCTGCTTTTTGCCATTGCTACTGCCACTGGAAATTGATCTGTTCGTTCTCCTTTGGGCTTTGGCCCAGTTACGGATCGTACAGCGTATTATCCTTAGGATTCGCTAGATTCGATTCGTTAGTCACGCAATTTTTCAGGTGAAGGGCGATTGCTTTGAACTGTAGCCAACTTTGTTGTGCAGCGATGGTGAATGGCTTTGGGGGGTGTACCTACATGATATGATATGGGAGTTGGGTCTTTGACTGTTGTGTGTCAAGTTCAAGGCCTCGTTTCCATGGTTAAATGGTTTCATTATCTGTAATGACAGAGCATAGAGGGAAATGCGGTTTATCGGCAGCACGGAATGGGTAGATAATGGTCAATAAAGCCTAAATACCTTTTATATGACATTTTTCACGCACAGAGGTCAGTACAAATCCGAAAACCTAACAAAAATAAAGAAACTTTCAATTTGGAATTATATTACTTTCTTTCTCAAGCTGTTTGCTCGAGTAAAAAGCTTTTAGCCTGTACAACATTTCTGGGCCCCTCACCCGGTTTTATCCGGGCTGGAGGTCTCCAGATATACATTAAAATATTGCATTTTACGAGGCAAAGTAGCTTCTACATGCCCTAATTGCTAGTTAGGAAGTTGCTTCTCCTCTCGCATGTCCCATGTAATTAAAATTATTACAATCCCCAAAATAGGGGTGGGGAGTGAAAAGCCATGCACTCAGTTTCTAAAATCAGTTTAGTTTACGTTCTTGTTTTGCCCCTTTCAATGGAATAATTTTGGGAACGCATTTTCCTAGTTGATTCGTAGAAAGTCATCGTTTTCAGCGCTTTGCATGTTTTTCGAGTTGTGGTTGTGTTTTCGCTTGCAGCACAAGGATGGGGCGGAACTGGTGGGATTAGTGCATATTTTTTGGACTGGGCACTTGCTGTAGTTACTTTGATATATGGGCCAAGTACAATGGCTGGGGAGGGGGCGTCCCCGAATGGTTGGGAGTTGTGCTCCCCGTCTTTACGTGCCTGCATTTTGCGTTTGTTGGCCAATTGTTGAATCGATAAAATTCTTTTTACTTCAGTTTTTTATTTGTGTTTTGCCCAAAAACGCCATACTCCTAAAAGCGCTTTTCCTTTTGCCTCTTGTTGCTTCCGCTTTTGTGGTCGTTGCTCTATATATTTTCCACTATATTTTCGGTCGTGTTTGAGGGCATTAATGTCTAGGATTGGCGGATTTATGCGGCTTAGTGCACTGTTTTAGGGATTCTTTTTGGCTTTTTCGAGGATTACACTGTGTACTTAAATTATAAACATAATCAAATTACACACAAAGTCTTTTTGCATATTTAACTGCCTTTTCCGCTCTTATGCTTTTATGCTTTTGCCTTAATTTTGTTCGGAAAACTCTTGAACTTTTCCCAGAAGTTCCTTGAAATGGGCAATTTTTATTCGGCCCAGAGAGCAGACTGAATTTCAGGACTCTTTTTGCTTATTTTGATTTTATTTTGCATTTTTATATTTTTTGCCGTAGTAATTCTCGACCCTGCTTTCCTTCCGTCCCGCTCTCGACCGTTTTTAAGCCCGCACGCGACAATTATGCATATTTTTATAAATAAACACTCATACACGCGAGCACACACATACATTTGCATACGCTTACAAGCCTTTGGCCAACGGAGCGTATGCGTAATATTTTTTTTTAACCTCAGGGCAGAAATTCAGCCGCCGTGCTGGCAACGGCAGGTATGAATGTGAACAAATTCTTAAAAAAGCTACTTTTGCCCCATAAAAACACGCGGCACACGAGAAAATACAGCAGCAAAATATGCAGAAACGGCCTAATTGATTGCAAAAACTGTTGAATTTATGTGGTAAAATCGGGGGCGTGATGAGGGTGCATGAAAAATACTTTATGTGAGTGGAAACAAGCACCTGGGAAAGCTGTCTGATCGTTTGGTTTGCCAGATCACTGAAATAACTCAGGGAGTATCGCATTGGTGGAAAGCCATTTCCAATTTTCCGCTTTTCGCCGTTGCCTTTAATCAACATTATCAGCTTATGTCAGGCCTAAGCTGGCGAGGCTCTGGAAATAATTACCAGCACTTAGTGCGGGCATGAGTCCATAAGGCGAGACATCTGCACACGCATGGGAACCCAACCGCTAGGCCCGATGAATGATACCGGGCCATGGCAGAAGTGGGACAGACCACGCCGGGACACTGGGTTCTGTAGTCGCCCCGCGGGCGAGTCGTTTAGTGGGTCAGCCACTGGGGAGCGCTTCGGCGTGGGTCTGTGGACAGGGAAATCTTTGCCGCCGCCTGACTAATGATGCAAGTTGTTTCGAAAAGTTCACCTCGCCGGCGTTCGGGGTTCAAGGCCTCGAGCAACACGTGAGCAACTTTTACTTTCGTTCGCTCGCCTCTGCCCGGGAAAAGTTATGTAAATAGTGTGGTGTGTCTGTATCGGACTGGAGGGTCAGTCGAATCGGTTTTTATGCTCATAGACAGTGGGATGGGGGCCCCATTATATTGATTAATCGCTTGAGGTTCCCAGTTCGACCCCGAATCGGTCACAAAAGAGCGTCGTCTTTGGCTAACTGTGAACGTATCTCTATTCGCCATGTGTGCCACATATGGGACCATTTCTTTCGGTATTGATTCGGCTTCTTTCAGATAATTTTGCGTATATTCTCTTTTGCAAATTTTCGGCTTTTGATCTTGGAAACTGTGTCAGAGTGTCGCACAACTGCCGCAGTCCGATTGAAATAAAAACAAAACGCCAAAGTATGAATACAACAAAAAGTCTAACAGTGAGTCACACATAATGGAGATGCTTAGAATGCCTTTTTTATTGTTTTTGGGGCCAACTCACTGGCCAAAAGCCAGTGTCAGTGGGTCAGAGTGTCGAATCGCAGTAGCTTCTGCCGCCCGTTTCAAGTTAACATCTCCGCAATGCTGTTTTTCCAACTACTTTACGCGCTCCATGGACAATTTTTTCAGGGCTAAATGCATTTAACAAGCACTTAATGCATTGCCAGGCGGCCATTAAAATTAAATTAAAAGCACACTTGAATTATGGCCAGCATGTGCTGAAATGCCGCATAAAAGACTGACAAACATATATCCCTAGAGTCGACACAGTTAACAACCAATTAACAGCTGCGTGAAGCATCGTAGGCCACTGAAAATACATTTTAGCCAAATTATTATTTTATTCAAATTAAATGTAGCTATTTTAAATGTACGCTGCCAGTCTAGCCATTCCAATGTCAAATAATATTCGAAGCCCACTTGAGAATTCTTCGACAGGCCATTTGGATCAACGTTTTGTTGCTGTTCAGGCAAAAACTATGCATATTTTTAGCCACAAGTGCCTCTTTTTCGCACAATTACACAACTCAAGTGAAGAGAAAACATCTCGAATTACTCAGCTAAATCGAAAGTGAAATTCACGTCGGCCTTCAACAGTTTTGTATTGTAATTTTTGGGTCGAAACATAAGTACACTTCATCCTAAATTATTCAACTCGAAACTTAACAAAATGAAATTGCTGGTGATCTAGGGAAATGCATTCATTGTTTACTACATTTGAATTAAGTTATAAATGGAATGTGATATTAGCTTAGGTTTCCCCCTCTTTGGTGGCTTTCAAAGCCTTCAGTTTGAAGACCTCCCCATGCCTTTGCTCTTCTTGGGTACTTTGAATGAAATTAATGTCGCGGAATTTTTATTTTAACATTTTTTTTTGTACTTTTCTTTGCTTTTTTGCGGTTTTTGGCAAGTACAGTTTTCGGTACTGGTATTTTTGCAGCTGTTGCGGTTGCCACCACCCACCCACAGTGGAACCCCTTTTTTCTACGGATGTGAAAGAGACAGTGGAGCCCTCCCGAATCGACTGTTATTTGTTATTGTTTATGTTATTATTTCGGGTTGCCTTTGCACCCTTTTTCAATACAAATATCCTCACAAATGGCAGCTGTTGTCGATTTGCATAGCTCAGACATTCAATTTGTTCGATTGGAACTCACAATATGATTCTATTTAATTTGGTGTTCTCCAAATCGTTTGTACTAGTTTTATTCGTCGGGAAATAATTCCGAAAATGTCATGTATTCTATGCATTTTGTGCTGACGACACTTGAACCTAAAAATAGGCCGTAGGCACGTATGTAACGATTTGCATACAGATGCAGCTTTAGATGTTTACATTGTTTCAATTCGCCACAAACTCATTAGCAATGTGGTTAAGTGGGTGTGTGGGGGCCTTTGGTGATGTGATGGCAATGCATGTGCGGTTATGTCTCATGATGATGATGAGCTTCAACGGCAGAAGTTGTGAGCTACTAAGTTTTAAGTAGTAATGTAATAGAATACCTTGGTAATGACATTTTGAGATACTAAATATATTCTATATTCTTTCCTAGCTTAAATGCTTTTAATAGACAAACAATATTATTTATTAAAATATTCCATGTATACCAAGTGCTCTATATATCTAAAAGAGAAATCCCCTGTCACCTTTCCTGCATATTGATAAAGGCTTCCTTTTACTCTTCCATTCGACCCCATTTTCATCGCAAAACCACCAAAAACCCACGTTCGCTGTTTCCGTTTTTGCCCAACATTTTATCAACTTTTTGTTGTTTCCGCTTAGGCAAAACATTTTCATGAAATAAATTAGCAATTGGAATGGGGGCGGGAGTGGAGTCGAAACACAGATACATTTAAGTGTTGTAATTAAAAACAATTTTCAGTTTGCCCATGTATTGCCATTGGAGTTCAGCGCGAAACCAACTCGTGCTTAGCTCCATGAAAATGCTAATAACGCTTCATTATAGAAGTTTTAATCCGATTTAATTGAAAGCCAATTCCAGACTGGCTGCCACAACCCATCCCTCCCATTGTTATGGCAAAGTGAACTTCACGGCTTCGTGCACAACTATTACGCCAGCAATTATATATCATTCATCACATGTATATACACGATTATCTATATGATGAGTATTCTAACAAGGTTTTTTTCCCCCTATCGGCAGCCTCTCCAGCGTGCGGATTGTGCTTCTGGTGCGGGATCCACGAGGAACGATGCAATCGAGGCGGCATCGAGTGTGGTGCGGAGGCAACGAGGACTGCGAGGATCCCCGACTGGTGTGCCAAGATCTGCAGGATGACTACAAAACAGCTGAGGTGCTGCTACAGAAGTATCCGTCTCGATTTAGGTAAGCTCTCGTATGGGCCCACTATTAAAGAGTGTATACCAACTATTTTGTCTTACAGGACTGTTCGCTATGAGGACTTATCCCTAAGCCCCAGTGAGATGACCCAGGATATTTTGCAGTTTTATGGCCTGCCATTCGATCCAGCCGTGGAGGAGTTTTTGGACACGCACACCAAGGTGAACATTGGAGGTGTCAGTTCCACATATCGTGATTCCAGATCAGCGCCATTCCATTGGATGCAGGATCTAAAGCCAGAAGAGGTACGGTCACCATCTTGATTTCTGCTCAATTGTAAAATGAATAAACCAACCCTATTCCATTTTAGATCAAACAAATCCAGGATGTCTGTGTCGAAGCCATGGATTTGTGGGGATACCGCCGCATTGAGACCTTCAGCAACTTCTCCACCACACAGCAGACCTTCGACCCGATGGTGATGCCGCCACCGTTCACGTGAAGCGGTCCTAGGGTTAGGTGATCGTCTACGATAACTGATAATGATAACTAATTCTTCTACTTGGTACATTTTGTTGTGATATCGTCGTGTTGAGCGAGCAAAAAGAAATAGGAAAAGGACGGAGGGAAGCGGATGGATGGAGATGGAGCAGTTTGGTTAGAGGAAGTGGGTGCAAGTGCATTGTGAAAACTCATTCATAACGGGCACATTTTTGCTGAACACGCAAACACACTTAACTGAGCAATAGTTATTAATATATATAAACTGAATATACAATATGAAATGCATAATTTTAGTAATTGGCGAATTTTGTGTAGAGTAAAGCGGTACGAAAACCAGTCGAATATCAGATTTACATTTAGGCCTAGAATTTAAGCAAACAATAACTGAAAACTTAGTCTAAATAGGGCTGCGTATAGTGCAATGTTTACTTGGCTTTTTTATGTAAATTATTTAGGCAAACGACTTTTGTAATTCAGCTTAACAATGAAATCCAGTGATTTAGCCTCTAACACAACCAAAACGTATCACAGAGAAATTAAAATGAGAACAACGTTTGAAATTCAACGAGATGCAATTATACAACCATGTTTGGCAAACCAAAAACTGTGCAATATTATCAATCGGAAGAGAACAATTAAATCATGCTAGAATCAATTTAGACACGAATTTTCTAAAGAAAATCAAAACTATAAAAGTGTATTAAGATGAGCAATGGGCACTCAATTCCTACTCATAAGTTTCCTTAGGCATAAATTATTTGTATGGTTATTTAGTTGTAATTGTAATTAAATTGTACTATACTTTATGTCCTCATTATATAACTGAGTTATATTCGTTTTCTTTTTCCAAAACGAATCCCAGTAAATCGATCAAATTGGCAAAAAATATGTTAAAAGAATGTTTGGATCGTTTAATAAAAACTGATGAATCCAGCAATATTTGCATAATTACACTTATTAAGCAACATACCAACTGAATAAACAATGAAATATAAAAGTAATATTTGGACTTGTTTAATTTTTTTTCGCCAAACCATCCCCCATTCTTAACATAATCGTGCACAATCCTAGCAAGGTTTGGCGGAATAAGCAACGACTTGTCCATCCGGCTTTATTGTGTGCAGCAGTCACTCGAGAAGTCCAAAAGATCGCCCGCGTTTATGGGAAAGACCGCGGTCGGTTAACCGACCTTGAAAAGGACTAAGAAATATTCATAAAGAGCTCAGAGCTGTTAACTTTCTGCGGCGGAGGGCGTCGTTATTATTAAAATTAGTTACCGTTAGTAATGGAGGAAAGTTCCTCGCGATGCATCGTGCTATATATGCTTATAAAACTAACTACTAATGTCAGTGTTTTGCTTCAGCTGGGAACGCATTGTTGCTGTTACCGCAAACATCGGACCATGGCCTGGGACAATAAAGTCGCATTGACGGGCCATTTTACAGCGCTCCTGGCGCTGTAGCTTTTCGTTCTCGCTTCCCGCATCCTTCCAAATGCTCTCATCGTCTATGTCCTCGCGTCGCTCAAAGAGATCTCCGGTGATTCCGACCCGTCCTCCCAATTGGGAGTTGTCAACGATCACGGAAACACAGCTAAGGGTGTGTCCCGGCGATCGCCTAACAACCACCTCGGCATGAGAGTCTAGCTTTAGTTCCTCGTCCGGTTTCCCACTGGCGAAGTAACCCATGTAGAGGTCGCGATGCGAGGCACAGGCGCCAACCAAATGCATTCGTGCCTTCTGGAAGAGGTAGTTGCAGCCAATGTGGTCAGAGTGTCCGTGGGAGCAGACAACGACGTGGATATCATCGACGCCTAGGCCTTGATTGCTCAACAACGAACGCAGCCTCTCTCCATCCCAGGCCGTCATTGTGTCCACTATGATGTTGGTGCCGTCCCTGCAGCGCACCAGCGTGCAGGTGCAGTTAGCCCTCATGGCGGTCTCGTCTCCATCTTCCTCGCGGGAGTATCCATCCTGAAGAACGATTACATGATTTCGCTCGCCATGATCAAAAACATCCATTTAAAGTTTTAGAATTAAAAAACAGTTCCACTAGTCGACGTCGTCGAAGTTGGTTCCTTGAAGTGTGACCAAAGTTTTCAGAATGCACCGGCAATCAGCTGTGCTTGTTGACAGTCAGCATTGACAGAAATGTAAAATAGTAGATTTGCTTTCATATAAAAACTAAATATTATACGTATAATTTAAAATACAGAGAGGAATTTATAATAAAAGTAAGGAAGAACGCAATATCGATACCTCAACAATTTGTAGCCATCCCCAAACCGATCTTTTTGTAAATTCTGTGTAGAATACAGGTATGTAAACTTAACTTATGGGCTGACAAAGGCGCCACCTTTTACTTTACGGCAAATTCGAATAATGCGCGGCGAATTCGAACGAGGCGAAGTGAATTCGAACAAGGCGGTCCGATTTAAAAATAAAAAAAACATTAGGGAACGGTCGCCATGACCGCCTCGGAGAGTATATAAGCTAAGAAAATTGGCATAAGGTTTTTGGAAAAACTAGGCAGTGACTTCAGCATTTGCCCATCTTCCTGTTTCAGACTCATTCTTCGAAACTGCAACTGCAAGTAGCTGCACACTTCAAGCCTGTCCATTGATGGGTAATAACTATAGACTGCTGCAAAGCAAACTCCAGTAGTCCTTCATAGACCAGGGTTAGGAAAGGTCTAGATCAACGACGAGAATCCTGAGGAAGTGCTTCCACAAGGTAGTTAGTGGCTTCACTGCGTTTTAGCGATTGCACCTCGGTGGAAAAATCCGACTGCAACTTAGTTAGTGTCGGAGAGAACGATTATATGAAGGACTGGCTGATCCTGCAGACCAGAGCGATCTCTTAATTTTGTATTAAAAGGTAAGCAAATCCCAGTAACCACTCTTGTCAGAAAGAAACATACTAAAATCCAGCATCGGTAAAAAAGGTTTTTAAAATATAAGATCTTAGTGGAAGGTCTCAATGGAATGGAAGCTAAATTTAAATTTACTGGCTGGTTTTAGTAAATTTTCCTTTAAAAGCAGTTTATTATCGAAAAACCTTCATTGACCTCCTAAAGCACATATATTACGAAAGATCGGGATCTGTTAAGATATAGAGCACATCGGGCAGCAGATCCATCACAGTTTTAGAGATAAGCCGAACAGCTTTTAAACGGATTGGTCGGTTCTGGGGCAAGTAATTTGAAATATTAGGTTAATATCTCAAAATTGACACAACATTTTTCGAAGCTCGAGTTACTTATAGACTGATATAAATAAAAACTCGCAGTGTTTTGCTTTAATAGAGTGCGTTGTCGTTGGTTTTGCTCTTTTATTACTTGGTTTTATATTTTAAATATAGTTTAATATATGCAGCTATATAATAGTTATTTAAAATTTCAATACTACGGCTTTGTCGAATTATTTATAATCATTATAATTATGCGTTTGCCTTTAAACTAAGAACTTTAAACTAGTTGTTGTGTTTGCTCCGCTTTCGTTAGCCAGGATTAGCGAATCGGTCTGTTATTGTTGGCTACTCTAAAGTGCTAAATACGTATATTGTTAATTTATGAATTATACACTTGAAACAACTTCGTGCGAGAATTGTTACGATCGTCGATTAGGTGTGTTTTTAAAAACTATATAATACAAAAAGTCTTGGCGTTAAAGTATAAATGTTCGAACAAAATAATTAAATTATTTTGCGCTGGTTTACATTTTCCATTTGTTGGTTGTTTTATCCGTCGCACACTCGCTCAAACACGCAATCGCACACTCACACTCACGGACATACATGTTAAATAAATTAGTTAAACATTTTTGCTGTTTGTACTCAAAACTGCATCGAGCCTGCCAAAAGATATCGCTATTACAGTATCGAACCGCATTAAAGTTTGGCTTTTCATAAGAAGCCCATGTCGAGGGCAGTGAAGAGGGCGCGAATGTCGCTGTGGGCGGAGATGCGCCAGAAGGGGAAGTTCATGGCCTTGGCGGCGGTCTCTTCCTCGTTCCCATCCCCAATTACCACGTAGGTGCTCTTGCGCCCGAAGCGCGTCACGATCCGCTCATAGCAGGTTTCATGGCCTAAACGAAAAATGGAAGAAAAACTGGTTATATCTCCGCATCGATCAGCCCATATCTCGCCGCCTCCACTTACCGATTTTGTGCGCACTGTAGATGTTCTCAATGTTGAAGATCCCGCCCAGTCCGAAGAGCAGGACCTTGGCCAGCGCCGGGGCCAGTTGCGTGGAGGTGACCAGCACGTTGACGCAGTTCTCGCGCTGGGAGATCATGCTCAGGCACTTGAGCGCCAGCGTAGCCCAGTTGTCGGTGGCCACCTCGATTTCCGAGCGGATCTGCAGCCAGGCCTCGCGTTTTCCGGGTCCCAGCAGGGTGCCAACACTGGAAAATAGCGAATTAGGATTTTTAGTTGGGGGTGGGACAAAATATTATTTTTTATAAAAAAGTATAACGATTTGTTCTTTATTATCCTTTATATTTTGAACTTAGTGCACTAAAAACACTCTGAAAACCTATCTATGAAATTAGAATTCTTGTATTCTTATGCTCATTCCAATTAATCGTTGATATTAAAGTGGGGATACAATTAAGAAGAAGTGGGGAATATCTAAAGAGAATAAACGTTTTTTGTTGATACAAAATAGTATTTTAGGTATAGTAGTTCCGCTACAATTAGAAAAAAAAAGTTTTTAAAAGTGATCGATAAAAATTTAAAAGTGATTGCAGATCGATTAAATCTTGAATTCTCAAAATCAATATCAACTGTCATCGGATCAGAAAAAACAAAATGGAGAATCTCTATTTCGAGATCGCTTACTCTTGAACAACAAACTTGAGAGAAGCTGTGTCTTGATTTCAAGAACTTTTTTTCTCAAGTAAGCATTTTCTCTTTTTTAAGAAAGGTTTCACTTGAATAAAAGAGAAGATAAGTTCTTGCCCTGAATTTTTCCGGTGTGTACACCCCTATAAAGTTTGCTTGGCTTTGTTACTCACTTTCCACGGTAGCTGTTGTAGATGTCCTTGATCTTCCTGTAGCGGAAGGCCAGCTTGCGCATCCAGTCGACCCCGCCCCTCACCCCGGTGGGCAGGCAGAGATTGGGCGGGGCACCGGGCGGGGTGTTCGTGTGGAAGCCATCCGTGGCAAAGTTGTAGGCGCTCAGGTCCTGGCCATTGTCGTCCGAGCTGACATCGTCGATGTGCACCTGGTCGCACTCCTCGATCTCGTTGAAGAAGAAGTGCGTGTCGGCCATGTTGAAGACCATCTCCTCCATGCGGAAGGCGATGGTCATCAGGGAGCTGTGGTCTTTGGTGTATCGGTTGGCATAGCTGCCCGAGAGCAGCGTATGGAAGATGATGAGGGTCTCGTCCAGATCCCAGACGAACACCCGCTCCGGTGGCTTCACCGCCTCGCTGTTTCCAGTGTCGGAGGCAGTGCTTCTGGTGGGACTGGGCTGCTGGTGACGCCGTCCACGCGCCCTTCCCGTCTTACCCGTGGGCGTGGTCTTGCTGGCTGCCACGCCCCCCGATCCCGACCCCGCCGTGCCCACGCTGCTGCCTCCACTGGAGTTCAGAGCTGCGGCGGCCACATTACCGAGTGGACCAATTCCGGTACCAGCGCTGGGAGAGATCGGCAGCGGGGAGTGCGGTGAGTGGGTGGTCTGGTGCACCGGCGTCGTCGAGTGCGTGTCCGTGGGACTCTCGGAGAGATTCGAGGAGGCGGCCACATGGAACCCGTGCCCGTGACTGGCACTCGAGCTGGGCGAGCTCACCGCGTACGGCGAGTAGTTGGCTGGACTGTAGTAGTTGCCATACTGCTCGTTGTAGTAACCCCCGTAATCCTGCTGCCCAAAGTTGTTGTATCCCGCGTAGGGACTACTGTACAGCTGGGAGTTGTTGTTGCCACCTCCTGGATAGCTGGGTGCCAGGTAGGCCGCCGCTGCAGCCGCTGCTCCTGGCTCCATCTTGGCCTGCCTGGCTGCCGTGGCAGCGGCATAGGGAGTTCCGTAGCCGGAGTAAAATGGTGGCGGAGTGTACTGCTGCATGCTGTTGTAGTAGTAGTAATCATGCTTGCCATCGTAAACAGCTGCGGCTGCGGCTGCCACCGCCGAGGAGTTGACCGCCGTGGCTCCTCCATCCAGCGGATTGGTGGAGGCACTGCACCCGTACAAATTCGAGCTGGCCACCGAACCACCGTTGTCCAGCGTTGGATGCACTTGTCCTGGGCTGCGGGACTCCGACTTGACCGCCGCACTGGAGTTAGTGCTATCGTGCGTCCAGTGCGTCATCACAGTTGCTCCGCCCACCACTCCATCCTCTCCAGAAACTCCTGCGCCGCCCCCTCCTCCTGCCTGTTGATATGTGGAGAAGCTGCTGCCAGCGGATTGGGAGAAACTGGAGGCGGCTGCCAGGCTGCAGCTGCTCGAATTTACATTCGGATTGGCATTCCCATTGGCGTAGTGGCCACTCAAGGAGGCCAGCGACCCTATTGTGGGTTGTAGAGGTTGGCTCTGCGGTGGCAGTCCCAGGGGACTGCACTGACCGACCACGCCCCCCACACCACCTCCGCCCCCACCGACACCCATGCCGGCACCGGCGCTACTGGGTCCATTGCTGGCCAACACGGTGCTGGAGTGGGATTGCTGTTGTTGCTGCTGCTGCTGCTGCTGTTGGTGCGACTGTTGCTGCTGGGGTTGCTGTTGCTGCTGCTGTGACAGATTGCAGAGGCTGCAAGGAGATAAGATAAGAGGGGATCGTAAGTGGGGGTTGTAGTTCAAGAGGTGGGTAAAGTGTGGGAACATCCAAACACGGAAGAAGGGGAATTAAATAGTCCTAATGTCGTGCTTAAATCATTGGCCAACTTACAGGAACCTTCTTATAAAGTAAAATTGTATAAGACCGGTTAGTGTCTAAAAACATTCTTCTTCAGCAAGTTTACATTAAAAAATATAATTTACAAAATTGTTCGTTAAGGTAAGATAACTTGCCTAATTGAAAGAAATTAAAAAAATTAAGGTCCATTAATTTTTGACTTTTTTAAATTTCAGTATATTACTATTATGTTATGATATTAAAGTAATAACAGCAAACATGTTTAAATTAATCTGCCATGTATTTCAGGCTAACACCAATTTATACAAACCCAATAAATCCTTTGACAAGTATAATTAAATGCGGCTTATAAAAGTATTTATTTTTGGACTGAATTTTAAGCACAGAATGCATTTAACTTCATTTCAGTTATGGATAATACAGGCCTGAAGATAACAAAACGCAACACAAAAAAAAAATAACAAATAAATTATAAATTATTACATTTTCAATATTGAAGTGTTATTTGGTTTGCTTGAAAAATGTTTAGCTATCAAATAAAATCGTATGTTTCACAAGCTGAACTATGAAAATCTCCCTTAAATATTTAATTTTATATCAAGACAAAAACCAGGTTAGGAAAGTAACTTCAAATCCAAAATTGTAAGGAAACGGATTCTGAACTCAGATAAATGTGTAGGGCCCAAAACATACACAAATATGGACTTCCATTGTGTGGGAGAGAGCCGAAACACAGAACCTTTGGCTCGTTAGGGAAACCCATAAAATAATTTCCAATAATCTTTAAACAGCCATTAAATTAACGCACGTTGTCGTTGCTTGTTTCGTTGTTCTGGGTTCCCGCTCCCTTTGTCCCGGAGCCCAAGTCAAGTGTTTCCCAGTCCAGTCCCGTTCCCGGGCCGAAGAGCCCTTCCAAATCTTGTCAAGTGTTATAAATATTTTTCTACGATCTCGCCGTCCTCCGCTCTTCCTGTTTGCTGGATTCACTGGGACTGAGGATCGCTTGAAATCTTTTGAAACCGTTTCGGGGCACTTGAGGGTCCCTCGATGGGTTCGCATTTTGGTGGCATGTGCGGACTGGCCCGGACAAGTCCCGTTGCTGCCTCCTTCGGTGACCTCCCCCACCCCTTCCTGACCATGTGTGCAGCAAATGTTGAACTCCCTTCAGGCGGCGACAAATATTTTTTTATATTTTACGATTTGTGTTTTGATGTTTCTTTCTGTTCTTCGGGTGTTATTGCTCTTCAAGTACGGCAAAATAAAGTGGACAAATTGGAAAATCCTATAGGCCCTCTAAAAATCAAATAAAACTGAGCACCAATGGAAAATCGAATAAATCACCGCAACGGGAAAATCAAAACAATGAAATATGTTGGGGAATTAGGGGGAGACCAATGGGTTGGTAATTCAATCCTTTCCAATGCAATTAAGTGGAGTTTCCCTGGCTCCCCAAAAAATGTCATGTAATGAGCTGGCAGCTGAATATACATATAAAGCAAAGTCTTTAATTAACAGAGCTACGCTACTCTACTAAATTAGATGTGTTTTAATGTAACGTAATGAGCGTAGTTATTCTTACACCCCTGTACTTTGTTTTTCTCCCACCTATCCCCATTTCCATAGCTCCCCCTCCTGCTCGAAAAATATTTAACCATTTTTCATAATTTTAATAGGAAGGTAAATTAAGTGCCCAATTTCCAAAGGAATCTGACACCTTGAGATTTTTTCTTCCCCGGAGAAGGGGGACATTTATCTTGTTGGCAGACAAAAACCGGAGGAAAAGTGAAGAAGGGGAGCAGCTGGTAAAAAGGGGAAAAGAATTTTCCAGCGCGTGCGCCGCCGAGAGGGGAAGGCCAACCCAAACTTTCCTTGGGGATCTGCGCTCGGCATAACGACTGCGTGGCCAATGGGAGATTTACCCAAATTGTAGTGGAAGTGATTAGCGAGAAGGACGGGGGTGGCAGGAAGGCAGCGGTCTTTAAGACTAAGCCGCAACTGTTGCCGCCTTTAAGCCCCTCTTAAGTAGTTGGGCCTGGACCGCCTCGAATCTCTGCGCTCTTTTCCAGCCCCTGGGCAAGTGCTAAGTGCTCTGACACTTTTCGGTTCGGTTCGCCTCGTCTTTTCTCCCTTTGTTTTTCGGATTTTGAATTTTGGATTTTCGGCTTGGGATCTTTTCTGTGTCACAGCCGAAGCGTGGACGGAATTCTTTGAATTTCTGCCGGGGCATGTGTCAGGTTGTGCGGGCCACATGCAAAATATGGACGTTTGTACTTCCCATGTCCCAACGACCCCAGCCCCTTTTCGATCGAAACCAATTGAGGATGGTGCGCCCCTTGTCAAGTGCGAGGGATGTCCCGTCCTTTCTGCTACAAATTGTCTACGCTTACAGATGGAAGCCCCGAAAAGGTCCTTACAATAACGTTGCTCTTTTATAGAATACGATTTTCCGTCCATGAATATTCCCAACTATCGAGAAATGAGTGCAGTTTTAGTATGTCTTATATGCACAGTTGCCCAAGCTTGGTTTAAGTTATAAAAAGAAGAAAATTTATTGTTGATGTAGATGTTATTTTCGTATCTAAAACTCGGACCTACCGGTTGCGTTCATGAGTATCCGTGTGCTCTGTCTTGGGACGTTTAACCTGAAAATATGCCAAGAAAAACACATTAAATATAACACGAAATATGCCAAAGGGAAATTTATATATTTGGTTGTTTTAGCATGTATTATGTAAAGCCTGTCAGGCGGATTTTCGCTGGCCCTCGAAGAATTTGTTTATAAACAACTCCCCTCGCTCACACCTCAGCGTCTGGAAGCGCCCTGCTGAGGTCGGCACTTCTATTTGGGTTATCCAGCAATCCAGTGCGAGTGGCGAAAGAAAACAGCCAATTTTACATAATTCGCAATCGCCATTTGCTGCTGCGCCAAGCGAATTTCGCAGCTCGAGCTCGTGCGTGGGAAAAGTTTATTCTGCACTGCCGCTGCCCGAAATGTTACGGATGTTCGGCGCCATTCAAGGGAAGTGGAGAGGAGTTGGGGGAGATCGGACTTGCATTCTTATATGACCAAGCAGCAGGTGGCAATGGGTTGCGATAAGGATGTGACAAGGCCAGGGGCTTATGGGAGATAAGGGGAGATCTTCAGAGTGCACGGGTAATATTCAAGAAGCTGATTATGATAACGATTTTTAAGGACTTTAAGATTTTGAGTGCGTTTAAGAAGTAAAAATAGAAAGAATATTTAAACTGCATTTCACATTTACTTCTATCACATGGAAGAATACCTTTCCTCAAATTTGAATCTTTGGCCTTAATGTCTTCCATTTAGTGAATCTACTCGTTTAAGTTTCTTAGGGGTGTTTAATATTTTAAATGCCCATAAACAGAGGACAATATAAAACATAGTGACACTCAAGGCAATTTTGATATGCCAGCCCTCAAACGACAGACCCTTACTGGAAGTCAGCTTAGGGAAGTTTGAGGAAGCACATTTATGCAAATCGAACGGAAGCCTGCTAAATCGAAGGTGGACAGCCCAGGTGCTGGAACTCACGAGCACCTCCACCCCTAAAAAACAAACGACAAAAAGCTGGGGAGGCGCAGGACAGAAAGTTGAGCGGCTTCGGCTGACAGCTTCTGCCGTCCGGCGAGATGACCACACGCACGCACTGTCCATCATCCGGTGCGATCCCGAAGGGGCAGGATGCGGATGCGGTGCAGCTGGCGGTACCGAGGGGCAGGGCGGAAAAGAAGGCCCAAATTTGTCGACGGGCCTGGGGAACACGCGCATGCGCAGCGGACAGGCGGACAGATTGGCGAACGGTAGCGTTTCGACGCGCTGCGCATTCGAGTCGCGAATTTCTGTGCAGGATTGCGTGCTGCACGAGCATCCGAATTCAAGCCCGAGCCCGGGTTGTGTGCAAAAATGATACAGCGGGGGGAGAGAAGATCAAATCCAAATGCAACCTTTTACTAAACTAATTTATGGCACAAGCTGACAACGTAAACATTAACACAGACAAGAGTCGTGGAGCAGGGAGTTCGGAGGATGGGGGACGGAGGCTGGGATGTGTGGTATAAAGACCTGTTTGTGGGCATCTTTAACGAAATTCCTGTGATCGTAATCTCTTTGTCTCTTCTGCTGCTTTAGAAGAAGATTAAAACACACAAACACACACTCGCTCTCGGCCACAAAAAGCAGGCAGACAAAAGACAAGACAAGAAGACGGCGACAAATTTTTTATTAACCCGGCCCTAAGACCCCTAAGACCCCTAAGACCCCGAAGACCCCCTAGAACCCCCTCGTAAACCCTCGGGCCCGCGATAAGCATCAAAATAAACAAGAGGGAAATTTGTTGCTCCTCGTGGCCAGCTTGGACTGGGTATCTGGGATGGGGACTGGTCTTGGACCTATCCCTGGCACCTTAACACTTTGGCACGTTAATTACGCCCGGGCCACAATCGTGGTAGTATAATCAACAATCGCCAAGTGTCAATCGCAGTGGCCATAATCAATATTTCGACTCCTCCCCCACTGCGTCCTCTTCAATCCCCCAAATCCCACATAGCCGTGTTCCGATGCGAGTTCTCTTTGTCATAAATTACATGCAGCGCGTATTGTCGCAGTTGAATTATGGCGTGTTAATTTTTACGATTACGGCTTAAACTTAATTAAAATGTGATTAATGCCGCTGGCCGGCCGAAGCCCAGCTCTTGGCTTTGTGGGCCAGGCTCTTTAAATTCCCATAAAGCTGCTAGCGCTGTAATTTATGCTCTATTAATATTTCGCCTTAACCATCCGCCTGACGTTCGTCACGTTTCTGTTTCGGCCTCACTTTTCCTTCGATCCCACTTTGTCTTAGCCCCAGTTGAGGGACCCGACCCATAAAACCCTGTCGCTGGTATGCTGTTCCATTAAATCGCCGGGAAACGAACTTTGGCTGATCGGGGCCACACTTTGCCCCGGAATTCCAGTGAAAGAGGGGGCCTGCCATCCGCATCCGCATACAAAAGTCATCAAAAGTTGGCAACACTTACATCTATTGGGTGTTTTTAAAGACCCAAATCCCGACTTGTACGCTTCATTAGGCACCGCAAAGTTAAGCCGATTAATGCGATGTAATAAAATTGTGGTCAGGTGCCCACAACCATTATCCCCATTAACGATTTTCCAACAAAGAACAATCTTTGGGGTCTATAAACCGCCTTTGTTCCCAGGATGGGTCTATAAACTAGTAATCCCCTATGGGTGAGGGATATTTCATAATAGTGTACCAAGGAGTTTTTAAAATATTTTTACCAGTGTATGGACTAGATTTACTTTTCAGTTTTATAAAATCGAATAACCTCTTAACACGACTTGGTTGTCAAGCTGGACCAGATTTATGTATGAAGTGTGCTATGATATCACGCTGCCCAATAGATCACCTTAATCATCCTAAACTGTTGTTCGTGCATATCTCAGAGTCCAGGCCTAATAAATAAAGACGAGCTATCTAGCAGTGAGTTTCACTTTTTGGGATGGCAGTCGCCTCGTCCCAGCCTGGAGAAGCCCCACAAAGTAACCACCAAGGAGCGACGCGCCTTGTGACATCCATAACCATAATCATAACACTAACAGCAGCAATAACAATAACCGACGGCACCAACCACATCACTTCTAAAGCTTCGCGAGCAGGGAAAACGCCATCCGTGAGCTCTACGACTATTTGATTACCTTTGGCTCGATCATTTTGTCGATTAATCCGCATCGCGGGGCGGCGTAGTTGTATGGCATAAGGGTGACCATGGTGTGGGCAGGCCAGGAAAACTTTCACTAGGAACACACGCGGTGGAGTACCGATTCGGGTGGACAATGATATAGGTGTTTCTGTGCTATGACGATGTTTTGGAATCAAATCTGACAGTACGGCTGACGAGCCAGAACTACGAGGAGTATCTGGTGCTTCGATAAACTGCTGCTTCGGGCGGTCGACCGTTCCCGTAGCGCTCGCTTTGAGTGGCTCGAATCGACTGAACCACCGAGCCACCCGACTTCTGTGGCCCAGGGCAGAGACGTCGGCAGCGGCGCCGCGGCAGCGGTTTGAGTGGAAATCCCTGCCTCGGATTCGTATGGCCATGGTGTTGCGGTGCTCGAAACTGGTTCGTGAGAGCAGTGCCACTCGGCGCAGCCCTCTCGCTCGCACCGCAGGCCGCGAACCGCTCCTGGACTCCGCCCATTCCCACTCCCCAAATCAGAGGGCCCACAATGTGGTGCCGGCGGACCTGGGGTGGGTCGAACACCACTCTTCCCTGCGAAGAGCTGCGTGGCCCAGCGTTTTTATTATCTCTCGAATGCGGGCGAACAATGCCCATTGTGGATGGGTCTTGCCGCTGGGCAAAGGCCATTCGAAAAGTGAGTTTTCCATGCGTATACATTAATAAATTAATCCCAGCACATTACACAAATTAATAAACTAATCAGACGCAGTTCCGCAGCGTGTTCAATAGAAACCGCCAGCGATTTTATGGCCGTCGTAAAAAACCAAAACGAAAATCTCGGGTAACTCAAGACACCCAAGACCCACTGGGTTCGGCGGCTTTTCGCGCTCCACGGTGGATCCGTAACTTATTAGAGAAGGAGCTCCAAAAATCGAACTGCCCATGTAAGGCGAGCCGAAGTGTGCTGGGCATAGGCGAACCGATACGCGATGTGGGATATCTGATCTGCGGACGGACCATAAACAAATTGGCATCTAATCAAAATCACAGGGCCCTCTGTGGGCAGACGTGAATCACTTTCGACGGTAATTGGGTGCCAGTGGCCCGATGGTGGAGAGCCACTAATGAGCTCTAGTTGGGGAGGGTTAGTGCTTTAACAACTTTAACTTCAACCAATTGAAGATTAAATATTTTAGTAGTATTGATTGCACTTTTCACTTAATTTCGCGGAGATTATTAGGTTCATTTTTGTAAACCAACACTTTTACTTCGTAAGCCTATGTCATTCCTGGAACATCTTTAAAAAGTCTTTGGAATTTTTTAAGAGGTGTGCACCTAATAAGCCGTACTTAAAAGTAAATCCTAAGCCCTTTGCCTTCTTTCTGGAATTAGAATAATATGAATTAAGGCGGTTTTGCAACAACTACGTGCAAGTGACTCTCTTTAATTAGGCAATCGTAGCCGAGGTTTATTCGCTCTCATATTTATGTGAGCAGTAAAGCTGTCCCCGCCGAGTCCAGACAATTGATTCGAGCAATAAACAATTTATATTGATTTTCCACTTAAGTCCTTGCCCAGCGCATAAACAAAGACTGACGTAGAAGTCCAGATGGAATTACAAGTAATCAGAAACAAGTGCAGTTAAACAAATAAGCTACTCATATGCAAAGGAATTCTGGCAGTAAGCTTTTATATTCAGGCTAACAGCAAGTCGAGAGACAAGTAAAACCAAAGGGAAGCTAGTAACCTGATGATGGAACTTGGGGCAGGCTTTTCAAGTTGAAAATCCAGCAAGTTTCTCAAATGGGGGTGGACGCAGACCCAACGACCTCATGGGTTTTCTTTCCGTAGGAAATCATTCGCTGAGTTGGGCATTAAATTTGCTTTAATCGCTTTAGCACGATCGTGAGACAACATGTCGTCAATTATATCTACGATGATCAACGTGGCCTCCGCGTCCCCCGGCCTCTGGTGCCCACTCGGAGGGTCTTCTGTAAACAAATCTGCGCACAATTCGCTGCATTCGCAGATATTTCTGGGTCCGGGCCTGTTGCTGAGACCGGCACATTTGTTGAGGACCGGTTGCCGATCGCCGGGCAGCCACCATCCTGCAGACCACGGTCTCCCTGCAGCTCCAGATGCCCCACACCACTCCCTGCGGAACTGAACGTGCTGATCGTGCGACTGCAGAGGCCTGCTGCACAATGGAGGATCGCCAGAGTGCTTAAGATTTACGTTCAGTTTTGATCGGAACGGACCTCCCCGAGTGTTGTATTAATTTTACACACAGCACACAGCACTCAGCCGGGTGGAAGTGGGGGCTGGTCGGGATCACGGCCTGTTGCCCGGGCGCCATTTTAATGCAAAAGTTTTAACACCTGAGTCGAGCACATTTGTTGCCATGTTCGCATTCTTACAACTTGATCTGGGCCCGCGACTCTGTTGGCCGGACATCTAGATAAGGACTCGAGTCCGGAACACAGGATTGCTTGTTTGTTGTCATTGCACTGGATGCCCAGCCTGGAGCTCAAGTTCTCCGGTGCAAAAGTCGACGCGGAATGCGTCACTCGACTGGCAAGCCGCGAATTGGGTCACTTTTTGCCTATACCATCCATGTGTACCATGCTGATTAGGGAAGTTTCGCATTTGTCAGCACATGCCAATGGTCTGAGGCATTCTTCCCCTAGAAAAAATGTTGCTGAGCCATGGAGATCTGACCGCATTCATGCAGTAGAAAACAAAACGACGAAGGAGCTGAAAACTGCATCAAAATTCGTACTTCGAGTGCATTTGCTGGCACGAAACCATGTCTATAAGAGTTTATTATGCAGATTTATGGCTTGGGGTTTTTTCGTTTTGTTGAGCTTCGGAGGGGAGCGATTTGAAGAATCTTGAATGAACGGTTTGGCAAGGCAAAATGCTTCATAGACAAAACCAAACTGAACTTTCCTTGGTCCGGTTTCCACTTATTTACTTCCACGGAAACTTGCAAAATAAATGGAAAAACCAACAACAATTTTCCAAGGTATTGCATTTCCGTTGGAGAACACATTTCCCACTTGTACAAATATTTATAGGGTAACCCCAGACGATCAGCTGTTCCCGGGATCCCATATCAATCGAATCGGTTCGATCGTCAATCATAAATCACACAAAAATGGTGTTTCCTATCCAGCAGAGCTCCGGCGCATTAACCAAATTTATATATATTTTTGACGCCGCCATTTTATGGTCCGAAGCTCATTAAAGTGTGCATAGGAAACTACTGTGCGGGCTCCATAAAAAATATGGACATAAACTTGCGTTTTATGAATCAACAAGGCCGGAGGGAGCACTTAAGTAAATAGTATGAGCTTGAATAAAATCGGAAAACAAAGCGGGACACAGTCTTGGACAATGGTCTGTATGTGGGCGTTTGGTTGGGTCTTGATCCCCCGATAAAAAATAACAAAACAAAAATAAACCGAGGCAGAAACTGCACTTGCACCACGATGACGCTGCCAGTTCATTACGATTAAGCCGATTATGACGGCCACCAGGGTCGGCGAGAATCGCTCCGTTTATGCTTTCATTCTTGGGAAAAATTATGCGGAACCTGTGTTCGAGTTCCAGGCACGTGCCGATCGGCGAGTGATACAAGTATGCCTGCGGATGGTGGGGAGCCATCGCCATGGTGACCCAGGCAAAACAAACATTGGTCAGGAATTTCATTAAAAGGTGAAGCCGAAGCCGAAGCCCACAGCCGAGCAGCTACTATGTGTGTGTTCTCCTGGTAACCAGCCACCCACCCATCCACGTCCAAATCCACCGCCTATCCAACATATAGCCATGCCACCACCACCCGTTCCAACCTGCCGGCGACTGGGCCACCCACCGAGCGAAGTGTGTCGCCTGTCACTGCGAATGAGCATCAAAACTCCGACAGAATGGATTGGGTTGGACCGGCGCGAATCGCCAGGCGGGCCGGGGAGGAGGTGGGCGAGGCTTACCTGTGGGAACGACTCTCTAATTAAATTAATTACGTGCTCTCGACTAGCGCGTGTCAAAACGCGCAGCGACCGAACAACAAAATTAAATACGCACGCTTCGGTGGGCTCTAATCAAATGCGCCCTCAAGTATGCAATGGAAACATATGCTTTCGCCGGAAGTCCCTTAGGGTATGCGGGCTATGCTCGACTAGCGTGTTTTAAGGGCACTTTTTGCTTAGCTTTGTTTTTTAAGTCCCAGGAATGCGTACCAAAAAGAGGTTGTTACTATTGAATTGAGTATTGAATAGTATTGAAAAAGGAACGCAATTTTTTGGTTAAACCCATTATAATTCTGTATAAAAGTTTGTTAAGATAGTAATCTTCAAACCCCGTGGCACTCCAACAGTTTCTAATAAACCTAGCATAATGTAACTTGTCGAGTAAAGTATGTATAGGTTTTAAGCCGGTGGCCTACCAAAAAGTATCAAAACCTTTGAGTTTGTCTGTTATGATCAAAAAAGGATTTTTGGTTGAGAGCATCATTTTCGGATACCACTTCCTTTGCTTATATGTTCTACATCTTAAGAATCTATTATATTCATAATTATTGTACCTAAACCTTTTTTACCTTCGGTTAGATAAACAGTTCTGTTTCCCTATCAAATTATATTAGACTCTCAGATAACGTGTTGAATCTCCAAACACCACTAATATTGGGTATCCCGAGGTCCGTTCCCCCAGCTGGTTCCGCCAATTTAGTTGCGTTGTTCCTTGGGTTAACCGTTGCCAGGCCTATGAAATTGTGTTTCCAACCACTCCGCCTTCCAGTTCAACAGCATTGAGGCATCGCTGACAAATTGAATTTGTAAACTTGTCCGCCGGCAACAACAAATCATTGGAGACCCCCAGGGATGCTGTTTCGGTTGCTGATTCCGATGGCGATGACGTTGCGGATGACGATGCCGTTGTCGTTGCCACTCCGTCCGGAGAACGGACGGCGGACCACGGACCACGGACTACGAGAGAAGGAGACGCCCGAATGCGAATGCCATGGGACGTTGGTAATCCTATACTTATACCCTATCCATGTTACGCTCCTCTGGACGGACTTTCTAGCTCGGTCTCAGCTCGCCGGGTTCCGCCCGCCCACTTTTCCGCCACCCCCTGCCCACTCCCCCACAAACAGTGGCGAAAGTGATGTGAAATTGTAGACCCGTTTTCGGGCGGTTGGGGGCGTGTCAACGCAGTTGGGAAGGGAAGAACACGCATACGCACAATTATTAACACTTATTAATGTTGAGGTTTCCATATATATGGCACCCCAGGGCTTAAATTAAAGTCATCCCGAGTGCCAAACAGCTGCCTCAAGTGCCGCACTTGAGCCGATCTCAGGGGGTTGCAATCAGAATCGGGGGTTTGGGTGGGGTTGGGGGTTGGCTTTGTCCCTGTTTAAGTAGTCATTAAGATTGAGTGCGGATAAGATTTTTTCACAGCTGGCAGTCGGACGTCCCCTTCGCCAAACACGCCGCCTTGCAATTAGCCAACAACCTTTGACTTCGGCCCAACTTCCTTCACGGTTCACGCGGGTCCTGCCCAGAATCGGAATCAGGGGCTGCCTATTGACAGCTATTGTCTTCTAATTAAAAAACAATGTTGACCTATTCTCAAGATGTCACGGATCGGGTTCAACGTGGAGTTCCTTTTGGGCTAAAAATCTTGGCAAATTATTTACACCGTTTTTACGGAAAATCGGTTTCTTTGTTTGTTAATTAAAAACTTTGATTGCCGGCAGGGACAACCCTCGAAGAAGTTTTGCCTGCTAACCCTTTAAGTTTGTCTCGCAAAGAAGTTGCTTGTTAACCCTTTGAGCTGGTGAGTCTTGTCCCAGTGCCTCAACCCTTCTTGTAAAAAACAGGATTGTAATTTATAATGAATGTAAAAATTAACGATGTCTTCGGTAGCCAACGTGTCTCGCACTTTCAATAAGGAAATACGTTTTTGAAGCAAAATTAGGTGCTAAGCACCAGCGGTAAGGACTATTAGGAGAGCAAAAAACTAATTTTATTTTATTATACATATATCAATTTATTTTCATATAAAAACAAGTCGCCTTAAATGTGCTTCGTTAATGCGTCTTCTTAATAATAAGACTTAGATCAACTCCCTGAGGGCAGAGATCCCCCTCTGCGGCGGAGGGCGAACCACAAACTGTGCCAACTGTGCAACACTTGGACTTGGGCCACTGCAACTGGTAGATGCTATATGGTGTATGGTAAATGGCAACGGCAACCGAATACCCTGCTGGCCTATCGGTTACACTTACACCATATGCGGCAGCCCTAAAGTTGCCGGGGATCGGTTTCATCGCTCAGACCTTGGCCAAATTTAACTTTTTCGCTGCTGCTGCTCAGCAATCGTGAAAATAGCAGGGGAAAATGTAACAATAAAGTGGATATAAAAATGGCAAATAGTTGCCGATTTCCGTTAAACTTAATTACGGCAAAAAATGAACGGCAAGGCCGGACGGAAAAGAAGGGAAGTACGTATAGTGTTTCCAGTTCCGATGAGAGAGGCGAAGGGCGAAGCGCGACCAACTGTTGATGATGGGACGACTTTCGAGAGTGGGAACAGGTGCGCGATCGATTCGGAAGCGGGCTTATCGAAATCGGAGGATGGTGCCGGGATCTAAGCCCCTGGACCCGAACTCATAATGCTCCCGCCCCGACCCAAGCACTTTCATCTCCCTCTCCTCCCCTTGGACGATCCCTAATATCGAATTTCGCTTTACCGCCTCGCCAATCAATGGACGAAATGTGAATGATTTGTTTGTTGGCATTTTGGCTGCCAATTGTCCGGACTCCGGAGGCTGCTACCGCTGCTGCACTTTCCCAAGCCCCGAAGAATGGATGGAAAAATGTGCAACGAGGAAATCTGATATTTTTTGTGAGACAGCCTGGAAAATCGCTGGGACCGGGGGCCAGGCAAAAAAATTTCGTGGTAAAAATTATGAAAAAATCTAAGAAAAACTGTCACGACTGCTAGCGAGTAATGCTATCCCCGTTCCACTCGAAGTCAAAGGTCGCACAAATTTGTCTCGGAAAAACCGCTTAATTGGTAGGGGTTTTGGGTGGAGTGGGTTGGAATGGGATGGGGTTGCGCGGAGGGCAGCTGCCTGTCTGCGCCTCTGACTGACAACAGCCACACCTAGGCGAACCGGGGAAGTCGAAGGAGTCGGAGTACGGGTCCCAGATCCAATCCCCAGCAGCAGTCTTATCACAGCTCCAAGCTGTCTGAGTCTGCCACTTGATTGAACCGGAAATGAGGCGCAAGTTTTGTTTTCACAGGCTGCGACCACTTGACCCCGCAGCCCGCTGGCAGTGACACTGTAAGGGAGAATCAAAGTGAACCGAATCGGATACGAACCCCTTTCCCTGTGCCCTCTCTTCCCCTCCGCAAAATGCTTTACATCAGTTTTTCGGTTAATGTGCCGCTGCCACAAGAGGCAGCATCACACTTACCCCAGCTGTCAAATAATTATGACAAGTTCATTTCGCCGCACTTTCGCTCATTTGTTTGGCTCCCGTTCGCATCTATTTTTTCCCAATTTTAACAAGAATTCCTGTAAAACTCAGACCCGGACCCGGGCCGGCCCCACCAATTACCGGAGCGTTGTAAGATGCTCGGGGGCTTTTGATGTGACAGATGTGTGTCCGTCTCGCCTCCGAGGTGTGTTGCTCGATCTATATGGTGCGTATATGTTCTACAAGCAACACTTTTGTGCCAGGCCTTGTATGATCCATTTTAGCGGTTTCTCAAAAGTATGCTAGGATTTTTATATCATAAATATTTCGTTTATTGTAATTGAAAAGTAAGGAAATAATCATAAGCGAATCATTTGGACTTGGTTAGAGGTTTGTGTTACCCAAAGTTATAACACTTCATGCTGCTCTAAATACAATATTTTTAGGCCAACCATTTCTATCTTTAGTTATCATCCATTAGAAACCCATTTCCTTTTCACAGCCCTAGCAATCCGTTCCGAATTATTCACCAAATGGTGCCCAGGAAAGAGTTTCGTACTAAATTTAGTTCGCCAATGGATATCTATAGAACTATGGTGGCTCAAAATATGCTGTCGAAAGTGACAATTGATTGCGTACAGACGTTTTGTATTCGACTGGGTTATTTCGGGAAGTGCCGCCATTCAAATTTAGACCAGGAGACAACAATGAGTCACAGGACTGGAGAGCAGACAAAGCAAATCCCTCTCAAAATGGCCACAACAAGGTACAAATATTTGCCATCATTAGAGGGCATTAGGGATCTGGGTTTAAGGAACGAAAGGACATCCATCGGGCAGGTTGCTCTAATTTCCCGTTCCTCATCTTCATCTGCTGACAGGCGACATAAAACAGGATAAAAGGGACTAAGCAGCGTCGCCAGTTGAGCGGATTATGGGATCTTTTGGCAAAACTGGGACAAAGCAGGTCCGAGGTGGGCCTAGGGGATAAACCTTCTCCTCCCTCCCATTCTCGCCCTTTCCAGAGCTGTAATGCAACTCAAGTATGATGCATGCAAATTTATGCCATAAGTTCTGCGGTTTAGCCTTCGGATGTGACGTCATACGCAGGACTCGGGGCCAAATTCAACAGAACTATGTCAGGCGAAAGGCCAGCGATAAGGTTTTCAGGAATGTTGATAAAATGTATTTTTTCTAGAAAACCCGAGAGAATTCCGTGAAAAATTAAGCTTGCAAAGCATGGTTATTAAGTCTAAAACTAATTTATTGGATTAACAACACGCAATGTATGCATAAATGTAAGTAAAATGTCGTTAAAGCAAGGATAAGTATAATTATTAATTATTAATTATTATGAGTTCTTTTAAAGTCTTTTTGTTTCTTTAGGTAAGCTATTGATTTCTTTGGAACCATATAGATCCATGAAAGGGCTTCCGATGATGAATTTTTCTCTTTGTTTTTGAACGTTTTTACCTTTGTTCTTTCATAATACTCAGGAAGACAGATGTACAGCTTAGGAAGAATCACTTTGGAAAAAACCTTGAAATTACTTCGACAGAAAGCCAATGTGCTCGAGAACATCATCGTCGAACTCCACACTCGTGCCAGTCCCCGGGAGGAGATACCGAATCGATCTGCCAGTTTGTTTATTGACTTTGTCCCGACCATCGGCTACTGAAATCCCGCTCGACTCAGCGCTGGCGGAACTTTCGAGTAAACAAACAAGCAAGTTCATCTGTTGGAGCGGCGACGGCCCAGATAAACGCCTCAATCTCGATCCCAGACGGTAACAGGTAGGTAGGTTATCCCACTACATCCGAGTACATCCATTCAGACAGAGATGGACGCACTTCCTGTGCCACGCCCCAGACAAACATTTGCCATTTAAGCCGGAGGACAAAGCGGATTAGGCGAGGGGACGAGGAGATGGAATGCTGGGAATCACAGATTATGTTGTAAAATGTCGCCGTGCCAGGGGAGTAATGAGATGAGCTTCGGGGATATATGCTCTGGCTGTTTTCATAGGGGACACCCCCTACATTTAATTTTAATTTTCGGGACATTCCCAGGGCGTGGCTGAAATGGAGCAGCCAGGCCACGAATTGAAATTTTCGTTTCGTTTTCGTCGAAAACCCGCAGAGCCAGAAGTCCTGCGGGCAAAGCAAATAAGTTGGGTTCGGATGGGACGGCGGGAGGGGGTTCTGAGGGGCTGAAGGACCCCGACCCCCTCCCGTCCGCTCCTGCCTGCATTGTTTGTTGTTTTAATGGCGAAACGAAAAGCGCAAGGCATCTGCACGGCGTCGTCCTTTTGTACGTTTTGCTGCTCCTTTCTGACTACTCAAATTTCAATGAAATTATCCTCACGGCATTTGTCTGCCATCCCTCTCGCGCACTCCTACGGCCATCTCTTTCCTCCCTGCCGAATAAAATGTTCTTCGCTGAAATTATTTGCTAATGGCTCGTCC
Source organism: Drosophila biarmipes (assembly GCF_025231255.1). Classification (NCBI taxonomy): domain Eukaryota; kingdom Metazoa; phylum Arthropoda; class Insecta; order Diptera; family Drosophilidae; genus Drosophila; species Drosophila biarmipes. Next base: position 19,087,689 of record NC_066612.1, read on the forward strand.
TTTTTGCATTCACATTTATGAGATTTTCGTGTTGCCTCCGATGCTGTCAACTAGATAACCGAAAAATGGCGGCATTTGACGCTTTTTGTGCTAGCGCTGTTGGCTTTCTGCCTTCTTTCCCTTTTCCCTTTTTCCCATTTTCCCGCTTTCCCACTTCCACGATTATCCTACTTTCCACCCAGCGGTGGCAGCCATTTTGGCAGGAAAACTTCTTCAATGTTTGCCTAGGCAACGAGACAACAAACATCGCAAATTGCTTTGCCCAAAAGTTTGCTCAAGTTACGCAGGCCGGGTTGTGTGCGAGGGAGCTGTCTGGGCAACGAGGGAATTAAAAGGAAAGGACTCCTGGGCAACTGTCAATCAAAGCGGGGGATTCGTCAGAAATTCCGATCTACAAATCTTTCAGTCTCCTGTCGAGCCTTGACCTAGTGCCTTTTCGAGCTGATCCTGATCCCTTTTGCGGTTTTATTTCTGGTCAGATGATTCCCATTCGATCGACAGGATATCGTCCTGTGGCCCTTTGTGCGCACTTAAGCTGAAAATTCCCTTTTGACTACTGTCTGCTTTGTGTCCTGCGTTTAAAGGATCAGCACTCGGCAAATGCGCAGTAGCATCTTTGATTTCTTACAGTTCACTGTACAACCTATCTTTCGCCATCAACTGCTACCATTTTAGGCACTCGTAGTTAGAAGGGACGCATTAGGGGATCGTAATTACGGGCAGTTGATGCGGAATGTATGATTGGGAGCACTCGGAGTCAGGATTGAAGAGCGTCCGAAGAGACTTGGCTAGGATTTCGGTTCGGCTTTGTCTCGGGGTTTAACTGGGAATGGTGAGTAGTGCGGGTTATGCAATATGTGGGTGGCCTATGAAGGCAAGAGGGAAATACAATCGAATAAAGGGGAATACCATATACTTCTTTAATTCACCATGTAGCCAACGAACCGTTCCCTTATGTACTTTGCAATACGTTTTTATTTGAAAAATTCAGGATCACCAAAAAAATCCAATTTCTAAATACCTAACTATCTTCTGTTAGGAAATATTTAAATTCTTATTCATTGTCATCGTATTCGAAATAAAATTTCAAAAAGTTTCTTTTATCAATTTAGTTCGATAATTTGTGCAAGCTATAAAATAAAATGGGCTTGATTTTCAACCTCATATAATAATGACATAGGAATCCCGATGCAAGATGTAAGTTAAACATATTGTACATGAGTTTTATAACCCTCAGAAACTCATAAAGGTACGTAGATTAAACATTTATTAGCACGTACTCCGCAGGAAATCTATAAATTTCCCTAGTTTACTGCCATTTTCCAGCACTTTATAGTTACGTGTTTCTATCGCTCCACTCACTTTGTAGTAATCCAGCGTTGAGAAGTTTTGATAGCACGGCACATTATACAACATATTCCAAGTGTTGTGGCTGCTCCTGTCGCTGCTCCTGCGGCTCTCGAGGCCCGGAACGGCGTATCCTGGCAGAGTGGAAATGTCAAACGGCCAACTGCAGGCACTTCATTTCCATGGCAGATGTGGGTACGAATGCGAAGGGTACTTCACGGACAGGATTTACTATTCGCGTTCGAAGTGCACGCACAGATCGATTTGGAAGTGTGGAAATGCCGATTGCTGATTGCTAATTGCTAGTTGCTAGTTGCTAATTGCAAGTGATTAATTAGGCCTACTCCGCTTTTTTGCAAGAGGCGCGCGACACAAGCGAGAGGCGATGGATGGGCATTAAATTGCGTTAAGTGAGCAGTTCCGTTTCGCAAATTAATTTGTGCCAAATGAATTGAACGATGTGAATTGTTTCAGCTTTTTGGTTTTTGGACGTTGCTGGGCCGACGGGTGCAAGCTCCGTGGTTGAATAGGCGATGTGGTGATCCGCTCTCGCCACGAGTGTCACATAAAGCTGCGTGTCAACTGATTCGACTTTTGCTGAAAAGCGCTCATCGCGGGCCGCTCGATCGCAAAGCTGTCGACGTCGTCGCCATGCAAGTTTTGAGTGAGTTATCCGGGGTCTTGAGTGTTCTTGTGCGGGACGGCCAATCACAACCGCGCCACTGCTGGCCTCTCGCTCGCTCTGCAGCGCAGTATTTCGAGTGAGTGTCAGCTGCGAGGGCGGCGCGTCAGGACTCGATCTCCACTCGAAAACCCAACCCGTCGTAACGGAACATTTCGGGAGGGATGAGCGGAGAGACAATAGTATATCTGTAGGTCCTTCCATTGTGTTCCGAAAACAAGTTGGCACCTCTGAGAAAAGGTAATTGCGATTTGGAAATGCACTTATTCTGCATAAAAAAGCATTTTCATATAAATATCTTTAAGGTAGACACAAACATATATGTGTAGGTCCTTCCATTGTGTTCTGAAAACAAGTTGGCACCTCTAAACATTAGTAATTGCGATTTCGAAATTTTAAAGCAAAAATCATCCTCAGATAAGTATAGTTAGGGATTAATATATAGGTAAAGGTTAAGTCACAGGGAGCAGTGTAAAATATTAAGGTCGGCTGCCCTGTTCCCTTGTCCAAAAGCAAAACTTCTTCACTAAGTACACTTTCAAAATACGATATATTTTAAGAATCAAGAAAATTGTTTTGGTGAGGAAATTAAAGTGCAAATGGGTTTAATCTTTCAAACGTAAATCTTTATGTTTTTTTATAATAAATATGTTTCTTCAGCGAAACTTTAAAAAAGTATTACTACGTTTTATTTCATTTCTAGTAATTTTTGGATCAAGCTTTTTATGATTCGAAGGTAGTACGCCCTGTATTTCAAGAATTCAAAACGAAGGTTGGCAGCTCCGCGAACTCAGTGCTAGGGCTTCCTGGAAGCCCTTCTTCTGCGACCCTTCCACGAACGGTCCTGGTTCTTGCCTCCTTTTTTCCGATCCTCTGGCTAACCCAATTTCAAAACACTTGATTGGGCGCCAGGCGAAATGTCGACTCGCATTAGCCTGACCAATTTCGGGATATTGCGGACAGCTCCAAGCCGCTGGTCTTTAGCCAAAAATCACAGGCCAGACTAGGAGACATACGGCCCGGTTCGTCTCCTCTTTGTTCGGATATGTTTTTTATTTTCGGGACTGGCGTCTGGACGACGACGACAACGATCTTGGAGCAAGTTATCCCTGCACGGCTCAGCGCATCGCGACAGTTGTTAACGTGTTTAATTAGCCCTGCAAAATCAATGAATTGCGACAGTAACAGTTAGGCTTAACAACACAGCAGTCCCCCAGCCCCGGAGCCCCAATCCCCGCCCCTGGGCACTCCCTGGCCAAATATTTGTGCAGCCATTTTGAAATATCCTGCTCCTGCTCCTGCTCCTTCTCCTCCGAGGAAGGGGACGAGGACGAGGAACATCCTCCCCCGACGCTGGCGATGACTTTCAGACGCATGCGCGCGGAAAAGCACTCAAAGTGGGTTTGTTGCCGGAGGAGTGGGACGGTGGTGTCACATGGGCGTGAGAAGGGCGTGTTCCTAATGGCATCCGACTTTAAGCCGTAAACTACAGTGCGGCTTTAAATTGGTTCCTGGCGGAGGGGAGGGGACGACTTCCTCTAATGAGTTAGATAAGTTGGGCTCGGCACGGTTTGCAAATTAAAGGGAAGCGATATCATTAGTAAAGCGGATGCACCGTGGCCTATAATTAAATGCGATATTAGTCAATTACTATTGAGCTCGAAGCTCGAATGTAATAACTTGCCCACTAAATAGTCAAATATGTACATTTTTGCATTGTTAACAGATATTGTTATCAAGCTGGATCACACGTAAAATGGTTATGCTCTCAAGAACAAGAAATATATCCCTAAAAAATATATATGTTCTTGGGAATTTATTTGTTTGCCAATAATAGTAGAACTTCCACTTTAGCTGTCCTAGCTTATGTCTTAATGAAGCCACAGAAGTTCATTGTAACTCAATGTTGGATTGTAGTTCTTCGATAAAGAAATATAAACAGTAAGGTACTTATTGAGTCTTAAGCCCCAAATTCCATTGGATCCATCTGTCAATTTGTGTATTGTGCCCAATGTCGAGCCCCTCAATTGCCTTAAATTGGTTATTGCCTAAGCATTTTTCAACAACATTTTTGTTTCCGAGGGTCGAGGCATATTTTCATTCATAAAACTCGAGCGACGTCTGCTGGGTAATAGGATTATGCCGGCAGCACACACGTGCTCAGTGTCAGGGGCCCGGCTCCATCTTCAAGTCCGAATTCATCTCCGACCCCAACCCCTCCTCCAAGCCAGCTTCGGATGGGAGCTCAGTTGGCCAGTTCGAGTTAAGTGCAGACATGCATCGGCAGTCGCTGAACGCTGCTTCTCAAATGCTCGCTGCCTCTTTATGGCCCCGGCTCTTATTATTAGTGACGGATTTCCGAGTCATTAGACAAAGTTATGTCTTGGACCACCGCGTCTGTTTAAGCTACTTAAATGCGCCGCCCACAGTCCGACCAGCCCGATCGAAACTGGACTGGCGCAGTGGAGTGGGTACGGAGTGCTGAGGTGGACTGGACTGGTGGGCAGTGGCGGCTTCTCGAGGGGAGTGACTTGCTCATGTCGTAATTGACAGGCGTCAGCTTTGGGCCTTAAACGACTCAGCGTGTCGTAAGGCAAATAAACTGATAAATGCCAACGATTGTCGGTCCAAATGCGAGGCATTAATTTCCACGGGGAAAGGCTTTCTTTTCATTCTCCAGCCCCGATCTTGTGGCTCAAAGGGGTCACCCACGGCACTCAAAACACAAATCAATAACTTTATTATACAAATACGAACGGGCAGCAGGAGGAGGGATCCCCATACCCGTACCCATACCCATCCCGATCCCGATTCCGATCCCTCTTGTGGCTTCTTTTACGAGCTGAAAAGCGTCTTGTTTAACTGCTGGGACAATGAGCGCCCGCTGGGCGCGTTAAGAAAAAATCACTTGGCATCGGAGCTGGCGACAGTGAGGAGGAGGACCCGGGGCCCTGACCAGGTCCCCAAATTGGGATACAAAGGCGTAGGGTGCTCCCTTTCTCCTCCCTTCCGATAATTTATGGCCACCGGGTCTGGTGGCCAAGCGCCAGTTGACAGTAAGTCACCGGCGGGAAGAGTCACGGAGCCAGCTGCCGGGATGAGTCAGCGCTGAAAGGTGGTGGGTTTCCAGGGGTTAACCCATCGCAGGGAGGGAATACTCAATAGAAGCTTCAATCACTGGCTGAAAAACTTCGAGTCTAGATACAGAACATATTGCTGGTGTCTCAGGGAAAATTCGGAAAATACCCATTACATTCTTTATGACTAATCAAAAACTGTCGCATTATGGGCTTAAGTTTTTAATTATAACGAAGTTGTAAAGCGAACTTTTCTTTCATTCAAAATATCATAAAGCTTAAATGTTAAAATTAAGTTTCCTATCCAAAACGGAACATAAGAGTATATAATGTAATAATATGAGCAAATATTCGTATAGTAATGATATTATAATTTTTTAATATAGGATCAAACTTTACAGACACAAAGTTACTAAAATGCATTTATCTTAATAAATATAATGAATAATTATGCTATTATCATCAGGCAATATAGTTCTGTTAGTCCCCGAACGGTGTGGTAATAGAAAATAAAAATTCTAATAAAGCATTGCGCCCTGAAACTTAGTAATATGACTCAAGTCAGTGCTATTGCACCTGTTGAACCTAAGGAAACCCCTTTGTTTATCCCCGCAAGTCGGTACACCCCTTCGACTTTATTATTGTTGACTTTGCTGCCCTTGTGATTGTCGCTGTCGTCCACATACCTATCACGCTGAAGTTTATTGACTTTTGTATAGACATTCTCGGCTGTGGATTTGGCTGATGTTTCTTTTTTGTTTAGCCGCGGGCAATGTAAACGGCGCCAGATTTCGATTTCGAGACAGTCACCAATATTCACCCCATCACAACCACAACTGGTTATTTTCTAAAAGGGTCAAGTGTCAGCCAGCAGAGGAGCAGGGCCGCAGGAGGAGCGGGGAAATGGCAAATTACACCATATAAATAAATAAATAAATAACGTCTAGGGGAGAACACATGGTTAGCCAGCAGGTTTTTAGGAGGAGATGATGAATGATGGCTACTGGGATATCGCCTAAGGTTGCTAGCTTCAATTTGCATAAGGTTCATTTAATTTGGCGGAGGTAAACCCCTAACAAATATAAAATACTCTTCTTATTATCCTAAGCATTGGTAATTATCGCTATTTTATAATTGGTGCTCTTAATCTTTTATAGTATAGTAGTGCTGTATTAAAACAGGGAGTCCCTAGCTCCTTCCTTACAAATGTTGTTCCTTTAATCTTTTAAGTTGGCCTAATATGGGCATACAAAAGTTAACTTCTTTTTCTTCGATTGGCAAGTCTGATGAATGCAGTTTAAGAGGACTTTCATCAACATTCTTCTGAAATTAGGCGAATGTGGTCGCCAAACCTTTCCATAAAACCCAATCAAATATGTTAACTCAGAGGGCCCCCAACGCCTCCCCCTGCAAACGCATATCACGCACATTCCGAGATGAAGCGATAAAGCCAAGTGTTTGATGACCCTGCGCACCCAACAGCAACTGCAACACCCGACCCATCATCATCTTGATGGGCCTCATCAGTGTCAGGGAGTCGGGATGGAGTGGATTCAAGCCGAGAGATCTTGGCACGTGTAAACGACACCCAAATTAGAGGGAGATTATTTAATGTTCGTCTGGCCTCGCCTTATCTGCGACTCTTCCGAGAACTCGGTTAGGCCGGGACCCTGTAGCGTGGCTTGGACTTTGAAGAAGCTGCAGCAACAGCTTCCATTTGATAAGCTTATCAGAGGCAAATCGAGCCCAGTCAACCCAGCCTCCTAGCAGCTTTGTCATGTAAATGCGGCCAAAATCAATTTCCAGCCTGGCGCCAGACTAATGAGAAAATGCCAGCGAACACAGCAGGCCCCCCGATCGCACTTCCCGCCAGCTCGGTTAATTAAGTTATAAAAATTATACTTTATGCATACTATTTGCATTTTTATAGACCCCAAATGTAACCTGCACCGATTTGATTTATGGAACAGGTCCGGAGGCAGCTGCCCGCTGCCCTCGCCTCCCGTGGGCGGCTAGAAATCTGACAAATGGCTAGGTGTGACTTATAACATTTTAGGTGACGACCAGTCGGATCGAGATAAGCCCGGAGCTTTCCTCTCTCACACATCTACGGTTTCAGAAGGGACTCGGGTGATTTCGAAATGTCAGCATCATGGCAGATTCGCGTGCGGCTCCCGCCGAAAAAAGCAAAAACGGCCATGGAAATGGCATTAATGCGATATAAAACCATCAAAACCGCAAGATCAGCGGCGGATCAACCTGGAAACAAGGCAGTGTAAAAAAAACTCAATTTTTTGTCCATTTAACATCAAGTGAGATAAGGGCGACGATGGGGATGAGTTTGACTTCGGGGAATTATAAATGCCCTCAGATCCTTTTAGCTGTAGTATGTATATAAATGTTGGTAACAAAAGACCGCTGTTAGATACCTCTTATATCGGTTCCTCGTAGTTAGTTAGCTAAGAAGTGGGAAACATGTTAGGGGAAGCGACATTTGAACCCTAAGGAATGTAAGTACACAAATATTTGCACATCTAGATACAAATATCTAATAAAATGTGTGTTTGGATCCCTGATACTAGTTTATTTAAAGGGTTTTACTTAAAGCCTAAAAAAATTGGAACGCCTATCATATCTATTAGTTTTCTTACATCTTTCATAAAAATTTAAAATACAAATAAGTTACGAAAAATTAGAAAAGTATACATACATAGGTTCCAACTCAAAGCGCTCCCCTCTTGTCACTATCCGCTTACAAGAAGTCACCTGAACCCGAGCCACCTTAGCACTTTGCAGAGAATAAGCCACAGACGACTGGGTTGGACTTGGTGGAGCTCTCCGAACTGACGTGCTCTTATTTTGTGTGATTCTTCTCCCGCTAGATTTCTTTATAATTCTTCTTTATTTGTTGCATGTTTTGACATTTTTATAGCTTCGGCGACGACATTGCGCATTTCTGCTTAGCTGCACATTCGCATGTGGAAACGGCACAGAACGAGATACTGGACCCGTCGGCGATCTATGGGGCCCTTTCAAAATGGCGTGCTGCCCCGCTACAACAAAAACTAAAAGCATTGACGGGCAGACGTCAAATTGATGGGCAGGCCCTTCGCCACGGCCAGCTGCCTTATCGGGCCAACACGTTTTGTCCCTAAACGTTTTGCAGCTACCAGCTCTCAAGGAGTCCGGGGTACGGGTGCAAGACCACATCTCGGGATCCCGCCGTCGGGATGGCATCCCCGAGAGGCTGCTGGAGGGAACACCCATTTAACAAGTCAGCCCGTGCAGGCAAAACCATAAATACTGGCAATTTAACAGAGTCAACAGTGTGGCACTCGACCGGAGGACAGTGGGCCTGTGGCTGCCGAACGGGGGGCCAGTGCGACGGGGACTCCGGGGGTGGGAGCTCCGAATCGGGGACTCTGGATTGGGAACTCTGGATTGGGAACTCTGGATTGGGGGTCCATAATACACCTTGTTGTACACGATCCTTATCTCTTGGAATTTCTCGTGCGTGTCTGGCGTGCCAAAAAATATAAAAATAAAGCACGGGGAACCTATGGAGGCCAACTGAAGCTCGTCGAATGCTGGTTGATCTATCTTTTACAATTATCTTTATCCATGCTTTTAAAACTAAGCAAATTTTTATTTATGCTTTGATTTATTGCTTCCCAAAATTTCAAATTTGACTAAAATTCTATATTAGATGAGAATAATCAATAGATCACTAAAATGTAAGTTGATATTCTAGATATTTAGTACCTTTTATGAAACTAAGAATCAATACAGAGCAAAATACATTAAATTGAGACTAGTCAACGCAAATATAATGCTAGAACTCAATTATAATTTATCTTTAAATTTTCAAATTAGATTTATTTAACATGGTTTATTAGGATAGAAACTGATCATTGGCAAACGCCGCATTGCAACCTTTTTAAGAACAAAGACCCCAACATAACGAGGATACCCTGGCGGAACTCTGGCAAGTGATAGCCTGGTCAGGAGCTGTCGCTGTCGGTTGCCGACTTTGGCAGCGGGAATGGGAGTGGGATTGCAGTCGGAGCTGGAGCTGAAGTCGGAGTACGCGTGAAAAATTAGCCGTGGAAATGCATGTTGTGGCTGTTGTTGTTATGGTTGTTGCTGTTTCGGTTGTTCTTGAGCTTGGTGGTGTTGTGGCCTGTCGCCATTTCTCGTGGTGCGACTAATAAGCACAACAAGCTCATAAAATTTCGAAAGCTGCGCCGCCCGATTTTATTTCATTTTAAATTGTACACGCGCTTCGAGCACATTTCCCCTGGCTTAGTGTGTGATATTTTGGTCTCGAGTCGGTATTTCCTGGGCGGGGTGTGTGATTTGTTTAGCATTTACACGCATCATTAGAGCCTGTTGTACAACGGCGACTTAATGATAAATTAATAACAATGCCAGAACATAAAAGACAAGCTTTCTATTCGGATGATGGCCATATAGACATTGACATTGGGCCCCACAGCGACAACAGCTTGGTCTGGCCTGCCCCGCCATTGAACAACAACAAAGACAAAGATCCAATCCAGCCCAAGCGGACGAAGAAGCGTGCCAAGCCAATCTTGGGTCAACGGCGTCCGGAGCGGTTTAACCCGGTCGCGGGCCAGAGGGGCCAAGAACGACAGACAGTTGGCAGCATATCTAAAAGGTTATAAGCATTTCTTCCAAAAAATTAAAGGTTGTGGCAACGTTAACAAGACAAGTCAAGAACGATTTTTATAATATAGACAACCCATTCCAACTATATAGTATTACGAGTAGGAAATATATTGAATGACATTTCATGATAATATGGCCTTTAAAAAATAAAAATCAATCAATTTTTATTGCATTCATTATTGTATTCACTTTTAAAAATGGTTATGCAACGATTGGCTGTCAGTCCTGCAGGTTAAATTAAAATATTTGGCACTTAAGATCCAATAAAGAGAAGATATATGAAATCATAGATTTTTCGGAAGATATCTCACCATTCGCTCAAAACTTATGAAATTGGGAATTAATATCTATTAGTTTTATTTAACATTCCTCATCAAAAATCTGTTAAAGTTTTCTGGGACAGTTTTCCAGTTCTTGTAGGTGACACCTTAACAAATAAATATGTTTAAAATTTATAAATATACAAAAACATAACGTGTCAAATAAAGCCAAAAAAATAGATCCCCAAGGGTTAACTCCCCAGTCTAACCTATCTGGCCCGCTAATTGATTGTTACATTCCCTTTATGTGAGATAGTGTCTGTTTATGTTGCTGGATATGGATGTGGATGTGTCTGGCCAGCTTCCCCCGCACTCTCAGCCCCTCCCCCTCCCCCTCCCCAGCCTGGCCTTTACCAGCTGCGACGCAGACGTGTTGTTTTTTATGATTGCCCATTTTTGACAATGAATAAAAATTATTATAGTGTCGCACGTTTTGGTGGTTGTAATTTAATTAAAATGATGTCGCGACGACCCGCATCACGCCGTGCGGCTCCATGAGGGTTTTCCCGGAATTTCCAGCCACCCAGCCCCTCGCACAGGTGACAAATGCTGGCCAGTTCGGGAAAATAACTAATTTATTAAGTCGGATTTGGTTGGGCCCACGAGTGTCCCAGCTGGAAAAGGTATGCCGACGAGAAATAAAACGGGCCACTTGAAAAGTCAGGACTCTTTCGAATATTTGCGCTTGTTTTTGGGAGAACGGAAGTGCGGCAAATACAGCTGGATTCGTTTGGCAAACAAAATCGGTTTCCCCCTTCCAGTTAATGAAAATGCCCTTGGTGGCCAGGTGGCTGGGGAAAAGTGGAGGGCGGACGAGGATGAGGATGAGCAGCCGGGAAAAACTTGTGCGGCTTCTATGCCGTGAGCCTGTGAACCTGTTTGCGTTAAAAATTAAAAAAGAGGAAAAGAGAACCAACTGAAACCATGAATGAACTGCAACTTGGACTTGGGCGGGCATTGTCACTGTCAATATATAGAAATGCACTCAAGGTAACTTCCTACTTGGCCCGTATCCGATTTCAGCCCAACCTCTTTTCCCCTGACAGATTATTGCACCCCGAACTGCCTTTCCACCTCCTCGGCTTAGCCGTCCAGCGTTATATTTAGCGGTCAGCTGAAGAAAAAAGCCAAGCAGAAATAGCAAACAAAATGGCCAACGCACCAGCGAGGGATCGGGGACCCATGGAGTTCCAGTTCCAGTTCCAGATCCCCGCCTGCGGTGTGGGAACCTTCAATATTGATTGATTGCACAGCCGCTGGCGGGGATTCGGGGTCGCCACCACCACTCTTGGCCGCACAAACGGAGTGCTTTGGGTTGGATGGTGCTAGCTGCCCTCACAAAGGGGAAATTTTAAATCGATATCGCGAAGGCATTTAAACGCAAAAATATTAAAGTATTAAGAAAAAAAATATTTATTTTTAAATTAGACTAAGTAATTACGAATATTCTAAACGAAATGCTAACGACACCTAGTTCATAGTTATGTAGCATCGTATTTATTTATTTTCTTTCCCAGATTTGCGGTTTCATTGCATTTTAAGGTAAACATGTTTCTTCAAACAAATTTTAAATCCTCTTTATAAGGTAGTAGAAGTGTAGAAAAAAAACGTATCAAAGATATATGCAGTGTGTAAGGATGTCAACCAAAAATCAAGGTCAGAAATGAAACCAAAAAGTTGCTTAGATCGATATATTTTGAGTTGCAAAGGATGTTTATATATTTATACTCCATACAAGATTCAGTTTTAAATTTGCGTTTGTTTCGTTTTTTAGTATCAGGTTCTTCTTTCCCCAAAGTATCCTGCTTCCTCGTAAGCTCCAGAGAATTCGTGTCCGCCTCAGAGGAACATCCAAACAATTTACAACCGTCAGTTGTGCAAGAGTTTTTTACAGGACTCCGCTCCCTGGGACACCGGGTCTCCCCAGGGAGCCTAGATTGATGACAAGATTTGTTGTGACAAGCATTAACTAGCGGTTTCACACACTAAAACCTCCCCACCTTCCGCCTTCCATACCAATTAGCAGCGAGGGACGAGGCTTCCCCTCTAGAAAAGCGGAAACAAATCGTTGACACCTAAAAACAGAACAGCTCTCGGGGTATATTTCGGATATTCAGCAGGGTGAGAGGAGCCCTGGCGTATGGGGAAATATTAATACTAATAATTAATTGTGTTAAGTAAACAATTTTCGTACTTAACGGTGGGAGAGCATAGGGTAAGTGCAGCAATATAGCTTTACTTCCCACAGGTCTTGTGTTTCCCGCACTCCAAAAATTGCCTTCGGTGTAATTTAACTCGGGAGCCCTGCGGAGAACGGAGGAGCGTTCTTTCGCTGGCTTGCCGGCCATGTTTGAATTCGAGTCGCCAACATGTTTACATAAAACAGAGCAGGTTTTTAATTTTAAATTTTATATTCACATAATTCTGTTTCTGCTGATTAGCCCAAAAAAACACTGCCAGGAATGTCGTAATCGGAGCGTCCTAATCCTCTGCATAAGGTCTGTAACTGACAATCTGGCGGGCCACAATGTTGAGTATCTCGCGGGCAGCCATGTCCTGCCGTTCATCGACAATGGCCGTAATCCTGGCGCACTCCTTCACGTAGTTCTCCAGTTCCCGCTGGTTGAGGGCCCTCCTCTGGGGCTCCTTGGCCTGCAGCGCCTGCAGACACTGGCCGGTCATGTGAGCCAGTTGGGATCGAGCTCCACTAAAGGTCTCGTCGAGATCGTACAGCTCCAGCGGCGGAGCGGGTGGCTCGCTGAAGATGGGCGGAAACGTTGCCAACTGGAGGTTGGGCAGCGGGATCTCGAACTGCGGCTTGATGATCCTGAGAGGCTCATACTTCACGTGCAGTTGCTCGTAGGCATCGATGACCTCCTTGAGCAGATGGTTGCTCAGGGCGCAGAGCTTCATGTCGAACATCTGCTTGAAGTCCGTGGGCATCTCGGTGCCAATGGAGTCGATAAGACAGGCCTTGGGCATGTCGGCCAGGAAAGCCAGGTCGGTGAAATGCTTGTTGTCACTGAGCTAAGGAAGATAAGGGGATGGGAATCACTACAACGTATTTACAATAAAACTTAAATTGCTTAAATTAAAAAACTATACTATCTACAATATGATACAGCCATAAACGACTTTTTTGGAAATTAAATATTAAGTTTGCCTATTGAAACAAATTGCTATCTACAATATGATATTAAGTTTGCCTATTGAAACAAATTTGGTAAATTTCTTTTATTTTAAAAATGTAATAAAAGGTACATATAATAGTTATGCCAACACCAAACCTCATTCCCCCATCTAATAAAAGTTTCGAACAGAAATCTGTTCTACTTTAAGTTCGTGTTAAAATTTAACTCACCTCAACATCATTGAAATCTAAATGACTATAGGTTATCTCGTCTCCTCCGAGCAGCTTAAGCAAGTACTCAAATATGGCATCGTTGGTTTTATCCTGCAGATATTTATCGTGCCAAATGTATCCAGACCCCAACGCTAGGATCTTTCCACCTTTTCCGTTAGTAAAGTAGCCTGCCAGGGGGCGATTGAAGGGGTACACTACTGGACCCGTGGTCAACAGGACGTTCGCGGGCTCAGACACGTTTAGAGTGGCTCCATAGGGGTATTGAAAGTGTATCTTGTACTTCTCGTCACTGAAATCGTAGTCCACCTTCTCGATGTCCAGCTTGAGGAGGTGTCGCCACATAGATTCGCAGACAACGCCGCCTCCCACGATGCATTCCTTGGGATGGAAATTCCTGTAGTAGTGCGGTCGCACCACATTGTCCCCGTTTATGTAGATCCCGTACTGCTCCAGGAAAAAGTTTACGTTGGTATTGAACTCCGGTTCCCCTCCCTCGCCCAGGAGCACCAGCAGGCTTCCTCCTTGCACCTCGACGTAGTGCTTCAGCACCTCAAACTCGTCCTCCGTAAAGCGATCCTGAGGCCCGGCGAGTACAAAAACTTTTATTCGAGCAAGTCGCTCCTTTCTGAGCTCCGCATCGTTTCTATAGGTATACATACAGTTCGATTGAATATAAATTGGTATTATATCTAGAACTCTATTTGCAAAGTTACTACGAACTGCAAGTCAAATTTACAAGGTTCTTACATTTTTTTATTAGTTAATAATATATTTTTTTATCAGGCCATATTGGTAATTAAATTCAATCAAGGGGGATTATTAAAACTTGTATAATGTACCTAGAAACAATAAGGTACACAAATTTGGGAACTCGAGGACGTACAGTGGCTCGCAGCTTATTTCGTGCAGTTACCTAAAAAAAAGTTTAAGTCGTTATTCCGGCTAAACTAAAAGAGATAACAGAAAAATTTAAATGCAGTATCTTAATAGGGAATATTAACTTGTTTATTAAATGAAAGCGATTTTCTTAATCATAAAAACAAAAATAATTATTTAATAAAAACAAAATTTTCAGGCTTTTTCCATGCCGCAGCTTATTTCGTGCAGTAGCTTCTACGTAACTTATTATGTGTAATTTGACCGCTAATATTTAGTGTGACCTCCTTTCTGGTTCAGGACGGCTTTGAGACGATTTTTCATGGATAAAAATAGCTTTTTAGTGGTTTCCACTAGAATTTTTTGCCATTCTTCCATAAGAACAGTTTTTAGGTCGTTTTTGTTCGAACTCTTCCTCTTTTTTATAGCAATGTCCAATATTTCCCATAAATTTTCAATCACATTCAAATCTGTAGACTGTGCTGGCATTATAACGACATGAGGGCAGTTCCAGATAAGCCAAGAGTTCACAATTCCTGCTTAATGCTTCGGATCGTTGTCCTGGTGAAATCGAAATCGATCGCGTATGCCAAGTTTTTCAGCAGTTTGCAGTAGGTTATCCTCTAAAATTTTAAAGTACATTTTAACATCCATGATGCCATCAATAAAAGCGAGGTTACCCACGCCAAAGGCTACCATACAGGCCCAAACCATGAAGTGACCCCCGCCATGCTTGACCGTGGGTTTCAGGTGCTTATTTTCCAACTCTGTATTTGGTTGCCGTCCATCTGAACCAAAAATGTTAAATTTTTAGTCATCAGCAAAGATAACATCATCCCAGAACGAACTCGGTAAATGTATGTGCTCCTTTGTAAACTTTAGCCGAGCAGCAATATTTTTCTTGCTGATAAAAGGCTTCTTCCGTGGTACTGGACCATTGAAGTTACGATCGTGCAGCACACGACGCACCGTATCAGGACTACACTTCTTGCCCATTTCGTCCTCGACCTCTGAAGCTATTTTTGGGGCTGATAGCTTGGGGTTTTCCTTAATTTTCTTCATGGTCGTTGAAAATTTTATTATTATTTATTTTTATTTTATCTCGGACAAACCTTTGGATGATGTATTTTACAGTACTGGGACTTAGGAATACCATTTCTGCAATGACCCGCTGACTTTTTCCACTTTTAAAGTGTTTAAGCACAAGTTCTCGCTGCTCAATGGTTGTGCGTGGTGCCATTTCGGTAATTCCCCCGTATCTTTTTATGCAAGTGTGACCAATCTCAAAATTTCATAAATTATGTATTTGTTAGTATTTTAAATAATCAAATAATAAAATAAACTGTGATTTTTAAGACTAAATATTCAATGTTTTGACTTTAAACTTACTGCACGAAATAAGCTGCGGCATGGAAAAAGCCTGTACATTTTGGTTTTAATTTGTTTTTATTTATTTATTTTATTTTTATTTTGTTTTTATGATTAAAAAAATAGCTTTCGTTTAATAAACAAGTTAATATTCCGTATTAAGATACTGCATTAAAATTTTTTTTTATCTTTTTTAGTTTAGCCGGAATAACGACTTAAACTTTTGTTAGGTAACTGCACGAAATAAGCTGCGAGCCACTGTAGTTTTTTAAGTATATTACAAAATAAAAAAACCATTTCCAGTCAGATATCTAAAGAGTATATACAAAACTTTTGGCATACTAACTGTTCCACATTCCAATTGACCTTCAGCTTCCGGTGAAGCATTTTGTAGTTGTCCGATATTTGAAAGCGCTCATTTTTTGATGTATCAAAGCAGATAACCGGCTTGTTAGACATTTTTATTGCCGTTTTTAACAAAGATTTTATTTATTTCTTTTGTTTGTGCCTGCGGTTACCCGGCAACGCGGTGGCGGCCTCTGGTGGACCAGATGGCAACGCCGCACTATCGATAGGCGGAAAAGCTGCATTTTACAACACTTAATCCGGGCGGATTGTCGCGCACTGTCCTTAAGTCTAGCCCATCTGGCAACGCCGCCTCGCCGTGTGAAAAATTACGAAAGAATTTTTGGTTCACCCTCTAAGACCGACCGAAATTTTCGCAAAACGAACAATGGCATCGATCTGTGGACGCATGGCGCTCCGTGCCGCCGCACGCCAGAATGTTGCCTACACGCCCGTGCGCTTCTGCAAAAGTAAGTGGTGAAAAGCAGCAGGCAAATCCCACGGACAGCTGCTCCCCTGGTCACGTTCGCCGAAAGTGGCGGAGGTTCTGGCCTGGATAATTGCATAATTATGAACACCAGATGGGTCAACACCAAGTCGCAGCAGTAGTTAACCCCGGGAAGCTGCAGTTTTGGGCCCCCAAAAAGTGCCCATTGGAAAGTGCGAGGTTATGTAATAACTATGCGCAGCGAAATGTGTGACTTATGGACGGAGAGAGGGGGAGCGGAGATGCACCACCGCGGAGTTAGCACTTCGATGGAAGCTGGCCGGGATTCACCCTCCCAAAAGGCCCCATTGCTAATGACGCCTCTGCGCTTGGGGCGTCTGCTGTTTATGTAACCAATGCGACCACTCGCTTATCAATTTATGAGCTAATCCAATCGGTTCTAATGACTCCTTTTCCGCATTGCAGTGATGAACGATCCTCTGGAGCACGCCACTGGTATCGAGAAGCGCGAGCTGCTGCTCAAGGCCGCCGGCAACGATAATCCCTTCGACATGAAGGTCTTCAAGCGGGGCGCCGGCACCAAGGAGAACCCCAACCTGATTCCATCGGCCTTCGATGCCCGCATTGTGGGTTGCATCTGTGAGTAGACCAGGACACCGAAAGCGGGCAGGATAGAAGCACAAGAGATATGCCAAATCCCAGTTAATTACCTACACGGATTTCTTACTTTCGAAAACCGTCTTTCGTACCTTAACGTTGATCTTATTTTCTACTTAATTATCAAAAAGTTCAGTTTGGCTTCAACCTGCATTCTAAGAAAACAATATTGACGGACTTAGTACTATATATTTTTTAGCAAAGATTCACTTTAGAATTCGAGATTTTATTTAACATTCAACAACATGACTTTCCGTTCAATCCGTTCTTGATCGTCTATTTAAATTCTGATCCATATAAATGTATTTTTAACGAGTATTGAAAAAAAGATTTAGTTTTGCTAGTGCTTTTGTTCCCAAGGCCTTAAAATGCAACCTAAAACAGAAATGTGCCACCTAATTTGGTTATAATTCGTTAGAACTCTTAGTGCTCTTATCCAGACCTAGACTAGATTCCTCCCGGAATACTTTGTAACTAATTTTTTGTATTTCTCCTTAGGCGAAGAGGATCAGACCTACGTGCAATGGATGTGGCTGCAGAAGGGCAACCAGAAGCGTTGTGAGTGCGGCCACTGGTTCAAGCTGGTGGAGAAGGCAGCTGTTTAAAGTTATTATTAATTAATTCAATAAACAAATTAATAACAAAACCACAACAACTACTAAGCTAAAAGTCAACCAATTTAGCTGTCCAAATAAACAACCATCAACCCAAAAATTCGAAAGCGTAAACATAGAAAAGAAAACGGGCGGCGCAGCTTTCATTTTCAGTTTCCCTTCTTATTTTCCACTGCAATTGATGGCAGATGCATAATTATACACGAAATGCGAACAATAAAGGAAAACCAGTGATTTCGAGCGAATATTTAAGGATTTGATTTGGCAGGAGCTTATGTTGCATGTCGAAAAAAGCAAACGGAATGGATCATGAAATGCAGAAACGCATTTTTAACTGAAAAGTTTCTTAGTTTTCAGTTTTAAGGATTT
Organism: Drosophila biarmipes; assembly: GCF_025231255.1. Taxonomy (NCBI): domain Eukaryota; kingdom Metazoa; phylum Arthropoda; class Insecta; order Diptera; family Drosophilidae; genus Drosophila; species Drosophila biarmipes. Next base: position 19,105,845 of record NC_066612.1, read on the forward strand.
CTGAGGTATCAGTAGGCGTCTCAATCTAAATTCAAACATTTTCAGGACCTTAGACTCAGTTGGAAACTATTTATCTTACCAAGAGGTAAGATTATCTCTCGTGACTTCCGTATACTTCGACTCAAACTGCAGTAGATATGTCGTCGTACATTTCGCGTATACTCAAGGCCCCGTCCGCATCCAAGCGCCTGATCTCGAATTTGACCCAGCGCGAGGGTAAATTGAACTCCTTGCTCCGTCGCTTGGGATTGAACCGACAGGGGGGAGCAACGGCTGCTCCCGGAACGCGTCCCATATCCACAACTCAAGTTCAAAAGTCTGGTAAGTGGCGATTAGATCCACCAAAGGTTTAAAACTTAGTTCACATACCCGAATTAGCCCTGATTGAGGACGAACAACTTGTAACCGGCATTCAGAAGCGCGAGATGCAATTGGCCAAGCAAGGCTGCGAGGATCCCTGGGGATTTACCAAGATAATTAGACGCGGCTCTGGGAGGGAGAACGATCCCACAGAGGTGCCGTCGGCATTCGATGCCCGTCTTGTAGGCTGCCTGTGCCTGGACGACCGCATGCCTAAGTGGATGTGGCTTGAGAAGGACGAGGGACCAAAGCGCTGCGAGTGCGGCCACTTTTTCGTGCTAAAGAACGTGCCACCCGTCTAGATGAATATTTCAGAGCGCTGTACAAGTACATGGACACACTATACACGATCTTCGCCGGGCATTAAACACAGCATGATATTATCAAAACAAAGGCTTACATGTATTTGTCAGTCGCACAACAACTATCTTAGCGTATAGCCCGTCAAAAGGTAGCCACTGTTTCCGCTCATGTTTACCTCCGGATGGGTGCGGTTGGGCAGGATCTGGTAGGTGCGCAGCCAGTTGGAGGTCAGGTGCAGACCCGTCACCTTGCCGGAGGTCTTTAACTCCATGTACGTCTCCTGCAGTAGCTCCTTGCACGTGCTGAACACCACCACCGGTCTTGATGGCTTGACAAGGGGCAGCAGTGCTTGCAGGATGCTGGACGGGTGCTCCTTGGCGGCCACAACTAGGCTGTCGAATTCGGCGTGCATTAATGCCGTGGCACGTTTGTTCTCCAGGTGCCAGCGGGGAGGTCCTTTGGATCCTATAAAGGAAAGAGAAATTGTGTGATTATATGCTTAGTAAGCGTTATAATCATAGATACCTTCTCTACCACTTTGAGCCTCATCCAGCTTGGGTTTCTTGGTGATGGGTTCTATCGCGTCCGTTTGTTCCTCCGTTGGCGTCTCTGGCTGGCTTTCCCGTTGCTCTACATCACTGGGCTCCACGAGCGGGAGATCAGCGGCCTTCGCCTCCCCTCCCTGGTAGAACTCTCTCAAAACGGAGTACAAATTCACGGACACGCACCGCTGTTGCTGCTCCAGAGGCAGCTTCAGAGCAAGCAGAGCCTGCTTCTGCGGAACATTCCCCGGATGCATGTGCACCAGGGTGCCCTCGGTGCCTGCACCTATAGAGTTGAGCATGGCTGCCGGCAGAAGACCATTGGTGCCACTCTCGTAGAGCAGGTAACTGCCAAATCCACAAACGCCTGAGTAGGAGATGATTTGCGAAAGGGTGTCCACGCGAATACCCAGGACCTTCTCCGCATCCTGGCGGTAGAAGATGTCCAGCATAAGCCGGATAGTCGGCGGACGAATCTGGACGAACTCAAAGTACTTCTTCTCCTTCTTCCGCAGGTACTTCTCCTGTGAGTATTCGGTGCGGTTGTGGAAGGTCTTTGAGTTCTCCACCAGCTTCTCGATGATCTTGCTGGAGTCGTTGCACTCCTCACGCAGCTGGGCGATGTCCTCGGGCTTCAAGGTCTGCGCTTCTCCGTCGTCGCAGATGTCCCGGTTATCCGCTCCACTGCTGGAGATACCCAGGACTTCCCGCGTGCTCCTCAGCTCCGTTTCGCTGCACAGCTCCAGGGTGTGCTGGCGCTGGGCTCCCCTCTTGCCCGCTTTCGTCTCCTTGACGCACATCTTGAACGTGGACCCGTAGGGCTGGTCCAAGAGGGACTTCAGCTCCAGTGTCTCCTTGCCCAAAGTGGCTGTGGTGTCTAGGCTGCCGAATTTCTGGAGCTTCGTGTACTTCTGGCGCTGGATGACTATGTAGTCGCCCAGTTGGATCCTTGGGGTGGCCGTATCTGTGGCCATGGTTGGTTTTGTATGTTATAATTCTTATAAACAACGTGTTTAACGTGCTTAATGCTAAAGAAAAGCCGTCGATATAAGAGGGGCGGCGGGAGGTAAGAAGAAGAAGACTGTTTAGTGCTGGAAAGCGTGCGAAATCTAACAACCTTGCCACCTGTTGAAGGTTTTTTATTTCAAATCTTTAGAAATATAAAATTTCGGAAAAAAAATTAAAAAACAAACTAGTTTTAAAATTAAAGTCAGTCCATGATTTAAATATAAGTTAAGTATAAATATTTTCCTCTTGTACTTCATTTAGTGATCTGGCAGCTCTGCTACCTGTTGATCCAAATGTTTTAAATTTGTTAAATAAATAAAATGTACTGCTTATTTATTTTTAAGTCAACAAGTTTTTATGCGTGAATTTATTAAACTGGATTACATAAACAGCCATTTATATTAAAATACTTAGTCACAATAAAATGTATAGCAAATAAGCTTGTTTGCAATCGTAAGAACAAAGAAATCAATTTCCAAACTGATTATTGCCAGCTAAAAATACTCATAAAAATAGCATACATATAATAAGTACATTACTTTCTTTTGCGATAAGCAATTAATGGCTCCAGCTTTTAAATGGTTGCCATGGCTGAAGCTAACAGGGCCGTAGTCCAAAGGCCTCGTTAAAGGGACGTGATATTTTTTACTCCAAATTTGTTCATATATTAAAGCAAAAGAAAACAAACATTTTTTAGATATATACTTATCAGCTGAAATTGATTAAATTAAAAAAACGATAGACAAACATGCCTGGAAGTGGCCGATTCATGTTTATTCAACTGTTTCAACTCCCGCCCCCAGTAGCGATTACGAAAAAAACAGACTGCGCCCATGGGTGTCGGCACCCCTTGAAATCGCGCGCCGCTATGCCCATAAATTAAAATTTGCAGCGACGTGGCAACGCCGTACGATCGAGTACAGCTGATACCACTCGGCGATAATCTCGAAGAGCGATAACGAGTACAAGAACGCGTGCCTTATGTGTAGTGTATAACAGTGTATAACCTTTGATTCGATGGGATCTGTTCTGTAATCACAGTGCGCGCAGTCAGTTCTCCGGTCACTGCAGTCGGTGGCTCCACGTGACACCTAATCCCAGGCCGACCGCCCGCAAGGAGGATAATCCCGAAACTGGAGCGAAGTGGAGTGGTGGCATAACTCGGGCTGAAAATCAAACCTTCCCGCCCTCCTACCGGTTTGGCGTCCCCCAGCGCAGAATAACTGACCGCGCAAGTTTTCGGGTTTCAAGCATACGCCCCAATAACTGCTGTCGCCCGCATAACCAGAACCTGAAAGAAATCCGAACCAGAACAGAACCAGTAGCCGCGCAGCCATGGCGGAGGGTAAATCGGAGAAGTCTCCTTTTATTGGCAAGCAGCAGGTGCCGGTCACGCTGAATCCTTCGTGGGAGTCCAAGCTGCCGGCCCATGAGTCCAACGGTAAGGGATCCACGTCGGTGCTTGGGAAACTGAATCTGTCCGCGCCCAAGGACAAGTACCTCATTGTGTTCTTCATCTTCCTGCTGCACGGCGTGGGCACGCTGATGCCATGGAACATGTTCATCACGGCCAAGTCCTATTTCGAAGACTTCAAGTTCGGGCCAAACAACACGGTGGCCACGGACGTCAGCTACCGCACCCATTTCATGCAGAACATGGGCTTCGCCTCGCAGATCCCCAACCTAATCTTCAACTGGCTGAACATCTTCGTCAACTTCGGCGGAGACCTAACCAGCCGCATCGTGTACAGCATCATCTTCGAGATGGTCATCCTCCTGGTGACCATTGTGCTGGCTATGCTGGACTCTTCTCAGTGGCCTGGTGCCTTCTTCTGGAGCACCATGGTGTGCATTGTACTGCTGAACGTGTGCAACGGCATCTACCAGAACACCATTTACGGAATTGTGGCCTCGCTGCCCATCAAATACACCGGTGCCGTCGTCCTGGGCTCTAACATCAGCGGCTGCTTCACCACCGCCATGGCCCTAATTTGCTCAGAAATCTTCACTTCCAAGAGGACGTCGGCCATCTACTACTTCGTCACGGCCATCCTTGTGCTCCTCCTCTGCTTCGACACCTATTTTGCCTTGCCGCTGAATAAGTTCTTCCGCCACTACGAGACCATCAGCAAGAGCAGCGAAAAGAAGACGGACTCCAAGCAGCAGCTGAACGTGCCTTACTGGCAGATCTTCAAAAAGGCCTCGCCGCAGCTCTTCAACATCTTCCTCACGTTCTTCGTGACGTTGGCCGTTTTTCCGGCGATTCAGTCGAACGTGCACCGCTCGAAGGATTTCGTAATCGGACCGGACTACTTCACGCTGATCACTTGCTTTGCGACCTTCAACGTGTTCGCCATGCTGGGCAGTTTGACCACTTCCTGGGTCCAGTGGCCGGGTCCGAGGTTCCTGTGGGTGCCGGTGGTGCTGCGCCTGGTGTTCATCCCCCTGTTCATCATGTGCAACTACGTTCCACCGGACAAGGTGCGTGCATTGACCGTGTTAATCGAGAACGATTGGGTCTACTGGGCAATCGGAATCACGATGGCCTACAGCTCCGGGTACCTCAGCTCTCTGGGCATGATGTACGCCCCGCAGACGGTGCATGCCAAGTACCAGACGACTGCCGGCATGTACGCAGCTGCCATGCTGATCACGGGCATATTTTCCGGGGTGATGTTCTCGTATCTGGGACCGTATTTCGTCGTATAGTCTTTAAGCGTTCGTATGACACTAACATTTTACAATTATTTCATTGTTCATTTTTAACCACATTTATGACCCACTTTCAATTCAGTTTTGGGCTCAATACCAGTTTAGGGACCTCGCCAGTTGGTTTCGTTTTAACCAATCATTTTTGCACGATATATTTAATAAAGTTTTTCAATTAACATTTTATTACATGAACTGAATGTGTACAAATACGATGGTACAAATTTTATTAACAATCTACCTCCCATCCATGGGAAAATTGTGCCGACAAAAAAGAAAAGGGAGCATGCAGAGTCTGACAATTGGGTCCTAATTGATGGACACATGTATATCAATTACCCGGGGTCTAACAAGTCAATGGAATATTTGGTTCGTTTCTATCACAGCTTCATCCGTTTGAATGAAATAATAAAGATTGTTCCGCACCGGGCAAAATATACACACGCTAAACTTAATAAAAATTTATACAGTGCAGCTATTGAGTGCACGCGGAACCCAACAACATACAGAATTACCTGACTAGATTCAGGCTCACCGCAATCGTGAATACCCTTTTGGTGGATTAATTTGACCAGATATTATCAAGAATTAAACTAACTTTTTATCTAGGAATCTTCTGCATTATTTTATTAATCTTCTTTGCTTCAAATAAAAATGTGGATTAAGCTCTTAAGCCTCTTTTTATATTTTAGCAAATACATTTTGAGTAATGCAGTACTTTTCAGAAAACTGCCGGATACAAGCAAAATTCTGCGAACTTCTGGGAAGTCTTTGGCAGAAAAATAAACTCATTTATGACGGCGATACATTAACACATCTACGATAAACAGAAATATTTAAAATGTAGAATAAGATAACACGTTTGCCAGGAACAAACAATTTTTTTTTACCATATCGAAGCAAAGGTTGAGAGAAAACAAATCACAATAACTTTAAAATGTAACAACCTGTGCATATGTAGAATAATTTAATTTAGTCAAGCTTTTAAAACTGGCGCCAAAATCGTATTGGTAAATATAATAGACCCGAACAAACAGGCCTTATCTGCAAAGACACATAATTACACTAGGGAGCAGCTAGTAGCAGATAAACATATCAGTTCCACTTGTCACTTGGGTGACGTCTAGTACCTATTTATGTATTTACAAGGGCAAACATGGGGGCAGGTCTGACGAAGATCCCCTGCGATTTCAAGGTTACTTCTTATCTCCGTCCTGCGGATCCGACAAGAAATACATTATTTTAAGCAGTTCGTTAAACTTTGGGGTGTCCCTCGGATGGCGCTTCTCAAGGCCTGCAATCTGCTCGAGGGCCACCTCCACATCCACCACATTGCACAAGATGGATTGCAGGCGCTTGGGAAATTTCCTCTCGGATTGCTTTACCCTTTGACGCGTCGACTCTAGCATAACCAGCTGATTCTCGGGGCTAACCTTGTGGTAGCTGACGACCAGCGTTGTCAGGTGAGGCAGGCTATCGGCCAGCGGGAAGCCAAAGTCCTGGGCATCCGAAATACCGAGGCGCTCTAGTCGCTTGCTGCCCTCTGTCTGCAGGATGGTCGCCTCAACGGGATGCCGGTTGGAGGTGAGGTCCAGGTGCTTCAGTGGGAGCTGTTCCAGTAGCTCTACCAGGTAGGACAGTTCCACGGAACATTCGGGCGCCACCAGAGTCTCCAGGTTGGTCAAACCAGTGATATGTTTCCCCGTAACGTAGGCACTGGAGACGCTCAGGCTGCGCAGCTGGCGACAGCTCTTGGCTATCGTGTGGATCATGCCGTTGTTCATGCTCTCGTCCGCGATGCAGAGCTCCCGGAGATTGCTGAAGTCCCTGCGGAGGTAGAAGGCCAGCTCGGGTCTCATCAGATGGCGACCCAAGTACGAGTCAAAGGCCTTCTTGTGCACGTTCCAAATGTACAGCTCCTCCATCGCGGGGCTTGTCAGCTCGAAGAAATAGACGTAGTCCTCCTTGCTGAGCGGCTCCAGCATGGAATCGGATACGGAAACCTTGCGGTAGCGCGGCTTTCGCCACACAATCAGGCAGAGCAGCTCCTGGAACCGCGGCGCTAGCCGGGCCATTTTTATCTGCTCCACGAGGGGCAGGAACTCGAGTATGTGGCACACGCAGTCATCGTTCAGCCTCTCCATGGTTAGTAATTAACGTTTGTGTAAATAAAATACTTTACTTTCTTTATGATTATTATTGTTATTCAAAAAATATTTTTTTTCTGGAAACAGCTGCTATGTGTTTTTAGTGGTGACTATTAAATTTTACCCGGATATCGATATATTGTGTGACGGTGTATCGAATATGCGGAGTTCGTGTGGCAACTCTCTCTCTACATGTACAAAATAAAAGTTCGTTTTATTGTTATAGGCAGGTTCCACTGAATCAATTTACCCAGGGTCTCCAAAAGAAAGATTTCAAATTATTTATTGAAATATAATGAATATTTACTTAAAGTTAAATAATACCAAGGATTATCTATGACTTATTGACTTATTTTTTATGAAAGTTTACCAGTTTAGCGGCTCTGTAGAATTTTTGCAAAATCAATAATCTTAGGTTCATAAATTGTTGAAACTCACAAATGCAGAATATTTTATTATATGAGAATTTTTCGGCGATCATGACTAGTTAAAAACCTGAAAAAGTACATATAATACAAAGCAACCAACAACAAAATTGGGTGCATCTAAAATAATGATATTCAGACCTTGCACTTGTATTTCCGACACTGTTGCTCAAATAAATCCTTTTTAAAACGCAAAAAGTTATTTAATTTGAACATTAAACCTTATTAGCAGGTTTCCAATAATTCCTAAAAATTATTCCGTTAAAAGTTTCCCGCCCCGAAAGCGGACGGAAAAACTTTCTGAAGCCCCGCGGCCCGAGGTCGCCCTGCATACGTATCAATTAACATTTTGAGTGGGTTTCCATGTTGAACTGTCACTTTTATACGCATCATGCGGCATCCCGCCCCCACTAGAATCGAAAAGCCCCCAACCAAACTCCAATTTCTCCGTCTGACTGTTCCAATTTTCTGGGCATGGGGCTCACATGATTTGTGCGTGACCATGCGAAATGTAAATTATTTATGTTTGTGCGTTCGTATATAGGGCATCATCCTGCGCCAGTATTGAGTTCTGGCCTTCTCTGACGGGCGGCTGGCATCTCCAGATTCAGCATCCAGTCTGCGTCTCCGTTTCACAATGGCGCAAAAATAGCCAACTGTTGGAGGAACCCATGTCAGGACATGGGCCGGCCTTTGATTGGCATTAGCGGCGGAATGGGCGGCAGGCAGTCGTAGAATAGCTGCTGTGCCCAGAATAACGAATCAGCGCAAAAAATTAAGGCAAGCACTTAAAATTTACATCCCAGCGTTAGTTGAGATGCCCTAAATTAAACGGAGCCGAAATTAGGTCACTGAACCCACGTCATGTTTGCTGTAAGCTGACACCTTTTTTGATTACATTCGAATGTAATATGATATGATATATGATATGATATAAGTATAAGTTGTAAATTATAACCTACTTATAAAAGGGAGGCAAGAATTCTGAGGAACACTAAAGGTCCTTGATACATTAGGGGTTCACCTTATACATTGTTATCTCTCATTTACATTTCCTACCTTTATCGTTTCGTTTGGTCCGACAAAGGACTTCCCTATATATATGATACAATACTAGTTCTGTAGTCCTTTTCAGTACCTATTATTACTATAAGTACTAATAAGTTAGTTCTTTTTTTAAGAAATGCACGTGAATACTTTAATATTAAATGTAATGTTCCGTATAGGAAAGTGCAATAATGTTATATAATGACTGTACTAACGATACTCAGATAATGACCGTAGTGACACACGTGGGTCTGGGCAATGGGGGAGGTCCTGGTTATATTTCTCGATACAAATATCCTGCACCCATCCTCAGCCGTTTCAGGTTTCCCGATTTAAGTGGTCGGCAATTTGTGCCGGACATTTTCATCGAGCGCCTCAATTATGAGCGTGATTAGAGCAGGCGACCATGCCAACCGTGCATTATACACCATGATTTCATATTTGTTCCCGAAAACCGATGGCCAACGCCCCGCTTGAGTGGCAATTAGAGGCTCGCCGAAATCGCACCGATAAATTATTAGCTGCCGAAACGGGGGCTTTTAAAACTTGCCACCTCCTCCGCTCCGGTTCGCTGGAAAGAAAAAGGGGGAAAAAAGGAATGTGTAAAACGGCATCAAATATGCAACACTTTTTCTTGTTCAGCGCCTTGGCAAACAATTGGCCAATTAAGTCGAAAGTTTGCCCGGTGGCAGGAGGGGATTTCAGCCCCGAGCCCCCTTTCTCCTGCCCCTGGCCCTCGTCCATTGGCTCCAAACTGATGGCCATTGCATGCCAGCCGGACATTTTGTGGCCATTTGCGTGCCGCCTTTTAGTCCGCGGTTCGTGGCCAACAAAGGGCCGTGGGAGGAAAGTCCGGGGGCTTGGGCACTGCAACTCTTTCGTGTTTTATGCAGATTGCCAAACCGGACTTTCCACGGTTTACATTTTCGATTTATAGAGGGTCTCTTTGAGTGCAGTATTTCATTTTTAATTCGGACTCCAGAGGTGTGGATTTGATTTAGTTGGCCAATACACCGAGGAGCTCGTCGATATTCTTTGAACGGAGAACGAAATTGGATTATATGGGGTTAGGGATTTCTTAAAAGAATTGATTAATAATAGTGAAAATATATATATAGATCTGAATTAAAGTGAACTTACTCAATAAAATTAGTTTTAGGATAAAATATATATTTAACATTTATTTGCCCCATAAAATAAAATAAAAACTCATAGATTTTTACGTTTCTTTTTTGGCTTCATGCTTTCATTTATTTTAGTTAGTTTCGTTTGTCACGACTTCCTTTACTAAATGCCAGGCGAAATTATTGAACGTCTCAGCTAATTAAGTCAATGTAATTACATATTAAGTTTAAATTCATATATTATATTGGTTAGTTTTGGTTTTGCTTCATGGAAGAGAAGAAACTTGTTGGATCACAAAGGTTTTGTTTTCGCTATCGGTTTAAGTAGTCCTCAAACGATATTTGACGAAAGGAGTAAACAAAGTATCTGCATTGAGCTAACCACCTTAAAGCTTATTTACATCAAACAACATAACTAACAACTTTAATTCGATTTCGTTGGTTTTAGGCTTAGGTTATGATAGATTTCCATCTCTGCACATTGGCCTGCTGGGCTCCTACTGCTTTCTTTCTTAGATTCTTTCATTTAGTTTACGGTAAGGCTGAAGATAGAGTATTAAAATTGTTTATTGTTTAAGAGTAAAAGTTGTTTATAAAATATATTTATCATATATCAAAGTATAGTTTTTAGTTATGTATAGGTTTATATTACAGGTTCCCTTTTTTACAGAGCCGCTGACACGGGGGTCCAGCTATTTGAGCTAAGAGTATTTCAACAATACAGAGTGTTTGTTTCTGAGGGGGATTTTACAGGGCTATAACTCGAATAATGCAAACGCTTGATCCTCTAGACGAACTAATCTACCATATCCGCAGGTGTATACATATTTATTTGATTTCTTGTATATAGCATTAGGTATATATGCTTGTATAATTACTAAATGGTATTTGAGTCAGTAGTCGTTATGTGTGTTTATGTATATATTGCAAATTTAGTTAATCCTCTAATGCGCGTTGCTACCTTTTCATATTTTTCGGTTGTATATATATTTGTTTAATTATTCCCGCACGTCTCATTAATAATTGGTCCTTAGTACACTACATAGAAAGCATTTAATGTTTTTGTTTTTCAATACTATTCTTTTTATGTTTTTCATACCTATGGTTCTGACACAGCATCGCACTTATGGCTTCATCCCGGGGAAGTAGGGGGATCCCAGCCTATGTGCCCATTCAAGGCCAACACCTTTATCCCTTGTTTTGTTTGTGTGGGCCGACAGGACATGGGGCAGGTGGGCGGAAGCAGGGGGATGGCAGAGCAGCAGCTGGCCTTTTGCAGTCCCTCTTACGGACGACCTTTCAGGCTAAATATAAGCGCCTTTGCACAGGCACACCCCCTTTCCCTTTCCAGGTGTTCAGCAACACCTGCGCGAGTTAATTGTGGACAGGAAAACCTGCGGCTTAGCCAAACATTGGCAGGCGTTCTGCCGGCGTCTAAAAACGCGACGTAAAAAGCTGAAACCGCCAGCGAGGCACATAAAAGTGTCAGGCAGACATAAATTTATGTTGGCTTGCAATTTTCCAACACCAGCACACATCACGGCATACCTGAAAGTAAGGGGCGTGGCAGGGGAAGTGGCAAGGGGTTGAGCTCACATTTTGCGTAGCATACTTTGCGGCCAACGCGGCTTTATTATTAAAATTGCCCTGAAAGTTGGGGAAACTCTATACCGCTGGGATTGCTACTGCGGAGGACGTAAACGGATACACACATTTATATTTATAGAAATTTAGCTGGATATAAAGTAGCTATGTGTTCGGGAAACTTGAACAGATTTTATGGAAAATTATAGTGTATAATAAGCGGGTGTGCCAAGAAGATTTCATGTTCAGACAGTTCTGAGGAGTTTGTAGAAGTTTTAGAAACTTAGTAATGGTGTCAATCTGCATTTAATTTAAATGAAATAATTATTTTATAGCTCAATTACGATTTTATACCAAAACAAACCATAAATTTTTTATTTGAAGCTAACTTCATGTCAACCATAAACATGGTACTATGAAAAAATAGTATCTTGCCAAAAGAGCTTGGATTCAGGTGTGCAATGTCTAATTAAATAAGCATATAGCATTGCACTAGAGCCACATTAGTTTCCACCCCTATCCACATCCTCTGCAGGAAACCTCCTGCTCAACCATCAGAATTAAGAGCCGCCAGTCGGAATTTGACGACGGTTGCTAATTAACTGCCGCTCTCGAAAAAGTGTGCCAAACGTCTAATTAAAGATAATCTTTTTGCAAACTGCTCTGCGCCCGGGGAACAGAGGGGGGGGGGGGGGGGGGAACGGGGTTAATTGGGATTTCTGTAGAGTGTGCGATGCGGTGTCATTTGGCTTTCTTCTGCTCCTACTTTCTCCTTACGTTCCATACATTTGAGCATTGCTTTTGTTCCATTTTATGTTTAACGTGTATCGCAGCTATTTTTGACCTTTTCTCATTTGTTGTTTATCATTGTAATTCACCTTAACTAAATATTTGTTGCTTGGTTAGAATGGCTTCCGACTAACGCTACCATACTGTCACTAATCTTTTTTCTGCTTTGAAAATTAGCGGCAATTAAGTTGAACAAAAAGTCGTAAATTTATCTAATAAATATTATTGCGCTACTTACATGCATTTACGCTATTTAATTGGTTTGTTTGATTCATAACTTTTGTTCAGTGCACATTGAATCCTCTCCACTTTTTCAATAATAACTTTACTTTGGCCATTTGGTGATTTTTCTGTTTGCTCTTTGAAAATTCAATTATATCTGCATCTGAGAGTATGTATTTATGCCTTTGTTTGGGTCGAGAGCTCGCTCGTTGTTTCCCTCATTTCATTTCAAATATTTATCCCGTATTTATTGCTGCGTTTTTATTTCGTTTGATTTAATTAAACTTTACTGCAAACGAATTATTTTCTCTGCTGGCCCATCGCTCGGACATTACTCAGTGCTGTTCTGTTGTTCTTGATGGGCCGTAAATTTTACGGTCAAATTTACGAGTAACGAAAACAAATTAAAAACGTAATTTAACCTATTCAAACGGAGACTGAATTGTACTCAAATTCAATTCGTATTTAATCTCGGGATGAGTCCAACAAAATTCTCACTTCAATCAATCGTTCTGTCAACAGTTTGGAAATCCAGACTCAATTATGAGCTAAGTCCATAAATTCAGTTCCAATTTATGGGCCACTTTCCGCCCGCAAACCCTTTCCCCTGTGAGCCATTATTACGTTTTTGGCAAAACTTTCCCTTGGCAAATGATAAAACCGTTCGACTATCAGAAAATGTCATTTAGAATGTTGTCAGATTTGATTTATGCTGGCCATTTCCGTTCGAGCAGCGCAGCACGAAGCTCAGCTGGTTAACGTGTGGCATTTTCAATAAATTGGTTTTTCAGTTTTATTTCTGTTTGCTCTTCATGGGAAATGTATGCAAAAGAAATGTATAAATTACAATGGAATTCAATAAAAGTAAACAGAAATGATGGAGTTGCCTTGAAAGGTCGACTGGCTAAATACCTGTGAAAAACTAATTTAAGGAATTGCTTTACTTTGGCTTAGCTAAATTGATTTGAGCTACTTGAATGGCTTTTTTTCAGCCGTAACTAAAATATACAATACAAAAGAAGCACCTTACACTGAACAAAAATAGGTGAAAAACAAAAAATGCAGAGATACTGACTATTGGTGGCGGTGACAAAAGGCTTGCCGAAATCTAAGGACCCTTTTCGCGGTCATTGAAATGTCACACCTGTCGCCGAAGAAAAGCCGCTTGTGTAACTTTTTATTGCCTACCTTTGTGCGTGCTTTCTCTTCATGGTGGTGTTCGTGTTCCCCGCTGTCTGTGTGTGTGAGTTGTGCCTGTGTGCGTTATGTTTTCACAACCATGTTGATTTTGTTCTCTTTGTCGCATACCTACATACATTTGTTTGTTTATGCTTCTTTTTGCACACTTACGTGGCATTTCGCTCTGCTTATTAATTTTACACAAAATGCCATTTAACTTAGTTGTTCCTGCTGTTTGGCTATTTGGAATGCCATTTTACAGCTCTGTGTATGTGTCTATGCGCGTGTGTGGGTGGTTGGGTGTTAATGATAAATCACATTTAATGCAATTCACAAAAAAACATTTCGTTCGCACGTTCCGGTTGAAGTTTGTTGTGTTCCATACTTTGGTTACCAGTATTACGTTGTTTATATTTCATGTTTTCGCTGCTGCGGATGCCATAATTCGTGTTTATTGCTGTTGCATATCGCCGCCATTACCCAGACCTGCTTTCGATTCCGGCGGCACCTGTGTTTCGGAAGTAAGAAATGGCCATTTAGTTCATCACATTGAATTGAGTGACTTCTACACAAATTGGCAGACAGCGTTAGTGGAAAAATGGAGTAGGAATATGTTAGACGGATAAAAGGATCACTGAAGTAGAGTTGAGCACAATCAAGGCATAAGCAAACATTTAGGTAAAGCAGCACGTTCAGGAGTGTGTGTGATGTATCTGTGTGTATATAGCCTGCTTTTAAGGAAAACACATCGAGCAACAACAAAGAGTCCCAGCAAAATGCACGCCCACTCGCATTCAAACATACATCCATATGTAGGACAGCCAAAACAATTTGTTTGAATCAAACAAAGGATCAACGAAAATTCAGGGCAAACGCAAAAAGTATACAAGGCGAAACTTTCGGAATAGTGATAGGAAAAAGCTCCCAAAACACAGGAAGATGACAGAAACCATACAGAAAAAAGGAACCGAAAATAGTCCAAAGGAAAATCCAACCAAACTCTACATAAACACAACTAAATTCAACTAAAGCCCCAAACTCCGGCCCTCTCAGCGGACCCCAGAAAAGAGGGCGAAATTCAACAAACAGCGAACACATACGATTATGACTGGGACAGGGACCAAGATAAAGTTCGGCTGGTAAGCCACATAAAGCCCAAAGTGTAACAAGTGTGATTCAGACTCAACGCGTTCAGTATTAAATTAAGAACGAAACGAACTAGGAAAGTTGTTTGGGGGAGCGGAGAAAATTATAAGGCAAAGCTTATGCAGATGGGATGCAAAGGGGAATCATTGCTCCAAATTAAATAGACAAATCGAGGAAATTTAATTGTTTTGCAAGTAATATACTATTTTAACGAAATAAATTTAGTAATTTTTGGAATTTTTTCAAATTTTGGAGTCCTTTTTATATGAGTTTTAATAAAAAGAAAAGAGTACAAGAGGCTTACGTACATTTTCAACATTAAACATCAATAACTATATATTAACTCTTAAAAAGTATAAAAAGCAAGTAGATAAGTTCTGTCCCCAAAAGACATTTAAACAGCGAAGAATTGATAAACAATTGGGAGAACCTCTTATGAGTAACAACATCGACAATGACAACGACATTTAACAACTCGAAAAGAATGAGAAGCCGACGATCAAAAAAATCTGACAACGGCGACTGTACCTAGTATCTGAAGGATGTGGGATATGGAAACTTAGCGGCCATAAAAACTATGAAAGTCCAGGAAATCCATGGAATCTGTTTGATTTTGTTGTTGCTGATCGATCTACACGAAGGTGTGGGAATACGATGATAAACCAACCGAAAGGTGAAACAAAAACAGAAATGGCAGTTGTGGTATTATTTTGGCGGTGATTCGGGTGGTTATGTATTTAATTGGAGAGCAGGAGAAATAGAGAGAGTTATAAATATAATTGTGGTAGGAGAGTGGAATATAATACAAGGTAATCGTCAGAGCACGGCCTTTGCACTTACCAGTTTCTTGAAACAATCCTCAAAGAAGGCGGTCATCGACCGGTACAAGTGGCGTTTAACCCCCGAAAGACTGTGGCCCTCGTCCGGATAAATCTGTTGCTTATATAAAACCCCTTTGCTGGTCAGCGATCTGGCCAACACCATAGATTGTTGCACATGCACATTGTCATCGGCGGTTCCATGGACCAACAGGAACTGGCGGTCCCTCAGATTGTCCACATATTTGGAGAGGTCACTCTCCTCGTAACCCTTGTAGTTGTCCGTCACGTTGGGAAAACTCAAATAGCGTTCGGCATATGTGGAGTCTGGAATGATAGAGTAAAAGATTGTAGTTATGGATTTAATAATATTTAAACAGTGAATCATGGTGTCTAAAAGTATGCAATGGAAAAGAATATCGTTTTTCGAAATACATGTATTGCATTCTTTCAGGCACCTTTATAGGTGATTTCACAACCTCGAGATTTCGGGGGCGCGCAATGAATAAGCCAAACTCACCGTATAACTTCCAGTTTGTGACTGGCGATACACTGATCCCACACTGGAATATAGACTGCTGTCCGGCCAGCGCCAAAGCAGCCGTATACCCGCCGTAGCTCCAGCCCCAGACGCCCATCCTGCGCGAATCGATGAAGTGCAGGTTGTCCCTGAGGTATTCGCTGACCTCCAGTTGGTCGGAGACCTCGACGCTGCCCAGACGCTTGTAGACCTCGTGGAGGAGCTGGTAGCCCTGGCCAGAAGATCCTCGTCCATCGATCTCCACGACTATATAGTCTTTGCTGCCGGACAGGTAGGTGTTCCAATCGACGTGCCAGCGATCGGTGACCAACTGGCTGCCCGGTCCCGAGTAGACATGCAGAATGGTGGGATACCGCGTGATCTCATCCTCGCGCAGAACAGGTGGAAGGTAGAGCCTGACCTGGGCATGATACCCGCCGGAGATCATCACAGGGAAGGTCTTGATCTGCGGCATGGCCGTCTTGGCCATCTTCTCCTTCAATCGGGTGTTGTTCTGCACGGTGACGAGGAGTTCCAGGAACTGCGACTTGGGCTCCTCCTTGGGCGTCTTTTGTTCCCCATTCTCAGTGGGGGGCTCCTCCTGTTGGGTACTTTGGCGTTTCACCTTGGTGATTTCCGAAGCGGTGGACTTGATGCCGTAGATTATAGCGGTGGGTACCACAGGCCCCAGGCAATCAACGAGGACATATTTCGCCTTTCGGGAGATGGGGAACTGTGCCTCGTGGTACAGGCAATCGCTGGGTGGTGGTGGCAGAGAAGCACTCTGACCCTTCCCCGGAGGCTGTTGCTCCACCGGCAGAGCGGGCTGGGGCGGCGGCGCCTCTGCCTCCTCGGAATCCTCCCAGTCATCATCCCAGGCAGTGACCAGCTTAGGCGGCGACTTGGTGTGACCCTCGTCGTAGCCCTCCGCCCACTGCGCTACCGCCGGACACGTGAGGCAGTCGGGTGGGTGCAGGGCCTGACCTTGGCGGGCTGGCAGGGCGGACACGCGATACAAATGCTGCTGCGAGGGCAGGCGCTCCGGAGTACCCAGGAAGTAGCTGCAAGCAGAGGGTAAAATATAAATGTATAATGATTAATACAATTTAATTTAATATCATTTATTATTTAATTTTTTAAACTATTTTGGTTTTATTAAAATATAAGTATCGAATCATTTCTGTAACATTCCTTTAAAGGAATTCCCTGTCGATAAAAAAAACTATACTCACTTTTATCCAACCCTCGAAACATACCTTACTTGTATCTCCCCAACCTCAACGAAAATTTTGGTAACGCATTGGAACCGAAATCTTCTCTTTGTTTTTCTCTATACCAACCACCCATTAAACACCAATTTCTGGTATCGGTACAATTATTTTCGTAGTTAAAATGAAATAATAATTGGATTAAGCGTTCCAGAGTCTAAATGCATATATAAACTGAGATTATGCGTAACCGCTTTCAGTATTAACCTAACAACAACTGTACGTATACGTTATATACACATCATTTTCCACCCAACGAACGGAAGTGGTCCGGTTTCGTGTGTTCGCAATCACTTACATCCAATTATCCAGCTGATCCCAGTGCAGCAATCGATTCACTTCGTAGGGCCCGTGGGTGAGGGGCAGTACCCGGTTCTTCTCGATGTCCACGTGCACGATGTGCCGGAAATAGCCTGTGATTAAGAGGTATTGGTTGCAGGAGCAGAGGGAAAGAGGAAATGGACAGGGAGAGAAAGCAGGCTTTGTCACTCAGGGAAACAAAGGCCAACCCGACAGCTCGGTGACTTACCAAACAGGCCGTCTCTTAGCGGGGAGATGGCCACATAGATGCTGGCGTTGGAGGCGAACAGCGGCACTGCGACCGTGTCCACCCAGCCACGTCCATCCCCGCTCACCCGGTGGGTCTGTGGGTCAATAGGCCAATGGATAGCGAAAGGCGGAAGGGGTTCATTAGCAGATTGGTGGCTCATCCAACCAATTGGACTCACCTCAATGCACTCGAACGACGGCGCCTTGCACACGCTGACCACCGATATGTTCTGCGGACGGTTGAGCCACACCACAGCGATCTTAGAGTGACTCACCCAACTGGCGCTGCTGAAGTAGTGATCCCTGCGGAGTAAGGAATAATATAAATAGATTATAATGCAAAGGTGCCTAGCTACCAGAGAGTATTATATTTTTCTAGAAACACACATTTTAAATTTACTCATGGAATTTTTTTTAACTTATTTGACTTTGTCTACAAGTGTTCATCAACCAATACTATTTATTTTAACCGTTGATTTTGGAAAAGTTGTATTTTTTCCAGGCGGAACAATATAAATAGATTATAATGCAAAGGTGCCTAGCTACCAGAGAGTATTATATTTTTCTGGAAATATACATTTTAAATTTACTCATGGAATTTTTTTAACTTATTTGATTTGGTCTACAAATTATCAACCAATTCTATTTATTTTCACCGTTGATTTTTGGAAAGGTGTATTTTTTCCAGGCGGAAAGTAATGCCTTTGGTAAGCCAGCTTTTTATATATAAAAAAAAATTCTATAGGTCCATTTCCGAAGTTTAAAATTAGCACACAAAAAAAAAACAGAAAGTCGCATGTTCATTGACATTTTTTAAATAACCATTTTTGAAAATCGTGGGTTCAATCTGGTAGTCTAAAAAAATGTTTGGATCCCTAAGCTGTTAAAAAAACACCTGCTTATCGGTATAATAAAGGAAGCACAGACTTACTCGTGGGCCAAAATTTGAGGAGGTTTCAGGTCTGTGATGCGCACTTGCTGCGGATCCTTGAGGTCAGCTACTCGAAGGGTTACCGTGGGATTTTGAGTGCCTGGTTTGGGATACCTGTGAAATAAACATACAAACCGTATGTTGACGAAGTTAGAGCTTTAATTATTTACTTCCTAAGGGATGATTTAAGCCCCCAAATGAGCAGACCTTTCCTTAGACCTACTTCGGGCTTTGATCTTCTCGAGGCCCGTCTAGCAATTTATCAAACCCAATTGACAGGGGATCAACCTTAATACGTCACAACTTGTTTAGGCTAACCGGAGTGTTGTATTGTCTTATGCTCAGAAACTAATTCCATGACCCAACTGTCAGCACAAACAAAGAGAAGGGTGGGAGAGGAATGGCCTGGGGAAAAGGTTGAATCCACCTGTGAAAAGGTCCATCCACTGTCACTCCATGAATTTTAAGCGTGAAGCTGGGGGCCATTAGATGTTGAGGGTGGGCAGGACAAGGATGAGGCCTGAGGCATCATTAACACATAATCGAAAAGTGATATAGCCAGAGCTCCGGACCTAATGGGGTCACGACTTACCGTAAGGACCTGATTTCCGGGTACAGGTTGGCATGCGGATTACTACCGCTCGACGTGGCGCCTGCTCCCCCGGATCCCGCTCCTCCGCCTCCTCCCGCTGCAGCTGCCGCTGGGCCTCCGGACGGACCCGTGGTCCCGTACCAGGCAAAGTGCTGCTCCTGGACGTGCGTATCGTTGAAGGTGGCAAACAGCATCAGTTGGCCATTGTCCGACATCCAAATCGCATTATTTGCATGAAGAATCTCCTCTGCGAAATGCGAAACAGAACGGAAAATGGAAATAAGTGCCTGTTGAGTAAGATATCGTGCAGCCGGCTTGCAAATAATGCAAATGCAAATGCGGTGTTCTGAATTTCAAGAATTTATCTTTTCTCATTTTCACCAGAAGGTGAAATGCAAGGGTTAATGACAATGTACGTTGGAAAAGACCTTTTGAAAATGAGGCTGTAAGAATTCAGATTGTTGAGCAGCTTAATTTCATAAAAAAGTATACAATTTTTACTTGTTACTTTATTATCAGGACAAGAACTGAATTGATTCCTGAAGCATTTCTGTGGTCGATTGTAATACAGTTTTAGGTAGGTTCCTCAAAAAAACTTTCGAAGTTTGGTTAGACAAAGCATAAATATCCAAAATTTGAATTATAATTTCTCTTAGAATATTTTAAGCATTTCATTAGTTTCAATTATCAGGAGATATGGAATCCAAATTTGGGGAGTGGCGGCTGCGTCCCACCGAAAACGTTTCCAAACCGTCCAGAACAAAACATTAAGACAAATCACTGGCTGTGAGTGGTTCGTTAGCGGCCAAACGCTTCACAATGACCTAAACCTGAGTCTTGTTGAAGACCAAATATCGTTCTTCTCAAGCAGGTACAACGACCGTCTAACTGCCCACCGTAATCGTCTAGCCCGGAGATTACAGGGGGCTATCCCAATTCGCAGGCTCAAAAGAAGACATTTTGGGCTGCTCCTAAGAGACTAATATGAATATATTATTTACTTGAAACTAGTCGTAATTTGATCTACTCCTATATACCAAGTTGAAAACTAATTATAATTTATAATTAAGAGATTATTTACTTAAGAAAACATTTAGGTTAAAGGCTTTAATTAGATCTGTTCCTGGATTATATTAAATAAAGATGTTAATTAAAAAAAAAAAAAAAAAAAAAAAAAGGAACTCAAATATGTCAATGTCAAGTCAAGTACTATTCCTTACAGCATACTTTAAGGAATTTGTTAGGTTCTGTCAGACCTGTAAAGATTTTGTTAGCCCCTCGACGCTTGTTTGACCACTTCTACATTAAGAACCACAAATACATAGATCTGGAATAAATCGCAAATTTGCGGTATGGAACAGCTCCGCCTCTCAAATCGTCGGTAATTCGTAGCTTAGTTTCCCGAATTTCCCTTACCTTCGTACAGCCAATCGGGTATGCCGTTGTACACCACTCCGGGCACTGCATCCTGGGTAATCCTGTGCACGGCCGGGCTGCGGACCTCCGTCCGGTAATAGATGTCGTAGCCCTCCACCCAGACCAGGGCGTTTCCAGCGGGCGTGAAGCGCGCGTAGTGCAGGTAGGGCCATTCATCCTGGTGCGGACTGTGGCGCAGCTTGATGCTCTCGCTGGCGGGGATTACGAATTCGGGGCTAAGTGCTGGAATGCGCGGCATTAAGCTGCAACTCACCTGGTCTGGATGTCGTAGAGCGTGTACTGGGCCAAATAGGAGTGCCGGAACAATTTCACAACATTCTGGGCCAGGAGCAGATATCGCTTGTCCGCCGATATGGTAAAGGTGAAGGGGGCCAGCGTTTTCTGTGTGGGGCAACGAGAGTGGTATTAAGAGCCTGCTGCAAATTATGCGGAAAACCGTTGAGAGAAGCCTGCCTGCCATCACCAGTGCGGCTGTTACAATGCGAACACGTTGCGTATACGCAATTTTAATTAAAATTTTAATGGTCTTTTCAGATTCGCACGCAGAATTGCGGAAGTTTGGTTGGTGGCGTAGCTCGTTGGAAATTTACGAAATTTGCGGCATTGTTTACGGGGACCTGAATACCCCAAACTGTTGCCGACGAGTTGCCGCCTTAATTTGCCTGGAAAACAGTCTGTAACTTATTCTCTGCAGAGCCAACTCAATCAAGAGGCAAGTTGATGTTTTGCATTTAGCTATTCACTGCTCACTTCTTGCCTGACTTTGAGCTTCGGCTTGCGAAGGCAAAGTTCCTTAGATCCTTAGCCGACTAAGAATTTGCATATCCATTATGCCATTTCGACTGCTCGACTCGTGTTTCTTTGGATTCGGCTGCACATTAATTATTTCCTCACTCAACTGGCAACTGTTGACTTGCAGTGCCAGCTGCACTTGTTGCGTTCTTGGCCCCTCGAGGCACTCGAAAACGTGTTTGCCTGCCAAGTTGGCAAAGGAAAGCTTTCTTTCTTGCCCCTCCCTTGCCTTGACTTTCCCTTATTTGTTTGCTTTTCAATTCCATCCGCGCATTATTCATTAGAAAGCGTTCTACCTCCCCGTGCTCTGGCCTTCACATGTGTTTACCCACTCATTGACATAAAAATCTTTCTGCCTTTTAGCGCTATCGCTGTATGGATTGAGGGGAAAGTCGCCGCACTCGGTTACGATAACTTGGCCCATTTGTTTCGCACACTTCTGTGCCCGCCATAATATCAGTTAACATTGCCAAGTCGAGTGTGTACACTTGAGATATCTGCCTAGCTGGGCGGGCCCGGTTCTCCCACCGCCCAGAGGCATACTATGCTATCTGGGACAACTCCCCGACTCGTAAATAAGATGGGGCAAATATTTATTCTGCTCAGAGAGATAAGGAATAGGCAAGCAAACAGCGGCAGTAGTGGGTGGCCGAAAGGGTGGTGGGAGACAGAAATCAACAAAATGTACTCACAAATGTCACATTGGACATGAGGACACGTTCCGAGCGATTGGCTGCGTTCAGCAGACAGATGCGACCCAAATGATCCTGGTACAGGAACTCCTCGCCTGCAAAAAATCAAACGAAAGCGGAAATTAAAAGCGATTTGACCGATGGAACGTTCTCCGAGAAGCACTCATCACGTACACCGCGAAAAAAGGGGGGTAACATATAACTAGGACTATAGTTTCAAATTGAATCTAAATAGTTAGGTGTTCCGTAAATATTGAGTCTTAAAATCATTTATAAAAAAATGCTTACAAGTATGCAACATTAAATAAGAAACCTTCGTTAGTTTTTCACAGCATATATACCGCCAAATTAAAAAATAAGTTTGACGCGAATTCCTTTTATGCAAAAACGTAAACAGGTGTTTAAGTTTAAAATAATGTAAATAATTAAAATACAAATTTTTTCAGATGTTTATTAGTTTTGCTTGAAATCATTTATATATAATGTGCTTAAAAGTAGGCAACAGTGCTTTTGAAAGCGGCTTATTTCTTCTACAGCATACTTTTGGTGATTTGAAACCATTCGTATTATATTTTTGTAAAAAGAATGCAAATTATTTTGAATTGAAACAAGCTTAGTAGCAACTAGATACACTAATCTCAGGTGTAGCACTCACCATCGATCCAGCTGCCATTTGAGTGCTGCGGCACGAAGAGGCCATCGACGATGTCCTGCAGCTTGATGCGCTGGCCTTTGACCCGCGGGCCCTCATCGGGGGGCGTGAGCAGCACCTTTTTTGATAAATGTAGAAATTTTATATGTTGTCTTCTGCACACTCACACTCAGATAGACAGTTAGGCAGACAGACAGACAGGCAGGCAGGCACACGTGAATAACACACACACAACATCAACAGCAACAGCAACAACGAATGGAGGGGAAAATGGTCGGTGGTGTGGGAAGGTAAATTTATCAGGCAGCCACAAATTCGAAAAAAAGTAAACAAGCAGACAAAAGACAAAAATGAGCGTAACGTATTTACACAAAAATTTATCACAGTGGTTTTATATACATTCAAAAGTACATACATATAAATATACACATAAATATTAATGGGAGTTTGAGTTTTCTTTTTACTTCGGCACTGAATGTTCGCTGAAATATTTACAAAGCCTGCCAAAAAGCAGGCCACAAAAATGTTGCTGGTGAACGACTGAATTTCGCCAATTAAAAGAGAAAACTTTCAACATCCAATTACGCGTGAGAGTTAGTTTTTTTCTGTGTCGCGAAGTGAACAGAGTATCATTTTACATATAAACAGAACTATGTTGCTATGTGGTTTCCCGTTTTGGAGCTATTTTTTACCCTCACTTACTGCCAAGAATATAGGAGACTTTGAGGCACTAATGTATAAATTTAAATTAAAATTAAAATTAAAATTAAAATTAAAATTAAAATTTTTAACTTAAAATTTCGTATTATAAAAGACCATTGCTTTGACTGTTCTATCAATATTGATACCAATTGTTTTGGCAGAGAATTCAAATTTCCGTATTAGAGGCTTATTTTCTCCTTTTAGTGTTTTTACTGTTTTTGTGTGGGTGAGTAAATGTGCTTGTGTTTTGACAGTATTGTGGTTATTGCTCTGGGCATGTTTTCTAAAACAAATTTAATTGCATGGTGCTTTTGGTGAATCAATTTTGGGAATTCGGGCTGGCCAACTGGCAATTGATGTGTGTCAATGGGGCGATCTAGCCTGGCTCTGAATCGAACTTAATTGCCCATAAATTCATTTGTAACACCGATTTCCGCAATTGTGTCAATTGGCTGCCTAAATATACCACCAGGGACTCTGGCCAAACATCATGCTGTACTGTTCGGGTTGGCCCTTGGGCCAAGTTAGCTGTTGACTCAAACTCACCACCGAAGTTACAATCAGGGCCAGGACTATGATGATGACCAGTAGCGCGATGAGGATCCCGCGCCAGTTCCTCTGGTTGGGGTTGCTGGAGACCAACTGTGGAGAATCACAAAAGAATAATCAGAAAGAACAGTGAAACACGAAGCATTAGGAAAATTAATTGCGAAGCGATGGAATGCAAATGCTGCCCATAAAGCGCACGTGCGGCTCATTACCCCCAAAGTTATGATAATAAACTG
Source organism: Drosophila biarmipes (assembly GCF_025231255.1). NCBI lineage: Eukaryota > Metazoa > Arthropoda > Insecta > Diptera > Drosophilidae > Drosophila > Drosophila biarmipes. The sequence continues at coordinate 19,130,168 of NC_066612.1, forward strand.
GCCAGAACCGCAAGTAATTGGTTGGCCAAGATGCAATTAGTAAAACTGATGATTCGGTTTCCCCCCCTTCCAGCGAGCTCATAAACGGTTCTCCCCTTTATTTATGTCTACCCTTAAACAAGCATGTAGAACAAACAGGCCCGGCCAGAACCCCTTGGAAATCACCGCCTAATGCATATTTAATGTTGTCAAGCACAAAGGCGAACAGAAACCCAAGTTAAACACACGACAAAAACTAAACTCACGCAGCCCGTACGAGTTGATACCGATTGGGACGAGGATTTGGGGCTTCTGTCTGGGGGACTCTGCCAGACAGGCTCATATACAACTCCGCTTAGCCGAATAATTAATTAAGGGCTCATAAAACTATGCTGTTCTGGTAGATAATAAAGAAATGGCAATGTATTAATCAAGAGTTGCGTGCCAAAATGCTTGGGCCCGTCAAATTAATTCCGCAAACAGGGGCTATTGGTTTTAATATGATTCGAGCTGATGTTTTGCTATTAAAATACTTGACATTCCCTATAAATTTAAGTTCAGTGGCGGAGGTTCGTTTTGGGTTACAAACAAATCAAGAGCACAGGACAAAAGTCCCCAACTAATCGATTTTCCCACAGTGTGTCCACCAGGGGTATACACAGGATAGAGAGGTAGTGTTCAATTAAAATCGCATAAATATAGTATGTTCAACCCGCAAAAGCTTCCCTTCTGCCCATCAAGCGCGGTTCTTAATTAATAACACGACTCACCTACAAATGGGGGACAAATTGCGAGTGAGCATGTGTACCTGAGTGCTCGGCGTCCTTTGCCAGCATGTTTATTTATAAGGCATCCCCCATTCAGCCCCTATAAATATCCAGAATTTATTACTCGCCCCGCAGTTGCGCCGCAAATAAGGAGGAAGCAGCGTAAACTGAACTATCAAACTACAATAGAGACCTCAAGCTCTGCAAACTTTCGGGCAACTTTTCTTTGCCGCTCTGCTGAATGAAAATATTTTCGGGGAACAATCATAATAATAATGCTTTCTTGAGGGCACACGCGGCGTATACTTCATTTGTCCTAATTGAATTGAATTTATTTTCGTCAGGAGGGTCAAGTAATAGAGTCCTCGGGACAGGAGATGTCGAATCACTCAGCTTGATTGCCAGGATGGGGAATACTTTCTTGCACACAAGCTCAAGTAAATATGCAAAAGTAGGGCCATAAATGAAATTTAAACACTCAACTTGATGAGTTGCTGTTAACGCTAAAGGAATTAAAAGTAATGACAGTCATCAATTTGAACAAAGACCGTCGCTGCCTCAAAATTGAATGAGTTTACTTCTGACGTTCTGGTGTTATGGGCGATTTTCAGGATGCCAGGGAATTGGCGGAGCACATGAGCAGCGCCTCCTATTCATTTCAATAAATTTTTAATGCCCTGCTATTAGGCCGGAAAATATTATTTCTAGACAGGGCAATTTTGCGAAAGAGAAAATTAGTTGGCTGTAAATCCGGCTGGCAGCGCAGTAAAGGCAACATAAAGTGGTTGCGAAATATATAAAATATTTCAAAGGCGGTTTGGTAAAGCGAATGAGTTGATTTAATTTATACAATATATATTTTTACATTTTCAAAACCCCCATTTAGCGCCAGTTATCGAAAAACTATTCCGCTTTTCCAGAAGCTATGCCTGCCAAATAATTAAACCGGGTACGATAAATACAAAAAATAAATCTATAAATTCGAGGACCATAAATAAACAAACTTGGCCGATTTTAAGCAAGATTTTCCGATTCCCTGCGATCTCGGTTTCCCCGAGCGGCAATAAATAAAAGCGAAGGCCACCCGCTTTATGGCCTTTTTTCCTGGCGTGCAAACTTTGCGGCCCGAATCGGAAAATATTGTAACCAAAATTGCACACAATGCGACACTCGATGTATGAAAATGAAATGCACGAGCGGAAATCGGCATGAAAGCGGATAGCGATTTAAGAGCTGGGGAAAAAAAAAAAATCAAATTCCCTTGATTGTGAAAAAAGAAAGCCTCTTTCTCCGTTCAATGATGTTTGTTCGTGGAATTTCCTCGTTTTTTTGCACCGCTCTTTATTTTGCTGACTTCTGATTATCGTGGGATTCTGGATCAACATTGTTATCATTTCTTTCTCATTCTGTCCGCAAACAGGGAAACCAGTTTTTCCCTTTGGGAAAAAGCGGAAAACTGATTAAATTCCAGGTTACCTGAGATTTGAGCCACCCGAATAACCGGAACTGCTAAAGTATTCTTTTTCAGGCATCGTACAGAGTTTAAATTTAATCCATTCGGGTGGTGGAGCTGGAAACCTTTCCCGACCAAGCTTAAAAGCAGGGAATAACCAAATTAAGTCCTGCTCTGTGCCCCTCTCACCTGCTTTACCAACCCACTTTCACTTTCGCTTTCTCCGAGCTGGCCAGGGGGCAGAGATAATGCGACTGGGCGCGGGGGACCCACGGCACCCACCTACACCCTCAATCCCGAGCAGAGCATTAGCTGCCTTTTGCGGTTGAGCTGGGCAAACTTTGGTTGCTCTTCGAGTGCAGAAAGTTGAAAGAGCCAGCTGGCTAAGGGGTTTCAGGGGTTCTAGGGGGTTGTAAGGTGGTTTCGGGGAGATGCTGGCTGAGTCCTGCAGAGCCGCCGGTTATTTGCATAAGTTGTCATAGTTATTAAGCTCTGAGCGTTAAAATTCCTTCCTGCATACTTTTAAGCGCATTAAAAATAGATGCCAGTTATAGTATTTGTCGAACGAAAGGGGAAAAGGGGCGGCGCAGGGGCGTGGCTACATGCCGCTGGCAGTGAAAGTGTCGTTTTCAATTAACTTTCGAGTTGGCTCAGCAGCGCTGGAGAGGACCCAGTTAATCGCATTAGGAACCATCTGTTTGGCACACAAAAAGAAGGTCACTACGGTCTTCGAACCAGGGGCTTAAGCATTTTCCATCTTGAAATTATATTAATTATATAAAATGTATATAATATGCGGAGGTTCGTTTATATTTTAAACGGATATTGCTACTGCTGTACCGGAAAATACCCAAATTAACTAATAGCTTCATAAAAATGGTAAATGCTTTGTTTAATGAACCTTTATAGATTATAAAGAATAATAAACTATACTTTAGGAGGTGAAACCAGTAAATGGATTCATCGCGTGAGACCCGCGATGCCGCTTACAGGACCCAGGATCAGCTGAGGCAGCAAAGCCCTTCTCATGGGGGGGTCGACATAAGTAAGCAATCTTTATGGCCTGCTGCCTTGCTGCCAAACAGCCATACGAACAATCCATAAACAGTCCTTCGGCGATTGCAGAATGCGGCCCCATGGAAGTGCATCCTTGCACGCTACTTGCACTAGGCGCCCGCGAGTGTGTTGGTGAGGCTCTCAAGTGTGCGGCTGTCCTGTGTCTGTCTGTGTCTGGCTTTCCGGCGTGCCAGCCATTGTCTACCTGCGACTCCTGCCCGGCCCGCCCCTTTCAACTGGCTTTCGCCGTTGTCAACAGCAGTTTAGCTCAAGGCCACAGCGGCACAGCCTTTGCTATACCCGTCATGTGGGTGCAGGATCCTTTCTGTATGTGTGTGTGTGTCAGGCGTGTGTGTGGGTGAGCGGGTTTCCTCTGTGCCAACACATACTTGAGCTTCCATTACACGGCCATGATTGCTTACTTTTTGCTTGCGCCTCTGCCTTCCGCCGGCAGGTGGCGCACCTGTCGGCGGTCGTTAAGTTGCTGAATTTGTCAAAATAAAATGTAATATGCCAGCGCTGACACAATTGGACGCGATGTGCAGGGGCTGCCTTCGCGCGGCAGTTCAAGCAAGAACGATTACTGTGAACCTTGCCCCCAGGGGTGGCACTTTATGATTTTAGGGTTGGCTAAGCTTGATATGTGGCTTGAAAAATGGAGCAGAAATTGTAATAACTCAAAATAAAGCTGTACATACACTTTAGTATATATATTTTCTTTTAGTTTTATTTTTGTATTAAGTGAATTGAATTTAAGTGAGTGGAGGTTTAAATTTGAACCCTTAGGAAACTATTTGTAGATGAAGAGAGTTATTTTACTATCTACTTATTTAATCTACTAGAGTCATATCACATTGCCTAAAAAAATGTTCTTAGGTATATTTGCCGTTGGTTTATGGATTTGGTTCGAGTAAGAAAAGAAAAATAAATTTTAAGGCCATACAAATCATGATTTGTATCAACATTTTAGAAGATACCAGTAAGGAGGAGAAAACCAAAACGGTTTCCAAAATTATATTGTGGAAAAATAATACCTAGACATTCTCATAATTGACCTAGAATGACGAAGTTAATTTTCTTAGATATGAATGCGATTTCTGGGAAATGGTTTTTGTTAGGTTTGTTCTACATTCATATCCCGAAAATTGTTGCTAGGTAAAAAGTTCGGACTCGGACACCCGCATTTAGACACATTTTTATGAGGAGAGGATATTAAGACCTTATTGCCTCTGTCTACGAACTCAATCAACAATTGTCTATTTGAAGCTTTATCTGCATTGGATGATTTTATTCGACACTTTTTTCCGTGCTCAATTGAGCGGCATGCCTACGTCCCAACAACACCCATCAGAGGGCATCAGCACAGTCAAAACAGTTAATATGAACATGGAATTCCACTGTCAAACTCAACTGATCCTATAATGGACGAGCAAAACTTTGCGCTGCCAAAAACCAAATCGTCAGTGGGAAATTCCGGCTAATTGATTTCCGCCCGAATGGCTGATTGCCATTTGGACTGGCTGTTTATCTTTGCAGCCGTTTGACACTCCCTCTTCGCATGGAAAATCCTCATCACCCCGCCCAAGCCCGCCGGACAACTTAGTATGCGGAGCACACACAGTCACGGACATGCGGTGCATGGCTAATTCAATTTTGCAATTGTAGTCGGCACTGTCAGCGCTTTGCATTTGAATAACATGCGGAATTTATTTCAATTAGCAGCGCAGAACCGCCGAGTTGATTCCACGGCGCCGCAAGGAATGCAGCGAAGCGGGAAAAGCTGACCATCAAAGTCGGAAAAGCGGAGGAGGAAGAGCAAGATGGAAATTCAAGTTTCCCGACTCGTTGAGTGAACTTTTCTGCCATCCCCAAGTACTGCCACAAGTTGAAATCAGAGTGAGTCGCGACTGAAGTGGCTATGTAAGAGCTTAGTCAGCTTGTCGGCCAAGTGGAGCTAATAATAAGTCCAATCGCGGAAGGTAATCTCTGGGCAAACCAATCAGGGATTTCCCCAAGTGTCACTGGCTGGTTGCCATTCGTGTTTACTACCTCATCTACAACGCTCTTTGAGTATTTAAGTTGAGCAAATTTACAGAAAGCCCTGACTTGAATCTTTGTGAAAATCCTTGGGGTAAACATCCTAAAAATTATGTTTGCCCTCATCTATTTCTTTCCTAGGATCGAAAAACCTACCCTTTTACAACAAATCCTCCTAAAGAATTTGTAATTTAGTAGCATACTCATTATGTTTATTTTTAGAAAATTTACTTTAAATTATTTTTTAATAAAGAAACCATTAAACTTCCAAAAAACCTTCAGCGATGCTTAATAATTTCTCACTAATTACAAATAAAACATGTAATAACAATAGTTCCCCGAAAGCTTATAAATATGTTAATTCAATTTTATAACAATAACCCTTGCAATATGATTACGACATCCCCACTTTCCAATACCAACAGTCTGCTGGCGCTTTTCCATTTTCCCAGCCATTAAACAATTTGAAATTTTAATCCCAACGGCAAGTTTGGGGTTCCTTGAGCTCCGAATCCTGCCGGCTAATCCCCGGAATCCAGGAAGAAAGAAACGGAATTGGGTAACCCGGCACGCGCACACACGTTTTGGGGAATATTTGTTTTTAAAATTAATTATGCCTAATTATATTTGGGCTCAAAACATATTCGCTTTTTTCCCCGCCGGTTGTGTAACAAAAGAAATTACCTCATCATCGTAATTATCCTGCTCCGGCATGACTCGGTGTTTGCGGGCTTAGGGCGATGGATTTAGCGGAAGTCCGTTGGGCGGTGATGGGTGGTGGATGGTTGACAAATTAAAGAGGCCGCCGGCTGTTGTCTCCGCGTTGTTTCTTCGCTGGCTTTATGCTTTTTAGATTGCTAATCGAGTCTATTAATTTTCATCGGCGATAATTTGCCAGCTCTTCCAATTTGTGTAATTCTCCAAATCGAAATCAAAATCAGCTCGCTGAGGCTGCTGGCTTCTGGTGGGGCTCTATATAACTGGAGTTGCTTGCCTGGGCCATGCTATCGAAAATGATTTTTGAGCTCGTCCTTGACTTTTGCCAGATGTCCTTCGGCCCATCAGGCACCCCTGAAAGTGTTGTTGTACTGTTGTAGCTGTTGCTAATTATGAGTGCCCGTTGTTTTTGGCTTTCGACGCTTGACTTAGGAACTTTCCGCCACGGTCCTTGCAATGCGCTTTTGCTGTCCTCACTAATGAGCATACATTTTCAATTTTCCCAGCTGCAGTGGGTCTGGGCTTTCCTTTTTTCCCTCGTTGGTGTTGCTTGTTGGTGTAGTTGCAGTCGTTGGTGGGACACTAATGATGCAGCATACTTTTAGGCAAGCGCTAAATTGGTAGAGAGTGGGTTTCGGGATGGGAAGAAAAAACACACACAATATATTTCAAAATGCAGTTCTTGCTTAATTATTTTTTGTTGCTCTTGTGTTTAGTTGTTCATCATCTCTGTGTGCTGTTTTGCTGTACTTGTTGTTAGTGCCAATTTGTTGTGTTGTGCTTTTAGCCTTGCAAGCCTGTGTGTGTGTGAGTTAGTGGGGTGCTTATGTAACATGACACATGCTCCTTGCCGCTGTGCTGCATACTTTTTGGGACTGCTGGTGTGTTGTGCTCATGTGTGTGTGGGCTTGGCTTTTCTGGCATGTGAATGTGGGTTAAGTAGTCTAGTGTTTAAATATTTACATAAACAAAGGCCACCGCCCAAAAGCAGGCAATGTAAGTTCTAATTACATGTTAGATGGCAGCACTGCAGGGTTGCCTTTGTTTCCATTTTATGCAGCTGTGTAGTGGCGGGTGTAGAGCATGCAGCAGGTAGGGTTGCCCCCAAAAACTAATCTGTTTATTATGCAAAATGTTGAATGCGATGGGAAAGAGGGGGCGCGGATTCAACACTTTTAACATGACTAGGTTGTTATATGCAAATTTAACCCTTGGGGCGGATGGGGGTGTTAATAGCATTACATTTTCAATTTAAGTTATGGCAAGTTTTTATTTCGCGTTTTTCCCTTTTTCTTGGTACGCCGCCTAAGCAGCTTATTATGCAAAATGCTTGCACAGTAAACGATGGATAAAATGCATATTGGGGGATATTCACAGTTGGATGGAGGTTGTTTCGTAATACGGCTTATTGATTCGTGGAATATTCGCAGAATTAGGTTGATAGTTAGAGGAAGTAAGGGAGCTCGGAGATTATTCATAAGTGAACTTAAAAGAAAATGTAATAATTGATTTTAAGTTCTTATATTGCCCGAATAACGATTTCCTTTAAGCTTTTTCCCTGCAACTTCTGCACAACAATGACTTAACAACTTGTAGAGCCCCAAGAAGATCCCGCTCATGTTATCCCCATAATCCGAGGGCTAACAAAGCTATTTTCTATTTCTATACTATAATTACCCAGAATGTCAGCTTTATAGCCCCATGGTCTGAGGAAGACAAATGACACCACACTACACTCCAATGGAACCACAAAACACCGCTCTGCACTGGCTGCCTCCTCTAGGAAATCGTTAGGACTTGGCCCCCAGGGAAGCTTCGGCTTAAATAGCCAATGACACACAAATAATCCACAATAGAACCCCAAAAGGAGCGGGAAGGAGGCAAAGAGTGTTTATCATTCGCCTGAGTCATCTTTAGGGAGCGTTTACTGTGCACTCTTCCTGGAACGCATTACAATGCATAAACTTTCGGTCATTGTGCGCTTTCAGCTCGACTTTCACCTCAGCCGACGGGCAACTATAAATTCAAATAAAATGTGTATAAAGGAATACACAATTCTTGTCCTAAGCGTCAGCTTTGGAAACAATGGAAATGTTTGATATAGAAGCCGGCATAAATTTCATTAATTTTTTGGTACCCAAATTGTTTGGAGCTCTTCCCGTGCTTTATTCTGTATTGTTTTGCCTTACTCCTGGCTCGCTTGCCCAGCCGAGCGGGAATTATATTGTTTTCATAAAAATAAATTCCATTCTTTCTCCCAAACAATATGGCATTCAAAAATTTCTTATATTCGCTCACAGAAGTGGTGTTTAAGGTGCCTGTTTTAAATTTGGTTAGTAACGTTTAAAAAGTAAATATGGCGGTGATTCCTTGTTATGCGCAGGCTGTATTTTTTTGTACGAATTAAACCTGCATATGAAATACTTGCTGTAACACAAAACGCATGGCTTAATAGTTGGAATTAAATTTAGTATGCAACCTTTAATGGCAAATGCTCTGAGTGTGGAAAATTCTCATCCACTTCTAACGGTTTGTACTTTTCATTTTTATATATTTTTGCAAAACGTTTTTTGCTTTCTCTGCAAAACTTGGATTCATGTATTTTGTTATCAACATGTTGACATTCATTCGGGTGGTGGAATGGAGATAGGAAAGGGAATGGAATACGGACCCCACAGCCCCTCCGACTTTTATTGTTCTATCTCGCTCTGCGCCCAACTTCCGGCAGAATGCAACCGTGCGTAAGTCGCTTCCGGTCGAAGGCCGAGTGCCCGCCTCATGAAGTGCTATGCCAACACACTCGAATGTATATATCTCGTTGGCCGTATATCATGCTCATGGCATTTTGCGAAAATTTTAAATTTATTGCTTCAATGAAGCGGCAAAACCTCGTACACCAAATCTACATTCGTGCAATATGAATTGTTGATTATTTCGAAAGAAGCCCCCGCTCAAAATGTCTGAGCTGTAGCCCACATACGGCTACGGTTGCCAGGGAAAATCAATTGCAGCTGCGGGAAACGTGTTGCAGGCGGGCAATTTGAGAGGACACTTTTGTGGCTTTTGCCGTCGCTGTTACGTGCCACTTATCGGTTGGACCACGGCCCATGTTGCACGTATATATACTTATGTGTATACGTAAACCGTAAACGTTTTTAGGGGCTTTGCGGCAAGGCTGTCTGACTCCTGGCTGCTTTACTACGCCAGCCATAATGTTTCATTAGTGGTCGCTTCACTGCTCCTCCGCAGTAAACATATAGTGGATGGAGGCGCAATGTAGGACAGGGGGTCCAAGCGTGTGCCCCTTGAAATCCAATTGAAATCGTAATAATTTAACCCTTGGTTACAAGGGCGCTATAAATAAATTTTAATTAAAATCGCTTTTGAAATCTGCGGGTACACTCACGTGCCCCTAGAAATAGATCTTTAAATGAATCCTTAGATATTTTAACAACCGACTAACTAAAAGTATATTTAAAGCTTTACTCTTTAAAGCGCATAAAAAATATAAATATATTATTGTGTTATGTTATATTTAAAATGTTTTTAAAATGGTAAGTTTTGGAAAACTAAGTAATACTTTTCTAAGATATTTTTAGGAGAAAAACACTTTCTGCGAGAGTTATGTTATTAAAATGCCATAAAAGTCTGCAATTATACTTGCCGGAATTCAAATTGACTATCTAGTTGCGTCAAACTTAATTCCATAATTTGCCCCTTCTGCCCCGCCCATTAAGGGCGTGGAACTGCCTCCCACTTGAACAACAAAATATTGCGCAGCATAAAATTAGGCTGTCATCGTTAAACGGGGCAGAAAGAAGCCACCCAGGGGGAGGGAAACGGCGAGGCCATCCCTTTCACCCCTTCGGTGACTATGGCGACGGGGCTTGCACATTAGTTTTAATGCATGTTTCATGCGCCATTAGGCTTAATTAGTGGCATTCGCAGCCCCCACGGAGCTCAACTTAAATGGCTTTCGATGTACACAGTTGCAGGGGTCAAGGGTTGGGGGCGGCGTTTCGACCGGAAGGCAGACCGACAGACATGCACTTTTATTATTGTCGCCCCGCGTTGCACGACTCGGCACGCCGTGAGCTCTTAACTCCGCTCCTGAATCAACATTAAGCCCAGCGGTCGCCGGCATTCATCAGTCGTTCATTTATTTTAAGCCTCCCCTCCCCCTTCCCCTCCACACACGCGGGCGGAAGAAAAATTAAGATTTAATTAAGAAAAATAATAAATGCTCTTGGCCATGGTGCACAAGCCAGTCCGAGCCCGGGCTTAAAGCTGGGGCAAACAAATTGTCTCTTATAGCACGGCAAGGCCTTTCGGCCTTGGCGGCAAGCAGGGATTTCCATCTCGACAGCTCCCATTTAAAACATCCTACTGTCCTGACGATGTGATGGCAACAATGCCGAATGCCAAGTTTAGATGCTTTGCCTCTGGCGAAAGGCAGTTGATTTGTCCCCAGATTGAAGTGCTTTTGGGCAGTGATGCGGTTGAGGCTGGAAACTTTAAGTTGGGTACTTTTAGCCCAAGAAGGTTAGGGGTCGCACAAGGGAACCTGTGTTAAGAGTGCCATAGAAACTCATTGAAATTGGGTATAAGTATTTAAAGTCAACAGGAAGGATCGTATTGAAAAGAGCTTCTATTGAAAGTGTACATTTAAATATTTCACCTCTTCTTCTTTTGACAAATTCTCTTCCAATTTTATTTCTGTATGAAGGGGCAATAACTTTGGTTTTAAATTACTTGTAAACGTAATTTTAGGCGTCTAAAAGTATGCCTTAAAAGAGGCTATTCCTCTACCAGAGCAAGCTTCCGATTATATATTTTTCCACTGCCTATTTGTAGGCTCTAATTGTAGGGTAATTTAAAGCCCCCATGTTATACATTTGTTCTTCCGCATAAAAAGCAATCCAAAGTGGGGTTCAAACTGTCTTCCCGAGCATGGAGTTATGTGTTATGTTTTCCAGCTGATTTAGCCAGCATCTCTGTTGATTTCAGATACTTCCGCCGAATGGCGCCAACACTTTATGGCCAAAAGCAATGGACGCGTCGGCTTAGGGCCCATAAACATAAACTGGCTAGTCGCCGGGCCATTGAAGCGAACAAAATGCTCGACATGTTTGCCCAGACAGCCGAAACAGAAACAGAAACTCAGACCGGGAATTGGAATAAATTTGGGCAAAGGCAACTGAAAGTGGCCCCAGAAACGAGACTAGTTAGCTTGGACAGCAAGCGATTGTCGAATTGTAAAGCGAGGCATAAAAGCCAAATTAGAAGGGAAGTCAGTCAAAGTAAATAAACAAATAAAGACGACGGCGACGACAAATGACAAGGAATATAAGACAAGTCCATGTCTCCTCGTTTCGTTTCGTTCCGTTCCGTGCTGGCTTTATTTCGCTTTTCTTTTTCTCTCGGACCCATTTCAGTACAAATTTATGGCCCACATTTCCAGAGAACATTTTTCACCTTGTAAAAGTCAAGACCGCGAAAAAACAAAATTACATAAAGGCCCGCGGAGAGAGCCAAGCAAATTTCCAGCGTGCACATTCAAAAATTATCAAAACAAACACGGCCGCCGCCGAATTGTAAAAATCGGCATGAAAATATTCTACCAAAATAAACAGGCCCCGAAATGTTTAAATATCTCTGAGAGAACTGGAGACATTGGACGGAAGGCCCAAATACACAACGGTGGAATGAGACAATATTAAAAGCAAAAGTTCATCAAGATAAATACACAAAGTGCAATCGATCGATTCCAGATAATGTACCAATTTTACCAAAAAAAGATGTCTGTGCGGAACGTGTGGGTTGCCCATTTGAGTGCTGATGACCTGTTCGGGATAAGCGAACGAAAGGTCACTTTATACAAAATTTGTTTCCTTTAACTGAGAGATTTACTACATAACACCCAGTCGATTTGTTTTCTTAGTAATCTATAGGTCAATTGAATCGGTTTTGAATAAATAAGGACGGGGTTGTTTTAAGACTTGCTATTCAAGTTTAAATAGGTCTATTTAAATTATAAAAAAAACACTTATCTTGCTTTTCCTGTTTTTCAATTGGGAAAGATACATATAATATATATTTATCTTAAACAGATTTTTTAAATTCAGAATATAAATATAAAACCCCTCATTTACACCTATGAGCGTAAGCCCTGGTAATATATTCGAGCCCCTGACATTACCCCTACCACAACTCACGTAGGAAAAGCGACTATAAATAACAGGAAAATGTTTTGATTACTGCCGCAAAAAGCTTTTAATGTACAACCTGGCGTATACACAATATTTTACATTAAGCCAACAAACAAAGCCACGGAATTGTGGGACTGCAAATGGAGGCAAATGCGAAGAATCCCCTGTCGCCTTGTGTCAGATGAGGATGGAAATGATTTTAGCATCTATTTCTGAGGTCAGCCGTAAGACATTTCCTTCGATTCGACAGATTGACAGATATCGGAGGTATTGAGGAACTCAAGTGCCCCAAAGGCAATGAGCAGTCTGTGCTGTAGTTTCAGTAATCGTCCATGGTCAAGTATCGTTCGCAATTGAATTCGCATTAAATTTGCAATTTTTCCATTCATATTCCAACAACAAAAAAGTATTTCAGGTAATAGCATTATTTATTCATGAGGGCCCCTAAGTGTGAGGACCATTAATTAAAACGCAGGGGAAAATTATTTATAGCATAATTGAAAGGAATAAAACCGATGAAAAATAAATACATTTCAATTGAGCACTTTATTTGATACACTACATTTGGTATTTAGGAAAAAAATGTAAATGCATTTTTTTTAAACATTTAGGAAATAAAAATTAAAAAACAATAATTATTGTAATTTTATTAGTATCAATTTGATTATATAATATCCTTTTAATAGTTAAAATTGACGTAAACACGAAATAATGAACCAAATGTTTTCAATTGTTGGCTGATCTAGCTGATAATATATTAACTTAGACCACGCAGTTATAAACAAGACAGATACAAGAATATAATTTCGAATTGAATTGAAAATACGCCATTAGTTGGCTATTCACGAATTCAATTTCAACTGAACGAAGACGCTGCGCTGATTGATGTTTATGGAGCGTAATTTGTTCTGCCCGCTCGAAAGAATCTTACAAGAGCACCTACATGTATCGAAAATCTGGACAAGGTGAGTCAGATTGATGGCCAGAGATTGAGTAATGGGTGCAAATAAATGTCTAAACTCAAAGTGTTTAAAGAACAATGTGGAAAAGATTATGCAACAAAAGAATTTTGAGCTCGAAATATTAATAAAAGGTAATCCAACAAATGTTTCCAATGGAAAAAGTAATTTTATTATCTTAAGAATTGTAATTTTTCTCGTTGCTGTCATCTATTACGGTACTTAAATTTTATATATTAGCCTCCACACATTCGGTTTTCTCTACTGTTAGGAAACTTTCGGGAAATAGCGAATCAATGAGCTCGTTCATATACTACAAAGAGAAGTCCACAAAGAAAACTTTGAAAAGAAAAATACTTTATTCTCGTAATGTTTGTGGACTTAAACTGGCCATATAGTATAAAAGCCAACTGCAATTGAAAGCCTTTGGCGGCAGTCGCTACCTGGTATAAATAAATGTTTATCGAAATTTCAGACTAAATAAGCCGGCCACAAAAACTCATTAAGCCCGACAATTCCATGGAATCGGAAAAATGCAGAGGTAAAATCGACATCGAAAGCCATTTGAAAGGCTCTTTAGCTCGGGGAATGCGGCTTGGGAACTTTTGCCAATGTCCCTGCCACATGCGATGCACTGCAGCAGGAACTGGTTTAATTTGGCACCGCAGTCGAGCCACCACAACCACACAGTTTTCCCAAAGCCATAGCAGCCATAATTTTCAATTGCAATACCAATTGATTGATAATCTTTTTTTTCGATTTCTGGTGCTCTTGTCTTATGAATTATTCATAGTTTGCATTCCGAGCTGGCTTAAAATGACCGGAAAATTGCATTATAGACATACCATTGGTTGAGAGCTTGGCATGACAGGCGGGGTGGAGACTGCAGGTTGCCGGATGCCTTCCACTCGAACATGTCATTGGTGTCCATTAAGGTCGCCAGGCCATGTCAGTTGTGTCCCGACTGCTCTTGGCCAGCGGCAACGGAACATGAAATATACATTCCATGGCCGGCCATGGCACACAGCACGGAAAAGTGTCACGAAAACTGTTAAAAAGCGCTTCAGCAACTTTCACAATCAACAAACATGACAAAAACTGTATGTTCCCATTGTCCGCCCCACCCTCTTCGGGTGCCAAAACAAAAACTAGTGTCAAATACAAATACAAATATAAATAGAGCAAAAAGAAGGACTAGAACTTGCTGCATAAGTTCCCCGATGGGGGATGGGGTGGGTGGTCAGTGGGCGTCCGTGTCCAGCTAGTCAGCACAAAGTGCTGAATAAACAATTGTAAAAATGTCTTCTACAAAATGGTGGAAGCTCATGTGCACTTGCGGGACAACTATTCTGGGGGTTTGTTTTAATTATAAACTTCCACAATGGTGCATTGCATTTTCCTTGCTTGATATTTAAGTGAGACCGGTTTTATTGATATATCGCTGAAAAGCAAGATTTGTGTGGCCTGAACTATACGGAATGGAATGGTTGAAAGGTAAGATATAGTATTTTATTGCTAAAGAAAGTACATACATTTTTATAAATAAATAAATAAAATCAAAAATCTTCACAGACAGAAGTTATTAAAAAAATGGTTCTTGAATTGAGAACATTCATTCTTAAACTTATTCTTGTCAGAAAAATATATATATATATATTAATAGGAACAAAGTTAATTGAGTTTTCTAACAACTGACTGATTACTGACTGGACCTATTCGTCAATTGCTGAGATTAACAATATATACACCTCCATTGCAACTTAATTCAAGCATGTTGACAACATTTTCAACGTAAAAAGGTTTTCCATATTTAAGACAACTTTCCATATTTTCTCTGTGTAAACTTGAATGTCTAAGCACTAGCACTAGACTTTTTAATCCTTAAAAAAATCATTGTTCATTCATTTTTTTAGACTAATATTCATCACGTCATCAAACAATCACTATACTTTTCACATTTTTTCATTCACAACCTTCAAAATGTCCGCAAATGTACCCGAATTATAAGTATTTTAAAGTTCCAGCGGAACCATTGTGCAATAGTAACTTTCTTTCAAATCTCATAGTTAAATAGATCTGGCACTCACCCCTCCTAAATGGTACCCCTCACGCACCATTAAAAGCAAATATGCCTCGTAAGCCCAGCAAGATGCCCATTTAAAGAGTACGACGAGAGATGGAATAGGTGCTGAAATGGAATTTCACAGGATGCATAGCATACGCTGAGGCGCAAATGACAATGAAAAGTGTTTTGTGCTCGTGTGTGTGAAGGGTGTGCGAGTCTGCATGTGAGTGTAGTGCGAGACTTGCGTGAGCCAAACGCAAATAATGAAAGTGGATGGGCTGCGCCAAGGGGAAAGAGCGGGAGGGCGACAGAAACGTGAGATGGGAGCAGTCAACAAGCGAGCGCAAAGTGAAAGTGGAAAGTGCACTCAACACGAGGTACATCGGTGTGTGCGAGTCCCGTCTGTGTGGGAGTGAGTGTGTGAGTGGCGGAGCTGGCAGTACTTATGTTGCATACCCTGGGGGAGCTCGCGTTCAAGATAAATAGCTGTGGGTGCCAGAAAAACAAATCTGAGCACCGTCCCTACTTTCTCCTTGCCTTCTCCCCCTTTCTTATTTGCTTTTCCCTTTTCCCAGGTGCAGCTCTTAAAACTGGAAATGGCGGCGAACTTTGCCAAAAAAGATGAGGTAAACTTTCCGAATTCCCCAGCTTTTGGTCATAATTATGTTAATTAAGGCAAGGGAGCAAAAAGTTTCCCATATGCCAGGTAGTCGAGAAATTTTCGCCGCTTAAATGAAGCACACCACGTAAATTTGAATTTAAATAGCCGTTCCTTTGCCTTTGCCTGTAGGATTCCCCCTTTACAAAATGCCCACCTTCTTCTTACATATGGGAAGAGGCCTCCTCACGTGGCTGGGCCACGTTTTTATTTGCATATCATTTAGTGCTCGTAACGGCTAAGGAATGCTCCCAAGAAAGAACAAAAAAGGCCTAAGACAAACTACCTAACTGCACAAACGAAATTACTCCACACATACGAATACACAGAGAGAAAATATGTTGTAATCTGGAAGCTTTCAAAAGTTTATGTGTTAAGATAAAGCGACCATAACACTATTATAAATGGTTAGTTTTAATGCTATAGTTAATACAAATTAAGAAAAAGCTTTTTTAAATTTATAAACATAACTTATAAAACAATTTATTTAAGCAATTTCAAGAATATAATTAATTGGCATGTTATTTTTGTATGCGTCGGCTCAGTAACTGGTAAAAAAGTAAAAATACAAATCGATACAAAATGATGATCTAATTATATTCCGTTTAAGTAGCCCCTAAAATGTTAAAGCTAAATAAAGTATTATTTGCAAAGAACTTAATTTTTGGGTTTTCTCGACCTGAAATATGATATCCATTACATTATTTTTCCCTGTTTATAAGCCCCCTTTCTTCGACGGGCAAGGTAACGCAGTCAGCAATTTGCTTTAATATTAAATGGGTAACGAACCGTAAGAAATATGAACGTGTTATATAGTTTGATGCGAACGCATTTCGACCAGAGCGGAATGTTAGGAATCATTGGGGAGCCGAAGACCCCTCCGAGTGGGGTGGTGGGTGGCGCTAGGGGTAGTGGAGGGTGGGGAAGTGCCTGCAAGGTTGAATGGACATGGCATTGAGCGGCTGAGTGTGTGAGAGGGTGGGTAATGCAGACTGGCGGCTCGGGTTTTGTCCAGGCATAAACTTTTCCCAAACTTTGATTAAGTTTTCATTCGGTAGGAGAAAAGTTTTCAGAATCATTTGCCTAGAAAAATATGTTTGTCGGTGAAATCTTATGATTTCTCCAGATTAATTGCGCAATCTCAAAAAGTTTTCAGTGAATTAAAAGGAAATTTTCCTTCTGATTCTTGGTGTAATGTAATTTATCTGAAAAAGTTAGAGAGCAGCTGGCAAAAGAAATTCATTAGTCATCTTTTTGCAATAGTCAATAAATTACTAGTAAATTGTTTTATTAATTAAGCCAAGAAATGAATATTTGAAAATGATTGGTCTTAGTAAGTCGAAATTGTCTTGACTTTTAGGAAATTACTAAAATTAGTGGATATAGGTTTTTCTTGTAAATTTGAACGAAACCATCCATCAATTAGGTCATATCTTAGACTACCTAAATCTTTTGGTTTCCTCCGTAGTTCTCAAAACTTTTGAGGCCAACCTTGCGAAAATTGTTGCTTCCTCTGCGAGTATCTGTGTGCGTGGTTCTCTTCTACTGGCAGATATGTATGTTTATATATACTTTTGTATCTTCTCCTGCGACTGTCTAGTAGCGTGTAAGAATATATGTGCCTGTGTGCAAGGTGAAGCGCTCTGGCGGCAGAGACATTCAAATTTAAATACAAATGTTGCACGTGCCCTCGGAGGTGTTTCTGCACAATCCTCCTGATGTGGCATGTATACATATATACACTTGGATCCGCACGTGTGTGCTAGCCTCTTTACTGGGGGGAGGTGTGGGTGCACTCATTTCGGTGATTGCGCTGCTAAGGTTTAATAAAGCAACACCGAGACGACGTCGAGGAGGACAATTACGGGGAATGGCGTGGAGAAATGGCTGCCATTCCGGGGAATCGAGGATTCGAGGATTGCAGGAGCAGAGTGCCGTGTCCCCCGTATAATAAAGCAACTTACCGGCATAATTGGCAGCCGCAGCCAGGAATAAAAAGTGCGAATACAAAATAAACGTAGCATAAGCAAAAGGCGCACACAAAACTTCAAATTGAAATGAAATGAAGTGTGAAGCGGCATTATCCGCACAAAGTCCTTCGGGTCTACCTTGGCCAGGCGAGAAATTGCCATTTTGTGTGGCTCGGGGGTTCCCAGGTGCGGGTGGCAGAGGTATATAATTGTTTTCGGTGTGTTTGTTTAGCTTAATTAAAATGCCCCGTGCAAACACTAAAGTGTGCCTGGCCCAGACCACAAAAATGAAATATCTTTGTATGTACGCGTCTGCATAGAATATATACTATACATATTTTTTATCTTCTCTTTCCATTCGCACTCGTATCTTTTTTGGTGCCTCTAAGTTGCCATGGAGCTGCCCTCGTGATTGGTCATTGAGTAGTCAGTGTCTTAGGACTTTTACCAAAAGTCAGTGCTGAAGCTTGGGGAACTATGGAAATGAAGCATTTACATGCTAACATTTACGAACACAATTTGATTATTTGGAAGTTTATTAAGTACTCTAGTGTTAATTTAATCTGCTAATACACAATAATAAACTTGGAAACAAGTACACAAATAGTTTCTTAGGCTAGTGTGTGGTTAAATTTACTATAATTTTGTTCACAGCCTGCTGGAAGGCAAACTCATTTATTAATTGTCATTAGATTACAGGGGTGTAATGCATTTAGTTTGTGTGTGAATCCCCTTAAAGATGTGATTATGCTCGGCCTATGTGTTATTTAGCCAGTTAGTTGACTGTGTCTTCAGCTAAATTAATTGAATTTGGTTTCAGGGTGTTTATAGAATAAATATTAAATGGTATTTTAGATGTGTGAATAAACTAAAAATGTTCCTTGCCTCCTCCACCTGACTATAGTTTGCCTGCTTGAAACTCGAATTTTATGAGTAGATAATTGCTATGAACCCTTCGGGATGGCAATAATAAGGACAGTTTTTACCATATTCCTACACGATCACGAATCCGGGCATCTCTATCTCGCCACCTGCTGCCTTTGGTGGTACTGATGCTGTTGCTGTTGATGTTGCCACTGCTGTTTACCCGGTTTTTATACAGCAAAAAGCAATTTGGCCTGCCAGCGAGTGGGCTTTGGGCCGCCTCTCCTTTGACAGCCTTTGTTGGCTGTCTGTCGGCTGGACGTCCGGCTCCTTCTGAACGTATCTTCCCTTCGCCCACCCAACAAAACACCCACCCCCCAAAACAAGCCGTTTCAGGCTGTTGTCGTTGCTGCACTGCGGTGTTGACACCCCGCCGGCTTGGCACTTCAATTTTAGAACGGCAGGCGGCGGCGGGAAGAGCATCCAAGCATCTCAAAATATATTTTCCCCGACGCCCAGAGCCACCCACCGCCAACCTCACCTGCCTAATGGTCTGTGCAGGATGTTATAACCGGACATTGGCGACCATAACTCTAATGGACACAGAGTCGGGCGGCAGAGGGAATGGCTTTTTTTGGGAAAATAATCCAAGCTATTAAAATTCCGAGCTGGAGATGACAGTGCGTACTCGTAATGCGGCGAGATTGGCCCGAAATTGTTTATTCAGAGGCGGGCCTGTAATTGCCAGGCTTGCCAGCTTTGCAGCAAAAGAAAGCGGTCTGTTTATAGGTTCATAATTTCAGGGAACTTGTGCGAGTCAGAATTTTAAATTCACCCTCAGCTCGCTAATCCTTTACTCTGGCGTTCCTCAAGATAAAGCTCCCCGCGGCAGCCGCAGAGACCGCATTCATCATCCATCATCCGCCAGCTGAAGAACCATCCGTTCCGTCAAACACACAGCATTTTTGCTAATGATTGTGTGCCAGAAGTCCTCACCTCCTTACACCCAACCAAAAAGGCGAAAAAGCGTTTTGCTGGCGGCGAGAGCTTCACACCGATTCGGAAAACATAATATTTTTGAATGGTTGGTTGGCTGTGTGCGTGCCGACGGCCTTGGCGGAAAACTTGTTCGCAGCCAGAGCATAGTTTTCCGCGCTTTCCCGCGAAGCTCGCCCCTCGAAACCTCCTCTCACTTTAATTAAAACGGCGAACAAACACGAGGCAAGAATGCCGGCTTATGGCCATCAATCAAAATGACAAAAAAAATGGGAAATATAAAAAACAAAAATGTTTGTTCACCCAGATAATAATGTGCATTGACAAAGCCTCGTCGAGTATGCAAAGCGACCATAAAATGTTGCTCCGCGCAGGGACAAGGCGAATGAAATTTATTGCCTGTTGTGATAAACGTGACGCCCCGTGCCAGGGGCCACGCCCTCACCGAAAAGGGGCGGGATCGAGCAGGACATTTTACAAGTGCCTGTTACATTTGATTTGTGCGTGTGGCTGTCGGCCTGCCGAGGAAAAGCAGGCGTTTTCCCCGCTCGAACAGCTGACAACAGGTTAATGCGGCTGCCATGCGGGCAGGGGCTCTTTGAATAATGAGACCAGATTGATGATCTTTAATGGCTGAACTCGGGCGCAAGTGGGCCAAATTAAGTTGTTGGCAAAAGTGGCAGCAGCTCGGATAAATCTCCACTCGGCAATTAGCCTTTGTGACTATTCTGATAAAAGTGATTCATATATTTCGTGAACTCTACTTGTTGGAAGGCCAATATATTTTCAATCCACTAAATTTTGTTTCGGGCTATTTAGCCATTTATATAAAGTATAAAATTGAGCATACGTGTATACTGATAAGCAGAAACATCCTACCATCCAAAAGCATCCCCAACTTTCCATTCTTATGCAATAACTATTAAATTATATTAGGCAAACAATATTGGGGTGCTTATAAATAAATGTAAATTTGTCTATAAGCAACTTCGAATAAAAGTACATTATTTTGCATCCTTATAGATACAGTTTTTAAGTAAAGGTTTATGAGAATTTTTATTAAAAAAGAGGCGCCTAACGTAATGAACAAGTATAAGAATATGCCACGTATTGTTTTGTAATTACCTTATAGAAATTTTAATCCAGCCTAAGCAATATGTTATTATTAGTATTTCGCATAATTTGTTATGTTATTCGAATAAATGTTGATTTAAAATCAATTTCATTCTCCGAAATCGGAAATGGAATCGGAAACGGAAACGGGGCTGACTGCTTTGGCTACTTAAATCCACCTGGAGGCCAGAGCCGGAGGCAAAGTTCAAATGCAAGTAAAAGCCCTAAACGGATAACTGATAACCTAGGAAAGCCGCCGTGACAGAGGGAAAAGTTTACGTTCAAGGTTCAATCAACTTAGCCCGGAATATTTGCTCAAATCGTGTCCAACGTGGCGTATGCTCGACATTGGCCCGCACAAAGTTTCAGTTGGTGGGTGATTCCCCCTTTCCACCCTGCAATCGCTTTAGTAGCCTGTTTTGACATTTTTCCATCTCTCGGTTTTTTCGGCTTTGTTTCCACCATTTTCGGACCGCGTTTTTGCCCGTGGATTTTCATACCTTTGCGCCTTGTTGCAGATGGTGCCCGAAATAAGCCTAAAAGGTTCAGCTTTCAACCCAAAAAAGTGAAATTCCGCCAGAGTTCCACCGACTGCATTTGCATTCCCTTTTTACAACTTTTTTCGAAATTTTGCAGCTATTTTTTCCACCGTCGAGCTGCCAAAGCCACAGAGCCGGTTGGGCAGTTCAGAGGCTTAGATAGGGACTCTCGGAAATTAATGCGCGATTTCTTTCTCTCAAGGGGCCTCTGTTTTTGGCAGCCAACTGCAAGCTTAGTTGGTCTGTGTACTTAAATTAAACCTCACGATCTGGGCCGGAAAAGGCATAAAAAGGAAGCGAAACCCTCACGGACACACGGGGGTGTACATCACGTGAAAGCGACTACCGCCTCCTTTCTCCGCCATTTTCTGAGACGGCAATAATCGTGAAACAAAAATACGTGCAAAGGCAACAGAAGGTGACCGAGACCCCAATCAAATTGAGCATATTTGTTGCACATTACTGCAGTAAACAGCTCCAGAAGAGAAAGACTTTCGCCCCTTATGGATTGAATATTCGTCTCCGCCCTCAGAATGTCCCGCGGCTAAGGTGTACTAGCCATTGACGAATGGTCAAAGTTCAAAGAGCGCGAATCGCGCTGGGAAATGAAAATAAATATAAAATTAGCAGTAAAACTTGGGGGGGGTTGGGGGCTCTCGGAAGTCGGCATGCAAACGCGTTAAAATGCGAAATTCAATTTGGTGGAGCAGAAACAGGCAAGGGCAAAAAAGGCATGCCGCAGAATTCGGTCGGTGAAAAATGTGTGTGTCTGTGGGTGGGTTTTTGTGTGGCTTTCTGGGCATTAAAGTGTTTTGCTTTAAAGGCGGGAATTCCGCTGCCGCTTGGGGCAACAGGACGAGCCTTTCTCGGGAATCGGGATTCAGGATTGCGAAATGGGGACTAAGGACTCACCACAATGCGCCTGACACGTGTCATTTTGCGGTAATCGCCCAGCTTGAGGCCTGGCAGGCGAACAGTTTCCCGGGATTTGGATATGAAGTGCCGAGCAGGGAAAGTGAAACCGGCGGCAGGAGCAAAAGTTTTCCTTTCCCCTCCGACTTGCTCTTCACTTCTGATTGCCGCCTGTCAGCTGCAGTTGGTTTCTCGCAATTAGCGACGGCAAATGCGAAGCTTCGGCACCGCAGGACACTTTCTGAAAGTTGGTTCACCGAACTCGGCTCAATTTTTACCAGATCACTGCTCACTGTTCACCATTAACTAGTCACTGGTCACTCTTGAAAAGTTCACTCAAAAACTGCAATTATGAGGTTTTTCCGAGAAAATTGTTGAGTTTTTCGCCTACTTCTTGCCTCGTTCGTATTTTTCGCAGCGCCTGGCCGGAATTTCCTTGGTATCGACCGCTGCGCCAAACGTCTCAGATGAAACTGAACGCTTCCCGAGATTCGGAGGCAGATGAAATACCCCTGGAAAATCCGTGCGGCCAGGCCAGGAGCAACAACAAGACTGCGCCAAGAGCGCAACTGCCGCTCTGCGCTCTCAGCGCCGCGCCACTGCGTATACGTAACGTCACGACACAAACCAGCTGTGGGCACAGTGGGCGAAGTGTTAGAAAATACATATAAATTTAATATTATATATATATATATATTATTTATATTTATATATAAGATCTACAATTTTTTTAAATTGTGTGGTAAATAACACTGCATTAGTGAGTAGTTGTCACTGTCAGCAATAGGGGCAAAAAGTTATAGACTAGAGAACATAACAAGAAAGAACGCTATAAACCATGTCTCGACTATCACATACCAAAGACTCAGCTTTCAAATTTAAAGGTATAAATAAAATAAGTAAGAACACGCTTGGAAAATTCTTGGAAAATCGGTTTGAGTACACTGGTTTCGCCAAGAGAATTTAAAGTAAAGTAATGGCCAATCCATTTTATGGATATTGCTAGATTAGCTCGGCTAATGATTAGCTCGGCTAATTATAAGGTCAAAAACGTTTGTTTTATTTGTTCTTTTTTTGTTTCCCACCGAATCTAGTTTAAATTTGTCCTCTTCGAGTAACAGGTTGAACAATGTTCTATGTAGACATGAGAAGTAGAAACTCACTTCTCCAAGGCTTTTAACTCATAAGATCTGGTGACACCAACACAGAAATAGTTCAAGATCTAGCGTTTTTGTGATTTATTGCTAAACGTATTTTTGGGTTATTTTTTGAATCCATCAAAGTTTATGATTCTCAGCATTTGGTTTCGTAGTCCGTGGTCTGGGAGCGCGAGTATAAGCAGTGGCTCTTAGTACTGGTATCCGTAGGCTTGTGGCACGTAAGAGGCGCTGAAGAGCTGCTGCTGGTGCTGGGGCACTCCGTAGTTGGGGGCGACGTAGCTGGCCACTGGAGCAGAGTAGGCGCCGGCGGATCCGTAGCTGGGGGCTGGAGCACTGCACGGCACCGGGGCGAGGTTGGGCTGGCAGCTAAACAGGTAGTTCTTGGGGCAGGGAGGGGCTGGGATGCTGGAGCCTCCATAGCCACCGGAGCTGCCGCCGTAGGCGGACTTGCGAAGGCGAGTCAGGTCACCGAATCCCTGACCGGCGACTCCCTCCAGCTCGCCGTCCTGGGAAGTCAGGGATACCGTGGAGCCGGTCTGACCGTTGGCCGAGGCCACGTTGGTGGGCGAAGCCAGAGCGGCGGCGGCGAAGGCGACCAGAGCGATGCACACGAAGGATTTCATCTTGATTGCTGGTGGTGGGAGCTGGTTGGGCTGTCTGAAAAGTGACTGATACCAATCCCACACAGTGGCGAATTATTTATAGCTAGCCAACTGCACAGTGCGCACTATGGTGTTCTTCGTTTTCCCCGCTTCCTTCTGCTTCATCAGCACATTGCATAAGTGGATACCACTGAATCCAGAACCACAACATCGTCAACTTTTTCGGGTCATCACTAGGCCGAAGAACGTTTAGGTTGGCAAAAATATGCTTGAAATGTAGTGCAATGCACTTCAACAGTGGTGGGAGGGCAGGTCAGCAGATAAGCAGAAAAACGAAAGGTGAACTAGGGAGAACGAATGTCAGCTCTATCAGTTTTTATAAAACGAACTTTAAAATTTTAAAATTAAAGCTAAACAAATTTCAGTTTTAACAACGAAGTTTGGCTATAAAGAATGGTAATATTGACAGTAAGCCAGAACAAAATTGTTAGATGTCCAAGATTACAAACCAAACCTAACACTTAGTAATTAAAAGCCACTTCCTTGGCACCAAAGAATACTGTTGCACTTTTCAACTAGACGAGGCCCACTGTCTCGCTCATTTCCGTCCTCCTCTGGTTTTCTCTGTAAGAGAGGTGGCCGGAGAATGTTTTGTTGCCGTCGAGAGAAAGGCGTTCAGAGAGTGCCTCCTTTTTGCTCGATAAAAGTTTTATTTCGCCAAACAAATTGCAGAGGCAAAAAGTAAGGCACGCGGACAGCCAGAAACTGGGAGTTTTCGGGGTCCTGGGGCGGAAAGGACTCGGCTGGAGTGGAAGTTCAGGCTTCTGAGAGATATGGGGGGAATTCTGGATAAGTGGGCACCGCTCCATGGGCGTGTGCCTTCATAAGGATGCCTGTGCTTGGGAGCGTTTGTTTATCTGTTTGTTTTGTTACATTTTCTGTGAATTTCACTGTTTTTTGAGTCTCTTCTGCGTGGAGGCCAAGCGGGCTGAAGTCGAGAAATGCAGAAATCAAGCTCCGCAAACTTGTTGATGAAAATCCCGGGCGGGAAACTCTCAGCTGGGCTTTAAAGCGAGGAGAGATAGTTTCCACGTGGCTGGGTGTGTGTTCTTGGGCTTGGTGGCTCAGCGCAGGAAGGTGCTCTATTTACATATGCCAGGGAACAACATGTTGATTTTACACGTGTGCAACTGGGGCACCCAAGTGCACACATGGCAAGCTGCGTCTGTCTGGGATCTGCATTAATTAATTAACTGCACGCTAATTGCAATTTAATTGCCTAACGGAGAAGGCAGCATCTGAACCGGAAAATGATTTTGTTGCTCACTCCTTTGCTGCCGGAAATTGCTCTGCTCACAAAAGGAGGTCTGATTTCATCTGCTTGGGGTTGTTTGCTAAGGGTTGGGCTTAGGCTTAAACTCGAAGGTTACAAGGGTTTTCGTTCAAGAGAATAAATATGTTTAAGGAAAAGAACACTAGAAAATTAAAATAAATTATCTTACTTGAGGTATCTATTGGTATCGATAGTATTATCAGTCTGTAATCAACAATTCATCGATTGCAGGACCAGGCTGTCGTCAACAAATCCTTGATGACAGCTCCTGTGCTGCAATCAATAGTCATCGATGCCAGCAATCAAGAGTTTAACAATTTACATTAGGAATTTATTGACAAAAGCCCCTAGGCTGTCATCGGTTAATAAATTGATGATGTCATTATTCGGCTGATGGAGCATAAAGTTAATCGAGGAAAAAACAAAGAATAAGTTTGCTCGCCGAGGGCCGAACATAGTGCACACTGTGCAGATTGGCCAGCTATAAATAATACGCTTCTTTATGCAATTGGTATCAGTCACTTTTCAGACAGCCCAGCCAGCTCCCATCACCACCAGCAATCAAGATGAAATCCTTCGTGTGCATCGCCCTGGTCGCCTTCGCCGCCGCCGCTTTGGCTTCGCCCACCAACGTGGCTACGATCACCGGACAGACTAGCTCCACGACTTCCCAGGACGGCGAGCTGTTCGGTGACCTGACTCGCCTTCGCAAGTCCGCCTACGGCGGCAGCTCCGGTGGCTATGGAGGCTCCAGCATCCCAGCCCCTCCCTGCCCCAAGAACTACCTGTTCAGCTGCCAGCCCAACCTCGCCCCGGTGCCGTGCAGTGCTCCAGCCCCCAGCTACGGATCCGCCGGCGCCTACTCTGCTCCGGTGGCCAGCTACGTCGCCCCCAACTACGGAGTGCCCCAGCACCAGCAGCAGCTCTTCAGCGCCTCTTACGTGCCACAAGCCTACGGATACCAGTACTAAGACCGATCACAGGAAAGGGACTACGAAATCTGTTGCCTAGAATCATAAACTCTGATGAATTAAAAAAAAAACCAAAAATATGTATATACCTTGTTTTCAAAAGTATAAAAACTTCTGCTTGCAAAACCAGCTTCCTCTCTTGTTTTTCCGCAATATTGTTGAATGCCCTAGGCTGTCATTAATCAATCATCAATTTAACAATTTACATTAAGAATTTATTGAAGAAGGCTGTCATCAACAATCGATGATAGCTGTTATCAACAATTTATCGATGACACCACCTAGGCTGTTATATAACAAGACATCGATGACAGCCCCACATCAAACATTCATTCAAGATGTCATCAACTAGTCATCTATGCTGTCATCAACAATTTAATAAAGACAGCGGCTAACTTGACATAACGGTTCATCTATTGGTATTTTGTACACCCAAAAGTCGCTTTTCAGCCTGCCTTAAGGTCTTCGGTAGAACGTATACCATGGTAAAATAAAGAGGGAAATTATACTAATATATCTGATATTATTTAGCAAGTTTCTTAGTTTCAGCTCTCTGTATAGATTGCATCCGCAGGAACGACCTTCAAGGGTATACAGACTTGTTACATACCATTTTTGTTATTTTAAAAATAAATTGAAATGTTGAAAAGTACAAAACATTTTGTGGTTTTATGAGAAAATAAATCTATGGTTTTTTTTGTACCGTATTTATGTTTTATTCTAAAATGTTTTTATGTTTTATACTCGTATATTTTATTTTAAAGCTAAAAACAGAATCATTATTTTTAGTTAAACTGGAAAATGATAATTTGTTTTATTTAAATATGTTTCTAGTGGACTAAGACAATTTTTTATTGCCAACGAACCACTTAAATTAGAATATTAACAAATATTTGCGCAGCAATCGAAAAAGTACGAACTTCACTCGGAACAATCGATGGCAGGGCGGAAAATTCAAGCACCGATTAAACCTCATCCTCGTATGCGTGTTTCCTGTGCCTTTTCCCTCCTTTTTTACTTTTCTGCCTTCCGAGTCGAAAGTTATCCACTAGTACTGCTGCTGGCCGGGTTGTTTTGCTGTTGTCTTTTGCTTAGAAGGGCAGTTCCGGTGAAGGAGCCGCAGCAGCGTGCCCAAGTGGCCCGAACGGGGATTTCCCAGTCCCCCAGCCACGTGTAATCCTTTGCTGCCCCGTGACCCCATCGGTCGTCATTCCGATGGCCCCGTCGGCCTCCCTGGTCTCCTTGGTTCCCTTGGTCCGTGGTGCCTTCATCACATTCTTTTGGTATTTTAGGCTTCCCTTTTCGAGCTCCTTCATTGTTGGGGTTTCTTGTTTTGCTTGGGCTTTGATTACTTTAAGTTCTGGCTTTCGAATGATTGGCACAGCTCTGATAGGACTTTGATGTAAGCGATAGCAGGGAGGATTTCAGCTGGGATATTGGAGCTTTAAATTTGCATACACCCCGAGCTCCAGCTGGAAATCCAAGCCCGAGGTCGCTGTGGTCCATAATTCATTTCATAATTACGCATTTCGTCTAATTGCCGGAGTTGGACCGTGAATTGTGGCTGGCCAATCAATTTGAATATTATGCCAGATTAGTTTCTCCTCTGAAATGTGCATAATAGTTTATCATAATTTCATAGAGCAGCCACACTGAGTCCCTTGCAACTGCATTCGAGTGGTCGCCACTTTTCAATGAGTTTCGCCCAAATGGATGAAACGGCTTTATGGCGAATGCTTAGCGCCAACATCAAATGTGAAAAGCTCTTGAAAATGTCGTTGGAGCTAGACAACTGCAGAATCAGGAGTTGTGTGTGTGTTTATTAGGCATATCTCACTTTTTCTTTAGTTTGACTACTTATGTAAAAAAGTAATATTTCGATTTATTTATAATTTTATTTTTTTTTTTTTGAAAATTTTAAATAATATTTTAAAAAATGTTAAATTATCTAAGTAAATTTTTTTTTTTTTTTCGATTTTAAAATAAAAAAAATTAAATATATTTCAATTAATTAAGAGAATATTAATTCTTGAAAATAATGAAATAGGAAGATCACTTTAAACTGTAAAGATGATTTATGCCAAATTTAAAGCTACACATATAGAAGCTGTTATATTTTAAATAATTAAAAATTAATAATCATTTTTATAAAATGTTCAAAGTGTAACAGAACTTCGTTTCGAGCTAAAAGTTCAATCCGTTTTTCATGGCTTGATTTTTATGGCCAAGCTGCAGCTCTATTTGCTGACAATTAACGTTTTAACGTTTTATGCGTTCTATTTTTTCCCGGTTTTATGTGCCCCATTCCAGAATTGACTAACTGGCTAATCAAGAGTTAATCCCTGCACCTCCCCTTCCTTGCCACCAGTGAGGTCATAGTTGCGACTCTGGACCGACGCATAGTAATTAGCCGCCAGCGTTATTTGCCTCAATTTATGCGCATATATATGCGGCAAAGGACCGAAGCAAGCCTTTTGTCCAATTTATGCACAACATTCGGCGATTATAAATCCTTAAGCCATGGAAAAACTAGAGGCAAATGTTTGAGCTGAATTCGGCATCCGGTTTTAATTGTGGCCAGTGCCCAGTGGCCAGTGGCACAATGGATGGACAGGAAAGCGTCTATATCTGCACGCAATGTGCCTTGGAAAATGACAGCTTGTGGAAATGGTCGACGCTTTCCATTATTTGCCATTTCAATTGCAAATTAACTTTGCAGTCCAACGTCTGACAATGCCAAGCTTTTCCTCGACATGTGTGCGAATGCTTTACAAATAAACGAGTATTTAGATATATATACGTTTATATATTGTAGAATGTATCTAAGCACCACATGACAGCCACAAAAATAAACTCAACTGCTGTCGTGGAGTGGAAAATGCAATGTTCTCGCTCCGGAAAATCCTCAAGTTATTTCCAATTAAAGCTTAATTGTGTCCAACGGTCACTTGAAGTTAAATGACAAGGAGAAAATAAAAAGCTAATCAACAAATTAAACCCTAACTACTTTAATTTCAAAAATTCCTCGGACTTCATTGCACAGATAAAAAAGCAGTAAATGAAAGGATTTCATTTTCATTTTAAATATTTTTTGCTATGTTTCGCTTTAATTGCAGTTTTTATTTACCTAAAGTGTAAAAATGTTTCATTTTAAAAGTATAGTTAGGTGAAAAATTTTTAAATTTAAATTTTATTACTAATAACTGATGTTTGCTACCTGGATTTAACTGTGTTTTTGTTACAGGTAATTAAAAACTGCCTTTAAACCTGAGAATAGATACATAAATAAATTGTCTTTTTCATCGAACATACTGCTCTTGAATTTAATTGAAATATTTAATACGAAATGTTGAAATCAGTTTGCAGATATTTGTTTTTAATATTCCATTTTTGTATCAGTGTACAGGTGTGCCTGAATAAAAGATAAATGAAAATGCAATAATCCCTGAATGCTGGACTAAGCGGCTCAAATTCAATGGCAATTGCTTCCTGCTAGGCTTACACAATTTTAGAGGGCTTTCGAGCTAGGAAACTTATTCGGAAGCACAGCGGTGATTTATGCTCGTACGTGCATCAATGTTGTTGCAGCTGCCACAGCCTGCAGCCAAATGTGGGGGTGCCCCGAAAAGAGGCGGTTGAAAAGCAAATTTACATAAAGACTTAAGCCGGAAAGCCAGGAAACGTCGTCGAGTCACGTTTATTGGCCACAGGCTGGTCACACGAGCAGCACAAATCATGCAAAATTAAATTCAAGAGCCAGCATCTCACCACCCCTGAGCCTGCCCATTCGATTATTGATTGAAAGTAGATTTTTGCGAATTTTCTAGTCCCTCACGGAATGCACTTCCCACTGCCCCCCTCAGATGGGAATGCTACGCACACGCCGTGCCGGCCTGTTTACCAAGAAACCATTTCGGTTCGGGTGTTTGGCCAAACAAGGGAACATGTGTCTCCCGGCTTGTGGAACAGGCGCTGAGGATATTGCTGGACAACTGCAAACACAGCTCGACGAAATGGAGCAGAGCAACACAACAAGATCTCCAGCATCGGGAGGTGGGCACTTCAGTCACATGTGAGGGCGGTCCATACGAACTCAAATTTCGAGACATGAGCACATGTTTTGATGAAACTACAGGAAAATTTGCTGATACCACAGGCAATGTTGTGCTTGGATGTACTTTCGATACAGGAGCAGTTCCATGCATTCTAGATTGCAAATCAGGAAATGGAGTTTTTAGGAATCGATGCGCTTGGTCTAAGCACCCTTATAAAAAAAATCAGATCTATCCAACTTGTTAGAAACATTTTTACTAGTATAGAAACTTTGATATGATCACTTTTTCCTTAGACACAAAAAATAATTATATACTCGAATAGAAGTTATTTTAATATAAATACAGAGAAGAAAAATTATTTTTAAAATTAAAAATGTCGTATTGGCTAACCCTTTTTCAAATTCAAAGTGGTGAAAGCTAAAATCACCATTTTATCAACAGGGCTGGGACTCAAATTTTCATTTGATTTTGATAGAAAAAATATTTGTAAAAAAAAATTATTTGAAGGGTACATAGCTATACAAGGAGTGGCTTGTCAGTGTATGGTTTAAAATGCAACCGAATATATCTACAAGTAAAGAACGCTTTGGGAAAAACACAAAACCCCCTTTGAGTGGTTGTCTTCACCACAACGATATCCTGATTTCTTGTTTATAATTTAGTGCGAGTCACAGACAAATGGGAAAATCTTGCCTTCCTTGCCTATTTTTTGGGGCTTAAGTCGGAAAAGTTTCACTGCAAAAATTTTGGATAAATACAAAAGAAATACATATTTGACCAAGTTTTAATTATAATTTCTCTTTCGGTTTGACCGCACCACGCGTACGCTCCATGGTGTGCTGTTCAACTTATTTATGACTCTGTGTTTTGGTTCAGCAAATTTAATTAAAGTTCATTTTACGGCCATTCATCAAAAGCGTATATGGTGGTGGAGCGATGGATGTGTGTATATTACAAAATACATGTACATTGTACACTGCACAATTATGTGTCGACATATAAATAATATTCTTTTGGTTCGACAAATTGGCGCAGTACAGTAACGAGGGTGGTTTAATCAGTTTTGAAGGTTTAACGGTAAAAAAAATATTAAACCTAATGTTAATAAATAAATAAATTACTAGATTAAACTAATTTGGTTGGCCTAGTGGTTAAATATAAATTAAATTTATCATTGAACATAGATAATTCTAAAACTTAAAAGTAATAGAAAATGTTAAGGAATAAATATAGCAAGTGCCTCTTTGAGCATCGAGCCTGATTTGATCCTTTCACGAACTTCCAGGAACCCACCGAGCTAGCCTCGCAACTTGGTCAAGGGGACTCCTTTGATTTTTGTTTGTTGCCATTCCCCTCATTTTTGCTGCCCCGCCCGCTGCGAAAGGCTGTGACCGAAAGAAAACTTCTAACGAGTTTTATTTTTGGGTTTTTCTTTGCCGCTGTTTGTGGGGAGCAGCCTGCTGGAGGAGGTCGCTCCTGGTCCGGCCCTCGTCCTCGTCCTGGGCGGCCTGTCAGTGCCAACAAGGAGCATTTTTTGCCCACCGCCGGCTTTGCTTTTGGGTTCCGCTGCTGCCTTGTGTGATTTATATCACAATTTACTCGCTTTCTGCTCGCCATTGTCCTGCTACTTGGCTGTTATTGAATTGCTTGCGGTGGACGGAACTTTGGTAGCGCCCCTCTAAGGGGACCTCCCCAGAGCATATACATAGTTAGTACTGTCGATGATAAATCAACGGCGCTAACGAATTTTCCGTTTGCCTTCGCTCCTTCGGCTTTTGTTTCGGTGGAGAAAAGCTCGGGGAAAGCGGAGAAAGGTGATTTCTTTTCGGCTAACAATACCTTAAGCCTTCCGTATTTGCCTTTCGCGGGGCAGAGGAGCCCGGCTTCATAAATTGCCAGCTTGCCTTTGTTTCTCGAGATTTTTGCTTGAGTTATTTTTAATTTCGTGCCGCTTGCAATTTCTCAGTGTCAGCCGGAGAGCCTGAACCAACTGCCACAGCCAGAGATGAAGTGGGCGGAGAGGAGTGGCAGCCTCGAGTGGCTCATTAGCCTTTGTTGTGGGCAAAATACGGGAAGAGGAATGCAACTCTCCCCTACAAGTTGATGATGCCACTGATAGTCATTTCCAATTGTTGATGGGTTGTGTTTAATTAAATTAGCAACACTCGAGTAATTAAAGACGGCTGCTTGAGGCGAACCCTTCTGCTCGTATTTTCCCCTCCTGGGAACATCAATCATATGCCAAAACACAAATACTCAGAGCTTGACGAAAAATAGAAAGGGAATTTCTAACTTTTTGCTTTCTGTGTCAGGCTCAAGAAGATTTATGGCCAAAAAAGATGGAAAGAGATTGGGGCCACCATGTGAGTTGGCTACCAAACCGACAAAAAGTTGGGGAAAAACGGAAAAAAAGAAAAGCGGGCGGGAAATCCCTTAAACGGGGCTAACAAATGTAGTTTTGAGTCACATTTGGCTCAGCATCCGACTGATTGTTTAAATAAATGAGTCAGTGGTGCCCCATTTCATTGATTTTCCACTGCAACTTGTCGCTTCCCTCACACATCATCCCCTCCAAATTGACAAGCCCATGATTGATGTCCTTGGCTGCCGGGGTCCTGGCATCCCCTCAATCCTTCTTGGCCCATTAACGTACTAAGGAATTGCATTTTATTTAGTTTTTATGGCCAGCATATTTTTGCACCCAACCTTTTCATTATTGTGAATGGTAACAAATAGTTTGCCATTATCCCTGCATAGGGGCGAGGAGGGTGGATGGGATGGGGTTGCTAACCCTGAAAAGTTCTGCGTACTGGTACCCTCCCACGACATGTCGAAGCCTTGATTGAACGGCCACACATCCGTTTGACCGTCCATCCCTCACACGCTAACAGTGCAAGACGAAATTGTAAGGCATTCTAAAGGGGTTCTATAAGTTTTTGTTTGAATTTGATGATTAAACAATGTATTTAATGGTGCTAATGAATAGGGCTGAATTGTGATTTCACATATGTTCTTAATTACTCTTCTTTTTTGTTTTACTTCGGAATATAATATTAGAGAGTTTTTAATATAATGGTGCCAAAATGAATAATGTATTTGCCAACAAAAAGCTTGTATTTCCTACAATTGTAATTATAGTTCGTTATTGGTTGTTATATCAATTTTTAAATCTCTTCCTTACAGTAATGAGACGCTGGTTAAAATGTATCCACTAAATCATACTAAAACTTCAAGAATAGAAGGAACTATATTTATACATCCATGGCCAGCGTTTGACACAGTCGATAATCATAAACATAATAGCTTTAAATTTAATATCACTGATGGCCTGACATTTCCAATGGACACTTAATCAAAATGACTTATGCTCCATTTAATATTTTTGAGTGCATGAAATGGCAAATATTATTTATAAAGAAAAGAACAAACAGATATTGTTATCTATACCACAAAATTTGCAAAGAAACTATAGTACTAAGATTGCCACTGACAGCAAAAACATGAAATGATTTTATTAGAGAACCAAACACTCTGGGAAGCTCAAAATAAGTCCCAAATTATAGGACAAACAGCGGCTTGTTATTTTCTCTGGCCCTTTCTTGGCCACAACTTTTTTGCCTGCACCAATTTAATTTTGTCATTAAAAAGTTTTTAGCGAAATAATAAAGTTTGTCAGCGCGGAACTGGAGGACCAACCAAAGGCAAAAAAGCTGGCGGAAAAAAACGAAAAGGAAATCACAGTCCAAAAGTGGCCAATGAAAGTTTTAATTTTCGATGTGCGGCGGAAGGGAGGAAGACAGCTGGCCAAGAGCAAACTACGGACTTTTTCCGGGCCCAAATATAACGCTTATCTGGCCAAAGTCCGGGATATGTACAAGCTCAACTGCAGTGTGTCACGAGTTTGAGGGCATTCGACTTGCGTGAAAAAACGCTTGTAAACAACTTGCAGTCATCACTTTTTGCCAGCGAAAGTTTAATTAAATTTTAAAATCAATAAAAAAATTGATTACTTTTTAAACGATTCTGTTTGCCAATGCGCAGCAATTTTATTAAAACGGTGGTGATTTTAAGTGAAAAATCGCCTTGTTAAAAATGTTTCGAGTTTTTAAATAATTTTTCATTGGCAATTGATTAGTTTGCTGATTATTTTTTTTATTTTATAAGCCGGGCGTTAGATTTGAGCGCAACAGTTTACTTTTGTTAACTAAATTAACTATATTACCGTGTCTTGTTGCCTGGTTTTCATACACTGATAAAAATGGAATTGTAAAAATAACACACATATTAAAAACATATTAGCATACAAATTGGAAAGTGTTTAAATAAACTGTAGTTACTACACTAAATATTTGTATATGTCAACATCCTATCTTTTTCCTCGTTTTTTTCAGTGTATGGTGGTTACTTAAACAGTAGGTAGAAGATAAATGTATAAGTTTTAAGGTCGAATTTTTATCATCCATCGGTTTGTCTGGTGGTTTGACTAGCTAAGCACTAATTTTCCCAAAAAACTGCAGCATCGACATGAAAGACCGACTCTGCTGCAAGAAGTATATGCACTTCACTGTCCACGGAGAAGGCCATTCCGAGTCACTTCCACTTTTGTGCTCTTATTGAATTAAATGCAGCTCCGGCCGATGCATAATTCAATTAGCATATGGGCGAGGGCGGAGTAATGCCTGCAGGCACTTCCTGTGTCCAACATGACGTATGCGCAATGCGGGGCGGAAAATGGACATGGAGCTGGGAAATGGGAAGTGGCTACTGCGGAGTGGGATCTGGGAAAAGGGAAGTCGAGCTGGGGACTGCGAACCGATGCTGCTCCGTTATGAATTACATTTCAATATGCTTCAACGTGTTCATCATTTATTAAACCGGCCGGGGAGGCAGGGGCAGTCGGAACTGGCAAATGCCAGGCTGCGAAATGCCAATTGCGGAGCGGAGGATCCTTGAGCTCGTCCTGGGAGTTGGCTGCCGACAGGAAGCCGGAATGCTGCTGAGCGACGAGTGCTTAGCTCCGTTTGCAATTTCCGTTTTGTCACATTTGTCTAACTAAATGGAAATTTATGCAGCTCCTCCTGAAGGCCTGGCCTCACCTTCAGATTCCACGGATCCCGAAGTCGGGCTCCTGGTTGGGTTAATGCTTTATTCACGGTCCAGTGCTTAATGAAAGAGTCATTACACTCATTCATTCATTCAATCGCTGATTCATTCATGAGCAGGCGAGGGCGCGTGTCCTTTGTTTTCCACTTCCCAGCCTTCGGTGCCTGCGAATCCCCTGTTGTTGTCGTTAATTAATTGATTTTCATTGATTCCCGGGTAGCATTAATCATACGCCAAGTTGGCCCAGCCACCGTGGAAGACTATTGTTAGTGCTTCCTCAGTGGCCTGTCCTTCTTTCTCGTCGCAAGGAGCATTTTCCCTGTCTTTCAGCGGAACTCTTCAGTCGGCTGCAGGAATGCAGTTTTTGTCATTAACGCTTCACTTGCCATGCATAGCTGTAGACTACAAAAAAGGGCAGGAAAAGTTGCATCTGCTGGCATTGGAAATATTTTGCGTAACCCGGGGACGGAGGAAGCATCAAAAGAAAGTTCAATCCTACAACAAAGTCACTAAGTTAAAATTATAAGATTTTTTTAAATTATTTACATACAAATACAATACATACCTTAATACAGAAAAGTATTTGTATCGGTTTTATTTTAATTTAAAACATAAATTTACAGTTGATCAATTTAAGATCTAAATGTTTAGGATCAATACTAAATCATTTTTAACTCCCGTAAAATTAAAATACTAAACGGAAATTTTTTAAAGAGCATTCAAACTTCTGCCTTGCCTTAAAAGAGCAATCCAACTTTTCTTAATGTCGCTGTGAAAGTTTTAAATTGATCACGCATCGCTGATTAAAAACGTGCTGCAATTCTCATCAATTGTTGATTGCATTAGAGCAAAATATTGAACAAATTTAACTGCATTTCGCCAAATGCAATGAATTCACTTTTATTTCCAATTTAGCATTTCTGCAACCGAAATTGCAAAAAATATAAATAAACAGCATTAAAGTTTGAACTTTGGCCGCGGGGCTGGCGACGCATAAATAAATCATTTCCGCAAACAACGACGGGGCTTTGTGCGGGATTTATGTGCGGTAATGTTGCCTAAAATATGCATAAGTTATAGCCGTTCATTTAAATATATTCATAAATTGCACAGCCAGGCCGGAAGCTTTCGAATTGTCTCCCAGGCCCGAAACGCGACCGCCAGCGCGGCTTAGCTGGAATCAATTAAATTGGCTCGTGGTCCGACTGTCCCCTGTCGTCGTCCAGAGAGGTTTCATTTCCAGCTTAGTGGCTGACGTTTTGACAGTTTTATTGTAAGTCAGTCGTGTTTAACAGCTTAAGCGCGGACTTAGCTTGCGACCTATTTCCGCCAGGAAACGATTACAATTTAATCAAGGAAATCTTCTAATAAAAAAGTAATTAAAGAGGGACAATGGAAAGGTCGAGCTACGAATTATTCTGCAAAATCGAGAAATTAAAACATTTAGAATTAAAAAACATCTTTATGAATTTTAAATATTTTGAATGTTCTATCTATCCTCAATTCCTTTTATTAATTTCAATATTTAACAGGAAAGTTTTGAACTTAAGTCAACAGTATAAAAAATAAATTCCTTAGTTAACTTCACAATAAGTATACTCGTATGCATGTCATTATAAAAATATTAAACATGTAATAATGCGAGTGGAAAGAAATAATTATTACTATTGTATTATTTATTAAATACTTCTTAATAACTCAATTAATTTTGATTTTCACATTTTTGTATGATGATCCTTAAGGGCTTTTAATATTATTATTAGGACAGACTTATATTTATTTCGCATTGATTTTACATATTAAATGCATTAAGACTGAAACACATTTGCTTACATGAACTTTATTCAAAGGTAGGACGAAATTAAAAAAAAATTAAAAAATTTATAAAAAAAACATTTTATAATTTAAAAGTCGGTACTTTCCCGCCAATTGAATTTAAAATTAAGACGCCCTCTAGTAGTAGTATTTCTTTTCCGCCCTCAATATAAAAACGCCCTCTATCGTGTTAAGTAGTATGTTATTTGGATGTACTTTTTAGTTCGTTGGCAGTAATATAGATGTCGGCTTTGCAGGATGCGTGGGAAGGGATGTTTATCGAAAGGAAATGTCCGATGCTTATCAAAAATATGTAAGCGAAATATATTGAATAATTGAATAAAAATAAAAGTTCAATTTTAACGCAGCAGCGTGGTGCTTCACATGCAGAGGAGTCGATAAATTTCCCCAACAGCTGACCGCCAATGTTCGTTGGCATTTCGCTCGCACACGGCCACACTGGCGGTAACAGCTGCTCGCGGTTACAAGAACAAAAAGTGCAAACGAAAAACGACAATTGTGCAACTGCTGCGCCTGCCTTGCGAAGAAAAAGAAACAATTGAATAAAAGAGCGCGCAACATTGTTGTCGCCCGAAGGCGGGCGAGCGGAAGGGAAAGCTGATCAGCGGATTCAACTATAAATATTCATCGCTGCAGGATGAGAGGCGCTTGGTGATACAGGTCGGATACTTGACGGCCCTGCAGAATGCAGACTGTTTGGCTGTTGCATAAATTCCGTTAGTAATCTTAACTATTTCTGCCGCCTCTGTTGTGGTTCTTGTTGTAGTTGTGCGCGTGTGCAGTGTGTGTGTGTGTGCCTGTGCCAGAGTGTCTATATTAGCTTAGCGATATATTTATATTCCTAATTACAACCGCTGTGTTCCGTTTCGGCGGCGGTCGCGTTGTTTTAGTTTCCCATCGGCGGGCGGAGCTTATAGTCGCTAACAGTGCATCGAACTAACGGTGCTTACGTGCCACACGACGCACATACCGCCATCGTAATCTGCCACACACACACACAGCGCACCGCCTTCACCTTGAAGAGCCTGCCGAAGTGACGGAATCGCTTCCTATTTATTTGCCGTTATTCTAACGGGACTTCTTGCACTGAGAAAGTGGTGTCAAGGTAGCCGACATAGACATATGTACAACAAACAGCTGCGTTCAAAATATCAATGAATCGAGTGTATTGACAACTAAATATATAGTAAAGGCTTACATTAGGTAAAAGCATCAATCTTGAAATGCTTACAAAGTGCGAAAAACAATAGATCCTGCATTTTATTTTTAAATTTCCAATATAGTATCTGATAAAAGGAAGATAAACATCTGCACATCTTTTAATAATCAAATTACACTAATGTAATTAATATGTTTTTTATATGATCTCTTTTCCAATAAAGACGAAATTTTACTGTTTTGAGAGGTCAATTTTTGTGAACCTACATAGTTTTTGAAACCATGCAGAGGCTAGTGTTATTGTTTTGAACCGTACTGTACAATGTGCGTTCATATATTTATGTTTATATGAGAGTCTGGGAAAGAAAAGTGTAGACAGCTGATAAGAAGGCGTCTTAATTGTTTTTATTCACAAAGTGCACTTTGGACGACCCGTAAAGTGAGAGGGAAATAACGTTTGTGTCATTGTATTTTGCAATAAATAACAATTATTTAATCGCCTCGATTTGTTTTGATTTTTTTCCAAAAGTTGAACTGAGATTTTGCGGTGTGTATTGCATCAGTTAATTTAACAGGAAATAATGTAGAAACGCTAATGAAACAATTACAAAGTACTTGTTAATTTGTTTCCTGTTAATTAAAATATAAATAATGTCATGAGATCCTAACGATAATAGGTATACACTTACAGATGACACAATGCTGATCTTGCAAAAACAAAAATCATCAAAATAAAGTAGTGAAACGGGTAGACGAGAACCCATAAATGAAATGTTTTATTTTTTGTGTACTTTTAATAATTTAGCTACAAAGTAATACATTTTTTTACATTTTTTAATCTATATTTTAATAGCATTTTAAAAAAAGGTGCATATAATGAACTCCGTACCGCATCGTATTCATTCATTAACATTCTGTTTATTCCGGTTTAATCTCACCCTACTTTTTCCTCTCTCAAATAACTCGCATGCGATAAAAGTCTACCCAAGAAATACTTGTGGCAACAACAATTAATGAGTTTGTACTCTTTCGCTCTTTCACATTTACAGTCCAGGCGAACGGCATACACACATCACGTGTTTGACTCTGGCTACAAATTTGTGGCCCACGATCACGCGCTCTCTCCCACCCACTCTCACGCCTGCAATCGATTTCTTTTGTGGTCGCGATGTTCTCTCTGCAGCAGTTAGTCAGAGCGACAGCGAATGGCGGCAGCGATCTCAGCCGGCTGCTGCGCCACATGGGCGGCGTGACGTCAGGAGCTACAACCACACTGGTAATAAAAAAGGAACTATCGAGCCCTTTTTTTTCCTAATGGAAACATATTTATTTAAATTTTGTATTTCTGATTCGTTAGTCAAATTGGCTTTAATATGTTGAAGAAGCATTTTTACATAACTGTCTATATTTTAGATTTGCTTTATAAAATTTTAGATTACATACATTTGTTTAATTTAATTAAAATTTGAGTTGTTTAACATAATAACATTCTTTCAAATAAATATGTGCCACTTGAAGTTCCTTATATTTTGTATTTGACTTAGTCCGCTAATTAAAATACCCATTTGTTCTTTCAGTGCACTGCGGCAGCCCCAAAGCACTCTAGTCAAGCGAAGTTGGGCGACAGCGACAGTCACGGTTCGCCTTCGCGCACGGACGGTCGCAGTCACGGTGAATCAGAGTCGGATTTGGAGTCGGCGCACGGCCAGAATTTCTCAACACAGCAGTTCGCCAGGAGGATACTGCAGCAACGCAGCCAGGACATCCAGCGCCACATTCACACGCAGTCCACAGAGGGGCAGACCAGAGCCAAGTCCTCACAACAACAGCAGCAGCCCCAGACCGCCACTAAGTTTGCCATGTCATCGCTAGCGGCGGAACCCCTTCAGTCCCAGAAGCAGGATGAAATCACGGCCTCCACGGGCGGCGAGGCAGAGAACCCGGGACTAGGAGCCTCGTGCCACGATGTGGCTTCCGCATCGGCCAGCGCCGGCAAGAAGCCCTGCTTCAGCACGGGCCTGGGCGAGATTATCCAGTTCATGGAGCTCATCGGCAATCTAAAGGTATGTGGAACTGGTATTTGAGCGCCTTTCCCCGGTTTCACCCACTCCACTCTCGCGTCATATGCTCTCATCGATTTTTCCCGAAGTCCTTTTGTGTTGTGATTCAGTCTAGTCGTGACAAACAGGGTATACTCTATTTTAAAATAAATTGAAGCCCTAAAGCCTTTTCTTTCTTTCTTATTGGAGAGAATGTTTGTTGATTACTTAAAAACTTCAATATTTTTTTAATTTGGAAACAATTACTTTATAGTAGCTATTTTAAAAATATTTTCATTAATTGTTTCATTAATTCATTATATTTTTTGGCCAATTATTGCTCTAAAATTAAAAAAAGATTCAGCTTATTCTAACAAAAAATCGACTATAAAACCCTTTTGGTAACTAAAGCCTTACGAGTAATATACAAATCGCTATCAAAATATTTCTATAAAGCCCCGATCTCAAAAAAAGCCAAACAGAAAATAAACAAAAGTGTGAAATCCAAAGTAAATAGAACGCGAAGATGTATTTATTTACGTTTTGTATAATCAATTCTATTTTGTGTTCACTCTTTCGTTTTTGGTTTTTATTTTGCTTAGTATATTTGCTAAGGTGTTGTATAATGTCGGAGACAACCTCGCTCTTGTGTCCCCCTTGAGCGGTTTTGTATAGTCGGTTGCCAAGAAATATATATAAAATACATACGCATCTTTGTAAATAATTCGAATTAATTTGAACCGAAATTCCGCTTTCTTCACATTTAAGTGGAAAATATATCTCAAATTAGCGATAGAAGCTCAGACAGAGTGCAAAGTCTGGCCGTAAAGAAATGTATCTCTTAGCAAACCACAGCTGTATGCAAACCATATAGTCTGACAGAGATAAAAAAACAAACAGGGCTAGAGTCAAGAGCTCTACACTTTCTGAACCATTAGCTTACTTTTATCTAATCAGAGTAGTTCAACCCATCAAACGAATGACGAAAATCGCGGAGCACGGGGCTTGTTTTCTTATCGACCCGCTGCAGAAAGTGAGTTTCCTGGTAAATTGAGCAGCTGCCCCCATGTCCATGGGTGAAATGTCATTCGAGTCAACTGATTGTGTGAATAGCCTAATCTCCGCTACAAAATTGCAGAGAAATACACACAACACACTCAGGCAAAGTTCCAAATGGCTCACGTGAGAAAGAATTTTGTTGTTTAGCCTATATGTTTTGAAATCATAGTGAATTTCAGTTCGAGCCCCATGAACAATGAGCGACCGTCAGCATTGACGTAAGATGGGCAAATGACTCGAATAAACTACAGCAACAATTTCCCAATGGCAGTTTTCTAGATTTTCTTTATTTTCTACTATATATCCGATTGCATATAGAGCGTGCAAAAGCAAAAAAAAAGAAAGAAAAAGCAACGCGTGACTTTGATCTTGGCCTTCAAATTATAGACGCCATCTTCTAGAGTCGATGGAGCCCCTCAGGGGTGGCTATCGTATATTTTAGATGTAAACTATTTGCTGTTGATTTGCTTATTATTTGTATTGTTGTTAGCTAACACGAAACGCCAATAAATAAATGGTTTAATGAGACAAAAATATTGGGTGAACATGCAAACCGAATTGAGTGGTAAACGACTGTAGTTTTGATTAGATTTTTTAACGATCAACAGCGTTGTAGTCTATCCAATGAATCCTGTTTATACTCATCTATCAATATATCATCCTGGTGTTTCATTAATTACACTAATCAGCCTAACTGCGTAGTTCACATGCTTGATTTGATTACACTCTTATTAATAAAGTATGCACTTACATAGCACACGCTTCATTTTGCCTATATTGCTCATTCAGTCGGTTCTTTATTCATAGATAAAAACAAAGCCTTCAGATAAGGTCTCCGACTCACTACGTGACCACATCGGACCAGCTAATCAATAATCCCGATAAGTCACGGGCGAATATGGTTGCACCAGAATGCTGGCTTCTTGCAGTTTAATTAGACCGTAATATTTGGAATTAGGAAACTACCAAACGATAAAAAATTAGCGAACGTCAATGGCAGGGGGCCTGCAACGTCTTTTGGACCTTGCTCACCCCACCTCCGGTTTCTATAAATACAACTTTTATTGATCAAATAGCAACAGTCTAGAAGCACCCTCGCTGGCAGGTTTCGGGTTGAAGGTCTAGGGCATGGGGCTCCAACCTTGATGTGTGCAACGAGCCAACCCGGCAACGATGTCACCAGAGTCGCGTCGTGCTTTAATTAGCGAAAGTGGCGGGCGGCGTATTGGTTGGATAAGCCTTATAAGCAAGTCTCCGGACCAACAAAAATGTGTTTTGTAATTTACACTTTGTTCGTAAACATTTTACTTAAATCACTGCACGTTTGCAGTTTTCTTGTTTACCCCTTTGTTCATATAGTACCTTTACTAACCTGCTGTTTTTCCATTTTCGATTACAGCACACCAAACGAACCGGCTGGGTTCTGCGTGATGTCAACGACTGCGAATCGATTTCGGGCCACATGTACAGGATGAGCATGCTGACATTCCTGCTGGATGGCAGTGAGGGACTCAATCAGATCCGCTGCATGGAACTGGCATTGGTGCACGATTTGGCGGAGAGTTTGGTGGGCGACATAACGCCCTTCTGCGGGGTTTCCAAGGACGAGAAGCGGGCAATGGAGTTCAAGGCGATGGAAGATATTTGCAAGTTGATCGAGCCGCGTGGAAAGCGCATAATGGAACTATTTGAGGTGTGTTACTAAGTTTGAATTGTTTCCTATGAAAAGTAGACTTATGGAATCCGAATTTCAGGAATACGAGCATGGAGAGACTGCGGAAAGCAAGTTCGTCAAGGATCTGGATCGCCTGGACATGGTTATGCAGGCCTTCGAGTACGAGAAGCGGGACAATTGCCTTCTGAAACACCAGGAGTTCTTCGACTCGACGGAGGGCAAGTTCAACCATCCGTTCGTGAAGAAGCTGGTCAACGAGATCTACGAGCAGAGGGATGTTCTGGCCAAGGCCAAGGGAGCAACGCCCCCGCCGGCCATCGAGGTGGAGTGGCCCACGAAACTGGCCAACGGACATGACGGCTCGAGTTGAGCGTTATTCTAGGAACCTGTCTTAGGCTAGCACATGAACACATCCTCATATATAAACCACCAACACCACGCTCTTAATTTGTAAGCCAATCCAACTAACAAACGTTAAGCCTACCTCGACACGCTCATAGCTAGATCTAACTTTTAACACACTAATTTATTGCGAAAGAATCGGAAAAGATGCAGCCGATGGGGAGTAGCTATCAAATATTCGGAACAAAAAACAAACACCTGTTGAACACGTCTCCTTAGTTCAATTTCCTATAAGTTAAGAGTAAAGTTGCGGATCGAGTTTTATCCAATTATTCAATTGATCTGACTTAGACACACAATTGTACATAACTAAAACGAATTGTAGTTTATTTTAAATGACTTTTGACGAGGCGAATTATTGTAAATGTTGTCCTATAGCAATTTTATTCAACAAGCCGAACCTTTAAATCAAAATGTAAGACCAGAAACGTAATCAAAACAATTGATTTTTAATAATTCGTTGGCACCTGCATTACTTTTACCCCTGTATCGAACAAATAATATAACAGTGTGAATTAGGCAATATAAAGATGCAGTCACGCTTCAGACGTGGCTAAAGACAAGGCACCAGTTGTTTGATTGCTCACAAAACTGAAACTTTATTAAGGAAGCATAGAAATATAATCCACAGGGGTCGGAAACTGCAGCCCTTATCAGACGCACTCGCTATGTATTCTGAAAATAGTCACA
This sequence comes from Drosophila biarmipes, assembly GCF_025231255.1. NCBI lineage: Eukaryota > Metazoa > Arthropoda > Insecta > Diptera > Drosophilidae > Drosophila > Drosophila biarmipes. The sequence goes on from NC_066612.1 coordinate 19,174,545, forward strand.
GTCACTTATCTTCCAAGATTCAAATATAGCTAGGGCAAACAGACCTTCGATGACAATGAACTGACTTTCGCGGGTGGAAGTTTGATGCGAGTGCTGACCGTGTTTCTTGGCTTTATCTGGGGACAAACAGAGGCTTTGTCTATGGGATTAAGTAACCGAAACCTGAGCACACTTACGATGCACTGCTATGATCCGATCTGCTTGACCCATCGCGTTCTTGGCCCTGCATTTGTACTCGCCAAAGTCTCGTTTCGTAATCGGGCGCAGGGTGATGCGCATCACGATCCGGTGCACGTGATCCACTGTCGCCGACTCGTAGGAACCGCCTTGCAGCAGTTCGGAGCCCCTCAGCCAGAAATTCACCGACGCCGGCTGGGACTCTGTGATGCACTCCAGCGTCAGCTTCTGGCCCAGCCCCACGTAGATGGTATCGTAACGAGTCCAGATGGTCGGAGCAACTGCAATGGGCATGGAAATGCATTTAATGGTACACTTGCTAGATATTTATATTTCAATCTCTCTTACAGTTGACCACCAACATGACGCGTTTGCTTACTGTGGGCGGCACCCCGTTGGAGGCGATGCAGAGGTAGGCGCCCATGTGGTTGCGCTGCACCTGCCACAGCGTGAGATTTTGTCCTTCCACGCTGTACACCTCCAGGTCGCCATCCTCGGAAAGAAGGACCGGAGCTGACTCTTCGCGTCGCCATGTGATAGTTGGCAAAGGAACGCCCGTGGCACTGCAAGTGAGAGTGACGTTGTCTCCCGCGGAACGGACCACGTCCTGGCTTGTCTGGTAGTCCACAATGTCGGGGGGCACCACCACATCCAGGTAGCCCATTTGGCTCTTCATGGGATCTGTGTTGATTTGGCACATGTACCTAAAGGAATTGTATAAAGATAGCATCCCCCTATATGTGTTAGGATTAGGAAAGAAGAAAAACTCACCATCCGCGATCCGATTCCTGGACATCGCGTATTTTCAGCTGCCAGATGCGATGCTCCGTGTGCGAGATGGCGATGCGATGGTTCTTGGTGATGACATGGTTCTGGATGCTCAGGATGGTCTGCGTGTCCACTCGCAACCAGGCCACCTTGAAGCTAACTAGGTCGTGGACCACACACGTGAGCAGGGCATCCCGTCCCACGGGAACTGTTGAGTTGTTGATGGGTCCGCTGAACTTGGGATCCGCTGCAAGGGAAGAGGACGCCAAAACCCAATTGGTCGACATTTATGGCTTTCATCATTAGGACGCTAAATGGGGCGGACACGGTACAGCTTCAGGGCGCTGTTGGGGTGGTTTATGGGGCTTGCAAATGTTAGACACTGGCATTTGGTTTATTCCCATTTCAAGGATCTCAGGCGCACAAATTTAATTCAATTAAAAAATAACCTTTTTTAATGTGTGGCTGTTTTAATCCACAATTATCAGGATAATTATTTCATCTCTTTCCCCACACATTTCTGCGTGTGTCTGCAGAATGTCAGCGGCCTAAGCCCAAAAATGTTCAACACTTGCCACATGGCCTCCGGTCAACGATATTTAAAAATTGTCAACGGTCATAAATTTGTTGAGGCTAACACTAAGCCGAGACAGCGGCAAATAATCCAACAATTAGGGAAATTAACTGGGTATAAGGATGCCAGCTTCTTTTTGGTCGCCCAACTTAACTACAAAAACGTAACAAGAATCTTTTTCTTAAAAAAAAAGTTCATTTTTTTAGAGAATTTGTTAGCCAAATAACTTACTTTTATGTAATTAAAAAAGGGTTTAAATAAGATAAGGGAAATGACCTTGAATGGTTTTATTGGCGCTACGATTCTATATATAATATGTACTATCTCTTTCTTATATACTTTTATCATTGCATAATATTTGGAATAAGAAATCGTTAAAAATCGATGTGTTGATGCATTTTTGAGAGGCTAAAGATCACATATTTACAATGTACACGCTTATAAATAGGAATAGCCCATTAAACCATACGTAAACGACTTACTAAACTATACTCGTATAGCATCAACAATTTAGCTTCGTTAAAATCCGTACCTCTTGATTTTTCGACTGAACCGTACTTCTCCGGTAGTTTGTTGATTTGGCTCAACTTGAGACCCGTCGCAATCGTTTTCGTTCAAACTGCCCAACCGCAAGAGTTCGACATTTGCCGTCAGCCAACTAACCACCAGAGTTCCGACCGCAAGCCGACCCCAGACCATCGCAAACACAGCAACAATGGCAAGGAGTCGGGAAAATGGAAAAATCACATCACATGCCTGGCAAGTAGCATGACTTTGTGGCCAGGAGACGAGGCATTCAGCCAGCTCCCTCTCCCCATGCCACACACCAAATACCTAAATTACAATTATGAGCAAATAATAACCCGAAAAAATGCAAAAATCTAATAGAACGGAGTGGGGCAGGTGCTAGTACCTGGAAATTGTAAAAAACTGGCTACACCTTTACGTTCTGACCCCTACCCGCGCCCATGAATTGATTGCATGGGTGGGAGCCCACCAAACTAGCATCAAATTGGGGAGCCCACGATGCCATGCCACAGAGCCTATAATTTGCGATTATGTTTGGGTCTGGGCCTGGGCAAAGTAGGGTGTTTAGGGTCCGTTCCGCCCTGCGGCCCTTTCAGTGTGAGAGGCGCCATTGTTTGACTGCTTTCAGTTGATATGGTTTCTGCTCTTGTTGTTATTGCACTTTGGCCATTGCATGTTTGCATATTGAAACATTCCGAAGAAAGGGACGAGCGAGACTTTTAAGTCATAAAACACATCGTTTTTGCACTGGGGACAAAGAGGCGGCTTGCCACCATACAGGTGTGTCAAAAACGTCTTTAAGAACTAAGAGATAATAGCTTACTCAATCCTAATACTGAGCCTCAGAGCTTCAAAAATCCCAATCCTAATATAGGAAGATCTTTATTCCAAGCCAGATTTTAAATAAAGTATCTTTATACAACACACAATTATGGTTTCTACAAGTTCTAATTTTTCAAAGGACAACATATATGTGATATAACCTTATAAAATGAAATATATAGTAATATTATTTATAAAAAATTAATTACTTTTGGTTATGTTTCAAAAATATAACCACTATAAAGTATCTCTCATTTGCGTACCAATATAAACGTATTTTTTTACATTTCAAATATTTCATTGTAATGCTAAAATAAAGGGATTCGACATTTTCCTATTTCCGCAACCCAAAATCTCTTTAGCTCTCCATAGAAACTAAGAATTTCCATTTATTTTAAGTGCATAGCACAAAAAGCCTTACTTGCTTATATTTTGTATTGCAATTTCGCGTTTAACTTTTTCGCCACCACACGCCTTTGTTGTTGGCGCCTTTATGGGGGAAATTGGCTATGAGCTGTTAAATATATTCCTGTTTTCGCCGCTCGATTTGTATCGCTGGCCGAAGGCTTAGTCGTAATTTCCCCCTGGGGTCCCTGCAGATCCGGCCGAGTCCAAGTCCTCTGCCCACTCCGCTGAACTTGAAACGGAAAGTGAATGTCCTGTCTCCTGGTTAGACACTCCAGCTGTCTGCGGGCGAGTGCAGGCGAAAAGAATCACAATCAGCACGCAATGTCTGCCAAAAAAAGGGGGAAAAGTGGAAAATAACCCACTGCAGTGGCCGCAAGAGCCGAAACTCCCACCCAAAACGCGGCACTTCAGCGGCAGAAGCCCCCAGCCACGGACAAAAAATGAAAATAACGCAGAGTGCAGTAGGAAGTGGGAAAACGTCGCCTTTCCGCGACTGTCTGTCTGCAGCCCGCTGTGAGGGGCTTTCCTTTTTGGGGCGAAACATCCACGGGGAGCACATCACTCCTTCGGGCCACCTCTCACTTTCTTATCGCACGCTGCGGCTGGCCTGCCAATATTTATGTTTATTTTGCATCTGGCACATTGATTTAAATAACGAATTTCGCATTTTGATGTATTTATCGTACATTGGCTCGCCAAAGTCAAGGAAAATTTGTTTTGTTTTTTGCCCGACCATTTTCCCTGGCGGAAGTTGCCCCTCGTTACTCTTCCGCAGCTCTCCGCCGGAAACCCCCTAGCCACGTCTGCAGACCGCGGTCTGGGAATGTGTGGGCCACAGTTTATTCACTTATGGACTCGTTGGACTTCCGACTACCAGCTGCCTTCCATTTTATCCGCCGCTGCTGCTGCTGCTGCTGCTGCTGCTTCTAACGCTTTTGGATAGTTTGCAGTCAATTAGCTGCACACTTTTGGGCTAATAAAATGTGTCGGTGGAGCACAAAAGCCAGCTTGTAGACAGGTTACAGATTTAATTGTTCGAGCTAATAGGTCTCCAAAATTTAGATTTAAACCCACTTTATTTACGACTAGAAAGGAACCATTGGCATTTTAAAATAACTTAATAAAGTTTTTAAAGATATTTTGTCTTAAAGTTATAGTTTATATTTTTTCAATTCTATACCTTTTATACCTATAAAGAAGGTTTAAAGAAACAATTCCTATAACCTTTTTACTTTCATAACGTTGTGAGGGTTGCCATAAAAAAATAAATAATCCAAATGTTTTTATATTGTTCTTGTTTATATAGCTATGGCATGAACACAAAGAAAATTATGACTATCATAAGCTACACAATGTGAGACAATTCATACTAATTTTAAGAAGAATGTGAATTGATTAAATTGCAACTATTACATACGTTATTATTTCCAACTAGGAATAACAATTCTCATATTGACTGAAAACTTAACAAGGAATAATGAGTTTCTATAAAAGGACAAAAAAACGTATGAAAAACTGCAATAATAGTCGTACTTTCTCTTTTCAACATACAAATTCTGGTTTATGCGATAGTAAGACAGACATTGCTTCAAAATTAGTTGAAGGTTTCCAGTAAGTGGAAATCTCATCTACCTTAAAAACGTAATGTTTTCCTTAAAGAAAAACCCATTTTTTTTGTCGAAATACAATTTTTTACAGCATTTAAAATGAAATATGGGGGAGCTTTAGGTATCTTTCCTTACCAACCAGCCCATAAAAAAATGATATCCATTATTTAAATAATTTAATTTCCTATCGGTCGACTTACAGTTGTTTAACTCCGAGAAGCTAGCCCAGCTCACAGACAGATACTGCATCAGCAGCAGCCAAACGCCGGAAAATCGCCTTCTCATATTCAACGGAAAAACCGCCGCGGCCAAAGTGCGAAACTTTGAAAATATTGTGTTCCCCTTCTTTTTTTATCGCCACTTTCACTGGCCAAACAGCCCAAGTTGGACTTCCGCTGCACTAGACCAAATTTATTTTTTCCGGTCTTTAGGATGAAGTTTTTCCGTCGAATTCCGCCGATTGCCGCGGACAGACGTCCGCACACTCTTACAACTGGCCGCGAACTGCGAGCGGAGCTGATAATCAAGTGTCAAAATTCATATTCAAAATTCAAATGCTGCCCGTCGAGGCGCTGGCGTTGCGCATGTGTCCTGCGGCCCTGCGAGGATGGGTGGCCAAGTGGGTGGATGGCTGGCTGGGTGGCAGGGTGTCCTGGCTGGTTGGCCAGTAGTCAAGGTGCCCCGCAGCCAAAGGACTGAGACGAAGGTATGCAATAGTAAATGTTTCATTCATAAAGCGCCCGGCGAAACATTTTATATGCACGTGACGGTATCACGGAGTACGACATGTTGCCGAGGGAAAGTGACAACACATTGGAATTCGGGAGAGGGGGAACCCCGTCTCCTTGCCAACTCCACAACTACCAAACTCCGCCAATACCATTCTAATTAACCCCGAAATTCCGCACATCTCCAGCCGAAACTTTCACCTTTCCTCGCATCCTTTGGCACCTTCTGCCGTTTTTCGCCCAGCTTGCACTTTTCCAACTGCCTTGGTTTGCATGTGTGAGCTTTTTAATAAGTTGGCAATAAGTTCGCCCGCTATTTGCGCACAATTAGCGCTTTTCAATAGCGATAACAATAATGATAATAAGCAAGCGGAATTTGCTTGATTGTTATTTTCCCTGGGGCCCCGACTTCTGCTGGCACAGGCAAGTTTCCCACGGCGTGTGCGGAAAGGACTTTCGTTGAATTACTTTTTTGTTCTTTGGCTTTGACTCTGGAGAAGATAATATTTGAACCTTATTTGAGAACTGCTGAGTGAAAGCACCATGTCCATTTGATTTATTTGATCTTGTGTATGATAAAAAATATCTTAACGTCATAAAACTATTTTATGAGACGCAAATTACAGCTACACACAATTTAAAAGGCTACAGGACGAATTATTTCTTAAAGATCTAGTGATCTACATAGTGAGCAATACAGTTTAAATGACTTAAGCTTGTACTAAGCGCTATCAGAAAAACATGTATGAACGCTGTTGTCAAAACATTTCAGTAACAATTTTTTTCCAGTTTAAAACTGTAGGCGTTAGAGTGGGCGTGGCATCCTGCTGAAACAAACGCCCAGGAATGTGCATGCTCTAATAGTTTGCCCACTACTCTAGCTCTAAAAGTTTCCGATAACATATATACTTTTACTCCACGAGCAACGAGTATAAAAATATGAAGCTCCAGTTAGTCCTGTATAAAATGGAATGGCAACTTTTGAACATTAACTGAGTGTGCTTTCAAAAATTCTAACACAAGCTCTATCCAAAATCGTGAAAGATTTTATGTTCTGAGTTTGTACCTGGTTAAAAATGTCTTAATAAACGTTTTATTTGTAAATCAATCCTAACGTTCGTTTTCTAATTCAGGATTTGAATGCAGGGCTGCCAGATCGTTAAACTTAATTTTCTGTTTTACTCGGTTGATGTCTTGGCTACTCGTGTAATATGTAAAACAAAAGTGGTGTTGAACTTTACTAAAATGCTTGTCTTTTGTACCGTTATTAAAAAATATATAAATTAAAAAATTTTAATGGATATTAAGCATTTGAACAAAGAAAAATAACTTTATCCAATTAATAAGAATAAGAGGGCAACAAAAAAATGAATCATTGCAAAGCTGATTACCGGAGAATTTATTGCACGCGAAGCGGATGAGACGCGTAAATTAAATTAAAAGTAAGGACAAGGCGTGGAAAATTTGATGCCATTCTGATCCAGAATGTTGCTCCGGGTGCTGGGTTCCAGTCTGTTAAGCCTTATTTATTTATTTTCATTTACTTTTTGCAAAACGCATGATAAACCGAAGGAAGTTATCTACTCGATTTCCATTCGATCCCTCTCTGAGCTTCGGGAAATCGAGAATTCCTATTTGGAGCACTTGACAAACTATGTTAGCTTCCTGCATAAAAAAGTCGAAACTCTTCAAATGTATGATGTTCTAGAATATGAAAAAATGAATAATGACGGTGTGACTCTCCATCAGGTTTATTAACTCGGTGAAACATGGGAATCTTCGTTATAAGGTGGATCGCCTTCAATATGTGACTAATCCACTTAATTCGTTGAGACTTGTGAGGAGAGCACATGAAGACTGGCCCAAACTAATAGCTTACATCAGAGATGCAGAAGCTGTAAAGAGTAATAATAGTAAAGGAATTCTTTGGCAGCTAAAATTCCTGGATAAAATATACAGGAATACAGAGAAGTTTTCTTATTTCAGTTGATATTGAGGAAATGCAAGAACTCGTAAACCGAACCCCCACGGCAGAGGACATGCTGGAGGCCTTGTTGGGAATGGATAGGATAGAGCACTTTTATGGACTGAAGTCATCGGATGTGGTCAAGGGTCTTGTGGCGGGGCAACAGCTACAGTAAGAAAGTAATTGGTATTACCCTTAGTAACTTAATAATATAGCTTATAGAACCGGAATGTCCGCTCCCGATTGCCTGGCCATGGCAGATTATTTGTACAACAGATCCGAATTCAGACGGAGTGCCGAGTGGTATCGATTAGCCTTGAGTGTTTTAAAGGAACCCCGGAACAGTATTGCTCGCCAATTCTATCTTCCACAACGGGAAGAGCTACGAAGAAAGTTCGTTATAAGTCGGCTTCAAGAGGGCAAGTATGGGAAATACATATTATTTACTGATCATTTTTCTAGTATTTCTTTTAAGGTTCCGTCGACAGCTTAAGTCAATATCTCAAGGAACTATCTGAAGACCCAGATATTCCACTGGTCCACTTAAAGCCAAAAGTAGATATTACTGCCATTGAACTTGGCTGCAGGGGATTGTATCCACCGAATCCTCAACTGGTGTGCCGCTACAATACCACCACATCGCCATTTATGCGAATAGCTCCGCTCAAGGAGGAGGAGATCAGCAGGAACCCACTCATCTGGCTATATCACGACGTGATCTACGACAGTGAGATCGCTCAACTGACCAACTTGACCCGGGATGAGATGGTCCGGGGCACTACCGATTACTACACAACTCCAGACCAGCTAATTCGACTTTTCGACGTCAAAGTTACGGAGGACGATGGTGGAAAGTTGGACCAGTGCTTGGTGAATCGCATGGCGGATATATCGGGCCTGGATGTTGGCAATACCACTTCTCTGGCCAGGATCAATTATGGCCTGGGTGGCTACTTTCCAGAGCATAGCGACTACAAGGATCTGAGACTTTATCCGGCAAGTAGACTGTTTTGTAATCAAATACATAACAATCTTGTTAAATATTAATAATTATATAATATATTCACAATTACTAGGAACTCAGTGCGGAAGGCGACCGACTTATGACCTTCTTGTTCTACGTAAGTTTACGTTTGATTATCAACATAATATAATAATATAATATGATACTTGAAATGTTTTACCCCTAGGCAGATCGTCTTAATAGAACATTCATCTTTAAAAAAGTGTTGCTCTCTGCTATAATTCAAATTTTCCCAACCTTTTTTAGATGACCGATGTACCAGTGGGAGGTGCCACCATCTTTCCCTCAGCCAAACTTTCCGTACAGCCGAAGAAGGGATCTGCCCTATTCTGGTACAATCTGCACAATAATGGCGAACCCAACTCACTGACCAGGCACGCCGTGTGTCCCATGATAATGGGCAACCGATGGGGTAAGTTTTCCCTAAGATCTCGAATAAAAAAAATACAACGTAATTATCTTTGATTTTTAGTTTCAGTCAAGAGCATGCTGTACTATGAGCAAATGTTTACGAAGCCCTGCTACAGATAGCCAATTCTTAAAATAAAACATCCTGTTTTTAAAGCTACACAAATAGTTTTAATAGTTACTTCGATTGGCAAATGATATCGTGATAAGCTAGGTGTGCTGAACGTTAGATGAGATTCTCATAGGTATGGCTAAAATACTCCTTGGAACCGTAGCTAATCGATTAAAAATGCTAGCCAGTTGATGATGAGCCACAATATGAGCCAAATGGCTGGCTGGGTATGAAAAATTTCAGTACGATGGTTAGTGCTAAAACCTCCTTAATTGACGTCTTCCGCTCCGTTCTCATTCGCTTCCTTACTTGGCGGCACATAAAACCACCAGGCGCACGTAAAGAAGACTACGGATCCCAGCTTGCAGATCAACGCCAACAGCCACATATAGCTGGAAGAATATACCTTAGTTATTACTCCCGGGAACAATAGAACTACCTATCTCACCGGCTGATATAGAAGTTATCGTAGACGAGGCAAGCTCCACCGGCATCCTTGTCGCAGGACTCCTGCCACAAAATGCAGGACTCGTCGATCAGGGCTCCGAATATTAGGGGAGCTGGTATGGTGCCCAGCAGTCGAACCTTAATCCATTGCAGTCCCAGGGCAAAGGATCGCTGGTCATCCTGAACACATCTGTAAGCAAGGGACAAATAACCAGATCATATAACTGACTGCAGGCCAAACGCCGCCTAATCGGTGGATAATCTGTGCCTTTTTTGATTGGGGTAAGGTCTACCTTTTATAAATTTATAGGATTAAAACAGATTACTCACCTCAGAGTGGCTGACAGGGCGGGCATGGTGGCCAGGAACGTGAAGACCATCAGGATGAAGCAGAGGGCCACGAAGATCGGCAGGGTCTGGCACGTGGAGTCGCACTTCAGGTTGGTGGCGTCTGGCCGCAGGTCGGAGGATCCCGAGGATGAGCTACCCTCGTCCACCCAGCCAACGCTTTCGATGCAGCTGCAGTTGTGGTAGCGCTTCAGGCTGTCCGCGTGCTCCTCCTGGGCACATCCTGCGTAGCACGGACTGTAGTACATGACGCCATTGACGCCACAGATCGGATCGTAGTTCGTGCGACTGCAGCCGCAATTCGAGTTGCATCCCGCCTCCAAGGCAGGTGGATTGCTCCTGGCCTCCAGATTATAGCCAGTTGTGACGCCAGCGAACTTCGGATTCGGACAGGAGACCAGAAAGCAGACGGTGAACAGGGCCGCCACCACGGTGGCCATCAGGCACATCTTGATGATGCCCCGGCAGGCCAGATTCCACTTCTTGACCAAGTAGCCGCCCAGGAAGGTGCCACCACCGCCCGCCGGAACGGTGATCAGACCCATCACCAGGGCAGAGTGCATGGGTGAAATGCTGAACTGGTTCTCGATCTGCTTGGGCAGGAAGGCGGCGAATCCGGCTATGACCAGACCTTCAGTGGCTCCAGCCAGATTCAGGAAAAAGAAGGTGGGATTGCCCAGCAGACTGAGCACGGCGCGGGGCAGTTGGGCTAATCCCCTCCTGGCGGCCACTTCACTGGACCCACCCTCCTCCGGTTTGGTGGCATGCGCCTCGGAAACCCTCTCCAGCTGCAGCTTTTCCGCCCCGGGAAGCAATTTCGGAAAGCCGAAAATGGGCAGGGCGATCAGGAGGCACATGGCGGCGGCGAAGATGAAGCCCAGCCACCAGGCTCCAATCCACACCTTGCTGTCGCTGGTCAGGCTGAGTCTGCGAGGGGTGGGGATTATTTTAAGTTAATTAACTAAGGTAGTTCCCCCCAGCAATTATTATCAAATTTAAATTAAGAAAATATCCTCTTTAAACTTAGTTATTATTAAAACCTTCAGTATCCCTATTTAAAGTTCAACTCGGATGTAATTTTTTTAGCACATATTAATTCCTTTTGGGAAAATGTAGTAATGCAATAATTAAAACATACGCTTTAAAAGCATCCAGTAGTAAATTTATGTTTTACTTCAAATATCCTGAAAATTATTATTTTATTTCATATCATTTCGAGGCTAGCCTGATTTTCTCCACAAATAATACGAATTATTTATAAATGTGTTCCTTAAGTGAAAATAAATTTACCTGTACTCACAATTTGTAAAATTCAGGATAATAAGATTACTCTATAAATTCCACTGTTAAATTCCAGTATATAATGCCAATGAAGAGCATAAATGAAAAGCTTTTTTTAGCGTACCCACTACATCTTATTTTCCTACAAAAATCTTCCGCTTTTCCGCATTTTTAAATTAACTTGAATGGAAATTATACTTCCGCTGAATTTACCTTTCCAGCAGTGGCTACCAAGGGTCGCCAAAAATATTTGTTTAGCCCTAACCGCTCGTAAACATGTACAAAATCATAAACAAAATTTTCATGTTCTCGACATAATTTACGGACTGGGGAATGAGTGGGGCTGAGCAGACATTATGACTTATGGCATCACCTTGACAATAAGCCATGTGGTCGTATCCTCGAGGATTGGGATGCAGATGGTATTCCGCTCTGCGCGGGAGCACGGCAGTCCTAGTGGCTCGTCCTGGTGACTCCCTCTCCCGACGCAGCCACCCTCTCCTGCCCACCGAGAAGGCGAATCAAACAAATGCTCGTCCTCATTCGCACCTTATTTCCCCGTTGTCAGCGGGAATGTTGTTTTATTACTCTCTGGAGATATTTACACGGTGAGGTGCTTTGTGGCATTTGCCGTTGCCGGGTTACAAATAAGCTTCGCAGCATCGCCGCCCCTTCACCGCCCTTAACCGCCTTTCCCAGCCCTTAAAGTCACCTGCTCTTTATCTCCATCAGCACCCACCCACTCGCCCAGCCGAGGGCACTAAGTCACCCGATTAATAACAATCATAGCCAGCTTATCAGATGCACTTACTGCGCGGGGTCCACGCTCATCCAATCCGTGTAGATGAGCAGCAACTGCCCCCCGAAAACGTAGCCAATCGCAGGTCCCACGGTGGCCATGGTGTAGTAAATGCCTGCGTAAACAGATTTCTGTATTAGGCATCGCTCCAATTTGTCAACGACTCGCAGTCCAAAAATATTATTATCAAACATCTTAATTTGCTAAGAAAAGTCTTGCACTTCGACCCTTGGTGCTACAGTGCGTTTCAAGACTTTAAGGACGGTCTTGAACAAATGGTAAAATTCCCTGAAATTACTTAAGATTACGACTTGATTTATTTTATCCTTAAAAATTGTCTACATAAATAATAAATTTCTCTATAGTCAAAGAATGTTTAAAATAATAAAAAGGAATTTTTTAAATAAAATAATTACTGAAGATAATGAAGATGTTTAATAATAAATGAGTACGATTTAATTATTTTCTAAGCACTTAGGAAAAATGAAAGTAAAACTTATTTTAAAAAAATTGAATGAATCTACAAATAAATTGGAACATTTAAGAAAGATTAAAATGTGGTTTCTTAAATATTTCTAAATAAAATAAATCGTTTCCGAACTAGGTAGGAAAATTTAAAGTTATATTTTAACCTCAAAAAAGTTTGTTTTATTTTAAAATAACGAAAGTTTGATAGAATTAGTAGGAAATACAATTTTAACTATAGGTTTAATATTTCTCCTAGATTAATTTTAGATAAAAGCAGCCATTTCGCGAATTGTGCCTTTATTTGTTTATCTTTGAAACGCACCGTGCAATCAGTTCCCCGGCCATCCTGCACCCACCCCGCAAACGGAGCCAAACTCCCAGGAAGAAGCGAATTTCAATTGTCTCAATGCCAGACAGCGATATCCAGGGGGAGGGAGCCGATGCTGGACGGGCTTGATAATTTCACTGTCGTCCTCGGATGGCACGATAAACCTAACTAAGAGGCAATAAATTTCAGCTGCCGCTGGCTCTTCCTCAGACCCTCTAGGCCCGCGGCTCAACTGAGTCAGCAACAATCTGGCTCTTTAAAATTGGGTCAGCAGGGGGAAAGGAAGCTGAAGCCGGCTGACACGAGACTCGAGACCCAATCCTGAACCCAACCCCCCCAAGGACTGGGATCGCAAACAGTAAACAGCATTTACTCCCTTTGTAGCTGAGACGTAGTTCGGCAATAAGGCGAATAAAAATAAATATTCATGTGTGAGAGCAACTAGCAGATACTTTGATATCTTTGATAGCGCATGAGAGCCAATAGACCCATGGCAAGCCCCCCGAAAGTGTGGGTATTTGTGCATACTTCATTTGTTGTGCGACTGCGACTGCGGCAGACAAAAGTTTTAGCGTGTCTTATCAACGAATGCGTCGTTTGCAACTTACCCAAGTAAACAGAGGACATCTTCTTTGAGACGTTCTCATCGATATAAGTGACGCCCAGGGTGAAGAGGGGCGAGGCCCCGGCTCCGTGGAGCAGTTGGGCCGCCAGGAAGAGCCAGACCGTCCAGGCCAGACTCTCGCCCTCCCCCCAGCCATTCAGTTCGCAGGCGGTCTGCAAGGAGTCGGGAATTAGCGGGGTATCCATGGCAGCCACAATCCCCTTACCATTGTCTGGCTGGAGTTGGAGCTTCTCTCACACACATTCGCCTCGGCTATGGTGGCCCGGTAACTGCCCACCAGGAAGTTGGGCAGCAGGAAGACCAGCGATCCCAGACCCATCACGATCAGTCCGATGGCGATGAAGCGCGGCTTGGAGGCTCCCCGTCGTCCGCCGTAGTAGGTGACCGGAACCAGGCACGCGAAGGAGGCGAGATCATAGCCACTGGCCACCAGTCCCATCTGCCGGGAGCGGAGCCCAAAACGACGCTCGATTGTGGATATGGACACATTGATCAGACCGTTTACTATGAGACCTAAAAGGAAAGGGAATTTAAAATAGAAATACTAAAAAATCCAAGATAATAATAAGATAGCTTTCTTCGTATCCGCTCGCAATGGGACGCAGCCTGCTTTCAATGGTGACCACTGAATGGTCTTTACTCTGTGCCCAATTTGTGGATAAAAACACTTAAGAATAAACCCAAATCGTTAACTTATTAGTTTATAGTTTAATGGAAAAGCCTTCCTGCCATAAGCCTCCTTTCGTTCCTCCTCCTCCTAGGGCCATCCCCTTTCAAGAGTCATAACCTGGTGTTTTGATTCAGCGAGGACCGTCAACAGACTGTCATATAATGTTGGACTGTGGAAAAGGGAAGGTATGGGGTGCAGGACAGTCCTGCTGATAATGGAGGGGGTTGAGTTCAGTTGAGTGCTATGGGGCGGGTCATAAATTAAATATCTGTACGACAAATTGATTCTGAGGGCTTAGGCGAATTTTCTATCGTACATAAATATCCGTTAGTTCTGGGCCCGCTTCCAACAACCCAACAACCTACAAAGCCATTGTTGCTTACAATATTTCTTTTTTCTACGACGAATTCAATTTATTTTTCAATAATCGCCCGAAAGAAGACCTCTCCTGGTCATCTTTGGTTAGAAAGGTGACGGAAAGCGGGGAGGAAACTGGGTGTTCTTGGTGGAAGGGGGTCACTTACAAGTCATTTACCCCACTAAGTGCAATAATTTAATAAATCCCAATAGGAACCTTGAGACGGGGAAGTTCCTACTCGGAAGTGGGAGTAGGTATGTGACCTTTGACTTGAAGTACCCAGTGAAGTACAGAGACTGCATTGGATACGTGACAATCTGCGAATTTGCATGTGCATCGATTTCGCTTTGCTATGGGGATGCTGATAGATATGAAATGTTTGCCTAATTAGCAGTAAGGATATCCCAGCCAATTACTTTAAAGTTAATGTTATCAAATAACTATACCTATCTTTATTATATTTTAAATATTAAACTTTAAGATAACAATAAGAGGTCAACCAAAACCTCCTTTCATTAGTTAACTGGACCAATCCCTATCTCAAAAAAATAAAAAATAGTGCACTCTTATACATATGATCATCCTTTGAATTAAAACGTGCACATGCAGAATCACTCCCATTTCTAATATAATTTATTTTGCTAAATTACTCATTTGCATAGCGAGATGCTGAATTCAATGCCATAAAAACAACAATAAACCATTGGACGACGAGAGCGGAACGCGGCAATCCCAAATTGTTGCGGATGATTTATGTTAATTCCGTGTCAACTGATTAATATTTTCGGTCACGTGCCGCCTCATCCGCACCCGTAAGCCGGGCCACGGGCGGGATGTCACCCACATCCACATCCAACCGGAAGTGTTCCGAACAACAGCCCATCCAGAGGAGCAGCAGCGTAGTGCAACAGATGCCAGCAGGCCATTCGAGCTGCAAGAACTGCACGGATGTGGATTCACTTTTCTACAGCGCACGGCCAAGACATAAATACTGGACATGGACAAACAGCCGGCAGGAGATGGCCTCGTGAGTCACTCTACAGCGATCGTGGCCTAACAAGGACTCATTTTTTATCCCCTCATAATTTAATATTTTTTGTATCCTTTCCTTGAATTTTTATTTGAAATGTTATATTTTCCTTAAGACCCATAAAACTTAAATGAAAACGGTGGTCTAAAAATCGAATTTATAACCAAAGCCTCATATTTATGGCTTCATGATTCTGTCTTGATTTTTGACAAAGAGATTGGATTAGTTTAAAAAAAGTCATGCCTGCCTAAATATTATATGATATAAAATTATTCAGTTCATAAAAGTTCTTAAGCTGTTTACCATTATAATCTAGAAACCTGCGACGTGTTGAATAATTAAAATATTACAATTTAAAGTTAAATAGTAATTTTAAATTAAAAATTCAATTAAAAAATAAAATTGAAAAATATTTGAGAAAGGTAAATTTTTGGTGGTTGTTTTATAGGAAAAGTAATTAGATTTTGAAGATGGTTTTGCGTATTCTAAATACCACTGTTATTTGAACGTGAAGCTGTATGTAAATTTTTGTTTTATTGAAAAAGAAAGTGTAATTTCTTTTGGAGTCTTCTAAATTTTGATTATATAGAAATAATATTTTTAATGTAAAAATAATTTTAATTTTTTGAATACCACTTTATTGAAGTGCTTGTTAAAAGCAAAATGTAATTTCTTTTCGAGTTCTCTAAACTTCAATTCCATGTAAATTTTATATTTTATATAAAAAATGATAATTTCCTCAGTTTTATGCCCCTCACGTTTGCATCCTCGCTGGCAGCCATCCAAAGTGCTAGAGCTGGCCTCCATCCAGCGAGTGCATTTTTGCAGACTTCATCCAATCCCTGGAACACAGCCTAATCCCCCGGAACAGGCATAAACGTGTCGTCAGCTTTCGTGAAATTGGCGAATTTTAATTAACCGCTTGAACCCATTAGGAGTGGGAAACTGAGGCTGGAACTGAGCCGTAGCCATGGGCACCAGCACCAGCACCAGTTCGGATCAGCCGGGATCCCGAGTTGGGTAAACAGCGATTAACATTGTTTTGATTTATGCCGCTGCCCTCTCGCACCCCGATCCCGGAATAACCCATAGCCTATGACAACGTCAAGGGGCTGGGGCTTCGGGCTCCAACACCCACTCAAACATCCACTTGGAAAATGGCAGGCTAGAACTGGGCCCATTTACACTTCAACGGGCCTTTCAAACTATTCAAAGTGCGGTGATTTTTTGAGGTTAATGCATCCTGGGGCTAGGCATCATCCCAGCCTGCTCGACTGCTCCGGGCAGATATTAATTTTTAATTCGCTTCCATTCACAGGAGCTCGTGCCGGGTTGGGTGCCACCTTCCTCCTCCCTCCTGCTCCCAGCTCCTTGGTCGAATTCTTATCTGTTGCACACAGACCTGCTGGCCGAGGCTGGGAATGCCCAGGATGCTAATGAAGCTATGCGGATGTGGATGTCCTCATCACCATCACCATCGCCTTCGCCTTCGCCTTGCATTGTCTTAGCCGACTCGAGGCTTCTGGGATACAGGCGCGCCAAAGTTTGCTTGGCAAAAGTTTGTCTTGTAATCAAGAAAAATATGGCCATGTTGATTCAATACATTCAAGAAGCAAAAGGTGCATTCAGGAGTGCCTTACAACAATTATTTCAAGACCTTTGGAGAGGGTTTGTTCTGTCGGAAAAATATGATTACCTCAATATAGAAATCTTAGCTACGAGTAACGACACGTTTTGAATATTAGAAGTACCTGGCTATCGTATACACCTTACCTAATTATTATTAAATGCATTATCTAAAATTCGGAGGAATGCATTTACTTTAATCGATTAGTGGCTTTAAAGTTAAATAATAGTTAAATTTTTTTTCAAAGTTTTTACAAGCAATAATGCTAGCCATTTTAGCTTACGGATTACTAGCTACGCATAGCTTTTTTCGTACTACGGCTTAAACATAGTTTCAATTAGATGGTGGTTTTACGACTGGGTTTATAATTTCTCTTACTAAACAAAATAATTAATAAAAAGTTCATCGATGCTGAGTCCGCTTGATGGAACGCTTTTGAACGCTTTTACAAACTCATAGAAAACTATATTTTTTACTGATGTTCTGGAGCTCCACCAAGTACCGGCGAATATTTTGAATTTTACAATAATATTAAAAAATATTTTATTTTAGACTTCAAAGTAAAAATAATTGTTAATACTTAAGTTATCCGCCGAAAACAACTTAAAAACTTAGACTGCGTTGAGTTTAACGCTTAACCAAGAAGCGTCCGCGAAATTCAAACAAAAGCGAGCGTGGGCGGAAAATTTGCGAGACGAACCGTTTAACGGAATTAAGTAAGTGCATATGTGGATAATTCAAAGCGGAACATCACCTTGGAGAGCACCGCCCCAGCAGAGCCAGAACAGAGCCCACTTGGCGGTGCAGAAGCGCTGGAGCCACGGAGGGTTCCATCCGGCCCAGCCGAACCGCTGGCTATCCGCATCCGAGTCCGCTCCGGAGGATGCACTGCCCACTCTGCTGGAGCGGGCACTGTTGTTGTTGTTCACATTGGCGCACTTGGGCACGGCCGCGGCAGTGTTCGAGTCCAGCTCAATATTGGCCCCAGACATGGTTTCACTTTCTTGCACCGCACAATAATCAGCCCTGTAACTGCCACTGCGATCCGCACCGAGCGACGGCCGGAAACTGACTGAGCTCAGAAATTCAAAGCGCGGCGGACAGAGGCTCAGACCGACTTTGCTGTTAAGGACTCGCCGCTAACAGGGCTCTGTTGAAGGAAACCAACCCTGCCAGGCTGCCACGCAGCCACCCAAACACCCACTCGCAACAGCTCGCATTCATGAATGAAATCTTTCCGCCCCCAACTCTCGCACAGCTCCTCTTATTTCGTGGCCATATCAACAGTTGTCATGACGCTGCTTTCGTTATTATCTGGGGATTCGTGTGGCATTGTGGGGAAAGGTGGGCGAAAATCGGGCTTTCTTTCAGAGGAAAATGATTATATTATTTCGATTGGAAAATATTTATTCAACACTTGCCCGATAATTTTCATGTTTGCCATGAACACACTACAGGTAATAAGCCCCCGCTTATTTGAGCGCAAAATCTAATTATACCCATTACTCGTGTAGCAAAAGGGTATACTAGGTTTTTTGAAGAGTATGTCACAGGTGTCACAGGAAACAGGAGTCAGCGTTTCCGACCCCATAAAGTATATGTACTCTTTATCAGGACTACTAGCCGGGTCGATCTAGCCAAATCCGTCTGTCCGTAAGTCTCGGAAACAATACGAGCTAGAATTTTGCAGTATTTTCGTTAAAAATGATATGTAATCGGACCATTTATTAAAAAGTTGTAGCCAAATAGTAAACAATAATTAGCAAATGCAGTCCAGATTGCACACCAAAGAGAATCTAGGTGGCCTGATTGTAAAAACAGTCAATTTTGCTGCATATCTCCATCCTTCTCGGACTCGCTTTGGCTGAGTAATGGGTATTTGATAGTCGAGGCCATTGACATTGTCGTTTTATTTTGTCTAACGTTTTAGCGCACACTCTTTAATAACTATTTTTCAAATTACAATTAGTACTCTTTGGGAATTGCATTATTTTTGATGTATTTTTTTAGTATTGGAAACCATTACACCAACAAAATCAGAGAAGTTTCAAAAATAATGTACTAGTAAGTCGTAATCTCCAGCAAATAAATGGATCCCAAAAACTAGAAATTCCAGTTAAAAACACAGATAATTTCATTACAACTTTCATGTTTATTCAATAAATTTTTCGGTTTAGTAGTTTTTTTTCTAATTTATAAAATTAAAGTATGAAAAATAGGTAATTAACTTGCCAATGTTAAACAAAATCATAGCTAATGACAAAAAAACAAATTTACCAACAAATTGGTGAACAAATCATTTAATGGGCTTGATGGCGAGTTTCGTTTGCCGAAAATATGGATCTAGTATAAGGCAAACTCTTAGCGTTTGTTAAGCACCAGAAATATCCTCTCCTATTTGTAAATTAAGTACGATATATTTTTTAAGTAATTCCACTTAACTCAAGAAGATACATTTTCGAATGGTACATTTTGGAAAATATGAAAAATTGGTTTGCTTTTGACTACTTAAATACGTACATAATATATAGAGATATACACATATCCATATAGTTACATTTAAAGTTTTAAACAATAGTAAACAAAAACAAAAATCGTTAACAAAGAAAAAAACTCGGAGTTCGGGGTAGCTTCGTCTAGAGACTCCCCATTTCCTAATAGAGAGTACACACGCTGTATTTACAAGATCTTCAATGAATCAAAATGTGTTTACATGTTATATTATATATACTTATATGTGTGTGTTGTATTTTAGGCCCATTAAAGGCTGACATTTTAAAAGGTTGCATTGTTCAACTAGTTCTCTGGGTCAACTCTCACTAAAGCTGTCTCAGTTGATGTGGGGGAGGATGGCTTGAGTACATTTACTTAGAGCAAAAGTGCTTTGAATGTACACCTTGTACTTAACTCATATGATTTGGTTATTGATACACGTACAGTGAACGCTTTGGGCACTACGACAAATATCACATAATGAGATCAATTGGATTTATTTTGGGTACTTTTTGTTTTCGTTTGCGCTTCATTTCCGTTGTTAAGTGGCGGGTTGTAAATAAGAATGTACGATTAATTGCACAATGTCATTGAACTTAAGATTGTCTACTGATTTGGGCTTGACTGGTGGGCTAATTACATAATTAGTGGCAATCCATAAGCTGATTAAGTACCTAATTTAAGTATGTGTTCGATTTGAAAGTTGTTCCGATTCATAATACTTGGTCTGCACTTCTTTTGACTTTTTAGCGATTTGGGGAAGGCGAGAAGAACTGAATAAAAATTAAGAATTGCACTCCATATACATAGGTGTAAAGTAATCCTATTGCATGACGAATTCCTTAAATAAGTTGTAACAATCGTGCTCTTTGTATAGTTAATATTAACTTATGTATGTATAACAATGTGTTTCCGGTGGCTTTGTGGGTTCTGATTGCTAGCATGTCAGAATTCATTTAAATTGATAAGTACAAATTTTCCATCCAAATTCAACATGATTTTCGCTCCTTATGCTTTATGCAACTCTTTAAAAGTCAGCTTTTAATGGCCAACACTACGCCAAAAAGTGTTTTCAAGATTGGTGTGGTTTATATTATGTGTGTGTACATTTGTAATGTTTTTATATTTTACATTCATTAAAGTATATCCGTTTTTGGGTCAGTACCCACATCAGAAAAACTGCTGCCAAAATAAAGAATTCAACTTTAAAAAGTGGTTAAATTGTTTAGTTTTGAAAGCAGCGCCTCTTGAGGTGAATATTGAGCATTTTTTTTTTTTTCATTTCTTATGCCGTATTTATAATTAAAATATGTTTATATTTTCTTCTGTTATAAAACTTAAAATGAATTTAACCAAAAATAAAACAAAGTTAGTAATAACTTGTGTACTTCATCATATTTGTTTCTCAGGGTTGTGGTGAACCCAAACCTTCATTATCATCCTTGACCTCATAACCATTCTTCAAGGCGGGTGGGGTACAGTACAAAGGAGAGCCATGGGAATGCTGGGTGGGTGTTGGTTCTTGCCGTTTGATTTGTGTGTTTTTCTTTTCCAATCGCTGTGCTTTCCCATGTATATACGCATTATATAATTGCATTTGGTCTTGGCTCTTTTTAGGCGAAACTCGAAGACGTTTCCTCCTGATCTTGCTGCTTATCCTCCGGCAAGGGGCAGTCGGCTATCTCGCTGTGCATCACGATTTCAATGTCGCCCAGTTCGGAGGCCGCCTCAGCCCTTAAGGCCACATCCTCCGCCCTCGATAGTTTTTGCAGGGTATGAAGTGTTTCCTCGTTGATCGTGTGCTCCGGCGAAATATTTTCCTTCAGCTGTCGCTTTAGGCTGAGCGGAATGTGAGCCGTATTGCACTCCGGCGGGGATGGCGACTCCGTGCTGCTGGAAGCCGACGTCCCCGTGCTCAACTCATGTTGACCAGCTGCGCCAGAAGCCGCCTGTTCACCGCTGTTGTTAAAGGAGATGTTCTGGCGAAAGACTTGTTTGCTAAAATCCCGCAACTGTCTGGAGGCTGTGTCGAGAAAGGATGAACTGCCCGTGTCCGTATGTGAGGATGTGTTTTGGCTGGCATTGGAGATGTTGCTACCGCTCAGAGAGGTCCACGATGCGGGCGAAGATTTCCGCGCAGCCGATAGGATAGGATTGGGAGTGCTGCTAATGGAGTCGACTCCGCTTGCTCCTCCTACGACGGTGGCTGCTGTGGCGTCTGTCAAAGCAAAGAATTACAGTTAGTAATTACCAGTTTAAATATTTTAAATATTTAGTCCCCTAATTAAACTGTCAAATAACGTTTTTAAAAGTAATGGTTAAGAAAACAAAATGCATATTTTAAATATCAACAAAAAAGAATAACTAACTCTGTGCGCTGTTTGTGGTCGCGTTGCTGACGGGCACGCTGCTGATTTGACTGGCCTTGGGTTCCGGCGAGGAGCTTCGATTGAAAATGGTGCCCGTGTTGAATAAAGTGAGCAGCTTGTCCACTGCCGACGGATTGGCTATCCACGAAGTTTTCCGGGTTCGAGTCTGT
Organism: Drosophila biarmipes; assembly: GCF_025231255.1. Lineage (NCBI taxonomy): Eukaryota > Metazoa > Arthropoda > Insecta > Diptera > Drosophilidae > Drosophila > Drosophila biarmipes. Next base: position 19,196,680 of record NC_066612.1, read on the forward strand.
GGAGCATTGCTTATGGGCTCCGCAGGCGGCACCACATCAGGTTCACTTTCCAAAACTGGATTCAAGTTGCCCGCCGCAGCAGCAGCAGAGAGAGCAACCACACCAGCCGATTCCTTGGTCAACGTAATGTCATTATCGCCAAACACGGCCAGGGGACAGGTTCTGGGTGGAGCTTCCAGGCCGGAGGCCACAGAATCGGTAGCATCGGTGGATGTTGAGGTGCTACCGTTGCTATTGCTACTGCTCCCACTGGTGCTGCTTCCCGGCGAAGTGGAGCTCGAATGACTGGAGGTTGGTGATACTGCCAGGTGTGGCGAAAGTGTTTGCCCAGCAACTTCTTCGACCTTTTTACTGTTCTGTGCGTCGGTATCACCGCTGGGATTTACAATAACAACACTGCTTACGGGCACCGCTGCAGCTGCTGCCTCCACTGCCTCGGACAGCAGGACCGCCTTCCTTGCCGATTTCAGCATGGGAGTGGGTGGCAGGTCGATCGGTGGCGTATGCGGCGTGATCGGCGGCATCTTTCGGTTAGCCATCGGCACCTGGGGATCCTCGTATATGCGAGACACATGGAAGCGGGACCTGGGCGACACCGACAGCCGTTTGATCGTCTGTGTCGAGGAGGTAACAGACGCCATTGCGGGCAGAGAGCTGGAGGTGGGCAGAGCTCCAACGGTGTCGAGGCTGCTCTGACTGCCACTTGGCGATCCGATGGTGGGTATGGACATGCAGCTGCTGGCTGACCGCGGCGTGTGCGGCGGCGGATGCTGGGCAAGCGGCGAGATCAGTGGACTGGACGCTTCAGCCACTCGGGACACGTGAAAGCGGCTACGGTTGGGCGAGGACGACGGCGATATAGTGGGCGGACTGGGTCCCGGAGAGCGGAGGCGGGGGCCGCTCTTTCGCTTCACCTCCAGCAGGGCAGCCGGTGTGGGCATGGCGGTTGCTGCAGCGGTCGCGGTTGACGTTGCAGTCACCGTGCCAGTAGCCGCGTCCACAAACGGGCGACTGTGGCAGGTCAACGAGATCTTCCGCGAGCCCAAGTAGTAACCGCCGCGACACCGAATGCCCGGAAGACTCCCACCAACACTGCTGCCGCCGCCGACCGCGGTAACCGCCTTCTCCGCCAGCTCCTGGGCTTGCCGCTTCTCATTCCGCGAGCACAGGGAGCGGACAGTGCCCAGCACCCTTGTGTAGTCCAAGTGGGCATCGCTGCCGATCTGAAATAAGAAACAAGAATAATATCAGTAACTCAGTAGCATCAGTTTGCAAATAAAAAATTCGATAGCTGATCTTTTATTAATCGAAAGGCTGATGGTCACATCAGTTGTGGAATTGCTCAGTTCAATAGGGTAAATAGGTGAGCAAGTGAACAACTGATTTTCTTTACTATTGTGAACCAATTAGTCAAGCAACTAGAGTGAAAAGTTAGATAGGGTTTAGACTGCGAAAGTTACTGAAACCAGGCGGGCAAAGTGCGTTTCTGTTTCTAGCATTGTTATCGGATGCAAGCCAAGCAGATGAGCACAAAAGGAGGTGAGCAGAGAGTTGGAGGAGCAAATTGAGTGGGGTTTTACTTACGCTCTCCTGAGGCAATGGCGATGGCGGTATAACATTTACTATCGGCACTATGGGCAACTTTACGGAGATGAAAGAGGCAACGACAACAGTGACCACAAATGAAAACGATTCAATTAAAAATTCAAAATCAAAACTCTCAACGTCCAACACAGCCAACCAGAACCAAGCTCAAAATCGCAATAATTCATGGTAACATCGTATTTAGCAACGGCTAGCCGCAGCTTCGTATACCCTTGGCAACGCTATAATCCTTTGGTTTCAAAAAATGAAACACGAATGTATCATGTTTTATGTAGCTAACGCCTTGAAAAATTTAACTTCATTTTAGATTTTAATTTCAGTTGTAGTAGAAAAGATAAACAAATTTTGTATTCATTCTGCAAATACGATTACCAAGGGTTTATATTAAAAACATAAATATTGGGTTCCCCAAGTAAAGACTAATTTATTGGGTTCCCCCAAGTAAAGACTAATTTACTAACTTTTCAGTATCAACGAAATACAAACTCAACTTCTACTGTGGCTCGGATGATATTTGTCGACTCTGATGGGCAATGGAAATGATATAGAGCTGATTCCCGAGGTGGATAACTTACCGTCAGGCGCTTCGGTTCATCGTTAATGTCGATCTGCGTGAGCGTTTTATTGGACTTGAGCACCTCGGCGATTATGTTCAGACTTTCCACCTCTAGTTTATTGTCTCGGATATCAATGCGCTGGAGCTTGCTGTTGCCACCGAAGGAGAGGATTGAGGCCAGTGTTTCGATCCCCTTGGCGCTGAGATGGGCACTTTGCAGACCCAGTGTGGTCAGAGTTGTGTTCTTCGTCAGACTGTCCTTGATGGTTGAAATAAACTCATTGGAGAGACAATTCTTGCCAATGTTGAGCAGTTCCAGAGAAATGGTCTTTTGCAGCAGCTCGGAAACAGCTGGGGCGCAGTCCTTGGTCAAATTATTGTTCCATAGTGTGAGGGCCTTCAGCCCGCTTGGCGATCGATTGGCCTCCAGTGTGGCCTCGGCCAGTTGACGACGCGAAAGTGTGTCGTTCTTAGTCAGTTTCTCGGCAAACTTGGGATCGGCGGAGGCGGTAGAGCTGACACTGTTGTTGCTCGCACCACTGCTCATCCCGTCCAGCGATGTCTCGCTGCACAGGCTGTCTGAGCTCTGGGAACGGTTGCGGGTGGATTGATTGAGATACGCACAGCTGGACTCCGTGCGTCGTAGTCCAATGCTGGCTCCCCCCGGCGACGTGGACGGTGGTGGGGGCGTGGGCGCCGGGCTGGGAGAAGAGAAGGGACTGGGACTCAGTTCTTTATCCGCCAGCAGGCACTCCTCGGCGATGGTTACTTTTGGCGGCACGAAGGCGTCTTCCAGTTTGTCGAGCGCGGGAGCTGTCGGCGTAGGAGTGGGCGTCGCAGCCTCCTGGGCGGCAAGCAGACATTCGGTGGATTCTGTGGCAATGGTGGCGGTCTCTATGCCACACATCTCTTTTGCCATGTCATCCAGTCGCGTACTCTCCAGGGACACCGAAAGCCGGCTAAACTCGTCGGGTAGGTGGCGACTTATATCGCCTTCAGAGGCGCTCTCGAACGCCGAGTCCGTGCTGTGCGTGTCCTCGAAGTCGTCTGCCACCTTTGCGTTTTTATTGACGTCTAGCGGTCGCGATCCACCAGCCCCCACCCCACTGCCGTTGATGCAGTCGCTCTCCTCGGCGGTGACCTCGAAAATCGCTGGGGAGGATCCACTGGCACTGCTACCGATCTCCAGTGGTGGCGCTAGGACTGGTAAGGTTTCTGCTGCTCCATCTCCTGATGGCAATTGGATTGTGTTGTTATTGTTGCTATTGCTGTGAGAATTGTTAGCATTGTTATTATTGTTGTTGTTTAAGATGTTGTTCTGTACACAGGATTCATTGGGTTCAACGGTTTTAGCCTCTGTTGAGGGAGTAATATCTGCAAGAAGAAACCATTAGACACCGGTCGAAAAAACGTCCTAGTAAGAGCTTTTTACCACATATGTTGCGTTCGTTTTGGGAACATTGCTGTTGTTGTTGCGCTGGAGATAGCGGCTCCTCGGTTGCACTTGCAACAGGGACCGATTCAGGTTCCATCGGGCTGGATGAGATCTTAGCCGAACAGGCTTCGTCTCCTGCTGGCGCCTGTTTGGCCGGGGTGGGTTCGAAAATCTCGTTGCTGATCTCGCTGATGTCCTCAGAGCAGCAGGCGGCCAGAGTGTCGGTGGATATGTTCGAGGGCGCTTCTTCGCTGCTGCTGTCACTGTTCATGGAGAGCAGCTTGTCCAGCATCGACTGTCCGCTGCCGTTCTGGCTGCAGTTTCGCACGGTGCGAACTGTGTCCTCAGTGTTTTCGTCATCATTATCATTCTCCAAGTCAACTAGGACGCCCACTGCTGGATCGGTTGATGCTGCCTCCTCCGCCGGCGTCTCGGGAATAGGGGTTACGTGCGTAGATGACTCTCCATCGACAGCATCTTTCGCTGGTGAAGTGGTGGACGAGCTGGCGGGCTGGGGAATGGCTGCCGGTGGCTCAGTCTCCACAGGCGACACGCACTCGTCGACCTCAATAGCACGGGTGCGCTTTAAGGCACCCATTCGTCGTTCCAGCTCGGTTGACTGTAGGATGAGGGCTTGGACCAAGTACATGACACCCTCGTTCCTAATGTTGTTGTTGCTAATGTCGATGAGCTCCAAGCTGTGGTTGTAGCGCAGCATATCAGCTATGTGCTGGGCATCCACACAGTCCAAATCATTGAAGCCCACCCACAGCTCCTTGAGCATTTTGTTTTGGTAGAGACCTCGGCCTGCAAATGACACTAAAATATAATAAACACAATTGGACTCTGGGATCATAATAAGGAATCATTTTAAAGATAATCATATCTCCAAAAACTAATCCCAAGCCAGATGGACTTACATAGATGGACGAGTGGCTGTCCCCTCAGGCCGCAGTGCTCCAGCTTTAAGGTGTGCAAATTGGAGGAACCCAGTGCCCTGCCCAGACTGTCGGCACCCAACTTTGTTATCTGATTGCTCTCGGCATTAAGCAGCTGCAGCTCTTGGCTGCGCTCCACCATGTATGCACACAGTTCCCAGCATCGCTTCGTCATCTGCTCCTTATTGTATGATATGTCCAGCTCCACGGCGGCTTCATAGTATTCGATCATCTGGAAAAGGGCCGTCAGGCAGCTCTCGTCCAGCGTACAGTCGGACAGATCGATGCATTTGTACTGTATCTACAGGTTAAAATCGTGTATTATTGATGGGAGTCTGGCTAGGGAAGTTTGAACTCACTGCTTACCCTTTTGAAAATTTCTTCGAGGGCTTCGCAATCGTTGGCAGCTAGTTGATTCGCCTTTAGGGGGAGCAGAGGCTGCCGCACCTGGTTCAGATCCAGGCTCCTTAGGTGATCCGTTACAGTCTTCAACGGCGTTGTCTTATGCTTTTGACATGACTGCTCATACTTGTCCACAATCTCAGAAATGCTCTTTACTAGGCAAACTGTAAACGTTTAATAAGATCGTTAGAAGTGTATAAAAACATAAGTGTGGAAAGGAATTGAACAGCACAAGTTTGAAAAGTTTCTGTTTTTATTTTTGTCAAAAAAATATTATTTTATCAGGGTTAGCTGAAATTCGTAACAAAGAAGTTCTCATAAAACTATAATATTGCTAGGATAGGGCACTAATTAGACCATTTCAAAGTTTAATCGAAAAACATTACCCATCCGGTTGAAACTCATATTTAACGTTTAGAATATCTTTAAATATAATTGTATGTGGGCATCGATCGAAATTCGTCAGTAAATGAAGTAGACGAGTCAATAAACTATTGCCAATTCACCCGTTCCGACATATCAAGTGTCCCCATATCAAAAAGAACAACAAATGTCTGGCAAAATTTTTTATACGACGAATAACTAGAACTTATGGCGCGTGCGAGTGCCCACTTCCAGCACCCCATTATGATCATCAACAATTGCCGACGTCGGCATCAAACACATGAAGCGACATAGACAAATTGTGCACAAAGAAATACAAATAAATGAAATTGCGGCGGCAATTTCCAAACGATTTGCTTTTTTCCACAGGGTTGGTTGACATGAAATCGTGAACTTGTAATTTGCAACTCATTTGCGTTGGACACATCTTGTGTGCTCTGGCTATCGTTGGAGGAGCCAAATTTAGAAACCACAACGTCTGCCATTTGATGATAGATCGTTGCTAACAACAGGAACTCTTGTACAGCGCTTTTGATGTGCCCACAAAGTATGGCAAATATATGGGTCGCCAGAGATTGAACTAATAATAATTCTTGCGGACGCTGTGGTTACTATGGTGTGTTCAAACGGATTTAGATACTGCAGACTAGAGAAAATACATTGTACCAAATGCCAAGTGCACCTTTCTTATAAATAGTTGCCAGCACACAAACGCTCACCTCCACCCAGACAAGCATGGGTTCCTATGAAAAACGTAAACAATTTAATCTATCACTGCATTATCTCGCCACATCGGTGTTAGAAGGCAATTAAACGATTCGTTTTAGATCTGCCACAAACTTGGATGCCAACATCTATGCAATAAAAAGAGAGACGGACGAAATTTTGTCAAGAAATCTATTCGCCGTTTCCGAAAGATTTTCAATCTTGGCAAGCAGTCAAAAGTGCTTCAGTTCTATTTCATCTATATAATAGTTCCGTCCTCCTCCGCCAAACCGAGGCTGCCTTGGCAGCCAACATCTGTTAAGTGATTCATTAGCGTTGAGTAGAATAATTCAAAATCTGAATATCTGAATATTACGAATGTTCACTCGACCAGGCAGACAATGTGACGACCAAGTGTTTGACGTTTCTCTTTGAATTATTCTTTTCATTCTTATTTTTATCTATTAATAATTATGATTTAAACCAATCAAATTGGCATTTGACACTGCAGTTTATGGGTCAACAACTGTTGGTGGAAAGGCGAGGAAATGAGTAAAATATAAACACGGAAGATAGAAAATCAAATGGGATTCTATTGAGCATCAGTCAATCATAAACAAATTTCAAGGTAAATAAATTAATGGATAGCGAACTAGATTGATGCCACTATACGTCTTTGACTGCGAAATTTCCTTCAACGTACAATTTTCCTCCAGTATAAGGGAATACAATTATTTTAAGTCCTTAAAATATTGTTATTGATTTGATCAGTTTACAGAATACTTTTTTGTTAATGCTTCAAGAAGGATTATGATAGTTCCTGGAAGAAGTCAACAATATTTTTCTTCCATAATTTATATACCCTGGCAGAGGGTATTATGATTTCAGTCAGAAGTTTGCAACCCAGTGAAGGAGACGTTTCCGAGCCCTTAAAGTATATATATTCTTGATCAGCATTACTAGACGAGTCAATCTAGCCATGTCCGTCTGTCCGTCCGTCTGTCCGTCCGTCTGTCCGTCCGTTTTTACGCAAACTAGTCTCTCAGTTCTATCGGGCTAAAACATTCCCAAAGTCTTCCTTCTTGTGCAGGTAGTGTATAAGTCGGATCCAGCCGAATCAGAAAACTATATTATATAGCTCCCACAGGAAAATTCGGAAAAAATGATATATTATATCTTTATCTATTCTATCTGTTTTTCAACACCAGTCTAAATTTAATTTGTATTAAATTCGGACGACTACAGCTGAACGGAACGATCGAACGATCATTTTTTGTATTTTTAAGAATTTCAATCAATATCAAAGAAACAGTCAGAATAATTATATACTATCAATAATCCTTATAAAATTTAACATGGTGTTACTATGATTAATTATTTCTTTTAACTGCAAGGGTATAAGAACTTTGGCTTGCTGAAGTTAACTACATTTCTTCTTTTTTAATAATTCATTCGACTTTTTGTTAAAGCAATTTAGTGAATGTAAGCTGTCTGAAAAATACCCCGACTTTATATCTGTAAACTAGTTAAAAAAAATTAAATAACAAAACTATTTACTCTTTTTTTGGAAATCAGAAGTAATCCAGATTTATATTCGTTCTTTAACCAATTAATGAATCTATTAAAAAGTGTTATGCAAACATTTATGCTATGCTATCTATTTCTGACCGTTACGTTGGGCAACGACAAAATTATAAACAAAAACAAGCCAAGCCCACCTGAGAATTTTATGCAAAAAGTTTCCTAAATAAAGCTCATTTGTCATCGTCAACTATTTGCTCGCATTTTGGTCGACATAATACATAGTTTATTCACAGAGATAGTGGCCATTAAGGTAAACAAAATTCATCGCCCGTTGGGTGTGCGAAAGCCGTTTATGATCGATATTTAGTAGCTATTAAAAGCGGTTGCGGAGGTTTTTTAGGCGGTTTTAAATGTGTTTTGTATGAGTTGTTTTTAATTGCAAGCGTATACTCATCCCAAAATCAGTGTGTTTGGTATTCCACGGAACCCTCCCTTTGTATTGCATTTCAAATATTGTGACCCCTCGTTATCTTCTGAGAATGAGCAGGAGAAAGTGAACGTGCGTACCCACGAACCCGAATCTCACCCCTACCCTCGAGTCCTTGCTCATGACTGCTTGTGCGCGAAGGTGTGAAATTTTAATTTTGTGAGTTTTTTTCAAAATGTGCAGTTTTTATTTTAGAACAGAGAAAATTATACCATTGGAAAGGGCTTGAAAAATGCTTTCCAATGACACCAAATTTTTTTTTTTTTTTTTTTAGTGAGGGGGTATACTATTTACGGCAGCGGAGGTCATCGTCGTTTTTTGCCTTTTTCAGTCGAGTAGTGGGAATATACGGGAGCGGCGGTTTTCGCAGCGGAGGTTTGGTCGCTGCCGAGACTGCCGCTGCGATGACCGCCGCTGCGGTCTTATACTCTAGTTTTTCTTATATGTTATACAATTCCTTTGTCTAGGAAAAATGAGCTGAAGAATCACTTTAATGTTAAAGTTGTATAAGACTTATAGGATCACTTTTTAGGGCTGAGGATATCGAAATTGTTTTTGTCTACGATAAAGTTAGACGGGGGTGTATAGAAAAGTCAGCTAGTGGAATCACTTTAAGGTTTATGTTTTAAATTTCTTATTGGGAACACTTTTTAGGGTTTATATCTAAAGGCCACCCAATAAAATTTATGTGTAGGATAAGAAGTTTAGTTTTAAGAATTTCTTAAAACGGTGCACTGAAGCGGAAAATTGTACCGAATTTCAAATTCTGCCTCCTCCCGTATATTCCCACTACTCGACTGAAAAAGGCAAAAAACGACGATGACCTCCGCTGCCGTAAATAGTATACCCCCTCACTAAAAAAAAAAAAAAAAAAATTTGGTGTCATTGGAAAGCATTTTTCAAGCCCTTTCCAATGGTATAATTTTCTCTGTTCTAAAATAAAAACTGCACATTTTGAAAAAAACTCACAAAATTAAAATTTCACACCTTCGCGCACAAGCAGTCATGAGCAAGGACTCGAGGGTAGGGGTGAGATTCGGGTTCGTGGGTACGCACGTTCACTTTCTCCTGCTCATTCTCAGAAGATAACGAGGGGTCACAATATTTGAAATGCAATACAAAGGGAGGGTTCCGTGGAATACCAAACACACTGATTTTGGGATGAGTATACGCTTGCAATTAAAAACAACTCATACAAAACACATTTAAAACCGCCTAAAAAACCTCCGCAACCGCTTTTAATAGCTACTCTTAGCTTAAGGCTTAGGAAATTCGAATGGCTGCATCGCGACATCTTATGCCAATGCTGGCCCGACTTTAACTGACCATTTATTCATATCTTGCTTACACAGAGATTGCCTTTCCTTAACCTATGTCGAAGTTGCACACCTTCGATATTTACCTACATCCAGACCCCTCCTACACCACGTTCACCCCCGGTAACTTGTTATCAATCCTTATGTTCGTTTTCCTTCTAATAACCATTCTACTGGGGTATTGGGCTGCTCCTTTTGTTCGAGAACCAATCGGATTGGTTCTAGGAGTACAACATACCTGTATGCACTCCCTGTAGATGTCAACCTGTTAAGTGAACATTCTGGACTATAAAAATGACACCACTCAAATTGCTCAGGATCAGTTCTTCAAATGCCTCAGTACTGTATTCTAAAATAATTAGATCCACATCGGTCCTTGCAATCGCGCCTAACAATTCTAATCGTGCTTTTTACCTTTTAAACGAGTGGGTGAAAATTGTTAACAACATTACAACATATAACAATATATTTTTTGAATACAAATATTAAAACCAAAACCCTAAAAATGGAGTCATTCGTTGCTTGTGATTTGTGCACCAAAAATGTGGAGATGAGTGAGTTTGAAACTCATTATGCTCAGTGCTCAAAGCCTCGGAATGCCTTCGAGGTTTTAATGTGTAAATCAAAAATAAGGTGTGACTTATGCTCTACCTTAGTTCATAATTATGAATTTGACGAGCACTATCAAAATTGTAATGGACCTATAAATGCCTTCAATGTTTTAATGAATGCTGAAAAACGGCAACCCCAAAACAGAAGGCAAAATAATTTGGACGATCATCCCACAACATCATCAAATGCTCTCAAACGGATGAGAATGGATGAGGGTAAGGAAGTACTCAAACAAGGAAAAAAAGCTAAGATTAGCGAAAATACAAATGATTTAAAATTAGAACTTTTATGTCCTACTTGTGGTGATAAATATCTTGCATCAAGGGAACGTCAACATATATTGACCGATAAGCATAAAAATGCATCAGCCAGAGAAGTAAAAAATAATGAAAACATAATTCTTCTTAACTCTCAAACTGTTTTTCCTGTTAAATCATATCGAATCAATAGTACAGTCCAAAACACTATTGATTTAAAAGATTTTTATCAGCTTTGCCAAAAAAATATAATTGAAATTATAAAGCATTGCATGATAGAATATAGAGCCATTAAATTCAACCTAAGAGTTTATGGTACCTATATTAAACAAACAGACGAAGGAGTTACTGTTGAAACAACAAAACATTTTGGGACATCTTATAAATCTGTATACCAAAATGAAAGCATTATCGATGAACTTAATAAGGCAGTAGATAGCTTACTAGCATCGAGCAGTGAGTTTCAAGAAAAAGACTCTGGTTGGGCAATAAAAAATTTCAATTATTTTGAAATTACTATAATAAAGCTAGAAAACATTCCTGCTAGCGGATACATTCAGGCCCCGAAGAATATAAGAGCCCGAAATGCACTTATAAACGTACAGAATACTGACGTATTTTGTTTCAAATGGTGCATACTGGCATTCATAGCTAACAAAACTCATGAGAGTGCTACCTTTATAACAGCAAAGCAAAAAAAGTATTCACGAGAGAAAATGACAAAGCCCACAACTTACCACATTAATATTAATAATGAAATAATTGTATATGACGGAATAAGATTGGATTTTTCAGGAATCGAGTTTCCAATAACGAATAAAGGGATTATCCATTTCGAGAAAAATAATAAAGACTTCAGTATAAATGTTTATGAGATCGACGCTGATGGTGATAAAATTATCGGCCCAACGTTTAGAACCAAATGTATTCAAACCAACCACATCAATATATTGGGAATAAATAACGTAAACCAGGACAGTATGCATTACGCTTACATTACAAGTGTAAAAAGATTATGCTACTCACAGCATTCCAAGGCAAAATCAGGAGGATATTTTTGTGATAACTGTCTACAGTTTTTCACAGTTAACAATACTACCCACAACAAACTTGAATGCGGAAAAGTGGCCTCGTTTTACCCTGAACCAAACACTACAACTTCATTCAAGGGCTTTCATAAAAAATTATCTCCTCCGGTGGTGATATATGCCGATATTGAGGCTGTTCTTGAAAACTATAGAACATGCCTAAATTCGTCTTCAACATCGTCAACAACAAAAGTGCAGAAGCATACTGCATGTGCCGTATCATTTTATATAGCACATAAATATAATCCGGATCTTAATGAATTGTGGACATATGAAGGTATGTAAAAACAATAAATAATTAATTTCTTAGTATTTTAAAAACTAATTCAAATTTTGTATAATTTTATAGGCGCTGACTGCATACAAAAATTCTGCAAATCACTAAAGGAAAAAACTTCGAGCTTGTTTTACATGTACTGGTCGACCCCCAAAAACCCGATTGCTAGCACAATCCATGAACAGGAAGGAAATTGCTGTGCCTGTGAAAAGGAAATAAACGCTGACGATCTGGACAAATATTTTGATCAATTTTCTGGAAAATACATGGGTCCCATTCATAAAAATTGTAAGCCAAAGTACAAATTAAGTGATCCCTTCTTTCCTGTAGTATTTCATAACTTATCTAAATATGACATACATTTATTCATTACTGAATTAGAAGGAGACTTAAGCCCTATACCCTGTAATAAAGAGCTTTATATAGCGCTAACGCAGACAATTAAAATAAATGCATCAAATAGATATAAAATAAGATATATCGATTCGATTAGATTTTTAAATTCTAGTTTAGAAAAACTATCAAGCTACATGGAGGACAAAGATTTTAAAATTCTAAGTACTAAATTTCAGGGAGAAAAATTTAAGCAAATGCGTAGGAAGGGTGTCTTCCCTTACGACTATTTAGATAGTTTTGAAAAATTTGAGGATACCCAGCTTCCTGACATTGATAGTTTTTACAATTCTCTCAGCGAAGAAAATTGTAGTATAGATGATTACAATTTTGCACAAAAGGTTTGGAAAACTTTTAACTGTAATACTATAAGAGATTATATAAAACTTTATTTAGAAAGTGATGTTTTAATTTTGACCGATGTTTTCGAAAATTTTAGAAAAATTTGTCAGAAAATTTATAAGCTTGACCCTATTAACTATGTTACAGCTCCGTCAATATCTTGGGATGCTATGCTCAAGTATACTAATGTAAATTTAGAACTTATTAGTGACGGAGACATGTACAACTTTTTAAAAAGAGCGATAAGGGGTGGGTTAACTCAATGTACCCAAAGAATTTCTATAGCTAATAATAAATATATAACTAACTTCGATTCAAGTAAACCAAATAACTACCTCAGCTATATTGATGCAAATAATTTATATGGTTGGGCAATGAGTCAACCCTTACCGCTTTCAGGATTTAAATTTTTAAGTAATGATCAATTAGAATCTTTCGATTTCAAAAATATTTCTGCTGATGGAAATGTAGGATATATATTAGAAGTGGATTTAGAATATCCTACTGATCGGCATGACTCGCATAACTACTTGCCTTTCTGTCCAGAAAACAAAGTTCCTCCAGGAGGTAAGCAGCAAAAACTTATAGCTGATTTATCGAATAAAAGCGAATACATTATCCACTTAAAACAGCTTCAACTTTGTATACAGCATGGTTTAATTGTAAAAAAAATACATAGGGTTTTGTCTTTTACACAATCATGCTGGTTAAAGCCCTATATTGATTTAAACACTGATCAAAGAAAACTAGCCGAAAATGATTTTGAAAAAAATTTTTTTAAGTTAATGAATAATGCAGTATACGGCAAAACAATGGAAAATGTGGCCAAGCGTAGAAATATAGTATTAGTAAAACATTATAAATCAAGACAAAATTCGCCAGGCTTCAGGCAACGCATAGCTAGACATGACTTCCATAGCGTTGAGATATTTGGGACAGATCTTGCAGCGATTGAATCAACACCATCAAAAATTATGTATGATAAGCCAATATACATAGGAGTTGCTGTTTTAGAATTATCTAAATGGTTAATGTATGAATTTTATTATAATTTTCTATTACTTAAAAGTCCTTCTTCGAAAATAATTTATATGGATACAGATTCATTTATTTTATCTTCAGAGGAAGACTTTTACGAAACTATAAAAGAAAATCCTGAACGATTTGATACCTCAAATTATAAACTAGAAAACCAATTTAATATAGTTAAAGCTAATAATAGGGAACCTGGCAAAATGAAGGATGAACATGCAGGTAGGGTTATGACTTCTTTTGCTGGACTGAAGGCTAAGGCATACTCTTGTTTAGTTGATAAGGAAGGAAACGAAAACGAATGTATAAAAAAAATTAAAGGAGTTAAGAAATCGGTTATTAAAAAACTGAATCATGAAGATTATATAGAATGTATAAAATATAAAAAAACATTTTATGGATCCCAGCGAGTTATTCGAAGTAGGTCGCACATCCTCTATACTGAAATTATGAATAAAATAAGTCTTAATTATAAGGATGATAAGAGATATATTTTACCAGATAATTGTAATACATTGGCTCATGGTCATTATAATATTGAACATATATTAAGTAGTCAAAATTAGACCCGTTATTAAGTAAATGTTTATATTATAAGAATAAAAATTTGTAAATAAATAGATAAAAAATTAAACTTGTTATTGTTGCGTTTTATTACTTTAGCAGGTCATTTACAGATATCCATGAGTTGTGGCTGGAATCGAAACCGCTCCATTTTACAAGCACTTGATTATTTTTCCTTTTTAGTATTTTCTCTACTAGGAAAGCATTTTTGTCTTTCACTTTTTGAAGTTCCTCTTCATAAAATGACCCATTAATAGGGGTACCCATATAATCTTGTATTTCATATGTTACGGGGTATGTAGACTTGACTTTTAAAACTTTAAAAACTTCTGTGGTCCAATTAGGTTCGTATCCCTTCATAAATGCTCCCTTGTATTTACTTATTCTAACAAAATCACCTACTAAAAATTTATGTTTTGGAAATATTTTTGGTATATTATATACCGATTTTAAAATAAACTCTTCATTTTTCGTGCAGACATCTATAGGCTTCATTTTAATTGTTCGGTGATATGAATTATTGTATTGATTTACGAGATAATTGATGTTATGGATCCACTTATATTTACCCTGCATACTAAACATTTTCCACATACGATTTTTTAATGTTCTATTAAAGCGTTCACATATAGAAGCCTTGAGATGCGTATAAGTATGATAATGATTTATACCAAATTTATCCATTAATTTCCTAAAAGTGGAATTAAAAAATTCTTTCCCTTGATCTGACTGAATATTCTTGGGTGTACTTTTACTCTTTTTAAAAACAGATTTCATTGCCTCTGCTACATCCAGGGCAGACTTTGACTTAACTGCTTCGGCGTATGCATACTTTGAGAACGTGTCAATAACGGTCAGTAAATATCTAAAACCCTTATTTTCTTTCGAAAATGGTATCATTTCAACTAAATCAATTTGCCATGTGTCATTTATCCCTTTTTGAACGAACTTTCGCCGTATGAAGTTTTTTCTCGCTGCCTTATGAATTTCATCGACAACTTGTTGTTTGCTCATCTTAAGGTGTTGATTTATTAGTATTATTTTTTATTTGATGACGATGGTTGCTTAGTCAATAATGCTTGCTTATATACAAGAACATCCCTTTTTATTTCTGAACGCATCTTTTTTGATATTTCAAAACATAATCGTGTTAAATCTATTTGCACATCCTTATCATAGGTACCTTCTAAATCAGATAGTTGAATATCAAATTTTTGTAAAGATACACACTTAGGAATAATATGATTATTGTAAAGATATATTACTTGCTGTCTTAATATGGAGTTCCAACATAAAAATGTAGTAAAAAATATGCCTAATCTTAGTAATGATCTCCAGGACTCAGAATCAAACTCAATTTTGTTACCATACTGATTAATCACAAAAACGTACTGATTATCTGATTTCCTAAATCTAAAGTTACATTTTATGGAGTGCAAGCACGGATGATCAATAATTGTATCAGGCATCAAGAAGTCATACTGGTCCAGCTTCAACTGAATAAATTCCTTATACGTAAGAAGTTGCATCCATTCGTCTTTGTCAAATCCAATGAAATTATTTTTACTTTGCTGCATCCAAACCATCGGCAAAAATTTTCGAGTAGTTGACAGACCACATTTCAATTTTAAGTTATGAACAACATAATACTCGAATCCAAAAATGACTTCGTGGTCCTGTTTCTTTCGAGAAGTTTTATTTCTTTTAGTTACACACATGTCCATCAGGTAAGACTACTTCAAATAAACTGTAAATATGTTCTAGTCTTACCGGTATATAAAGGAGAAAGCCCTAGCAAGCACACCCTCAGTTGATTAAAAAATCTCAACCAATGATGAACACAGTCGATCGTAATTCAAGCATTATAGTAGATTTTCAATATGTACTTGGTAACAACAAACAAGTTTTCGTTAAGGAGCTGGCGTTTATGCCTGCTGGAACTGTTATACCTAATTTTTTCCATTTCAAACCGCCATATAACATAAAAGAATTGGATAATGGAGCTCTTAAGCAGCAGCACCTTAACCAGCAGAACATAAACGGATTGGATTGGTCAGCTGGAGATATTCCATACACAAGTCTTGAAGAAATACTCACACCACTCAATAAGTATCACACAGTTCTTGTTCGTGGTGAAATTAAAAAGAATTTTTTAATCAAGTATTTATCAACAAACATTATCGATATAGATATCGGAAGAAGTTTAACTCAACTACCCAATTTTTTTACGAATTGTAGAATACACAAGAAAAAACTTCCACTTCGATGTTCATTAAATAATTTATTTAAGCTGTTTGTATTCTTAGAAAACACCAATTATGAAATATATAGTAATGGTGACACATGTGTTTAAAATTTAGTAAAAAGAAATTCATGGTCCTATCAGGTTGTCTCTTATTATGGATTCTTTTAAGAGATTTTTTGGAAATGATCCCCGTAAAAATGGATACACGCAACTTATTTATTGTAATTATTGCGGATCTGATACTCATTTCGAGAAGAACTGCTCCAAGAAACGCGATCAAGTGAATATTAATAAAACCTAATATAACTTAAAAACATTATATAAGCAATTAGTAATAATATAATATATTAAAATTCATTCCGAATAAAAAAATTTTTTTAATAAAAAATGTTTACACAATTTATACATCCTTTTACAATGCTTATTTGTGGACCCTCAGGATCGGGAAAAACAACCTTTTTAGAAAATCTAATCACCAAAAAGAATGATCTTTTTAATATTTCAATAGATCGAATTATTTGGTGTTATGCAGAGGAGAGTGCCAAGCCCAATTTCGAAAAGATTGAATATTTTAAAGGAGTCCCTGAAACAGTTGAAAATGAAACGAATGAACCAATTCTTTTAATATTGGATGACTTGATGATGGGAGCCTTTAATAAAAATGTGTGTGAGCTGTTTACAAAAGGATCACACCATAGGAATTTATCAGTAATAGTGGTAACTCAGAACATATTTCATAAATCTTCGCACACCAGAGATATTTCACTAAATACCAAATACATTGTTGCTTTCAAAAATCCTCGTGATAAGCTTCAATTTCAATGTTTAGCAAGACAAATTTACCCAGAAAACCCCACGGAGCTATTTAGAATATATAAAGAAGTAACGGAGCAACCTCACGGATATTTACTTATTGATCTCACTCAGGGCATTAACGATCTCTTAAGATTTAGATCTGACATTTTTAATTCAGAATATTCTGTGTGCTATTCAAATGAAAATGGTTTACAAAAAGAGCCTAAATCGCTTGAAAGCGAACAAACATTTATTGTATGTGCTCAAAAAGGCCGACAATAGACTACGTAAGGCAATTATAAGCAATAGTAATAGTGACCTGGTAAAAACAATAGTAGAGATTGTATTGAACACATTACAGGGAAACCATAAAGTTACTAAATCCCATCTTAATGCTCTAAAAAAGTATAAAAATGCATTGCGCTACCTTTCGTGCCCAAAACGTACATTAAACTCTAAGAGAAAAGTCCTTATTCAAAAAGGGGGATTTCTACCGATTCTAATAACTTCATTGCTTTCTGGAATTTTTGGAAAACTATTAAAAAATGATTAAGAATAAACATAATTTAAGCAAAGTAATTTTAATGCATCCTAACAGCTATCAGAAATTGATAAACAATGATAGAGGAAATGAATTAATAAATATAAAATTTTTACCAATATTAAATAATAACAAAATAAGTGATTTCGATAAATGGATCAAAATTCGTCAAGAATTAAGTTACTATCAAAACAAAAAACGTAATAAATCATGGAATTTTCAAAATGAACAAAAAGCGAATCCTATTACAACCAAAACAATTGAATCCCAAACCACTGATTGGATTGATATAAAACCCAGCACATCAAAATCAACATCAAAGTACGATCACTCACGTCCGGAAAAATTTGAGTTTCCCGATTTACCACCTGAAAGTGATAATGAGGATTTTAGTTCAAATACAAAAGAAAATGTTGTTTCAGATAAACGAAAAGTGAGTGATACCTCTTTTTTAGATAGTGAAACAGATAAAAAGAAAATAGGATTAGAGAAACCAGTGCTCAAAGCGAAGCTTAATGAACGACAACGCAAATTCAAAGCAAAACTACAAAAATTAAAAACGGAAACTTTACCTTATCAAAATTTTAAATATGTAACAGGACGTGAAAGGTTAATGCGATCGGTTAGAACAAAAAATCCAGTACAAACTGGTAAAAATAAATTAAATTGGATTTCGTATCATTAACTTCCATAAATATCAAATATGGGTTATTTAAATGAGATTTTTATCACATTGTTAAGTAACGACTCAATGAATGTATTTCCTGACAACGTAAAGTGTGCATTTACAAACATTGTTAACATTCCAGAAGACATGAACGATGACTGGGAAGTCGGTATTTCAGACATATATTTGAATAATTACATTAAATATACACCTAACCAAGATAAAAATGTCGTTGAAGAAACCGAGTTTGTTAGTCTTGTAAATGCTGAAACATTTAGGTATAAAAATGTATCCGTTAAAACGAATATTCCTGAAAATGGATTGATTTTTATTTACACTGACATAATAAAACCAAGGTCAGTAGGTAGTAAAAGACCGCGATGTCTTCGTGTAATGCATTATAATGGAAAGGAAAGAAATATTCAATTTAAAAATATTGAATATTACCCTTTGGACATATGGTCGCCAAATGAAATCTCAATACTCATTACTGATTCCAATGGATATAAGGTACCATTTGAAACTTCAGCTGTTCCCATTTTTGTTACTCTTCACTTTAGAAGAAGAAGAAGGTCAGGACTATAAATAATGCATACCCAAATGTTATTTATTTAGAACCAAAATAGTCATCATGGTGAAATCTTATCAGGATTATTATGTAAATCAGTGTGGTGGGGGCTTAAGCAACATCGGAAGTCTTTACATATCTCCGCATATAGTGCAACAAGGACGAGGAATAGGAAATTTTTTTAGCGGTCTTTTTAATTACATAAAACCACTTTTTCTTTCGGGCATAACTGCTATAAAAAATCAGGCTGCTGAGACTGGTAAGGCTGTAATCAATGAATTTGGGAGAAAGCCTTTAAGAAATATAATTCAAGAACAAAGTAAAATTGCTTTACAAAATCTTTCAAATAAAGCAATTGATAAAATTACCCGTTTTCAAAGTGGAAGTGGAAAAAGAAATAAAAGGCTAGGTAATAAGAAAAAACGACTTCATTATACATCTAAACGACCACGTAAACATACCCAAACGCAACATAAAAAAAAAAAATCAATAAGAAAATTAAATATTAAAGATATTTTTTCTAAAGCAAAATGAGTACGCATATCGAATGTATGAAAAGTGAATTAGATTTGTTTGCGGCACACCCCACGCAAAGTTCTATTCTAAGAACTGAAGAAGTCTCATACAACCCAATTGCTTCTTTGGACGGTGCCTCTTCAATCGAATTTGTTTGCTTGGGAAATGGTGAAACGTATCGAGATTTATCCAGTGTTTATTTACGACTTGTTGTGCAACTTAAAAAAAATGATAACAACAGCATTGAAGGAAATGCTGTTGGTGTTGTAAACAATATTCTACATTCAATATTTAGAAGTTCGTCCGTTTATTTAAATAATATACTGGTATCGCAAAGTGATAATAATTATCACTATAGAGCGTATTTGCAAACAATTTTAAACTATGGGAGTGACGCCTCTGAAAGTCACTTGGCCTCCCAAGGTTATTTTCCCAATTTTGGAAGAATAACAGCAGGGAAATATGTTTATCCGGACTCGAATGAAACCCTTAAAAATATGTTTCAAAATAGTAACAAGGTTGAGTTATTCGGAAAAGTTCATGGAGATATTTTCAATCAAACCAAACTGCTTGTTAACAATGTTGATTTAAGAATCAATTTCAATATTGAAAAAACAGCGTTTTATTTAATGGAAACTGGTACTGAATCAAATTTAAAGATACTTGAAGCACAACTTTTCATGAACCACATAACAGTTAACCCAAGCATTTTATTGGCTCATCATCATGTTTTACAAACAAAAAATGCTCTGTACCCATTCAGCAAGGTTGAAGTCAAATCATTTACAATATATCCGGGCAACAACACACTGTCGATAGACAACGCAGTTATTGGTCAAATACCAAATTTTCTGGCCTTTTGTATGGTTAAGAACCGCTCATACTCAGGAAACCGAGGCTTAGACCCATTTCAATTTGAACATTTTAAAATTCAACGCTTTAACCTATTGGTTAACGGAGTTCAAGTTCCTTCCCAGGCTCTGGAGTTCGATTACTCGAACGCTGAAAAGGTTCAGAGCTCAAGAGGTTATAATATGCTTTTTAGATCATGTGGAATTAAACATTACGATCGTGGACTACAAATTACCAAGGAAATGTTTGATTCAAACAGTTTTATATTAGCCTTTGACTTAACTGCTGATCAATCAAATTCAACTATATGTTCAAATTTAATCTCTCAAGGTACTATAAGAATCGAAGGAAGATTTTCGGAACCACTTGCTGAAGCAGTTACTTGCTTGGTATACTGTGAATACGATTCAATGATTGATATTGATAAGCATAGAAATATTCGTACGCTCTTTTAAAATGAATACTTTACAAATTGAATATTTTCTTTCTAAGCATTCAAAGACAAAATCTATTTTTAAAGGAGTTTTTCCTTCTGATAGGTTACCAAAAACTATTTTAAAGTATCCCGCACTAATAATTGCAAATACCGACACTTCAGATCAACCTGGAACTCATTGGATTGCATTTTATTTTGAAAGTCGTAGGTCAGCAGAATTTTTCGATTCATATGGTCAATATCCCCAGAAAAAAGAATTTTTAATATTTTTAAAATCTAACGCTTATAAATTTTGTTTTAATAAGCAACAACTGCAGGGATACTTTTCTAACACTTGCGGACATTATTGTATGCTGTTCGGTCTTTTTAAAAGTAAAAAGAAAACACTAAATTCTTTTTTAAGAAAATTCAAGAAAAACGACTATTCATTTAATGATAAATTAATAATAAAAATGTTTAAGAACCATTTTAAAAAATAAAAAACATAAAAACATATATATATTTAGGTAAAATTAAATCGTTTTATTTATGGTTTTGGAGCAATACGTTTGTTTAACTTATAATATTTAATCATTAGACTAAGGGCTTCCTCTTTCAGTGCAGGCAGCATATGACACTGACATGTGTCTGGTCCAGATGAGGCATCATCGTCGCTCCAGGGACAAAGTTTATAATGGAATCCAAACTTCGAATGGATCAACTCTTTTTCCTCTAAATCCTCCAAAGTAGCTTTTAGGAACTCCATCCTTTGTAGGTGTTGCTCGAAAAGCATGCCTTCAAATTGCATCAAGAATAGTTCTATCTGTTGAGCGTACATTTTTAAGGACAACTATTTCTTTTTGAGACTGATTTAAGACTGTTGTTGGATTTAAAAACTCAGCTCTTTTTATTGAAGAATCTTATTTACTTTACTTATTTACTGATAAAAATTCAATTTGAGCACAACTAAATCTGTTCAGATCTTTTCCTTTATATACCATATGAGTTATTCCATTCTCATTTAATTTCC
Organism: Drosophila biarmipes; assembly: GCF_025231255.1. Lineage (NCBI taxonomy): Eukaryota > Metazoa > Arthropoda > Insecta > Diptera > Drosophilidae > Drosophila > Drosophila biarmipes. The sequence goes on from NC_066612.1 coordinate 19,218,226, forward strand.
TAAATGGTGTCTTTGTAGAAAATTTGTTCACATAACTTTTAGGTAGAAATATCCAAACATCTTTATCGTCCTTATCAGTTAAATATAGAGCTATTTTAGTTCCATATGGTGTCTTTTTCAGCTTACATCCAGTGATCTTATACTTAAATCCAATACATAGATTTTCAATTTTTGTGTAGCCAATCACAGGCTTCACGTCATTTAAGGTCTCTAAGAAGTCCTATAAAATTCAACAAAATTAGGTGATAAAGTATTTACTTTTAATTTATATGCATACCATTTTTGATTAGCGTAAGTTTGGATTCGTCGTGCACTAGTACCTAACTGTTGTATACTAATTCTTTAACCAGAAATTACATGGTCTTTTATACTTGTCAAAAACTATACACTTCTATCAATTCATGTGGAGTAAATGAGATAACAATATGTCTTCATTATATGCACCAAAATACTTATTCAAACTATGTAATACTTGAGAATAAAGTTAGAAATACATATCAGTATGTCTATCTCTTTTTATATTTATATAAATCTTTCAATAGCGTTAAAATAAAGATAGTATATATAACGTAAGAATTGTCCCTCAAATGCTATATAAGATAAATTTTTTATAGAAAAGTCAGTTTATTTTTAAAAACATCGAAATGGTGAAGTACCATTGCGAGTTGTGTTCAGAAACAAAATCCTTTACTACTCGCAGCGGTCTAAAAGGGCACACATTAAAAATACACAACTTCGCCTATCAGAAATCTAAATCCTCCTTTTATTATTGTTATTTCTGTCCTAAAGTACGGAAAATTTGGTTGCGATACGACTTTAATATGCATCGTCTATTGGTTCACAACGCAGAGCTAAAAAGTATTTGTAAGGCAAAGAAAAATTGTTCAATAAATAAAAAACAATTATAAGCCCTCAATTTTAAAATAGTTTTTACTTTATTTTTCTTTATGCATGGTGTATTTATAATTAAAAAGTTAAGAATCTAGGTCAAATAAAACATCTAGTAATGCGTCGTCATCTCCATCATCCAGCAAAGTTAAATAATGGTTAGTCGGTGGCGGTTGAGGTCCCATAAGTTCTTCAAAGATGTGGTCGTCGTTAGGAAAAACCTCATCTTCTGTCCTGGATAGGTCGTCGTCCAATTGAAATTCCTGTGCGCACTGAAATACATGTTCACCTTCTTCGTGTGTGATAAGGGATTCCAAGAAAGCCTGCGTAGTAGTCCCCAATGGAAACTGGCTCCACTCAAGAGACTCCAATCCTGGGTCCCTATTTTGGGTCGACGATGCAGCCGGTTGAAATACGCTTTGTAGAAGGCGATCAACCGAATCTTCTGCTTCGGAAACCTGTACAAGTTCCAGATCCGAGTTTTCGATTATTTCGAGATCAGAATCTTGCGTGGGTGGTAATTCCGGGTTGTCAATCTCAACCTCGTTTTCCGAATCGATAAATTCTACGGTTAGATCCATAGGTATGCAGTACTGAGGCATTTGAAGAACTGATCCTGAGCAATTTGAGTGGTGTCATTTTTATAGTCCAGAATGTTCACTTAACAGGTTGACATCTACAGGGAGTGCATACAGGTATGTTGTACTCCTAGAACCAATCCGATTGGTTCTCGAACAAAAGGAGCAGCCCAATACCCCAGTAGAATGGTTATTAGAAGGAAAACGAACATAAGGATTGATAACAAGTTACCGGGGGTGAACGTGGTGTAGGAGGGGTCTGGATGTAGGTAAATATCGAAGGTGTGCAACTTCGACATAGGTTAAGGAAAGGCAATCTCTGTGTAAGCAAGATATGAATAAATGGTCAGTTAAAGTCGGGCCAGCATTGGCATAAGATGTCGCGATGCAGCCATTCGAATTTCCTAAGCCTTAAGCTAAGAGTAGCTATTAAAAGCGGTTGCGGAGGTTTTTTAGGCGGTTTTAAATGTGTTTTGTATGAGTTGTTTTTAATTGCAAGCGTATACTCATCCCAAAATCAGTGTGTTTGGTATTCCACGGAACCCTCCCTTTGTATTGCATTTCAAATATTGTGACCCCTCGTTATCTTCTGAGAATGAGCAGGAGAAAGTGAACGTGCGTACCCACGAACCCGAATCTCACCCCTACCCTCGAGTCCTTGCTCATGACTGCTTGTGCGCGAAGGTGTGAAATTTTAATTTTGTGAGTTTTTTTCAAAATGTGCAGTTTTTATTTTAGAACAGAGAAAATTATACCATTGGAAAGGGCTTGAAAAATGCTTTCCAATGACACCAAATTTTTTTTTTTTTTTTTTTAGTGAGGGGGTATACTATTTACGGCAGCGGAGGTCATCGTCGTTTTTTGCCTTTTTCAGTCGAGTAGTGGGAATATACGGGAGGAGGCAGAATTTGAAATTCGGTACAATTTTCCGCTTCAGTGCACCGTTTTAAGAAATTCTTAAAACTAAACTTCTTATCCTACACATAAATTTTATTGGGTGGCCTTTAGATATAAACCCTAAAAAGTGTTCCCAATAAGAAATTTAAAACATAAACCTTAAAGTGATTCCACTAGCTGACTTTTCTATACACCCCCGTCTAACTTTATCGTAGACAAAAACAATTTCGATATCCTCAGCCCTAAAAAGTGATCCTATAAGTCTTATACAACTTTAACATTAAAGTGATTCTTCAGCTCATTTTTCCTAGACAAAGGAATTGTATAACATATAAGAAAAACTAGAGTATAAGACCGCAGCGGCGGTCATCGCAGCGGCAGTCTCGGCAGCGACCAAACCTCCGCTGCGAAAACCGCCGCTCCCGTATATTCCCACTACTCGACTGAAAAAGGCAAAAAACGACGATGACCTCCGCTGCCGTAAATAGTATACCCCCTCACTAAAAAAAAAAAAAAAAAAATTTGGTGTCATTGGAAAGCATTTTTCAAGCCCTTTCCAATGGTATAATTTTCTCTGTTCTAAAATAAAAACTGCACATTTTGAAAAAAACTCACAAAATTAAAATTTCACACCTTCGCGCACAAGCAGTCATGAGCAAGGACTCGAGGGTAGGGGTGAGATTCGGGTTCGTGGGTACGCACGTTCACTTTCTCCTGCTCATTCTCAGAAGATAACGAGGGGTCACAATATTTGAAATGCAATACAAAGGGAGGGTTCCGTGGAATACCAAACACACTGATTTTGGGATGAGTATACGCTTGCAATTAAAAACAACTCATACAAAACACATTTAAAACCGCCTAAAAAACCTCCGCAACCGCTTTTAATAGCTACTATATTTGAAATTGGGAATATGCGAATCTCTTGGATTAGAGTATGTTCGTCGATTCGTTGCTATCGGTCCCGCTGACAAATGACTAAGCCTATACAAACATTGTGGAATCGCGTGCCACGGTCCGACTGCGTCTATTAAATGCCTTTTCAATTTTTTATTATTCTATTGATTTTTGTGCCTTTTTCGCCGCTGCCGCTGACGTTGCTGATTCTCACAAAAGTCAAAGCAAAAGTCGATTGTACAAATAGGGAAAAGCCATAAGTAAGCGAAAAGCACTCACAAGAGATACGGCAAAATTGTCCAATTAAATTGCTGTTAATTTAGTGCTAAACATTTACAATGTCTGAAACTTGTTCTCGCCGCTTTTTCATCTCTTTATGATTTCGATTTCGATTTATTTAGAGTTGGCAACACATAAACAAAGGGGGCTTTAAAGTTCCAAGCCGGGGAGCCAAAGAATTCGGTCGCAGATTATGTAATCCAAGAAAATTATATACAGAAAAAATAGATTAGATATAGACTAAATTCAGTATGAAACTATATTACTGTAAGACTTAAAAATAACATTGGACCATACAGCTTGTTTGGTTTGATAATCCCCACTTGATGTTGTTGCCTAAATCTGTTTTATGCATTTTCAATAGTATCTTTGGTTTAAAAAAATTACTTTATTTTTAGCTGAAGCTGGATTAAAATGTTTTAGCTCCATCTCTACAAAATCTTTGGGCCTTATCTTTCGAAAAGTGAGTTTCGCAGTCTCAGTCATTGCTGTTCCATCCAACCTGTTTTCGAAAAAGTCTCATTCTCATATCGCAGTATTGATATCAACCTGCTGGCGTTGACTTGAACTGACAAATCGACTGCCTGACCGTCGGTCGTTTGTCATTATCGGGTGCCGATTCCCAGCCCAGAGTAGACGAAGGGTTTTTTTGACAAAGATAAGAGTCTCTCACAAGCTTCAGCCAAATAAACAAGGGAAAAAATAAAAAGTCCGCCTTAAATCGGCCGTAAACACGCACCGAAATTTGTAAATAAATGTGTGATGTGAGGCGGGAGCGAGTTTCATTTTACCAAAATGCAAACATTTGCTTTATTTACGAAAAGCTTACTCATATCTGCTCGTCTTTGTCCGTCGATTCCGGCTGTCCGCCAGCGGTCTTAATTTTCTTTATACCCTCTTAGCTTGCCTGTGCTTTGCTTTGTTTTTGAATCGCATAAATTAATTACACCGCCAGTGCACACTAATCGAGCTCGTGACATTTTGCACAGCAATTGATATTCTAGTTATTATCTTTCATGTCATTGACTGCTCGGCTGGATTGAGATTGCCAGCGAGCGAATGTGAATTTATTTCGAAATTCGAAAGTCAATAGTCTTCGCAATTAAATTATATTAACAGTCCAATTTTATAATTGATAACTTTAAGGAAGAAAAACACAATCAACAGGAAAGAATTTAGTAAATTCAATTCGCCCAGGTGTCTCCAAATCGTAGAAATTGATCAAGGTTTTGACTTTTTTTTAAATAAAATATATTTCTTACTCCCAGTTTTTGGCTATCGTAAATAAATATTATAAAAATGTTAAATAGGTTCGAGTATCTGTAACTAATTACACGGCTTCCAAAGAACACTCTCTGTTTGCAACGCAGCAATAGATAATACAAACACCCCAGTATTCAATACAATATTATATAAGACTCAATGGTAGCCCCTTTAATTCCTTGGTAAGTAAATATTTAAATGCATATTTTGACCTAGATTAGGTCTCGGATCGAGGTTATTTACTGGGTTTGGACCTTCTACAGATAAACCAGGGAAGTGCCTGGGATTCCTATTTGCACAGATGTGCAATTGTGTGGTTGTAGCTATCATTTTCCTTTCTTTCCCTGCCAGAATGTCTGTCTGTCATAATGCCTTCTCTGCGGACTTCGCTTTTAGTGCTTTTGTTTTAGTGACAACGATGACATCACATAGTTTCTACACCCACAATGTGAAAAAAGCAACGAATGCGAGTGCAAACACAAAGACACAAACAAAGGCAAGAAAGGAATCGAAGTAAACAAACAAATGTACAAGCAGACAAGTAAAAACACACAATTTACATATCAGTCTGGGTGTCACCTACACGGAGGTAAAAACAAATGGAGCCAAAAATAAGACTAACAAGTGAATCGACTATCAGGTACCCTCTACTCTGCCAAGAGCCTTGTAAAATACATATATATATAAGTATATACTGAGGTGAATAATATGGGAACCAATATTAAGAACACGAAGTGTATCTACTATGGGATACCCTCTACTATGCAATCCAATTTTAAAATAAACATGGTAAACTATTATTGGAATAAAGGTCAAGGACAACAGGTGACCCAACAAATACCACGTATGTTCTTAGGCAGTTTTAAAAACAAAATTTTTACAGAACATAGATGTGGTCGGTTAAGTAACTCGACTAGCAGATACCCTTAACTCCACAAAGTGTTATCTATGATTTCAAAACAACGTTCCAAATGCGATCATAATGGGATTTCCAGTAATAAAAATAGCTGTTTGATCAAAAATCTCGCTCTCTTACATACTTATCGAACACAACATACCCATCAACCCATCGAGCAGCCGGTGTAAAAACAGAACGGCGCAAACGTTCAAACAAATTGACAGACACTCCGACGAGACGAATGACGGGCACAAAGCGGAGCCCACGATTGGCGTCCAAGGCAAAGTTGAAGCGGCGCAGAAAAGAGCAAAGCAAAGGCAAAGGCAAGAGCGAAAAGCAATGCCGGTCAAAAGAAACGGTGAACAAATAGTAAAATAACAATAAACATGTGAGGAGCAGCTTGGAGCAAGCTGGAAAGGCAGAGCAACAAAAAGCACGAAAAACGAACGAAACCGTATCTTATCAGCAATTTCTGTTATCGCTGACGTGAAAATAACAAACAACAAAATCAAAGGAAGCTTCAAAGCAATAGCACACATCGAATTTTGGTGAGGCAGACGATTTAACGGCCGGGGATTGAAAACAAATTGAAAACTCTTCAAAACAAAGTAATTGCGATTTGTCATAGGTATCTTTTCGTTGCTATTAGGATAAGCAACAACCCAAAGATATATGTGTATTATTTATTGTTTACCTAGTTATTGTGCACAAAGACCAAGTATGAAAATATTCTATGGAGTGGAGTAGCTATGAGTTTAAGTGAGAGAGTCGTAATTATAAATAAAAACAAAATGCCTGTTTGTTTTTAATGGTCAGAAAATGTTTCCAATTCCCGTAATCCACAAGGATCACTAGATGAAAATCGTTCTGATAGTCAGAACTACTTTTCCCATGCATGGAAAGCGAACATAAATTTGGGAATGTAAGAATCAGAAGAATTTTCAGTCAAGCACCTGTTGCGCATGTTTTTGACACTTTGTTGGCGCCGCCAACACAAATTTTATGGAAAAATCTCTGCCTTTGGGAATGCACCTGCTCTCTTCCTGAATTCGCCTGCAATCCGGTTTCTTTGTGCTTGGCAACAGCAGCGGATTATTGTCGTTCCGTAGTACGCATTTATCGGATGCAGCGCTTTCTCTATTCACCTCCCCGTAGGTGTCACAACATTTCTGCGCATTTAACCGACTTGGCAACCACCCATATCTCTTTCCCATTCTTCTCTTGAAAATCTATTTCACTTGATATTGGCTGACAGATCTCTCGGATCCTTCTTGCGCCCGCATTACATGCGTAAAAATATATTGCTTTAATTGAACGAATTTACAGGAAGTGAAGTGGAAGCGGCCAATGTGTCTCGAGTTCCGCTTCCGTGTTTGAGTTTCACCGCCTATGATAAGATCGAAAGCACGAATCCCAGTGGGTTTGTAGAATGACAAATAGGCAACTAAACGCTGTGCACATGAAAATTAAAGCTCCAGTTTCCGCAGCAACGCCCAGTCTTACAAGCTTAAGTCACTTGTTTCTAGTGCTGGTGGACCATTATTCGTAGCAAGCTTCTGATATTTTATTGTTACCTTTTGCAAAGTAATAAAAAATCCGAATTCAAACTTCCAGAATCAATGTGATTCCAATATTGTTTCTGGTGATATAGCTAACAAGCTATTCAGTTAGTCAAAATTGACTTTTTCGGTCAACCATTTATGATCCCATAAAAGTCATACAAAATAGTTCTTACGATATCGAACAAATACATTGGGTAATACTAGTACTAGCAATATTCGATATGAAGATAACACATACGACCTTTGTTCTCATTGGGATCTAGGAAAATTTCGGGCGAATCTCAGGGGAAGTGTACTCAAGTCCCTCTACATGTTTTCCCTCAAGAGCGAGTTACACCCTCGCAAAACAATTTGATATGATCCTCCTACCCTCCCACCCTTGGATTAAGTTACTTTCACTAGTATCCCATTGCAAAACGTACCTTGCTTCCAAGGATTGGCCGGCTCCAGGTAGCCGGTGACCAGTTCGTTATCCGGAAACGAGACGCGGCGGGCGATGGACGAGGTGAGCGAGCTGTCCGAGGATTTCCGCTGCAGCAGGCTGGGTGCCGTCGATAGGATGATGCCCCTCATGGGCAGGCCCATGGGTGCTGCAGTCCCTCCGCCTCCACTGCCTCCGACTCCGGAGCCCACGAAATCCGGGCACATGGTAGAGCCGGGATTGGAGGCCAGGGAATCGGTGCGCCATACCGCCGTCTGCTTGGCATCGTGGTATATCTTGATCTTCTGGCGTTGCTGCGTTCGCATCTGGGCATCGAATGCGGGCGATTCTGCGGCAGCAGCGGCATTCGAAGGCGCAGCAGCCGCAGCAGCCGCGTCAGCTGGTTCTGCCAGTTCCGTCCGCTGCTCTGCCACAGCTGTGGTCGTTGGTGTCGGCGGCTGCGGCAGCGGCGGCGGCGGCGGTTGACCCTCAGCTGTTGCTTTTATTTCCTTTACACCAGCTGATGGCTCTGCCCCTGCTGCGGCAGCAGATGTTGCAAAGTGCGCTGCGAGTGCAATTGTTGGCTCCGTTCCATTGCCATCGGCTGTGGTTGCTGTTGTCTTTGGCTCTGCATTGTCGCGATTGTTGTGCAACATTGTTGCTAGGCGTTTTCGATTGCTGCTGTCGTTTTCAAGTTTGTCGCTCGTTGCAGAATATCTCGAATTTGTTATTTATTTTTTATGCTTTACATTTAAATCACTTTTTGTACACACCCTTGATATCGTTTGTTTCTCGCTTATTTGTTTGTTATTTGTGCTCCGAACGTGCGCTTCCCGCTTACATTTTTGGAGAGCTTTTTATCAAATATGTATTTATTTCAGCACTGCAAAATGAATAACAAATTAAGATTACTTTGAATCAAATAAGCATTCTGAGTGTTTTGTATGCCGTTCGCCTACAGTTTGAAAGGCGATAAAGTAGTGTTCGAATTTGTCAAACGCATCGAATAATCAGGCGGGGGCCAGTTTACAAAACACAAAAAATTTTCCGCTCGAAAATTTCCACCGCCACAAACGCACTGTGGAACTGACAGCCACTGATGGGGCCATAAATTCGATATATTTTTTCTACGCATTTTTTTGTAATATTGTATTTTTATATTAAATTATATATTATTTTCATTATTGTTATATTTATATTTTTAGTTATTTTATATTATTTTAGTAATGAGCCTAAAAGTGTTTCGTGCTGATGAAACACTTTTATTATTTCACTCTGTTAAATCACTATATATTCTTTAGACTTCCTGCGTATTTGCCGTTTTTTTCGAGTTATTTTATTGAAGCTTGGGCTTCTCATCGCTATAGTTTCAACCCAAAAATTAGTAATTATTTGATTTTTTTAAAAGTACAATTAAAAGGGGTATTTCGTTTCAAATGCCTTACAAAACATTCAGATTTTAGAGTAGTTGAAAAAAATAACTTCAACCTAAAAGTGTTGGTGACTGATCGAGGACAAAAGTGGTACGGTGGGATTCTCGCTACCCCACTGTGCAATGTTAAGTTTGAAAACAAGAGGAAAACAAATATTAAAAAGAGACTCTGAGCAGAGCACACACACAACACGCTCTCTGGGCGAAGCAAGAGAGCATAAGAGAATGGCATAAAAAACATTACCTAATTGTTATTGTTTTTGTTTGCCTGGCCATAGAAGAGAGGCAGAGAGGAGAGAGCGAAAAGATGAAGAGGGAAAAGCGAGAAAAGCCAGTCGCCAGACTGTTTGCGATTGTTGTTTGTTATCGTTTTTCCCCTCTGCACTTTTCGCATTTTTGTTTACCTCACCAGGTTGCCTTTCTCTCACGCGCCTCGTACGAATGTGTGTGTTGTGTTGTGTGTGCTTGCGCCTATGTGTTCGTGTGTGGGGGAATAACACGCGCCCTGTTGCATGCAAAACACAAATTAAAAGGCAAATTGCAATTGGTAATTACAGGCAGTCGAAAGGGACAAACAATTGCACGCTGCTGCTCGATTTTCCTCGAATTTTGTTTTAGAATAAATACATCAATTACGTCACGCATGTCGTTGTGCGTTGGTTGGGAGGACACAGAGTTGCTGTTGTTGTGTTCGCAGTTTTCCTGCGATTTCCGCGTTGCGTAGTTTGTATCTGTTGTTTTCACACAATTAGATGTTGTTTTAAAGCACTCCGACATGGCACATTTTCAATCTCTTCCCTTGCTTTTTTGTTATACAACTTTGTCCGAAGGATTTTCGTGTGAGCTGCCAGTCAGCAGAAGTGGCGTTTAATTGGGCATTTAACCGAGCCGTGCTCCATTCAGCCTAGCATTCAGCTACCAACGTTTAGGCATCCGCACCCAACAACAACCGATCACAAAGACGTTGAAAATGCGAAAGATAGAAATAGAAACCGAGTTGCGCATTTTCGTGCTGGCCAACGAGTGGCGTTGCCGGACTGTTGCCAGGCGAGTTGATGATAAGGGACTATGCTGAGAAATTCACGAATACCTGTAACTTAAATAGGTCATGTTAAACCCGCACATCAGAAAATGTGTTGCAATGCGAGAAGCACAGAGCTTGTGTGCTCCTAAGTTTAAGTCAGTTACGTTTAAACGTGGCACTGCAACCAGTCTTTAATTTCAATCAGTTGAAACAAATCAGTGATGAAGAAAGCACTTGTTTACGCATTAAAATGTCCACATAAATACTTTACAAGCTGAAAAATGGCGACGTGTGAACCACTCTTAACTCTCCCAACAGTCTGGCAACCCATCCACTTGTGCTCTTTTCACTCTCGCTCACTCTCCCTTAAATCGCCCGAAACATACAACATCAAAACAATAAGTTTGTGTACACATTCACGTTGCTTGTTAATTGATGCTCGCACTAGTTGTTTGTTTTAATTGCACGTTTTTAATTATTATTTAGATTATCGGACAAATCACGCAAAACCAGCCGCTGCTCTCTTTGCCCCTCTTGTATGGTATGCCAACGAAATGATGTCAGAGGAAACCCTCGGCGTACACCTCGTAAGAGAACAACACATTGAAATTGGAATCCAATACGCGAGCCTTTGGTTGGAATTTAGTTTTGCCAAATTTCCGCTTCCAGAATAGCAAGCCGCACTTTTGCGCGTTTAAATGTCGGCAGCAGTGTAGGAGGAGAAAAAACAAACTTCAGTTTTCAAGGTCACTGGGCTGAAGTTTTCCACACTCACGCACCTATCTTGTCTTTACCCGCCCACCGCAGACATTCGATTTTGGGAAAACAAGAGACGCTATTATTCGAAGGGGCTCTCTTCGCACTCAATTCTATTTACTGTATTTAAAAAATTTCCTCCAATGGAGCCGCGAAACGACAACAACGTTGCTTATCGATGGTGTTTTTTTTTCGTTTGAACGTAAGCGACCGTAAGCAAACGTATGAAAATGTAAGCGACCGTAAGCAAACGTAAGTGTCACTGTTAGATTTTAACATCGCTACTAAGATGCATCGAAATCTAACAGCGGCAGAGCATCGGCCGAGGGGGAGCTGGCGAAACGTCGACGCCGTTGCCTATCGATAAGTTATAAATAGAGGAGGAGAAACATAAATGGATGGATGGATGCAACGATATATTTACAATTTTTTGAAATGTTGAGGGTTTTGCCGACTCTCGAGGGGGGACTTCACTCAGAGGGGGCTTTCACTTCGGCGTCAAAATTCCGCTTTAGCGATTTATTGTTTCAACACACGGAAATCATTTCCGTACCGTAATTTTTTTAATAATAATAATAGTTTTGGTTATTTCAAGGAGAACTAATTTGAACAGAGAATCTCCACTTTCGAAGAGGAAGCGAGAAAGATAAAATGTGTGGAAAGTGTTAGGAACGCAAAGCTATAGCAAGATGCGTTGATGTTCTTTAAAAATGACGAATTATTGGTGGGTGGAATACTAAGCCTTTACATCGATGTTTTACCGATGTTAGTTTAGCGCTTTGGCCAGGGTTACCTTTATACCAACGTTAAAATCAGGGGATTCCCTGAAAACCAGAGGTGTTGTTGTTCTCGACTAAAAGTAAGAGAGTAACTCTGTTCACTTGTACTGTTGCAATCGTATAAAATATGCAAGTAAAGGATATCTGATAGGATGCTGCCTGTTAGCATTGTAATAGTTATGTTTTTTGCTTATTTTCGACTCTTTCCTAAATTTTAAACATAGTTATGGAAAACGCAGCCTGGCAATTTGACAAAATTGACAAACAGTTTATAAAACATTTGATATTTTAAAGTTGAAAATTCAACGGGGAACTTTAAGGGTCGTCCCCAAGTTGCTGAGATTTTTTGTAGAATTTTCAACAAATTAGATATTGAACAGTTTAGAGAATACCCTGAATGTGTTCGCATTGTGCCTGTCGTGTCCTACTTTTCGCGCAGTGTAGTTGCCGGCTAGCCGTCGAATGTCCCAGGGAGGGGAAAAACCAAAAAAGTTACCTACGCAGCAATTTTTACAACGGAGTTTGGAACATCTTGACTGGCCCACACGGCTCTAATCGTAGTCCTTCGAGTGCCTCCCAACCATGAGTGCATTCCCTACCATCCCTCGGACACATCTCCCAACTCTGCTCTTTCGTTTTTTTTATACCTTTCTCAGTTTTCGAAACGGTTAGTTGTTGTTTCTTTATTTAATTTTTGTTGATAAATACAATATAGGCTCGAATACAAACTTGTGGCGCTCGGGGATAACTGGCCAATTGGATACCCATTCAGACTTATTCTCTCCGGAATATTCTACAAGTTTTACAATTTTAACTACACTCACATCAACAAGTATTTTTGTTTATCACTCATTGGCTAGGAACTTCACTAACTTAAATTAAGTTTCGCAAAAAAAACCCACTTCACCCGCTGTTTTTGCACTTTTTATACCCTTGCATATTCAGATTTTCCAAGCCTCTCTTCTCCAAAAGCCACTCAAATTTTTTGTATTTAAAACTTCGGTTCATTTGGGAGTTATCCGGCTTAAGGAACCAGTTCCATATTTGGACTCAGCTGCCCGACTCCCTGGACTCACGAGCTGTCGATAGTCGCTTACCGAAATTACTCCTATCGTTGTCTCGTCTAATGTAAACAACTTTGCCGAATTTGTGTTCTTTTGTAGTTTAGCACATAACAAGCTATGCCATAGTAGCAGACTTTATCTCGACAATAAAATACAATATATATAATGTAAGTATCAATCTCAAAGACGGCATCTCAAATTAATACAAGGCGATGAGTCGATTGTGGAAAAAATCGAGTGACCCGCAGCACAGCTACCTTCGATACTATCGATACTACAACCGATAACACAGCTCCCATGAAAAGCCAACTCAGCTGAAAGTGAACCCATTTTTATACACAAAAAATAGAAGCTGCAGCGAAATAAGTTACTTTCACCTGTCCACTGAGCCCCAAGACAATGCAAAATGCGGCTGGCCAACGAGAAAGCGAAAATGCAGCCCCAGCTGAGTGACTTGGCCCTGTTCGCGGCCCTGGCGATCTGCTGTCTTCCAACTTTGACGTGGGCCGCTCTCTCCGACAAGCGACTGTGCGCTGACCCGAAATGTGAACGTAAGTTGTAATCTTGGGCCAGACAACAAGACAACCTTGGACCCCTGATGGTTCCATGTCTTTTGAAATTGCATAACTAATGGGGCATTCGGATGGGTTTTTCCGCTTTCAGAAATCATCTCGACGGGCATTGCTAAGATCAGCTATGCTGCCGGCGGCGAGGGGCTGATATCCTTCAAGATCAACTCCCCAATCCGTGTCTTGTCCAAGAGCGCCGGCTCCAACAAGCAGCTGTGGGGCGTCGACATCAACGGGCGGCGCGGCTATGCCAACAAGGAGTTCATCATGGAGAAGAAGGTCCTGGTGCGGGATAAGGACCTTAAGTTCGAGGTACCAGTGCTGGGACCTGGCAGTCCACCAGACCAGACTGTGGAAACGCCGCTGCAGCCCGTGCTCAACGCCTCTGAGTTAGCCGATGACTTGGCAACGACCACAACGTCACCACTCGACGTTACCGTGGATTCAATAGTGGTGGAGCAGGACAAACTGAAGGATCAGCAGGTTCCTGATCCTACGGCTTCTTCCAAAGCCCCGGTGCAGCTGGTGGAAGGCACTGAGCTGCCCCTGGAGATAATCCCAGCTGTCACCGAGACCAACATTGTTCCAGAGAAGGCAGAGGAGCCTCAAGAAGCAACAAAATCTGAATCCGCCTCGGCAGCTGTTGACACGAAAGAGCCACAGGCGTCTGGTACTGAGCCCAGTAAACCGCAGGAGGGAGCTACGGAAGAGCTGCCTGCCGCCGGAGCTCAGAAGCCAAGTCCACTGCCGCAGGCCATCAACGCTGAACTTGAAGACACTGATGATTTTGACTACGGGGATGACGAGGCAGACGAAGACGACAACGACGACGATGACGACTTCAAACAAGGTACTGATGATAACAAATCGATCACAGAAAAAGCGAACGATAAGAAGTCAATTAACGAATCGATTGAACTGAGCCCGCTTTCGGTTGAGCAAAAGAACGCGACTGATCAGTTGGAGGGCGCAAAAATAGGGCCTGAAGAAAAGCAGGTGGATGTGAAGGTACCGTCGCAGGAAGTAGTAAAACCCTTGGTTCCAGCCGATCCTGAAGACATTTTACCCACTGAGCCTCTAAGCGAGGCGTCAACAGAAAAACAGGCGGAACTGAAGGAAGCTGTCCAGGCAGAACAGGATCCCATCGTGGATTCAAAGACCTTATATTCTCTGTCCGTGGGGAAAATCACTGAAAAGGTGCCTGAGTCACCACTTCCCATTGTTAAAGATGAAGTTAAGGAGGAAACAGCTACGCTTTCTCCTGAGATCCAAGCTGCGCCTGCAAAAGATAACATTGCTGACCCCGTTGTAGCTCAATCTGAGGAGGGACCAAAAGCGCATTCCGAGTCAGTGACCAGGTCAACTGCTCCTGCCATAGAAGAGCCTCCGCCAAGAGCGGAATCTGTTGGATTACCGCCTCTTTTCGAAAAGAACAACTTTGAGAATCCCAACGATTACTATAAGCAATTGCAAGAGCAGCAGCATAAGCAAAAATTAATTGATGAGGCGGAGCAAAAGAGGTTACAGGAAGAAGCGGATCAGCAAAAAAGGTTGCAAGAGGAAGCTGAGCAGCAGAAAAGGTTACAAGAGGAAGCAGAGCAGCAAAAGAGATTGCAGGAGGAATCAGAGCTGAAAAGATTACAAGAGGAAGAAGAGCAGCTAAAAAAGTTACAAGAGGAAGAAGAGCAGCAGAAAAGGTTACAAGCGGAGGCAGAGCAGCAGAAGGGATTGCAAGAGTTAGCAGAACAGCAGCAGCGATCAAGTGAGGAAGCAGAGCAGTCCAAAGACGTGTTCGATAACCCGAATGACTACTACAAAAACCAACAGACAGAGCATCACCATCATCAACCCACAGAAAGTGCCTTTAATTACGCATCAAGTGCAGAGCAAACCACTCCTACCCCGGATGATGAGTCCCCCCATGGAGTAGTCCACGAGGAGTCCACACAGGCATCTCCGACTGATTATGAACGCGCGGGAGTCGGATCCGTGGAGCCAGTAGCTCTGCCCGCCACAGCTAGTCCCACGTCTGAGGTGCCCATCAAAGAGGATGGCGTAGGCGGTGGTCTCTTTGCCACTATTGTGGACACCGTGAACAATTTCATCGGAAAGGAGCCACAGGCTGGCCCATCGGATACCAGCGATGAGCTGCACCGAATTCTCTATCCAGGCATGGCTGAGGTGGCATCATCTCAAAAGAAACCAGAAGGTAAGTCCGTCATAATGTTCACATTTGTCCCAGTGGGTAAATAATACTGTGTTGGTAAATCAATTTCACAAACAGCTGAGCAAACTCTTTAGTAAAAGAAGGCCAGCTCTGAAGCTTAAATACTTTTGCTTAACTTAAAAGATCTCTCCTAATTTATAAGAAACACTTAACACTTATTTCTTACTTTCTTCGTATTTTGTAGACCATGCTGCTGTCGAAGTGGATGGTTACTGTGCTCGGTTTCAAACCAACGATGAGCAGTGCCATCGGTCCATATCTCTTGATAACTTTGCAGAAGTAATGGCCGGGAAAATAGTGGATCACAGCCAACTTTTACTTTGTGTGATTATTGCGGCTGCTTCCTCCCTGTTCTTTATGTTTGGCTACTACTGCTTCTGCAATAGCAGCCGGGAGGGAGCCCTTCTCGCGAAACTGAACCACTTGGAGCGCAGTTTGCTGGCCTCCCACCAGGAGAACGTGATCATTACGCACGAGCTTACGACCGCGCGAACCAAGTTGGCCGGCATAGAGGACAACTCCTTTGGCTCCAACGACATGGTCGCTGACCTTAAGAAGCAGCTGGAATCGGAGCTTTATGAGAAGGCCAAGCTGCAGGAGCAAGTTAGCTCGCTGGAAAGGGTAGGTCCAAGAAATCAATCATTTGAGGTGCTATTATACAAGTCCTTTTCGTTACAAGGATCTGGATAACGCCGCTGAGGCTGGCTTGGAGCTGAATAAAATGCTGTCGGAGGTGCTGAGCAGCCAGAATGGCGATGAGGCCTTCATGAACACCGTTGATGAACTGCAGCGGCAGCTTAATGAGCAAGAAAGTGAGTATACGCCATATTCTCTCTTGAATATGACTATTTTGCTAAGAAGAGAATCTTACTATATTGCAATTTACTATACCAGAAATCATCATCGAGATCAACTCGAGTCTGGCGGAGAAGAGTCGCGAGAACAGCGAACTGCAATACTCCTTTACGGAGGCCACTACGCGCCTCACCAGCGAACTAAAGGCCTTGCAAGAGGACAACTACGAGTTGGATATAGAAAAGTCAAAGCTGCAATCACGTCTCGAGGAAATCCAGGCCGAGACCGAGTTGGAGTTGGCCAAGGCCCTGGAGGCACGCAATTACGAAATGCAAAAGTTACAAAACCAAATTCTCGATTTGACCGCCAAGTGGGAGCGGGAACACGGCGATCTGCAGACCAGTCTGGCGAAGATCGAAGCGCTCGAGGATTGCCTAAAGGCAGTCAAGAAGGATGCCAACTTCAATATCCAGGAACTGATCACCTCAGCGAAGACGCGCGGAGAGCTAAACGCAGCCCATAAAAAGTTCGTCGAGCTGCAGGCAAAGGTGGAGCAGGAAGTTGCCCATAGGCAGCGGCTGGAGAGCCAGCTGCAGCAGTCATGTTCAGATGTGGAGCAGCTGAAGCAGGACTTCAACCAATCAGAGCGCGACAAGTTGGAAGCCCAGACGCGCCTCGAAGTCCTGTCGGGTTACTTCCGCGAGAAGGAGAACGAGCTTAAGAAGTGGGTTGTCGAAAAGAGACTTATGTAAGAAATTTAATTCATTTTCTGTAACAATTTCAGAGAACTGAGTCTGCAGGAGACCAAATGGCTGCAACATCAGGGGGAGAATGCCAGCACAGTGGAGACCCAGACGCTTATGAAGAATGAAATTCAAACTCTCAAGTATGGAAACCAAACGGCCAAGTTGTAAGAACCATTTAAAAAGTATTCCATTCGCAGATCTCAGAACGATGAGCTGCGAGCCGAGATCGAGGCACAGATAGCCTCACACAAGGCCCAGATGGGCACGCTGGAGAACCGCGCTCATGAGTCCTGGCTGGCGGCGCGCCAGTCCGAGCGCCGTTGCGAAGAGGCGCTGGCCGAGGCCGCCGGCCTGAGGCGCAAGCTGACTACCATGGCCAGCGGAGGAGGCGTTGCCGGTGATCCTGGCGTCATGGAGGCCATCGTGGCCAACGGAGCGCCTGTCCTGGGCGCGGAATTGAAGACGGCTCCGTCGCCGCTTCCCTTGCCGGGTTCACCACTGCTGAACATGCCAAATCCACTGCCATTCCTGGCGGCACCCTTCTCTCCGTTCATGGGTCTGCCGCCGCCATTCCTGCCGCCCACTGCAGCGGGCGGGGCACGTCCTCCGCCTCTGGGACGCATGCGTTCGCCCCCGCCATCGAGCCGAGGCGATCGGGATCGAGACCGGTACTCGGACTACAGCGACTACGATGACTACGACGACGATGATGAGGACGAGAGGGGTGTGGACCGTCGCCGCCGGCACAGCGGAAGCTGGGGTCGCCGCCATCGTGACTCCTACAACCACTCGCCGCGCACATATCGCTCGCTATCCCCATCGGACAGTCGCTACAACTACAACGACACGGAGACGGACTTCAGTCCACCGCCGAGTCCTCCGCCAATTTTGTCGGGACGAAGCGCGAACTCGCGACCCTACAGCGAGGTCTGAGGGAAGGGGTTCTTCCGTGTAACCAAGTCCTACCAAGTATATTAGACTCAAAACTAGTTCAAATATATTTATTAATCATGATTATCGAAAGGTCGGGTCGGGGCGGGTTGGGTCGGCCTATCAAAGCGATTCCGCTAACAGGGATCTCAGGAGAATCCATCAACATCAACGACTAAGAAAACTCCTGACTGAATGGTGATTGATATCCAAGAAAATTCAAAGAAATTAAACAATTACAAAAACCCAAAGCCAAGCTGTTTTTATCTTGCAACGGGTGGAGAGAACCTTAATTTTATTAATCAATAATTATTATTTAATGAAGACTTCGGCATAGTATGGAGTAAGAACTGATTGTTAGATTTCTTCTGCAAGGCAAAATTTTGAATATATTTATAGTATATCCAAAAACAAGTAAATTTAATTAATAACTTTTTGGAAATAAATAGAAAATAATTATATTACAAATTTTATTAGCCTCTTTATTAAGCGAATATCTTTCAACTGATTTAATGTAATGTACTAAATAAGTACAACAACCGTACTAATAATTTTGCATCGCATCGGAATACAAGTTCTAAAGACGGAAGGTCAAGTAAATAACACAATTTTACATTCCAAAAATTAAAACCTAACCGCGGGTCACGTGTCTTGCTGTATAAATTCAAGCTCTATGCATTCGCCTGGCAATTGTGAATCAATACTATTCGTCGGATTGTAGGAAACTATAAGTTTTGGATGTTTAAAGTGCTGGGCAATCTGGGGTAGAAGATGAGCTTTAAAATACAGATTTGTCGTAATCAGTAATGAACGTACCAGAGCTTCTTTGGAAGTTTTATAAAAATGCATGATTAAGGGCTCCTTCCGCTGATTCAAGGCACGGCTCATGGTTGACTTGCTAAAGGCGAAGAAATCGTCGTACAGAACGTGGTTGGACATGCTGAAGATCCTGAGTCGGGGACAGGCAAGCACCACGTCCCATATACCGTCGGCATTTAACCAAATTCGAGAGTTCTCTAGATGCAGTTGCTCTAGGAGAGGAAAGCAGTTTATTATCGGGCGGAAGTCAACGGCGGCACAGCCTTCATCATCGACGAGGGTCAGGCAACGGAGGTTTTGGAACTTGGCCAACACCTCGGTTCGCATCATCCAGATATTGTCGCTGAAAGCAGCGGTCACCACATCCTGACCCCTTAGACGACCAATGTCCGATATCAGTTCGTCCATCTGCTCGAAGTTGTGCAGCAGGAGCTTTCTCAACTTTGGTAGGCGCAGTAGTTTGCTGGTGTTGTCAGTGCCCAGGTGGACGATGTCCAGCTCCAGCTCCTCCAGTTCCTGCAACGAACTGATGGCCCGCACATAGGCATCTTCCTCGGCTTTGTGCCATTGGATGCTCAGGGTCTGCAGCCGCAAGTTCTGGCAGATTTCCTCGAAGAACTGGGTGCTCAAGTACCAGCACAGCTGGAGATCAAGTCGGCGAAGATGCCTCCACCGACTGATGTACTGACCACTGCAGTTTCCGCTCAGACCAATGGCCTCCAGCAGGGGAAAGCACTTCACCAGAATGGCAATGTCGGCGTCACCCTCCAGCTCACTGCTCTCATCCCCCATGTAGGTCAGTTCCCGTGCGTTGGGAAAGGTGTGGCTCTCCCACCGTCCAAGTTGATCCATGTTCAAGTACCGGAGCGTGAGTTCCTCCACAGACAAGTGGATCGCCTCCAGGAACTCTTCCAGGACGTCGGGATTTCCCGCGAAGGTTTCCTGGTCCACGGAGTGATCTGTCTGGTGCCGCCAGGTGTACGAAAGGACCGATCTCAGGCGGGATGAGGGCTCCGAACTCTTCCATAGCTGCAGTTGCTCGTCCAGATTCAGGTACTCTACAATTTTACTAATCATCTGATATGGGAAGGTCTACTCTGGATTTGTAGGCCACTTACAGCAGACAGTCATCATTGAGAGTGTCTATGCACGCCATTCCAGGACAGGATTAGGATAACCGGCAGTATAGAAGGCCCTGTATTCCGATGAGTGGTATAAAGTTAAAGCTGTTGCTTCCTATGATGAAAACATACTATCAATTTGGACCGTAAAAGCTTTGGGTTATCGACTATCGAATCCAAAATTGTGGCCCGTTAGGGGTATTCGCCTAATTCTACGGTAGCTTTACCAACAGGTCATACTAAGTCATATTACAAGATGTATGACAGACATGGGTTATGTAGATCTGATCTTGATAAACTTAAAGCGGTATTATAACTCTAGGTGGTAGTACTAACCTACATCCGATCAAAAGCATAACGTTCCCAATACCCTAATGCAAAATTCATGTATCTCATATAGGAAGCTTGCAACATAACCTCCTTATAAAATTCTTGGTAAAACATGGTTAATTTAATTAATAGAGTACAATTTATTAACAAAACTAAAAACATATATTTATAATAGGTGTCTATTTTAACGAATATGCATAGTGTTCTCCTGAAAATGTCACAGATCACATATTCTGGCGCTTTGTGGTTATGGCTCACCAGTTTTCCACAAACCTCCCGAGGGATTTTATATATTGGATAATCTACAACTCGATATGTTTGGAATTGCGACTGCCTGCTTTTCCAGATAAGATTAAGGTATCTGCGCAGTTGACATTGATTAGTTAGTGCTGGTGGGCTTCAGTCGATTTCCAGTTTTCGAAAGGACCCCACAGCCCCAAAGGAGGATCGATGATTCTTCCGGACACTATCCCCAAACTCGCGCAACTTGTTATTCGCGCCAAAACTTTGGGACTCCTGAAAGTAGGGTCCATAACTGGTGAGTTTCGCCTCCATGGTGTGGCTTATGTCCTGCATGCTGCCCCTTGTTCCTCCGTACTCCTTAGGTAGGTATTCACGGCGCACTATGTCGAATATAGCCGCCGGGTCGGAGCTCACCGAGATCTAAAGTAGAATTGTTTATAGTTCAAATGGGAGGGGATCTTAAGGTGTGTTTGTACCCACCCGGCTCTTGATTTTGGCCGGGAAAAAGGATCTTAGCGAGTTGAACCCAGTTTCGAAGGCCGCAGGAACATTGATAAAGTGAATGCCCTTCTGGCGCGTCGGCATGGCCTCATCCGCATAGGAGGAAAACTTGCTCAGCAACTGCGGCTGGAGGGCGAAGAGGTGGGTTCCCGTAACCCCCGACATATCCATAATCTCCACATAACCGCTGACTGTGGCATTATCGTCCTCGAACATCATGATCTCACCGAACATGGAACCTACGCGTATTATGTCCTGGAACTTGTATTTGCTGGTGTCGTAGGAACCAGCCCGAATGATGGTCACGCGAGGTCCCGGATCGTCCGCATCCATGGGAATTTGGAGGAGAACTCTGTAAGGGATGTGGGTAATAACAAATAACCTGAGACTCTGTCGAAAGGACACCTACCCCATCCTTATTATATCTAGGACCTGCGGGTCGGTGGCCAGTCGACGGTCATTGAAGACCTCGGGAATGGATCCCTGTAGCGTATAGAACCGATCAAACTTCTCTTTGGCTCGCTCCAGACTGAACTTGGTCCCGCGCAGAAAGGCGAGCAGGAACTGGTCGTCGGTGCAGGCCCGCAGATGCGGTTGCTTCAAGACCCATTCTCGCAGAGCCTCGATGTCCTGGGACACCCGCTGGGGCACCTCGTTCAACTCCCTGATGCATATGTCTTGGAGGGCGGGCTTAAGAGGTCGCACCAAACTCATTTTCTAAAGGGAATCAATTTTTTGAATAATCCCCTTCGATAGTTGACCCTCTGAAATGGTAAAAATCGTTATTCTTCAGCGTCACCCCTCCCCACATAGGCAAATTACCTTTGGATAATTACTTCCCAGCCGCGGTTTAGACTGTTCCAAGTTAATCCACCGCTGGAAAATCGGATTGCGTGCATATGTTTACCGTTTGAAAATACCTCGCCGACTGCCGAAATGATATACGAGTAACATGTGGAATCAACGTACTTTTCCCTGATCATAAGCCGATTTAACAATGCACGAAGACATTTGTGGACAGGGTGGTGGTGGTCGTGGAGGTGGTTGGTTTGGGGGCCTTCGGTGCGAGGTGCTTTGGTGGGTGGTTGGTACCAGTAGCAGGCTGGCGCTTGCAGTATTCCAGTCGGTTCACTTCGTTATGGGTCGCTTTGCGATTGATTGTCTTAATTGGCTTTGGATTTATTTTTTGAGTGCAAGCGGCTGCGGTTTTTGCTGGCCCAGATATGAGCTGTTAAACAAATCCCATTGATAAAGAAGGTTAATCGAGTGCAATTACTTAACGAGAAGCGGATTGATAACGTTCTTCGCTCGCTCGAAGCGAACTCACAATCTTTAAAGTCAATAAGGAAATACAGAACGTTAATTATGTACTGTTATTAAATAATACAGCTGTATAATACATCATGCAAAAAATCCTTCTGAAGAGCATGTGAATCAAAGTGATCAAGGAAATGGAGAGACAATTGAAACGAAAAAATGGATACCCTCTGAGAACTTCATAAGCTAGCTATGTATACCGTTCCATTCGCTCACCCCCACTATGATACCTAATCAACATCTAGGTTTTTAAAAACATTTAAAATCAGGTGTGGACTTCATTCCATTTTAAGAATAAAGCTTATTGGAGTAAGCTTTAATTGTACATATATCGTACGTT
Source organism: Drosophila biarmipes (assembly GCF_025231255.1). Classification (NCBI taxonomy): domain Eukaryota; kingdom Metazoa; phylum Arthropoda; class Insecta; order Diptera; family Drosophilidae; genus Drosophila; species Drosophila biarmipes. The sequence continues at coordinate 19,240,902 of NC_066612.1, forward strand.
CCTTCGCAATTCTACAAGTACTAGTACTAATACCATGATTCATCATAAACTATATGTTAAAGGAGCGGATACAGAACCAGATTGTTTTTGAAAATAACGATCTGCCGCCCAAGGCAATACCGTCATTTTGCCTTAAGGCATTTTTAGTGCTTTTGTGTGCTGACCCCCAACGGGCACACTGTGACCAGTCAGATTTTCAAGGGAAAACATCTGACAGTAAATCCAATATTTTCCCGATGACGAGCGTCGAGGATAACCCGTTCGCCGCTCTGCTCCAGGAGGGCACCAATGCCGAAGGCGTGTCCCACAAGCTGGTCGAGGAGGTGCTCCTGTTCACGCTGAACAAGGCGTCCTCCGCAGCTGGCCTATGCCTGGCGGACGTGGTAGTGGACACCAGCGAGGAAACGTTGGGCGAGGACCTGGTGGCACACGCCCTCTTCGAGCGCCTGATGCTGGGCGAGACCGGCCAGTATGCAGTGGGCAACGCCAGTGCGGAGGCCTTGGAACCACGGGCCATGTGCTATTTGCGCGGAGCCTTTGCCCGATGCGAACGGATCCAGGCCGAGCGGAAAACCGACTGCTCCAAGGTCCTGGCACTGATCCTGAACAATGCCAGCACCTGCATGCGCCAGCCTGATCTCTTCGCCCCGCAATCCTTCTCTGCCCAGTGGCTGGAGATGTTCGAGGAGGCCGACGAGCACGACACCAGCACCCAGGAGTTCCTGGTCCGCGTCGCCTGCAAAGTGGTGGAGGAGGACGAACCGATCGAGGCCCTGGGCGCCCTCAAGGCCATCTTCTACCCGATGCTCACTGATCTGCAGAAGCTCATTGCGAAGGAGAACCTGATAACGGTCAAGAAGAACGTCTTCTGGATCCTGGGATTCTTCGTGCGCGATAAGCGAGCGGCTGTCCTGGGGGAGCTCCTCATTGACTTCACCACTCCCAATCCAAAAGCCAAGGGTGAGGCTTCTGGTTTTTAAATAATTGGATCACGTTTATTTTTATCCAATTTTCTATGTGAACTACATTTTTTGTTTGATTTATTACAGGTGGCGAATACATGGACACTTTGCTGGGCAGTCTGCTGTGCATCTCAATCTTGCCCAAGACCCAAACGGCCAAGTACGAGTTTTTCCAAGAGCTATCACTAAACCAAACGGACGCTGCCCTGTGGGGGGTTTTATCCCATCACCAGCAGTCGATTTTCCTGCTCGTCAAGCAGTTGCTCGTCCTCTCACCTGAAACCAAGAAAAAGACACTTCAATGGCTGGCCAATTGCCTGGATGCAAATGTGTCGCGCGGTCACTTGTGGAGCAGCATCAATCTCAACTTGGAGCAAACGGTCCACAGCACGGCCAGCGATGCCTTCATGACCAGCCTGTCTGCTGTTCTCACTCGACTTTGTGCTCCCCTTTGCTTGCCCTCGTTAAAGGTATTTATAACTTAATTATTAAACCAAGTCGTAACCTATTAACACCTGTTAAACTCCTCGCTGCAGGTTCTTCTGGTTGACCCTACTTATTGTGCTGTGCCGGACAAGGATCGCCAAGCGAAGGGCGTTAGCCTGCTAAAGGCCCACGACGAGACCTGTCTGCTTCCCACTGAAGAAGGTGAAGAGCGTTTGACTGCTGAGAAGTACAATTTCGTAACGGAGATCTTCTACATGACGCACAAGTGCTTTGAACTTGCCAATCGTCCCTGCATTGAACGTCTCACTCGCGTTATGCGCGAACTGCAAAACACCCAGACAGCCTACGGGGAGGTTTTAAACAGCGATCCCAACAACGAGCTGACGAAGAACCTGTTTCGCATGATGCTGGAACAGATGCAGCAGGTGCTGTGCATCAAGAACACGCTTTCTGAGCCCACAAATGACACGGCTTTGCTGAAGTTCTTCGAGGCTTCGGCGATCTGGCTGACGGAGGTGGCCATGCTGCCACGTGAGACTTATGAGCAGTGTCTGGACAAGCGGGACTTTTCCCCACAGCTGCATCGCAACCTGGAGCTGCTCTCGGACACGCCACCCTTTGTGGCGCCTTATATGCAATCCGTGCCAGAGGGCATTATCGACAACATTTCGGCGTACTTGAATTTCTGCCGGCGACTCAACGGCGATCAATACATCCATATTTACTTTTCCGCCCATGATGCGTTCTTCAAGATGATACTGCTATTCATGGGCAGCTCGGGGCTAGTAAAGAATCCTCATCTTCGTGCCAAACTAGCCGAGGCCCTGGAATTTCTACTACCCACACAGATTCTCGGAAGCAATCGCCAGACTTTCGTCACACATGTGTTCGACAACCATTCGGATCGGTTGAAAGTGGTTCGCAGTCTGCTAAACGTGTTTGTAAGCATCGAGATGACTGGACAGTCCGTGCAGTTCGAGCAGAAATTTAACTACCGCCGGCCCATGTATGCTATAATGGAGTTTCTGTGGACTAAGCCGGAGCACGTGCAGTGCTTCCGGGACCTGGCTACCGAAGCGGAGCAAAATATGGAGGCCATCGAGCCGCCCATCTTTCTGCGTTTCATCAATTTGCTTATCAATGATGCCATCTTTCTACTGGACGAGTCCTTGTCCAATCTGGAGCAGATCAAACAGCTGCAGCAAGCCCAGGACAATGGTGAGTGGAATGCGCTGTCGCACAATGAACGCCAGCAGCAGGTGTCCAACCTCCAACACTTGGGAATGCTGGCGCGCTTCGACAACATTCTCGGAAGGGACACTATTAACATCCTGAAGCTCCTGACCACGGAGATCAAGAGCATTTTTTGCCATAACAGTATGGTAGATCGTATGGCATCCATGCTGAACTACTTCTTGCTAAATTTAGTTGGCCCGAAAAAGGAGCGCTTCAAGGTTAAGGACAAGAAGGAATACGAGTTCGATCCGGCTCAGACTGTGCTGGAGATCTCTCACATCTACATAAATTTGAGTGCTGACGACACCTTCTGTTTGGCGGTGTCGCAAGATGGTCGCTCCTACAGTGAACAGCTTTTCGGCTACGCCGAGAACATCCTAGTCCGGATCGGAGGAGGCCAACTGATTGGCGACTTGTCCGAGTTCGCCGTGAAGGTGGCGCGTATGGGAACTCAGTATAAGGAGGAACAGGAACTGCTGGCCGATGCGCCGGAGGAGTACCTGGATCCGATTATTTCCACGCTGATGACGGATCCTGTCGTGCTGCCCAGCTCCAAGGTTACCGTGGATCGTTCCACCATCGCCCGACATCTGCTAAGCGATCAGACCGATCCCTTCAATCGCGAACCGCTCACCATGGACAAGGTTAAGTCCAACGAGGCTCTGAAGCTGGAGATCGAGCAGTGGATCCAGGGCAAGCGCGAGGCGGCCCGCTCCAAGAGTTGAGGGAGCATAGCAGGCGCATCTGCGGGCGCAGCTGCCCAACCAAAGAGTTAACTCCACGGGATAACGGATCAGGCAATAGTCAATGTTTTTTGTTCATAAGAATTCCAGTCGTACATAATTTTGTGTGTATGTTCAATCCTTGTACAGTTAGTGGTTTTTGAGGTTTATGCTTAATATATTTTCCTTAATGGTCGAATAAATGTTTCTATATTGTCAAGCTGTAATTATCAGTAATAGTAAGTAAGCTTTACTTTATATATCTTGAGGTACAATAACTATAGGTACATAAAAACCATGTATTTGGGAAAGCAGTTCCTTTATTGATGATACTATTTCATAATCCCTGTTCCTAAATGGCGTCTCCCTCTCCACTGATGTTTTCTGGAGGACCTGATTCACTGCCCTCCATGTCTCGATCTACAAACTCGCGGAAGCGTTGCAGGTATCGACGACCTGATAAATACCACAGTGCCTCGGAATAGCTTCTTGGCAGGACCTCGGGAACCTCTTGTCTGCACGAATAGGTCAGGTGCAGAGTGTTGCTGTGGAACTGCGTGAAGGATTTGCCATCGATCGCGTCCACCACGGTCATCAACTGAACGTAATTGTCCTGGGTGTAGACCACATAGGCTTTTAGCTTCATGTAGCTGTGCACGGGAATCGGATGGGGGAAGGTAACGTCCGATATGAACTCGATTACGGGATAGCCGTTGGAGAAGAGACTGGCCGTAATGAACGCTATCTCGATGCCTTTGCGGATGATGAAGCCCCCGAAAATGGTATTTGCTTCGTTGCGATGCTCCGGAAACGGATGCAGCAAGGTTCTGCGGTGCCACTTGGACATCCAGCGGCAATTCGGAGGCAGGGCAGTCATATCCGTGGGTGTGGGACCCTCGATGCCCTTGGTCCGGGTGAACACCTCATACATGATCTGCTCCTCCTCCTTCGAAGGCTTTCGATTGGACTCCAAGTGGGGCAAATTACCCTCACGCCGCTTTTGCCGCTCCAGAGCCTCCTGGTATAAGCATTCCTCCAGCTCATTGGCCGGGGTCAAGGGATTCACTGGAGCCGGACCAGAGTTGGTAGCATCTCGAGCGGCTATCATAAAGATGGCCTTTGCCAGAAGCTTTCCGCTTTGCCTCACATATGCCATGATCTCCAGGGAGCTATTGCCCGACCATGAAACGTGACCGGAGAGAGAGACATCCACATCTGCCTTGAACTTCTCGACCAAGAAGTGGCCGTGGTCCACCAGCAGGGTGACAAAAGTGTACGGCAGTGGAACCCCTTTTGGCAGCTTGGGCAGATGGACATGACGATGGCAGATCCACACTGCAAGGAGTAAATAGGTCCTTCACATAAATGTTCACAAATTTCTTGGGATTGTATGCCTTACCGGCAAGCAGATCTAGTTCCTCCATTATCCGGCCCATGCGCAACAAGCCGCGACCGTAAACAAAGCGCTCCCGCATCAGGGCATCGGATTCCAGGAGTATGTTGGCGGTCGTTTGCGAGTCTATCATGGAGCGACCCGGCAAGTCGCTGCGATCTGGCTGGAACTTAAGTAGCCCTTCCCGACACTTCGGGATGGCGTGATAGCCTCCCTCCACGCCGATGTGCTCCCTGATTTTCTTGGCCACTGTGCTTAGGATTGGGATTGCGATTATTGGACGAGAATGGGGGAACTGCCTTGCTGGTTACCGTCGTCCATGGTGCCCGAGCAGTGTCCGGAATCCAGTTGCTCCCGACCACATTCCACGGACCGGTGGCGTAGGGCTCCCAGTTGTGGGCACAGCCGGCGCACCTCGATAGCCCTCCGAAGAATCGGTCGCAGAAACATTATGATTTCCCCAACTATGTGATAGGTAATAGAACTAGAACTTTTTCACAACTTGTAGCGCAACAATATACAAATGTCAAGTATCCAAATAAAATAAATTAAGTATATCGAATACTAAAGAAAATGATAAGCCTTGACCTATTAAAGATTATTTTAAAACCATTATTAATCATTCCTATTATGTATCATACAATAAAAATTAAAGATACCTACACATAAGTGTCTTAATATACATATATAATAAAGTTTAAAAAAATAACAAAAATTTAAGTTAGAAAAATGAAATAGTCGTCATCAGTTTGCATTGAGGATCCAAATGGATTCGGCAATTCCTGCACGAAAAATTCAAGAAGTTTGGTAGAACACTAACATAAATAAGTGAGCTTTCTTAAAATGCTTTACAAATATTGTTGTGCACCGCAAAACATATTTTATTGCTGAATGTAAAATATCCTGGAACCCCTTGACTACTTTTCAAGATAAAACAGAGTCGTGGGGCACATTATTCAACGCTGCGATATTGCTTCTATGACTTAAACTATTTTTGAATATAACGTAATTGTCAACATTACTCTGCTAAAAGCCCCTCATTTCCAAGTCCGCTCCTGTTAAAAAGCATCTGTGGCATTTTATCACTGCCCGCGTACGGTAACACTACAGTTTCATACGGTTTGTTTCCATATGAACCGACTGTTTTTTTTTATCCGAGGTGAAGTGCAGAAAAATGGTTAAAGCTCCTTTTTAACCAATATATTTTAAACAACGGCCGTGCATCCAATAACTACCCGAGAGGAGGTCAGCCACTCACCCGACGCCGCCTGAGCGTGGTCGTCCTGCTCCGAGCACCACCAGCACCCCCAACCCCAGTGCTCCGCTCCTGGGTGCGCGAATCAATTACAGCGACGTCGTAACGCGAAAATCGATTTCGGTTGCGGGCGCAGGCTGAATCACCAGAAATTATGTCCCACTGCGATGTGGACACGGAAGTAGAGATGCCATCGCCCAGCCGGATGAAGGACGCTGCCGTCCTCCGGCAGGTGCGCACATCCTGGAGCAGCGTGCTCCTCCTGGCCGCAGTGACCCTGAGCGTCCTCGCCTCCGGATGCCATGCCACGGACACGGACATCGCTCTGGACGCGAAGGCCACGCTGAACCACCGCATCCAGAGCCTGGATCTGCTCGTCTTCGTGTTCCTGCTGGCGCTCACGGTCCTCACCATATGGCTGTTTAAGCACCATCGCGTCTCCTGGCTCCACGAGACCGGACTGGCCGTCATATACGGTACGTTGGATACAGGGGATCCTAGCGGGCATCACATATTCCCCATCTATTCTGATGGCCCATGAAGCTTACATATTTATTTTGAATGGGGTATACGTATGTAAAGCTTACAATATGTTAGATTGCTTATACGTCTGTTGTCGTATTTTAGGAACCGACTGAAACTTTTAGATGTTTTATTTTCTATCTTTTTATCATGCATCTGCACAGGGAATAATGATTATATTACTGTGCCAAAAGTGCTGCTTTTAAGATAACATGTTTTACGTTCATTGTTGTTGAAGGCATCAAATGTGTGCTATAAACCGTCTAACTAATCTCTAATGGCCTGGTGGATAGCGTAGGTAGTCACTACTACCCATATATAAGATATCTTTTGTTCGCAGCACCCTTTTTTTCTGTTGTTTCCCAAACTCAAAGCTCCTCGTTTATCGGTCACCTGTCCTATTGTAGACCTGCCATTTTCATTGTCACCTCTTTCTTATTCGGAATTACGCTTTTGTGTACGCCAGCCGTGACATTTCGTGCGAGCGTTTAGGGGCAGTGAAAGCCACCCTGGGCAGACAGAGATGTAAAGTAAATAACATTGAAGAACCCACCTGCACGCAACGACATCAGAGCTTATGGCCCAAAGACATTGTACACGAGACCTCGTCGTGCTTAGTCAGCCATTATCGTTGGGGTTTTCCTAGCAGACTACATTTTCACCACTCGTCATGATCGCGCCAGTCCGCTGAGTACTTGTTATTCTAACATTTTTATATATACATATGTGAGCAGCAATAAAAGAGCAAACAAGATTTCTTCCTGACTAATTGAAGCTAATGAAACAATTCAATAAAACAGGTTAGCCTGGGCATTGATGAACCCCCAGCTCGGGCGTAAATTGGGATGATGATTAGCATTCCCCAACAGAGATGAAAGCTTATGAGCAGCTCGATTGATAAGCCCCAAGATCTGTTCATTACAACAGGCGGAAAAAATCAAGGAAAATAAAAACCCTCTAAATCACTTGTTGAGTTGTTTGTTTTTTCTTTGATAGGGTTTGACTAAGCATATTTCTTATCGCTGCGGTTCTACATATTAGTCACGCTCTCGCTTTTGCGATAGGTCAGGCAGAGTGGAATTTAAAAATGTGAACATTGCTATGAAGAAACTGAAATATTCCAAGTTCCAATATTATTATTAATAATATAATAAACAAATTTTTTTCATTTGAATATGTGATATTCTAAAGAGAACTTTATCTTTTTTTACCTTTATCTCAGGTATTTAATTATTCATTTTTGTACGGAATTTTAATTAAAAATCCTTTACAGGCTTGATTGTTGGAGCCATTATACGGTATGCGGGCACCTCCGCCACCCTTGTCCACATGCAGGTGGAGCCCCAAGGTGTTCCGACGTACACCGATAAGTTGCCGCCCGATACGCTCTGGTTTAAGGTGAGTCATTAAGAAACAGAACAACGTCGAGGCTAATGGAATTGTTGTCTTTACTTTAGTACCCGGTTAACCAAACAAATGGAACCAAACTGCCGGAGGGAATCAAGACATACGCCTACGTGTTTCGGGGGCAGGTCCACGATGTAGATGAGAACGAAATCGATCTTAAGGCCACCTTTGATCCGGAGGTGTTCTTCAACATTATACTACCCCCAATCATCTTTTACGCGGGTTACAGTTTAAAGAAGGTCGGTTGCTTACTATCTTTTAAAACATTTACTGAGTTTTGCCTTCCCAGAAATACTTCTTTCGCAACCTGGGTGCCATCCTGACGTTTGCCATTGTGGGCACCACCTTGTCGGCCTTCCTGATCGGCGGCTTCATGTACGGTTGTGTGAAACTGATGCCAAAGTACTTGAGCAGCAGTTTCACATTCCTGGACACTCTATACTTTGGAGCCCTGATATCGCCCACAGATCCGCTCACCATTCTAGCCATATTCAACGATCTGCGAGTCGACGTAAACCTATATGCGCTAGTCTTGGGCGAATCTGTGCTCAACGATGCCGTGGCCATTGTCCTAAGCGGGTGTGTGTCTTTTACATTCATCTATTTCCATTCATTGGTATTAACAAGTGCCGATTTTTTTGCAGAGCCATTCAAAACTATGGAGAACATTACTCGAACACGGGGGAATTCGAAACCTCAGCTTTCCTGCGCTCGTTAAGCGACTTCTTTTCCATCTTTCTGCTGTCCCTGATGATTGGCGCCGCCATGGGCTGCTTGACAGCATTGATATCCTTTTCAAAACTCATTTACTCTTTTGTTTGAGTGCCAAACTAGGTGTTTAACTTCCTTAACTCCTGCCACACATGACCAAATTTACGCGGGTTCGTGATTTTCCCCTACTAGAGTCGGCGCTGTTCGTGCTGATGAGCTACAGCACCTTCCTGCTGGCGGAGGCCACAGAACTTACTGGCGTGGTGGCCGTGCTTTTCTGCGGCATCTGCCAGGCCCACTACACCTACAACAATCTGTCGGAGGACTCGCGCCAAAGGACCAAACAGATCTTCGAGCTGCTGAACTTTTTGGCCGAGAATTTTATATTTTCCTATATTGGCGTTTCCATGTTTACCTTCCCCAAACATCATTTCGACGCGGGATTCATCATAACAGCTTTCGTAAGTTTAATTAATGGACATCAAATTCAAAAGGTTTCCCTTTAAACAAGGAATACTTTTTTTACAGATCTGCGCCGCCATAGGTCGTGCCGTGAATGTGTATCCCTTATCCTGGCTGCTGAACATCAAGAGAAAACCCAAAATCTCCTCAAACTTTCAGCACATGCTCTTCTTTGCAGGCAAGTGTTATGGTGTACCTCTTAGAGGATATTTTGTTGAGAGTGCATATTTCTTACAGGACTTCGTGGAGCCATGTCCTTTGCCTTGGCCATCCGAAATACCGTGTCGGATGCGCGACAGACTATGCTGACCGCCACATCGCTGATTGTCATCTTTACGGTCGTAATCCAGGGTGGGGCAGCCAATTTTCTGCTAAATTGGTTGAAAATACCGTGAGTACATGGCATATACTTAAAAGCTTCCGCGTTTACTATCAAAAAATCTACCTCAATTGCAGTGTTGGCGTTGACGATGAGACTGAACAATTAAATAATTACCAAGTGCACAGTGTGAGTATGTCACGTATATCACTTACGTGCTTTTAGACTGCTTTCTATAAGGCTTTTGGCTATTAGAGGCTTATTGAGTCTAAGTAGAATTAATAAAGATTGAAGTTCTTGAAACCATGATTGCAAGTACCAAGTTCTTTCTTACATTCTTTTAAAGGAATAATTTGTAACTCATGATTTTTGTTATTTATACATTTCTACGCACTTCACAACATTAAACCATCTGCTAAAAAGGTTTACAATTCAATGGACAATTCACATCCGCAGACGGTAGGTTTTGGCAATGATCATACAATACATGTCCGTTTTGTTGGAATTTATTTTATAATTTTACCTTGCCTTTACCATATTTATTATACATAAAGTTGACAGGTTTTTTATAAGCATACTTGATTTTTTTTACTATGTTGTTTTTAGTTTTTTTTTTTACTCCCATTGAACGTAGAGCTATATAACTTAATTGAACCCTGTGTTAGTCCGATGGTTATTTACAGGATGTGGAGAACGGCGGCGGAGGACGCGGCAAGTTGCGTTTGTCCGGCGGCACGGAGTCCAATTTGGACACGCCGGTGGATGGGTCGAATGGCAGCTTGGGCGGCACAAGCGGCGGACGACGTCGCAACAGCCATGAGAAGGCCATTCTGGCCAGGATCTGGGGGAACTTTGATACCAAGTGAGATAAAAGATATGGCCCAGAGTGCTCAGTTCTCTTACAAATTATTTTGTTTCTAAGATACATGAAGCCCTTGCTGACGCACTCCAGACCCACTCTTCTAGAGACCTTGCCCGTTTGCTGCAATCCCATTGCCCGGCTGCTCACCACCACGCAGCAGCTCACCCAGGTGAGTTGGCCAGTCCACTGACCAGTTGAAAGAAAAGTGATCGAGTGCAATTCGTTTTAGGATGGAAGCGAGTTCAGGCGCGTGGACTCGGACTCGGATATCTGCATAGACAACGATACCGGGAATGGTCCTAGCCAGGATGCGGGACCCGGAGCGGGGCCGGGCGTGGGGCGGCGGAACTCCCTGAGTCGCGTAAGTATCAAGTACACCGGCGATAACCACCATCTACTTGCTAGCTACCGAAATATTGAATAACCGAATGAGCGAGCACCCCAACCACCAAAGACTTATCCTAGGCGTAGCAAGCTGGCCACTAACACACGAAACGAAAAACCTCAACTAAACCAAAAAAGTTACTTAGACACTTTGACAAAGTAGACAGATTGTTACTTAAATTGGCCATAAGATTAACAACCATGAAAATGTGATTTTTGTTTAACGATGTTTTGTTTTTGTATAATTTAAATGTTTATTTTGAGGTGCGAGAGGCAAAGGATCTATTATGTGCACCTACTTTCAATATTGTTGATTAAATGTTTAAGTTGATGCGGCGGCAAGCGATTTCTAGTCTACGATTGTAACACCTATGTAATATTTATTTGACTGTTAACTACTACTAAATGCATGCTTACCAAATATACCTATATAACCGAAAATGTAACACTCTCTCAGCGATGATATTAATTTATTTATTCATTTCTGCGGCATCTTTCTTTCTTTCTGTCTTTCCTTCGACCAATCAATCATCTAACAAACTCATGCGGACTAATTATCTATTTAACTTTGGTTGCTCCAACAAAAACAACAATAACAACTACTCCAACAATCAACTGCATTCATCCCGAAAAAACCTTAAATTCTAACAATTGGCAATGCCCAAACGAAAGTCTGTCCAATTGGGCGAGGCCAATCATCAGTTTGCCAATGAACTCAGCCTGGTTACTAATAATTTCATGTAATCGTTTCTGGTTGGGAAGTCAAGAGATCGAGCCAGCTAATTATGTGCTTTATTTACTTACTATTTATAATGTTTTCGTTTGTTTTTGTCTACTTTTCCTTGGTAAAACAATGTTGTAAACGAAGCACAGACGGAGACCACCCAGACATGATAAACTAAGTCCAGAGTCAGTTAGTCCAGTCGTTGAATTGATTAACAGATTAACAAACGCTTCTTAAGGCACAGCAGTTCGTTTGTATTGTTCACTTTTAATTTGTGTATTTTTCCTCATAATCTGATTTCTTAGATTCTAACACGCGACTAACCATGTAAGTACAAATTAAATTGCAATTGATTTCCTCATTTCCTTATCGCCTATTGTACATAAATACGTATTAAATTCAAAAAAAGCAACCATTCATTTGCTATAATTTATATACTGCCATAATGTTTTGATTTCTTCTAAATATTTTCATTATTTCTTTTAGGTTAGAGGCGAGCATCGAAATGTTTACATATAAGTTATAGTTATTTTATTTTCCTTTGTTATTTATTTAATTGGTCTCATGTAAAATGGAAAGTGTGAAATCTGTACAAATTAGGTTATTACTCCTTAGTTTTCCCTCGTTTACGATATGTGATTCGGAACTCTAGTTATAAACATAAATTACAATTATCGAGTTTATCAATTAATTTAAAAACCGTAAGGGCACTTAAGCTGAAAAGGCTGCCTATCATCGAGCTGACACACACGAATACCACACCTTATGACACCATAAAATATTACATGCATATAAGCCTCTTTTATTATACTTTTGTCAACCCCTTGCGTCCTTGCAGTTAAACTAGTTTGGCCAAAACCTATAAATATCTGCATATAAATAAGCCTAAATAAATAATGGCCGAGTGAAAATTTATACGATTACTTATAGACATATTTCCTCTCTCTTATTTATCCGACATCGCAAAATTGCAAACAATTTTATAATATTCGCCTGAAACCACAAACAATTTGTATTCAGATGGAGATTCTGGAGCATGTTCAAAGTCCGGTGTCGACGAGAATCAGACTCTTAGGATTTTATGGAAAAAAGTTATAAAACAAAGACAGAAGTAATCGGATTTAATTTTTGATGTATTTTACACAGTATGAACTTATAGCTTTTTCGTTTTAAGCAAGTTAGTGTAAATATATCGTTTTCAATACTGAACTAAATATATGTATAATCGGTTTATTTTTAAAGTTTAAATGTCGATCGATTTGGCGATCTATTAATTTTTCCCCATATTAACTAAGATACAGTTTCTTACTACATACATACGCTGTATTTAAATTAAAGCGAAGCTCTCTGAAGATATTAATTGTTGTGCTGTTAATTTTTAAGTCTAAACAAGAATAAAAAAAAATAAAAAGCAAAATTGTTTTTATTATGATGGTAATTAATTTAATCCATTTAAAGCTTTTTTATATTTGTATCCTTTAGCATAAGATTTTTTATTCCATTTCCAAATTAGTAATATTACTCCTTTTTGAACAATAAAGTTTGTATCAAAACTCAATTATATTTGAAAGCATTGATATTCAAAAACAGCGCCGCAGTGTGACCGAATTTCGCCAGTAGGTGTTCCACGGCACTGCTGCTCTGGGCACACTGCGTCGGCGCGCATTTATTCTTGCACTCAGGAGTTGCTTTGAAATTGCTATTATCATCCAATAATACTCAACATGGAGGTGGTGAAGCGCGGCTTCCTCCGCGCCTGCAAGAACCACAGCTATCTGAGCTACGAGCTGATCGACAAGATCCTGGCACCGCTGTGCGCCCGCCACAAAGTACCAGTCCCCTCCAGCAAGGAGGCCATCAAGGCGCTTGTGAGCGAAATAAACGACACCATTAGCGACATGGGGCAGTCGCTTGTCTTCATCAAGTATCCGATCAAGGCCGAGGAGTACCTGGTGTACGCCAAGACGGACGCCACGCCCGACAACGTGGCCAACACCGGATTGTCGCCCGACGACTGCCAGTACTTCTCCAAGCTGCTGGACAAGATCGCCTCCGAGGAGGACTGCCACATTCCCTGGAATGCCGCCTACAACGAGCTTGGTTCGCAGACCACATCGAAGCCACTGAAGAAGAGCCGCATGCAGGAACTGCTCCACATTTGGACTGAAATGGGCTACTTTATGGAGCTGGACGAGAGAATCTACCTGGGGCCGCGCAGCCTCGTCGAGCTGAGCTTCTACCTGGCCTCCAATCACGGGGAGCACATCAAAAACTGCATGCTCTGCAAGTGCCTGGTGCTGTGGGACATCCGCTGCGGATCCTGCAACATCCAGTTTCACCGCGAGTGCATCAACACCTACCTCCAGCGACGCGACATTTGCCCGTCCTGCGGCAACCTGTGGACAACGCCTTTGAGGCGTTCCACCAGCCAATCTAGATAATGGCCCTTAACCTTTTTTTATCGGTATAAGATTAATAATAAGCAAACTTTTTCAATGAGTTCTACTATGCGTAAACTATTTTCAAGGCTTCAAAGTATTATTTTTTATAATGCTGTAGCTGTACCCCAAACTCTTGAAAATATACGTTTAAGTAGTATATTTTTCATTAAATCTTAAACCAAAAAGGTTAGTAGAGTTCGGCTTACCCGAAGTTTACTGTCCCCGTAACTGTAATAACTCTCTCGAGGCCTAGAAAATAAGTGCTCTCAATACGAAACCCTAAAATGGCGCAAACGAAACAGAAATATCTTAACGTTCGTCGAGATGAGTGTGTGCGACAGTCCCAATAAAAATTCCAAGCTGGACAAAAAGTCCCTGGCCCCTTTCAAGAAGGTGCGCCGCAAAAATTGGAAGCAGGAGGCAGTCTACAAGGTGAAATAACGGGCCCAAGACACAAATTGACAACCGAAACTCAGTTCTTCCTCCTACTAGAGTGATATAAGAAAGAGCCAGGAGGCGTCTTACGTCGGTGAAAGGTTTATACCCAAGCGCTTCGATCGCCAGAATATTGAATTCAATCTCAAGTACATTGGCAAGCGGGAGGAGCACGATATTCTGGAAACGGTGAGATGGGGATTACTAGCTCGAACTAAATATATATATTTATCTTATTGCTGATCAGGGTGAGACTTTGACGGACAGTTATTGGCGCCAGAGTGGCTTCATAGCCAACATCAACCGGACCTTTGGAATCCAAGATCGCCGACTGCTGCAGTTCTACAGCCAGCAAGGAACCCCTTCCACGGTTGTGGACAGTGACTCCTCTGACTCTGACTGGCCATGTAACCCACGGGCGCGTCCGCATGCCATTCAGAATGCCACCCATAATATGCCTGGAATCTGCAGTCCCGTCGACTACAACATGATGGACTGGTCGTCCGGCGGCATGGTGGCCATGTCCTCCGGCCAGGACATCATGCTGTGGCGCAATCTCGATGAGAGCACCATGGTCTTCAGTGTTGAGTCGCCCACCGCGCTCAAGTACTCGCCAGACGGCAAATACCTGGCCATCGGCTGCATGGACCGGAACTACCCAGGTATTGCCCTAGTCCTCCTACACCCGCTTATTCCTTCCTGATGCTCCTTTTTCGCCCCGAAGTACTGGACCTCTGGGAGGTGAGGTCGCCCATGGAGTTTCTGGTCTCCTATCGCAAGTTGATCTTCAAGTCCATGGGCTATATAAGCTGCATAGAGTGGTCTCACGACGGCAAGGAGCTCACGTGCGGCACCCAGTGCGGGATTATCCTCGTGCTGGCCATGCCCAAGCTGAAGACTCTGAAGCAGTTCCACGAGCACCGCCACAAGGTCAACAAAATCAAGTTCGATCCCACCCAAAAGTATTTTGCGTCCAGCGACACGGATGGCAAGATTTTTATCTTCGATGCCGTGCTGAAGATTCGCCTGCTGAAGCTGGGCGGCCGATCTATACTCTTCGACTGGCATCCCTGGACCGGTGAGGATTTAGTTGTGGGTAAGTAGGTTGTACCTTGATTAATAGTAGTGATTAGTTGGAATATTGAAACTAATTAAGAACCATTAGAAATCGGATGTTAAATTGTTTTTACATAAAACAGCAGAGCGAAGTCCTGCCTCGATATTCATCTTCAACATCCCACGGCGCCAGTTTGTGGCCTCGTACAGGCGCAGGGACGACAGGATAGTAATAAAGACAGTCACATTCAGCAAAATCACGGGCGAGTTGCTGGTCAACGTTATCCGGCGTGGTAAGTGCTTCTCTCGACTTTGCTCCTAACCACCACTCAAGGTAATAATCTTTTTGTACAGATGACTCGGACTTTGCAGTTTGCGAAATTCTTGTGCTGGCCTCCCTAAATCGAGTTGTTGACTTGATGTCCCACCAGGATCGCGGCACCCTGTTCCTGATGTGGAACCCAGATGGAACGAACATAGCCACCGGCGGCCTGGATGACACCTTCTCGCTGTGGAACTTCTTTCCCACCCACAAGTGGAAGGCCATACTCCGAAAACAGGAACAAAGGGCCAAGGACCATGGCAGCTCCTTGAGCCTGTTCAGGGGAATGCGGTGAACAGTTTACATTTTTGTTAACCTAATGTGTGTTATGTTGTGTGTCTAGTCCTTGAACCAATTGTGCTTTTCATTATTTATTCAATTCATATTGCTTCCATAAAAATTCCATTGGATTTAACATAGGCGTTGTTGATTACTCTAAAATGAACATAAGAATAAGGGTCTCTCCATCCAAACTGAAGGTATGAAAGTAAAATTCCATTGTTCACCAGGTTACAGCATTGAAATTTGGTAATTAATCACTACGCTAGAAGTATGTAAGATGTCCAGAGAACCGCTGCCATCCTCCACTCAATATTCGCTCTGCTTGGCTCTCGATGGGGCGATCTGCGAGTGGCCCTCCTGCTGGAAGAGGTACTCCGCACAGGCCTCGGCTTCCAGGCGGCGTTTCTGGAGAAGATGCGGCTTGATGACTAAACGATGGGTGGTGTAGATGAGGACCGTGGATCCGATGCCAATGGCCATTAGACCGACAGTCGTGGTGGCGAATCTCTTGAGATTGTTAATGAAACTCATCTGGGGGTGGGAAGAGAGTAAAGGTTATTTAAGATGCCGTAAAATATATAGTTAAGGTGTGTGCTAACTTTTTTGGACTTGTACTAGTAGCTTCAGCTGGTGCTGCTGGCTCAGCCTCGGTTTTCTTATCGTTCTTGTACTTCAAAATCAGTGGCTGCCAAATGTAAATACCGCCCAGCACCCCAATAGCCGTGACCACCATCAACTGCGGAACTGTGACACCTCGCGGACGACGAATTTGCATGGCATGTGCTTGGGTTGCAGCTAATTATTTACTATTTATCATGAAATGCACAAGTTTCTTTGCCGGCTGCTGTTACATCAACGCACCGTGGGATTTCAGTGTGGATCAGATGGTGGACACCCCGCTTACCAGCACTGGCAGAAGTCACATGCCAGTGCTGCCAGACTTGGGATGACACTAGTTGAGCTCATTTAAAATTCAAATTTTTATTAAAAGCTATTAATAAACTGGGCGGCATTGCAGTAGAATCTGTGACGTACTTCTAGAAAAACACACCATTGCATAATTAACGGACATGGGGAAAAACTGATAACGGATAAGTAAAGAGCTTTCTTTCCATTTTAAGATGTTGATCGAAACTATTTGGGTTTTCCCTAAATTGTTAAATTTGTTAATCATTGGAGGACTCGTCATAAGAAGGATATATAGCGCAGCGCTTTAAGTTGTTTTAATCTATAATCACGTATAATTTATTTCCATTGTGTGTTGTTTCCCGAATTAAACATTTCACGTAACTAAGTATTTGAGCTACATTTCCCCACTTATTCTAAAAACTAAACCTTAAAAAAAATCTGAAACGCATCTAAAGCTTAAAAAAAAGTATACAACATATGAAAGATTCAAAGTATATGTTATCAACTTATTTTGGTTTCTCATTCATTATGAATTCAAATTATCTTAACTTAAAAGGAACGATCAAAGTTAAAGGATCTCTCAGTGCACATCCACCCAGTGCTATCCCACTTCTCCCATCTACTCCTCCTCACTGCGAAATCACCATCGCTGGGGACAGTGACGTAGGCCGCGCTCCTCCACTCTGGGAGTCCCATCCAAAAGCACACACACGCGCAGCCACGACGCCGCCAATGCCGGCTGCGACGTCGACGGCGTAGAGCGGACGAGAGAGGCTTGAAGCTGGTTTTTAAAACGGTCTGACCGCTCAGCCCGCCAGCCACTCTCAGTCGGAACGGCGCGTCAAACGGTTATCGCTCGCTCCTCCGGCGCTCCCTCGCCGCTCCCCGCAAACCGCGCATTTAACAGTTGTTTTGCTGCGAACAAGAAGCGCAAAGCAGACGCCACAAGAAGATCGAGACGAAGAAGAAGACCGAAGCAAAGATGACAAAGATGGGCGGAAATTTGGATTTGGCAGTGATGCTGCTGCTCTTGAGTGCCTGCGCCACCGGCAACGGCAACTCCATTCCGACGACCACAACGCCCCAGGGCGTGTTCGAAACCCGCACTGACAAGCTGCCCAGCGGGTCTCCGGCTCTGCCCTCCGGCGCTGCAGGCATCTACGACGACATAGACACCTTTGTGCCCTTCAGGAGCGACACCCACGATCCCTTCTCCTGGCACCTACTCAAGACGGTGCTGCAGAACGAGACGGCCGCCAAGAATGTGATCATCTCGCCATTTTCCGTCAAACTGGTGCTGGCCATGCTGTCCGAGGCGGCCGGAGTCGGAACCCAGACGCAGACGGAGCTGGCCAGCACGCAGACGGACATCCGGTCGCAGAACAACGTCCGCGAGTTCTACCGCAAGACCCTGAACTCGTTCAAGAAGGAGAACCAGCTCCACGATACGCTGAGTGTGCGCACCAAGCTCTTCACGGACAGTTTCATCGAGACCCAGCAAAAGTTCGCCGCCATCCTGAAGGTTTTCTACGACAGCGAGGTGGAGGCCCTGGATTTCACCAATGCGGAGGCCGCGGCAGATGCCATCAACGCCTGGGCGGCCAACATCACGCAGGGCCGACTCCAGCAGCTGGTGGCTCCCGACAATGTGCGCAGCAGCGTGATGCTGCTGACTAATCTGATCTACTTCAATGGCCTGTGGCGCCGGCAGTTCGCCACCACCTTCCAGGGACCCTTCTTCCGCAGCAAGGACGATCAGTCGCGGGCGGAGTTCATGGAGCAGACCGACTACTTCTACTACACCAACTCGGACAAGCTGAAGGCGCAGATTCTGCGCCTGCCCTACAAGGGCAAGAACTCCCTGTTCGTGCTGCTGCCCTATGCCCTGGATGGGATCCATGACCTGGTCAAGAATCTGGAGAACGACGAGCTGAAGGGCGCGCAGTGGGCCATGGAGGAGGTGAAGGTGAAGGTGACGCTGCCCAAGTTCCACTTTGACTACCAGCAGAACCTGAAGGAGACGCTGCGCAGCCTGGGCGTGCGCGAAATCTTCGAGGACAGCGCCTCGCTGCCGGGACTGACCCGCGGAGCCGACGTGGCCGGCAAGGTGAAGGTGTCCAACATCCTGCAGAAGGCCGGCATCAATGTGAACGAGAAGGGCACGGAGGCCTTTGCCGCCACCGTGGTGGAGATCGAGAACAAGTTCGGCGGCAGCACCACCATCGAGGAGTTTAACGTGAACCGGCCGTTTGTGTTCTTCATCGAGGAGGAGTCCACCGGGAACATACTGTTTGCCGGCAAAGTCCACACTCCCACCGCCCAGAACTAAGCCACCAAGGCGGTTTTATCTTTAAATATGCAATAAAAATAGAAACAAAACCGAGTCGATGGTTGCGTTCTTAACCAGACAGGTTTTTAAGAGCAGCTAGTACCAAGTCTGGATTTCAAACATTATGTAGTGCCAATTAAATATAAATTAGGATAGAGGTTGTTTTCCACAATCCATTAAATGATTTCAAATGTCATATTTTGCACAGCATTGCAAACTCGATAGCTTTCTTGCTGGATTCTGTAACCGCACTGAATCTTCCCACAGAATCTAAGCTTTGCTCTTGACCCTCTTTTGCTAATCGTGCGTGGCAACTGACTCTCCTCGCCCAGTTCGGTCCCATCCGTACTCCACTACATTCCGCTGGCTGATAAAGCCACTGCGACTGTCGTTAAATGTTTGTTTTTATACATATAATGCCTCGCCTCAGGCGTGCCTTGAACAACTGAGAGCAAAAGCGTGAGATGCAAATACCTTTCGGCTCTGGGAACGTCCCACGTACGTAACATTAGCAATACATCCAATATCCGATGGGGGATCGATGGGGAACCGCTTGCGCACCAAGTTGGAGGCAAATAGAACCCATGAGTCAGGTTTTAGAAAGAAAAAAAAAAACTTGTCGCAGAAACTATGTTTCTAAGCTTGGTTGCAGTAACATCATTAGTTTAAAACATGTTTCTTAGTGACCCACTTGTTTATTGTCTCAACTTATCTGTCTGGCATGAAACAACCCAGCACATCCTTGATGCTCCGTCTGAATCAACACTTCGAGAGGTGTTCGAAGGCACTGGTGACGTGCAAACAGTGTGCGGTGTTTGCAGTCGCGAAAACCAGTTTACAAATAATACGAGAAAGTGCACCTCAAAGTGCATATTTGCTCTGCTTTCGAGAAATGAGACTGTAAATGGCTGCCTGACTCACAAGATAAATACTAAGAATGGGGCCATAAGGTTTATGAATTATTACATTACCCTTAAAGTTTGAAACGCAGTTTGCTTTGTACAAAAGTTCTTCGAATGCAGGGAATATTAAGTTAAACTTATATAGTACCTTAAGGTGTCTTTAGCTTTCATAGTTCAAGAGACAAAGGTGTTCTATGATCAACACGGTATACTTTTCGGAGTCGTTTAGTCTAGGAATCTTAATAGGTTCTCCAAACTAAACTCATCAGAGACTTACCTCCGCCGTTGGGCAACATGGCTATGGCTGACTGGGCCTGCATTTGAGACTTGCTGAAGTTGTTGCCTCCGCCGGAGTGGTTCTGATGGCGCATATGGGGCTGAAGGGGCTGCTGGTTCTGTGGTTGCTGGGTCTGCTGATATTGCTGCTTGTACTGCGTAGGAAAGTGAGGCTGACTCGGCTCAAAAGTTTGGAAATTTTGGTTCTCAGCGAATCGCAAGTTGGCATCTGCACCAGGACGTCGGTTGTTTGAGTGGGATTGTGGCTGCTGCTGTTGCTGTCCATTCATCAGGCTAGAAGCTTGACTGTTGCCACCACCCGAGATCAAGGCATGGAGCAGAGCATTCGAGGCGGCATCCGGTCGCCCATGGCGCTGCTGACCACGGCTTAATTGCGATTGCTGCGACTGATGCTTGGCTCCGCCATTCATCAACTTGTTGGTCTGCTCCTCTAGCTTGCGCTTCATCACAGCATTTCGCATGATGACATTGGCATGGGCTTGCAAGTCTTCCTGCGACAGTTGCGGCGGCACCTGCGGCTGAGGATTTTGCTGCGGCTGCTGTCTGGCGGCCAGTGTCTGCTGAACTATGGCCAGGTTGTGAAGATTCTGCAGCTGACTGGCAATCACCGTGCTCGAGAGCATGTCCAGCTGCTGCTTGTGCTGCTGTTGCTGCTGCTGGGTGTTGGTGAACTGCAGTACAGCCGTGATGGCTTCGCGATCCATGTCCGACAAGCGTGGGTTGGCCAACTGCACCAGTAGGCCATGCTTGGATATTTCGCCTGGAGGAAGACGAGATCAAGATTAATTAAGAGTCCAACTTGAACATAAGTTACAGTTCAGCCCACCTTTAGTCAGGCGCAGAAGGAGCAACTGAGTGTCGGCCCGTCCGAGGATCGCCTTCAACTGCAGGCCCGCCAAAAAGGCGGTCTGCTGCTGTTGCTGCTGGATGATGACGTGCTGCTTCTGCTGCTGCTGCTGGTACTGTTGTTGCTGCATAATGAAGTTGGAAATGGCATCGTAGCCCGCCACCTGTGGCTGCGGCTTAGCCGCAGAGAGTGAGCCAATGAGCTTTTGGAATGTTTCCGACTGCTTGTTGGCCGTCTCGCCAGCATTGGTCAGTGAGTTGCGACGCCACTTGGCCTCCAGTTGATCCACCGACGGCATCTGGTTCATGTGAGCCGCTGGTTTGGGCTGCTCCGGATTGCTGCCATGACCCTGGCTTATGGCCTG
Organism: Drosophila biarmipes; assembly: GCF_025231255.1. Lineage (NCBI taxonomy): Eukaryota > Metazoa > Arthropoda > Insecta > Diptera > Drosophilidae > Drosophila > Drosophila biarmipes. The sequence goes on from NC_066612.1 coordinate 19,262,492, forward strand.
CTTGAAAAACTCGTTCAGCGAAGACGACGAGGAGTTCCTATCACGAGCGAAGAACGACATGAATTTAGAATTGCTCTCATTTGCATTCGCTTGCTGCTGCATTTGCTGAGGCTGCTGTGGTGGCGGCGCCTGTTGATTCACATAACTGCTACTCTCATAGGTCGATTGGCTGTGATTGAACTTATCAAACTGAAACGAACGGACACCGCCCGAGCGCTTGTCATCCTTAAGCTGCTGATGATCGTTGGCCAACACCTTGTTCATGTTCTCCACATTCTGGTTATTGTTTGTATCGTGCTTCGGCATGAATTTATTGCGGCCCACGGGCTCGGGATGCGCCCATTTGTACTTATTTTGGTCCACCTTAAGGAAGTAAATATTCAAAATGTGTAAAGAAGTGAATTTAGTGCACACAAACCTTATGTTTGGGCGCCTCCCTCTCTGATTCTCCAACCCCATGCTGATTGTGGCCCTCCTTGAGCATTCTCTCCTCTTCCTCATCGAATCCGCACAGCTCGATGGTGTCCAATCTGGAGGTGGGTCCACAGCTGAACCACTCTGGCTCCTCGTTCTGGTTTCGGTAGCGCCGATGATGCCTATCCTCGGACTCCCGAGACTTTGGTTTCGAAACGACCAGGAATCCGGACATCACGCGCTTCACATAGTTTTCGTTGGCACGGCTCAGATCTTCGCTGGACTCGTTCGAATTCAGCGTCTCGTTTTCGGAGCGGTTATTGGACATCCCCATCACAGGAGTGTTAGGTCGTCCTTGGGGCATGCCACTAATCTCCCCATTGTCGAAGAACTGCAGCACAGTCATGTTGCTGCTGTTCTTGTGCTTCGGATTAGCCTCTTCCACGTGCGATTTGCCATTGTGGTACGAATGGTATGGTTCGGCGTCGTTGTAGCCCCACTTGGAGTGATTGAAACGACCGCTTCCAATGCGCCTTTGGTTCACGATTGCCGGATCCTTAAATTTAAAGATTTTTGTACTTAATTCTTCAGTATTTCAAAGTGATCTCAACCAATAGGCATGCTTAACATTAAGAAATATATTTAGGTATGAACGTCTGCATCTCGTTTCAAAAAAGTTTTCCACTCTTTACAGAAGAAGCTTCAAACCGTTGTTAGGAAATTAGAAATTTGTAAAAACAAAAAAAAAAACATTTGTACATACATGTGTTGCAGGTGCGATCGTCACGGCATTTTACCTCTTTAAAGGGTGTTTTTGTTTGGTGTACCCAAATTTGAATCAAATTCGGTCAGACCCAATTAAACAACCAACCATAAATTTGGAGCCACCCAAATTTTTAATGGAAGTCAAGTCGTTTCATTTTAATGAATCATAACTAATTTTTCCATGGGTTCATTTTATTGAACAATTTTTAAACATGGAGGTTGAATAATGACAGTAAAATACATAACGTTAAAAGGACTCATATTAAATTTAAAATAATATATTCGAACAGGACAGAAATTCGTGTACCATCCATCTTTAAGGATAATTTAATTTAACAATTTTTAGACAAAAAGACAAAAAATATCAAAGTAAAATGGATAACTTTAAAGGACTAAGAATTCAATTAAAAACGATATATCTTTATAAGATAGAATATGTACCTTGGAAAATAAAACTTCCGTTTATAATTTAAATTCAAATAACACCCATCCCTAAGGGCATCCTATCGACCGCTGCCCATCTCTAAGGGCCAGCGAAGTGGACCGCACACCCACCCGCACCCATACCCTACACACCCACACCATCACTGCCAGCTGAGTGGGAGATAAGCTTATAGAACAAAAACAAAGGAACAGTTCGACTAAAAGGCGGAATGTGTGCTAGGCTAAACGAGCGCCGGCAGAGCGAGCGAGAGCCAGAGAGCGGGAGTGGAGCGAGAAGAGCGGAGTGCAAGTGGAAAATCACACTGGGGCTGCGAGCAGGAGTACTGGAACTGGAATTGGAATCGACATCGGAATCGGTGCCAGAAGAGGAACACGAACAGCACTGGCAATAACAACCGTAATCGCAACGCAGCCGGTTGACATTGCGCTTGTCCCGTGGATTTGGTCGAGCGCGGAGCAGCGCCCGTAACCGCAAACAGTGGTCATAATCCGATCCGAGTGATACGAGCGCCAGACTTTCGACACGATGCAGTTTGTGGCCAGTGGTAGGTGGAGCGGTGGAGCCGGGTCTCCGTGCCAAGTCTCAAAAGATTTTGATAAGATATAGAGTAGCAGAGTAGTGTAAAAGTGCTTAAAAAACATTGTATTTTTATGTACCAATCCTCAGAAGAGTTGATCAGAACATCTATACTTTGGGTCAACATAATGGTGCTTAGCGAGTGCTTCTTTTGAAGCAAAATCCATAGATTTATATACTAAGAAACAGATCTGCATTCTTGAGATATATAAAGGAATCTTTAGTTAAACAGAATAGTAATCAAGAAGTGCTTCAAAACAATCGTCTATTTTATTGAAATTTCTTTTTTTTAACATAACAAAAAAATTGATTTTGGAGCACTTGTTGAGCACTATTCTGTTGATCTTAGGTATAGGTAGGATTACCTTATAACCCTTACCATTCTTAAAAAAAATTATATATATACTTATATTTATATTTTAATAAATTTGTATATTTTCAAAGAACACCCGCACCGGCGACTAAACCCCTTGACCGGGCAATGGGTCCTGGTGTGCCCTCACCGCACCCAACGCCCCTGGTCGGGTCAGCAAGAGAAGCCGCAGAAGAACGAGCTGCCCGACTTCGATCCCACCAATCCCCTTTGTCCTGGAGTCACCCGCCCCAATGGAATTGTATTTTGAAGACTACAATCCTATTATACCAATATACTTATGTCTACTTTAAATGATACATATAGGAGACCCCTGCCTACGAGAGCACCTATGTTTTCGAGAACGACTTCCCGGCCCTGGTAGAGGTGGTGCCCGTTCCGCCCAACAGTGACGATCCCCTGTTCCAGATAGCACCTGCCCGTGGCAACTGCCGGGTGATGTGCTTCCATCCCAAGTCGAATCTCACCTTGCCCACCATGAGTGCAGCGGAAATTGTCGTTGTTATCGACGAGTAAGTTAGGATTTATGGCTTATATCAGAGGCACGCCCGTGATAAACACCAATTTTATCTCCCTGCCTATCTAGGTGGATCCGCCAGTTCAACGAGCTGAGTGCCAAGTACGCCTGGGTGCAGATATTCGAGAACAAGGGCGCCGCCATGGGCTGCTCCAATCCGCATCCGCACTGCCAGATCTGGTCGTGCTCTTTTCTGCCCACAGAGCCGCAGCTGAAGCAGGAGCGTCTGCGTGCCTACTACGCCACCAACGAGCGACCCATGCTGGCCGACTATGTGGAGCGGGAGCTGCAGCGCCAGGAGCGGATCGTGATCGAAAATCCCGACTGGCTGGTGGTGGTGCCCTTCTGGGCCACCTGGCCCTTCGAAACCATGCTAATCTCGCGCAACAACAACAAGAGGATCAATGACCTGACGCTCGGACAACGGGAAAATCTGGCGGTGACCATCAAGGAGCTGACCACCAAGTATGACAACCTGTTCCAGTGCTCGTTTCCCTACTCGATGGGCTGGCACGGAGCACCGACTGGACCGGAGCATGCGCACGCTTCCAGTGCCCACTGGACCCTGCACGCCATCTACTATCCACCGCTGCTTCGATCGGCCTCCGTGCGCAAGTTCATGGTGGGATTCGAGCTCCTGGCCATGGCCCAGCGCGACTTGACTCCGGAGCAGGCTGCCCAGCGGTTGCGGGAGGTGGATGGAAAGTGCCATTACCTGGCGAAGTGATCTCGGTCACCAGGGGGCGCAGGTCGTAGCAAGTCGTATTCAGTTTAATAAAAGAAAACAGTCGATCGACTCTAAAGCTATTTGCAATCATTTGTAAAAAATATTCTAGAATAATGCTACAGCCAAATAGCGATGATCCACCAAGCGATTAGCATGATTGGCAAAGGCCCCTTGACCTCCAGGGTGCAATGCAATCATTGATTTATCAGATAAGCCTAGGAATAATGCGACTTTGTGTTACCTAATACACAGTTGCAGTCAAAACAATAGGTCGACAGATGCGAATAGGCTACCTGATAAGTGTAATAAAATATATTTAGGAATATAAAGCTAAAAAAGATTATAATAAAATTTCTTACTTTTGTTTTCGAGAAAATGTGCACTGTACACGTATTGTCAATGTTATAGAGCTATTTTATTTGAACTTACCCTAAGTTCAAATACACTAATATTAGAATTTTCACTTCATATTTTGAAATTTTGTTTTCTTAATATTAATTTGATTTTGTATTATTTTAAACAGATATTTTTCAAACATTTTCGAAAGCACCACGAAAAGGCAAGAACAAATAAACATCCTTTTCGTGTTTCTTAAAGTAAGTTAATAATATTAAAGGTTAAACAAAAATAAAATATTCTTCTTGGCGGAAGTTTTGTAAAAAAAAGTTTTATCTCTTTAAAAATCCTTCAAAATAATCCTCTTAATTCTGTACACAAAAAAGCATGTTATGGGTAAAACAACCGTGGGCAAAATTGATGAAGGTACTTTTGTTAGTAGGAAAAAAAAGTAATTTTCAAAAGAATGTGATGTAAGGCAATCGAAAACCAAGACACTCCCATTTAAATAAAAAAAATAGCAAGTAGGTAAGAAGGCTCACCTGGAACTCTGTTTGCGGCTGCGGTGGTTGGCTCTGGATGATGGACTCGTCGCTGATCAACTGCGGCTTGTTCTTGTTCTTGTAGAAGGCAGGCATGCACTCGTTGTTGTTCGAGCTCGAGTTGTTGGTGCTGGAGCGAGCCCGGAACCTTGTGCCGTCCGAGGTCCGCCAGATGTTCATGCGCCGGAGTCGGGCCTCCAGCTCAATGTCATCGCAGGTGGCGATGCGTGGCATGACAAAGCTCTCCTTGGACCTGTGCATCAGTGCACTGAACATGCCGTTGCGAATGTCTAGCAGGTGGGAGCGAGTGTACATCTTCACCGGCTTGCTGCTGACCAGCGGAGCGGTGGCAGGGCGAACAGCCCTCGGCGCCCGCAGGCTTCCCGGCTTGTGGATTCCAGTGCTGGGAGCACGCTTGTGCTGCCCCTTTTGCGGATGCTGATCTGCCCCCAAGTCCTTGACGGCCTGTTGCTTCTTGGGCGAGTCGTGGTCGAGATCACAGCTTACGGCCGTGCAGGACAACATGCTGCTCGGTTGGGTGTAGGGTGTGGATGCCCGGGCCGAGAGCACTTGCAGTGCCAGGCCTTCGTCCTCGTGCGGCTGCTTCGAGGTCCCATGCATCGGAATGGCTTCACGGGAAATGGGTGCGAAGACCCGACTCTGCTTGGCCAGCAGTTCGACGACCTTAAAATGCCTCTCCAACTGCATAAGCACGGCGGGCTTTTTGGTCTTCGGGTGCAACACCAGCGCCTTGGAGGAAGGGAAGGCCATCAGCGGGCCATCGCATATTGCCTCCTGACCCGAACGTCTGGGCAGCATCTCAATCGTCTCCACCTTCTTGTTTTTCATGGAACGGGAAGACTGTTTACCAAAGTAAAAGCAACATTTAAAAAATGTCATGATGAAGAATGTAGGAATATCGTCTGTATTCTTTGAAATGTTAATGTCGAATGGAAAGGGCCAACAGCTGATGTGTTGACACATTTATCATGCCTACTTTGATTTTCAGTTTAGAATTGAATGTCTTGAAATTTAGTTTCAGTAATTCATAATTTTTGTAATAGTACATTTAACATCAAAACGATCAGGACAAATCAAAAAATATTATTAGACTTAAAAAAATATATACACATACATATATATAAATATACAAAAACAGCTGTTGTTACCGCACACGTAAATATAAAAACAAAATTTAGGTAGGTGTAAGAAAAAAATTAAACAGCTTCTTTAAACAACATTTATGATTACAAATTTAATTTATTTTTGGGAACAATAAAATGTTAAAGAATTCGTATTTGTTGTAGAAAAACAAGGTTTTGCGGATTTATTATTAGATTTAGTGCCGATGCTTAGGAATATTATTCCAGGACATATTTTTTTCTTTTATCTTTTCATAAACGCTCTACCCAAGGTACTCACTTATAGAACAAAGAAAGGACGAACAATATTATAGATATAACGCGGTGTAAGTCTAAAAATGTAGAATCGATTAAAAAATGCAAAAAATCTTTTTAAATCGTTCAGAAGAACTAGACTTTAAGCATTAAGAGAACTCATGAAATTTAGAAAACGGAAGACCTACATTATAAATGTCTTTTTAAGAATAATTATTTTTAAAATATATAGTTATATACTCAATAAATATGAAAATCAAATAAATGGAAAATTTCGGCTACATGTAATAATTTAATGATTTTAAAGTATGAAATTTAAGCATACGAACATTCTGCAACTTGCAACTTGCAGCTTTAAACTGCAAGCCAACTACCAAATAACTATTTTAAATTGCAGATCTGCTTTTTAAATATTAAAAGACAACTCACTTCGGGACTGGCCTTTTGCGTCCGCTTGTTGGCCTCCAGCTTGGTGATGGCCTTCTCCAGCGCGTCCTTCAGCTTGAAGGCGGGCAGCTTGAGGTAGCCCAGTCCGGCGGCCAGGAACGCGTTGGTCGGCAGCGGAGGCGGTGGGGGCGGGGCGCAGGGATCCTCCCACTTCTCGGAGTTGGCCTCGTCCTCGTCCTGGTGCTCCGAGTGAGCCGACGCAGGTGCGGCCTTGGCGGGCGGCGGAGCCTGAACGGGAGTGGGTGGCGGCGGCGGGGGTGGGTACTCGAATTTGCTCTTAACACTGGGGGTCAGCGCCTCGTCCTGCTGATCCACGGCAAGGTGATCGCCTGCATTCGCAGCATTGGTGGCAATTTTCAGGGCGCCAGCGCCATTTTCTTGCTCAACTTCGGCCATTTGCATTGCGCTTTGGCTGCCTAAGCTCGTAAGTTCGATCTCCTTCTCATTCAGAGGGTCCATACTCACGTAATAAATGGTTTTTGATTAAAAATTAAAACGAACACTTTTCGTCGGTCGAAAATTGAAACTATTCAAAAAAGAACGAAATCACGTTTAACACAAGTTCGATCATAAGATCCGTTATTCGGCTTTGGAGCGATGAGTAAGCAGGACAGGGACAGGGAAAATACCGAAAAACTACCGAGCGAAAGGGGGCAGAGAAAAAGGGTAGAGGTGGCATTGGCGATCAGTGTAAGAAAACATTGCAATTTGATAAAAGAAGGGTTTACGAATTTTCTACATTTAAACTGAGTTGCCTTACTTGTGGCCGATTTTATTTAAGGCACTCAATTGTAAATTTAAGGAGAGCAAATTAACCTCTGTTTAGCTACCCTTCGGGCTCGATTTTTTAGTTTAGAATTGTTTAACTTTGCCTATTTTATTTGTGTACTTTTATTTATTAAACACATAGGTATAGCTCAAACTCGTTCTTGAATTTTGCTTAAAAGCTAATTTTTTTGTTTTAAAATAAATAAAAATAATACCAGAGTCGGGGACAGAGAAAGAGGGATGAAATAGGCGATCAGTGTAGAACAACATTAAATTAAAATATAAAAAGGATTTTTAAATGTTCGACCTTAGGACTAAGTGACATTGTTAACGTGCATTTTGGATGATTACGGAGAAATATTTAACTTTCGTTCTGCCAACTGCTTTGGATTTTATTTATGTATATTGTGGATCTTAGCAGAAAATTAAATTTGTTTTAATTTATGTTATTTTTTTTTCATTTCATATTTTAAATTTTGTTGATCAAATATGTAAAGCTCATTTTTTGAATTATTTTTATTTTTGATATTGCTTAAAAATTAAAATTTTCTTGAAATAATAAAAAAAAAGTCCCAAGCAAGGCTTACAACCTTATACCTGATTTTATTTTAAGACCCATTACAAGGCATTCTTTTAAGCAAGGTTTCTCACCTTATACCATCAAAGTCCAAGTTCCCCACCCATAGTCTACTTTATCTTGGTATTTTTTGCCATTTGCAATCTGTACATATGCACATTTTCAGTATTCTTTATAGTTCTTCTGCGTTTCCTATAGTCCGTGCGACGGCCACACCAGCTGCACAAGCCAGGCGAAAAAACTGAAGAAAATTTTTTAAATAATTTGCGTGCCATCGATTTTATAATTGGTACTTACTCGAAGTACCCAAGACTCGTTCTTGCCAAGCGGATGGCTGCCTAAGGTAAGTTCCTCGAGCGGTAATTCTAGCCCGCGGGGTAAACAAATCGAGCCTTAACCTCAATGTGTGCCCATTTTTCCGTAGACGAGGAACTTCAGGAAAAGGTAATACAAAAAAAGATCCCAAAATGACCCAATATCTGCCGCCGAATCTGCTGGCGCTGTTCGCGGCCCGGGATCCCATCCCGTTTATGCCGCCGGTCGACAAGTTGCCGCACGAGAAGAAGTCCCGCGGCTACCTCGGAGTGGCTAAGTTTATGGCCGACTTCGAGGACCCTAAGGACACGCCGCTGCCGAAAACCGTGGAGACGCGCCAGGAGCGACTGGAACGGCGCCGGCGCGAGAAGGCCGAGCAGGTGGCCTACAAGCTGGAGCGGGAAATAGCGCTGTGGGATCCCACAGAAATCAAGAACGCCACGGAGGACCCCTTTCGCACGCTTTTCATTGCCCGCATCAACTACGATACTTCGGAGTCCAAGCTAAGGCGCGAGTTCGAGTTCTACGGGCCGATCAAGAAGATCGTCCTGATCCACGACCAGGAGTCAGGTAAACCCAAGGGCTACGCCTTCATCGAGTACGAGCACGAGCGGGACATGCACGCCGCCTACAAGCACGCCGATGGTAAGAAGATCGACAGCAAGCGCGTCCTGGTAGACGTGGAGCGGGCTCGTACAGTGAAGGGCTGGCTACCGCGCCGCCTGGGCGGCGGTCTGGGCGGAACGCGTCGCGGTGGCAACGATGTCAACATCAAGCACTCCGGCCGCGAGGACAACGAGCGGGAGCGCGAACGCTACCGACTGGAGCGGGAGCGTGAGGATCGCGAGGGTCCTGGACGCGGCGCCGGCACCAATGGCCTGGATGCCCGGTCTGGACGCGGTTTCGGGGCGGAGCGGCGACGTTCTCGCTCCAGGGAACGCCGCGACCGGGAACGAGATCGCGGACGTGGCGCTGTGGCCAATAGTGGTCGCTCGCGCAGCCGTTCCCGCGAGCGCAGAAAACGACGAGCGGGCAGCCGAGAGCGGTACGACGAGTTCGACCGACGGGATCGGCGTGACAGGGAGCGCGAGCGTGATCGCGATCGGGAGCGCGAGAAGAAGAAGAAGCGCTCCAAGTCGCGCGAACGCGAGTCCTCCAGGGAGCGGCGCGAGCGGAAGCGTGAGCGAAGGGATCGTGAACGAGGCGCCGGATCCGGCGGTGATGTCAAGGAGCGCAAGCCCGACTTCCGCGACATGGACGTCATTAAGATCAAGGAGGAGCCCATCGACGATGACTATCCCTCATTTGACTACCAGAACACGACCATCAAGCGCGAAGTGGACGACGAGAACGAGGAGAAGTACCGGCCGCCGCCTGCGCATCACAATATGTTCAGTGTGCCGCCGCCGCCAATTTTGGGTCGTGGCACGGCCAATCCGAATCCCAATCCCGACAATGGCCAGCAGCAGGGCGCCAGCGACCAGAGCTGGTGGCGTCAGTAGGCATGGAGAAGCAGCGAGAGGGTCCTGGAGTCTTTCAAGGTTAATAATTGTAGAAATCAGTCGTCTGTGGGTCGCAACTATTTATTCATTCGACTCGATGCACCGCAGTCCCGGAGAGACTAACCATAGCAATCCACGGTTCCATTTTACACAGAAAATTTTAAGGTACAGCCTGGAGAGACGCCAGGCAGAACAAGATTACAGAAACCCCAGACCGCTAAACGCAAAATCCACTTATTTGTGCGTAGCTTAAATCATTTAAATTTATAAGTAACTCTTAACAAATGAATATGAAAGAAAAGTAAGTAAAATAAAGCTAGCCCTACATGTGTTTGTTTCCCCACCTTTGGTAAGGGGGTCAAAGGGAATCCGGAGAGAGCCAGGAGCTGGAATCCTTCCATGACGATGGCGTAATATGGTACTGTCCCACGGTGGTTCCTGGGATTTTCTTACTCACCTAGCAATAAGCTCAACAAAAACGCAACTTGAACACAAACCCTTGCACTAACCCGTGCCTTTTTCTCTGTTTCTTGCAGTTTTCAATCAATTGAAAATCTGACTCTGACTAGCGTGAAAGCAAAATCAAAAGCATAAGTATTTAATCACAGTACAGAACAAAGTAACAAAACGAAAATTAGTGTTCCGCCAGAACTCGTAGCCAAAGCAAAGCCCACACAGTCCTATATTCCAAGCCCACATCAGGTAATTTGGTCAACGCACAAACCTCACTAATCCATGCGTCTACCGTTCTAGGACCGCTCTAGAATCGAGATAGCTACCGATACTTTCCTCCTCTCCTCCGCTCTGGGTTGCCTGTTGTGGTGTGTAAGTTGTTAAATTGAGTCGCGGGCTAAATTCTAAGACCTTCCGAACCAAATGTGCAAAACGGCTGTAAGTTTGCCCCAATCTTCGGTAAGATTTGCTCGACCGCCGCGACGGTAAGGGAGCTTTGCTCTGTTTGGTACACATTGCGAACTGCTCTGATGGTCTGTGGCAATGGTGGCAGACTGCCACTTCTTATCCATTATGTCTGTAACCAATTTACCATTTCGATCTTTTCATGTACGTTGAGCTGATTGTTACCGTACTGAAGAGGAACACGCGGCGGAAACCCTCGTAGAACAGAAAACTGCACAAAGGTTTGCTTTTGGTAACTGGTAACGACGGTTCAGGTCAGGTCAGGCGCTTTAGAGTTTGGTAGACCCTACTTTGGGTGGTGGACATTGACAAAATTGGGGGCCGTCTTTTATTTTCTTATTCTTTGGTATACACGACCCCAGCAATAGACTCTGAGTACTTCGGACTCTTGGTGGGGAAATAATGGGAGAACTAGGTACCTTTTAAATCACCAAATAGTGAAGAGAAGTGGTTATATCACTAAGATTTTATCAGCAAATAAACAAAATGTTTGCCTTAAAACAAAAAAGCCCTTGTTTTATTTTGTGAAAAATCTCTTAGCCGGTTTAACTAGAATGCTTGTGTTCAGATTTATTAAATCTATAGTCAAAATTTAAAACTTGCGTTTTTGCCACATAAATAAATATTATTGAAATTGAGTTTAAAATGTCAAATCAAACGCAAAATTCATTCTTAATTTTACTTAACTCATAGTAAGATGATACTATGATATCTATGTATCATTAGGGGTTTGCCAAATATCAGAACGATTATAAAATTTAGGACAATAATCATTAATTAGTGTGCGGATAGTTTGAATAAATTGTAAAAATGTCAATATTAACCAAACAAAAACAATGAATTAATATATTTCATATCAATTTTAAAATTTGTTTTCCCGCGCAAAATATAAAGTAATATACCAACTATCTTAGAGATGGGTGCACTGATGGTATCGATACATCGAATATTTTTTTTGTACCACTTGAATACATGGATGCAGATGCCATTTCTTTCTGGCACCCATGTTTCTTATGGAAGATGTGTGGCTTAATACCTTAAACTTGACTCACTTGAATTTATTGGATTTTGTACTATCGCTCGTCTTTAATCATTACAGTGCGAACCAACAATTTATTGAATATCATTTGACCGACCGACCTTTTTTAATAGCAGTGATTTTAGTGATCCGTTACCGATCAGTGACTGTTATTTCCTGGTGAACGCACCCATTTATTTTTTTTGTTTGCAAACCCAAACTAAAATAAATTGGTTTCTTTTTTATAGTTTTTATATTTAATTTGGCTCATTCCTGCAGTAGAAAATTACTACATTTTGTAATTATTTCACATGCCGTGACTGCGAAACACGAGTAAGTCTGTAGTTGCGCGGAATATCGATGTCGCAGTTTCTTGGGGAAGCATCGATAGTATCGTGTTGAAATCGCTTCTGGTGCCAGCACCAGTTTTTTTGGCGTGTAGCTGGAGCAGAAAGCAAAAGGAAGCCGCTTGTGGAAAATTTCAGCCATTGGCGAGGATCAAGCCACGAGAAAAAAAGGTATATTTTCGCCACAAATCGCGTCTGGCGTCTGCCCCACAGCTGTGTAAGGGCCCCGCGCGCGTAATTTAGCAGTTTTCGCGTGTTAATTTGCGGCATTTTGTCTCGTTTCTCGTACAGCACGCCCGGCATTCGACGCACCGCAAAAACCTCTTTGACCACTCAGCAGCACCGACGAGAAACGACGAAGAAAAATCAACATGTCTGACGAAAAGAAGGGCGGCGAAACTGAACACATCAACCTGAAGGTGCTCGGCCAGGACAACGCCGTGGTCCAGTTCAAAATCAAGAAGCACACACCCTTGCGGAAGCTGATGAACGCCTACTGCGACCGGGCCGGACTCTCCATGCAGGTGGTGCGCTTCCGCTTCGACGGGCAGCCCATCAACGAGAACGACACCCCGACCTCGCTGGAGATGGAGGAGGGCGACACCATCGAGGTTTACCAGCAGCAGACCGGCGGCGCTCTTTAAAATTACTTAGATAAGCTAGTTACTCCACCCTTTATAACTAACAAAACAAAAACACACAAGAAGAATCAGCAACAATACACAATATAAAGATGAAACCAACAAGAGAAAACAGGCAGTAAGAAGCATCAATTGAAACAAGAGTGCGTTTAGTACAACTGTAGATTTTGTCTGTGTGCAAGACGCGACCACAAAGAACTATTGCAGACAAGAAAATGGTAAATAAAGCATTTTATAAACTATACCTTGGGCGGTTTTCCTGGCCTGGTTGATCGGCGTCTTTCTCCTTCTGTTTGCTTGCTACCCTGAAAAGCCGGCGCGAATTTCCCGCTTTATGTGTCCCTCTGCCGCACACACACACACTCGCAGGCATATGCATCTGCAGTGCGGGCAGGACTGGGCTGAGTGCGCGTGTGTGCGTGCAAATTGGTATACATACACAGCGGGGCTCACCGAATTTGCGGGAAAAGTACGAATGTACATCGTATGTACACCGGCGATTCTGCAGAGTCTGGGAAAACATAACCTCAATGTTCGAGTAATGTAAGTGACGTCATTTGTGGAACCTTCTAGGGGAAAAGTGCATAGAAGTAACTATAACCTCAAAACTGGTAGCTCGTGCCACGCCATGTATGTTTGAGCCCTCTGAGCTACATGGTTATTGTGTATGTATACTATAAAGCGGTTAGGTTTTTAGAGGTACAGTAGTCTACAAAACATTAAGGTATACACACAAACATTTTTACCCTTTACTCAAAGTTAAAAAAAATACATTTTTGTACAACAAAAATTTCAATTAAAAAACTGTTTAACAAGCTTAAATAACTTCAATTAATTTTAAAATTTTTTTTGTTGCAAACTATTTTTTTCAATTAATGTTTTTGGTTAGTTTGTATCATTGGTACACCCTACTATTTTTTATTATCTTATGTAATTGCTCCTAATGCCGACTTTACATGATAGCCACTATTTTACCTTTCAAAAATTTGTATTAAGGAAAATGTTATCCGGAAAATATCATCATAGCAGTTTAGCATGTATGATGTGGGGTGTGATCCCTTTACTTGGTAAATAAAACTGCCATATAGTAAGAACAACACAATACAGCTATACCACGAAGAACCGCTTAAGTACTGATAGCATTTACAAAATCTTATCACTTTTCCCATAAGCCAGTTAAAATTATTCATATTTGTTTATGTTTTTGGGAGTAACTATATGTTCTATTAGAAATAAAATAAATGATCAACTTTCTGCTTTATTTAATTTGAAAACGTATGTATGTTCGATTAGGAATAAATAGTTATGTCGTCTTAACGAAACATTAACAATCTGTCATGTTTATTTGCAACAACGATTATAATATATACACATGGAGGTTTAAAAAGAGTGTGAAAGGCACCGATTCCCGCTTATGAATAATTAAAAACTGAGCCCTGGCTTAGACCCAATCCTTGGGGTTCTTCAGGACCTTCATTAGCTTGCCCTCCTCGGTCTTAGAGTTGGGCTCGTGCATGTACTCCCAACGGGCGTGCAGGGGCAGGGACATAAGGATGCTCTCGTACCGGGCTCCGGGGGTGTATAGCCCGAACTTGGTGCCGCGATCGTAGATCAGGTTGAACTCCACGTAGCGTCCGCGGCGCAACAGTTGCCACTGTCGCTCGTTATTGCCATACTCCTGGTTCTTGTGCTTCCGCACCAGCGGCATGTACGAGGGGATCACAGCACGGGCGCAGCTGGACACAAAGTTGAAGGCCGCCTCCTGGTTGGGCGAATCGATGTCGTCGAAGAAGATGCCCCCGATGCCGCGGCTCTCGTTGCGGTGCTTGATGCGGAAGTAGTCGTCGCACCACTTCTTGAAGCGCGGATAGTAGGTGGCATCGTGCTCGTCGCAGGCGGACTTCAGCGTCTGGTGGAAGTGGCAGGCGTCCTTCTCACAGAGGTAGTAAGGCGTCAGATCAGTGCCGCCGCCAAACCACCACTGTTTCTCACCCTTGGCCGTCTCCACCTCGAAGTAGCGGTAGTTAAAGTGGATGGTGGGTACATGAGGATTTCTGGGATGGATCACGGCACTTACGCCGCTGGCAAAGAATGGCAGGGCTGCACCCTCTTTCAGGTTCTTGCCGCGCGCCCGCATTTGCTGCACTGCAGCCGGGGGCAGGGAGCCGGTGACCACGGAAATATTTACGCCCGCCTTCTCGAAGACATCGCCATCCTGCAGGACGCACGTGATGCCGCCACCGCCCTCAGGCCGCTCCCAACGGTCTACCTTGAACTTCTGGCCGCAGTTCTCCTCCGCCTCCAGGGCGCGGCAGAACTCCGCCTGGATCTCCATGATCAGCAGCTCCATGCGATGCCGCATGTTCTCCTTGTCCTCCAGCAGGGCCTTGGAATCCGTGATGGGCTCGGCCATGAACCGCGAGGTGTCCAGCTGCACCCCCTTGACCTTTGGGTTGACCGCCTCGGCGGAATGTGCGTACGTGACCGCCGAAAAGCTGGCCAAACCCAGTCCGGTGCCGAGCAGAAAGCCTTGGACATGCTGGCCCCTCGTCCGGCGGACCAGTTGGAAGGTGCCCAGCGATACCAGGGATATCGTCTGACGAAGTGCGTTCATTTTGTGCTGTCGCCCTACTACGAATTTTTAACTTAATGTAAGAAGTTTCCCCGAACGCACTCTGTTTGTTATCTTTTACCTCACCGGCATTTCTAATTGCATAGCCTCTAGTGTGACCGCAGTCGGCCGATTGGACCTTCAAAATATACTGCTATTATTAGTAACCTATTTTTAAATTTAATTTTAATTGTAAATAGAGTTCGTGGAAGAAAACCCTTTTTAAACACTTATGTTTTATACAAGTTAAGTTCTTAAAATTGATTAATACTTGCCAGCCGGTTAAGGCAGGTATTAAATATATTCTGCCTAACTCCATTTTGTGTTTTTAATTTTTAAAAAGCATTTGATCCTTTTAATATTAAACATAAATCTACTTATTAAAATAACAGATAAGCCATGCTCATTATTGAACATTATAGTTTTTCACTTGTTTTTTAATGGTGTTTTAAAGTAATACTTAATATTAATTACAAAATGCTTAACCATATACTTCACTGATTCAGTTCAAAAGCTGTTAAATAGGGTTTTGTCAATGTCTTTCCATCAGATAGATTCTATCTGTTTTACATGAAATAATTTATTCAAAACTCTTTTTGGTTTTTTAATTTTTTTATTTTAGTTTATACATTGTACAATCGTTTGTGTTCAATACTCTACGAATACCCCAAAGAGAAAGATGTTCGAATACGGTCACACTAATCAGGCGTTTGAAAAAAACGACTGTCAAGGCGCGTCGATCGCTAGGAAACGAGCGTGTTGTGAAAAATTTGATATCAGCATTGAGAGTGCATAAAAATTAAAGAATACATTGAATAAAAATTGAGTCTGACGCCGACATTATCGCCGCAAGGTAGGTGATTAACTGGAACGAACTCTAAACGCTTTGAACTATAGGCAATTCGCAATTGAACAAACATTTCCACTGGAGTCGTGCGCCCAGGACACACGCACACACGCCATCTGAGCCCGAGGCATAGAGAGAACGCTATGTCGGGCAAGAAATTCCAAAACACCGAGGAATGGCGTCAGAAACTGCGTCAGTTTCTCATGACCGAGCGGTAAATAAGTCATTCAAACCCTTCTCTTGGATAGTGTTGCACTAGTGTTTGATTCCATAGCCACTTCAGTTTGCATAGACCCCCTTTTGAATGCTTGCATGTCAAAAATGATAAACAAATAGCCCGACAATAAAGTAAATACTAGTGCTATTCGAGAGAATTACAGTTCCAACTTTCAGCTTGCCGAAGAAACCTCTAAAGATGGACGAATCCAAGGATATGCGCTACAGTCTGGAGGTCGATGAGGATCTCAGGAGGCCACTGGAGGCCAGAGCGAAGAAAGTTCCGCCTGCCAATCCCGTCAGCCATAAGACCATCAGTCTCAGCGACGATACCATGTACGAGGGGGCCCCCATGGATCACTTGTGCGATGGCGATGACAGCTTCAGTGCCTTCGAGCGAATGTGCGACAAGACGGGCTCCGACCCGGACAGCACTCTGTTTCAGTACCTGCACAGCGAGGACCGAAGCCAGGTGATGTCCAGGGCGAAGGATCGCAGCACCGATGATCAGAAGGAGATCGATGCACTGCGTCGCATGCTCGAGGCGGTGGGCACCGAAGACGACCTGCTGGAGAACGAGAGTCCCGTCAAAGGTGTGGAGTGCACCCAGCTGGAGGATGTGGAAGCACCCTCCCGTTTCTGGGACAACACTCTGGCCGCGCTCGATGAGACTGCCTCTGCGTCCGGTTTGGAGCACAAGGCCAGGGTTTCGCCTGTCAAAATGGTGGGCCTGCTCCGCCCCTCGACCATCATCGAGGACAATGAGCTGGAGTCGGATGTGTCTTCCCATGTAAGCTTCCAAAGCGCTCGCACCCTGAAGACAAATGCCTCCAGTTGTTACGAAACTGCAACGGATAGTTCTCTTAGTGGAACCCTTTTGAACGTCGATGACCTGTTCTACGCGGCAATTGCCAAGGCCAAGCCTCCAGGAATGTCCAAGGGAGAAGAGCTGGATCTACTAAGCGATCTTCATGGCAGTCTACGGGAGCTGGCTTCGCTCCCAAATGAGCAAGAAGAACAGCAGGAGGAGGAGGAGGGGGAGCAGTTGGATGATGTCGAGGATACAATAATCGAGTTGTCCTCGTCTGATGATGAGGAGGTGCAGCTTATATCAGAAGTAAAATTAGAAGACACCTCTCGTGTGTCATCAGTACACGTCAAAGATGTAACAGAACCTGATCAAGCGGAACAGAGTCCTGAGAACAAAGAAAACTCGATGCATTTCAATGATACCATGGAGGAAATGCAATACATGATGCAAAAGGGCATGGAGTATATGGCTGGTGGAGCTTCAGTCCCCGCCACAGCTAAGCCTGAAAGCCCAGTTCTTGCCAAACAGAATACGTTTTTGATTTCACCGAAGCAAACCCCGAAACCGCCGGCTGTAGCTTTTTTGCAGCCATCATTGCCGCTGCGCGCCTCTAACAAGCCCCACACAGATGCGCCTTCGCCCAGCAAGGGTAGACAACCGCCCAAGATCGACCTCAGCATGGAGTGGACCCGGAAGAAGTTCTTTAGTGCAAACACGGGCATTCCACAGCGCCGTCAACAGCAGATAAAGCAGCCCTACGCCAATATTGTCAGTCCTATTCGCACCTACACCCAGAAGTCTGGCACTGCTCCACTGATGAGTACTTTCCGTCCAATCAGTAACGACATGTTAACTACCCTGGCCATCAGTGAGCTGGAGCAGGAATCCCGTTTGTGTCAGCCGAAGTCGCTCTTCACCACGAACACCGGAACCTCCACGGCGGTTGGGGAGCAGGGGCCAGGGATTAAGGGCATCGATTCGACCGCTCACCTGCTTCCCAAAAAGGCTTACATATCTTCGGAGATAAAGCACGTAAGTAAAACTTAATAAGTTGAAATAACAACCTAGTTTTAATTCGTATCCATCGAATTTCCTCTGTTGTTAAATCAAATTGCTTTCTATCGACAGGTTGTGGATGAACGTACTCCTGTGCCCATGCCCAAGGTTCCGCAGATACAGAAATACCTTAACTCGGCCGTGGAACCCACTGTCCTGCGTCACGATGGCAAAATGAAAATGCCTGGCGAGGCCACCCGCAACCCGTCCTCATCGCACATCCCACGCCGCGCCAATCACAGCCTGGCTGATTTGTCGCTCGCCTCAGGGGACGTCTCCTTGTATACGATAAGAGATGCCCAGAAATTTTAGGGCCCTTAGAAATAAACCACTCTCTCTTAATATTGCAACGATAATAAATGTATTGTATAACTAGTGCTAGTAAATGCCTTCGTTTTCGTTTCGTGAGAGGTATCAGAATCCAGGACCAAATCACTGAGTTCGTGGCTGAGGTCCTTTCCAGGCACGATTGACCTTGGACTCGGATGGCCTGTCCAGTTCGTTGCAAATGTAACGGCCGACTTGAATAAGTTTGTCCAGACTGACACCCGTATCGAGACCAATGCCTTGCAGCATGTAAACCACATCCTCAGTGGCTGCATTTCCGGATGCTCCCTTGGCGTAGGGGCATCCACCCAGGCCAGAAACCGAGGAGTCCACCACCCGAATACCGTAGTCCAGGGAGACTAGAATATTGCTCAGTGCTTGGCCGTAAGTGTCGTGGCAGTGCACGGCCAGATTCTTGGCTGGAACGGCCTTGGATACTTCGTCCAGCATACGACGCATTGAGCCCGGCGTACCGACGCCGATGGTATCGCCCAGGGAGATTTCGTAGCAACCCATTTGATGCAGTGCTTCCACCACTTTGACCACGGCTCTTGGCTCAACGGCTCCCTCGTACGGGCAGCCGACAACAGTGGATACATAGCCACGGACACGAACACCGTGCTTTTCGGCTGCCTTCAGCACAGGCTTGAAGCGTTCAATAGCCTCTGCTGCGGTGCAATTGACGTTCTTCAGAGAAAACGCATCCGATGCGGCTCCAAAGACAGCCACCTCCTCGGCTCCCGCCTCTAGGGCGCTCTCGAAACCTTTAAGGTTTGGCGTAAGCACTGGATAGCTGATTCCGGCCACCTTTCGGATGCCTCTCAGGACCTCCGCATTGTCCCCCATTTGGGGCACCCATTTGGCGCTCACAAAGCTGGTGGCCTCTATGGTCCGCAGTCCAGTCTCGGACAATTGATTGATCAGCTCGATTTTGGTGGTTGCCGGCAGCAGTTTGGGCTCGTTCTGGAGACCATCTCGTGGACCCACCTCCACAATTCGCACCTGGTTGCCTGTGCTTGTGACCGCCGTGCGCTGTTAGTTGGCAAGGGATTCGGATTAGGGTTAGATTAGTCAAATTATTCTTGATTTCACCTTTGCTGTAAGCCAAAGGAGTGGGCGAAGGGTTGGAACTTTCATGGCTTAAATTATTTTTTTTTTTTTTTAAATATTAAGTTACTTCCTTCCGTGAAGAGGGAAGAATTATTTGGCCGCCCCGTTGGAACGGGTTAACGCCACTGCCAATGTATGAAATTAAATTTCAAGAAAAACAAAATTTAATGGACAGCTATGTAAATATCGTGCAGTAGTTTCTGGTGATGTTATGATGACAATGAACGATGAGCGATGACGATGAACGATAAGCGATGAAAATGTTATCAATATGTGTGAGAAATTTTAATTTTGAGATTTTGTGAGTTGGTATAAGCGTGGATGGTGTTATAGTGTGTTAAATGAGCAGTGTGGAGTGTGTTGTATTAGATATTAATATTAGCAGCTCGAATGAAACTGGTAATCGATGTCCAATTTTCAATTGGTTCATTTCCAAGTAAACGATAGATATCGTTATATTTAAGTAGTGTTGGATAATTTTGTCTTGTTGGTGTATATTTTGAGCAATTTAACAAAATATGCGAAATGTCTTCATTAACGTTACACGAATCGCATAGGGCGTTATCGTAGACTTTCATTTTGGAAAGTGTGTATTTGTCAAAAGCATGTCCGCTTAAGATTCTGTTTAGAGTCTTCGTTTCTATACGGTTGAATAGGTGTTCTTTGTTTTTAAACCAAGGCTTGGAAGTGGTATATGGTGAGAGGAGAGAGTAACCCTTGTTACGCTCTAATGAGAACAGACTGTATTCACGCTCCCAGTCTTGTTTTATTTGCGCGAACATATGATTGATTGCGTCCTTAAGGGTCCATCTGACGGGTGCGAAAGAGCCGTTAATTTTAGCATTTTTAGCCGCTGTATCTGCGAGATCGTTTTCCCAAATATTGGAATGGCTTGGAATGTGGTGAAATTCTATGGATAGCAGGGTTGGGTTGTTTATGACTTTTTTCAGAATGCATTGAGAGATGCAGTTTTTGGAGTTCGTGTTCTTTATTGTCTGGATGGCACCAAGACTGTCAGTTAAAATTGCTATTTTGGAGAACTTTTTTGAAATACCGAAGTCAATGGCTTTTTCTAGGGCTGTGAGTTCAGCAGTCAGCGACGATAGTTTTTTGTCGGTGTAGAAACTTTTTATCGAATTGGAATTTAAGTGGACAAAGGCACCTCCTGTAAAATTTTCCGACACAGAACCATCCGTGAAGATGATTTCCATATTTTTTGAGGTTAAACTTCTTATTTTTTCTTTAAATAAAGAGAGAATTATAGTCTCGTTTGCCATTTTTTTATTTGTACAAGTACCTTTAAGGAAATTTGTGTCAACTGAAATCTTGCGTGTGGACAGAGAGTAAGGACAAATAGGAGCAATACTATCCAGGATATTTTTAAATTCAGCATAAATTCTACTGTAACTAGTATTTTTGGCTACAAAGGAGTTTGACAGAAGCGACGCAGATGGTAGTCCATGAGCGAACGTTTTGGCCAACTCCTTCGCTGTAGCGAATTTAATCCTATAAGCTGGAGGAAGTTCAGCTGCAAGATTATAAATAATATTAATTGGAGTCGATTTAATAAGTCCTAAGGCCTTTCTAAGGTGGAAATTAGCATGCTTATTTATATTGTTTTGTACTGATTTTGATATGTTTGAAAAAGAGGAGCAGGCGTATTCATATCTAGTTCTAATAAATGCTTTATAAAAGAGTAGTGACTTGCTTGGATGTACTCCGAAGCGGCAACCACTGAGCATTTGAATAAACATATTCGTTTGATTCGATTTAGAGATCGTTTTATTTACATGCTGAACAGACGAGTTGTTTGAACTTATGACTCTACCTAAATAATTTATACTATTTACATTTTTTAAAATAATATTATTGCACAAGATACTTAAAGGTTTTTTTCTTAGATTAAAATGAATGGTGGCTGATTTGTCTGGATTAAAAGTAAGATTATTAATATTGCACAGTTCCATAAACCTATTTACTTTTTGTTCTAATTTCTCTTCAGCCATCGAAAAGACTTTGTCATAACAGACTAGAAAGAAGTCGTCAGCGTACTGGAACAGAATACTGTCATGGTCATTACTTAAGCTGTGAAGCTCAGCTGTATATAAATTAAAGAGGATTGGACTCAGACAACTACCTTGACTAACTCCTTTGTTTACAGTTATCTCTGCAGTACCCATAGTGAGAACTCTTTTACTAAGGAAGTTTATAATGAAATAAATATGATTGTGGTCGAAACCCAAACTAACTAATTTGCTACCCAGAATAGGGATATTGACGGCATCAAAGGCTTTACTTAAGTCTAAAACCGCTGCGGTAACGTGGAAACCACGAGCTTTTAGGTTGGCTATGTTATTTATTACATCGTTGATGCATTGGGCAGTAGAATGGTTTTTTCTGAACGCATAGGATCTTGGTGGCAGAATTTTATTTTTATTAATGTACTCTTCCATCCGCAATTTAATCAAACCTTCTAAGCACTTAAAAGTCACACTTAGAAGGCAGATAGGTCTGTTGTTGGTAATAATTGAAGAGTCTAGATTTTTTTTGGGAACAGGTATAACCCTTATTTTCCGCCACTGATCTGGAATAAACCCATTGTCTAAAGTAATGTTTAGCAGGGATACCAGTTTTTCTATTTGACTTAAGGGTAGAGATAGAAGCATTCTGTATGAAATGTTGTCAAGACCCTTAGCCGAGTCTGGGTTACGAGAGTTAAGGAAGTCAAGAAGTTCACGCGCTGAGAAATTAGAGTTGGTATATCTATAAAGCAGATCAGGAGAAAAAGATACGTCAGGACACATCGCAGTGTTGGGAGCTGTGGCTATTTGATTGAGAAAATCTCTATGTTCTGAGTCAGATATTGCACTGTTTGACGGTTTAATTTGTTTAAAAAGTTTAAGATTTTTGATTTTGTTCCACATATCTTTCAGAGAAGAGGGGTTAGAAATGTCTTCTGCTAGCTTATTGAGGTTTTCTTTTCTCATTTTATAATAATAGTTGTTAAGTTTTTTATTACTGTTAATATAGGCAATAGCATCAGATTGTAGTTTGGATTTAAAATATTTTTGTCTGCACGCGTTTCTTAATCTAAACAATTTTTCACATACCTCGTCCCAATACTTTTTTGGAACATATCTATTGTTTGTATTTATTTTAATTGAATTATTACAGTGTATTGTTTGGGATAAGTTGGAAATGCTATCTAACGTTGTAATTTGAATTTTGGAAAAGTCTTTGATTATTTTATTATGGTTAAATTTAATAATATTAGTCGAAGCAGAAATTTGGTCTATTTCAATTAAGATTGGGAAATGATTGCTATTTGATATTTTAGAATTTATTGAGGACCAGTTAGAACAAAGATTGCTACTATTAATGAAAGTGAGATCGAGTGTTGAAGTATAGGATGGGTTATGGGAGTAAGTTGGAGAGCCGTTGTTAAGGCAAAAGAAACCGGAGTGTAAGAGGGAATTTTCTAAAATACCGCCTCTGACATCTTGAGTATTATTACCCCAAATGCTGGATTTGGCATTGAAGTCACCACCTATGACAGTTAGACCACTCGATTGAGCAGCAATAGTAAATAGATCATCGCAGCCTTGTTGAAAAGAATTAATGTCTGTGCTGGGAGCAGCATAGACACTGAAAATATTAATATTATTTCTTAGGTTAATTGTACGGATACCAATGACTTCTAAGCTAATATCACAGTTGATTTGTTTAAAGCGTATGTGTTTTTTTAAGTAAATTCCAACGCCTCCATAACCATCGTTACGCGGCTTACATACAAAATTATAATTTGCCAAGCTACACATGGAATTATTGGAAATCCATATCTCTGATAAAATTGCTATGTCTATGTTATTGTTTACTAAGAATAATTCTAGTAATTGTTTGTTATTATTAGCAGTTAAGCTCTGAATATTATACTGTAGGATTTTTATTGTCATTTAAATAATATAACTTTATGTTTTATTTTCAAATGAAAACAGATAGACAAATGAAAGAGAAAAGAAAAACGAATAAATAAAAAACAATTAATTTAACAGAAAAAAAAAAAAAAAAAAAAAAAAAAAAAATCAGAAAAATAAGTAAATAGATAAATAAATAAATAAAAAAGTTATTATTCAAAATTAAACAAGTTGATTAATTTTGAACAAATCAATTTTTGAGTTTGTAAGTGCTATTCTGTTTCTTAAATTCTCTAAAAAGTTTCTTGATTCAGGTACTAAATTGGTTGTTTCGTTGACTAGAAATGAGGATATTTCAGAAGCTAATTGATTTAAGCTATTCTCCGCAGCTTCAAGAGCTGGATTGTCTAAAAAAGGTTGACTAGAGGGTGAGGAACTAGGTGGATTAGAATGAATGAGAGAAAACTTTTCGTTTGGAGTGTACTCATGTTCATAAAGAGCAGCTTTCCAGCTGATCATAGTGTCGCGTGAATTTTTATCTTCGTTTTTCTTGTTAAGAGAGTTCTTAACAACCTTATTAAAAGGGTTTTGTGCAAATATTTGTTGGGTAGCTATTTTGGTATTATTTTGTAACACTGGATTGGCAGATTTTCTTTGCCATGTTGGCTGGGGGAAGTGGGTTAAGTCGTTGGTGTCGACTTCATCTAAAATTTGGAAGAGAGAGGGGTACCTAATCTTCGTTTCATTTCGTGATAAATTCTCAATAGTCATACATTTCTGGATAGCGTACGCTCTCTTACGAGCAGGGCACTCAAGAGAGGTGGCTGGGTGATTTTGTTTGCAGTTGGCACAAACGAGTTGATTACATTGTTGTTCTCTTGAATGCGAAAGAGAACATTTACTGCATTTTTGTTCAGTTTGTTTACAATGCTGAGCAAAGTGATTAAATCTAAAACAACGAAAACATTGACTAAAAGGAACATATGGACTAACATTAATTTTGGTGTACAGGAAGACAATCTCGTTGGGAATTTGAGTACCTTTAAAAAGAATCTTAACCCTAGGAGTGTTAATAAAAATATCTTTATTGTCTCGGTCCTTAGTCTTCACACGAATTATTTCTTGAATAGGTACTGGAGAAGAAATGTACTCCTTAAGTTCAGAGTCGGAAAATTTTGTCGGAATATTAAAAATAATACCCATTTTAAAAATGAAATGCTTAAGAATTTTAGGTTCGTAACCATTACTTTTAAGATTTGAGGACAGGATGCTATTAGCTGCCGTTGCTGACTTGCACTCAGCCTTGCAGCGCCCATAACCAATCTTATTTACTGAAATTATATCTTTAATATTTAATTTTAGCAGGACAGCATTTAGTTCAAGAGGATTTATAGGAACTCTTCTAGGTCGGTTTTCGCCATTGGTTTCACCAATTTTGTCTATGTAGACCACAAAGGGTCCCTTGTGAGCGCTGCTGTACGAGTATCCGTTGTTTTCCAAATTTCCACTTTCTCTCTTCTCTTCTTTGCTAGCAGGATCCGTTATAGCTTTACCACTTACTTGGCTGGTTGGACTCGGATGACTTACAGGGTCAATGACTTCTTTCATCACAACTTCTTCGCTTTCCGATTCTACTAAATTGTTATCCGTAGGTTTTTTCTTTTTATTTAAGGGCGATAATTTCGGCCTTTTAACGTTGCTCAGCTCCGAATAAGGGTTTTTACCCTTGGCCTCGGAGGAGGCCATTTTTCTTGGAGTAACTTTACCCGTAATTGATTGTTTATTTAACCAATAACAACAGACAAATATTTATAAAAGGTATTAAACGTATATATTACGTTATATTTTTGTTTTGAAAAAAAACAGAATAAGTAAAAATCGGTATCACACACTGCTCAAACACCTCCGTTGCATGCAACAGTCAGCACGCGAGGATGGCTTAAATTAGTAAATAAAAGTTACGTATGCCACTTCTTCTTCCTTTCGTTTAGCGGGTAACAGCTGATAACGGCCTAAGATCGATAGGTTGCCAAATTTCGATAGCTTTGTAAGTTGTGTTACGGTTCCATCCCTAACTAACTGGCGTTGTCTTATATTTTTTTTAGGGGTTGCATAAAAAATAAAAATTATATAAGATATAGCGTACTTAAATATTTTACTTTATAGTATGTGCACTTGTAATATCCCAATTAAATATTACATTTTGTTTTGAAAATATGCAACCCCTTCTCTACGCTACGCCCATGCTCAACACATGTTTGTATTTATTCATTATTTTGTTGTAAACAATCTTGAACGTATTTCTTGTTTGCACGGAGTTCATTGTGTTTAATGGAGTCGGAACGAATAGAAGGCTCATCTCCGGAAGATGAGGATGTGTTCCACTTTGAGACTGAGCACCTGGCCCTTCGTGGCAACCAGTGCTATGCCAACTTGTTGCGCACCATGGCCGTGCTGCAGGCCCAAAGGATTCGGGTCCATCAGCAGATCGATGAGCTGGAAGCCACCAGAAAGGAATACTTGGATAATCCGCAACTGATGCTGGACAAACTGCGGAACAGCGATCCTCTGATATCGGACCATTGCATCAGCACGGTTGTTCTACCGGAGTTGCCAACTTTGATCGGCGATGGCGAAGGAAGTGTCCCCAATGAGGCACCGGCGGAAGCGACTTCATGGACACATCAGCCCGAAGAGATTAAGGACAGGAGCCAAGGCCGGTCGGAGAATTTCAATCGCCTGTGGACCAATGAGGAACAGCGCCGCTTGGAGCAGCTGCTTATCCAATATCCGCCAGAGGAGGTGGAAATGCGACGTTTCGGCAAGATAGCCAAGGCCTTGGGCAACCGAACGGCCCAGCAGGTGTTCAGCCGCGTCCAAAAGTACTTTCAGAAGCTGCACGATGCCGGAATGCCCGTGCCCGGTCGAATTCCCAAGCATCGTCGTGCGGGCCTGAGCAAGCCGAAGGTCCACTTACGCAAGTCAACATTCTTTCCGGCACAGAATATTTCGCTGCACATGCCGGAGGATGACTGCACATTGGACGACCTGCGAGTCCTATCGCCCGCCAACGAGATGCTCCTTATGCCGGCCCCCTCACTACCCAAGATGGAGCCGAGGACCGATACAGATTACATTGATGCTGATCTGGCTGCGGAGGTCAAGCGCAAGCAGGATCTACGCCTAAAGCTTCTAACTTCTATTCAAGACGAGAAGCAGCAGATCGAGAATGGCTATGAGCCCGATTTGCTGGCAGCCAAATGTGCCGAATGCGAAGAGGCTTCTGTGACCAGGACGCAGTGGCGTTGCAACAGCTGTTATTGTCACTTAAATCTCTGCGGAGATTGTCTCGCCAGCCAGTTGATCGAAGGTCGCTTCGAACATCTGGGCCATGAAGTCGTAGAGGACCTAGATTCATGATTCTTTTTAATGGAAACGTGGTTTAAATCTAACAAATGTACTCAGGAACTTATCCAGGTTTTTGGATATTGTACAACACAATAAAATAAGTTTGCTATAATACTAGGATTTATATAGCTCACTCAAGCCAATAACTTTTAAGTAAGCCATAATTTAAGAAAAAGTGCGCCTTGTAAAAATCTGTTTTTGGGCGAGTAATACGCAGATATCCTAAAAACTAGACTAGGAAATTGCACCTGATGTTGAGAAAGGAATAATGTTTTTGATGATTTATTTCTTTGTTGACAGCTTAAAATAATACAAATAAAAAACCTAATTTCAATAAAAGGGACCTACTTAGTTTCGCGTTAGAGCAGCTTTCGGTAGGGATTGAAGGCGCTGGCGACGCTTAGCCTCGAACTCGGTAGCCAGCTGCCAGGTCTCTTTGTCTAATGTGTCTCTTCCCCGGGCAATGCCCAGAAGCCGCGAAAGGACCAGCAGCCCATGCAGATCATCGGCATTACTTTTCGAATTAGCCTTGCGCATATCCACAAAGTCCTGTTGGATCATTTCAGTGTGCTCCTCGCTGACGCTAAAGCTGCTAATCCGTGCTGTGGTTAAATACTTGCGGAACTGATGAAGGCGCGCCGGTTGGAGGTAGTGGTGGGCTGCCTTAAGAGATTCTTCGAAAAGTTCCACTGCCTTCGCATCGGCATTGATGGGCATTATGAAATCACTCTAAAAAATAATATTTTTAGTGTGACCGGAAACACATATCCTAGTAAGTTGCAAATTATATCAGTTTACGAAATCCTTACCGGCAGCATACTTCGTCCTTCGCTGAGGACGAGGATCGGAATGTTTGCATGGTAGTCTATTTGGTAATACTGGAAATCGCACTTAAGTTCCTGGTTGTTGATCAGATGAGCCAAATGCTGGACGGCATGAACGCCATTGGCCTCCAGCTTGCCCTGCTGCAAGCGTGTCTCGTCGAGCACAAGGTGCGTGTGGGGGGCCAACTGAAGTACGCCGGAAACCAGCTTGTTGGTTTCGTAATCCTTCCTGAAAGAATAACAATTTGATGTTCTTAATGAATTAACTAATCCCGTTTATCCTACTCACTTAGGGGCAAAGGAAACCGTGTTCAACGTCTCCAGGGTCATGGGCAGATAATGGCTGGCCGGGAGTAGCAGCTTCAGAATATCGTACAGAGAGGTTGAGTACGCCTGGCATTCCTTGGGCATATTACAAAGGTTTAGGGCAAACTTGCCAATGCTCTGCATCTCCGAACGGCTGTAGACTGAGGAAATTAAGTGCGAGAGCAAATATTCGGCAGCCAGATCGTCGTCAAACAGGCAGAGCTTAAGAAGCATGCGCAGATCCTTGTGCACAGCCAGCTGGGATGGATACGCCTCTTCGCTTGGCTCAGTTGGCTGGCGCAGGCTTAAGTCCATGAGCGGATTCGCATGCGGCAGCATCTGGACGCCAAAGGCATGAAGGCGGGGTATGAGGAACGGCGATGGATGAGCTGCCTGCAGTTCACTTAAGTTTTCACAATCGCCTACGTCTAGCGTAGCGAAATCCAGCGAGGAATCCACAGATAGAAAGCCCACAAAGTCGACCAGTGAGTTAAGCTGGTAGGTGTCGAACTCCTCATAAACCTTTACCATGCAGGCCATGCTGGGACGACCAGGCAGTGGCGAATTGAGCAGGTACTCGGAGCCCAGAACAGAGGGATTGGAGGCAGCCGCTGGCTCATCATCCGTCTGCATATCTTTCAAACATGGCCGCTTGACTGTTGTTTCGCCAGCTCCATCCACTTCCATGGCATCCTGTCCTCCGTCCAGAGTGCGCTTCTTGGCCGAGCTGGGAGATTGAACCAGAGGGACCAGCTCGATCTGTGGACAGCATTGCTTTTCGTGATCCTTGCTCCAGTCATTCAGGCCCGGCACGGAGATCACAAACATGGTTCGCCTCTCGCCGTGCACGTTACCCTCGGCATGGTAGTCGATCTCCTCGCCGGTGGCCAGTTTCAGGCAGTCCCTGTACTTTCCGTCCTGCAGGCGCTTGCTGCCATCGGGGGACTTTAGCTCGTAGCGCTCCAGGTAGATCTCCGGGTCCATCATGTCCTGGATCATGCCGCGGAACCGCACCAGAGTCTGATCCTTCAGCTTGTGCAGCGGCGTGTAGTTTAGCAGGGGAATCGAGTGCCAGCGACTGGGGTCCTTGAGCAGCTCTTTAAGGGCAGCGCTGTCCCCGTGCTGGGCGGCCAGTTCATCGGGCGTGCTGGGCAAGTCCATGGCACAGGGCATTACTTATTTGGTTGGTAAAATTGCGAAATTTCTGAGAGCCAAAGCCAATGCAAAAAAACAACAGCTGCTTTTGGCGCGCCAAAATCTGATATGCGGCGAGTTTCGATTAATATCATCGACCTACCTATCGATGTCTGCCAGGGCTGACGAACCTCTGCGGCAGAACGGATGTGGAGGCGGACATCCGCAAAAGATTGTACAATTTTCTGGTTTACCAAGGCAAAGGGAAAGGAAACTATGAATAAGAAGAGCAACGTGTGGCAGTTCTTCTATAAGACCTCCGGGACCGTGGCCAAGTGCCTCCTGTGCAACAGAAACTACTCGAGGAGGGGACGCGGCACCACCTGTCTGCGGAACCATCTGAAGAGCAAGCATCCACCGGAGTTCCTGGCTCTTTCCGGGGACATAAAGTACCTGGACATGGTGAAGAGCGAGATCGCTATTGGTTCGCCACTGCACCCAACGGCCCAGTTGGAATTGAATTTGCATGTGAGTGCGGAATGGTATAAGTAAGGTGTTAGGTAGGGTACATCTCATATGATATAAGGAGGGGACTCATCTGTAGTTACATACTCTTTAGGTGAAGTTTATAACCCATTCATAACATTATGACTTTAAAAAAATATTTTACATATGGGCTTTGTTAATATTAAATATACATATTCAAGTATACTTTAACTAGGAATTTAAAACTAGTTCTCTAGCGGATGCGGATATCCGCAAATCGATTGTCCTTGTGATAAGATCAGATAAGATATTTTCAAAATTAAAAAATTAAAAATAATACAACTTAATAATTTGTTTATTTAATAAAATCTTTCTGCACTTAAAAAAATATATAGTTACTTAACTTTTTTTTAACTTTATTACACATTCTAGGAACCAGATCCCGATCCCTTGGACACCGAGGACATTTCTTATAGCCTGCGCTGTGACGAAAAGTTGGCCCTCATGCTGCTAAACCAATCCTTTGAGTTCATCGAAGGACCCGGGTTCATAGATTTGATAAGGGTGCTGCAGCCCAGATATCTGATTCAGTCCAGGAGCTACTATGAGAACATACTGTGTGGTAATATATACCGGAAAATGCAAGAGCATCTGAAGCTGCAGCTGGATCTGCTGGATGCCATCTCGTTGTCCACCAGCCTTTGGCGGGGCGACAAAGGCGAAGGACTACTGAGCCTGTCTTGTACTGGGATCTCAAGGGACTTTAAGACCCACCGCTTTATGCTTAAGTGCGAGGCTTTAAACTATGAAAGCACTTCTAAAGTTGCATGTTCTATTCGGGATTTGGTGGCCAGCTTGGCGATAGAGGTGCCCAAGGAGAAGACGCACTGCATCATCAGGGACGAGATGACTGCTCTGCCCACCCTACCCGATTGCAGTGTCCATCGTCTGCAAATGTGCGTCAGATTTGCTTTGCAGTCGAACGAATTGCTCCAGAATCTGTCGTCAAAGTGCAAGCAAATAGTAGACCATTTTGCTTCCTCCAAGATGGCCAACGATCATCTCAAATTTATTCAAGAGATCCGCCTAACGCGAGACCCTTGTACGCTAGAACCCTATGATCCTGTCCAATGGAATTCGACCTTCAAAATGATGGCCAGCGTGATCAGGATGAAAGACGCCATAACCCTGTATTGCGAAGAGTATAATCTAGTCCAAATATATCCCGATGAATGGGTAGAAATAGACTTGTGCAGCAAAGTAATGCAGCCTTTCGAGGAAACAATTAAGATTTGGAGCAATCCTTCCACGACAACTTCATCGGTTATTCCACTCGTGGCCGCTTTACGGGATTCCCTACGAACCGATGTCCACAATTATGTCTCCTCTGTGGTAATGTTAATATAACCAATCAAATGATTTATTTATTATTTTTTATCTCTTTAAATCTCTAGACCATTTGCAGTTTTGCCAGAAAGTTGCTTGAAGAACTGGAAATGAAGTTCTCCCATGTCACCTCCGACATCAAGTTTTTGATGGCCACCTACTTGGATCCGAGATACAAGCAAGCTTTCTTCACCGAGCGAGAGGAGCACTTGGTAGCCAACGAGGTTTTGGCTCTGCTCGCTAGGGCGCAAGATGAACGCAACGGTCAGGCGCCGTTGAAAATTATCAAAGTGACATCATCTTCCTCCCTCAAGAATGAATCAAAGATTGATAGTATTCTGGACCATATACTGACAACTGGTCCTACAAATAATACTCAACAGGCAACGTCATTTGCCTGCCAGTCACAGATTAAGAATCTACTATACCTATACAACTCGGAGTCCAGGATCGATAGGAACATGGATCCCTTGATGTGGTGGAAGGCAAACATAAAGTACAGTTCCCTGTACGCCATTGTTCGGGCATTTTTATCGGCTCCAGCAGCAAGTGTGGCTAGCGAAAGCCTATTTAAAAAGTCTGCTCACTTGTATCATGATATGCGAACGGGTCTGTGTGCCGAAAGTGCATCCAAGATATTACTGATAAAGTCTAACTATGGTAATTCAGACATCAAGGAGTAGAGCAAATTACTGGGAGCAATACCAA
Organism: Drosophila biarmipes; assembly: GCF_025231255.1. NCBI lineage: Eukaryota > Metazoa > Arthropoda > Insecta > Diptera > Drosophilidae > Drosophila > Drosophila biarmipes. The sequence goes on from NC_066612.1 coordinate 19,294,261, forward strand.
TTAGTGAAAACTACAATTTAAATTATATAATTTAAACTCTATGTACATATTTTAGCTTTGAACTTAAAACTACTTGATCGCCTGGAAAGATAGATTTGCACTTTAGCCGAATGTCTGATAGGGTCCTAGCCCCTGTAATCGGGATCATTGTGTTCCTCATCGTCTTCCTCCTCCTCCTCTTCTTCATCTGAATGTAAACAGACGATTATCATTTTGTTGATGTTAAATAAAATAAAAGCTCTAAAACTCTTACCGTGATCACGACGTTTGCGAGTGTATGCTCGTTTGCTGGCAACTGGCACTTGATCGGTTTCGCCGTGCAGCAAGGAATTGCGATATAAGATGAGCGGCTGCCATTCCTCAGCTCGGCTGGATGGCATCGCGGGTGGTATGGATTTGTCCAGAAAGCTCATTATAACCTTTTTGTCTTGCTTAAGCAGTTTATAGTTGAACTCGTTTAAAACCTCCAGGAATAGCAAGCGCGGTGGAGCTCGCACCGGATCGTCAGACTCCTTGTGGGAAGCAAAGTAAATACCACCGCGGTGAATAGCGGCTACAGATTCGCGATTCTTAATAGCATCGAAGCCAAATGTAAGGGCGAACCGCTTGGCCAACTCCTTGAGATCCACAAACTCTTGGGAGCTCTTCAAAACAATTCCCTCCTCATTCTGCTCCTGCAGGCTCTTGAAAACCGTGATCAGGCTCAACAGTAGGGTCATGGCAAAGTTTACTTTATTTATCTCCCGAGCCTTGCCCAACGTGGCTTTTATTATATCGCCGTAATCGTTGTAGCACTAAAATAAATAATACGAAAATGATTGGATCAATTTGATAATCAGAACAGCGAAACTTCTTGACTCACCTTCACATAATATTTGAAAATGCTGGCCGCTCGCATTGTTGGTATAATGTTGTATACTACCAACTTGCAGTAACAAGCCAGGAAGTTACGTTTCTTATGCAGCTCCTCGATTCTCGTTTCATCCTGGGCCACATCTTGCTTGAGGGAAAACACATAGTGCTGCACAAAGTTGTCCAAGATCAGGTGCTCATCCATTCTCGACTTGTACTCCAGGCTGCGTATGTGTTCGATTTCACTGCGACCCAACTTGTCCGAAAAGATAATCAGCAAATCGCAGATGGACTGGTAGGCCTGCAAAACAATCATTGCAATGATTTCTACAACTTAAATACGAGTTTAATAGCAAACCGCTTCTTGAATTTGAACTGTGGGTCCATCGCGGGTTAGCTCAAAGCAGGCTCCCATAAAGGTGTCCAAATTGTTGCGCAGCTCGGCCACAACCTCGGCAACGTTTGCTGTCTCGCAGTCGTTCTCCACGTAGTGGAGTCCCCAACTGATGGAGAAGTAGCAGGCCTCGATACAGTACGCTAAGGCTTCGTTGGGCAGACAGCGGTCAACGTTCTCCTTCGACTGGGCCTCCTCAACGTCCTGGAAGAGAGATTTGAATAGCTCCCAGGGGTTGAGGTTGTGCGAGGAGTATAGGATGGATAGAACCTTGAGGGTGATGGTTATGTTGTAAATGTCATCCTCATTAGGGGTCTCCTCGCCTGCGTAAAATGAATATGATAGGCTTTTGAAAGTAAGTTGTCTGATTTCTTAATACCTTGTATGAGGTTGCGCCATTCCTCAATGGCGTCCCTATACTTGTTGACTGCGCTCTCAATGATATTGGATCTGGCGATATTACACCTCGTGTAAGTAGCACTTCCTTCGGCGCATAGACATTCAAGCGTCTTTGCGCATGTTTCGAGCACCTCGCGGCCTGTGTGCATGCTCATTACCTGATTGATGCGGTCTAACAGAGCCTGTAGATTGCCCTCTTGTCGATTGGTGGTGTACAGATTGAGATCGAAGTACTGCGGCACTGCAAGCAGGTTGGCCAGCTTCTCACTGTCTGCCTGATACTTCTCTAGCAGGGACGGCAGAGTGACAATGAAGTGCTCGGTCAGTTTGGCCTTTTCGTCTTGAATAGCCTTTAATTCCTTGGCACTCAGCGTACATTTGCGATTGCTAGCGCGCCCGACCGGAACTTCTCCAGTGGCCGATTGCTTAACGCTGCTGACCATGATCTCTATGAGCGTCGATTCCTGCTTGTTGTCGAGGACCTCTTCATTCGGTCCCGGCTCTTCCAGCAGCAAATCCGTCATACATTCCCAGTCCCTTACCATGTCGTTGCTATCGATGAAGGAGTCCACAAGGTAAGCGCCATGCTCGTGAAGCTCGGACTCAATGAAGAACTGCACCAAGTCCCGAACCAGCGGTGTATTGGGCATACGCACTTTGCCACGTTTGGTCTTGGTCTCTTCCATGTCAGCAGTTAAATGAAACAAGCGGACGTTTAAGAACTCCGCGGCTGCCTGGGCTACACCACGATGTGAGGAATAAACCAGCTCGTAGACGATTTCACAGTCCTTGTCAGCCAAAATTTCTGGGTGGATTCTGGAAATAAGATGAAACTAGTTAATCAAAACTAAAAAAAAATAATTATTTATCTTACTTCAGAATGCTGATCACCAGCTTGACGGCGTGAACGGAAACCTCAAACTCTTTGTCCAGAGTCATGGCCACAATTCGGTCTTTAAACTTGGACGTGAACAACTCCAGTTTGCCCTTGAGCTCGTCCTTCTCGTACAGCGGCAGCAACGACTGCAAGCAGCGTAGGCGCACCTCCCCGATCTTGTCGTGGAGTGTCCAACCGATGTACTTTAAGTACGAGTCGTCAAGAAAGTTTTGGGGATAGTTCTCCATCCAGATGCCGATCTCGGCCATACAAATTGCGCGTATGTCTGGCAGACTATCCCTGTAGCGGTGGACAAACACCGACTTAAACATGTAGGTCAACATGCTCTTTATCTCATCCATGTTCTCTTCCAATTCGGACCGTTTAGTCATAAGTGAGTCCAAACGGTCGGAGGCACGGCGATCCCGTGACTAAAATAATGTAATTTTTGTATTACAATTTTCCCTTAATACAAGCGAACCCACCTTGACGCGTTCAGCTTCGAATTGCTTCGCAGCATTGTCGAAGTTATTCGAAACCAGCAAGGCCACATCCACCAGGGCAGTCATAAGCTTCATGGCCGCCAAAGTGGCCGTGTGTCGAAAGGCTCGCACCTGCGAATCGGACAATCCCGTAAGCAGGGATATGACGTTGTCCATCAGAAACTGGTCGTAGATAATGGAGTACTGGCACTGCTTCACCAGCGTTTGCACAAAGTCGCAGAAATTATTCTTGAACTTCCGCCATTGAGTTCCGGTCATGATCAAGGGATATTCGCCGCTTTCCTGTAAGATGTAGCTATTAGTTGGAAAGCACTGAGCAGATGATTCCAATGGACTCACCTCGTCAAACTCCTCGGTCATGCGACGGATGATGGCTGTGTGGTCAACGGGATACTGGATATCCTCGGATATCTTGCCCTTGCAACCGCTAGCATTTATAAAGAACTGCATCAAGGCGACCAGCGCGGTTTCTCGGTTCGCTTTGTATTGCTCAATCCACTGGTCAACAATGCTCTGAAATGGTAGGTCAGGTTATAAAGTGTTGTGCTGCAAGTAAAATGGATACGTACAGCAATGGGGTTCTTGGAGTGCCGCACAATGTAGTACAGACTGTTTTCGTCCGTGGTTATCTCCCGCTCGTTGTCGATCCGCTCGTGGTGTCCCTTGTCCACGGGATCCTTCCGCGGCCGTTCAACCCGCTCCTTCCGTTCTTTTGGGTCTTTGCGGGTGGCGGGAGTCTTTCGCTTGCGCGCAATTGGCGCGAAGAAGTCATCCTCGTCATCGTCAATTATGGGAGGCTTATCACGCACGCCGCCGCGGGCCCGCAACCTCGTCATCCGCTTGGTGGGACTGTCTGCATCCGAGGTGCTCTCGTTCAGAGCATCGCTATAAAAATGGGTAGCATATTTTTTAGGCAAACACAAATGGTGGGAAAAGTAAGAGCTGTACCTGTGCAGTTCCTCGTAGTCCGGAGGCGGATCATCCATCCGTATTCGCTTTCCCCCTCGACGCGCCATCATTTTACGTTATCAACTGGTTGTTCACTGGTATATAGGGTCTGTAAACACTAGATTTGTAATTAAACAATGCAATTTATAAAGTAAATAGCGTCTTCTTACTTTCAGTGATGGTACTACCACCCAAAATGCAGCGCGAAAAATATCGATAATCTTTATCGTCAGGGCTGCAACACATACACATTTGTTGTTACTCAAAAAATTTGTAAAAGGTTGAAATTGTTTAAAATTTGTTTAGTTAACTAAACCAATTTAATTTTTATAACTTACGGTTATTCCAAAAAATATAATCTGTTCAGCCCTGAATAAATGCATGCATATATCGATAACAGTAATCGCCGCTGCACCAAGAGCAAGAAGAAGAACCAAAACAACATTTTACTGAACTCAACTGAAAATAAACAAATAAAATCCCTGAAAGATGACAGAATTTGGAGGAGATTCGGGTGGCCGGCTAAAGGGCGTGACCATAGTCAAGCCCATTGTGTACGGGAACATAGCTCGGTCCTTCGGAAAGAAGCGGGAGGAGGACGGACACACGCACCAGTGGAAGGTGTATTTGAAGCCCTACTTCAACGAGGACATGTCCATTTACGTGAAGAAGGTGCATTTTAAGCTGCACGAGAGCTACGCCAATCCCAACAGGATCGTGGTTAAGCCGCCCTACGAGATCACCGAGACGGGGTGGGGAGAGTTTGAGGTGGTCATCAAGATATACTTCAACGATCAGTCTGAGCGCCCGGTTACATGCTACCACATCCTGAAGCTCTTCCAGTCGCCCGTTGTCGATGGCGAGCTCACCTCTAGCACCACCATGGACACCAAAAAGGGTCTGGTCTCCGAGTCGTACGAGGAGATCGTGTTCCAAGAGCCCACCCAGGTAATGCAGCATTATCTCATGCTCTCTGAACAGAGTGCCAATGGACTCCTAAGTCACGACACTGACTGTAAGTATTAGTTATTTCCTTATCCCTAAATTCGTAACTATTACATTTACTTTTCTAGTTGAGGAAAAGAAGTCGAAAACGCTGGACAACATTGTCAACGTGAAGCAGAAAGTTAAGGGCGAGATTGTCACACTTAAGGACAAACTAAAGCTGGCAAGAGAGACCATCTCCAAGTTCAAGGCGGAGTTGGCCAAGGTGCAAAAGCAACCTGCGTAAAGTTTGTTCAACTTTTCTGCCCATATGCCTCTAGAGCACTCAGTTTTAAGTACCTATTTGTAAATTATTAAATGGAAGATTAAAAAATCTATTAATTTTAAGATGTCTGCAACTTATTCTGTATTTATGTAAGGAGCAGCCCATTTAATCAGGCGTCGCAATTTTCTCAATTTTCACATTAAACAAAACCGGGTTTTTTAGTTTTCTCAAAACAAATGCGATTTATATCGATGGCTATCGGTGTGAAAAGCTAGTTCGAATCATCATATATTTATCAAAAACACATCTTTGTTGTGCCTAATGCAACGATGTCGAGCATTGTGAACTTGAATGATAAGTGCCTGCTGTAAGGAAGAAGCGTCCTTTACATGGAACATTTTCTTGTATAACCGTTCTTAAAGTAAAATTGCAGAGTACCTGGATCTCGGGGAGCAACTATGCCTGTGGGAGGCTACTGATCTTACATCCCGCCTTAACAAGGCTCTTTCAAACTGCTGGCAGAGCCGAAACAATCACGCATTGCACTGACAAATATTTGTAGATAAACCGGAACTTCTTCATCACTTTGTGCAGTGCATTAGTCCCACTGTGGTGAAGCTGACTATCGTGGACTTTTCCATTGACCAGGCCAATATTTTCCGGAGTCAGAGCTTTTCCAAGGCAAGCGTACTTGACTATTCACTGGAGGAATCCGATGCAGATGATATAGAGACTTTAGTCACTAGCTTTCCCCTAATAGAGTCCTTTACAATGAGAGTTAAGAATAAGGACCCTACTTTTGAATTATTATCTGGTCATCACGTAGCCCAGTGGGAGCACCTTCGGATATTGCACATCATGGAAGCCTGCAAGCACTGGAGAACTAAATGTTTTCAGGAGGTCTCCAGAAACCTAAAGCTTCAGTTTTTGAGTGTGGCGTGGAGAGAATCTGAAGGGGACGCCTTTGTAGAAGCCGTCTGCAACTTGCAGGAGCTGGAGGAACTGCATTTGGAACTGATGCTCCTCAGCAGGGAAAACACAAGGAAGCTATTGACTCTGCCAAAGTTAAAAAAACTTCGCCTTGATGAATTCGAAGATGTGGAGGATTTGCTCGACAACATAGTCGAAATGCGGGGACAGGAAGTCGTTTCACTTAGCTGCAACGAGAATTTTTGGTTCTATCTTATTCCTAATCAATTTAAAAACGTGCGAAAAGTTTGCATCATAAATGAAGGGGTCGTGGAAGGAATGTGGACAGTGCAAAGCTTTAACAAAAGTCTCAGAGAATTTCCCAGCCTGGCAGAATTGTATTTGGAGAACACAACCATTTGGGAGACGGGAGATGAGTTTTGGGACATGATATACTCCTGTCCCCAGCTTCAACTAATATATTTGTATAATCACGAGATAGAGGGGGGTTTCTTAGAGTTTAGTACTTCGAAAATGAACAAGGCTTTATGTCAGCGGCCATATCCTTTGGAAATACACTTTTTAAAAACGTCGCATAAAGATTTGGTTTGTAAATATTTAACTTTTTGGGTATAGTCATCTAATGAATCTTTTATTCGTAGATTCCGAAGCGTCTGAGTCATTCCAAACTAGAGCTTTCCTTCAAAGTCATCAAGGATGCCTATCCAAACTTGTACGGTGGCCTCTTACAGCTGGAATTCACCGCGTTGAAGTCTTAAAAAAGAATATTTTTATCGTATTTGGTACGAAATATAATATGTTAAGGTAAAAGTTATGTGAAACTATAACTCATTGACTTTTGGGACTAAAAAATGAATCATAGAATTATAGTATGAGTTACAATATACTTCATTCATAAGAAATGTTTCAGTTTATTATTATTAAGTAAATCGTTTAGCTCTCCTGGTAGCTTATTGAATTCTTTAATAATATATACAATATTGTTTTAATATATTTTTGTAAGGTAAATCTTCTGTAATGTTTAAATTAAATTATATCAAAAATTAACTCTGCAAAAAATTTGTAGGGTAGTAGAAAGGGTAGTCCGTAGAAATTCGTGATTTTTGATTTAAAATATTCAGTATCTTCACGTTTTCGAAAAAAAACACTTGCACACGTTTTCTGCACAAAAAATAAATAATATTTTCTATATTTTCTTCGTGTAACATTTTCTTCGTGTAGCCAGAGGAACCAGTGGATTTGAAACCAGCGATATCCACCGGTTCGCCGGCGAACGAACCAGTGCAGTTGAACCAGTGTCGCTGTTCCCATTCCGGCACCAGCTCCAGTTCCAGTTCCAGCATCCCCACGGAATAATAAATGCCAGTGTTTATTTGACTTGTTGAGTGCATGTGCTTGTCCGGTGGCTTCGAGGGCCGATCGAAAGCGAAGCCTGAATTAAAGATACAATGATTTTATGGACCTGCCTCGTTAACGTGTAATGTGCATTAATAATTTAGGCCCACGACTCTGCGCACACACACCTGGATACATACATATATAAGCCATAAGTGATGCGCGATAGCCCAGAGTGAAAATTTATAACTGCGCAAACGCAAACGCGTTTCTCCACCTAGAACCACTCGAAAAACCCAGAAGCAAGGTGATCCAAAGAAGTAACTAATCCTTTGTGTTCAGGAATTAACTTATATTTTCGGGGTAACCCCAGCCATTTGCAGCAGCCCCCGCCCAATGACGACGCTCACATCCTCGCTGCTGCTCTTCTCGCTGCTGACGTCGCGGCTCGAAGCAATTCCGGTTTTGGAGAAGTCCCCCGCCCATCCTGCACCTCCCGCTCACCCCGTCCATCCCTCGCCTGGCGTGCGAATTCTTCGCGCACCCGAATCTTTGGTGGCGCCCCTGGGAGACGAGGTGGTGCTGGAGTGCGAGACCAGTTTGCAGCCAGAGCGTTTCGAATGGACCCATCGTGCTAGCAAGTCGCCGGGTGTCGGATTCAAGCACTTTAGGACAGGCACAGCCAAGGCGAATGTCACCCAGGAGGGTGCCATTTCGCGACTAAGGGTACTCGTGCGGCCAGACACTTTAGGGGAGTACCGATGCATTGGCTGGTTCGGCCCACTGGTTGTCACCTCCACCACGGCCCGCCTGGAGCTGGCCAGCATTAGCCTGATGGGCAGCCAGGAGTCGGAACCACCCCTTCAATGGCGTGTGGCTGTAGGAAACTCTGTGCTCTGGTCTTGCGGGCAGCAAGTGCAATCCAATCCGTCAGCTAGTTGGTCATACTACCGAAATGGATTGGAAATCAAACCCGAGTTCGCCGGCACCAATGGAAATCTGTTTCTAAGCAACGTATCCTCCGAATCCTCAGGCAACTATTCCTGCCAGGCTACCAACCCCGCCTCTGGAGAGAGAATCCAGCTGGTCAGCTCCCTGCAGTTGCAGGTTAAACCAATCCAGAGGACGCAGAGCAAGTCCCCACACTTGCTCAAGGGACAGCCGAGCTCCCAAGTCATAACCAGCCGGGAAGGGAGCTCGCTGCTGCTGCTGTGTCCTGGAGTAGGCTCTCCGCCACCCACAGTTGTCTGGAGCAGTCCTGATGTAGCAGGAGCGTTAAAAAATAAGCGCACAAAAGTTTCTGGCCATGCCCTGGAAATAGCCAACATTGGAATTCAGGATGCAGGTACCTATATTTGTTTCCAGGACAACGGAGTTCGTCCTGCGCTGGAGCACTACATACAGGTACGCGTGGAGCAGCCACCTCAAATTGTGCAATCACCCTCGGCAAATCTAACCAACGAGGGCGAGAACCTGAAGTTGGATTGCGAAGCCACGGGGGTTCCTCCGCCCCAGATCTATTGGCTGCTAAACGGAAAAAGCAGTCTTGATGATACGGTGGCTGAGCTGTCCACCAATTCCCTGACTTTGAAGGTTGTTCTGAAGCGTCATGCCGGCTATGTGCAGTGTTTCGCCCGAAATAATTTGGGCGAAGACAGTGCCGGAACTCTTCTGGAGGTGAATCCCAAACAGATTCAGGAACCCCGTGAATCGGGAGGAACCCACCGTCCAAAGCCCAACCAGGGAACTAAGCAGAAGCAGATGTTTCCACCGTCTCCGCCAAATGTGACCCGGCTTACCGACGAATCTGTGATGCTCCGCTGGATGGTGCCCCGCAACGATGGATTGCCCATTGTCATTTTTAAGGTGCAGTACCGCATGGTTGGCAAGCGCAAAAGCTGGCAGACCACTAACGATAATATACCCTACGGAAAGCCGAAATGGAACTCCGAGCTGGGCAAAAGTTTCACGGCCTCGGTGACGGATTTAAAGCCTCTGCATACATATCGCTTTCGCATTTTGGCCATTTACTCCAACAACGACAACAAGGAAAGCAATACCTCCGCCAAGTTTTACCTCCAGCCAGGCGCAGCGCTTGATCCAATGCCAGTGCCGGAACTGCTGGAGATCGAGGAATATTCAGAAACGGCGGTGGTGCTGCACTGGAGCTTGGCCAGCGATGCGGATGAACGACTGATCACTGGCTACTATGCCTACTATCGGCCCTCGTCCTCAGCTGGAGAATATTTTAAGGCCACCATTGAGGGAGCTCAGGCAAGGAGCTTTAAAATCGCTCCCCTGGAAACGGCCACCATGTACGAGTTCAAGTTGCAGTCCTTCAGCTCTGTCTCCGCATCCGAATTTAGTGCTCTCAAGCAGGGTCGAACACAGCGTCCCAAAACTAGCACCACGGAGGAGCCTACCCAGCAGATGGGCGATACCACTACTCCCAGTCACAACGAGACGTTTAGCATGAGTCCCATGCTGACGGGCACAATTGGCGGCGGGGCACTGCTTATGCTGCTTTTGATCAGCACTTGCTTATGCGTTTGCCGGCGAAGGAATTCCCGAGGCAGGGGAAACAATCCGAACAAGCCACGTTTGGCGGAGCTGAGGGATGACTTCGTGCCACTCGGAAATTGTTCCCCCACCAAACAGCGTCAACGAGCCCGTCACATTCACATAACCCTCAATCCGCTGGCCCAACAGCAGCAGCAGGGGATGGAGGACAAGAACGACACGGACCAGGATACGGCTTACTATCAGCGACCGTCCAACTACGACTACGATCCCGCCCTGCGAAGGATGTCGTCATCCTCGCTGCGTCGCTCACAACGCACGCTGGAACGTGCTGGCGGCAGTAATGGCTCCAACAACGGCAACAACAACAATCTGAATCAATCCGCAGAAGCGGGTCTTGTCGAAAATCCCGGAAAGCCGGGTCGTGTACTCATGAAACGCCCTCGTTTGTCCAGTCGCTCCGAGAACCTATCCTCCGGCAGCCTCAACAGCGTGGGCGTGTAATCGCAATCTCGTGATCTTTAGTCTGTACATCCCTACACCCGATGTATTATGCTATTCCTCTACCTCTGTTTTATCTACCACTTTGAATGACAAAACCTTTGCTGTTTGTACTTATACGAATACCACGTAGAATTAAGGTACTTAAATAGACATTACTAGATTTATGCATGCATGATCGTTTAAGAACATAGCATTACGTCCATTCTATGGTTAAGTCTTCCATGTTTCGCCATAAGATCAAAATCTGTACTGATAGCTTCTTAACGACTTTTACGAAAATGACAATAAAGCTTGTTAGCTTCCTCTCTTAACCTTATACGAATTTTCGAACAGTATTGACGTTAATTTAAGGGTAGGAAGACAAAAGAACGCTACACTTGATTGGTGGATCCTTTATCCAAAACAGAACATAAAAAGTTTAAGTATTGATAAATAGTATTTACGAAACTGATAGCAAAAAAATCAAATTTGGAAAGAGTTTTTATAATAATTCTAAATTATATTGTGTAATACAGTTTTTTAGTTATAACTAAATTAATTTTACTTGCTATCCACTCTGTTGCATGACAGTTTAGTTAACTTATATAAAAACATTTCATTGCTCATAATTTTATATTAAATTTACTATTATGGTATATTTACGGTATTTTGCGTACAGAGCAGTATTTTCTCTCGTCTAATGGTGTGGCGTTAGGGATTTCGTCGCACCCAAAAGGCGCTAGGGATTTATTAAGCTGTCAGCTAATAATTGGGTCGTCGTCAAAATTTCTATTAGAATCGTTTTTTTTTTACATATTTCGGCATAAAAATCAAATGAAGCGGCTACGCTAGAAACGAAGCTGCTCCAATCCCGCACAGAACGTGAGTCAACTTCGAGTGACAAACGTAGGAACAAACAGTACACAATTGTAAGCGTTCTCATTGTTTTTCCAGTGCCAGAAGCAGAGGGCCTGGCCACAAAAACAAAAGTAACCCAAAAACACAACTGGACTGGACCTGGGCAGGATGTCGAACCTATCCGTGGGCCAGATGATAATGGACGCGCAGCGCATGGCCAACCGGATCAAGGACCTGGACGCCCTGGGCACGGCGCTCCTCGAGGAGGCGGAGAACAACAATCGGCTGGTGGAGAGCCTGCGGCAATACCAGGACGACATTGAAGCACTCAACCGCATCTCAAACAACAAGACCAACGCGGACATGGTCAATCGCATCCAGCAGCAGAACATCAACAGCTCCGAGATCCTGAAGGAGAACCGCGAGCTGAAGATCTGCATCGAGGACTACGAGCGGGTCATGGAGCTTATGATGCAGAAATATCGCGAGCACACCGTCTCCAAGGTCCTGGACAGCAAGTTCAGCTTCAAGGAGCTGTACAACGAGCGCATGTGGCAGGTAATTCGGGAGCAGCGCGAGAAGATCAACGAAATGGCCGCCGTGATGCAGCGGGCGGCCAGTGTGGACGACGGGATGGTGCAGAGGGAACTACAGACCATTTCGCAGCTGCGCCTGGAGAACGAAACGCTGCGCGAACTGCTCCAGATCTCCAAGCAGTACGGCTCCGCCCAGCGACCAATTCGGGAGAGCGATCACCTGCTGGAGGAGAAGGCTGTCCAGACGGACAGTATTGCGGACGACTCCGCCGACGACCTGTCCATATCGGGCGCCTCGGTGGAGAACATGAACAACAACTCAGTTATCCAAATGTACAGCAGCCCGGAGCAGCCGGTTAAGGCCGCCGCCGCCGCCGCAACCAATAACTCATTCACCACTGCCCCAGTTCACAGTCAAAATGACACTCAAGCTCCCATTGTGACGCCTGAGACGGCGGCTGCAGCGGCGGCGCCTGCTGAGCAACCTTTGACCAACGAAAACAACAACGGACCTGCTGTCAACCAAACCAGTACGCCGCCGCCAGCGACGACGCAAAACGAATCCGGCGAGGATCTGGCGGCTGTAGCGCCCGCAACATGATAGGCGCTGGTGCTCCACGTTGTTGATTCATTTGGTCTTCATTTCGATCGGCGCGCTGTTCCATCATATTTAATCACCCACTCACAAAACAGCCTGCACACGAAGGGGGCACACATAACCTGCATTAGGTCTTAGCGATTGATAATCTCTAAGTAATTTATATATAATACGCATTGCAGCATAATGTCCATACGCATTGTAAACAATGAAGTTCATCATTTAAACAAGCTAAACCCAATCACTCACACAAATGTAATGTACAATGTACTATGTCGATTTTATGATTTCTAAATAAATTCCATAACAAATCGAGGATTAACCAAAACTTTGCGAATGTTTATTATGTCAAATGTATGTAGCATTGAAATAACATAAATGTGTGAAAGCAATTAATTGTAACTCAGAACTCAGTCATATATGTAAGTTATATATTTGCCAGATAAGTACGCCTAATAGTCTAGATTACGTTCTCATATTTATACAAAGAGTATTATGTTTATTTTTGCAGGAAAGACAGACTCAGCATTTCTAAGCCCCTTCCATTTAATCCGAATATGAAAGGGAAGCGGTTGAATTATTCATTGGCTGTGACGCTGACGTACCACAAAAACACTAAACGGAACTCAATAGACTTCTTATGAACGACTACAATAATCAGTATACATAAATGACCATTTCTTGATGACTGATTAGTCATCATATTTTCCCACGTTTCTTCAATCAATCGAGATATACATTACAGAAACTAAAAACATTATTACTACTACATTATAACTGCTTTTTTATACTGCTTCTTTTAGATGAAAATGTAAACATGATATTTTATTATAATTTATTTAAAAAACAGTATGTGTAAGACTATGCCTTTAGGGTGCATTAACTTTAATATTTGAAAGCCGGTATGAGCGACAAGATTCTAAAATGGTTTTCGAAAATTGTCGAATATTTCTCACTTGTTCTCTCTGCCGAGATCGAAATCAGTTCTCTTCAGAAAAATACCTTTCCTCGGACGACTGGTAGTTTAAGCTTTCAGAAATAATTTAAATTTAGTTTCTCGTCGATTTCCAACGCGTCCGCAACCCGAAAACAGTGCCAAGGAACAGCGCCCGGTTCGCATGGCAGCTATCTATATAAGTATTTCGAGTGCTCGGGCGATCGGCGGTTATATTAAAGCTATATAAATATATATAGGCTCGGGCCTGTGTGCGTGCAGTGATTCGAGTGAAAAATCGATTTTGGAAACGCTGCAGTGCCCAGATCGTGTTGAAGATGATATAAACAAATCGCTGTAATGCCTAACGATATTTCCAAAAGGACTTGCATTTGAAATCGCTTGGGAAGATTTATGGGTGGTGCGCAGCCATTCAGCAAGAAGAAAACTATGCTATTTATAAAACACAGCTAATTTCTGTGGCCGTAAATGCTTTGTATGAAGTGAATGTTCCAAAATTAAGTCAAACAAATCGCGAGCGCGGCTGATATCGCTGTGTGTGCTCGAAAGGGAACGAAAGGATTGGGACTGGGACTCGGAACTGGGGATACCATCTCATGAGATCCCTATCTATGGTGAATTCGGCAGGTAAATGCCGTTGAGTTAAACAAAGCAGTACGCACAGAATCCCGGCGGTTACGCAACGCAGCTGAAAGATCCACACCCTCCGAGTCCGCATCCACATCCACATCCAAGAGGCTGGCCCCATTCCCCGTCGTCCAGCCGCAAATTATTCTAAATGCGGAAGTATTTCGTGTGAGTCGACTGCGTTCTAAATTAAGTCACACATTTTGCAAGTACCGCCGTCGAAAAGCAGAACGCTTCGGATGAAAATAGGTTAAAACGGTGGTAATTATTTATAAACGCACTAGGGATTTGCAGCGCGATCGAAGGCGAGAGAGCCCAGAGAAAGGAGTGGGGAAAGCTCCTCGACTTTCTCTTAGCTCGCTCTTAAGTTACGTCTCTATCTTTTCGCCAAAAAACATGCGCAAGCGGAACGCGTTCGCCTGCGCAACATCCACCTGTGCCAGTTTGTTTCATTCTCTTTATCGATCGATCTCTCTAAAAATATACTATGGACGGATACGTATTTGTTATTGTTTATATTTACCATTTCTCCATCCGGATGTCTGCTGTTGGTAAATAGTGCATTGCCTAAAAGAATTATTTTGGACAGAAGGATTCGATAAGGTATCATAAAACTGATATACTTTTACAGTATTAGGAAAAGTAGTAGAATTTTTGACAAAGCTCGATAGAAGCGGTTTCTTAAATTGATCTTACAAAATGTATGTTTCTTTTTTATATGGTTACAAAACAAAATGTATTTAATTAAAAAGAGCATCTACATACACCATTTCTTATTTTAAAATTGTTTATTAAGTTAAAAAGTTAAAGTTAAAAGGATATCAGGATTGAGACCCTAAAATCCCTATGGAATCAGTTGTGTTAGGTCTTATCTCTTTTTTAAGATTGTTGGAAAATGTTGTAAAAAGTCCACGTTATATTATTTTACCCTTTTATTTTAGTTTCTGTGTCGTTTGCAATCAGAATTACTCTAAAAAGTAAAACATTTTTGTTTCCCGAAATTTTTACAACCAAAATAACAAAAATATAATACATTTACTTGAAATTGAATTAATGCAATTTTCTTAGGAAAGATAATTTCTTAAATACCTTGTAATTACCTTTGGGAATTTTTGAGAGAACCAATATTTTATAGCTCACTTTTATACGTTTTTAAATTGCAATCAAGACATATGTTTTTAGAGAATATCGAAATTATGTAGAGCTATAAGTTAATGACCTATTTAAAGGCATTGATCTACTTCTCCTTTTAGAAGTATAAATAAATACAAGATCCATTGAAACTATCTGTTAAACCAGCCAGCTATACAATTTAGATTCAATTCCCAAGCGAACTACTATTTGATGTACGTGTACAAAATTCCTTTGTTAACTTGGATCAATGCCAAAATTCCTCTGTTTTGCACAGTAAATTGTTAATGTTGATCGTACGAACAATACATAGAAAGAAGCTAAGGAAGGTCTAGAAAAGAAATCGACCTTATTTTTTAAATATTTTTACAACGTTTATATTTACACTTTGACTTATTAAATTAGTATTAATATTATAAATTAGTATTATATAATATTTTGTGGCATATCATTTGATCGATGGAATCAACAAAGTTTTGGCATCTCTTTAAAGGAATAAAGGACTTGGAGTCCTTTGCACAACTTCCCAAAGTTTAAAGTTGTTGCCAGGTTTTATTTCTGAGATTGACTTTTTTACGTCACACCATATTTTCTCATAAGGATTGAGATCGGGTGACTGTGCGGACCACTCCATAACGTTCACTTAGCATGTGTAATTGTATGTTTTGGATGGTTATCCTGCTCGAACGTCCAAACAAGAGGCATATGGATATGGATATTGTGTTGACGTATACGTGACGATCCATAACGGTTTTGAACCAATGTATTGGCCCAACTCCATAGTACGAAAAGCTTGACCAAATCATATTTGCTTTACCGTTTTAACCTTATACTTTACGGAAAAAGCACATAAGGCCTCCAAACAAAGCGAATTTTGACTCATCTCTCTCTTAGCCGTCTTCTTACCACTTCCAAACCTACATTTAAGTCACAAGATTTTTTCAGAGATGCATCAGACCCAAAAGGCTCTAGGTCCAATAATTTGGGTCGACCACACATTTCTTTTGCTGGCTCATATGTATTAAGTGGAATTTCTAACCATTGTATAAGAGCAGCCAATATTATTTTGCACTTCTACATAGGTCTTTCCAGGAGAAATCAATTTTTTGATCAGATCTCGGCAGTGCAGTGTTTAACACGCACCATGTGGCCAAAACTAATTGGCAAGAAAAAATCTGGAAATTATTAACATTTAAATGTATTGTTAAACAACACAAACCTTGTTAAAAATAGGGTAAATTTAATTATTATTAATAATTTCTCTGGCACTACTATTATTTTTACTGAGTCAAACACGCGGATCTTTGCCAGTGTATGAGAACCAAAATTAACTGCACATTCTTAGAGAGCAGATAATTACAGTTACTTAAGTGAAGAAATGAATTAGATTGCTGAAGAAATAGAGAAATTAATGAGAAAAAACTGTCTGCGCCAACGAAGCTACTATTATTTTGACCGCAACTGTATTTATCGAAGAAGAAAGAATTCATAAGGCTCCATGTCGGCGCTATCCAATCTTGA
Source organism: Drosophila biarmipes (assembly GCF_025231255.1). Taxonomy (NCBI): domain Eukaryota; kingdom Metazoa; phylum Arthropoda; class Insecta; order Diptera; family Drosophilidae; genus Drosophila; species Drosophila biarmipes. Next base: position 19,310,938 of record NC_066612.1, read on the forward strand.
TTCCTACAATTTACTGTTTTTTCTCTATTTACCTAATTTTGAAAGCCCCATTTATTATTTAAAAATATAAACTTTTCATAAAATAAGTATCTATGTGATCATTTTAAATAAATGTTGTAAATTACAAAAAATAAAAAGAAATCCTTACCAGGAACAAAAAGAGGCATTCGCGGGGCGAGGCTTTTGACAGTTAAAAAGGACTATTACTTAGTTCCTACAAAAGCAATGAGATAAAGACATACATATATTAAGAATAATCCTTTCAATTCCTTTTTCCGGTTCCAGAAAAAGAAAAGCTGATAAGTTGTTCGAGAACAGATGCATCATCTGTACCCATCGCTGAAAGGCGATCAGCTCTGCCCCCTCGGCTTCCACCCCCAGACTCGATATCCCACGCGATGTAAGCGCTGCTTCCGGGATTACAAAGAGCATGGAGCTCGTAGAGCCGGCGAGGAGGTGGCCGCATCCTCGCCCAACATCTCCGATGCCCAGAACTCACGGTGAGTCCTCCTTGTACTTTAACTAACCAACTTTTCCCATCATAAAACCTTTTCTACAGACCCACCTCGAGGACGTGGACTTCAACTCAGAACCTAACCAGTGCAAACACAACCAACGGCAATGATATAGGTATTAACAAAACAAAACCCCAGATAAAAAAAGTAGAATAACCCTTAAAATGTAGATCTTCACTTGTCATAGTTGTTTAGTTTTTAAGATTTATGCTAAAGAGAGCTAGATGCTTCCTCAACTTTTCTTAATGACTTAAAAATGTTCTCAAATAAATCAACAAGAGACTGTTACTTTCATTGACCTGCATTTATTAGAAGCTTAATATATATATGTAATAGTTATGTATTGTTGGTTCAACTTTAAAATTAGACATCTTTTTTGTAACGGATTCCAATTTGGTTGGTTTTTATTTAATTTATTTCTTAATCACTTAATTCAGTGTATATCATTATTATATGTATTACACCATATTTGTAACCTTTTCTCAATATGCTTATGCCAAAAAACTGTTTTATGAGATAAAAAGAAAAACTGGCGTTATAAAGGTTTATGTATAAGTTTAACTCCAGTGAAATTGACTTTTATCTCTTTTTTAACATGAATAAAAAATATTCATCATTGAGAAATCGTTGAACAACCAATTATGTAGTTTTAAGTTGCTAAAAGTATGTTACGAATCTTAATCAATGTGTTTGTCTACTTATCTCTCTCACTCTCACTATGCGCTTGCACAAAAAACCAACACCAACTGTGCCATCTCTGTCTGTCTCTCTCTATCTCTTGTTTTCTCAACACTAATCTCGCATTCAATGAACCGTTAATGTTAACTATAACCATGCAACGCGTGAACTGTACTGTGCTCCCGCTCTCTCTCAACCGCTCGTTCTGTGGCATCCGTTTGTCTCACTCTCGCCAACGGCGAACACAATCAATCGCTAATTGCAACTTGCAACCTGCAAAACGCGACTTGCACCTGCATGCACGACACCTGACGCCCTTACTGAACCCAGTTGTCCACTTCAATGTAGAGCTGAGGAAGCGTCCGCAGTCGTGGGCCTCCACGCCGGATATCGACGAGCCGGACGATGTCGGCCGTCGCCCGCAGGCTCCCGCGTCCACCAGCCGATCAACCGTCGCCGAGGATCACAATGTGGCTGTCACGGTGAAGCTGCCGGTGCCGCCAAGACGCCACACTACCGCCTTGGACATCAAGGAGGTGAGATTATGATACTGTTATGGGGAACTACCATCTAATCTGCGGGTTATAGTGGTGTCGGCAGATCGCTGAAAGTGGAAATGGTTGTCCCATGGGCTCCTCGATTAAATCTTCATCGATTGAAGTTTTAGAGTACACTAATCAGATCAGACGACTTATACATACTCTCGCAGTTCATAGACATCATATTCTTGAATCCTGATGAAGTATTTTATTTAATATCCCATGTAGGTGGAACATTCTCTAACGCCATCCCGTGTCACCTCCTCACCCAGTAAAACTTCAAGTATTCCAGATGAGTTAGTCATCCTATCGACAGACAGTTTAGCAGAGCGTGTTCGCAAAATGAATCTTCTCAAGAAGCAGCGCAGCCTGAACTCCCGCGAGAACAGTCGGGAGCGATCAGTGCCGCGAAGGGAAGAGTGAGTGGTGTTTAAATAACCTTACCCAAATCATATACTCAATTGTTTTACTCTCCAATCCCCTAGAGAAAGCGAGGCCACGGCTGCCCCAGCTCCACCAGTGGTCCCTGACCGACCAGAACGCAGCAAGTCGGGAACTTCTCTAAACCAATTGCCCCAAACCGAGCTTAAGCGAGCCACCCTGCCGCCCAAGAAAGTGGCGGTGGCCACCACCACGACTTCGTCAAGCAGCAGTGGCACGACTTCCCTAAAGACCTCCACTTCCGTGAGCAGCGAGTTGAAAGCCACCTCCTCCTCGTCCAGTTACTCTACGAGCTCCAGTTCGGTGCGTCGCAAGGAGGCGGATGCAGTGACTGTTAGCAAAGAAATCAAAAGACAAACCGTTCCCGCTGCATCGTCTTCCCAGTCCAACAGCATTAGCACTCCCTCCAAGACAGCGGACACCCTGGCCATGCAGGAGCAGATGAAGACACTGCGACAGGAGCTGGAGACGATGAAGTCACGGGCGGAGAAAGCGGAGCGAGAAAAGAGTGATATTCTTCTGCGACGACTGGCTTCTATGGACACCGCCTCCAATCGGACAGCCGCCTCGGAGGCACTGAATCTCCAGCAAAAGCTGAACGAGATGAAGGAGCAACTGGACCGCGTCACCGAGGACAAGCGCCGGCTCAACTTGCGGATGAAGGAGCTGGAGAACAAGGGCAGCGAATCCGAGCTGCGCCGCAAGCTGCAGGCCGCCGAGCAGATCTGCGAGGAGCTGATGGAGGAGAACCAGAGCGCCAAGAAGGAGATCCTCAATCTGCAGGCCGAGATGGATGAGGTGCAAGACACGTTCCGCGACGACGAGGTCAAGGCCAAGACCAGTCTGCAGAAGGATCTCGAGAAGGCCACCAAGAACTGCCGCATTCTCAGTTTCAAGTTGAAGAAGAGCGATCGCAAGATCGAGACTTTGGAGCAGGAGCGGCAGAGCTCTTTTAACGCTGAGCTCTGCAACAAGGTCAAGAAACTGGAGGAGGAGCTGCGGTTTTCCAGTGAGCTCACCAGGAAGTTGCAGGTAGATCAAGTATAACGTTCGGAAAAAATGTTTATCATTAATTAAATTAATATACTCCCTGAAAAACCAGGCTGAGGCCGAGGAACTGCGTAATCCTGGCAAGAAGAAGGCACCCATGCTGGGTGTTCTGGGCAAGTCCACATCGGCGGATGCCAAGATCACCAGAGAGTCCCTAACGCGCGGCGGCTCCCAGGAGGACCCTCAGCACCTGCAGCGCGAGCTACAGGACTCCATTGAGCGGGAAACAGACCTGAAGGACCAACTTAAGTTCGCCGAAGAGGAGGTAATGCCCACATACCATAAGAAACCCACTAGATTAATCATTTGACCATTCTACGCGAAGCTTCAGCGACTCAGCGATCGTGATCGAAAGCGGGTTAGATTCAGTTGTGGTACTCAAACTTCCACTGAGATGCCACCAGAAATCCTGGCTTTCCCCCGGAGCACACAAACTGTGGCCCCAAGCCAAAGTGATATATCTACCAGTGTGGAAAACTTGGTGACCTACACTGAGGCTGACACCCAAACTGATCTCGAAACGCTCGATAGAAATGCTTCTACCGAAAGGGATGTCATGCCATCTCCATTTGTGGGACTCTTTCCACCATCATCGGCCTCGAGAGCGGGCCAGTCGGGTTCCCTGCTCTTTCCCAGCGCAATTTCTCATGTCCTTCTCAGCGGAGCAGGTACCAAAAACCTCAGCCAAAAGGATCAGTCCTGCGATACGATCCAAACCAATGCCTTTTCTTGTGTAGCAACCCTTTGTAGAACCAGTTAACGGTCTTTTCGTTCTATAGAGCTCTCCAAAACTATTTTTATCCTCGAATACGATCTCTGAATGGGTTTATTGAATCTATCTAACTGACTTGCTCATCCTTACTCAGTTGCAATAAATCAAGTTTTTGTGTTTCAGGCTGAACATTTGAGGAAAAAGGTGACTCGTTTCGAGGATGAAAATGAGTCTTTGATGATGCAGTTGAAAAAAATGGCAACGCGCTCACGAAGTACGAACCAAAACCAAATGATACAACCAAGTAGAGCCTTAACTCAACTAAGTACTCAACCTTAACTAAATCAAGTTTAAGCCATTAAAATTGTACAAACATGGCTGTCACTTTTCATTGTTGTGTGAAAATCAGATGACTTATATTAAGTGACAACCGTGGAGTTTAACCATCACTCACTCAACTCAAGGTCACATAAACTCTACAACTAGCGTGACTTTAACTATAAATTTTTCTTATCTGCATAACTTAATTTTGAAGATGTTTTCTTAACAAACTAACTTGATTTTTCATGCGCTTATTAATGAATAAACCGAATCAGTTAATTGCCATTTTTTACGGCTGCTCATTAATTAACAGTTACTAAAAACAACTCCTGGTTAAGCTGTAACTGCTAGTAACTAACCAACTAACATGAAGTTTTTAAGTGTTGAAAATTGCTTACTATATTTTCTGATCTTCCCTTAGGTCGGAAGTTGAGTCCAACACCACATCCTCATCGCCTGGCACCCGAGGTTCATGCGGATCGCGACGAGGGCATCTCCGACGAGGATGATCCCGCCGAGCTGAGAATTCTCTTGGAGCTGAACGAGCAGGAGGCCTCAATCCTGCGACTCAAGGTAGAAGATCTGGAAAAGGAGAATGCCGAGTCCAAGAAGTATGTGAGGGAACTCCAAGCCAAACTAAGACAGGATAGCTCTTCCAATGGCAGCAAATCCTCGCTCCTCAGCTTCGGAACATCATCCAGTGCGGCCGAAAAGAAACTCACGACCCTCAACGAGGAGTTGGTGCAACTGCGCAGAACGCTTGCCGAGAAGGAGCAGGCGTTGGACTCGCTAAAGGATAAGCTCAGCAAGCTGGACATCTTGGAAACCGAGAACGACAAGTTGGCCAAGGAGAACAAACGTCTGTTGGCGCTGAGAAAGGCCAGTGAGAAGAGCGGAGAGGTGGATCAGAAGATGAAGGAATCCCTGGCGTTGGCCCAGCGGGAAAGGGATGAGCTGACGGCCCGCCTCAAGCGGATGCAGCTGGAGGCGGAAGCCAAGCTGCCACCACGCACCGCTAAAAGAGTCAACGACCTGACTCCCAAGAGTCACCTCAAGAAGTGGGTGGAGGAGCTGGAGGACGAGATAAGCGAGATGCGGGTCATGCTTAGTTCCAGTGGAACCGATCAGCTCAAGGCACTGCAAGCGGCCAAGGGAACCCTGGAGGAGGACCTTAGGAAATGCAAGCAGAAACTCTCCCTGGCCGAAGGTGATGTTCAGCGATTGAAGCTCCTAAACGGATCCAGCAGCAAGGTCAGTGATCTCGAACAGAAGCTGAAACGCAGTGATGAAGACTCCAAGAAGTTGAACTCCAAGCTGAAGGACTTGGAGGAGAAGCTCAAGAAGCAGGAGGCACAACTTAAGCTGGGCGAAACGAGCAAATCCAGCTGGGAAGCGCAAAGCAAGAAGGAGAAGGAGAAGTTGTCCAGCCTAGAGAAGGACGTTGAGAAGCAGTCCAAGGAGAAGGAAAAGCTGGAGGCCAAGATCACCCAGCTGGATGCCGATCTATTGAGTGCTAAAAAGTCAGCCGAGAAGACCAAGTCCAGTTTGGAGAAGGAGATCAAGGACCTGAAGGCCAAGGCCAGCAAATCGGACAGCAAGCAGGTGCAGGACCTTAAGAAGCAGGTGGAGGAGGTTCAGGCCTCGTTGAGCTCCGAACAGAAGCGCTACGAAGACCTTAACAACCACTGGGAGAAGCTCTCCGAAGAAACCATACTGATGCGGGCCCAACTAACCACCGAGAAGCAAAGTCTCCAGGCCGAGCTGAACGCCCAAAAGCAGAAGATCTCCGAAATGGACACCATTCGCATCGAGCGCACCGACATGGCCAGGAAATTGAGTGAGGCCCAGAAGAAGATAGCCGATCTGCAGGCCAAGGCCCTTAAGGCCGTGAATGGCAGCGGCGGCGAGTACGAGCGCACGGTCCTCAAGAACAAGCTGGCCGAGAAGGAGCACGAGTATGAGCGACTGCGTCGGGAGAACGAGATGAACATCGACCTGGTCTTCCAGCTGCGCAAGGATAACGACGATCTCAACGGCAAGCTCAGCGACTACAACCGGATAGAGCAGGCCCAGTCCTCCCTAAACGGCCACGGAGCCAGGCGCGAGGCGGAGATCAGAGAGCTCAAGGAACAGTGAGTACCCATTAGAAGAACAAGGCTGTATCATAAATTAAATTACTTGTTACAAAAAAAAAAACGATCACTTATCAAAGAAAAAGTTATAAATTAGCGATCGACAAGATAGCTCAGCTCGCTATCTGCCGTCACACAAACATTGTTTGCTCTCCGGTGTAAATTATTCACAAGAATCCGGTGATCATAGTAAACGACTAACTTTGAACACAACCATGAATGTTATAATATGTAAATTTATAAAGAATACTAGTATGGGATAACAAATTTAATAGTTCATATATTTTTGCTATAATTATAATGCTATTTAAATATTTCTTTATTAGAAGAAAAATATTCATATTAATTTTGGGAATAGGAAAAATTAGGAATCTTTCAAAATATATTTTCTTTGTCATATAGATTACAGAGCACTGAACTGCAGATGAAATCCGAAGTGGCCACCGTTAGACTTCGCTATGAGCAACAAGTGAAGAACCTCAGCGGAGAACTTACCTCCATGCAGGCAAGATAGCAAGATAGATATAGTGATAGAGATGATTATATAAACATATTCCTCTTAAACAGCGCCAATGTGAACGCTTCAAAAAAGACCGCGATGCTTTTAAGCAGATGCTGGAAGTGGCCCAAAAGAAGATTGGCGACCTCAAGGCCAACAATACGGGAAGACAGAGTCGTGGCTCCATGCACAGCAGCGATGATGATGACAAAAGCAAGATTGCCTACCTGGAACAGCAGGTAAGTCGGCGATTCTTCAGATTCATTTTTAGCTTTTTTTGACCACAAACTTTCAAAAGAACATTAAAACCAACTACATTTTTTAAAACACAGATTGGCAATCTAGAGGATCAGTTGGTTGAGTCCCGCCTGGAATCCAGCAAAATAAAAACAGAACTCGTCTCCGAGCGCAGTGCCAACGAGATCAAGATATCCGAGATGCAATCCAAGCTCAACGAGTTCGAAGAGGAACGCGTCATCGGGTCGGGTAGCACCAAGTTGCCTGGCATGAAGACCAAGCTGGAGCTGTCCTGGCAGAAGGAGCGTGAGGATCAGCAGCGACTGCTGCAGGAGACCTCCACTCTGGCTCGAGATCTGCGCCAGACCCTTTTTGAGGTGGAACGGGAGCGCGACAAGGAGCGGTTGGAGTCCAAGCGGAAGCTGGACCAGATCAAGCGGGCCACCGAAGAGGAAATGGAAGAGGGCCGCAAGAAGATCGCCGAGCTTCAGTGCGATCTTCTCGAGCTTCGGGATGTTCATGCCAAGCTGCGAACCTCCAACGAGAAGTTAAGACGCGAGGTGAGTGCTGGGGATGATTATTTTCATGTAAAATAACCTAACAATTACATACACGCAATTAACTTAAAATAAATAATAATAAAAACCAAATTCGAAGCCAAAAAAAAATCTACACTTTACCCCAGATGGGACTCGAACCCACAATCCCCGGCTTAGGAGGCCGATGCCTTCTCCATTAGGCCACTGGGGCTTTGGATTCTCATTATTCAAGAGTCATCATGAATGTTAGTACGGTTGTGTAACACAAATGTGTCCCTTAAAAACATAAATATTCTTTGATAATATTACTTAAGCATAAGGATATGAGAAGGATATATATACATTCTTTATGGGGGCGCATTTTCCTTCCTCTAAAACACTTTTACATAACTTCTTCATTTAAGATGAACGGGTACATATTTATCATTAAATAAGTATAAATCAGTTAACACATTTAAAACATATAATGTATGTTCAAAAATACATTAATTTATGAATACTTCATTAACACAAGCATCTTTACCCTTGAAATTGAATCATTTAATGTTCAATATCTTTTTTGATTCCAGCGTGAACGCTATGAAAAGGAGCTCATCAAACGACGCATGGAGGCGGATGGCGGGGACCGCAAGGTGGGTGCGCTTCTGCAGACCGTTGACGAGCTGGTGAAGATTGCTCCCGACCTGAAAATGGTTGGCAGCGGGGGATCGGCCCGAAGCAGCAGCAACTCGGGATATGACAAAAACTTGCGACCGGAGCAGCCGAACGTACGTCGCAGTCGTTCGCCATCGCCCACGCTGAGCAGCTCCCAGATCACCAGTGTCCTGGCCAGGCTGGCGGAAGCGTCGGAGGAGCTGCGCAAGTTCCAGCGGGTGAACGAGGACGAGCAGGAGCGTAGCCGTATGAGAAGGAGCAATCTGCGTCGGGCTGCCTCGCAGGAGAACGATCCCCACGGCAGCACCAGTTCGGTGGCAAGTGCAGCGGGCTCACAGCGGGGAGGAGGTCGGTTATCTAGGAATTCCTCAAACAATGGAAGTTTGATCCGGAAGAGCCTCTCCCTAGATCACTCCATACAAAGGGATCAGGTGAGCTGGGCAAAGAAATATTTAATATTTGAATCAAAAATCATATCGTATATCCATGTGCGATTAGCGACTTTATAATGTATTATAACTCTACGCAATATACTTTTTTAAATTAACTTTTGTTTCTATTCCAGAACATCTGGCGCCAGGACGATGGAAGTGTGTCCTCAATGCAATCCATAGACTCCGAACTGGGTGGGCTTGTCAGGGACTCCAGCTTGGACTCTCGCCTGGATTCTCGGCTATCTGGAGGCTCCACCCAGAGCGACATACCCCGAGGACCTCGCAAGAAGAAGAAGGGCATCATGGGCAAGCTGCGCAGCCTGACCAAAAGCAGTCGCAATTCCGAGAGTGAAATATCAGTAAGGCTCTCCCAAACAATAAGAATTAGTTCCCAGTGCTAATATATACCTATATTGTATTAGATTCAAGGATCTGACTCGGACATCAGCGTAGCCAGCGACTTGAGATCGAGCAAGAAGGATCTGCGCGGCCGGCTCTCGGGGATGTTTAAGCGCTCCGGTTCCAACTCTCGCAGCGAGAGCATGGAACGGGCTGGCACTGACCACAGACCCGTGGCCGTCACCGTAGTGGGTCATCCCGATGGACCCCAGCCTCGCGAGCCGCCGCCTGCCAATTCCCTCACTCCCCGACCCATTCGTTCTGTAAGAAGTTCTTTATTTGTTGAAACTCTATGTGTTTATCTTATTAATCCATTTCAGATCCCTAAACCGCCGAGCGGCGGAGCACCCACCACACCAACCACAAGACGACGCGTAGCCAAGTAGTCACCCATCGGTTAATAGGTTTCAATCTCATAGGACTCATTCTAAACGTAGCTGTAGACGTTCTAATAACCCTCGCCCTCATTGGCTCCTGAATTGCCATCATAATTATTTGTTGTTTTTGAATAGTTTACTACATTTTAATTTGAACACTCAGCCGAAATAAAGTCATCTTTTTCAAATAATTTAGCGCAACTTGTGGTTTGTATTACTAAAGGCTGCTCCCCGCCTCACTTCTGAAAAGAATCCAAAGAGAGTATATTTTTCGATTTATGGTAAGAGAAATAAAACGAACATTTATGTAAACCAATCCAGCGGATAGTAGTCCCATTAGAATTGGACATGCTGTATAAAAACTTCCCCAAAACGTGGATGGCCTCTCCAAATGGGCAAAGAAAAATGTCACGGAACTGAGAAGGAAAAGAATCACGACTTCCAACATTGAAATATTTCTTTTCCCGGAAATAAACAATTTTTTCCCAAGGGAAATCCAAATTTAGCTGTCACTTAAATCCCAGGAATGTTTGATCAGCACAAGACTTAAATAAAAAGAGTGAGTGACATTTATTCTATTTACTTGCAATTTATGTATATATTCAAAGTATTTTGTTTTGCTTAAAACTTGCTTTTACTTTCATTTTTTTTACACACTACATTAATTTTGTTCGTTAAATATAATTCAAAATGTATAATTAATTTGTTGTAATTTTCTTATTGTTGCTTACTTCTTTTCTGTTTGTTTTCTCAACTGAAGTTAACGTAAAACAATTTGTTTTTAAACATTTATTTAGGGTTTTTAATAGACCAATCCAATATGCTAACGAAGAGATGTTACAATTTTCAATTTGATGTCATTTTGAGTACGTGGCATGTTCAAATAAGTGAAATCTGTTGGTTGAATAGCCCTTCGAGGATATAGGGGGAGTGGGTTGTACGTAAATCCAGTGCGAGATACGAGACGTATGTAGGGGGTACGTTGCATTATTTATTTGTGTGTTAATTACTTAGCGCTCTTGCGTTTCATGTTCGCTTGTGTTACATTTATACATTTATGCGAATTTCTTTATGGGGATATTTAGTTCAGATCAGTTTTCAGCCTCAGCTTCCGTTTCCTGCTCTTGTTCTTCTTCTCATAGTTAGTGTGTATGTATGCATGTGTTTGCTGTATAATTATAACTTTTGTATTCAAATGTTCGTTTATTGGCTTGAGTTTTTGTCGCTCGAATGCTTTTCGGTTGTTTTAAAAGTTGTTCGATTAGGTTTATAGCATTATTAGTAACAATGTCCTTACTTGCGGCTCTTATTCTCGTTTTGTATGATTTAAATCCTTATTTCCTTTTTATTTTTTCGATTTTTGTTTTGATATTACTTAGGCACTGTGTTCGTATTACATTAAAGAATTAATTTAAAATTTAAATTTAGGTATGTATAAATACATTGTAAAAAATTTCTTTAAGTTTACCGTAAACTAAAATCTTGCAACGCTATATGTATTTCATTTTCAAGTTCTCCTTGTTGCTCTCAATATTTTCCTCTGTTGATGTCCATGTATCTATGTATGTAAGTTAAGTTAAATCCTGACGTCAATGTTTTAATCCTTAAGTACTGTACCACCAAATTCGCCCCAGCTGCCATCAAATGCTAATGTTAAACTCCTACTTATTCCCTCTCACCATCTCGATCTAAAAGTACGGTTAGAAAAGTCTATGAAATTATGTCAAAATGAAAGCTTGGAAAGTGACAGAACGTAGCTTCCTCTCCAGTGTCCCTTCAAGTTTCCGTTTCCGTTCTTGTTTCCCGTTTACAGACCCAAGTCGCAACACTTATATGCCTAAAATCGTTACAATCTGGTTTACAATAAGTCCTATATATGTATATGCAGTTTTTTAGGAGGTTTCTATGTGTCTCTGGGTCAGTCGCATGTGCGTACAACTGACTGCTTCAGTATCAGTTTAAGATTCCAGTTTCCTTAGTTTCTGTTGGTAAAAAATTCAAATTCATCGAAAGTTATGTTTTTGGCTAACAAACGCTTAAATCTTCATCATCTAGATTCGGTTTCGATTTTCTTATGTACCATGCAGCCTGCTGTCTAATTTGTCGACTTGGTAATTTATATAAGTTTGTTACTTGATTTTTGTATTAAATAAAAGTGGGGATAACGAAATCTACTACCCATAATGTACAGAATTGGCTAAGACAAAACCTAGGATAAAATGCAATTTGAGTACAATTTTCGTGTGAACATAACCCTTATACGAACTTATGTTGGTAGCCTATTCATCAGTGATTTATTCGAGTTACGAGTTGTATAGTTTCGTGTTTTAGCCTTTTTTCTGTTCAACATCGTCGTCTCGCCCTTAACTGCTTCATTATGTTGCCTTTCGTTTACAGTCTCAATTTTGTTTTTTTGCGTTTTGCATTATTTGCATTTTTGGTTATTTTGCTTGGTTTTCCTCTTTTTTTCTGTGTTTTTCCGTATTTTTGTCTATTTTGTATTTATTATTATCATTATTAACTACATACAAATTAGTTTTTGTTCACTATTCTCTGCGTTTGTTACATTTTAAAATTACCATATACACACATACCTCGTTTCGAATTTTTTCTTAAGAGCGAACAAAAGTCGGGCTTTAAGGGGGACCAGTGTGTTCTGTCGTTTAACTAAGTAACGCATAATTTGTCTCTTAACTTGCAGGCATTAACAATTACCATTCAACTTCGACTTCGACTTCTCTTAACCGAGTACGTATTTCTTCCTACGCAATGATCGGGAAACTGTGACTAATATTAATGTTTATACGAACGGAAATCATAAAAATAATATTGAAGTACAGATACAAATCATGCCACCCACTTACATATGTATACATGCCTGTTGATCTTTTATCTTATTGATTTCATTATATTTTATTTATTTGGTTGTTCTTTTAAATCCTTGTCTTGTCCTATATAAATTTAGTCGTTACAAAAAGGTGTCTTAGGTGGAATCGTTTTGTCTTAGGAATTTAGCTTAGATATCTGTTAAACCTCATCTTATTTCAAATCATTCTAGTCTTTAATCGCTAAGAGTACTTCATTACATAAAAACAACTCTCATTTCGAGGGATTGGAAAAGCCAGGGAGGTCTCGGGGGATATGGGACAAAACACATTTAAAATTCTAGCCCTTTGGCGTAGTTAGAAAAATGATCCGAGTGTACTGAGTTTTTGTGTTTGTTCAATAGATGTTCTCTTATCTTAGCTATGGGTACCAGTCGACATTTCCGATTCGTAAACACAAGTTCGAGAAAACTTAATCGTAAGAATTATAGATCGAAAGTATTGATAAGTATCTAGTTCATTTCTCTCTTCTCCTAGAGCTAGTTTTTATGCATATACGTTTGTAGAGCTATACAATGTATACAAAAACGCATTCTGTTCAGTGATTTTGGTTTGCATTTTGGCGCATCGTTCGTATGTTAGCTTATCAGTATGTTAAACAATATAACCCTTACATTATTGTTTCATTCGTGGTTCCTATGATGTCTCCTCTCTCAATCAAAACGTCGAAAAGCCGAAACCAGTCCGATAAAAACAAATGCAACAATAAAAAGGCAACGGAAACGATCGATAAGCTGTCGAAATCAAACCAATACCGATACACAATTCTCGATAACAATCAATCGTCGCTATTTTGTCATTCCGTCATTAATTGGCCAATAAGAAAACCAACAATAATGAAGGAACAAAAGCCATATACACAAAATGACATCAAATGGTAACGAAAAACAAAAGGAAATTATCTGATTTTGGTTATTATTCTGCTCTCTGGTGCTCCAATGTGATTTCGCCGGATGTCTGGACATGTCGAGTTCGTTCACCTCAGTTGCAATTGGACTTTTGCTGCAACCTTTTTTTAAGTGTATTCATGTGTGTGGTGTGTATGTGTGTGTGCTGCCAAACATTTACACTTAAATTTAAATTCTCTTATTTTTGTCTCTGCTTTAGCTTGAAAGTGCAACACTTTGTTTAATACAATATTTAAATTTATTTTACCGTTAAATCGTTATATGTTATAATTAATATGTATATAGTATATATAGTTGTATATAGTAGGTTTATTCATATATATTTTTTGTTTGTTTATTACGTTTACGATGCACATATATTGTATGTAGTTCATTTTGAATAGGTTTTTACGTTAGGTTATACAAAAAAATCGATTAATGTCGTGTTCAACTTTAAAATAAAAGGTTAATAAATGAAATTGTTTTACAATTAACAGTCAGTGTATGTGTTTTCTCTTCTAATAGGTTTCTTATCGCTTGAATTAGTTTATAATTTAACTTTTACTTCCACATCGAACATGTTTATTCTATGCATTTAATTAATTTTTCTCAAATAGGTTTTATTATAAAAACAGAAATCATACCCAGGTATAAAAACCACCGGAAAATAAAAAGGTTCATCTTATTAAATTACATCAGGTTGATTTGCTGGCCATTTGTTTAAACATTATGTTAAATGGCTGTTTCTTTCTTATATTTGCGCCCACGGCAAATTCTGGATGGTGTTGTCGATTGCTGCAGCCGACTTTTCTGGAAATGCTGACAGAAACTTAAAAATCAAAGCCAAAAGCATTTCTCTCCGTGTCTATGTACTTCAAACTCCACAACAGCTGATCGACCCGTTGATCAGCTGTCTCTTCCCCGCGTCACGCCTTCATCTCGCCGCCCACTTGCTGACCTTGATGTGACCTCTGCGACGACAACACTAGCAAAAAGAAAAAAAAATGGACACATACAATCACACTCAGCCACGCACACAGGTAAAAAACGATACAGTGGAAAGAAAGATTCAAATTCAATAAGTTTTCAAAGATTTGTTTTTTTTTTTCAAAAATCGAAACGTTTTTCACACGTTTACTTTACTCATTGTTTTAGCAGTTTTTGCTTTTGTTTTGTGTTGGTTTTTTTAAAATTTTATAATTAGTTATATAAAATGTAAGCATATGTATTTGTTATTTAAACGAAATTAAATTAGGAATTTATATCTGTAGGATTTGTTTTGTTGTAGTAGAGTACAAATTATACGAAGAACACTAAGCAATAAATCACCGAAAAATAAAGTAAAGTATTTGTATTGTATATTGTAATTAAACGTATGTATTGTAAGTTGATTTGTTGTAAATAAACAAATTAAAAATTAGTGTATGGTATTTTAATAGAAAAAATTACTTCATATTTTATAATATATGTGTATGGTAAATGTATTAGCATATAATATGTATGTTTCTCATTTTGTTTTTGTTGGTTTTTCATCATTTCGTTTTTGTAATAATAAATTGTAAAATCGCAATCATATAATCATCATTAAAATAGTTTACTTTCATCTTGTTTTACACACGGTGCACGCTCGTTTAAGTGAGCGTGCAGAGTAGTTAAGAGTAAATATGTATAAGTAATTAAAGATATATATATGTTATGTTCATAATCAATTAAAGTTCTTCTCTTCCGTTTCTTTTCTTTTACTTTTACTTTTCCTTTCCTCATTCTTTTCCTCTACCCTTCTCTCTCTCTTTTTCTCTCTGTGTCTCTGCTGTTCTTGTTGTTGTTGGTTTAAAATGGGGTTAAGTGTGAGTGGGTGTGCGTGTTGATGGTGTTGTTTTCTTTGCTGACTGATGTTGTAGTGCACACTTTTAGCTGATTGTTGTCGTTGGTTGTTGTTGTTCCTGCTGTGGTTCTTGTTGTTGTTGTTGTGTTGTCTGCTTGGCAAACGATGAAAATTTGAAAAAAATGTGCAACGCAACTCTAAGCATCGTATTTTGTAACTTTTTAACTTGTCCTATTCTCTCTGCCTGCCTCCCTTTTACTTTTTGTTTAACTCTGTACGCTTTTTACTCTTTCATTAACTGTAGCTTTAAATTTACGTTTCCTTTTGCTCTTTTTTTACTCTTTTTTCCTTTTTTGTTTCCTTCTATATATACTCGTTATATATATATTTATATATTGTATATAAGTATGTATGTATATAGTTTTATGTATATTGGTTAAGAGTGTGTGTGTTTTGTTGGTTTCCGTATCCTTTATAATCAATCATCATATCATGCTGCTGCTTGGCTTCTTCACTTCGCTTTAACTAAATAATAAATCCAACGCACTATATAATTCTAGTTTCAAGTTCAACTTTCGCTTAGATGTAAACGACCACGTACGCTTATTAATTAGGTTTCTTTATATATGTAGTTTAACTTTTAGCTAGTTTTTGTTTTGTTTACTTTAAATGGTAAATTTTTAATTTTGTAACGTATCTTTCCCAAGTCAGTAATGCCGCCCCCTTTCCGCCACCACACCCTCGCATCCCGCGACCCAATTAGCCGATAAAACAGTTGCTGATTAGATTCCATTGTCCATTGTCTGGAAACAACTATACAAAAAACAAAAAAAAAATACAAAACTGCCGATAATGAGTCACAAAGGCTAAGGCAAGCAAAGAGTTCTCAGAAAAGACTCATAATATCCATAGTCGATTCCTTCTCGAGCCCCTCACTAAAAACCTTGTCGCCCGATTTAGAAAGCGGGTGGTGGCGAAAGCAGATCGGAGACCGACGTGCTCTTGCTTTAAAATGTACAATTTCGAATTTGTATTTACTAATTTTAGTAATTAATGGGATCTTTACTTGTTTACTCTTTAAATAAAATTATAAGTTCTTATTTTCTTTGTGTTTGTGTTGGTATTTCGCACTCTATTCTTGATCTTCCTGTTCTGTCTAATTAGCTAAACTTTATACTTGTAAATCATTACGTTTAAATCTTCACATTTCTATTTTGTTTGTTTGTTGTTAATGCCATGTATCATATGTATGTACGGGTTTTAGTTGGTTGGTTGGGAAGTTCTCGTTAGTTAGTTCTGGCTGGTTGGTTGGTGAGTGTGGGATACAGGAGAATGCTTGTTGTGGTGCGTGGTGTTCTTTATGGGGCGCATGAAAGAATAATGTTCTCTTGTCTGAATGGGTAAGTGAGTGGGTGCTGATGTTTCGCCTATGAATTATACATACTCGCTGCTATAGAACATACATGTATATCTATGAATCTGACTTGTCGCTAGGTATTATCGTGTTAAATTTGTTTCGCTTTAAATAATAGTTGTACAAGAGTTTTAAATATTAATTTCAACAACTGATCTGATCTGAAATAAAAACGAACAGACGACGCTTTAGCTTACAATTACCACCATCTTTTCTGTCTTCTTCATCATTCGCCGAGGACGACGGCGCCGACGACGACATGCTGCTCTGCTCTGCTACTCCTACTCCTACTCCTACTCCTCCTCCACTCCACTCGACCATCCGCCTTAGACAGCCTGCGAGGTTGCGTAGGGTGGCTGCGTGGAGCTATCGTTGCCATACGCTGACCGGGGCCCAGCTCCGTAGTTGGAGGCGCCCTCTTGCTTCACGTAGTTGCTGTAGTCGTAGTCGTAGCCCGAGCCATAGCCGCCGTAGTCATACTCCGAGCCGGACTTGGAGGCCGAGTTTCCGGGTCCGGTGCGAGGCATGCCTCCAACGGGTCCGGTGGTCGAGGGACCGCCCGCCGCCCAGGTCTGGGCACGCGAGTACATGTCCGTGGCGGTGCCAGCTCCGGCTCCTGGTGCCCCAGTGGGTCCAGCAGAGTTGGGTGGCATGTTCCACGAGTTCCAGCTGCCGCCGCCCGATGGTCCCGAGGGAGCTCCGGTCGACGTCGAGTTGTACATGTCATAGCCGCCGTATCCCTGCGTCTGCTGTGGTCCAGCGTAGTTCGACCACTGCGGTGGCGGTCCCTGGGGTCCTGGTGGAGCTCCCCAGCCCTGGTACGATCCCGGGCCGCTGTTGCCGTAGCCGTACTGCTGCTGCTGCGGCGACGTTCCCCAGCCCTGGTAGCCAGGCATCATGTTCGGCGCGCCAATGGGCATATTCAGTGGTGGTCCGCCCATCTGGCCATTCTGGCCCTGCATCATGTTGATGGGAGCGTGGTGCGGTCCCCAGTGGCTGCACTCGTTGCCCAGCTTGCCATAGGCGCCACCCACCGTGCTGTTGTTGGAGTTTTGGCCGCCAGATCCGTCACGAGGCTCGGCCTTCTTGATCTCGACCTGCGGGGCGTTCAAATATTGGTAATTAATAGTAGTATTAAGATCTAGAGCAGATATTGAAAGAATCACAGGAGGCCGTTCAATATTTACTCTTGTTTTCCAAAATCTAGTATGGTATTAGCAGTATTTATATTAGCAAAATCTATTAAAGACATGAATGACATTGCAATTAAAATATCGCCTATCAAGATCAACTTAAAATCGAAGTATATGGGTAAACCAATGAAACGATTTAGTTATGTTTCACAATGACCACCAATAATAACAATTTAAAGGGAGTCAATTGTACAAAGTTTTTGCGAAGATTTTCGCAAAGTGAAAAGAAAAAGTAGAACCGAAAACATGTATTTTATCATACTTTGCGCAAGTGTTGGATCTTTGTAGTAAAAACTAATAAAAACTATACCCAATGAAAAGATTATAAGATCAATGTTAGAAAACTTCATAGGATTTAGAAAGGTAAAAGATAATTATGATTAACCCGAATTCGCAACGATCACCCACCTGCTTGCCATTCAGATTGATGTACCGCTCGTTGGTCACGTGCTCGACGGAGGACTCCTCCTCGAAGGAGAGGAAACCGAAGCCGCGAGACTTCTTCTTCTCCTGGTCGTACATAATGACCACCTCGGTGACCTTGCCGTAGCGGCCAAAGAAGGTGCGCAGATCGGTCTCGGTGACGTTCGAGGGCAGGCCGCCCAGGAAGACCTTATAGCCGCCGCCCTTCTTCGGTTTCTGCAGAGTGCGCGGATTGCACGGCTTGGGGTCGATGGTGCGGCCGTCGAGCGTGTGCGGTCCGTTCTGCAGCACGTGGTTGACGTTGGTGGGATCGGCAAAGGTTACGAAGCCAAAGCCGCGCGACCTGCCGCTCTCGTTGTTCTTCATCACCACGCAGTCGATGATGTCCCCGAAGCGGCAGAAGTAGCGCGACAGGTTCTCCTGCGTCGTCTCCCATGACAGGCCGCCCACAAACAGTTTGCCCCTCTCGTCCTCTTCCATGATGTTGTTCTGGTTGTGGTTGTGAGCTATGGCGCCGGGTAGGTTCTCAATAATTGACGTAATCTTGACGCTTTTTATTAACACGGGGTGCAAAAGAAATTAACTTGTAGGTTGCCTTCGTTTTTTGGGGGAGCACTTTTTTAATTTTTACACTGTAGCGCTTGTAGTTTTTATGTGGTTTTGTATGAATCTTAGGTTGGTTTAAACGTTGCCAAAGTTCTTCTTCAAAACAATTAAACAAAAGCCACGACGTTCACACGTAACTTTCTATCGTAACGATATCGATGTTGTTTGTTGTAGTTGTTCGCAGGCGCATGGAAAGATACAGATAGAATAGAAGAAATCTGGTTAATCACATTTAGTTACACAGAGAAAAACAAGAATATCAATATGGAATGAATGATGTTAATTAGTAACTATTATGCGCTCTGGATTATTTTCAATTTTAAATAGAAAATTGGAAATGCACTTTCTTCCGGTATCAAAAGAGAGGGTTTAAGTAATTCCTGTTTTTTAGCTAGAAATGCATAATATGTTGTCAACATTTTTCTCCCAGTGTCAAGATCTTGGGTCGGAATGGGTGGAAACTACCAGATGACAAAAACACACACGCACGCAGCGAAAGAGAGCCAAATAGCAGGCATAGTAATTATGAAAGGCGCAGGTAGGCAGAAAATGAGAAAAAGCGGCAGAAGCAACCGGCCGGTACACACACACAGACACTCAGCATAAGACATTCCACAGTAGGTGTGTGTGATTGTTGGCCGTCTAACTGCTTTTTGTACACGTTCACAAGTTTGCTGCTTCTGCTTACACTCCCCACGCTCTCCCCCTCTTTCACTTGCTTTTACACTGCTACGTGAAAGTATTGTTTTCTTTTCGCTGTGTCACGAGCGAATTTGTTGTTGTTGTTGTAACAAAGTCCCCAGCCTCACTTACACTCACACCCACACACGCTCACGCCGCCTATCAATGAGAACAACGAACTTATTTCCAAGGTGAAAAGAGAGCTGTCGCCGGTTCACCACATTTGCGCGCCATTTGCCAGGGGACTCCAGGTTATAGCCAGATGTGGGCCAAGTAAACACATTCACACAAATATATTTCAACAATTTCGGGTGCCAATGGTCACCGAATACTTGATTGAAATGCACTTATTTATCAAGCTAAACCCTGTTTTACTTCACTCACAGCTCTCTCGCAGACATTTTGCCCATTAACAAGTGAGAAAAACATGTGGCAACGCCATGTGTGACGTGAACGCGAATGGAAAGCGAAAAGCAAACGTACCAAAAACCAATGCCCTCAAATAAATGTTAATTCCATCGAAAGAAAAAACAAACAATTCTTTCTGACTTTTCCTCCAGCAGCTTGAAGCGTTTACTTTTTACTCCCTTCTGGCGGAGTACTCGCGACTGAACTGAATGAATCGCACCGAGAGTGTGTTGGGAAACTCACCACGGCAGAGGCAACGAAGAAAAAAAACAAAATGGAAGACGTGCCTGATGAAAAAAATGCTACAACAAAGAAATCTCAAGAAATGTTTTTGGCTCTCGATTCTTAGAAAATGGAACAACACATTTCACTTTATTTCTACTGTCTATTTCCAACATTTTAGTAGAAACAGGTTATTTAGCACGACAATCACCAAGCAAATCACGGATGCACAGGCCACGCCGGGTTCACTTTTTGCATTTCACCCAAGGGAACGGGGAAATGTTGGCGAAATTAACTAAGATTTCTACTACGCAATTTTACAAATTTCGCACGATTTTTGTATTTTGCACTGCAATCTGCTGCTGTGTGTTAGTGCATGAGTTGGCCGTACGTGTGCGCGTTCAGGCGTGTGTGTGCGCGAATGGCCGCCGAGCGTTCCGCAGTGGTGTGCGTGTGCGTTGGTGTGGTGTTATACATAGCATTTTTTCGTATGTATGTATAAAAATATGAAATTTTCCACTTTGATGGGTGGTAATAGAGTGCCGAAAGAGGCAGGGAAAAGCGCTGAAAATTGCACAGACCTCTGTTTGGCAAGAAAAAAGAAGAAAAAGCAGAAGAAACAATCGAAACGATTCGAATAAATTTTAGCCCACAGACACCAACACAATCGCACGGCGAGCAATGGCAGCTGCGTCAGGTATTCAGGCGTTTTTTTTTGGAAAGGAAAGGCTAGGCAGGCATTTTGTTAAAGCACCGTAATTGTTATGTAAATGCGATTTTCAGTCGTTTTCCATTCTTACCGTTTGTGCCAAGTGTTCGTCTGTGGTTTTTTAAAGATTTCGCACTGCAAATTCACTAAATTTAAGTGTTTTTTCCTTAAAAAACTAGCTTATAAATAATTGTATGATTTTGATGCATACGATATTATAACCTAACTTATATGATAAATCGCCGCCACGTTTAATGCTGTGTGACCGCCGCTCGCGAGAAAAAATACCACAGGTATTTCGAAATGTGCTAATGCATACTGAGAATACCGAAAGCTTAAAACTATTTTTTAAATCAACGTAATATTTTAAGAACTTGGCATTCAAAGTTTGAAGTTGTCCAACGGAGTTTTTAATGTCCGCAAAATTTGTCTACATTTGTTTACCATTTATTTGTTTTGTATTTGGTTTGCTGGAAAACCTTTTGAATGATTTTGAATTGTGGGCTTAGTTTAGTTTACATTAAACTCACAGAAAAGTGAGTGGCTTAAAGCCAATTTAAAATCAACAAAATTAAACGTATGTTAAAGAAAATAAAATCCAAGAATATGGTCTGCGAGACTGGGCCGCCATATATTTGCCAGCCCTGCAGTACAGCGTTGCCAGAATGTCGTTCTATCAGAGGACCGTCGGGAGGGCATTACTTTTGGTATATTTTGCCGCAAGCCTGCCGGTTTGTTTTAACGGTCCAGCCGCGGTCACTCTGTTTGCTACCCGGTAAAAAATGAGTTTTGCGCTGTTTTAAATAGAAAATAAACATAAAAATTCGCAATTGCGGACCGCGTTGAGTGATCAAAAGCGTTCGCCAGTGCGCGTTTAACCCAGCGAGCTCCACAGGAAGGCGGAGGCAAGTGAATCCGATCCCATCATCGATTTTTTCTGCGCTGCTGCTGCTGCGGTGCTGCCACATTAACACAGTTGAGCCCGGAGGAAAGCCAAACCAAATAAAACAAACAGAAAGCGAAATGTCGCGCCATCCGAGCGATAGGAAAGTGTACGTGGGCGATCTGGGCAACAATGCTCGCAAGAACGACCTGGAATATGTCTTCGGGGCGTACGGCAGTCTGCGCAGCGTCTGGATTGCCCGCAACCCGCCAGGCTTTGCCTTCGTTGAGTTCGAGAGTGCCCGCGATGCGGCGGATGCTGTGCGAGGCCTGGACGGACGGACGGTCTGCGGACGCCGTGCACGGGTGGAGTTGTCCACCGGCAAGTACGCCAGATCAGGGGGCGGTGGTGGTGGAGGAGGAGGCGGTGGCGGCGGAGGAGGACTCGGTGGACGCGATCGCGGTGGTGGCGGCGGCGGCGGTCGTGGCGACGATAAGTGCTACGAGTGCGGCGGACGCGGCCATTTCGCACGCCACTGCCGCGAAAGGAAAGCCAGGCAGCGACGCAGGTAAGCGCCATTTCCCTTTTTTCATTCATTGCCAAAAAGTTCTTCCTTTTTGTAACATGGCGAGAGATCCGCATACATATATACATGTTTGTGTGTGTGTATGCCCATGCAAAAAGTTGAGTTTGTTTGGGCCGTGGTGAATCTTGAGGCCTTCGGTGGCGAAAAACACTTCTGTTAGCCGCGAACACCCAAGCCCTGTTAACCTTAACAGCGTGCTGTTACCCGGAAAGCGTGCTGTTGGGCGCAGCGGGTGGTGCTGTACCCTAACAGCACGCACACGTGCTCGAGCAGTATACCCACTATCCATAGAACTCTCGGGTATACGGCTTGCGATATTGACTATGTAACACTATCATCTGTTTAACATTCTTTTTTTATTTATGAATAAACCATTAACATTTATGACTAGGCTATAGTTGTATTTATTTTTATAGATCTTACATTTTAAGAGGTTTATTTTTAAATCATTTAAATCATGCTACAGGTAGCAACTTTAAACAAAATCATCTCTTCGCGAACAAAATAACAGCCTAAGCTTAAACGAGAATACTAAACCAGTGATATAGTGCACATAAAAACCAAGATTTTACTAAAACCTTTTAATAGGGGTATCGGACAGTCGGTACACTGACCACCCTTTTGCATTTCCCCGCGCTTTAACGTCCGTGGTGAATTTTCTATAGTGGTGCTGTTAAGCGCAAACGGAGTGGCAACCCCGACCATCGGAGGCACACGTGCTTGCGTTCATTTTGGATTTTTCTTTTACACGCGGCATACGAAAAGGAAGGTTAAGTTGCTGCTGGCTGCCGAGGGTTTCACTGGTTTTAAGTTGAATTAAAATTGAAACTAAATGAGCATAGTGTGACGCGATGTTTGTGCTCTACGAAACGCCGGCGGGCTACGCGATTTTCAAGCTGCTCGACGAGAAGAAGCTGGAGCAGGTGGACAATCTGTACCTGGAGTTCGAGACTCCGGAGAAGGCCAACAAGCTGCTGAAGCTGAAACACTTTGAGAAATTCAATGACACCACAGAGGCGCTGGCCGCTGCAACGGCGGCGGTGGAGGGCAAGGTGGCCAAGCCGCTGAAGAAGACCCTCAAGAAGCTGCTCGTCGACGACGTGCAGTCGTCTCTACTGGTGGCCGATGCCAAGCTGGGCACCGCCATCAAGGACAAGCTGTCGGTGCAGTGTGTCTACAACACCGGCGTGCAGGAGCTGATGCGCTGCATTCGCCAGCAGGCGGACAGTCTGCTTGGCGGCCTGCCCAAGCGGGAGATGACTGCCATGGCCCTGGGTCTTGCCCACTCCCTGTCGCGCTACAAGCTAAAGTTCTCTCCCGACAAGATCGACACCATGATTGTGCAGGCCCAGTGCCTGTTGGACGACCTGGACAAGGAGCTGAACAACTACATGATGCGCGCCCGTGAGTGGTACGGCTGGCACTTCCCCGAGCTGGGCAAGATCATCACCGACAACATTGCCTTCGTGAAGACCATCAAGTTGGTGGGCACCAGGGACAACATGGCGGCGAGCGATCTGTCTGACATTCTGCCCGAAGATGTGGAAGAGAAGGTCAAGGAGGCGGCCGAAATCTCGATGGGCACAGAAATCTCCGAGGAGGATGTCCTGAACATCCAGTGCTTGTGCGACGAGATCATTTCGATCAACGATTACCGCGTCCACTTGTACGACTACTTGAAGGCCAGAATGATGGCAATGGCTCCAAATTTGACCGTACTCGTGGGCGATACAGTGGGCGCTCGGTTGATTGCCCATGCGGGTTCGCTGATCAACCTGGCCAAGCATCCCTCGTCCACCGTTCAAATCCTGGGCGCCGAAAAGGCTCTCTTCCGTGCGCTGAAGACCAAGAAGGACACGCCAAAGTACGGTTTGATCTATCACGCTCAGTTGGTCGGACAGGCAAGCCAGAAGAACAAAGGCAAGATGTCGCGTTCGTTGGCCGCCAAGGCGTCGCTTGCCACGCGAGTGGATGCCTTCGGCGAGGAGGCCACCTTCGAGCTGGGTGCGGCGCACAAGGTGAAGCTGGAGTCGCGACTGCGGCTGCTGGAGGAGGGTAACCTGCGCAAACTCTCTGGCACCGGCAAGGCCAAGGCCAAGTTCGAGAAGTACCAGGCCAAGAGGTGGGTTATAGTAGTCAATTATATAAGAGCACACCAATTTCCAG
Source organism: Drosophila biarmipes (assembly GCF_025231255.1). Classification (NCBI taxonomy): domain Eukaryota; kingdom Metazoa; phylum Arthropoda; class Insecta; order Diptera; family Drosophilidae; genus Drosophila; species Drosophila biarmipes. The sequence continues at coordinate 19,335,353 of NC_066612.1, forward strand.
TGATGATACCCAAAAGGTTTCGCAAATATCCGATTACGATGACGATAAACCTTGGCTGTCTGAGCGAAATTGAGTTTACGATCAAGTCAATACTGGATTGTTCTGTTTATTAATCTATTCATTGATTTTTCAGTGAGGTGTTCACCTACCAACCAGAGGCCGACAACACCTTGAATGTGAAGAAGCGTAAGCACTCCGAGGCGGAGCAGACGCCTGTTAAGAAGGAGGAGGAGCAGGAGGCTGCCGAGGAGGAGGTCAAGTCCGAGAAGAAGAAGAAAAAGAAGAAGAAGCAGAAGGACGAGGAGGCCGCTGAGGAGGCGGCTGAGCCCGAGCCCGAGGAGGTGCCCACGCCAGCCAAGAAAAAGAAAAAGTCAAAGCACCAGGAGTAGTTCCCCACCTTGACTAGTTGTAGGTCTTAAGTCTTAGCTTCCTAGGTTACCTTACTGTAAAGTATAGGATTTTACAATTACCAACAAGATAAAAGTTTCTGTTGTACATTAGAAATAAAATGTAATATTTGCAAAAACAAAATGAATATATCGTGTTCTTTGGAAAATAATATTAGCCTTGATTAGGATAAACCAATGCGATTTGGTTTCGTCATGCCGACCGTGTTTATTTTTAAATCGATTTGTTCTTAGAAATCAATCATTCTTTCAGAATTAAATCAGAATATTGTCTTAGGGATTTTAGATATTTCTAATCAATTTTCGGGGGAACCTAAACTTATGCTGCACATTTGCCTGAATTTCGCCTGAAAACATTTTCGCCACAGCCCCAAACATAAAATACATTTTTAAACATTAATTTCAGGATGTTGATACGGATGTGGTAACAATCGAATGGAATTCGTCCAGATTGAACACATAAAATGTAGTACCTATAAAGCCTAAGCCACATTTGTAGACTTTACTTTAGTACCTTATAACAAGTGTTCCCAAATATTCGCCCGAAAATGTCTTGCAACATTTCTTAGAAGCAACTCCCAACTTTGGAGGCCAATCTGACACTCTCCGCGTGCCAAGAAGTTCGATTGACTGCGGTGAAGAGGCCAATGAAGCAGAAAGTTTTTACGTCAGCCCCAGAGGTTTGCTTGCATCATGCCGCCAGGCATTTTGAGCATTTTGTGGTCGGTCCACCACGGAGTGCAATATAAAAGCGAACGCAAGTGGTGCCAGTCGAACGAGAAAACAATGCGAGATGCATGGTCATCTGAAGCTGCTGCTGGTCCTGGGACTATTGCTGACCTACGCGGCGGCCAAGAAGGAGGAGTCATCATCATCAGAGGAGGAGGAGGGTGGCGACAAGTACGAGAAGAAAAAGTTTGGTGACGAGGAGCACAAGGGTGAGCACGGCCACAAGGAGCACAAGGAGTGGGAGGAGGACGAGAAAAAGCACCACGAGCTGGAGGATCACGAGCACCACCACGGCGACAAGGGGTCAAAAAAGAAGAAACACTACGATGAGAAGGACGAGCACGGGGAAAAGCATGAGCACGGCTCCCACAAAAAGGGCGGCAAGCATCATCACAAGAAGAAGCACAAGAAGGGCCACAAGGAATTGGAATACCACAAGAAGTTCATGAAGGATGAGTACAAGAAGGAGAAGAAGTTCTACGATGACGAGCACAAGGGTGGTCATCACAAGAAGTACGGAAAGGAGCACCATCACCACGCCGAAGAGCATGGCGAGCACAAGAAGGGTGAGAAGCATGAGGGCGGCAAGAAGAAGGGCCACAAGAAGCACCACGGTCACTACAAGAAGGGCCACCACGACGAGGACCACAAGAAGTACAAGAAGGAGCACAAGTATGGAGACAGCTTCGATGAGAAGAAGGAGCACGGCGAGAAGGGCTCCAAGAAGCACGGTCACAAGCACTACAAGAAAAAGGGCAGCAAGCATTGAGCAGGAAGGAATCTTTTATGGTTTAAAGTTAAGATAAATGTGATGTTTGTAAGAAATGTGGCATTAAAACTGGGCAAGGTTGTAACAGTAATCACGCATGTTGTTCTATATTTCTTTTAAAATGTTGTGTATTGCAACTAATTTTGAATTATTTTGTATTTTGTATTACCAGAAACTTTTCAGTTTTTAAAATGGATAACCCAAATCAAAACTCAACCAACTGCATAGTTTGATTACTAAGTGGGGGGTTTTCTCGTCAAATGTTATCAATTTTGTTCACAGAAAACTAAGAATATTGCATCACATATACTGTTGGTAGAAACCAATTTATACTATAGATTCCAGTTTGGCCTTTTTCAACTTTGAATTCTTAAAAGACAATCTAAAAATTCATAAGCTAATGACGATCTCCTCTTTTCTATTGCAGAAGCACCTCGTTCAGCAGATCTCGCAGCACATCCCGTCGCAGGCGTACTCGCTCCAAGTCAGGCACCCGGTCCCGCAGTCGCTCCGCCGGCTCCGTGGGACGTCGCTCTGGCCGCTCAAACGGTAGGGACGAGAACGGATCGGCGTCGCGGTACAGCGACCATGAGCGCAATGGCAGCGGAGCGGTAGACTCTTCGCCGCCGCCAAAGAGGCGTTATGATGATGAGGACGAGGAAAGGGCCAGAGCATCGCCGCGGTCACGTTCCCGATCTCGATCGGCGTCGCCGGCGGTGCGCCGTGGATCGCCGCCCAGGCGTCGCGGCGACTCGTCCGCCTCACGGTCCGTCTCCAGGGACTAGCGACACCGAACGGATGCAGACACAGCCCGGCGTGCAAAGACGAGGGACTGAACTGCAACCCCCCGATGAATCCGGCATAGTTGGAGACACCAACCACTGGAATCTTCCCCTCATTCCCAAAACAAAAAGAAAAACAACAACCTCACGTGTAACAAGACAGATTCCCAAATACTTTTTCATGCAGTATCCATCTACGGTTTAGTTGTCCAAAACCATATTAGTTAAGGGTTTTAATTTATAGTGGAACTCAAGTTTGCATACTTAGGTATTCTCATGTTCCAACAGAACAACACACAAAAAACGTAAAGAGAAACAACAACAAGCACATGCAGAACAAAGATGAGCGCTTCGGAGAATCATTTGACGGAAAGAAAGATTAGATATAGAAATGGATCGGCAGCCGCAGATTATCGATCTAGTCAAGTTTGCTATGTAAATTGATTTGCCTTGGATTTTTTTTGCTAACCCTGGAATTATACTCGAATGTGCAGGAGACGAAGCATCCGCCACCATTTTCATGTCAATTCTTCACATTTTTTCAAATTACATTACTTAATACACTTGATTATTCGACTCCAAAACTCTGTATGATGTGTTTCAATATTCTTAATAATTAAGTCTTGCAAAAGTGCATAATAATTATTCATACATTGATGTCGTAGTTAAGTATTAAACAAATACATATGTATGGATTCTCGAGATGTGTGTTTGAATTATATAGCAAATGCGCTGAACACTAAAATACACAAATATTCAATCAATAAATTAAATGCCAAAAGTCGGTTTTGTGTTCGAATTGGGCGGGCTTGGATAAGGGGGCTTGATGGTCTGGCAACTCTGCCTTTGTATTTTTTGTGTCATGTATTTAGTTAGTATATTTGTCGTTATTTCTTTTGTATCTCTATAGAATAATATATAAGCTATTCAATAAAGCAAACCTAAGCGCGGACAGGCATTTAACTTAAAAACGAACTCAACTTACTGTTTAAAATGTTTTAGTGCACACGATTGCCCCATCGCAAACGAAAAACTATCATGGTCCGGCAACTCTGCGCATAAATTTTTTTTTAGTATTTTTTGGTCTTTAGTGTGGTATTTTCTGGCGCTTCGGATACGCCACACTATTCTGCTTCGCATTCCTTCAAATCAATTTTGTTTTGTGTTTTGTTTTGCCTTTTTTTTTAACCAGCGCCTCCTATTTTCTGCTTTACGGTCCGTTACGAATAGTTGTGAAATATCCGCAAAAGTGAATCGCCTTGCACCGCGGGCAGCCGTACAGCTACAATGGCATTCCGCCAGTCGGAGCATGAGATGAGCGTCACCTCGCTCGATTCGAGCGTCGAGCTGCGATCGCGATCCCCGTCGCCGCAGCTCTTCAATCCGCGCAAGCTTCGCTTCGCCGACGACGACTTTGACAAGGACGCGCCCGAAGGAGCGAGTCCGCAGCATCCCCTCCATCAGCATCAGCGACAGAAGCTATCCTCCCCCGAGGAGCATCATTTGGGCAACAAGGACGACGTCGGCGACGGGGACGTGTCCATGTCGCCTCCGTGTCAGAAGGTGCGAGCGCTGCGCCTGTTCAGCACACCGGCCACCCCGAAGACCATCCTGCAGAAGTCGACGACGCAGTGCAGCAACCATCTGTCGGCGGCAGCAGCGGCAGTCAACGCCACCCGGCGCAGCGAGGAGCTCTTCCGCGAGCGTCCGCGATCCCTGCCCCTGCACAACCGCAAACTGCCCGCCCAGGACACGGCGAACGTTAATCCCTTCACGCCCGACAGTAAGTTTGAGTCCTAAGTTCTACTTTTCAGTCCGTTTGGGGACTAGCAAGTCCTTAATCTCAAGAGATCAACATTTCATTGCTCTCCACAAGAAGTAAGGAAACCCGAAACTCTCAGAATTTTTTCCTAAGCATTTGATTTGAAAGTGTGTGTTGATAAGAACTCTAGCTTGTCAATAGACACAGAGGACTGTAGTGCTCCATAAACATCTTATTAGCAACTTAATTACTTATAATTCACTTATTTTTTAGGCCTCCTGGCACATAATAAGAAGCGTTGTCGCACGCAATTCGGTCGCGAAAACCTCAACCTGAATGTGAATGCTATGCAAAAGTATTTGCTCAGCGATGCCTGCGACGAGGACGCGACGGAGGAGGCGGGCGACTCATTGCGCGAGATCCACCAGCAGGCTCCCAAGCGGCTGGCCCTGCATGACACGAATATCAGTCGCTTCAAGCGTGAGTTCATGCAGGTCAGCGTGATCGGCGTGGGCGAGTTCGGTGTGGTGTTCCAGTGCGTCAATCGACTGGATGGCTGCATCTATGCGATCAAGAAGAGTAAGAAGCCGGTGGCAGGCAGCTCTTTTGAGTAAGTTGTAATCGTTTCTTAAGGTTGAGCTTTATCTAACCATTAAATTCCTTGCAGAAAGAGAGCGCTGAACGAGGTGTGGGCCCATGCTGTTCTGGGCAAGCACGATAACGTGGTTAGATACTACTCCGCCTGGGCGGAGGACGATCATATGCTGATACAAAACGAGTTCTGCGACGGGGGCAGTTTGCATGCGCGGATCCAGGATCATTTCTTAGGCGAGGCCGAGCTGAAGATTGTGCTCATGCATGTGATCGAGGGCCTGCGCTACATCCATTCCAATGACCTGGTGCACATGGACCTAAAGCCGGAGAATATATTCTCCACCATGAATCCGAATGCACACAAGCTGTCCGAGGAGCAGCCGCAGCAGACCAAAGACGACGACGGCATGGACAGCGTCTACGAGGAATTGCGCCACTCGGAGAACCTGGTAACGTACAAGATCGGCGACCTGGGCCATGTGACGTCCGTTAAAGAACCCCATGTGGAGGAGGGTGACTGCCGCTATCTGTCCAAGGAGATCCTGCAGGAGGACTATTCGAATCTCTTCAAGGCCGACATTTTCTCGCTGGGCATCACGCTGTTCGAGGTGGCGGGCGGTGGTCCGCTTCCCAAAAATGGACCCGAGTGGCACAATCTGCGAAATGGCATGGTTCCGGTCCTGCCAAGTCTCAGCAGAGACTTCAACGAACTGATAGCGCAGATGATGCACCCAAATCCCGATAAGAGGCCCACATCGCAGTCCATATTCAACCATCCGTAAGTTGATTGAATCTTTATATTATCCAGCTTTTTATCAAAACCATTAGTCATGCTTACATCTTGATTGCCAATTTTCTGAGCCTATAAAGTGTAAATAACTAAGTCTGACCTTCTTAATTTGCAGAATTCTGAGTGCCGTCGACTCTAAGAGCAAGCTGCAGCTCGGCCTGGAGCTGACCGTCGAGAAGCGCAAGAACGAGATTCTAATGAACAAGCTAAGAGAGGCCAAAAAGCAAATTAAACTACTCGAGCAAAGAGGTAAGATGCGTGAAATCGTAAAAGAAATAAGGATGAGATCTTAACAATACGTGTTTGTCTTTTTTTAGTCAACCTCCTGGCGGTGACCAACAATCCGGATAGCCTGGATGGGCAGCGATGCCTTCGTTCCTTCACGCGTCGCATGCGCACGCCGTTCTCCAGCCACGGCAAGTTCGATGGCTTATCCGATCGCAACAAGAACATTATCACCAATATCTGATAAGCTCGCACCTCATACCGAAACGATAGCCAAACTCTTCCGAATCGAACGTGAACTAAGCTCACATTGTGTTACCTCTTAAGCGTATATTCATATAATCGAAATATATTTCGTAGTTTCCGCTTCGCTAGATCCTAACTTTCAACCTCATTTACCACGTGCGTTTCAAGCTCGTGGATTAAGAAGCACTCTTAATATAATATATATATTTTTCAAGCTCAGTGAACTTTTCTTCGTAGAGAAATGACGATCGTTTTAAGAAAAGGCCCTTGTAAATTTTAAGAATATCACTTAGCTATAATGAGTATTGTTTTCGAAATTAAAATATTTATTATGTTACATGGAAATCGAAATAATAACATTCCATTCGTTAAATATAGCGAATGCTATTCCATAATTCAGTTTTGTTCTTTTATTGATGACTTGGGTTTGCAGAGAAATGAACAACTCATAGATTTGAGACAAGCTTTGGAAAACATCAGAAAAATCGTTCGTAATAATATTATTACCGATAAACAAACGTGGCACTTTCGAAAAATTATTATTAAATAAAATGTTCTCTGAGGATTTAAAGGTATTTAATGCACTAACGATTTGGGTTACTTTATTGAAAAGCTCTACAAAATAATTCGTTGGTATCAGTGATATGTGAAAAGTATATACCAACTAAGAAGTTAATAAATTGATAACTTAATTGGAAAAGGTTTACTTTCTCTTTTTTTAAACGTATATTGCAACTTTGTTGAGTGTAATGTAGTTTTTGAATATGTAATAACAATATCTATAATTTGTGTTTGTCAGTTTATTACTTCATTTATCTCATGCAGTTAGTGAGATACCATTTAACATTGTAATTTGACTTATTTTCATTGAGGCACTGAGACTAGATGTTGTATGTAAACTGTACTGATAGAGTGTAAAAATCTTTTGCTGCTTGAATTGAGTTCTACTAAATTTGTTGTATTTCAAGAAAAGTTTGTTACTCATTGAAAAAATGCCTTGGCATTGGTTTGTCTGGAAATTCTTAGCCACTATTTTCTCTTTATTAAAGTATTTTGTATAAAATGAACTCGGATTATACTTTTCATATCTGCTACATATAAAAGTGTATGTATGGACTACTTAAAATCTCCTATAGTTCTGGTTCTGTTGCCTGTTGCCGCCCTGCTGCTGGTAGTTGTTATTCCTTTGGCCATTGTAGTTGTTGTAGTTGCGCTGCTGATTGGAGTTATCCTGGTTGTATCTCTGGTTGTGGCCATATTGCTGCCGGTTGTTGTAGTTGCCCTGATAGCCACCACCCTGATGCTGCTGCTGGTTGTAGTTGTTGTTGTTGTAGTTGTAGTTATAGTTGCGGCTATTGTTTTGATAGCCCTGCCCCTGGTTTCCGCCGCCCTGGTTGTAGCCACCTTGGCCGTAACCACCTCCACCGCCGCCACCCTGAGCGTTTCTAATTCCTGCATTCAGCATGCGGTGACCACTGTCCGGAACGTAGGCCCTGGACAAATGGCTGTTGAAACCGATGACGGGACGATGCTTCTGACCCGTCTGTTCGTTGGGCAGTACTTGTGGCGGGTCCACGGCATTCTCAAGACGCTTAGCCTCGAAAATGTAATCATCATCGTACTCCGGATCCTGGAAGGTGGTTGTCACCGTCGTATTTTCATGGATGTCCGCCAGCCCGGAGATCGGCGACCTCAGAATGCCGCTGATGGCAGTGTTCAGATCGGTTTTCCCCAAAGTCCCACGCATTCCGTCAAAGGAGATGGCTTTGCACACATTCTCATCGGATTTCTCGCTTATTTTCTTGACCTTCTTGAAGTGCGGACTCTGGTTGCTGATGTACAGGTAGTTGTCGCCCCGCTTGTTGCGCTTCACCTCCTCTCCCGTCAGTTGATCGTAGTAGGGAACCAAGGCCTTGAAAAGCCGCTTCTCATCTACGAAGGGCAGCAGGGCCACTCCCTGCCAGGCGAACTTCTTTCCATTCAGATCGATCTTGAAGTCCTCGGGGTAGAAGTCAATGATCGGCGAATCCGGGTTGGACATGAGCTGTGCCCAGGGCTCGGGCACGTGTGAGCTACTGGCTGCCGGAAAGACGCCCATCAGTTGCTCCAGAGGATTGAAAGGCTTCGTACCCTTTTCAAACATTGTGGACAGGCCCTGGATGTTAACGAAATCCGATGCGAACGGGGCATAGTGGTATGGGAAGTACCAGTTCCAGGAGGCACAGCCCTGGTAGTAGTACTTCAGCACCCAGCACAACCCCCGCACGTACTGCAGGGCTACGGCGTAGCGGAACTGCTGGTTTCCCGGCGCCACATCGAACTTGGACTCGTAGTAGCGGTCCTTGAACCCATCCTCCCACAACCGCACCTCGTCGTTGTCCTCCTCCTCTTCTTCGTCATCCAAATCGGCCTGGTCACTTGTCCGCTTTCTGTTCCGCAGGGCAGCAGCTTCCTCCTTGTAATTGCCAATGCTCTTCTGCTGGCTATTTGGTCCCACAGCGCTGGCCCCGAACGCCGACTGATCCAGGGACCTGTGGTCCTGATTCCTTTCCTGCCTCTTGCGCGCCTTGTCCCTGGCCTTGAATTGTTGCTCGCGGCGCTGGCGGCTCTTAAAGATCTGGTCCTCGGCATTGCCCAAATCGGTCATTATCAATTGCACCCTGTCCAGGTTAACATCCCCCGAGTCGGTGAGATAGCCCTTGGTCTTGTAGACGCATTTCTTGTACAGCTCCACGAGCCGATCAACTGCACCCTCTCGGATCTCAAGGCTGGGAAGATGGGGCAGAAAATCGTTGCCCACGAAGAAGCACATGAACACCCAATCGTCCAGGGCGCGTTCAAAGCTGTACTCAAAGGGGAGGCTCGGCATCTCGAGCGTCTGCTTCAGGTACTCCCGCAGCACGCTCAGTCGCACAAAGATGAACTTCACCTCGGCACCGATGGGGACATCGGGCTTGAAGTTGGCGCCAGTCGGCGCCGTGGCTCCCAGGCCCACGCACTTGTCCATCTCGTGGCCAAACCCGTTGCAGATGTCGCAAGGACGCGGCTTGTTTGGCAAGAACTCCTCCCGAATGATGGTAAAGTTGGGTTCGTGGGTGGCCAGTCCCAACATGATGAGATCGGCATCGGCTCCGCACAGGACGTGCTGCGTGTTGGGATCATGATCCGGCTGGGCACGCTGCTTGCGGATATAGTCCATGATCTTGTGCTCTCCCTCGCCGGGCACATTGGCGTCCGAGAGTATCACCTTGATGCCCTTCCAGGCCGGGTTGTTGTTCAGCCGATCGTGGACGTAGTAGTGCAGGCACTTGCTCAGCCGGTCCATGAAAGGGGTGCCCGGCGTGATGCAGTTGGAGTCGAAGTGCTCGCCCTTCTCCTTCTCGGGCGGCAACTTGCAGCCGCGACTTAGCAGCTCCTCGCGGATTCGCTCGATCTCCAGCCGCTTCTCGGTGGTCTCCTTGGCCGCCCGGAAACGACGCGACCGCTGCTGGTTCATCTTGGCACGAGGAGCCACCCCGTCGATGGCCATGTAGAGCAGCTTCCGGGGACGCACGATGCCGAACAGGCGGTCGATGCAATCGAAGATGGCCACCATCATCTCGTCCTCATTCTTCGGCGCCGGCTTGTCCTCCGGATGCGTACACGGATGAATGATGCCGTTCATGTCCAGGTAGAGGTTGTCGAACTCTATCCCATTCGGATTCGGCTGGGTCGCGTCCTCGTAAATATTGCGCCCGGTGTCCGGGTCCACTTGCTTGTTCTCGTTGCACTCGATGATGACGCTCGGGTACTTCCGGCTCAGCCAGCGAAAGAATGCTGGAACTCCCATGTTAAGGTCGGTTTTAACTTTATTTAGTCGTTAGTTTCAGTCAAACTCCAGTTTTCTTCAGGTTTTTTCAACTACAATAAAAGCATGGACTCAGTTAGTGGGACCAATAATACAAAATGTACTTAAAAAAATACCGAAAAAAATCATATTAGGGTGTCCGTTTATTATTTTGTTAACTATAAAAATGATAAAGAAAAAGTAGACTTAGCCATCCGAACTTAAACCTATTTAAAAGTTCAACATATTTAAGATCAAAAAGTATAGAAAAGGACTCGTTTATGTTTTTCACAAACCTTTAATATTTTATTATTATTTTTAGATACATTAATATTATTAAGATTTATATTCATATTGAATACAAGGCTTAAAGATTATTTGACTAGGATTTATATATTAATTAAAATTTACCGGAGTTCATAACTAGCGGGATAGCTAAAAAATTACCACTTTTAAATACTCCCCAAAAGGCAGTCAAATTTGACGGGAAAAGCCAAAGCGGCATTTCTAGTGGCACCTGCGGGGTTGCCAGATTTTCAAATGCAACTCATGTGGTCGATTCGAAGAGGCAGTTTAAAGATCTTGTAATGGCCAAGATATTGCAGAAATACGTTAAGTTTACGGCCAAGGAGCTAGAGACGTACGCCAAAAGCCCGGGCTCATGTGTGCGATGCATCACCACGGACATGCACCTGGCCATGGGTCCATACGGTATGGCCAGCTTCAAGCACGCGCTGCTCGAGCTCCTCACCCGCACCAAGGTGGGATTCTACGATGCCAGCCTCGACGGGATTGTACTGGCCGTCAAGAACATCAAGGTGCTGGGCCAGACAGCCGGCCTTCGGGCGGACGACCCCACCATGCACCTGGTCATCAACGCGGACTTCTACGTCTTCCGTCCCGAAGTGGGCGCCGTACTGAGCGGCGTGGTGCAGCACATCTCGAAGTACCAGGTCACCGCCATCATCTACCGAGTCTTCAACACCGCCATCCGCTTCACCAACAGGGAGGACGTCGCCATGGAGCAGGAGATTAAGTTCCGGATAAAGAACTTCGATATCGGCAATGTAGTGCCATACATCGAGGGAGAAATATTGCATGAGAATGGCAACGAGGCAAAGGTGGGTAACTCCGCAATATTGTGGATTCTTAAGTGATTCAGGACTCATTGTTGTGTCACACTTGATTATTCGGATAGAACTCATTTTAATCACTATGATTTCAAAACATTTTTAGAAACTGTTGTTCACACTCTGACAACCTTCATGTGATAGCCTTAATTATTTAACAATTTGAGTTTATTATTTACTCACATGTACTTATCCTTAACACAGAGTAAATCCACAACACTGGCCAGTCCAGAATCGGAGGAGGAAGAGGATGTGGAAGAGGTTAAGGAAGAGGACCCCGATGAGATGTTGGATGCCCTTTTAGAAGAAATAAAGAAGGAACCTGAGTTCACGCCAAAAAAGAAATCTCCAAAAAAACGGAAGAATGGAGAAAACGGTGACATCGCAAAAGCGAAAAAAGTAAAACTAGAAATAAAAAGCGAGCCAATATAGCTTTAAAATCTTTCGTTTTTAACATTTTTGCATAGTACAAATTAATAATTACATAACGTCGTAGAATTACGACATCAATATGGCAGGGGTTGATTTAGTTTTTCCAAAAACTAGCAATATACCTAGATAAATCCCTAAAACTTTTGAATCACGTCTGATATCCTCTTGAAATATTTTATGTTTTAGAAGACTTCGTATGAGTTAATAACCTACTTAAATTAGAATACAAACCCGATTTTATACTCCATTTTATCCACTGCCATTGTAGGGCCCCATTTATACCACTAGAAAACGATTAATTGAAGACGGGATTTAAAATGTGAATATGAATACTTTGTAATACATATGTATTTCATACAAATAGAGTCAATATTTTACAATACATTAAATACAATATGTGTATTATAGTTATAATATCTGGTTTTCTTTTACAAATCATTAAAAGCTTGTTTATATTATTTTGATTTCGCTAATTATTAAATAACAAGCAAATAGAATAATATGAGATTCTAATCGTACACCAAAAAGTAACATAAACTATACACACAATGATAACACCTGACAAATTATTCCTACACAATATCATCTCAATCACGTCTACAAGGAACATTTACATAATGTACAAACATACGTAATACACACAGTTACAACGAATTTTAGCATTGAGGTCAGAAAACAGAAAAAATTATTGTTTTTATATTGGTATGGCAGAAATTCAGGGCAGTGAGTGGGAATAGAGAAATAAGCAAGGGTCGAACCTATCGAATTAGGTTTTAAAGGAGAGTTACTCTTTTAAGTAAGGGAAAGGAAAATACAGATAAATGTCAATAATTTGGACTTAGAAATAGAAAAAGTTAAACTTCGACGAGTTCGACCGCAGAAATTACTAGATAAGAACTTTAAACTAGGGTCACAATTGGTTACTAGAAGGGTTATGAATGCTAGACTGAGATTTCCTGAATATGTACACGTTTCTTGCCGCTGCTGCTCCCCGATCCTGTCGTGGAACTTCCGCCCGCGCCCGACTGCCGCAGGATTCCCGTTTGCTGCTGCTGTTGCTGTTGGGCGGCTAGGAAGGATCGAGGAGGTGGCGGCGGCTCGGGGATGTCATCGTCCCGGGTGATTTCGGAGTCGTTCCCGGCCGCCGCCTTGACAGCCTCCTCTATCGCCTTGAAGGACATCTGGTCCGAGGACTGGACTGCGTAGTCGAATTGCTGGGGACTGTTGAACTGCAGCGTGGTGTCCACAAAGGATCCCCTCTTGCTGCTCATGGCCGATGTGGACTCCATCAGCGTCGGCAGTGCACTGTAGGTGACCATCTCGATGGGATCCCCCGGCTTGGTCTTGAGCAGATCCAAAGTGCTGGTGGAGCAGGGGCCCCAGGTGTCCATCATCAGGGACGTCTGACCCGTCGACGATGAGGGAGGCAGCTCCACCAGCAGCTTCTCCTCCTTCAGCTGCTTGGTCTTCTCATCGTAGCAGCTGTACTCCCCGAACACCACGCCCACTCCGCCCTTGCTGTCCACCACCGATCCGCTCAAGGTATACGCATCTGAGATGTCACCTGGACCAGGACCACCTGCTCCCCCGCCGCTGCCGCCCATCAAAGCGTTGAGCTTCAGCATGCTGGAGTTCTTGCTGTTGTCGCTCTCCTGCAGCTCCTCCTTGGTCTTGGCATCCCGAGCCCGCTTCTCGCGCTGATGGTAAATGCCCGCGAAGATCAGGACATTTAGGATGAGCAGGAAACATCCCACCGCCACGGTGGCTATCAGTGCGGTCGTATAGCTCTGGAATTGTTTGCCACCCAGTCGCCGGAGCAGCTCCAGATTGCCAATTATTCCGGTGGATGCGGTGGCCAGGTCCTTTTGCGTCTCCACTCGCGCTACACCGGTTCTGTTGTCCTTCGGAGCTTGGGTAGTGGTCAGTTCCGACACGGACATGGCTCCATCGATGCCGCACTCTGCAAAAGATTCGTCGAGAAATAAATATGGGTTATGTCCCGTACCTTTTCATCACCTCACCTGTCGTTGTGGTTGCCCCCGTGCCGCTGGGACTTAAGGCTTGTGTGGCATTCGTGTTTGGACTCTTCCCAGGAGGAGCAGGTGGTGGTGGCGTCGTTGTCTTGCTTCTCTGCATGATGATTATGTTATCATCTTCAGCAGGCTTTGTCTGCAATTGAGGTCGCACAACGCCTAGAAAATATCAAAATAAGTAATATATTTACGAAATAAACTAATCCCACATTTATCTCACCCTCATAGAGATCCCTGTTGTTCATGTCGTCCTGGAACTGATGGTGCCGCATGGACTGGTCGTTGATGTTAAAGTGGCGATGCAGCTGGGGGATGAGGTTCAACCACATGGACAGCTTGTGACCACGATAGTGGCTTTGAATGTTTGCCTTGTTGCCTGATTACGTTACATTCGTATTTAAACCAAGGGATTTTCTCAAGTTTAAGATTTAACTCACCCAGTTCCACATACAGCTGATTAACCACATCGTAGGCATCCCAGAAGGGCAGCTCATCGCCGTCGTAGCTGCCCACATCCCGTTCACTGGACACTCCCAGTTGGGTGAAGGCAGCATCGTTGCTGCGCATTCTTCTCCGGATGAAGGATCGCTTCTCGTGCATGGCATTGTTCCGCCGCTGATTGTAGATCACGGCCAGATTAAGAGCCTCGCTGAGATTCGGATGGGTCAGCCCGGTGGAACGTTTTCTCTGTTGGTGCAGGGCGGTCTCCAAGACCTCGTTTGGATTGGGGAGCACTGACTTTGACGTGGATTGGTTCGGGTTGCTAAGGGTTTAATGGGGGAAAGTTAAGAGGGTAAAGTTAAGATGGTGAAGTTATGATGGTAAAGATTAAAAAGTACCATTTTCCAATATTTTATAATGATTGACAATATTAATTCAGATTTATATTTTCCATAATTAACTTGAAAAATGTATAAGCAAGCAATTTTAGCTCCCATTTCCTTGCTTAACCAGTTTTCTGCTTATCTTTTGGTTTTTTAGTATACCCTTCGTAAAGAGTACACCAAGTTCTATGAGCTTACCCGGTTTTGGCAAAGTTGGACAGATATCGCAGCATTAGACTCCCGATTTGGCGCTCCTGAGTCGTGTAGTTGTGTGGGAAGAGCGGGGACGTGGGCAGACCCAGCCAGAAAGGCACATCTTCGCCGCGCACGGAGCCGGTTCTCTGGGGGATCCACATGGCCGAACATAAGTAATGCAGTTAGGTGTCTCTGGGTGTATCGACCTACCTGCGGGTACTCCTCCTCGATGGTCTTGTGCTTAAAGTGCAGGAAGTAGGCGCGGCCCCCTCGCAAACTGTGCATGTAGCCCAACTTAATCAGCGGCGAGGCCGTGTGGCCATCGCTCAGGAATTGCAGGGTGGCGTCCCGGGAACTAAGAGGATTACGTATGGCTTTCTCCCAGTCGGTGTACTCATTCTGCAGTCAAATGAAGTTTGGGATTTTATTTAATAAAGCGCATAAGCTAATAATGGTTTCCCATCTTACCTTCAGAACGGCAAATATCTCGTTCAGGTGATAGTGAAAGTTGTTCCGCACAAAAGTGCGCAGGATGCGGTCCCGTCGCGTCTCATTGAAGCCGAACTCCAAGTCTTGGGCACTCAAATCCAAATAGGACTCCACAGATGTAAGGCAGAAGATGAGGTCTCGTTTCGGAAAGTTTGCATATTCAATTCCTGAAGTACTGTAAACGGGCGAAATGTGATTACATCATTCGTTTCGGCTTCGTTTCTACTTTAGTACCTAACAATAGCTGAACCCATCGGCAATGTGGTACTGCCCAAGGGATTGGCGCCGGGCGATATTACAGTGCCATCCACAAATGGAGCGAAGCCCACCAGGAATCTAGAATATTGAAAAACAATTGAAATATTACCCATGTTATGATCATAAAACCGCCGCAAAACTCCCCGCCTTGTGAGGTATGTGTCTATAAATATATATTTTTTTATATAATCTAGAATTGCACTGTTGATTATTGGTAACTATTTTTTTGTTCCGCAAGAAGTTGAAAATCGGAAAAGTAATTTATCTACACACTAATATATTTTCAAGCAAGTTTACCCTATATTGATATGGCTTAAGCTTTAAGGCTCAAACCCGTTCAGTTCAATCAATCGGCTGTTAAGCGAGGAACACGCCCATGTTCGGGATTAATGGAATGTGTGACATACCGGGGATGATCCACCTTGACGGCCAGCAATTCGGCGACGCTTTTGGTGCGGAGGCAGGGGGCCAGGTCGTCATACAACATGTCGCCGTGACAGCCAGTCTGTTCCGCCACACGCCTCTTCACAAAGAGCGGATTTTTCTGTATGGCCCAGGGGGACAGGGCGGAGCCGCTCACCAGAACGGTGCGCTGTATAAGGTCTGGACAAAGGATATACGATTGTTTGGTTAGACTCTTATTAACAGGTACTGTCCACCTCTTTATCGATGGATGCAACAATTTAATATTAAAATGTACTTAATACATATGGCAACTTGTTTATTTTGGGACTGGGAGGACCTACCACTCGCGACTGGGGACACAACCAGTATGTTGGCCAGCACAGCTCCAGTTCCGTAGCCCAGGAGGGTGATGCTCTGCGGATCCCCGCCGAACGCCGGCAGATTCTCCTTGAGCCAGTGCAGACCCGCCACCAGATCCATCAGCCCGAAGTTCCCCTGGGCACTCTCCTTGCCGCCGGTCTTCAGGAATCCGAAGATCCCCAGACGAAAGTTGATTGTCACCACGATGACGTTGCCATGGCCGGCAAGCTCGGAGCCATCATAGGGATTCCCTGAGTTCCAGTCGTACGACTCGCCGTGGATGAAGACCACTGTGGACAACTTGGTCTTTGAGTCGCCAGGAGTTTCATCGGTATTTCCTGTTAAACAGGTATTATTACTTTTTATATGTATAGTATATTGTTTGCTTAAATTTATATTGTTCATGGTTTTAATTTTACACATTTCGCCAGCAGATGTTGGAGGTCGTCAAAGTTGCCAAATCCGCAGCGCTTGCAGTAGATAGCTTAGCACACTGCAATGCACTACGGAATTGAAAACTTCAATACCTTTAAGGAAAGCGCTTTTTATTTATTATTTTACGCATTTCAAAAACATAAGTTCCATGCAAGCTCCCAGAACCACTTATTAAACTAAATATTAACATTTTTCAGATGGTCCTTGGCTTCTTTTAATTGTAAAGCTAATTAAAAATAATTATCGCGGCTTTTAGGTAACTATAACAGTTTGCTTTCAACCTACTTTAATTTCATAATTAATTTGAGTAGCGAACGTAGCGCATAAAGTTCAAACGACGCGGAATTTAAAATAATTACTTGTTTTATTGCGATGCTCAAAAGCAAAGCCAATTACATTTTAAATTTAAGAAGCGACTGACCTATATCAACAGAGCTCATTATATCGAATTTTTCGGGTTTTATTTTTAGTTTACTAAATATATTATTCGTTTATAATGACTTTGTGATGTAATTTTAATTTATTATTTACTACAACTTTCCAGGTATCAATTACGTTTTAAAGCAATTAAGAGGTCTCAGTTTTTTTGACATTCATGAGAATATAGAATGTATTGCAATATGGACAACAAATGGTTTAAATTTTTAAATCCCATAGGTTTTCGGCTTAAGAAACGCTTGCTTGCCACTGAGGCCCCAGAACCCAATCAATTTCGAGAATGGCACTTACGTCTCTGGCGGCGCGTCTCGTAGGGCACATAGATATTTAGGTATAAGCAGTCTTCCGATTGGTTCTTGAGCAGCGGCAACAGGCGGCGCAGCTGGGCGAGGCGGGCGCGGGGCACCTCGAGGAGCGCCTCCGGTCCGTTGGGCGGTATGGGGATGTTCTGCGGACAGACCGGCGAGAATCGATCCGCGCTGCGCACCGTTTTCCACGTCGAGGGCGTTATGGGGGGCATAAATCTGCAAGAGGAGCCGGCAACGGTCGTTTCGATAAGTAAATATTCCATTTCGGCCACATGGGCACCAAACTATCGCGTCACGTATACGCACTGTGCGCCCGGGCTCATACACAGCCGAGGCCAAAATAAAAGGCCTCTTTTTTATCTTTGAGCTGTTTGTCTACCGAAGAGTATTTATAATGGGACGATAAAATTTTAAATAAAATATTTTTAAATATAAAATGCACTGAGAAAAGTACATTACATAGAAATACAACATTTATTGCTTATATGGATAACATAATCAACATAATACTGGTATAAAATAATAAAGAATTTATAAATATTTTAAAACATCATAAGCCCCGTACATACATACATAGTTCTGATTTCCCAAGCTGAATCATGGAGGCTGTTACTTAGTACATATTTTATTACTAGGAAAGCTAGTAAGTAATGCTTGAAATATATAATTTTGTGAATTGATCTTAACAAAAAGGTTAAAACTATAATTTAATCAGAAAATGTTCCGAGCTTTGAAGCCCTTGAAATATTTAAGTTCCTTTAAGCATTATTTGACCCCAACTGTTTGTTTGCGTGGTAGCCGTCATTGATGTGTGGAACTTTGCGGCGATTAAGGCAAAAGGATTCGCTGGGCTCGTAAAACACAGAAACTAAGTACCGCCCATCAATCAAAATTGCAACTGCTTTTGATTAATTGTGCATTTTATTGTTTTGCGTTGAAATCCATCGATCACTGGCCATCCGGATTGGATGAGCGAATGAGACAGGCGGCGGCGATAAATATGGCTTGGCTGTGTTGATTTTACGACACGATAATTGACGCGAAACGCTTTGATTGTTTTTTGCTTCTTTGTGGCTTGGAAAAGTCTCCTCGTCCTCGTCCTCATCCCTATCCCGTTTTTCCGCTATCCCCATACCATTCCAGTCCATTTATCCATCCGGGAAAAGGCAAACAATGAACCGCATAAACAAAAAGCTCGCGTTTTGCGGCGAGCATAATTTTTCAGCCATACGTGACTCGCTTCGTGTGCTTTTCACGTACCCGGTTTTCGGTTTTCGAAAACTCCCAAAACCAGCTTGCTCCTCTGTAGCCCCCCACCGCAAAAAACGCATTCGACATGTTCGCTAGCTAAAAATTAATACTTTTCGGCAAAAAAGTTACACCATAAACTATTTATAAGCGAATGTAACAATTTTTGTTTGCTAACTTTTCCGAGTGTTAACAGGCAGCGTTTTATTCGCTGTTTTATTCTTGTTTCGCGTACACGGAATTTTGAATTTCAATTTCGCCCCGCTGCCCGAAAAACTATGCTATGCGAAAGGCAAAACACATGAGCATAGGTTAGCTATAACAGGCTTATATGCAGAACGTATAAATAACCGTCTGAAATATTAAAAGCTTTCAGCGGTATTCCATTTTGTTGGATTCCCCAGGGCCACACGCCCGATTTTTTAACGTATGCATTATTGATTAGAAAATATTGGCGACAGATGCGATTGATTAATTACCTCTGCACAATACGTTGTATCCACCCACTCGTTTTCTTTTGAATGGGATGGGACCCTCTCGAATCTCAAGGGAGATTCCCTTTTGATTAACTCCTGTTTGTCGATTTCTGGCATCTGTTGCTGCATGATAATGAACCGCATTCATAAACGACTTCATTTCGGGGCAGGCTGTCGTCACACTCTGCC
Organism: Drosophila biarmipes; assembly: GCF_025231255.1. Lineage (NCBI taxonomy): Eukaryota > Metazoa > Arthropoda > Insecta > Diptera > Drosophilidae > Drosophila > Drosophila biarmipes. Next base: position 19,354,703 of record NC_066612.1, read on the forward strand.
ACAGGAAGTAATTAAAGAACAATTTTCATGAATTGTGGCTAAGCAAACACCACAACAGCAATGGGGGAGCTCCTGCTGAAGGACCCCAAAGTACTTCATCCAATCGCTTCATCAAACACACTTGTTGTTCGTGCATGTCACACGGAGCTTTCACTCCTTCATCGAGTTCAGGCGACGTGAGAAGGATAAGTGTGAAAGTGCCCAAGTAGGGGAAACTTTTGTAATATCGCACAAACTTCACTCGGGGCTCAGCATTTCGCTCGCTTGTTCGCTCAATAGCTACACAGAAAAAAACAGGATCCATTTCATATGGTATGAAGTATCATTACCATTTCATAATGTGATTCCGATACTAAGGAATGGCTTTTCTTGAAGAGGAGAACTATTTACAATTTCTCTCAAATACAAAAAAATAGAGAAAATGCCGGATAGGGCCTAAAAGGGCTTTGAATAAGACCAATAAATGGATATTCAAATCTTTCCGAAATGGAAAAGGTACACTTCTTATATGATAATAATAATCCAAATTTAATACCAAAAAAATGTTTTTTATAAAGTCTTTTTATTAAATATAAAAAAAGAGCTAAATAAATCTAAAATTACTCAAAGAAAGATCGAGATAACATATTCACAACTCTACCAGATATTGTACAATAAGAGAGGAATACGCAAAGACTTTACTATTATTAATTCAAATCATCATCAAACCAAACTCTTTTTTCTCTGTGCAAAATAACCACAATACACCATCAAATGCCGGCAATGGCTTATCGAACTTTTGCGGCTCAGAGGTCCTTGACGAAGGCTCCTGGAGCCGTCAACTGTTTTGTTATTAATTGGGTGTGGAGCCTCGCTGATTCCGATTCCGATTCCCAATTCGATTCGCATTCCAACTCCCATTCCCCGGGAGAAACACTAGCAAGAAAGTTGGCTGTTTAAAATCGCAACCCCGAAACTAACTGACGGAGAAAAAACTTTTTAATTGTTACGTATACAGTGCAAAGTTGTGGATTAATTCGAAGTAGCGCTTTGGCTTCATTACGGGCATCTCCGCCACCCCTCGTCCCCGCGGAACTTTAAATCCTCAAACAATGCTTTGGGATTTCCGGGAACTGAGAACTGAGAGCCGGGAGCCCGGTGCTTGGGCCGGGTCCCGTAAACTTCTCACTTGCAGGCCAACTCGAGCGTGGGAGGTCCACACCCGGACACAGACCCAGACCCGCTTACTGCCAGGCACCATCCACACACATATTTCATGAGAATAATTATTAAAATTGCTTCGGATAAAGTTGCGCTGCGGCGCTGTGTGAAAAAGATTGTCCGAGTGAGGCAAAAGGCGAGCCGTTCAGCCTGAGACGACCCCCATGTGGCGCCCAGATTGCGATGGCTCCGGCGGAGGCGGATAAGAAGGTGGCGCCGTGACTCACGGCGAGAAAATATGCCTCCCTAAATGTAACTTTGAAATTAGCATCTTGATTTTTAATGAAATCAAGCTATTAAAAGTTTTACGGGCTCTCCTATATAGGAAAATTTTAAAATAAATATCATATTATTAAATCAGTGCCAACCGGACGAAAGATATTAAATTGGGGCTAGATTTCTTAGTTTTGCAATAAAGTTTTTGTTTTATCGTCATATAAACTTATCATCATAATATAATAAAACCAATCATATTATCATAATATACATAGCTGAAGAAGATATCAGAAACTTTAAAGTTTCAGAGCACCTTTAGGTACTTTGTTTTTAGTGTTTTTCTAAAATAACATTACACATCTTATGTACCCCTGATCCATCGTTTTTAGCAAGGTTTAGGTACAACAAAAAAAACTGCGACTTTAAAAATAAAATAAAATTTTCTAGATGCTTTTTATAGATAGATTTGGGTACCTGAAACTATGGCCGCTCAGGTCGTCTCCAAAACAGTATTACTCATTCTAGATTCCAGAAACGAAAACCGCTCAGTGTATCTTAAAAATATACTACACATTTCACCTGGGCTGCCTAGGCAATGGCCCACGTGAGTGTCACGCAGTCAGCGCTGCCCAGAAAGTTTTCACTTTGTCGAGGACGACCCCCCGGGGAGGCATAATCTTGTGACACGCCAAGGCGCGACTCCACTCGACTCGACTCACCTGAGACTGCCCACCGGGGGCGAGGCGTAGGGGATGCCCAGGAAGGCCTCCACGAGCGGCGAGGAGCGGACGACGATGCCCCGCAGCAGGCCGTACTTGGTCTTCACCGTGTTGCTGCCGCCGTGGAGGCAGTCGCAGCAATCCGGCCACAGGCTGGTGAGTAGCAGGAGCATTAGCAGGGTGCAGGCCTCCGGGTGTCCTGGGTGTCCTGCTGCATGTGCGGCTGGATGTGCCGGGTAATGGAGGTGTCTCCTCCGCGGGCCAGGTGCTCCAGGTGCTGGCGGCGGCGGTGCTGACGAGGCTGATGCTGCTGACGTTGCTGATTGCTGGCGCCTTTGATTGTGTGTGTCGGTTTTGGAATTCTCTAGAAATCTCTTTAATGTTATCAGTCTTATAATGCAAATTCCCGTTGCCATGATGCGGGCATCCGTTTCCGCATCCGCTTCTGCTTCCCCCTTTGTCTCCGCTCCCGCTTCCATTTTCGTTTCCGCTTCCCGCTCTTTATCTTTATCTTGTGCATCCGCTTCCGCCAGCGTTGGCTGCGCAATTGAAGCGGCGATAGTTTTAATGCAAGCCATCAAGGAACCGAGGCAAAGTAAACCGTAAATGTGTAGAAAACGCGATTGAATTATCTTAGTTTGTGCCGCTGCTGATGGCGCTGCCGCTGCCTCCGACGTCCTTGCTCCCAGCTTCAATTGGCCCGGCCCGCTTCCGCTTCCGTTTCCGGTTGGCCGTGACACTTGCTGGGGATCGTGGGAATCGAACTGTGACTTGGACGAGGACTTGGACTTCGACATGGACTTGGACTTGGGCTCGGACCGGGGCGGGATGCGGCAGGATGTCGGGTCCGCTTCATTTTGACAGCCGTTGTGCGCATGTTGAGCTTGTGATTCACGTACACGGCCGTCATGGTTGGACCCTAACGCTTTGATTTCAAATATTATACACTGAACGTGTTGGCCTCTGCTCTATGAAAGTCGCAATTTCAGCGTAGCCTAGTCGTCCCCTCCGAGGAAATATCTGCAAATGAATGAGAAAAGCGAAAAGTGTCCAGCATTAGAGATTTGCTTTGGCAATGCGACGAGCTGCTAACCAATTGAGTGGGTTAAGTGGGTGTGGGTCTGGGCCTGGGTGTGCCGGGCAGCAGTGCAGTGCCGTTGTGCTTTTCTTTTATGAGATTGCAGTTTGCAGATTACCGATTGCCATGCGGAGCAAAGTGCAGTTGGGTTTGTGGCTCTGGCGAGGAGAGGAGGGCAGAGGACAGCAGAGAAAAGGACCTTTACGCTGTCAGGCTCGGGTCTTAACTGCGCCACGCATCAGAGCGTGGCATCCTTAAATAGCCTTGGTCAATGCATCCGGCCAAGCAGCCGAAGGAGGCAGCGCCAGATGCCGCACTACCAGTACCAGTAACAGTGCCACCAGCAGCCTCCTCTGGGTACACTCAGAGAAACGCAGGACTCAAGGAATTAGGAAAACAACATTTGTAGCTAAAGAAGAGATGTCGTTAAGCTAATAGAATTGGTACCTTTTTTATGTGTTATCCATATCATAAGAAACCGAAGAATATTTTCAAGAGGTATTACTTTAAGAACTTAAATTTTACTGTTTCTTTTTAAGGCATTCTAAAATATAAAAATTGATTCTAAAATGTTTTTCAATAAAACTTCCTATGTCAATGAAAGTATATTGGTTGGTAGAAAGTATCCTTATATTAATAGGAAAAAAAAAATAAAAAAACGATTCATATATTTATTTTAAGAAGGATTTAAAATTTAGGAATATAAAATTTAGGAATTTACCTAATTGTAAATTCTATAATGTACTAACATTTTATACAACTTGAATATTTTGTATTTAAGCAATGTGTTTTACCACGTATTATAATTATTAAAAAGTTTATAGACCTCAGTTTTTGGCCGTCGTTGAAAAGGGTAAAGATGCCAAGTGGCTTTTGAAGGCAAGGACAAGATCTGCTTTAATATTTCTCCAAGTGTTTGGTAATGCCAGTGCCTGCTTGGCGCCCACTTTATGGCTGCCTCCTCAGGGCGAGGCACGTTTGTGGTGATGGCGATGGTGTTGGTGCACATGGTGCAGGTGCAAAGCGCTTTGCACCGTTTGACCTCGCCTCCTACCCCATCTCCAGAGCCACCTCAGACCATCCCATTCTCATCGTCCTGTTGCCTCTGCTAAAGGCTTTTGTGAAAGCCCGAGCAATGGATGATTGCAAACGTGTTGGGTCCCTGCGAACTAGTTCGGAGGATGTGTTTTATGGGGAGTAAAAACTGGTGATTGATGTTTGAATCGGTTCGAATGGCAATCTTAACGACATGCGGTGATCTTCTCTGGTGCACTCAATTGCTATTTTATTTCTGTTAAGTTGAACCGAAAACAATTATAAATTATAAATACCTTAGTTCTTAGGAAAAGACAGATAACTTTCTGAATGAAAAATCAAAAATGAATATCCTTATAGTTTAAAATGTTATATACGTTCTTTAATTTAAGCGAGCTTATGAGTATTAAAAAAATGGAAAACCCATAAGCATGGACCTGCCTTAAAAGCAGCAAGCATATTCCAGTATATTAATCCTTAGAAATAGCTCCATTTGCATGGGAATGCGCCGGGAATAACCCACTCGCCACATTACAATGTTAATCCCTAAATGTGGGCTACGCAAAATGCGGGTGAGCAGGCTTTATTCGGGTTAAGATAAAAATGTGTAAATCTGTCAACCTTTTAGGTGTTAACTTAATGTACTTAAGCGCACATAGGGCACTCGGCAAATGGTGGAACTGGACTAGAACCAGGAACGCCAGAGCCCCAGAACCCCAGAGCCCCGGAGCAACACAAATGTTATGGACTCCTAAGCTCTTGTGGGCCTCATTAACAAACGCTGCTGTTCTGCGGGTTTCAGCCGGAGGAAAAAGGAGATACGGGGCGAGAGTGCCTTCGCACAAGCGGGCCATATATCTTCGCCGTGCCCGAGCCGAGCTGTTTAAATCCGTATATTTTATAAAGCTAAACAATTGGCGAAAATAAAACAATGCCAGAGTACACACTGCAGAGCCGGCTGGAAACTAAACCGAACGAAACGAGACGAGTTGAGCTCAGTTGAGATGACTCCGGGTGAGCAAACATACATTTCACTAAATTGCAGCCATAAAACTAAAGTTTAACTACGCTGCGGACCCGGGAATACGAGTATTGCCCATGGCCCCCAAATCCCCTAACCCATGGCCCTTTAGATTTTCTACGTACGTTCGCTTGAGTATGGCTGTGTATGTTGACAACCAAAATGTCGGCACGTTTTTCACAGAAAAAATAGCTCGTGTCTTTCACTTGACTCCTCTCCCTTCCGGACGGCTAATGCGGTGAGTCATGGTCGACCGGGATTTTCGAATAAATTTCTACACTTTTCAATTAACTAAAAGCTAAAAATGACATTCTTGCTGCAGCCCTGGCAGCCCTGGCAGCCTCGGCAGCCCCGGTAGCAGGAGCATTATTTATATTTACACAACCGCTTAAAGTAACGCTTTTCTTGGAATGATAAATATTTACATTTTCCTTTATTCGCATTGCTTGGCAAATGTCTTTCATGCCGTGCGTTTTCTTTAGCTCTTTACGTCGCTTCAATTTTCTTTCACACAACTGTGTGTATGGGAAATCTGTAAAGACCGATAAAATTGCATATTTTTCCATGAAAGGCGTCGGCCCGGAGGGGTAGCAAAAAACGAAGAAAGAATTAAGGGGGTGTCAGCGTCACGCAGACATTTATCCCGGGCATCACGAGCGTTCATTCACACAACTTCTGGAGGGGACGAGGGTCAGGAAGGGGGCTTCACTACACATGCAGATGCTGGATACACATACAATCATATGGGGGCGGAAATGCGAGGAACTGGCTTGGAAATCATGGCAACGCAAACAGGAAATGTTACGCTCCCGTCCCGACTTACTCAGGTCTTTTTCCCAACTCCGCTGCCAAGAAAGTGATGGCGAGGTAAGAGGCGGTGCTCCTTGGAAGAACTCCAGGAATCGACTATGTTTTTCCCAGCTGAGCAAAACAGCGAATTATCGAGCTTCAAAAGTTATGCTGTGGATTTCACCGAGTGTTTCTAGCTTTCCATGGATCTCGTACTTTACAAACGCGTATCGAGAACCCCTGTGCTTTTTAGGGCCTTACAGAAGATAAGATAAATCCTGTTTGAACGGAGCCAAATGTTGGTAGCGTGGAATAACAAAGGAGGATAATAAATATGGCTGTACAAAAGATAATGAATTTCAACAGTATTTTAATTCCATTTAATCCAGGGAATCTTTTTATATTATATCCTTTTTATTTATATCCTTTAATATTTTAAGGTTTTAAGGGTGCTCTGATATTTTTGGGTTCAAAAAATATATGTTCTGACCTATAAGCATTTAAATTCATTAATATTTTAATGCTTTTTATTTTTTCAAATATTATCCTAACCAATACTTTTTACTTTATTTTAGATTTTCTAAAAATCAAGCTTAGAAGCTTCAAAATGGTGTCCCTCTTGCTACGCCCATGGAACCCTCCGAGTGCCCCAGCCAAGCTTTTTAATGGGTAACTGGCCTGGAGAAGTGGCAAACCACCCGCAACATCGCACAAGCACCCACACCCATGACACCCATGACACCCACAACACCCACACACCATCGCTCTCCTCGCCTTGTCAATGGCAGTTGCTGGGTGAAGTTTTTGCATTAAAAGTGGAAATAAAAGTTGCAAGACGCATTAAAAATTGTTGCATTTTACAATTGCGATGGAATTGCAATTGTGCAATGGCGATGGCAATTGCACTGCAGCTGGAATGGCTGAGATGTGCCAGAGACAGCGATGGCTGAGATGTCGATGCTGAAGGAGATGACGAAGCTGCTGATGATGCTGATGAGGACAATGCTGGTTGACGGTTACAAAACTGCAGCGCTTTTTAATAAGTTCGCCAAATGAATCCCTCGGATAAGCTCATGTATTCCCTCGCCATTTTGCCCGACAATCCATGGAAGACAACTGAAAAATGTACGGAAATTGCCAAAGAAAAGCCAAACCAAGGCAATATCTTTCGTTTAGTCAGGCATTCAATTGATTTTCTACAGCAGGCATCAGGAAATAAGCTTTAAGAGAGGGAAACCGAGAGCGCAAGCGAGATGGGGGAGGAAAAACAATGGAAAAGCGACGGGAAAAGGAAAATATTTATGAAAATAAATAAAGATTGGGCTACCATCTCCACTGGATCTCAGCAATGTCGGTTAAGTCTTTATGGCGCAGCGTTTCTGCTCTAACCAAATGTTATTTTATTTTTCTTCTGCGCCGTGGCACACAAAAGAAAATTTGATAAAAATCTGCAGACTGTTAGGCAAATATATTCCAAAACTTTAAAGAGAAAGCTGAAAAGTTGTATACGAGTATTTTTCCCAATCAAAGCACAAATTTGCGGACGGCAAACATTCTGTGGTCTTTTGGCTGTTTGGTTGTTCTAAAGTCAAAACACCTAAGCTTTGGGAATTTCCATTTGTCAAAATAGAATTCGAATTTTGCTGGGCTCCCCTTCTTGCGAAGCAGGTATTGATTGAAGCTGGGTAGAGAAGGTTTAATAGAGCAAATTAATTTGGCAGGTATTATAATACAAATTGGCTTGTTACTAAAAGGACTTTTGATTGGCTTAAGGACTTAACAAAAGAATCTCCGGCAACCATATTTTTGGAGCTTTGATTTCAGCTTTCATTTTCCATAAATAAATTCTTTTTCATTTGTACGAATTCAACATGTTAAGTGAAGCATGAACAAAGAAATCGAATACAGCATTTTATGTGGGTACATCCATCTGAAATTTCACTCTACCTTCTCGTTCTCCACAACACACCCTGCACACCAAAAACCCATTTAATTCCATTTCTTCATCAGGCAAATGTACTTGACCCTCGTTGGCAAATCGTTTGATGAACCCATTTGGTGCAATCATGAAAATGCGATATAATTAGCAGCAAAGTTACAGGGACTCGCAAAGGACCCAGGACCTACAGCGATTTCAATTTCGCACCAAAAGTAATTGCGCTCCCTTATCCCTTTTTTCGTTACAGCGCGTGTTTTTGTTTTATTTGTCATTTAAATTATAATTCTCATTTGACCTTTTTTGCGAGCAACCGTGTTGTTGTGCGAGTGCGAGTGTGGGTCCTCCTGTCAGGAAAAAGGACGAAGCGTCTGCTCGAAATGGCAAAAGGCGAAAACCGTGCGCCAGGGCAGGCCCAGAATGTGGAACTACAAAACATTTCAAATGCCATTTAGAGCCAGCCGTCGCTGTCGTTGTTGCACCTCACTCACACAAGGGTCAAACACTCGGCGAAATTTAAGTAGCTCTACTAATAAAAAAACTAGTTTTGGTCCTTAAGACAGCGGGGAAATATACAAGTAATTTGATGAAGCCCAGTGCACTTAGAGGATGGATTTTATATTAAGGTACACTTACGTTTTAGTGATAGTTATATTTATTCCTACCACGAAACGATAACAAAAAGTTTCTGATAACGAGAGCGCCTTAAACGAAAAGTTTTTCTTCAACCGAAAGTGAAGTTAAAAGTGGAGCAGGTCTGTACATTCACGCTTCTCCAAAAAGAGGTTAAAAATAAGTCAAGCTGTAAACTAAATAATGAAATCCTTTGCCCTGTTCATCAATTATATTTAATACTACGGATGTAGACCTGAATATTAGAGTTTAGTAATTTATTCAATTTTTGTTCAAAGACAATAGTCATACCCATACTAAATATCTCGGTAATATTCAAAGTTTTTTAAATATATAAATATATGGGATATATCCTTTTTGAAAAAGAATTCAAACATGATAATGTTCGTATTTCAGTTAGTTTTTCTTAAGTTCTTTGAAAAGAAAAGATTTATTAATAATCAAAAATACTGAATATTGAAATTTACAAATGTATTCACATTTTTTCTCAAGAAAGTTGAAATTCAAAGTTGAATTCATTAAATTCAGATAGTTCTTCAGAGAAAGAACAAACATTTTCATCTCAGGAATGAATAAGTTCCGCCACAAAATTATAGCGCTCCACAGAGAATTTCTTTTCATTTGTTAATGCATGATAATTTCATACTTGACCAAACGTAATTAGGGTGGACCCTAAAATATGAAATTTGACCTACACTGGAAAAGCTGTCGGTCTACAGCTTTCGCTGTGCGTCGGTATGGATCGCTGGGATTCTTCAGGTGTAGCCATACGTATACAGACGCACTCTGTGGGCTCGATGGCATTTGCCGGAACCATGGGCGGTGAAATCACAGAACTTTCCCCTTTCATTATGCTGCAGAATAAACGAGGTTACATGGCTGCTTGAATCCACAACCGAATAAGACAGGAGAGGGGCCGGGAGTGGGGGTCCGAGGAATGTCGGGGTCCTGGTGGTGGTCCCGGGCACTTGGCAAGCCAAGCTCTTGGGTCTCCTCTTTTTGTGCCGCTCCCATTTCGCCAGGTCCAAAACTTTGTTATGTATTTTCCACACTCATTTCTACTTTTTGTGTGAGCTCTGTTGTCCACATTGAAGATTTGCCGAGCTGGCGAATTCCAGTCGGAAATGCACTTCTTTCTGGGCCCACAAAAAATAACAAGGAAATTTGTCAATATGGCATAACATATATATACGAACTGGCGCAATCCAAACACAGCATGACCCACTCTTTCTGGGCGACTGACCCACTCCCAATACCGCTGGCAAGGATTTATATATTACGCCCAGTGCTTTTTGGTAATTAGAAAACAATTTTATGTGCACAATTGTCGGGCGGAAAGTTTGCACAAGTTGACAAATAAATTTATTGCCATATCTGCGTGCCAAGGCAATGCGAAAGTGAATATGTGTCTGACATACACAGTCAGTCAAATTAGAGACCCAGCCCTTGGGCTGCTGGGGACGGAAATCGAAAATAAAGTTTGAACAGAAAGCTGAAGGTTAAACAAGTTTGTGAAATCTCTGGCTTATTTTTTGTGTTTTTAGCACCAGGGGAAATTGCTTTTTAATGGACTTTATTTAGATGGGTTCAGGCAATTTAGCTGTGGGTATGCAAAATGCACACTTCCTTCGGTTTGTTCATTCTGGTTTGGCTATTGGAAAAAACACTTATTCTGATATTCAGAGGTCTTTCTCTCGCTTTTTGATCAAGATTGGATACTATTAATATGTTCTTATGTAAAGGGCATAGTCAAGTTGCTGCGAAATTCGTTTCGAAACTCCTTGGAGTGAAATTCACACCTTTGGAATTTTCAAAGACCATTTATAATGAATGTTCTTCTGGGCATAGCTTGAACATTAATGACTTTGGTAGCTTACACTTCCTCTAACGTACATTGGAGTTCCCCCAAGTCAAATGAAATAATTATCAATTATGTGGGACACGAACACACAAGGCTTTGTTGTTCGGTTAGTTCCAATTCTAATTATAATTACTCCCCCGGGATTCTTTGACGCCTAATGACCTGAGGACGTTGTAGCTGCACACAAAATGCAAATGAGCCAACTCTGGTCAATTGAAACATATTCTAGGCTGATTTATGCAAGTGTACATACATATATACATGGCATGTAGGAGGTGATTAACATGGGAATGAAGATACGGATAGGGCCGCTGTGTGGGAGGCGGTCCAAAGTGGGTGGCAATGGGCCTCCTGCTGCGGAGACGACCAAAGTAAAGTTGACCAAATTACGCAGGCATAAATTATTTATGACTGCGGCAGGAGGCAAACAGGCGTGCAAACACATTCAACATACCCAACTCAACTTAACTCAACTAGTCCCAGTTCGAAACTGTTAATAGTCGGCACAAGTACAGTGGTACTTCCTCGGCCTCAACAACTATGTGTTACAAGAGAAATACTTGGAGTGTTACAGCAATGCGTAAAAGGAAGTTAGGTAAAATGGTGCTAGATGCATTTTTTCACTTTCATTTGTTTTTGGAGAAACAGGTTTATATATTGAGAATAAGGTAAACTAGTTTCACTTATGCTTTAACAGAACAGAAATTCCAAAACTCAAGTTTCCAAAACCAATAATTTTTAGGATTGTTGCTGTACGAGGTGCCACAAAAATGACTGAAGGATAAAAATCGCCTGGAAAGTTACTAAAAGTATTGGTGTCAACTATATTTTTGCATACCTATTGACAGCTTTAAATGTTATAAATAAATTCCTGGCTTTATTGTGACCTCAAGATCGCAAAAAGTCACTATCAAAGTGGAAAATGAATATTTTGTTGCCTACTTTTCGACACCTTTGTTAGAATACGCTCCTTTCTCACCAACTTTCCTTGAATAGGGTTAGTTCCGCTGAGGCTCTACTGTGGCAAGATATAGTGTGGGTAATAAGGCATTTCCAAGTGGGCTGGGCTGCCATCGAGAGGAGTCGAGGTACTTGGGCAAATGTAAATATGGAAGTACACTCCACATGCCGACTGCCGATGTCGGCAGTGTGGCAATGCTTTTCCCGATGCTGGGGCACTCCACTTATCGTATTTACTATGTACTTAGTATAATTAAATGGGCTTAATGCAAATGCTCAGTTTGCGCCACTCGACTGAAACCAGTCCTACTAGTCAAGTTTATTCATCGCTCAGTTCGAACAGCTGCGTCGCCAGAAGTCTCTTGTTTTTGCGCATTTTGTGTGACTTTGTTTCGTGCTGCTGCGGAAATTGAGATCGTTTGTAATTTAATGAGCATGTAAATTAAAAGGATGCACTTAATGCCCACATACATACGGATATATAGGCATTAACGTATGGAGATGTGTGTGCGGCACTTTATCCGATGTGTGTGCGATGTACATCCCCTCAGCTTATATATCCAATCGTAATTTATTGCTGCCGTGAAGCGAAAACTTTCAATCGGTGCCAATGGAATTAATTTGAGCCTGCGCACACACACATGCACAATCGAGTCCTTCTCCTCTGCACGTATTGTTAATATATTTATGTATGTATCTAGGTGTGGGAGCGCTTCAAGTGTGCATACTTGTTTTACCCCGGCATCCATATGTATGTGTCGGTGGGTGCCCCTAAGGTTGTGTGTTTTTGGTTAGATCCTGCCAGGAGAAAGAGTTCTCTTATTTCTCGTTTTTTCGCTTTCCAGGGGCTAAGTCCTGCTGAGCTCTGCCCAAGGCATGGCCCAACTCCTTTCGGCATCAACCGATTTGCCGGGACTTACCATCCTAAGTGGAGCGTTATATTCACTGAATTTTGATTAGAACATCCTGTCTATGGTGATTTTGCACAGTTTTCCTGCTCTACTTCGAAAAAAGAACATAATTTAGCCGGGGTTGGAATATTTTAATTGGGTAAAGTGGCTCTTGAAGGTTCAAAGGGCTGTGCATAATGTTGCTATTATCAACAAGTATGAAGCCAAAAAAGGTTTCGGATTTTATGCATTGAAATATATATATTTAGTTGTAAGTTAACTCCAATTTCCTCTTTTACCAACTTTCGAATATAAATGTATAGTAGAGTATATTCTAAAGCACTGAAAAAGGTAAAAAAATTCATATGTTTCTTAAACAATAATACAGTCTTCTCCAAGTGTAACTTTTTATTAGAATTTGATTGTCCAGGGTCGAGAATCTATACAATGTGCAGTGATTATATTAAATTAAATTCATTTGGCAATTATGAATTGCTTCCAATTCCTTCACCATGAAATTATTGAATAAAGCCAATTATTTATATTTATTGTAACTACGCATTATGTTCGGGTGCCACCTCCGGACGAATCAAATGCAATTATTTTTAAAATTGATAGAGAAATAATTTCGCAAATGGAAGCCTCTCGGCATCGCAGCCAGTTGCCGCAGAGCAGAATCCTCTCTTGCCGCACTCCACATTCTGAATATTTTATATTCCTCCGACATTTGCAGGCTGTGCTGCAAAATCGGCGGGGGCGAGCACACATGTGAGTGCAAAAGGGCAATTCATTACGCAATGATAATTAACATGTAATCAGAGGCGGTAACGACTTGGTCAGAGTTCGTCGGGGGTCGTAAATATGGCGGTGGGGGCATGAATTTTATTTGCGCCAGCCCCGAAAAGGAGCTGCACTTCCTGCGGGGCGTTAAGGTTGTTAACGCGGCAAATAAAAGAGGAGAAGGTAAAATTGAAACTGCAAAATCGACTGCATAAATCAGTCCGAAGTGCTGCCCCTTGTATATTTCTTTTCTTTTTCCCTTAACCATCTCCGGAAATGTCTGCCGCTGGCGGCCGAGTAAATGGCATATCAATGCGTGATTACGTATACGCCGCATGGGCCAAACAAATTGCCGTGCCTCTTCAAGCCAAAGTGGCGGCGTTCGGGGGCGTTCGGGGGCGTTCGCTTCATTATGCCGAATGCCTACGTGCACTACTTATTTATCAAGTGATGGCGCGACTCTGGAGCTGCCACCCCCACTCCCATCGGCACCACCAGCCCATCGGATCCCATGCCAGCCAGCGCGCCTTCTTTATTTATGGAAGTGACTCCTCGCTGAGTGCGAAGTCCTCGCATATCATCCATCCAGTATCCAGCATCCAGCATCCCGCATCCCGCACCCACCACCCAACACCCCCGAACTGCCCACAACCCGCTGGGTCATGCTCTCGATTGCTTCCGCATCATTGCACACTGGTTCAAGCAATTTGATTCGCCGCCTCCCAACAATAATTTGCCAAATACGATTTCATCTTTTGAGGATATTTCCGTTTTTTAAACCTTTTGTACCCCTAAATGAACAAAAGTAAGATGCAATTTCAAAGAGAAGATATCTCAGCTTAGATGAAAATTCAGGTTGGAAAGCAAATAGAAAATAACTAGAATATTCCAAGCTTGAAATCGCAAAATGGTAGTGAATCTAAGCTTTTGCGTGACCCCTCCGTATTAGGTGAGTTTTGGGGGTAAGTATAGGAAGCTTTGCTTATTTGATTTGATTTAAAAATTCCTTTACCAAGGCGATTGGCATTGCATTCGTAAAATTCATATTTATTTTCTGCAAATCGGCTGTCCAATGCAATCATGCCATTTTTACTTTTAATAAATAATGAAAATCGTATTTACTCTGTCCAAATAAGGAGAGAAAAAGGGACACGAAGGAGAAAAATTAAACAAAGTGTTATTGAACATGTACATTTTTTATTGTTTTTTACGCATTCATTAAGAGTGTTACATGCGCAATTTGTTCGACACTTTTTGTTAAGGTCACTTTTAGTTGGACGAAAGTGTATATTATTGTTGAGTCGATTTATTTGGTTTTGTTAAAAAAATGCAATAGTGTTAATAGTGTCAGGGAAGAAAACTTTAAATACAATTTTTGGTATTTGTGTAAATTCCATTGTATTTATATGGAGAATAATAACCAAATCATCATACATTTTTAAAATATGGTTTAAAATACTTTTATTGTATAATTATTTATTATATAAATATTTTTGTTTATATGTATATGTTAGTACATGCCACTGCATAAATGTAATATATTTCTTTTAATTTGATGTAGAAAAGTTAAGGGATAACAAGATAGTTTCTATACTTTTTTACTTTCCTTTAAATTTTAAGTTTTTCCGCTTGTTGTACTTATTGCAATAATGATTGTTAGGGTCAAGCAACTTATATTTCCAATGGTTCGTTAATGATGTCTATAAGCGCGCAACCTTATGAACTATTCATAACAATTCCCGACCAGTGTGCCTTGTCTGCGGGGGACAGTCGTCGTGAGATACGAAAATAAGAGCCAGGATATACGAGGATATGCCACATACCATATTTGAGTGTGGGCGCTGGGTAAAGTGTGCGTTTAACGTCTGCCTCTGATAATGAGGAGCGTGTATCGGGCAAACACAGAAGATACATAGGCCGTGGGCAGAGCCGCATCTTTATCCTGATCCGCCTGCCGCCTGCTGCCTGCTGATGATGTTTGCGTTTGAATAATTTATGACACAATAAAAAAGCAGGAGAAGCCATCCTCGAAAAGCTAGGAGGGGGCTTTCGGATTTGGATTTCGAATGCGGGAATGCCAGAGCCACTGCAATATGGCCGCAAGGTGCACAGATACGGTGGCAAGTTGGGCGACCAAGTCCGTGGCAACTGTGGCTATGGCAATGCCATTTGGTTAGACTCTCTACGAGGCACACGCACACCATTCATCCGGGGAAAAAGGACGTCGACACAGGCACAGGCAGCGTTTTTATTCATTTCGAAAAATGATAATTGGCTACTGACAGCCGCAGGGGAGGGGCATCCGAGAGGGCAGATGGGGATGGGGGCTCAGACCGGCACGGAAAATTGGAGCGGGATGGCCGGCTTCATCAGAGGTTGGCTTCTGTTTGCTGCTTAGTGGGCGGTGGGATCCTTGGATACCGGGTAATCGCAAAAGGGTTTATGGCTTTCGCTTTTGTAGCAGGAAAAACTGCTGAGGGGCATTGAATTCGATTTCAAAAAGCTAATTGCAGCTAACAGCTAAGTGCCAGGATCAATTAGGGATATCCTTTAAAGTGTTCTGATAATATTTTCAAGAATCATTGTACCTTAACAAGCTTATTTGTTTGATATGATGGTAAATTCATTGGTATATGTAGTATTATAACTGACTTTAGTATATTAAACCTCTAGCTCTTTTTATTATCGCAATAAAATTTTTACTGGTTTTTAGCCTTTTAAATAATCCGAAAAGCACAAAAATTACACACAGTAAAAGAATTTAAGTATTCATAAAATTTGTTATAATTTTCAAAACTTTATTAAGGGGAAATAAAGGAAATGAGTGTTCTTATGGAGGTTTACGGTCTACATGTGTGTTGTAAGACTAGAAATCCCCGAGCACTGACCACTAAGTATCCCACAGTCGGGATCCCGACAGTCCTCCGACTTTTTTTCGTGTTCCGTGCTATGTTGGCGGCGGCTAAATCAGAAACAGAATCAGAAACAGAAACAGCCGCGTAGAGTGGAGTAGGGCAGCGGAAACTGTAGCTGAAGTTGAATGGCAGTCTGAATAGACCGCCGCCCGGAGAGGGATGGAGATAGAGATACTGGAACTAGATACTAGGGGCCACCGAGCGAGACGGCCTGCGAGTGCAAAAAAGGGAATATAAATTGCCTCTTAAATATGGAATAAGTGCGGAAAAGTGTACACCAGCCGACGGATACCAGCGAACGGCAAACATGCACATAGATAAACTATATAGCTTCTGGCCAAGATAAACAAATACAAATACAAACACAAATACAAGTACAAGCTCAAACACAAACACACGCTCGCACACGCACTGGCAAACGACTGGAAAAAAAGTGGAGGAATCTGCAGAAGATGAAGCCAAGTTTTGTAACAGTTGCAAAGATAAAGCAAAGTGGGCGTGTAATTGCGTCTGTATGTGTGTTTGTCAGGCAGCAGGGGCGTGGAGGTGGGAGTGGCACCCACCGCCCATTTCTTCGGCCTTCCCTGCTCATCTTCAGGCTCATATTCCTTCGCTCGTGTCGCCTTTGTGTCCCTTCGCATGGAGCACAGAATCCTTTGGCAATAGACACATAAATTCTAGCCAACACAACATTTCGATTCAGATTCATTTCCCATTCAAAGCAAATGACTTCGGGGGCGGGGTCGTGCCGGGGGCGGGGTGTGTAGTTCGGCATGGGTCCCAAAAGTGTTGAATCTTGTGTTTATAGCCATGTAGATTTCTCGCCACTACTCATGTCCCTAATCACTTGGCCATTTGTTAATTTTCCACTCTCGCTATGCTATATTTTCAGAAAAGAAAGCAAATGGATACACAAAATGCTTTCTTCTACAGGCGACTGTCAAAGGGAACTTCGGAAAATGAAAACAAAATAGTTTATTGGACGCTAATTTATGTATTTTCAATACACAAACTGATTTTCCTAAGCTTAAATAATGGCGGCTTCCTAATATGCAAATGATTTTGAGCCATAGACCATTTTCTCCCATGAATAAAGCCTAATTTAAAATCATTCATCATGGACACGATTGAACAAAATAAACAAAAGTTTTAATTTTTCCTAAAAATACTGCGTATGCGTAATAATTAAAAACTTTTTTTAAACATTTAAACCCTTATTAAAGTTTTAACAATTTTTGCACAGTTGTGTTGGTTTTATCTACCAATAGGATCCACTGAATTTTTACCATAAAATAAACATTCACTTTCATTGATTTAGCTGTGCCAAGGGTCAACTTATTTTTCTTTTATTTGTTCTGCAGTAATCATAACTCAGTCATTATTTATTTAGGGTTAACAAACGTGCCGATTGGTTAAACCAATTTCAAAGTTTATTTTTTATCAAAGTGTGTAAACATTGCTGAAAGCTCAAATTAAAATTATTTCTGTTAAAAAAATACAGGTGTTGAATTAAAATCGTTAAATTACTCTTATTGTATTAAATGTAATTTAATGCTAATAAATTATTATGTTTGTTCTGATAACATTTACCTAGTCCCATTTATTTGTGTCACACTTCGCCTGACGATTGTTTATTTTTGTTTGTTGACATTCGTTTGATTGTGACTCACACCACTTTCGCACAAAAATGCCATTCAGCTTCGTTAAGAACGAATTGGCTTAATTGATATTTTTCCCGCATAAGCCATTTACTAAAAATTATTATTCCAGCCCGATTTAACAAGGTAAATATATTTTTGCATAATTTACTCAATGGTGGCTAACGTGCAGAATGCGTAATTATGGCAAAGTGTAACTACTTTGCATTCGATTATAATTAAAATTTTATGGCGGGTTTCCCTCAATTAAGTTAAAAAAAACTTTTTCATGCACGAATAAAACATTCTTGGTTGAAACGTTTCCTAATTTCTTAGTACCTTTTTAAACAGATACTGAGTTATGGTGGCATATTTTAAGTCAATCTTTTTGCACTGACTAGAGCTTTTATTTAATTAAAGGCAGGTCTTAAATGTAAGGCACTTGCTACGAAGTACTGCACCCGATTTGGTCTAATTAAAATTCCAGTCAATTGCTCTCTTAAAGCGATTTCTGCTTGATTAGACACCAGACATCCCCCGGCGAAATTCGATGAGCACGCTAACTAAATTGGGAATTCGAAATTAAGCGAAATTCTCCAAGGTGTAGACTGCAATTTTGCAATCAAACATTTAACTCATTTCTTTTGCCGCGCTGGTTGCCTCCTGCTTGGCTGCAAGTGGAGGAAATGGCTAAGGCGGTCTCATAGACATACAAAACACATACACAAAGTTAAGTAAAAGAATATGATACAAAGGTAAAGCCAAGAGCCGCACAAAGTTCCACTTCCACCTTATCCCTCTGCCAATCCCCGGGAAACCCATCCTCATCCACGTCCACCGTTTTGGCCAACAGATCCGTTAACACCACAGGCCACGACTTTTTCTTTTTCCTCCGGAGTCTGAGTGCCGCACAAAGTTGCCGCCAGCCAGCTCGCACATACATACTATATATGGGGGGATATATATACATGGATGATATATACACAGGTCCCGCCATGGACACATCGCTTTCATTTTAGGTGGCGCAGAACAGTAAAAAAATCCCCTCTGTACACATTTCAAGCAAAAATTTCAATTAAGACTTTTACTATGAATTCATTTCTGTTTGCCTTCGTGTGTGCTATTTAGTGCTGTGTGTGTGGTGTGTGCCAGCTTGAACTGCTGCCAGGACCGCTGGTAATTTTTCCTTTCCCTGCTTTATGTTTAAGCGAAATTGGTCAACAGTCTTTTGTTCGCCGCGCCGGATGCAATTTTAATCTGCCCGCCTCACGCACCACAGGCAAATAGGCAAACAGAAACAGAAAAGGCGAACCTCCAATGGGTATGATGGATAGGAAGGACATAGTCGTGGTCCTACGAAGGTTGGCTGAAATAATGACTACAAACCACCAACACAAGGCTCTAGCCAGACGGACAGACTGACAGACAGACCTACGCACACACTTCAACGAAATGGCAAGAGCAACCACATAATATTTTAGGTTTTTGACCCAAAAATGTCAGCGGGACATGAATTATCACTGCCGCCAATGCCAGCCGTTGTGAAAACGAGGGGAGGTCAAATGGTCACAAGAAACTGGCTGTTGCCAGGAGCAGGAGCAGAGCTTCGGGAGGTACAGGAGATTTTAATCTAGAAAGCTTGTTGAGTGTTGGGAGTGAGACAAAACACTAGAAGTTCTACAGTTTTTCTGTATTTTCAAGGTGCGCAGACAATTGATGTGATCTCAGGTGGGTCTTAAGTTTATTTAAACGACTTCGCATTGCTGCCAATTTTGTAAGCCGTTTTAGGAATGACTTACCCCTAAAATTGGATGACCATAATTTATTTATTTTCTCTTCCTTTAAAATAAAAAACCAAACTTAAAGAAAAATTCATTACTGTAAGTTAAGAACAAATTTAAAATGGTTTTGTTGATCACTAAGGATTACCTTTAATACTAATTCTCACTTTATTTGATATCATAAATGTTGTATTTATTTCAGTCTATCTTCAAAACTTTCTTGTTAAAAATGGGCTAGCTCAGCTTGGAAAACCTGAATCAGTACTCCACCACAAACATTGTTATTACCCAAAAGTCTAATGAAGAACGTTGGGTTGGGTCAGAGGATTATTGTTTCATGGTTGACTGAGGGAGTCATAATCCCAGGTCAAAATTAAACCCTATTTACAGAAGATATTCAAAAGTTTTCGCGTCCTGGACCGAAAAAAACTGGTTGGGTAAGCAAATTCGATGAAAAAGGTTATGCAAGGTTCAAGTTTTTCTGCTGGTTTTTGACATTTTGATGTCCGTATTGAAAAGTGGCGGTGACTTTTCACCGCTGCGAAAAGTTCTTTAAAATTCTTTTTGATGGGATTAACGCGCACCAAGCACACAGAAGCCATAGCATACTTTTCGGGGCCCAGTGCCCTGCGAAGGCTGTTGATGATGGCATTAACCCAGAAGACGGCCAATATCGAAACGTCGAAAAGTGGCCCTAATTCGGCATCGGGCTAATTCCATTTTGAGAACCGCCCTCGCAACGCTGCCGGGATGTTTGCTGTTGTTGTTGGCAGCCACGCAGGTTGCTCTTTGCTTTGCTTCTGCTTGTTTGCCTATGTTTGCCTATGAATAACAAGAAAACCAACAACTAAGTGGGCAAGGGGGGTGGGGAGGGTGAAAGTGTGCGAGTGAGAGCTCTCTCTGGAGCCCAGGGTGAATGGCAGGGCGGGGAGGCTGCGACGTCAGCAGAGGCTTCTTGGGGCGTTGCAAGGCGACGTCGACGACTGTCACTTTCCAAGGGGAAAAAATCTGTTTGGGGCGGTTTTATTTTTTGCCGTTTTTCGTCTTGTGTCGCTAGGAGCAACTTTGCCTGTACATTTCTTTTTGCCTCCTACTTGTGCCTGACTTATTTGGGCTCACCTTTCGGGTCCTCGTCCTTGGCAAGCTGCTTAATCGTCTTTGTCCCTTTTAACTTTTGCGCCGCCAATTTTCTCCCCTTTTTTGTGTTTGTTTGCCTGGGCTCGCTGCGAATTTCCAGTTAGTTTTATTTCAGTTTGGCGAATTAAAATTTAGTTTGCCCTTTTCACTTTCGCTTTTTCTTTTGCGGCAGCAGAGTCCCGTTGTATTCAACAAATTGTTCGCGCTTCTCCTTCAGCTTCACCTTCACCTCTCTGTGTCTCTCTCACGTTCCCCTACACACTCTCACTTTGCGGGGGTGTGTGTGTGCCGCGTGTGTGCTTTCGGCGTAAGATGTGTGTGAGTGTGTGCAGCAGGTTTTCACAGTTAATTGAGTCTGTTCAGGTTTTTATCACTGCTGGTCACACTTTTTTACACTAGCTTTCGGGGCACTCGTTTTGTTCACACATCACATCACACACTGGGGCCAGCTATTCTTGTGCTTCCTGGCCTTTCTAGGTTTCTCTTGTCTTTCGCCCGTTTTATCCGTGCTCCGTGGCCGTGTCCGTCTGCGTGCGCGTTCGCTCTTGCTCTGATGCTGACACAACGACAACGACGATGCTCCGACTCTAATTGCGTTAAAATATTTTCGCTCCCACAACAACAAAGCCAGCCACAGTACACAGAACAAAAATCAGTGGAATATTACATTACAAGATGTATATGAAAAAATCGATCAGTAGATTACAGATCCGGGTTCAACTACCGCACCTAGCCATTACATATTGTTCATGTTAGACCTTATGTACTACTTTTATTTTGCCACTTCTTTATTTAATATCCTTTTTTTATAAAACAATTAAAAAACCTTCATTAGGATTATAAAATAAAAAAAAAATAGATCACTTTTGGGAGTCCTGAAAAGTTATCATCTTTTTTTTTCTGTGTAGAATCTTTTTATAAGTGTATCGATTTGTTTTATACGTTTTTTGAGGATAAATGTTGACAAGCACAAGATCAGTTACTATAATATTTCTTATAGGCAAAGATTGTGCTCGCACTAAAAATAGTTTGTACAGTCATTCAAAATTACTTTTAATTGAATTCCCGTGTTTTTTCCAGTGTAAAGGAGGAGGAGAGAGCAGAGCAGCATCACCATCAAAAGCAACAACAACTGGCGCTCTCCAATTTGTCTGATGCTGCTTCTTCTTCCTTCAACTATGGCACACACAGTTCAATTTCAAGTTGAAAAACTTTTTTCGGGTGAATCTCTCCTACACAGACACACACTTACACAGTTGCACTAACACCCGAAAGTTTGACTTTGAGCAGCTTCTGTGAGAGCCGCTCTTCGTGCGTGTGTGTGTCTGATTTTGTTTTCCAATCTCGTTGCTCCTTTGTTGTTGTTGTTGCTGTTGGTCCTGTCGTCGTGAGAAAACGACTCTCGTTCGCCTTAGTTTACCCACACATTTGCGTATTTCGTGTTTCGTTTTTGGCGCAAGCCCAGTTTATTGTTGCCATTCGTTGTTATTGTTGGTGGCCATTGTTGTTGCCGTGCTGGCATTTTTTGGTCCTTGTTGCGCTCAGCGAGTGAGAAAAGCCACAGGAAGACCCGAGGAACAGCAGCATCGTCATCCACATCACACCCACATCCCCATCCTTATCCACTTCGTCGTCGGCATCGGCAGCGGCAGCATCCGCACGAGTCCGTCATCGCGGCCGCCGCTCGGTTTCCTCTTTTCCGCCGAGCTCTCGCTGCCCCAGGAGCGGAGGGGGGAGAAGCCGGATAATGGGACCTTCCTTTCCTAGTAATATAATATGTTTTTCATTTTATTCTGATGGTCCTAAGAGCACATGTGTATTCATATTTACAAACGAAATTTGTGTTTAATATTTTAGACACGGCTTTTTTTTTAAAGTTATTTAAAAAGAAATAAAGCTTCCGTTTTAAATTTTAAATATGTTTAAAAATATATCAATAAAATTTTAAGAACTAATTTATTACACTTAACTTTAATTTAAAAAAATTGTAGAATGATTTAAATGAATCTATATATTTTATTATCATGCAAGTTATTTGAAAAAAGCTCCTAACAAAAAAGTTAAAATTTTAAATAAAGTAAACAGTATTTTTTCCTTGTTTCCAAAAAAAATTAAGTATACGCACTTACGTATACGTGATATTACCAATATAAATGAAATTGCTTTTACCTTGCTTTTTTCCATTCTAGTTTATCGCGGAGAAAGGAAATATGGTTTCAATATTAGTACTACTATAAAATATTTAAACTTCATTTGAACCGCTCCTGTTGCAAGGCTCTGTGGCACTCACTGGTATTGTTTTTGTGTGCTGGCTCTGTTCCATATTATGCCAGCACAAACATACATACGCGTACTCGTACCTTGCCTTGCGTAGTACATATAGACATTTTTTGCGTACTTCCCCGGCTGACTGGCGTTTTGTCCTGCATTGCTGTTGTTGCCTTTGTCGTTGTAGGAGGTACGAGTCCTCGAAGCACTTTCGAGCACCCCTTTCTTGTTGATGTTGGCAGTGGCAGCTGGGGTGTTGTTGTTATAGCCGGTATTTTGATAATGAAAAGGTATATAAGGGTCGGTGGAACTACAAGATAGGCGTCCAAAGTCAGGACGATCTGAGTAACCTAAGAGAAATGATCACGAATCAAAGTAAAATAGTAGTCGTGGTATGACATGATGTGAAACCGTAAGCACAAGAGGACTTAGGTTTTCTGTACTGAATAAATTATAAAAAATTATTAAACCTATTGTACTATTATATATAAGGACATATTATTATATAAGGAAATTCCGCGAAAGTGTTTCGAAATTAAATAAATATGTTCAGAAAAATATTGACAGAGGTTTATGCGCCCTAAAGTATGCAATACTTCGTTGGGCCAGGTATTTTTGAGTCGAATCACTTATCCTCGAGACTCCTCTGCTGTTTGTTTCTGTTGTTCCTTAGAAGGCGGTATCCTCGATTGTACCTGGGTCTGGTGATTTGGCTCCGCTCTTGTTGTGGGTCGCCAGTGTTGGGTGCTGAGATGTTTGCCTTGTTTTTCCACGGGCGACTGTCTGAAGTGCAAATTTGCTTTAATTATTCCACGACAACAACGGCAGCATTTGCAACGGGCTGTGACTCAAATTCAGACACTAGCCTTTGGACCCTCAAGCAGCAGCCGCCCACGTATGTCCTCTAGGGTGGACCTCTTACGGATAAAATTGCAAGAATTTAGTCTTAAAGACAAAAAGGTGTGTTTTTCTTAACACATTTAAATTCTAGCTTATAATAATTTTTCAACATGCTTATCGTCCCAACGTTGAAGAATGTTGTGTGCTCGTGCACATGGCGTATGAGTGATGAGCTTTAATATTATCGAAAGACAGGTGTTTTACGGCGTCAAAAAATCCTGCTGGTACTGGTCCAGATTATTTATATTTAATATGTTGCAACAAATATACTTTTACAAACTGACGACAGGATTTAGATTTTGTAAAATAAAATCATATTAAATGTTTTGAAAATATTATTAAGTTTATTAAAAAGAGGAACCATTATTCTAAACATATAACATATTATATTTATTTTTTTTAATATATTTTTTAAAAGCTGATGTTTTTTCAAATAAAACGAACTTATATTTTAAAAACTTATAGAATTTATTTTGTGTACGGGAGGTCCATCTTAAGAGTCTTATAAGACTCACATATTTATTTTAAAATATATAAATGACTAGCATAAAATACATTTCTAATTTGGAACATTATTATTTCGTCACATTAGGATGGTGAAAGTAGGTGCTAAGAAATGAGTGTAGACTGAGGTTCACCCGAACGACCACATTTCAGTGGCTGGCGGTTACAATGGCAACAACACTTACTTAGGGAACCCCCTGTCGCCCAGGACTCTCTGCCCGCAGGCAGGATGCGCTGCGACATTGAGTGACACCTTGTGCGCTTGCGATCTTCGCAGTTTCTCTCAGTGCACAATCCAGTCGACATGACACTAGCCCGGCTTCCATCCAACCAGCCGAGCTGGCTCCTCTTGGGTGGCTTCGTCGCATTTGATGCCTGACATTGTTGGCAGTCGATATTGGTTGTAATTAGCTTTAATTGAAATTGCTCCATTCCCGTTCAGCGATCCCGGGATATGTATGCTGTGTGTCTCCATCGAGGGGGTGCTGGGCGCCGTGATTTGGGTTTTAATGGGTAAAATGTTTGTAATTTCGGCAAAAGTTAATTTATGGAGACCCCAGACAAATCCCTGACCCAGCCACCTCTTTGCCCTGACGCATTTTACGGTTGCCGCTTGCCACTCAAATAATTAGAGAAGTTCCATGCGAAAAGTTTATACATTTCTGCAATTTTGCGGATTGTTTGAATTGAATTGATTTCGGCCATTTACGGTGGCTGAATGAGCGGGGTATGGGAGTGCGAAAACAATATGCAGATAGACAGAAAATAGGTAAATATATTGCCGGAAATTAGATAAACAAATTTACAATAAATATTAAATGCCAAGAGTGAATGGTACGCAGACCTCGCTTTATGCGGGTAAAAATCAGATTTATACAATAATAATAATCTCGTGCTGGGAATGACAATAATAATTTGAACGACATAATCAATTGAAAGCACATTTTTGCGTTCTCTTTGTGAATAACAATGTTTTTTCCATAAAAACTCGTATCATGTACTTATACAGCGCTAATCACAATTAGTTTACCCAAGTGAATTGCAATGGAAATCTTTGAAGAGTTTATGGACATAAACACGGTTTATGGCGCAGATATCAAAGGAATACTATGCTCTGTCTGTGGCGAAGAAAGCTTCGTATTTTTATCAGTTTCTGGATGTATCATGATTTGTCAGTAAGAATTAGCCAAGGTAAATAAACGAAAATCATCCATTTGGGTATTATGCAAATGATAAGCAAATAAACGTACAGTTTTGTTTATGTTTGCCTATTCCGAATGATTAATCTAGTTAAATATTTGGTGAGGGTTTTAGGTGTTAGGGATCTTTCGGAATTATAAATAAGCAAGCCTAAAGATTATAAATTAAAATCAATTAGACGGTCAATTAACAAATTCGCTTGCCAAATCCCCTCGAAAGCTGATCAGATGATAGGTAAAACATAGAGTCGCGACCATATCAATGTGAATCGATTAGACCGGCCATAAAGCCATCAAACGCTTTCGATTTTCGATTGATTGAACGCTTCAGGACTGACTAATTAAAGAAAAACCAACCGTTATCTGGAGTCATCAATCACTTATTTATTGCATACTTCTTCGTGTCATATATTGGGCCATATAAATAATGTATATTTTCACACCGCCAAGTACAGTGCTCAAGTTATGACATTGCATTCGCCATGGTAAATTCTGAACTGAATTTATAGCCAAGCAATGTGCCAAGTGGCTGGGGAAGCGTCGAAATTATTTTGTTGACCATTTTATTGGTCGTAGTACGGCCGGCGGGCCTTCGGCTAGAGATATAGCAGTGCAGTGGCAAATAGCCATATAGATGGCTTACACTATTGGCTACCGATCGACTTGATTTACGCCCCATCCAAAGAGCGGGCTTTGGCCCACCTTCATGTTCAGGTGGGTGGATCGTATGGGATCGTTTGGGATCGTACAAGAAGATAAGATGGACGGACTTACAGCGAATATGGCTTCGTGCGACTCGGAGAATCGGGAATTGGGAGAGTGAATGGATGGGTGAGTACTGAGTGAGTGTGGAGAGCGGTTTTGATTCGATTCAATTCTTGCGATCGTGCTTACAGAGCCCTGTGTGCCTATAAAACGACTGCAGGAATTTGCAGCGGGTTAGTCGTCTTTATAAGCAGGTTGCGCATCGTCTTCGTCTTCGGCTCAGTTCTCAGTACCTCGTTTCCATGGATCGCATTGAGTGAATACGAAAGTAAAAGTTTCCGCAGAGCGACTTCGGATTCTTAATTGACACCACCCACGCTACCGGGAAACAAAAGTGAAGTGGGATCCAGCGGGAAGAGCGAAAAGTGACAAAGTGCCGAAGAGATTGGGGACATCAACGAAAGTTGTCTAATTTTCTGCCCGCCATCTGAATACAAAGTAGGTTTCGACTTATTTCCACCTTCAAGTTCGGTGGCTGTCATAAAGAAAATACTTAAGATGGCTCACATACCCGACTGAACGTGCTGTTTTAAGGGGACTCCAATTAAATGCCAGACAAAATTAAAACACAAGTGCAAATGCAAATTACACTCGCTTATGATTAAAACGCCCGCTTGCGACTTTGAGCTGTTATTAATTTGGTTCATATACTTCACTTTGTTTACGTTTTGCTGCGCATTTGCATATTGGCCGAAATTAATGAAATGTGAATGATTTCTTAATGAACTCGAAACGAATGCATAAGAGTATTTTATCGCATGAGGAAAACCAATTTGCAGTGCCACCAATTGTATCATAATTTAAAATGCTTTAAATCGAGTACCTCAAGCGGGTTAATCCGTTAATGTAAGCAGTGAACCAGTTCCAGAATATTAAATTGGTTCGGAACGGGAAAAATTAACGCGAAATAAGAAAAAATAATTACGCAGTGCGTGGAACGGTACCAAATATATTTTATATCTTATACAGTAATCAGAATATTTCCTCAGATCAGAATGGTAAAAAAATAATTGTTTTCGATAAGTTTTGTAATGAAATCCTTTTACCTGCCATTAAATATTTTCCACCATTTTTAAGCCTGTTTTATATATAACTATAGCCACATATATAACTAAAATATTAAATAATTTTGTTTATTTGTAAAATAAAGTTAAAAATCTTAGTATACCCATTTTTTTGTATGAGACTCAGATCAAACAATGCCGCGTGCCAGAAAATCACTTTAATATGGTTATAAAAATACCACCCATAAAGTTGAATCCGTCGAATACATCTCCAAAATACTCGTTATATAGGTTCACAATTAGGTCTAGATAAACAGGGGAAGTCGCACCGAGAGGCCTGTGATAGGGCGGACCTACTAAATGTAAAGGAAATACATGCATAATTAAAAGAGAAACCCAGAACGAATCTTATCTTACACCTCGAAAATTGGGCCAATAAACACTTACCACAATTAGCGGTTGTCAACGCGACTAATGACAAAGGCCAGAGCCAGACAAAACGAGTGTGGAACAGAGTGAAGTGGATCCGACGGATTACAGATATTGATAATGTTTTAATAAACAATTCCCAGCAAGTGAGGAGCGGGAGATAAACACAAGACCACCTGAGTGGTCCCAAAACAAGACAGGGCTGAACGACAACGAAAATGAAATCGAAACCACAACCGCTCCGAAACCGAAACCGATCATATAGAAATAACATTCATGGCTGATTGATATTCGAGTGGAGTGGGTCTGTTAATGAAACACTCCTAAGTGGAGTAATCAAACACATTTCGCGATCCGATTGCAATCGGGAAAGCAATTTAAAAGCGAACCGACCCGATCCGTCTGCGTATTTAGCATTCGGAATCAATCACAATTCACACTTTGCCACACGGTAGTTGGAGTAGTAGGGCAATACAAGCCAATTAACTCATCCGGCGGAACGATAAGGGGTTCCCGAGCACCACCCGCCTCCCACCGCCCCCTTATCGACCCGCCAAGCGATAGCCATTCGATTTTTATGATCGGCTCACTCGAGTGCTTGGTGGATTTTTATTTTCCTTTTTCCCCGATTCGATCTTTATGGCTAAATCTTTTCGGTATATCGCCCTTTGCTATCGACCGAGTGGGTTTGTCAGATAAGCTGCTAACATAACATATTATACGGATTTTCTACATGCTGCGATCAATCATTGAAAAGTCTTTTATATTTGCTATAAATTAATGCAAATTTACAACCTGAGATAACTCCGTGAAAGCTTGGCCCCGAATGGCTCCATCGAAAGCCAGCTGCAATAAAAGACTCGACCGATGCCATCTACCACTTGATAACTTCAATCGAGCTCTATTTAAAGAATTCTCCTTAAATTTCTTTGGGTAGTGCCATAATTGATCAATTGAACCGCGAAAATGGAGCTGAGAGTTGGAGAACCTCTTCCTTGACGTCAGTCAATGAAGTTGTACAGTCAGGCCCCAATACGTGGTAATAAACTCGGTTTTATTGACACCCAATTAAGAGTGCTTTGAACTGGTCTCATCAGGAAAAATAACCGATATCATCGGGTTCTTAAAAATATTCCTAGAAATATTGTTTATACCTAGTAAACAGTTAAGCGTTGGAAATCGAACAAATATTTTTTGCTTAAAATTGGAATTTGTCATTAATATATGCTCAAGGATATAAAGATACAATTATTATAAATGATAAAATAAAACCGTTGTATTTAAAAACGGTTTATCATACGGAATATTATTACTATATTATTATTATATTATTTTATAATGTCGCTTTACGATTATTGGAGACAAGAAATAAGAAAAGTGGAACATAAAACTTTTTTTTTATAGTAAACAATTCATTATATGATGTTATTGTTTTATTTGTATAAACGACGTTCTTGAAGATTATAGTAACAAAAAAAGAGGGACATAAAACGTTTTTTTATTGTAAGTACTTTATTATCTGGGTGTATTATTATGGCATGGAAAGTAATTTGTTTTCATCGCAAAATTCCGCCAAATTAATTTTATTCCAAATTATAATTCTGATCTAAATAAATATTCTGATATTTGGTACACATCCTAGGGCTGTTTAAAATTTCTTTCTTATTTCGCATTAAGAAACCAGTTTGGTTGGAGACGAGAATACTATAGTAAACACTTTTATATGGGTATATTACTTTATTATTATATACTACCTCGCATTACGATTATTGGAGACGAGAATACTATAAATAACAAATGAAAAATATTATTATATTATTTACAATCATAAATTCACTGAGCAACCTCACAGCTACACTTAATTAACAGCGCCCTATAACTGGCTAATCGTAACCGGAAAAAGCCCAGGGGAGATTAGCCAAGTGTCCAATATCATCGTATCTGCCAGTTGGCCGCATGTGACTCTCCGTGATAACAATCCGCACAAATGGCCCGCTAAAGTTTCCCTCCATTTGAATTCGTGGTGATTCAAGTGAATTGTTCTCAAAATTTACACGCTCCCTGTCCTCAAGTGCTTGGGGGATTAATTGTGTAAGAATGCGAAACTTATTATCTCCTTTGATTATCTAACGCTGAGCAGTTTCCTAGCCATCGATTAGATTACCTTAGTACAATAGCAATGGAGGACAACAACATTGCCAATTGCAAAGGAAAATCGTAGAAAAGAAATGCGTTTGCTGTCTGGCGGGGTTTGAAAGTGAGCACGTCACCGGTAGCTGATACTAAGCCAACTCTAGACTCTCCAGCCATACCAAAGCAAACCCAGCAACGCCGTTTCAAAATCGGTGAAAAATGTAAATGCTTTGGCCCTCATTTGGTCGTAACCATTGTGCAATCGACTCGAGGTGTTCGGAAAAGAAAACCTTTTGGGCCAAACATGGCTTGGCAGTGCTCGTGCTAAGCAATCCGGGCTCTCCAGCCGTCCAGCTATCCAACTGGCCCACAACCGCCTCGGCCGACTGACCCAAGCTAACTAAGTGCTTCGAATTTGCTTATGCCTTGGCCAATTCGATCTGCAAACATGTCACGTAGAATCGTTCCACGCTGTTGTTCATTCGTTGGCAATGCAAAACGCTTTTGGTGTGGGTGCAAAGGGGTGGAGTAATGATGGGCAGGGGCAACCTCCGGCAAGGTCAAAGAGCGGCAAAACCGACGAAAGCCAAGTTGAATGCAAAATTTATTCGCTGGGACTTAGGCAAAAAGGCAAGGAATACCAAACAACAATTAGCTGCACTTACAGACTTTATTTGTTAATAATCAGATCAGATACAAAAACTAAATAAAATATATAATGCTGGGTATAACTTCACATTAAAAAAAAAATTTTACCGAATAGCAGTTCAGAATTCTTTTTTAAATGATGAAAATAAATAAAAGTATAGATCCAGAAAATAAAAAACCCTAAAAGATATTAAAAACAAATTTTAAATATTTGAAAAATTTAAAATAAAAGAGAAAGAATTTATTAAAATCCTTGGAGGGGACATACTTTAAAATCCACGAACTGCCTGTAAGCAAATGTATATGCTCAGAGAACTTTCCTAAGGTATTTCTAAAAAATGAAATCATACTTGCCGGATGCTTCCTAGGCATAGGCATCCTTCCAGAAATCCCTACATATACGGTGATGATTCTTAATCGCCTTATAATGATTACAAAAAACAGCAATTAAAGCCCTAACCCCCAAGTGAATTTCCTAACAGAGGATTCCCCGAGTTATTCACCCTGCAGATGACCTGCGGACGGATTAGCCTATCGAAGCACACTTACGGTTATACAGCCAGATACATTTGCTTATAAGGCTTAAAACCCCAGCAGATGACACACGAATGCTAATTAAGCCGCTTTGTTCGCCACTTGTTCGCATGATAGCACGTGACGATGATAAGCCTGATGATGGTGCTGATGATGATGATGCGTCGAAAAGTTTGTCAACTCGGGTCTGTATGATACCAGACACACGTCAATTAGAGCTGCAGGCCCCAAAAAACGAAATAAAAAACCAAAGCCGCGTCTCTTCAGTGTTCAGCCAACGCTCCAGATTAAGATGGACATCGTATCCGAAGATCCGGAGCGTTCGCGCTCCTGGGGTGACTGTCCAAGCATAAATATTGTCTAAAACAATTTTATCACGGCAAATTACTCATATCAATAGCGGACTTTTTGTTGAACCGGCGCTAATTAGAGGCGAAAATTGAAAACATCCAGCGTGTCTGGGCAATTATGCAGTTGTGATTGCAAATTGACTCTTTCCTACCCCAACCTTCCCGATATCATCAACTGTCTTCCCCTTTTCTCCCCATTTTAGTCTATATTTAGTGCTCTAATCAGAGCGTAAACAAAGTCCACAATGTTGCACATTGTTTGGTGACAAACTAATTGTAATGAATAAGATCAGCGCACTTGAATAGCGAGTTATTTTATGGTGAATACATCGAGGGCCCCTTCCAAGGGTGCTATCATCTCCACCTCCTTTGGCACCTGAACGTTTCAGGCCGACTTGTCACCTGCTATTGCTGCTACCTTTTGTGTGGACCATAAATTAGCAAATTGAGTAACGCAACTTTCAAACAGCTTTAGGGGAGGAATACGAAAAACAACGACTTTAAATCAACATTTTGCCAGGCAACCAACATGCCTGTGGCTTTGTTTGATTTCAGCTAACGAACCGCATGACTTGATGTCACATTTTGTTCTCCTCGCCGCAGAAGCGAAAAATAGCAGAAACAACGGAAAGCCCCGAAAAACAAACAATCACCGAATGTATAAAATAATCAATTCAGCCTCATTATTTCGGGACGTCGCGACGCGACAAAAAAGTGGGAAAAGAGGCACACAATTAAGCCCAGCTCACGTGCATTTATTTAGATAAAACGCGTCATAATTGAACGTCAAACAAATGGCTAAAACTTCTTGGTCATCAAAGCGAGAACCGACCAGGTTTTTACATACTGCCTGGAAGAGATATGAGTACATATCCATATCATGTGTCACTTTTTCGGTCCGGTGATATAATTAAAGCTAATTGCTGTTAATTTTTATTGAGGTTTTACGAGTTTTTACAATATTTATTTAATATTTACGTTATTCTTTAACGTTTGCACGAGTTCACAAAGGCACTGCGAAAAATAAACGTCTACATATATCACTCATTTATTTTATTATTTAATTTGTTTAGTGGCCATTATGGGATCTAACAATACCTGTTCACCAAGGAGTTAAAAATTCAATGGACACACAAATTCACAAACTTAGTTCTTTTAGCTCACTTAATGGGTTAACAGGCTTGAAAGATATAAGTTTTTATAAGTTTTTCATAAACTGATGATCTTGATGGGACTCAAAAATCAATTAAAACCTTAATTTTACCACTTCTAAACTAGAGCGAGGGATTTTAGTATACACGAAAGCAAATCTTTTTATACATATTTCATTAAACATTAGTACCACAAAATACTTATTATTATAATATTATATTATAATATTATTTTACCAATAATAGTTAATAAATAAATGCATTTGTCGAAAATCGATTTGTCTCCATTCTGTTTTGAAAAACTCTCAATATTATCTGCCTTGACTGTGCTAAAAAGCTGTTTGGCTTTTCAATTAGCGCCTCGCCGTTTCCCTCAGTGTACTCCGCAGGTGTCCGTGTGTGAGGGCCCCCGTGAGTGTGTGTGTCCACCTGCAGCTGGCGGAGTGCCACCGAGTGGCAATGAATTTATTTCATTGCTAAACGCCGAACGAGATAGTTGTAAAAACTCGCGCATTGCTTATTAAAAATTTTATACGTTTTATACGGCGTCCGATGTTTAGTGTAAGCTTTAAAAAGCCATTAATCTAACCATAAAACCCTCGATCGAGTAACGATAGCTGATCATAAACGTTTCGATTCGCTAGAGCCACAAGACGATGACGGCCACGGGCGAACCAGGAGCTCGCGAGGATCCCTACCCCGCCGCCGGCGGTGCTCCAGCGGCCATAACCCCGCCGACGGCCCCCAAAGCTCCTTCTCCGATCCCAGTGCCCAGCGATGTGCCCATGCCCAATTCGAATGGCAGTGGCAACGGCACCCACAAGAGCACCATCGTCATCGAGAGCCAGCCCAAGCGGCGGGTCAGCATCATCTCCGATCCGCCAGCGATCGGAGGAACTGGCGGTCTCGGGGCTGGATACGATAATCCCGCCTATGAGCAAAACCCGAGGCGCAAAATTTCACAGGTGAGTGGGGAGTTCATTAGACGACGGCGATTGCGATGGGTGCATCGTAAAAACGGATTTTCCTAATGAAAATATTTATGGGCTCACGCTCAGTAGTTGATACCGTTTCGTCGTTCAGTCGGAATAACCTCGATTCGCATTCCCATCGCAGACCTCCACACACTCGCACACGGACATTGGACCGGCGCGAAGGAAGAGCATTCTGAAGGACACAGTGCCCCATGACAACGAAAGTGACCGGGCCTCCACTCATAGCTATGGTAAGTGGTATGATCCCTGATCAAAAGGCTTTCTTGTGGGTGCTCAGTTGTTATCAGCATAAAATTTATTTTTATTTTGGGAGGTTTTTGATATGGCATTTAAAGTTTCTACAAAGTATGCGGCGTACATTGTCTGGAGCTAACATTTTACGCGTGCAAGGGTGTATTGCGCTGTGAACACGTTTTGAAAATTCTATCTCAGGCGTCTGAATGAAAAAAAGAAAACTAAAAATTCTTTCGAAAACGTGAAAAAATGCGTAAATATTTTTTATATATTTGAGCCGTACTAAATTTAATTTTATATTGAACTCAATGATTATATTTTTATTCTGAGAGATACAATTGCAAAAAAAACTTTCTTGTATTCCAAAAGTGTACGCGCAAATACTCTACAAAATCAGTGAAATCAATAAGTCACTTATTGGATTCAGATAAATATTTTAATATTTTTGTAGACAGAGAAAACATAAGAAATGAGTATTATAAATAAATAAATTACAAAGTCTCATTTAGAGTTCGCCTATCTAAAATTCTTCCCGCCAAGGTGACGGGTATACTATTGAATCGAGTAAACAATATCTGTCGGTCAATCACACACACTTCCGCACATTTGGAGTTTACTTAATGTGTATCTCCTAAATACGAGCATGATAGGAAGATTCCTATCGAGCCGGCACCTCATTGACATGGTCTCGTTGAGATTGCGGCTTATATTAGCCAGTTGAAAAATGCAAATATCTCAGGTTCGGGCGACTGTTTGACCAGGGGCTGCGCTTCTGCGTCTATTTCATTTTCCAGTTAACATAATCAATTAGCGAGGAGGGGGAATGGGCTCTACCGTCTGCCAATATTGTTGCGTAGGTCTTGCCTTTGACGTATTCCCCCTGGTATGATATTATGCCCATAGTTATCACCTAATTAGAGATCCATGATGGCTGACGAGATAATTTTCCGGGGGCCTGGTAAACTGGGAACTAGGTGCTATTGTACTCAGCGGAATAATATTGATGATATGCACTCATAATGGCTTCGATACCCCTTGTTTCGCAGAAAACTATCGACAGAATGCGCTGGACGTGCTGCATTCGAAGTACAATGGCCACCAGATGGGACACACCTCCGGGGGCGACAGCAGCAATGGCGGGGCCAACTACGTGGAGGAGTCCTGGATGTACACGTTCTGCCTCAAGTGCCGCGGCGAGGAGCCGTCTGCGTCCTGGGAGCCGCCCTTCTGGCAGAAGATCTTCCCCTACCCACTGTGCCCCACCTTCAGGACGGTCTCCCGCCTGGTTTCCATTATCCTGATTGGTAAGTAAACTATTGAAATGGTTTTCGAAAGCGGGGTAGCTACTGGCTAACGCAAATATCACTAGGTTAGCGTTTACTCGGGGGAAACAGTGGCTCTTTCTGGTGGCAATCTGCTGGCATAAATTTAATCCGCAGTTTCTGTGGCGGTAGTTAACTTTCTGCGGGTATTTTATTTGTTATGGGAATTCTTTAATAACGGAAAAGACGATGTTAATGTTTTCTTAAAATAAAAATGTGGTGATTTGACTAGTTGTAAGTGGGCAGACACTTTTATGATTCGATTTTTCATAAAAACATACCGATATTTTAAATATCTTTATTTATATTATTTTCCCAAGGGTTAAACTGGACTAAAGTTTTGTCTGATTTGGCACATTATCGTTCTTAGAACTGTTTATAATAATGGGGGATTATTTATATCGTGGTATTCCATCTTTGCATATAATACCTAGACTTGCGTAATCTTTAAACAAATTAATTTATCTCTTATATTAAGTAAACCGGAATGAATAGTTCTTATAATTGAATATATTTACAATTTAAATATTTCCGCTCTGAGTTCCCACACAATTATTGTAATCACGTATAGCATTTTTTGTTTAGTTTTATAAATACTTCCTGGATTGCAGGTGTTCTTATCTGGGTCACGGCTTTTGTGATCATCGGCGACTCGGCTGCCCCTGGAGGACAGCTTTTCGGGCTGGTCGTTCTCACTGTTGCCGCGAATTTTGGTGGCTACCTGATATCGCTGACTACTTTGCCGCGTCTAATTGGCATGCTCCTGGTGGGCATTCTCTTCCAGGTGAGTAGTTACAAATAAATCATTAGCTGAAATTATAATCAAGTTTAATAGTAAGTTTAATTTTGAATTTTAAATATTTGTTATTTCCAAACTAAGAAGCTTATTTGTCATAAAGCACCAAATCTATAACTTGTTATATATTATTTTACCACTAATTTTCCGATTGTTCCTATGGGGGATATATGATATAGTCGTCCGATTTTTATAAAATTTAATTCGAAATTCAAAACCAAATAAAAAATGTTATTTCCAAGCTTAGAAGGTTATATGTTAAAAAAACACAAAAGATACTACTTTACCACTACTTTTCCGATTGTTCCTATGGGAGCTATATGATATAGTCGTCCGATTTTGATAAAATTTAATTCGAGTTTCAGAACTAATTAAAAGATGTTATTTCCAAGCTTAGAAGGTTATATGTTAAAAAACTATAATTTGTTTTTAATTTTTTCCCCGATAGTTCCTATGGGAGCTATAAGATATAGTTGTCCGATCCGGCTGGTTCCGACTTATATACTACCTGCAATAGAAGACTTTTGGAAAAGTTTCAGTTCGATAGCTTTAAAACTGAGAGACAAGTTTGCGTAGAAACGACTGTCGGACAGACGGACAGACGGACATGGCTAGATCGACTCGTCTTGTGACGCTGATCAAGAATATATATACTTTATGGGTCTCCATTACTGCGTTGCAAACTTCTGACTGAAATCATTATACCCTCTGCAAGGGTATAAAAATGATATTTTTAGTGTTTTTATCATATAACCTTATAAGCTTGAAAATAACTTTTTTTAATAGTTCTGAATTTCGAATAAAATTTTATTAAAATCGGACGACTATATCATATAGATGGGTTAGGAACGATCGGATAATTTGTGGGAAATAATGTGAAACAAATTATAGCTTTGTGGCTTTTTGACATACATATTATCTTATAATATGGGAATATACATTTTTATATTTTTAAGAATTTTGAATTCAATTTAATAAAATTATTGACTATTTTATGTAACTGCAAGGGTATACAAACGTAGGCTTGCCGAAGTTAACTTCCGTTCTTTTTTAACAAAAATATATGGGATGAAATCTTTATATAATCTCAACTAAAAATGATTTTTCGCATTTCTATAATTCTCAGAACGTGGGCTGGGCGAATATCGATGGAGACTTCTCCAAGGTCACGGCCCACCTGCGCAAGTTTGCTCTTACCATAATCCTGACTCGAGCTGGACTCGAAATGGAGCCGGAGGCCTTCAAGAAGGTGTACAAGACGATCTTAAAGCTGGGCATCATCCCGTGGTGCGTAGAGGCCGTGGTAATGGCCGTGATGTCGCACTTCCTGCTGGATCTGCCGTGGATCTGGTCCTTCCTGCTGGGATCCATCATTGCTGCAGTGTCGCCGGCCGTGGTGGTGCCCTGCCTGTTCCGGCTGCGGACCAAGGGCTACGGCGTGGCCAAAGGTATTCCTACCTTGGTGGTGGCTGTGGCCGGAGTGGATGATGCCCTGTCGGTGGCCATTTTCGGCATCATCAGCACGGTGATGTTTTCGGACAAGGGGCTGGCCTACCAGATTGCCCAGGCTCCCGTTTGCATTCTAGGTGGCCTGGGCTTTGGCGTCGTCTGGGGATCGCTGGCCCGCATCTTTCCAGAGAAGGGTGACGCCTATGTGGTGCCTCTGCGAACGCTGCTGCTCTTCACCGGCGGCCTTATGGCCATCTACGGCAGTGAGGAGCTGGGCTTCGAGGGAGCCGGACCCCTGGCTGTTGTCTTCTCCGCCTTCGTTTCGAACCTGTTCTGGTGCAAGGACGGCTGGGATGTGGAGGACAATCCGGTGTCCACTGCCTTCGAGATCTTCTGGATGATCTTCGAGCCAATCCTGTTCGGTCTGACCGGTGCCACCGTAAAGATACGCGAGCTGGACTCGCACACGGTGTCCATTGGAGCGGCCTGCATCTTCACGGGCGCCATCCTCCGCATTTTTACCACGGCGGGCATTGCATTCGGCGATCGCCTCAACACCAAGGAGAAATTCTTTGTGGGATTGTCGTGGATGGCCAAGGCCACGGTGCAGGCTGCCCTCGGTCCAGTGGCTCTGAAGCATCTCGGGGATGATGCCACGGACGAGGAACGC
Source organism: Drosophila biarmipes (assembly GCF_025231255.1). Taxonomy (NCBI): domain Eukaryota; kingdom Metazoa; phylum Arthropoda; class Insecta; order Diptera; family Drosophilidae; genus Drosophila; species Drosophila biarmipes. Next base: position 19,392,642 of record NC_066612.1, read on the forward strand.
AACTGGGCGAACATTGTGCAGACGATCTGTGTGTTTAGCATCGTGCTAACAGCTCCACTCGGAGCCATCCTGATCTCGGTGACGGGCACCAAGCTGCTGACCAAGACCAAGCAGCCGCAGGATCTCAGCGGCTGGCGACGCAGCCACCGTCCGTCTATTCGCGATATCAGCATCATCGACGAGGAGGAGGAGCGCGAGGATCCCGAGATCCCCGAAGACAAGGAGACGCACGACAACACTCTCAACAACGCCCACATCCCCACCATTTCCTACACCTACAACACATAGTGCCGCCCTGTTGTGTCAAGAATAATGTTGATTGTTTTTTTATTGTACACTAGTTTAGGCGGACACTGCATTCCGAAATAAATGATTAAGTTAATGAACTACTAATTGTCTTTTAAGTCGTAGTCTATTAAGCCTTTTAAAATGCACAATCTTCCTTGATTTTTAGGCATGTAATTTAGTTATTTTACAAAATAGTTTTTGAAAATTACAAGAACATTTTTATTTGATCATATAAGAATATATAGTTAACACTTTATAGTTGCTATAAACACTTTCATAACTACAGATACTTTTGCACCGGCTCGCCAAGAATGGTCTCCAGCTCCTGCACCGCACTGCGCGTGTTCTTCTCCACGCGCTGGTGCTCATCCTCTAGCAGTTCGGCGATGAAGGGAACTGTCTCCGGCAGAAGGGGTGCGTAACTCTCTCCCAGCTTGCGGGCGATAGCCACGCAGCTGTTGAAGGCCAAAATCCGCACTTCGGGCGTTGGGGTGCGGGTCTTGAGGAGCACTTGGCTGTTGAGCTGCTTCCACATAACATCGTTGGTGGCCGCCGCCAGCTGGGCGATGCTGTTGCTGAGAACTTGCTGCAGCGCATCATTGCCCAGCACCAGATTGTTCTCCAACTGATCAACCAACGGCGACATCAGTGCGTTGAAGCGGTGCTCGTTGATAAAGTCCTCGCTGCAGTATAAGAAAACGCTATGCAGAGTGTTCAGGACTGCTGTCAACAGCTCGACATCATCTTCCGTGTCTCCGGCTTCGAATTCCGGGCGGATCGAATTGACCTCCGTTAGTAAGCGCGAGGAGTCTTCCACAAATTCGCTGGCAAAGAGCACAAACAGGGATTTCAGAGCGTCGGCGATCCGGTTGGTCAGCAGGAAGTAGGTGAGACGCGTTTCCCGCGATCTGCTCTCCAGCGCCCACTTGTGCACACGGGCGTACATGGGACGGAAGCTCGTCTCCGACAACTTTAGGATCCATGTCACAAAAGTCTCGGCAACGGCAGCCTCCACATCTGAAACCAGCTGCCTTTGCAGTTTGCGTCCACGTACATGCAGACGGAAATCAAGCGCTTGCAGGAACAACTCGCTAAGTGAATCCTGAACAGGATACATTTGCGCCGTGGTATTGTGTCGAATGACCTGGCGCAGGAGCTGCTGCATCAGTTGTGCCAACTCATCATAAGCTTGCTCCTCTAATAGGCTGGTGAAGGCGTTTGCGCAACTGGGAACCAGGATGCGCACCTGCACGCCCTGGGCAACCGCGGAAAAAACTTCCCCAAGTTGCTGCTTTACCCCTTGGGCGCGTTTATCCTGCAGCAGCAGGGGGTTGTCCAGTTGCACGGAGAGCCGTGCCAAGCCAGCAATGATGTCCACCAAATAGGGTCCCAGGAAGAGCGGCAACGCCTGAAATAGCTTGTGGAGAGCTGAAAATGAAGGGAAGAATTTAATAGAGAAATATTTCCTAATAGATTGTCAGGACTTACCAGAGACCAGGGTTGAACAGACGTAGTCCGGTCCTTGTTTGAGCGTGGCCATCTGGTGAACCTGTTCCTTTAGAAGCTCGGTAAGCTGCGGGGCGAACTTGGGCAACTGGGCTAAGGCATGGGCCTTGAGACTTGCGCAGATCTCGACTAGGGTTAGCACAACATTGCCCACCACTGCCTTGGGCACATTCGCCCGCCGCTTGGTGATCTTGGTCAGAGTGGCCAGTAGGGAGCGGCACTCCTCGATGAACTCTTGTCCGAAGCGGTAGGCCAAGAGCTGAAGAGCATGGAGCGCAGTCTGTTGCAGCTTAGCCTGCTGAGCGCTACTAGACCCGCCCTCCAGGATCCCGTCGATGATGTCCTGCAATGGGACGAAGAGCACACCGAAGCGTTTGGCTTCAGTTTCCAGGAAGTATTCGCTTGCGAGGCCCAACTTGGTCACTAATAACTCCAACACCTTGATGCGCACATACAAATGATCGTGCTGCAATAGTTCGGTGATCACGCTGAGGAAGTGTTCTGGTGCCAGTAGAGCGATGGCGTTGTCCAAAACATCGTGCGCATGGTTTCCAAGCACCCGCCAGAACTTCTCTAGATTTGGCGTATCGCTAGATGCTTCCACCGCTGCATTAACCACGCCCACATAAGCGAGCGCCTTTAGGATAAATTCCTGATAGCACTGCAGTAGTTTACGGGGATCGGGCACTTTCATCTTCGCCTGCCATTCGTCGCAGCTGCTGATTCCAGAGAGGAAGTCAATTATTAGGTACTTGTAGTGGCGAAGCTGCTTAAACGTTCGGGTGCGCGCGTCAAAGAGCTCATGTTCCGGCGAGGAGGAACCTTTGCCCTCCGAAAGGTCACTCTTGTTGGCCGGCAACTTGGCCAGGTAATCCAACAGATTGATGCACGTCTGCAAAACAACCGTGGGATCCTCAAACATCAGCGTTACTTCACGGGCAAAGTCCAATCGGGATTTGTCCGTAGATGCGGTATTCTCCAGAAGCACTTGTTTCTCAAATACAATGCACAAGAACTGCCAGAGATGCTCTTTGGGTTCAAGAACTCGAAACAGGGTGGCATAAAGAGGCAGTCTCCGATGGGCCGCCACATCCACGCATATATCAGCAAACACTTTGAGCACAGGAATAACCAGCTCTTTGTGTCCAGTATTAAGTAGCAGTATGGGTATAATAGTCTCGACCACATTGTGAATTATGTGGAGACTGAAGGCATCGTCGTGTCTTGCGACCGAGGATCCCACGAACGTAAAGATCTCGACGATCCTGAGCAGCACCTGCTGCGGATACATGGCGGCACAGTGGGTCAGGAAGATCAGGGCGTGCTGCTGAGTCTGCGGATTGCGTGTGTTCCTCAGAGCCTGCACAGCAAAATCGACGCGGAAGAGGGCTTCGGGCACGGCCTTAACAATCTGCACTCCGGCCAACTTGGCCGTTTGGCAGCAGTGCATCAAGCTGGAGAGGAACAGCTGCTTTGGATATTCGACGGAACTCTGCTCGTCCAAATTCACACATGTCCCGAGTAGATCGAAAAGCGGAGGAATCAAAAGCTCAGCACCAACCAATATCTTCTTGTGTTCCAGAAGCTCCAGAAGAGTTATTCCGTGTTTCCAAGCTGGGTTGGTTAGATCCAGTTTGGTTGTAACTACCGTCCCTCGCCTGGCTGGCGTCTTCTTAGCCATATCCAACAGCATTGGCACAAGTGGCTGGCATTCCAAACGGCAGCGTTTCAGCAATCGATGACTGGCCAGGAAAATGCTATCGTTATCCGACTTGGTGGCTGCTTCTATGATCAGCTTGATGAAAGCCACTTTATGCTTCGACTGCAGTTGCTCAAATGTCTCCGGTGTCAGGCTATTCAACAAGACACAGGGAAGAGGTTGAAGCTTCTGCTCCAGTTGAACGTAGGTATCGTGATGGGCGAAACTCTCCTCGAACAGCTTCCAAGTTAGATCCTTACGGAGTAAGACGTTCACTGCTACACTTCCCTCGAACTTCTCCATCACCGACTTGTAGATTTCGTTATGAGGCCACGGCAGCTGTTTTATGTGCTGGTTGCCATCGCCCGCTGTAATCTTCTTCAGGGATTCAAATCCCAGCGGTAGTAATTCGGATAGGAAATGCTCATCGTTGACGTGCTTAAGGGCCGCAAGCAGAGCTGCAGTACTGATAGGCGGCTGCTCGGGATCGCAGGCCAATGCTAGAACAGCTCTTCGTAGCTTGGACAGGACCAGCTTCTCCTTGGCAGTGGCCTTCTCTGGCTCCAGAATGGTGTATAGAATCAGGGCATACTGTTCGTGATCCATGCCCAACTCGCTCTTGCGCTGCAGCAACGATCGCACAAATTGCTCGACATGGGACACAAGTTTGCGATTGCTGATCAACTGCAGGGTGTTGAGAGCCTGTACTCGCAGAGTTTGTAGGGGCGATCCGCAGGCGTTGGCCACCCGCAACACATGAACCAGACTGCACTCTAGCTGGGATTTTGGGTTGGAGAGAACAGCGTCCAACAGCAGGAAACCATGCAAACGGAACACGGCATAGTCCGAGTCCCGAGGCCATAGCTCCGGCAGTCGCTCGAAGATATAGAAGTTGGTCAGCAGATCCAGCTTGTCTTGAGCCTTCGGCAGAATAAGTTGGAAACTTTGCTGCAGGGCACGCGTCCACTCTTGACGCTCTGGCTGATCGGCCCGTTCCGAGAAGACCTGGGCGCATATTGTCTCCAACAGCCGCAGAAAGAGACGAAGTTCCTCCGTTAACTGATTCCAAGGCGTTGAAGCTAGAGTTGTCCATTTGGTGTTCTTAACCAAAGTCAAAAGGAAGTCCACATACAATTGGAGTGGGGCGAAATTCTGGGTGTTGCGATTTCCGGTAACCACACGGAACTGGATGCGCCGACTGTAAAGCTCAACTTTCTCCAGCATGTGAAGGCTTTCCTGAGGTTGAAGGTTCCTCTTCGCGTAGGCAGTCAGCAGCAATAGGAGATGAGTTAGCTGGGATGCTTCCTGTATGAAGGCTTCTCCTCCATGATCCTCTACGCTTTGAAGTAGTGCCCGTTCTTGACTGAGTAACTCCTCACTGCTGCTCGCAATTACATCCAAGAAGTGCTGACGATGCTCGTTGGGTTTAAAATCGCTAAATTCGGCGCTCACTTTGAGGTCTGCCAAAAATGGAACTTTACTGGCAAAATCACTGCCGAGCAGGATCAGCAGAGCCTTGTGCTCGTGCTTCGCCAAAGCTTCTCCAGGGAAGAGTAGCGGCATAAGTGCCAGTAAGACCAGATTTTTGTCGTAGAAGTCGCAAACGGTGGCTGAGGTTAAGTGTTGAACAGCCAGAGGAACCACAGACTGCCACTCCTGCTCCTTTTCGGAATGGGCGCGGTGTAACAGACGGCACAGCGTTTGGGCCAGGGGAAGAGGGCCCAGCATCTCGCTCAGCTCGTCCGTGGTCAGTGAGAGCACCGCCGACACAACAGCGCCACTGTCATCATTAATCCTGTCAGGCAGACATTCCTGCAGCAGCTTCACGCTTCGCTCCCGCTTCTTAGTTATCTTGAGGTTTTTAAGCAGTTGTTGTACGGCACTCAGACGCCAGTCAGCGCTGTAGTGGTAGAGCTTCTCATATGCGTTTTTTGCCTTTTCATCGGAGGTGTTGAGTCGGAAACCTAATGAGAAAACTATTAGATAGCCATTCAAAAATGTAGACATTTTATTTTCCTTACCTAAGGCCAACTTTAAGGCCTTCTTGCGATTGTTTGTGCTGGATACGGCTCTGAGAGCCTCTTTGACACTAAGGTCAAAAGCTTCCGGATAGCGCCTCTCCATCTTTTCTAGGTAAGCGGAATACCAGGTTTGAAAGCTAGTCTTCTCCGTCTCAGGCTCATCATCAGAATCAATTACGATGGTATCGTCATTTTCGGGTGGCGTGGTGTCCATGGGCTCTGGTAACTTACTCTCCGCCTCCACAAAAGTATCCAGAAAGCAACTGAGAAATTCAAGTTTTAAGGCACACTCAGGAATTTTTTAAGCTTTTGAAGTACTCACTTGATTAGTTCCTGGGCAGTCGGCTTTGCCATTGGCACTTCCGAGAGCAGGTTGTCCAGGAGCAGTTTGCACGAGTTGGAGGCGTGGTCCTGCTCCCGAATGGCGACCACGGCTGCCGTCACAAGTGGCATGCAGATGGACTGAATGGCGATGTTGCCTTTGGCCAGCGAAGCCAGAGCCGGGATGAGCCACTTCTGGCCCACGAGATTCAGGACGGTCTCTGGCTTAAAGTGTGGCACAGCAGCCTTCTGTTTGCCATAGATGCACACGAGCAGGAGCAGGGACTCGTTGTGCAGCCTCTCGAAAGGGCAGTTGGCTACGCGATCCAACAAGGCATTGCAGACCTTGCTTTTCAGCTTGGTGCGCGAAACCAGCTGGGCGACGATCACATAGGCGGCAGCCATGAAATCGATGTTATCAGACACCAGACCGCGGAGCAAGGACTCCAGAATAGTGGTGATGTGCCAATCCTCCAGGGGTTTAGCTGTTTGTAGGGCACCCACAACGACGGTGGCATAGAAGTTGATCTGGGCCTGCAGTTGGTGGGCTCTCGGACCCAGTTCCTTGACCGCCTTCTGGGTGCTCTGGCAGATGAAGCTCAGGAAGGCGGGATTGTTGGAGGCCCTGTTGATGATGGTCGTCTTGGCCAGCGAGACGCCAGGACGCTGAAGCGGACGCAGCCAGTACCAGTCGGCATCCGATGACCGGAGTCGCATGGTCTGTAGGATCATGACGAAGATCTTGGTCTCGTGGTAGGGCAGGATCAAGGCCATCACATCGCGGCGGTTGTACTCGTGCACCTGAAACCGTCGGAGCAGCCACTCGAAGGCCAAATGGGCGGGGCGCAGCAGGAGGTAGGGCGATAGCAGGCGCAGGAACTTGCCAATGGCCGCGTCCAGCATCTTGTTGACCTCCGGCAGCTCGACGGATCGCTCCAGCGTCAATGTGGCCTCATCGAAGAGCGTCAGCTGGAACTCCTTAAAGTCTGGATTGAACTCTGTAAGCTCTTGCAGTCCTGTTATGCCGATATTGTAGATGGAGCGCCTGTCCTTCTTGGCCGCCTCCTTGGGATCGAAGAGCACGGAGGCGCGACTCCGGGCGTCCGCCAAAGTAATCGACGACTGGGGCGCCGTCAGTTTCTGCAGCTGCTGGGCCAACGCGGTACTCATCTTGGGTTGTCTTTCTGTTCTTTTCTTTAAACAATATCCAAAGTAAATCCGAAAATAATAAAACGTGCGGCGACCGCACTCCACACGTGTTTACGTTATAGCTATCGACTTATCGAGTATTTTGATATTGAGAGTTATCGAGGCTATCGTTTCAGTAGCAAGTGACCAAACCTTTCAGAAATACACTAAAAAAGGATAATTAGCCTTTTCAGCAACCGTCCTATTGAGAAGACTCACGAAACATGGTCATTAAGGCCAGTTGGAATTTTTATTGATGTACAAATAAATTCTAACCGAATTCGGCTGATGGAAAACCTAATTTGAATTTAAGAAAGTTTTTCCTCTTTGTTTTAATTAAAAAATCTGCATGAAATCAATGAAAACAATTAGAACTGGAAAAAAAACCTATCCTAATAGTTTTGAAACTAAAATCCAAAATATATCAAAACATACTAAATGTCCTAATTCTTTAAACATGTCATTCAATTACAGTTCAAGTCAAATGTTAACAAAAAATCTAATCCTACCATTCGTATAATTTAAATCCGGTCTTCTATTGGCTACTTTAAAACAGAATTCCATTTAAGAAGCGAAAAGTTTCTCCAAATGCATTGGCAAAAAAGGTTAAATTTCAAGTGATTAAAGCTCTAATCATAAAAATGTTTATATTTCGCATATGTAAAAAATAATTAATCTCACAGAGGTACAGATTTCCGACAAACCTTACAGTGAACGATTTAAAAACGATGAGAATGTATGTGATGACAAAATGAAACTTGATGCACTGAACATAATACGGACTTAATGAGATTTGAATAAATCGAATACTAAACGTAAATAAAAGCCTATGTTATAGCTAAAAGCAGAGACGTTTCAGCGAGTTCTTCCTCCTGATCTTGGGATCGCGGTTCTGGGGACGTTGTGGCGGCGTCAGTCGCTCTCGGGGCATCATTAGTTTGGAGGGCGTGTCCAGCTCGGTGACCAGGCAGCGCTCGCCGGGATGGGACTTGGACAGGCAGTTGACGCAAAAACGAAACTGGCAAATGACGCTGGTGCACTCGGCAAAGTTATATTCTGGTGCTGGCGGTGGGGTCCTGATGTCGTCGAGATCCAGGGACAAGAAGCGCTTGAGGGGCGGTCCGCCCGAGCTGAGGAATGTACTGGTGTTGTATCCGATGGGCAGCGTCTGGGACAACGCAGTGTCGCCGCTCCTGGCCGCCTCGCTGATGAAGACCCTACTGCCCCGTCCGCAGCGCGGGCATTTGACGCGCTGCGACTGCTCGCGCAGAACCCGTCCGGCATCCACATCCATCATGTGGAAGCTCAAGTTGCCCGAGTCCATTAGCGAGGCGGCACTGTTGGCCAGGCTGCTGTGGTTCGAGGTCTGCAATGGCACTGTATGGTTTGCCTTGGGCACATGGCTGCGCCGCTTGGGCACTTGGTGATTCTCTTTGGTACGGCTTAGCTTGAGCCGGTGGTTCTGCAGGCGCTCCAAGTCCCGCTGACTGCGGTAGACGGCCTGCTTCCAGGCCGCCGACACCTGGGTCATCACGTCCAGCGTGTGGGCGCCCACATGACGCAGTATGCAATCCAGCGCAGGTTGTTTCTGGGCCAGCTTGGCCACTATGTCCAGCTTCTCCACGCCGCCGTAGAACCGATTCTTCGGCGGCGGTGGCTCCTGCTGGGGGAAGAGCAGCTTTTTGGACTTCTTAGGGCTGCTGTGCGGCGGTTGGAAGTGTTTCTTGCGCCGCTTTGGCAGACTCTGCGCCTCCTGAAGGCGAGGCGTCAACGAGAAGGGCTCCTCTACATCCACAGAGCCCTCCCTTTGGGAGCGCGACTTGGAATGGGGAAATGGCTTGCTCGGGTGGAGGTCCTGCTCCTGGCTCCCACTGGGCGTGGTCAGCCCCCGAATCATTGAGGTGTTGGACGCATTGCGACAGTTCTCGCCGTCAGCGTCCTCCAATAAAAATGGCGTCTCCGCGGTGGAATTGTGCAGCGCCCGGAAGGATGTGTAGCCGGACTCGTTCATCTCCGCCTCGAGGGAGCCCCGGCTGGGGCTCTTATTGCGCAGCGCCGCGCGCCGGTAATACGCGCTCATCTCGGGCACTTTATCAGACTTTCAAACTGTTATGCTTTTCGCATCGGTTGCTTGTTTTTGGTGACAATTCCTGGACTATCGGTGCGTCGATTGGCGTCCCATTGTCATCGATTGACTGCTGCTTGATCAAAGGGTGGCAGCACTGGCGGGTGCGAAACTTGGCTAGGTTGTTGAATTGCGCCAGCTTTGAAAATATTAATAAGTACACTAACCTAAAGATGGGCGCTTATGCCAGCGCCGCAGCACCTAGCGGACGGTAGCGGTACTACTGACCGCGCCAAGGCCTGCTTACTTTATCACTGTGGACGGCAGTCCGCGTAGTGGCGAAGCGCACCAGGAGGTTGTGCGTGGGCCACTCTATTTATACACGAAGAAATAAAAATCTGCAGTAATCGTCCGACGGTTAAGAGAGATACATTAATCGAAAGGTATTGCAAGAGCTAAATGTATTCAATACCAATGCTTAAAGAAAAGTGGTTTGCGAGAAAGAGTGGTAAATGTGAAAAAGTAAAAACTTGGAAAATTATATCTTTTTTTATTAAAATTTTTTTAAGTTTATTTCTGATTGCTCAAGAACTGCTCTAACAATTTCCAATACAATTTTAAGATGTATGTATAGTTCTTAAGATTGCTCACATTTTGACGTACGACAAATTGAATTAAAAAGTCTCGTTTGAAAGTTATTAATAAAAAGAAATGGCCATCCTTACCTGTTCAGGACACAGCCTGAGCATTGCATTTTTTGAGCATATCCAATTGCGTATATTTGACCTGGAAAGTTAGATAATGTTAAAGAGCTTAATATAAGAAACATTAGTTCTACCACTTTTGAAAAAATCGTTAGTTTGGCGGTTCAAACCGCTATAAATAGCTAAAATTTTGGAATTTTTTACGCTTCACTAACCTGAAATTTGTAAATACCATCGCCCAAAGATTTTGGCCCAAATTGTTTTTGTTCCGAGCTTATTTAAACTTTTTTCCTATTTCTTAATACCCATTGTCATTCCTTAACGTTTTACATGCAAATACCTATGTTTTATGGGAAAAGTGATTTTTTTTAACATTTTGATGATGGTCTAGCTGGTAGAGACGTCCGCTTAATGAACAATCGTAAAAAGATAATTAGTTCTTGTTCTCGACATGACAAGTGGACCCTTTACTTATTTATTTTTATCTTTTTTAATTTATTTAATTTTCTATTTACCTATTAAATGGTTGCTAAAAAGGTGTTGGTTGGAATAAACGCTATTGGTATTTTTAAGCTCGACCATATCACCATACCTTCATTATTCGTTGCATGGCCAAATGCACGCATGATCGAGTGAGGTAGGAATTTTTCCAAAGATTATTATTATTATTATGTTTATAAAAAGTATTTGTATAAAATAAATATTTAATAAATTAAGGTAAAAATAAAAATATATATATATAAATATATATATAGAAAAATTGGTCATTATTTCCAGAAACGTCTAACCATAAATTAAAAAAAATAATTTACTTAAAATAAAGTCTAATCGCCGTTTGATGAAAACCAGGGGCGATTTTCTTAAATTAAGAACGATTTTTTTAATGTAATCTTTTTAAAAACTTTATCCTTACACTTAAAAAATGTATTATTTTAATAAGTATTCTGATTGCGTGTTTTCGTCCGCGGGTAAATCTAAATAAAGGTTTGCAAAGCTTATAAAATGTTTGAAGTGCGAAAACTGGCAAGAAGTGAGCAGTAAAATCAAGACCCCAAACGTCCCGAAAGTTTTCAAAAGTTATTAAACAAAAAATTGCATTCGCCTATACTCTATCCCATAAGTTTTTACGAAACGGCAAAACCTTATTTTGTGATCACGTAAACGTGTTTGGGATCAAAACATTCTTTCTTGGGACCTACCTTCCTTTTTGTTCAGCCTTTAAAATTGAGGATGTTTATATATTTAAATCCTTTAAAACTCTGTTCAAATAAAATCATTTATTAAAATGTACACATTGCTTCGGCTTTCGCCCAATCACAATAATCTGGCCGTGGTCATCATCAGTGTCATCAAATTAACAGAAATCCTTCAATAATTTATCATTCGTTGCCCCCGACTCGTCCTCAGCCCTGACTTGTCTCTCTTCCTTCATATTCCTGTGTCCTTCCTGCCACAGACAAATTTGCCGGCTCAAGGTTTTTGTGCAAATCATGACGGGGCATAGATTTGGGAATCATGTGGAAGTCTTCCCCCAGCGAGCGGTGGATAGTTTCGTCAGCTGTCCATATTGCCCTCCTACAGGAGCCCCATGACCCACCACCACTTGCCACCCCATCGCACCCACTCCCAGTGCCATTTCGACGACTTCATCCACTTGCCAGAGGGGGGAAATGAGAGGTCGAGAGTCTGTTGTGGTTGCCGGAGGAAAATCAATGAATGATATTTCCTTTATGAGGCTCAATTATTTGCTGCGGGGATTTGCTATTCTTCCCCGGATTCTGTCATCTGGTTCGTGCCTCATTGTCCTTCTAAATGCTTTGGCAAAATATTTTGGGTATTTGCCCTGTCTTTTGTCAGCCAGCAGCTCCTGCGTTAATAATTTATGAATATTTGCTCATTTATTGTTTTGAATTATTTATGGTTTTATTATTTGTCTATTTGGTCGGCCGAAGGGGAGGTACTCGGGGGCGTGGCGGCGGGCAAAGATTTTGTTTTGATTTTAATTAAATCGACAGACGCACAGCGGCTTAATTTAAAGTCATTTGACTGTCCTAATCTCTTTTTCACCCGGTCTCCCTCTCCGGCTCTATATCTTTTGGGCGTGGGTTTGGCGTATTTGGCATATTAATTGTCGCTGTGGCTTTGGGATTAATTTGCAGCTCATTGGTTCAGCCCCTGAAGTCGTGGTTTCCCTGCTTTCCCTAAGATGGGAGGGATGTTGACTAATGACCTTGTCATTGTCAGGCGTAGAAATCAAAATAGGGGATTTGTGTTTCGTTTTTGGTTTTCAAGATGTGTAGAAAATCATTTGATCGATCCTAGATAATAAAATAGTATACAATATACATGTAATTTTAATAGTAAACGATGTTTATACCCTTGCAGAGTGTATAATGACTTCAGTCAGAAGCTTGCAACGCAGTGAAGGAGACTTTTCCGACCCCATAAAGTATATATATATATATATATATATATTCTTGATCAGCGTCACAAGACGAGTCGATCTAGCCATGTCCGTCTCTCCGTCTGTACGTCTGGCTGTCTGTCCGTACGTTTCTACGTAAACTAGTGTCTCAGTTTTAAAGCTATCGGTCTAAAACTTTCCAAAAAGTCTTATTTCTATTGCAGGTAGTGCATAAGTCGGAGCCGGCCGAATCGGACAACTATATCTTATAGCTCCCATAGGAGCTATCGGGGAAAAAATTAAAAAAAAATTATATCTTTGGTGTTTTTTTACTTTAACCTCCTATGGTTGGAAATAACATTTTGTAATTAGTTCTGAGTTTCGAATTAAATTTTATCAAAATCGGACGACAATATCATATAGCTGCCATAGAAACGATTGAAAATTAGTCGGAAATTATGAAAAAAATTATACCTTTGTGCTTTTTAACATATAATCTTCTAAGTTTGGAAATAACATTTTTAAATTAGTTCTTAATTTTGAATTAAATTTTATCAAAATCGGACGACTATATCATATTGCTGTCATAGGAACGATCGGAAAATTGGTAAGAAAATAATGTGAAACAAATTATAGGTTTGGGGGCTTTTTGACATATTATCCTATAACATTGGGAATTTCGAATTCAATTAATAAAAGTCTGACTACTTTTATAGATGGTCTGAAAAATAAATAATAGAATATTTTTTTTAATATCACTGAAGTCAGCAACAATCCTTGAAAACTACACTTGGTGTTACTAAAGTTGATTATTTCTTATAACTGCAAGGGTATACAAACATCGGCTTGCCGAAGCTAACCTCCTTTCTTTTTTTCATGTTGTTTATGGATATAAAATCATTTGATCAATCTTAGATAATAATATGCCGGCTTTAGACTTTTAAGATCTTATTGAAAATAACATACATATTTATGAATATTTAAAGATTTTTTTCATGTTTACGGTTCAAGGAAGTTGAACATTAAATCTGAATATAATTAATAAATAACAAAAAACCCATTTAGATAAATATTAAATATTAAGTGATACAATATTTTCAAAACTTTCAAAAACGTTATCGTGTATTCATTTACAAAAGCTTAAATATATCAGAGTGTTTTCAAAGTCAGAGAATCAAAAAATACCATTTCCCATATCTTAATTATAATATTTAAAGGTAAATATACTGGTGAAATTATTTTCTGTTTGAATCATTTAAATACAATTGAGATGTGGTGGGTTACTTCAAAGCGGGTCTAAGATCTAGCTACTGGACTCAAAAATCTTTGTATAAAACACCCCTCTCAAATTGAAATTAAACCTTGGGGTAACATGAAGGATTTAATTAAAATCCTAACCAACCTCTTCTAAGAAGCTTTTTGCTTTGGTTTACTTAAGGAATCCCAACTAACTTCCTCACCCCTTAACTTATATCAACAGGACACTATCCTTGAGGCCAATCCATGTCCAACGGATTTGACATATGTAGCCTATATGCTTACATATGTTTTATGTGGAGCTATGTTTGCACGGATATTGATATCGGGCTGATTAATTCGCGTTTACGCACCAGAACGACCCGAATGATGACGAATGGAGGAAAGGAAACGCAGCCCGAGTCAATATTTGCACTCAATCCGTACATATGCTCTAATTATTATCCCTTTAGCGGTGGGCAGTGCTGCTTGGCATTATGTCGCCGCACGCACACCCACTCCATGGCCCTTGGAGTATTTTGACCCAACCTAACGCCCCCTTGACAGCCCGATCAAACATGGGTCGGTCGCTCGAATCAACTAATTATGGTAATTTACCGCGGAATGTCAACAAATATTTTGTAACCGGTTATTTTATCGCACGGCCGCGACTCACGTAAGTCCTCGACTGAAGGAGGAATCCACCACCGCCAACCGACTCCTGATAGAGGGCCACTGGAGCTGGGTAGGATGGCATTGGAATTGGAAGAGGAGCTGGACGGGCCAGGTCCTTGGCAGTCGGAGCTTTTGACAAACGATGTTTACCGCCGTGGGAGGCCATCCTGGGTGTCCTTGCGACAACACGAAGCGGTCTGATTATTTTTAACCAACCGGCCAAGCGCACAACCTCAAATGGCTGAGCAAGCAAAGTAACCCGAACTGGAACTAGAACGGAGCCCAATTCGCTTGATTGTGTTTGATTTCGGCGGAGGGTACTTCTATATTTTCATTTTTGCTACCCATGAAAAGCTAGGGTGTACTGCACCTATGGTTCCAGAATAAATATATATTTACTTTGAAAAAAACGAAGATATTTCACTTTTCTCAAACCACGATTTTATTTTACTTTTCTGTCGCAAGAGTTTTTAAAGAGAATCTTGTGGAAACGCCTTTTACCAATACTCAAACTCTATTAGCTTAGGTAATTTAAAAAATGTTGTATAATTGAAACAATTTATGTATCCCTACCTAAAAATGATTCAGTTTAATATCATATTTATTTATTTTTGAAATCAACAGAAAGAAGTTCAAAACTATTTTATTTATTATTGTATATGTTAATAATAATCAATATTAATTTTATATATTTTATAAAGATTATATTTTTTGTATAATCATCGGTCTGAAGATTTTAATGATAGAATTAGTGGGCTTTACTTTCAGTTCTTGTGCACAGTCCAAGGTATCGTAGCGCCTAAAACTGGTGTATCACTTTGGAACTGTTGGTTCGCCTTTATTATGGCCCACTGCGTGGTAATTCATTTTTAGTCAATAAATCGCTCGGTTGCTGGTACTTTTTGTCCTTTACCTGGGTGTGGCGAAAAGAAAACATCCAGCAAACTGACTACGAAGCCAAGTTGAGAACCAGAGGAGCAGTATTAATTTGAAGGTAATAAGGAAATAATCGCACTCATTTATCATTTTAATGTTTTCGCATTGGACGACTGGGCGAGCCAGAAGTCAGAAGCAGTTAAGTCTGCTTGATAAAATGTAACCTTTTAATGCGTTCCTCAAATCAATATTTACATGCACACCATAGACAAACTACCATACAACTACGAATTTTAAAAATAAGTTCCAAAAAAAATTCATCAGTCAGCTAAAATCTATTAGGAAATTAAAAAAAATGAATTGGACCCTTGGTCTATTTGAGTAACTCGATACATTGAAATTGCAAAATTTGATGGATTCGCCAATTGCAATTTTTTGTATATTTTAAAAATCCATCCATCCCAGTCTTTTTGAGTGCGCCACGTGCTTTGCACATGACAAATGGCAGAACTCATGTGCAAATTTTAAAACGTATTTTTATTCATTTCAATTAGCGAATTACACATTGGTGCTTTATCTCTTGGTGTTTCGCATGACAACTTTGTAGAGCATTTTCAGACACATGCAAATTAATTTATTTTTCTGTTTTTAATTATCCTATCTTTGAAAGCTTTTTATTTTCAAGAACAATGTGAAAAGAGTACTAATTTTGAGACATATGTAAAGTAATTTATTTGTCTGCATTTTATAATTTCCCTCCGTTTTGTAACCTTTTTAACTTTAAGAAAAATATCCTTTTCACCCCCGAACTGCAATTTGTCAAAGAAGCAATTGGCGAGCCAAGTGTCCTAAGACGGAGAAGGGTTCAAGGGTCAGTTGTAAGGGGGTCCCAAGACCGAGAAACCCACTCCGCCAATCGTGTGAATTAATCATGGGGCGGCTATTTCAGTTCGGCGGGAAAAATGCGAAAAGTACACGGAAAAACGGCTTCAATTTGAATAATATGACGAAAGGGCCGGGCCAAAAAGGGTTGACAGCAAGGTGTTTGTGTGCGGGCTACCGCTCTTCAGGGTGTCACTGTCACCGGGCTCATTTCGCATGCACAACGTGCTCCAGGCCTCGCGGCTCGCTTGCCAATTTCATTTGGCGGCATCATTTCTGCTCGTGCCTTTGTCATTTTTCCTCAATTCCATTTCTTTCTGTTTTTCACGATTTTTCACCCCAGCTGATGGAAAACAAGATAAATGATTTCAAACTTGACTTTTCATTTCGTACATTAGCCGGAACGTGCCTCACATAGTTCATTTAACCCCTTCCCCGCCGCCACCTGGCCGAAAAACACTGGCCATCGGAGCCCGAGACCCGTGGAAAAGCGAGAGGAATCTAATTGTTTTCTATTAACGAGCCTCGATTTGTTCCACGACTTCCACACATTCGGTTGATCAAAATATCACACACTGCCTTGTTTGTTTACCCCTACTTTCCGAGTGCGACTCGAAGTCCGCCCTTCCAGGCTCTGACCCCCACCCACCTCTATTTGGACATATGTTGCTCTGCTCGGACCGATGATGTATAGCCCCTGGCCCTCGGTTGTCGCCGCTGATTATGGTGGCTACAATGCTGCGGACCATGAAGTGGTGGCTGGTGGTGCTCGGACCCCGAGCTGGAATGTGACTCCATAAACACTGTTTGCATTTAGGATGAAATTCAATATTAATTGGATGAAGGCCCAACGAGAATTGCGTGTTAAATGCTAATAAGTGCGGAAAACACTGAGGTTCCCAATCTTTTGTAAGGGAAAACTGAAACATGTTGGTATAAAATGAGGTTACACCATCATATTTTTCTAGCTTTAGTGGAAGCTACAACCTGAACTTGTTATTTTTTTTTGACTATTGTTTATTATGAAAATAATTTTTTCAAATTATTCTTTTTTACTTTTAGCATTAAAACAAAATGTATTACAATTAAACCTACGGTAATTTCGAAATGAGATAATTTTTTTATTTAAATCAAAATCAAAAGATAGTTTTCTTAAGATGCTCCCTTTTGCTACATATATGGAAATGTACCAATGGTACAATTTGAAAGCATTATTTCTTGATATATTATTTCTTAATAAAGTTACCCAGTTGATATAAACAGCTTATAAGTCAAAATATTTAAGGTCTTAGTCCTTCCAACTGGAATCCAACTTAACTAAGTAAACAAAGAGTTACGACCAGCATATCCCTGTAACCAGATATCACATTCGCTAAATCGAGGATGGTTACATCATTGTCCCAGCGATGGGTTTCCCATCGGATGATTGTGAGCCCGCCCGACTGATACGCGCCCCGAAGGGTCTCACCTTAACACCTCCTTAGGGTCACACACTCCCCTCCCAGACAGATATTCCCATGGACATAATGTCATGGTGGTGGCACTTACACTCCTAGCTTTTCTCCTCTTTTTATCCATTTAATCAATTAAGTCATCAGTTCAATATTTCTATTTGCACTGCCATTGTTTTTTTCTATTCGGTTACTTCCTGGCAGCGCTTGATGATGATTATGGTGATGGTGGTGGTTGGGCTGGGTTCGGATTGGGCTGGTGCTTGGGTGCCTCCCTTATTGACTCTCCTTTGACATCCGACCGATTGTCACACTATCTTACCAACTTTCGATTCACAGTCCCATCGTTTTTTGTCTGAGCTGATCACGTGTCTGCCTCCTCCTCTGTGCTTTGAGTCTTTGGTTACTGGAGGCGCTGCCATCCAGACACTTAATTAAGACGAAATGCCGCTGTTTTATTATTGGTATAGTAAATACTCCATAAATTTACTAATGAAAACACTTAACGACACACGTCACAAAAAAACAATGCGGGAATTCGGTTTTTATTTACCCAATATTAGGATGGGCCCTCTGACATTTAGCAGAATGGGAATTATGGTATTATAATCAACAAAGGTACTCAGTCGTTCTTAGGGTCTACGCATTTACTAGAATTATGTGTTGTTAAAGTGGGAAATTATGCGGGAGTGCTAAGTATTTGCTTTGAATTTAGCTCACATTTCTGAGAAGAAATGACAATTAGATCCACTAAGACGTTTGCCAAGTTTTTCTTGGAATGTCACGGGGGCCAATCTGAAATTGCTGGGAAAGAGCAAAAAGTTATGGGACTCTGGCCTAGACTGAAATCCTTTAACTTAATTGTGCGTCATAAATTAAAATGCCAGATCTTAAGAACGCCAGAGGCTGATTAGGGGGCCTTCTGCAGTAGGAACTCGGCGTTCCTTGGTTTTCAATTAAAAGTTTTGCAGGTAAGCGAATTTGGAGAACTCTTTTGGAGCTCCCTCTGCAGCTTTAATTTATTGCTGAAAGTTGGTTGCCCCTCTCAAAAGGGACTTCAATTTGAGAAGTCCGGAGAATCATATTTTCTTTGGTTGTCCACAACTGCAATTTATGTTTGTGCTTACGATTGAAAATCTGGGTTCTGACAACAACCTACTCGAAATTGGAACTGGTAGGCCTTGTAAGACGAGCATTGCACATGGCCCCAGATGCATTTGGCACTCTGCCTGCCCTCCAATCTGGGCATAATTCTTAATGTTTTGCTTTCAATTTACTGAGACTACTTAGGCAGCTCTCCGGGTGCCCAAACACATTTGCATATTCGTTGACAAGGCCCCAGAACTTGGGCATCGAATAAAACAAATGCAATCATTTACAAATCTCTCAGGGCTCCTAGGATGGAGCAATCTTCCATCGATTACCAACGACCGAAGACCTTAACTGGACCACAGCTGGTGTAAATTGGATTGCTAGCCGGATCTTGGGTCCGTCTTTGGCTTCTGTGTTTGTTTCTTGGGTCCAGCTTATCGGATTTCGAAGTTGACTTTATGGTTTATGTAAACAAAACTGTGGAGACATCATATGATTTAATTGTGTAATTAAATAAATGGTGAGGTGTCATTGGAAATACCAGTATCTTGAGTTGTAAATCTTGTTATTGCCTGCACTTACAACTTTTGAATTTAATAAAATTTAAAATAACTAATAAGTAACAAGGACGATTTAAATAAAGAACTAAATATTTTCCATAAAATTTAAAAAATATTATAAACATTAGGCTATAATAAGAAATTTATAAGGAACATAAATTTTAAGCTTTTCCAGGAAATTTAATAAAGAATTTAAAACATCTTATTAATAGAAAGCTATAATTATGAGTTTCTCCAGAAAGGTTAAAAAGAGACTAACAACTATGGTAATTTATAGGTTTAAATTTGTCATAATTAGGTAGGTTTATTAAAAGATTAAACAAAGTTAGCTTATTCATGCAAAAGCCACTTACTTTCTCTTATCCTAGACCGAATTCCAAACTCATTCCCTGAACTCTCCCAGTAATCCCGTTGAAATCAATGTTAAATAAATTATGTACAACTATTTAGCAATAAATTAATCTTCATAAATCACAATTGAACAACAGGGACGACAACCTGGCGACTGTCAGGTGAACAGATAGATGGCTGGCGAGCGGGAACTTGGAACGGCGTTCCATGAACTACATTAAATTAGAAACGAGGCGTCGTCAAGATTCCGTATAATGACAAAAGCAATTAATTTTGTGTGTGCCCAGGCAGCGATGCCGGGGAATTGTGCGCAAAGGTGTTGGCTGAGCATGGGGAAAGGGTTGACACCAACCCGCCCCAACCCTTTTCCACCTCAACCCCGATTACGTTCACAAATCGCTACACCAACGTGGCAGAGACACCTCCACCTTCTCCGGCTCCACCTCCATTGTATCCCCCAACACCCCTGGACACACAATCAAAATTCCACAGGCGAAGGTTGTTCGGAGCTCAGAGGAAGCCCTTCTCCACCTCCCATTCGAGTTTCGAAAGCTTTGCAATTAATTATGCGAATCTGACGAATCTTCCTAAGCGGCAACTCTTCGACTTGGCCAAAACACAGATACGCACGCACACATGAGACGGAGCCAAAATGCTGTTGCCGTCAACCGGCTGGCATCATGATTTACACGGCCTCAGTCTCGGGCAAAGTGTTTCCAGGGGGTTGGCAATCGGGCCGTACGTCTGCGCCTGTGGTAACCGAGGGGGAAAGCTAGAGTAAATGCAAATTTAAAGGCGTGAATAAGCCAACGGCAAGCTCCAGAACTCTAATTGTAGACAACCCCCGTAATTATCCGCTATGGAAAAGCCATTAATGGCATTAGAGGGATTTCGGTGAGTTCAAGGGGAAGGTGTTACGTTTTGGATATCCCTTGCCGTAAATGGAGGGCAATCGTGTTAAGACTGATTTAGCAGTTAGTAGTTAGGCAATAGTTAAATACTTACAATATGACTATGGAAAATAATACTTGTTGTGACTTTAAATGTTAGGTATGTTAGTTTTAATATTATAGTATAGTTACTTGAACACTTAGGGAACAGATAATAATTATTTTTGATATTCGTAATGTTACTAAAAATATTTCGATCTTAAAGTTTAATTTTCCGCCACACCCACATAAAATACATAAGTTGCTTATATGCTGGGATGTACATTTTTTATAATTGTATAAAATATCTCTGGTGTATTAATTTCCTGAAATACAGATAAATAATATTTAAATATATAAGATATGACTTGGAATAATTTATGTATTCCATCGTCCAATAGGTTAATAAAAATCATTGTTAGAAATTAAAAAAAGAAAGGACCGTTCCCATGGAATAATTTTAATTTAAATTAGAAACGGATTTATTCATTTAAAACCACAAACTGGTAAGTAAAACCAACCAAATTCCTTTCCTTCCGAGTAAAGAATGAATTATATTCTACTTTTAAACAAAAATTCAATAATATAATTCAAAGAAAAAACTATATAATATTTAGAAAAGGGCCTCACAGAGCTATCTTAGTTTTCAAGCTAATCCCTCTCTTTACTTTTAAAACCGGCGCCTAAATATTTTTTGACTTGTTTTAAAATCCCATGTTCACCTAGTTGCTTACTTAAACCTCGTCTGCTTTCATTAATTTTCCAGTTCCGAAGAGGGTTGTCGCCTCAATTCCTCACCCCAGTGCACTTTATGGCCGATTCTGGGGCTGGGCAACATAAACACTTGACAATATGACAGTGGAACAGAGAAGCAGGATGCGGCCAAAGGAGGATGCTAAATGGGCCACAGGCCACACCCCTTTGCTAATTTGGGGAGAAACCAAAAAGTGTTTTGGACCCACTTAATGGTTTGTTTTCGGTTGACAACTTTTCGTCTGCTGGCCGCAGCCTTTTGAGAGCACTTTCCATTTGTTTGGCTTGTGGTCGCCTGATGATGAGCAGGAAATAGGGGACTTTGGGGAGAACGGAAACTAACAACTAATTTAAAGCAATTATGTAAAAAGTTTCCACTCGAATTTAGCAGGCGCGTTCAAAGTTCTATCGCCGCAAATGTCCGTTCGTAAATTTTAGTGGGAATAGTTTTAATTAAATTTGTCAAATTATGACAGAAAATTCAATTAGTTTTTGGGCTGGCAATGTTTTCGGCCAATTTAAGTTGAAAGTTAAGTGTTCGACAAACGCGAAGGAAGGTGGTAATATGTATAAAACTCTTGATCATCCCCATCAATGAGGAATTCCCAATGCGTATGCTTCAAATCTCTTCGGTATTTAGCTTCCGAGGTCCCTTTCGTTATGCACTTGTTCAAAAATAATAACTAATCATAATAATAGTTAGGAAAAAAGATTCTCGGAAATCATTTCATGGGAATTTCCTTCGCCTGTAACTCCATTTTACGACACGTGCCTGCGCACGCACTTTGATTAGGGCCAAGTCAATCTACCCCATCTAGTCCAGCCCTCTATAAGGAAATTACCACTTGTCACTCTCAAAGGGCCACCAGCCACTGCAAACCACCACCCAGTAAGACCACGTTCCTTTTCGAAAAACCCACCAATATCGGATTTCGGATTGCATAAACTGAAAACCGGGCTTGGCTCGGGATTGTGGGAAGTCCTGCCAGTGTCAAATTTTTATGACTCTGTTTGATTTCTGGCCGGCGTAACGCCGTTAATGGAAGGCACTTGTTCGACCCGTAGAAACTAACGAGATTTCCAACATCGGGATACGGATCTACAATCCTACGACAATATTTGCCAGAGGATAACATGTGTAGAAGGGCAAGTGCAGTGTCATTCTAAAGTGTGGGAAATTATTAGAGCTGCTCCGGCTTTCGCTCAAACAGGTTTTGGATTCGTTTCTTGATGTCTTTATTGTCTATATGGATTGTTTGTAAGAGTTAAATAATGATATATTTTTAATAAATGACTATTTCTACAAGCCATTTACATAAAAAATATTTTATCGACTTAAAAAATTACCGAGGTTATACATTTAATAAGTTTTTATGACTTTTCAAACAAGTAATAACTTGTGCTGTAGTTTAGAATTAATATTATAAATCTCATATCATTTACTAAAAAATTTAAAAAAAAATGCAAGTATTTGTTAAGATTTTACAAACTGTCAGACCAAAACATTAAAACGAAAGCTTTGAAGCTTTTTTGCATTTCCTTTCCCTATCGGTTTTTTACCCCATTCTTTATTGTTTCTGTTAAAAATATTTTTCTTTGTTTTTTTGTTTTTATGTCAATGGTTTTTTGTTGCTATTAAGTTAATTGCTAATTCATACTTGTAGAGGATTTATTTTCCACTCCTAACAATCAATCAAAAGTTTCTCAAATCAGGTTTTATATAGATATATTTTTTTAGGCTTCAACTGCCAGCTTTGCGGTGTAATGTCATTTGTAATTCTACGCCTTTTCGGTCGCAGAATCTCCGGTTGTACGCCAAATTGTGGCCATTTGTGCTAAAAGAAGGAATTGGTTTCCCACAATCCGAAGTTCATCACATAATCGCATTCGCATTTGGCGCTTCAAATTTCAGAGTGTTCGCCTGCAACACTTTCGCCTCAATCGCCGGCAAATCCTGTGCCGATTCAGATTCGTATTTGGATTCAGAATCAGATTTAGATTCATCTGTCGCGGAGCTCTGGTCTGTACTCTCTGCATTGGGTAAATGTGATTTATGCTCCGCTTTATGTAAAGGCGTCAGGAGCAATTCCAGCAGCAGCGCACAAATTAACTTCGACGTGGAGTGGGCCAGAAAGTCGAGACGTGTTCCGTAATTCAATATCCACCCGCCAGGAGATGCAGTTGGGCCGGAGCCGGAGCCGGAGCCAGGGGCTCAGAGGTCACATTTGGCAGCCAAGTCGGTAAGTATTCCCAGAGGATCCGAGTAATTTCCTACCCTTGGCACTAAGTATTATTGTGCATTAGAGGACTAATAAACAGGTTCGCAGTTGTCCTCGCAGTCCTGCTCCCGCTTGCGCATTCATAGTTTGTCTGGGACTTTATACCTGCTACGTGATTTACGGCAATAACTCATCGTGCCCATCGCAGCCACGAGCTCTCCGAGGTACTCTACGGCCAGGCAAAATCATGAGACAAATAAATCAGGAATACTAAATTAATTCACTTTTCTTTCCTGGCTTTTCTTAATTAAAGCCTTGACTGTGGGCCGTGATATATACCTACCAACTTGAGGGCATTTAAAGTTATAATCGAGAAAATTTGTCTATGAGTTAAGACGTTTTCGGTGGATTTTAAGGCGAGATATTTATTTTAAGGCTAGCCCATCGAAGGGAATTGAAACTGAAAACAAAATCTCAAAAGAAATATTTAAAAGAAAAGTTTTTAGATTAAATTACAACATTAAGTTTTAAAATCATATGGTTTTATTTTTTAAAGCTAGGTGCGTCAGTCCATCCGTCAGTCCGTCCGCCTGTCCGTATGAACGCTGAGATGAGAAACTATCAGAGCTAGAGGAGTGGGACTTGGCATGCAGGTTTCTAGGCTTCCTACGCAGATCCACTTTCCTTTAGCAGTTTGCCACGCCAACTGTAGTGCCTAACGTTTTTATGTCACGCCCACTTTAACGCCCACAAACGGTTAAAACACATCTGTCTACCGCCCACATACTCTATATTCAATAGCGGGTAGGTGGCTTTATGTATCTCCAATGCTCCCTTTAGCTGAGGAACGGGTATGTGATAGTCGAGGCACTCGCCTATGGCGTTTTCCTTGTTTTCTTGATAAAAATGTTCAAACATGAAAAGTATGATATACTTTGGATTACACTTATGCGCTTTTCACGTGACTAACAATACAAAGTCCGCATTGTTGTGGGTTTTAAAACAAATTTTACAGCCTCCGCAGGAGTACCTCATGCGCTTTGTTGATGTTTGCTCTAGCGTGGCCGACCCGCCCTAATGTCGACTTATGACACCAAAAATGCTCAATTTTCAGGAGTTGCGCTTTCCTCAGTCGACTGAGGGTGCGGGAAATGCACGAGGATAAGGGATATCAACGGGGTTACAGCTGAATTAGTCCGGTGGGACTGCGCGTCGGGTCGGGGCGTTTTGTTTGCTTTTGTCAAGGCAAGACGCACTCCCTGCGCTAAATAATCACGCAGCGGGAAGGAGCGAACAGCCTCAGCCTCGCAACAATTGAGATATTCAATTGGCAACAAGCGCCGCCTGCGGAGGCAGTACACTGCGGTAAATAAATTTCCGGGTGTTTGAGATTATGTTATTATGTTATGTATGTCTTTTTTATTAAGCATCTTACTAAGTTAAATTTATATCTTTTGTCCATTTTGAAATTTGTAACTTGCTTTTTGCTTGATCATTTTTAATAACTGGTTCCCTGTTTTACCATCACCCCTCAAAATAAATAAGTAAACTAGTGTATGAATACCAAGCCTAAAAGGGCAACGAGGGTCAATGTCAAGTTAACATTTGTTCAGTTCTATATCAGAATAAATAACTTAATAGTTTTTTCTACATTTTTAAATAACAACGATTGCATATAATGACTTATAAAAATGGCTTTTTTGTGTTTATATACTATGCCTTCCTATTTCTTCCAGTGCAGCAACCACCGGGGCAATCAGCCACCACCCAATCCCGCTGAGCGAGCGATTAGTTTGGGAAGCTGTAGCTGGCCGATGTTGCGCATCCGTGAGTTACAATTGCGGTTTCCTCGCCTGGCCCTGCAGCGGCGTCGGGGGAGGATTCGGGACTGCCACCGGAAAATCACTCCAGTTGTGCGTGTTGTTGTTCTTTTGCCGGCCTGCACTTGAAATTGTCAGCAGGTGCCCGCTGCTGTGCGTTGTAACAACATTTGCAGTTATAGTGTTACACTTAGTTAACTGAGCACTGCAGTTACTGGGCTCGGGATCGGAGGCGGAATCAATTTAACTGCATTTGGCAGTCGATTGTCACGGCGATGATGCGATGGCCCTGTGTGTTTGGGCCATTAATAAACATTTGGTCGTCTGTTTGTGTAATAAAAATGCAATTCCCATTAAGTGTCCGTCTGGGGGAGGGAATTTTTCGCCACCGACCGATGACCAGCTGAGTCAGCTGGGCAGTTGGGGGGAAATGTTGGGTTTTCAGGGGCACTTCGATGGGAGGTCAGTTCAATGAGGTTGGAGCTTCAAGTGGGGCTTGAGAAGCAGACTCTGCCATTTGTTGTGCGATTTTTTAGACCCTTTCTTAAAAAAAAAACATTACCACCTTGAGCACAAGTTTTGAGTAACTTAATAGCCCTTTTCCCGAAAATAAAGGGCAATTAAGATCCATTGTCTTATCCGACGTTCAGTTCGTGTTCATCCGGAACGAAAACGGCCAGCATAATCGAGTTCGGAGATACAAGAAAGGGTGCAGAGCTGTTGAAAAGTCTTTAGTCATCGCCCCAAACGTTTTTCATGTCTCAGAGCCATAATGATGGCGGCAATAAATTCGCATTAAGATCGCCTTGGGTAAATTCACTGGCACGCAGATGGTCTTGTGGAATGACTTTAAAAGCACAGCCCCTCTTGAGAAGAGCTGATCCTGACGGGACCGATTTCCCGCCCCATTTCGGGCTTGAAGTACCTTCAGCTAATTGCGTTTAATTCGTTCAAAGAACCCGCATGGTGACTCCATGGCTTATGCTTTTTGTTTTATGCAATCGTAAAACGCTCGCTCAATCAATAATGTAAAGATCAGCTCCGTGCTATTTCGATTCCACTCGCTCAACTCGTGCCTCTGCGCGACGGAAGTTGCTGATTTTGTGACTTTTTCAGATCGTTTAAGATTGATTGATCAATGTTTTATGATCACCAACGCCTCGGTCGACGACTCGCCCATGGTCGGCTGATCTTGGGGCTTTGCTTTTGTTGCGGGCGGCACAAGCGTTTGTTGATTAAATCGCAGGATGCTATCGATCATTGCACAAATTAACATACGGCTGCGCCCTTCGTACCATTCTCCCCGTCAGTTAGCTATTAATTTTTATTCGAGAACCCATAATCGCCGTCAGCACTGCAAATGTGCTAGCATAATCGTGGGAACTTCCATGTATTTAAAAACAAATTACCTGGTTGATTCTATTTTGTATTCTCAAAGTATATTGTACTACAAACAAAATTTATCCACATGAGCAATCGTTCTTACCGTCACCTTGTAGCATTTTCTACATATTTTCCAAACCATTTCATTTTACATTTCGTAGCTATACTCACGTACCCCACCTTTTTATTTATCCTTATTGAAATTGTCAAATGCAGAAAGGGGTAAGCAAAAAGTATCTCACCGCTTCACGAAAGGTAGACAGAAATATTTTTTATTGATGAAATTGGTTTGGCTACAGCTCAACTCCATTTGCAAAGTAGACAATTTGCCGCTGTGCAAATTGCAGACTGGGGAATAGTCCGATTCCAGGAGGAGGAGGTTGTACCTTGTGCTCGCCGTATCCAGCGTTTGCAATTTATATATTTTTTATTGTCAAATTTGGTAGAGACACAAGCTCCCCGATGAAGATGGAAGATGGCATGGGAGATGGAAATGGCTGGGTGGTTTGATGGCTACCCTTGTCTCGTACGTGATATTTGATATCTTGATATCTGCGGCTGGACACGTTGGGGAATAGAAAACAAATTCGAGTGGGCTTCACCCACTCATGATTTAATCATGCGACTTTGAATATTCTTGTTTATAATTCTCGGGGATAAACGTGTGAGTTTTTAATATTTCTATGTGCGCGTTGACGCTCAGGGTTATTCGAAGGCCTTTATGAAATTCCGATCCCAGTTTGCCTTCTGAATTCAAAAAGTTCTTGTCCAACTTGCTATTGACACTGTAAGGGATGTGTGTCTTGTGGTTTTCAAATTATATTAATGAAGGTTAGACCTATCTATACACCCACTTCTACTTCTCCCAACCCCAAAAGAATTAAGTTTCACATTTGCTTAATAAATTCAATTTATTTTGAAAACATAAAAATACTTAGAATGTAGATTAATTTTCGTTTTCATAGTTGTTATGTTAATATTACATACATTATTTTGTTGAACATTAAAATGAAAATATATTCATATATATTTGTTTAGCGGTTTTTACATACATACACATAATATGTATAAATAAGTTAAAAAATTTATTAATTAGACTAAATTCATTGGAATGATATAATATCAAAATAGTTTGCATAATACAGCGATTTAGTTAAAATTTCACAACTATCTAGAAGCGAAAACTCGGAACATTTTAGTTTTGCCTTCACGCTTTCGAATGGGTTTATATATTGGATTTTATTTGTTACATTTTACAAAGTACGACACGCACAGTTCATATTGCTGGAACTTCTTAATTTGATTTTGATTTTTGGCTGGCTCTCGTGGCCACAGCAATTTAAACTGACAGAGATACATAAAGAAAAACATGGAAACTCCCATCGATCTGGAATAGCTTTGGTATGTTCGCAAGATGGCAATATGATTACATTTTAATGAGAACTCGAGACTGACTATAGTGCTGCTGTAATTGATTTAAATTTGTCTTTGCTATTTTCTTTTTTTTGGCAACATTGGAAATATTTTTGGTTTAACTGGCTGTCTTAAAACTATTTAAATTGTTTAATCTTTTCCCTTTGGAGTTTTGGTTTCAAGCAGAGGAGAACGCTTGGCGAAGCTTTTCACTTCCGTCTATTGCACAAGGGTTGCGGTTGATTTGGATTGCGGATTGGTTTTCAGGTTATGCCAGCAGCGACACCTTCTGGCAGTTCAGGCTGCCCATCGGAGGAGCTCCTCCATTCGAACCGGAGCTGACCGCACTGGCTCCCTGAGTGCCCGCAGAGACTCCGGCTGGCATCGACCCGGCCAGCTCGGCAGAGGCCGCCGCTGCCGCCGCCGCCGACATGAAGTCCACCTTGCCCAGGTGGACCCGGAGGTCCGTGTGCTGCGTCTCCTTGTGCCGCCGCAGGTCCACCTTCCGCTGGAAGGCCTTGTGGCAGAGCTTGCAGGAGAAGGGCTTGTAGCCGGTGTGCTTGCGGGAGTGCGTTATCAGGTTGGAGCTCTGGCTGAAGGCCTTGCCGCACACCTGGCACTTGTGCGGTTTCTCACCTGCAACGATGGAGGGAAAGAACGCATGTTAGTTGAGCTCGCTTAATGGAGGTGAAGCTGGGACAAATTGGGACTCATTTCAATCATTTTTGGGTGCATATCTTTAACTTCGAATTCTAAAAAGTTAATAGGTCCTGCAGTATATCTATATGTTGCTATACAGGCATGAAAGTAATTTCTTTATAATGTATTTATTTTTTACTTCATTGAATAATTATCATTACTCTTCATGGGATGTTTTCCTATTGAAAGAAACCAAATTTGCATGTGATACGAATGTTGCGCTTAATACCATCTGCTAGGCTAAGCTCCAACTAACTGCTGTCTGAATTCTCAACCAGTGTGCGCCATTTTAGCAACTTTTGTGCTTCCCTGATTCCGCCCCTTGGCGCACACACACATCGCATCTCGAGCGACAACCCCCGGAAAAAAGCGTATCGTCGCCAGACAGAAGCATTCACCAACCCACCCAGCCCACTGGACCCCAAGACTCCATGTAAGTCATCTCCGCAGACCGCAGGCAGAATCCACATCCACCGCCCCAATTCCACTCCCCATCAGAATCAGGGACGAAAGTCCTGGCGTTTTTTAAATTTAAACTTTTTGGTCCATCAGGGTGATGTTCTGTGGTTGCGCTCGCACTTAAAGTCGGAATTCTCCTTGCTCTGATACCATTTGAAAGCAATTTTGCGGGGTTCTTTTTCCTTTCTTATGCGTGTTTCGGGGCTTCCCCCATTTCTGCGCTTTATACCCCATTTATTGCTCATTTTCATGCTGTTGAATTTTTCATTAGAGATTTGAGAGGAAAGCGGCTTTCGAAATGAACGATTTTTCTGGAGCCAGAAATGTCATGAAAATATCGCTGGCCGTAATGAAATCTCAGTAATTACAGGGGGAATGAGGAGGATATAAGTGTAATTTGAAAGCTTATATCTGGTCTTTTGTTGGGGAAAGTTTAATGGTGGTCAGAAGTTGTAATAAACCTCTCGCTCTTTGTAGATATTTATATTCCACTTTCGAATTACATATCTTATACTGAACATAACTAAGCCTTGTTTTAATTAAAACAAACTTATTCGTATCTACGCTTTATACGAGTAGAAACCAAAACTTTGATTACATTTATTTGCCGTCTGCACTCTTTTCTGCTGCTCACAATGGTATATAATCACTTGTAGTTGCTTATCTGTAGCCCCGTATGCCACGGAGATAGTGGCGTAGACTTGTTGGGCTACACTCTATGTACCGCACCCACACAGCTACCCTTGCACACACTCGTAGGAGTGTATATACAGCAAGAGATTGGGGCGACGGCAACAAAATAACGACGACAACATGCTAGCTTGTGAGGACCTGACTCCGTGGCTCCCTACCGAGAGTTGGGGAAGTGTATATAGAAAACAAACAGAGATACGGGTATATAGGGGGAGTAGGGGGAGTAAGAGAGAGGGGGGTGAGCGCGAGAGAGGGCTCGGAGCCAGCGAACGAAACGGAAGACAGCTTCGTTGTATATAATGGAATTGCAGCGACGTGATTGTGAAACATTCGACCGTAGGGATGTGCTCTGATTCAACTTTCAGCTCCCGGGGCATGGGGATTTCTTTCCTTGAGCAGGAGCATTGGGGAGGGGTGGTGCGAGGGCTGGGTGGCCAAGTGGAAGGTCGAGCAACAGTAAAATTGAGCAGTCAGGCCCGGAGCCTGCTCTCAGTTGGCCTCACCGAGCATGCCTGGATGCAGAATCTGGCTGCGGAGGACTCCGGCTCTGGGGTCCACCGCTCGGGGCACGTTCGTGCACTATCGGCACAAATAACGTCACGTAGTCGCAGAGATTATAGAGCAGCTTTTATTATTTATCACGGCCAAAACGGCCCACGAGCACTAACGAGACCAAAGAAAGGGGGAAAAAGTAAGGAAATAGAAAAATCCCGTCGGCCGTCGGTGATTTCGAAAGGAAAGTGGGGTAGGTGGCCCTGGTCTCGAGGCTGTAGCCCCGCAAACGAAACTTATGTACCTATCCGGGGCCAACTTTTTTGCTTTTTTTTCAAGGCATTTTATGGCAGCACATTGTGGAAATACTTTTAAATCTTGGCTGCCTTCTGAATGGCTTTCCTTTTAGTCTTCTAATGTTTTAAGCTTTAGAGGTGCTACTCTGAACTTTCCTCCTAATTCAACACGTTCGCAACGTATTTGGTGGCCTGGCAATTTTCGCTAAGCGGTGGGAATCAAATCACGCATACGCCCTGTGGAGCGACGGCGAAACAGAGGGGCAAATTGCTTTGGTTTGATTTGGGAAATGATTTGAAACTAACAGCGGGTCAAAAGGGTTTGTATTTACTTTTCCCATACCAAAAAATGGAGGGGAAAATATTGTATAGCACTGTGGGATAGATATAACCTCTGATATATGCTCTGAAGTTTTTTTAAATTGATCATAAAATGCAGTTCAATATATTGGCCTTTGGTGGGTTCTAGTTAAATTTCTTGAGTCTGCCCATCTAAAGCGCTTAAGCTGAAAAGAAAAAAACGACTTTACACCACTTTAAAGGCATTTCTCTGGTTAAATTATCGATTTTGCTTCACCCAAAACACCTTTTGCACCTCAGACACACTAAGATTGAACTTTGGAATGCAAAACAAAAGTCATGAATAAATAAAACAATTCTAAAATGTTTTCCCTCTCGTCTTTTTATAGCGCATAAATTGACGAAAACGAAAATCTGAGGCAAGGAAATAAAAGCGAAACACAAAAAACAGAGGGAAATGCGGGAAAGGCACGGACTAAGCATATAAAACATTTTGCCAAAAAGTAAATACGAAAATGCGCAGGAAACCGAGGAAATTGTTCCGAAAAAATCACATCAGATGAAAGGAGGAAAAATCTGCTGTCTGGGATGGAAACACGTCTCGACACAAGAAGGAAAATTAAGGATAAGTCGTAAGGAAAGCAAGGCGAACCGAGCAGAACCCAAGAAAAAGCAAGGCACTTGGATGGGAAATCTTGAAATGTTGGGGCCAACATGGCCACATGTGCGTTTGGTGGGTATGGTGTTTTGGGCCCCTCGAGGAGAAAAGGGGGAGGCACACGTCCTAAATCGAAGACGGCAAACGATAAAAATGTCTGGAATATTTCTCTTTCTCTCTCTGCATGTCTGTGCGGGTTTTGTAGGGGTGCTGATTTCTCTTTCACTGATTTCGCCAGACGCATCAGCGAGGAAAGTCTGCTTATTAGAGGTTATTATCCTTGCCATTTGTAAACTGATTTCCAGCCGAACAGGAATTTCGCTTTTTATGCTTAATGATCCAGTGTGCGTGTATACCAATGAAATCTGAAGCAGCATTAATGCAATGATTATAGCGAATGAATTTAATGGAATGGACGGTCGAAATATTGATCGAGGTTGCACAGAGTTGTGAGCTTTATTAGATGTATGAAGAAGTATTTTAAAGTTTACCGATTTATATCATATATCGGAAAACATACGATTAATTATTTAAGTAGACCTAAATAACAAATATAATTGATTCTTTGAGAACCCATTTAAGATATTTTGAATTTAAAATGATTTTAATGGATCAGCTTTTGTTTTTACATAAATTTTAATATATGTTCCAGAAATAGTTGTTAATATTTTTGAATTTAATGCCAAATGGCCAAATAGTAAAACCAGTATACAATTATTTTTTGTTTTTAATAAAAAGGAAAAATAGTTTTAACTAAAATAGAAACTGTAGGGGTATCTTGATTAGAATTGGAAAACTCCCAAACTGCTTTTACCATACCGCGTCATAAACTTCGGTACAGTGTGAAGGGGGACTTTAAACTAGAACAAATCGCTTTTGAGATTCGACATTTTCACGTAGCCATCAGGAACTTGAAATCGATGCTAATGCGGATGTGTCGGCCCCACCCAACGACCTTCTCCCCTGCGGCAGTTCCTTTTTGCCCGTTTCGCAATGGCGTTTCAGTTCCGTTTCGTTTTCGGCTTGCCGGGGGTGTGTGTGAACCTGCACCTACACCACTGCACGGCGGCGATGTGTGCGCCTCGTATTTGTTATTCGTGTGAGTGCGCGCGTATAAAACAGGAAATCAAAATCTCTTGACTAAATTTTTCATTGGTCGGCTGTGATTTCTCAGCCCGCCTTTCTCTCTCTATCTGTCGCTCTCACTCTCTCTCTCTCCGTGTCGGTGTCGGTATGTGTGAGTGTTGTCTGGGGTATCTGTGTGCAGGCCTTCCAGTATATAGATGGATTCTTTCGGCTTCAGATTCTTATCACAGCTCTCTCTCGCTCTCTCACCCTGAACACCTCCCCTGCGATTTCCGGAGAGCGAACTGGGTGCTCTTTCAGCTGTCGTCTGCTCCATTTTTTCGAACCCCCTCCCCCACCGACGCCCCCCGAGATTTCGCTATATCTGGTTCTGCCGATGGCAACTGTAATTGCAACTGGCGACTGCGGCTTTCGGGGTGGTTCGCTCAGCGCTTTAATGGCGACGCTTACAAACCCCCTGAAAGCCCCCCCTAGCCACCCATGAAACCATTCCCTGCGTTTGTGTATGGCGAAATTCTTTAAAGTTACTCTGGTTTTGGGTTAGAATTGTGCATAACTACCCCGGGACCTGTGATTCGTGATACTCTTTAATCCCAGCATGTGATATACTAGGCATTCCACGTATATTCCTATCACGACTAACTATATTCTGTAGTAATTTATTAAAAATAGTACCCAAATAATAAATATTTTAATTGAATAAGCTAATTCCCTTAAATATTTAATTAAAGAAAGTTCCTAGCTTTAAAAGATTTTTATTAAAAGAAACAGTTCTTAAAACAAAAAACTGTTATAACTATAACTGCTATTATTTTATATTCAGTTAAGATTTAAAAACACTTTTTAATCATTCTCCTCTGTGTCTCTGTGTCTTATAATGGAGTACCTCTTCATGTGCCCCACTGAACTGCTTACCTGTGTGGATGTAGGTGTGCTTCTTCATGTCGCTCTTCTGGTGGAACCGCTTGCCGCAGTAGTTGCAGGGATAAGGCCGCGTGTCGCTGTGGATGAGCAGGTGGGTGGACAGGGTGCTGGAGCGCTTGAAGCGCTTGCCGCACTGCTTGCACTCGAACACCTTCTCCACGTTGTGCACCGCCCTGCAACGGGAGGGGTAGAGGGGAGTGGGGGATTAGTGGGGTGCCAGTAACGAGCGACGGCGTAATTAAGGTCCGGTAAGTCCCCAAAGGCGGAAGTGGACGTGTTTTAACTACAGCCACAAAGGCAAACATTTGGTCAGGCTGAAATCCAGCCATTTTGGCTAAATTAAGTAATGCAGAGTGTCGGCCACTGTCCCAGGCAGGAAGACCACTCTTTACACTCGAAAAATAATATGGTTTTTCTAAGAATTTCATCATATGTTTGCGTAAATTGAGTTCAGAACATTCTAGGTTGTATATAATAAAGCATAAAATTAAATAAAAGCTATATACTTATTTTTAAAATTTTTGAAAAGTTTTTCTTGATTATACAAAGAGATGTAGAAAATAAACATTCCTACGCAATCTAACTGACATAACTCGAACTTTTGACTTCGTTAATAAAATTATTTTACAAATTTTAAGAACTTATTTTCCTTTGTTATTTGTAATTATTTAATTAGATTTATTTAAAAATATAGTATCTTGTCTTTTATTCTTCTTCCTTTACTAATTTTCTTGAGTGTTGGCATGCAGTGGCCGGCCATGTACCCCCTTTCCCCCCCGCGGTGGGTGGCATTCTACACATACCTGTGCTGGCTGAGGCTGACCTCGTGGCCGAAGGTCTTGTTGCAGAGCTCGCAGGCGTAGGGCTTCTTGCCGTGGTGCGTCCGGCGGGAGTGGACCTCGAGGCCGTGGGGCGTGGAGAACATCTTCTCGCACTTCATGCACGAGTACAGGTCGCTGAATTGGTGCAGGCCCGGCCACTTGGCGGCCATGTGGTGGAAGTGGTGCAGGTGGGGCGAGTGGGGCAGGCCGAGATGCCCGCCGCTGGGTGGCACGCCCATCCCCCCGGCCACACCCACTCCAACGGCCGCCGCCGCAGCTGCTGCCGCCGCCGCTGCCGCCGAGGAGTTGTTCTGTCCGGCGGATTGGAGCGGCACCATTAGACTCCGCAGACGGAAGAGATTTTCCTGCGAATCCGGATGGTAGCTGTGGAAACACATTTAATTGAGGCGAGTTAATTAAAATGGGTCCCGAGCTGCAAAGTATCTAGATGTGCATGGAAAGGGGAGCTAATCTGGTAATGAAATTGTGCTTTCTAGCCCTTTAGCTAGAACTATATTCAGAAGGGAATTGAATTTGTATAATATTTAAAGTGCTTAGTCCAGTATAAATCAAAAGGTATGCTATATAAATAAACATTTGTATGTCTTTAACAACAAAAGATATAATAGTTATTAAATGAGACTTTCAATAGCATGTATAAAAAACAATCATAAAATATGATATTTTTTAAAATAAAACTAATGAGCATTGATAGATAGAATTCCAGAAATTAAAGCTGCTCTTCTAGAAGAAGACGGAAATAGTTTCCTCAAAGAAAATACCATTTTTAATTTGGTATTTTTCTGGCTCTCTTTGGACTACCAGGGATCCTTAAGGATGCATCACTTACCCTGCACCCAGACCGGATTGCTGTTGCTGCTGTTGCTGCTGCTGCTGCCCTTGATGGAAGGCGACGGCGGCGAAGAAGGGCAGGGCGGGCGAGAAGAGCGGTCGCTGGAACATGGCCGCATCGTAGTTGGGCGGATATCCCTGGCGCATCGCCTCCAGCGGATTGAAGGGCATGGCCAGGCCGCTGGTGGTCAGATGTCCCAGGGGCGGACTCCTGGGCGTCCTTCTCGCCGGCGGCTCATCCCGTCGAAGCAGAGCGGATACGGAGAAGAGGTCCGACTTTTTGGATCCTATGCTACGACCACCACCATTGGCGGTGATCAGTAGTTCGGAGGCGGAGGCAGAGGTGCCGCTGGGCGAGCTGATCCTCGGACTGCCGGGAGGCGAGTCCACCTCCAGCTCTACCGACGAACTGCTGGAGTGCGAGCGGGAGCGGGAATGGGAGCGAGAGCGGGAACGGGATCGGGAGCGGGAGTGCAGGGAGTGGTGCGATTCCGCATCCTCCATGTCGATCTGCGAGGAGCAGGGACTGCGGGATCTCGACCTGGAGCGGGAGCGCGACTGGCGGCGCAGCTTCTCGCTGGCGCTGATGAAGGCCGGCTTGGAACACTGGGAGAGATGGGGCTGCTGTTGTTGCTGTTGCTGCTGCTGCATCTGCTGGTTTTTGCTCAGCATCGAGATTGAGTTGTTGTTGTCCTCCAGAGAAGTCGGCGGCTTCAGGCCAACGGCCGCCGCCGCCATCGCCGTCAGTTGTTCAGTCTTGACCAGTCTGCTTATGCTAAATGCCAGCGAGGTGTCTGAAAATACAAGGAGAGGTTTTAGTTGGGAATTCATTGGTATCATAATTTATGTGACAGCCTGTTGAGGTGTTATAAAAATAAATATAATGAATAATGATAGTTGTTTTGCAAACTTATTAGACAACTATATCATCCTAATGCAAGGAAAATAATTATATGAGTAATTTCTATTGAGTTGTCATGTGCTTGCATTTTACTGAAGCATTGGGGCGATCTCCCTTGGTAGGTCGTTTAGTAAAATCAGAGCAAAGCCTAGGCCCTATCATCAATCACTCACTGAGAGAAAAAGGGCAGGGGAATCCACCTGTGCAGCCTCACACACGACGATCGCCCTCGTATGTGCGCCAGTTGGCGGCGTATCGAATTTCAAATGTAATTATTTTCGTATTCAATCGCCTAATCCACCTTACATGACCATTAATTCACCCTAATCAACGAATCCTTCCCCTCCCGCGAACCGCTTTCCGCATTTGACATCAACGCGTCATCATTCGGCGTCGTCACCCCGAAATCTTTGGCCAGCGATGATGGCCCCGGACACAGATACAAATCCGTGTGCGGATACGGCGCCGGCGCTCAGGGTTGAAGTCGGCACGCCCCTGGACAGGCCCAGCCACCCGACAAGAATGTCGGTTTTAGGAACAACCTACAAAGTTATAGTGATATGTATTATAATAAAAAAAAGAACTTGTTTTCTGCCCAACAACACTTTTCCAATCATATGTGTCTACTTCTTAGGTATTTATATGTGCATTGCCTAAAAATATCTAAATATTTTAAAAATGATAAAAATGTGTATTAAAAAAGTACTATTTCCCTAAAAATCCGCTCTCTAAAAAATCCCTATATGGCATCCCAGGAGTTCCCATTCACAACTCTTGCCTGGTGCACCCCACAAAACACACATCCTCGGAGTCTATCGCCTGTCGAAATGAAATAATAATAATGTGCGTTTAAATAGAACATCTGTTCGGTCCGCACTCGGCTAAATGGAGCATGACAAAACAGAAAACACACAGCGTTCCGGGGAAATCGGGGTCTTCGGGCGGAGGATGGGTGGGCTTGGGCTCGGGCTCGGGCTAGGAACTGCGACTTCGACTCCGGCGACATTCCGCGTGTGCAAATTGACGCAGGCGCACAGGACAGGGGTGGTGGGAAAGGGGTATGCCGTGTTCTGCTTGCCAGCCAAGTGAAAACCGCGACGCGGGCTGAGGCCTGAGGCGAATCGAATGAATGAATGAATCCGCATCGCAACAAAAGAATAACAATTTGACAACATTCTAATTCGCCACGCAGATAAAAGTAACTGCCGAGGCGGCAGGGGGATGTAGGCGGAAAACACGAAAATACGGGGGCGGACTCTGATTCCCGGCCATAGTCAAACTCATAGTC
This sequence comes from Drosophila biarmipes, assembly GCF_025231255.1. Classification (NCBI taxonomy): domain Eukaryota; kingdom Metazoa; phylum Arthropoda; class Insecta; order Diptera; family Drosophilidae; genus Drosophila; species Drosophila biarmipes. The sequence continues at coordinate 19,429,947 of NC_066612.1, forward strand.
CGTAGTCAGTGAGGCGGCAAAACGCAAAGCCAAGCAAATATAAACAAAGCCCACGCACTAAACGCAGGCAGGGCAAAACGTATCCATCAGATACTGAGATGCGAGTGGGGGTGGCTGCTCGCCCGCTTCTCCTGCCTTTCCTGCCAGAGTGTCAAGTGTTTTTATTGCCCTTCTGCTGTTGTTGCAATCCTCACTGCTGTTATTTTTGCTCGAACTTTGTTCTTGGGACTCCGGTTTCTGCTTCTAAGTGCTTTTAAATATGGAAATTGCCCATAATCCGGACCGATTTGGGTTCCTTTGATCATCACTACAATAGGTTGCCTTACAAATTAATCGGTTTTTTTATAAAAGTAATTTTTAACTCAGTCGGAATTGAAACTAAGTACGGAAGACATAAACCTTCTGCCGAAAATAGTTTTTAAAAGAATTATAATGCTTTTTTAAATGTACAAAAATGTTTATAAGAAAATGCAAGTTTTTAAATCATGATATACAGGTAAGATTGCATTTCTAATTCAACTTTTTTTCTTTTTTGTTAAAAATTTAATTTTATTATTGTTTCAAACAACGTAGAAATGTGAGCCTTATTAAGCCACCCTATGGCAGGAAAACTACGCCCTACCCTTCCCCTAAAAATCTAAATTTTAATCATTGACATTATGGCAAATGTGTCCCGGTGCAACCCAACCCTTTCCTCCTAATTATGTACGCAATCGTCCCGAGAGCATTTCCACCAGCCAAAAACAAATTCGAATCGAATGGAGGACGAGACAATCGCACAACCACCAGAAGGCAGAGCTGGGCAGGGGAGCTCAGGCCCACGCGTACTATAGGAACATAAAATTGGAAACGTTTAACGGTCGGCGGAAGCTTGTGGGCCGCAAGCAACCCCAAGGAGCAGGGCAGGACCATCAGGAGGAACGGGAGTTAGGACCAGGCCAGGGCAAGTGGATCTTGGTGGCCCACGTAGAGTGACTTGTTTAAACAATAATAATGAGCTTAAGCATGTGCCCGATGTCGCTCCAGGGTGGCGAGTCCTCCGGCTGCTGGAGGCTGGCAAAGTGGCATCAACGACCCCTCGACGGTCGGCAGCAAAGTCATAAATTTGTGAACATTAGACATAGGCATGGCCCGCGTCCACCCCAAACACCCATCAGATAGTCCTTCCCCTCCGGGTTCGACGTTCATCTGTTTTTATCCGCCCGGGAGCAATATTCACGCACTCCACGCACTTGTTCACATAAAAAGGAAGAAGGTAAAATAATTATTCGACACTGCATGGTAATTGAAATCATTGTTATCCTGCGCCCTGTTTTGTGTCCTCCCGCCCACTTCCCGGCTTCCGCCAGGATTATTATTGTTTGGGGGCGATTTGCAGCCATTACAATTTGGTTTGGGTTAACGCTTTCCTACAGGAGGTGTTGATATCTGGAATTTCATTTATAATTACTTGGCTGCCTGTTCAATTTGCCGGGGTGTTATTACTTAAATTGTTTTGCAAATATTTGGAAATATTTCGAATTGTTTTTGGTAATTCAATTTGGTGACCAGTTATTGAGATGCTGATTATAATTAAATAGATTATGTTTATTAATACCTGTTATGGGATTATTTTTAGGAAATAACTTCTAAAAAAAAAATCATTCATCATTTACTATTGTAAGACTTAAATGATTTACGATTTGCAAAAATAAATGTCCTCCTTCAGTAAAGATGTATGCCAAGCGTATGATTACTTAGACTCATGAGCTCATTTAGCTTCTTAACATATTCACAGCTCCCCGTAATTTATGGCACCTCTTGTAGGTGCAAAATCAGTAAACCGAGAGGCGCCGGAGTGGGTGCAAAGTATTTCGAAGGTATCGACTCGATTAAACCGACGGTCGAGTACTGGGCAACAGTAGTCGGGGGCCGACCGGTCGTAATATTATAAAAACAAATTCCGCTTTCGGCAAATATGAAAGTGGAAATGGCAAAGAATAAAAACAGCACAGTATAAATAATAAAGAGCCGAGGCGATATGGCCAGAAGAGGGCCATAAACTGTGAACGGTTGGATAGATTAGGCCATGATTTGGTCTGTTGGCATGCCTGCGAATGTGTGTGCTTGATTTACGGATTCGTTGAGATTTCGATTTCAGCTTGGGTCTGGATTTCGATTGGGATTGGATTTCGATTTGGATTTCGATTGGGATTTGGATTCGGATTGCCTACCCCACCGATAGCATATCAGTTTGGAGAGAGAGCAGAGCTCTTTAGCCCGCATAAGCTGCACTCGTTGAGTGGTATTATATGGGGATTGCGTATCCAAACACTCGACGCATAGCTAGGCATATATCGCCTATCAGCTGCTGGCTCCCAGCCGTCGGCTGCCTTTCTTTGAAGCGTCTTGCAAATGTCACCGATTGCAATTACATTATTTATTTTTACACTGCAAATCAATCAGGTTCTCGGCCCCGCAGAATTCCGATGACTCTGCCCCACCGGTCGCAAGCCCCTTCTCCGTGTATTGCACCCTTTTCCCAGCTGCTTATCGCTGGGCAATAAATCAGAAGGCTATCTAAACTTTAGACTACAATTTTGTACCTTTTTCCTTTCGCTGATAAATTTCATTTAATTGGTGGCCCCAGGCAGCCGACGGTTTTCACTAAAACCATTAATAGATGAAGGTATAGTGTGGCATAGTGTTTTATTGGAGCACTAAGAAACCATTGGGAAATTCTAATTAAGTATGATAATAATCCGATATAGAAGTTTCCATTTATAGGCGCCTATTTATATATAAAATCATATTTGGTTGACTCGACTCGGTGTGATTTTTGGGTTCAAAGGTGCACATGACTCCCATTGTTCGCAGCCAAATTCAGGTGATATCATATGTGCAGACTGCTAGCCGGTTTATTGTTGTTATAAGCGATATCTACCCTGGTAGCTTTTATGGCAGTACAAATTCGATATCGAAAATCGCAGTTCTTCATAGTATCAGCAGCGGCAATCGATCGGGGCATTTCTAATTTCAATATTCAAACAACGGACGTGACAAATGGCAATCGGGGCAGGGCGGGACCCTACTCCTTTGCGCTGGAAATTGATTTTTCTTTGTCAAACATTCAAGCGATGATGATAAACCCGGACTTCACTGCAATCGAAGGCATAAATAACAACAAAAACGGGAACACATTGAGGAAGGGAACCCATCGGAACACAACCGAGCTAAACTGAGCTGCCCTGTAGTACTTTCTTAATGTTGCACGAACTATGTCTGCGGTGCGCGGATGATTGGCCTTTGTTTACTTATCGGTCGCTCGCTTATTTTATGATACTTTTACTCTTTCGATTTTACAACTGGCCACAGAGGATATTGACATGTTTAGATGTCGTTATGTATTTACCTCGGATCGTAAATCATAACGCGTGTGCGGTGTGTGCGTAGTTAACTATCTCTTACCCTCAGGCCGTCTGTTTTGTATCTTGCAGATACACGGGGTGTGGATTTGGCTTTGGCTGTCCTTTTATTTGGCTGACTGACTGGCTCGGCTGGTTCTGGATATCTTTATGGATTTACAGTGCCCAATTTTCGTCTACTTGTGAGAAGTTGAAAAATATATGACTGGCGATGAGTTGACAACGATTACGACGTGTGTCGTAAATATTTCATAAATATTGCTCTGATTTTCGTTGCGACAATTTGTTATTGATCAATAATGCGATCGTACTCGTGAGGGGGATATGGCGTGTCGAACTAAGAATGCACTGGAAATTACTAAAATTAAAATTTATGTGCCTAGAAATAAGATTATCTAGAGATCAGAAGCGATTAAATTGCTTACCAAAGCCCAATTTATCATTTTCCTGATTTTGTTTTAATAGAAACGATGACCTCATTCTAGTCTAGATTACTTAATTGCAAAATGCTCAACAAGTTTAATAGATAACAATTTAGGCCAATCATTTTTCGGCTGACAAATACGAGTTTTTCCATAATTCTTATAGATAAGCTTGTCTAGCTCCTTCGGCTCAACAGATTATTTATTAGATGAGATATGCCGATTGCCCTTTTAATTGTTCAATTGTTTGGTGTGATTGAAAACGGCTTAACACAATGTGTTATTAAATTTATATCGGTGTGTTCGTGAAACCATATATATGCCAGAAAAGCCTCTACAACCCGATAGACGTTGCACATAAATCAGAAACTTTAATTTATATGTCAATTGCTGCCACCCGTTCTGATTTTTGGGCTGATATCACCGGAAAAATATGTCTCTGCGGGGGCGAACGCGTTTTTTGTAGCTGGGAATGAATCAATGCTCTTCTGAGGTCTGCGTTCAAGTAATTTGAGTACAGGCTGCCATTTAACCCATGAACCCTTCCAGACTATTAGTCAGCTTTTAGTCTGGGTCCGAGCAATTTTCACAATTTAACTTAATTCGTGACTCACAAATGCCGGTGTCAAAGTTCCCTTTTTCAGTCTACGCATTAGATCGAATGAAGGCAGTGGTCATTATTAATTGAGTCATACGGCGCGGTGGCGTATGACAAAAAATTAAGATCATCCACTTATGGGTGGGTGGGCTAATGGAATATCGAGACGACATTTCTGAGTGACCTCTCGGGGCAAGGTTTGTGATCAAGAGGGTTCGGCCCAAACAGAGGCCCATGAAGCAAATTATGAAGCCTACTTTTAGGGAACAAGTATCCCCACAATTTGATCCACTAAATTTAAGAGCTTAAACTGTTATGCCCAAACGATTTCCACAAAGTTCCCCGTCCCGTTAACAGGAGGGGCCAATCAGTCACCAAAAAGCCCTGCGAACTTCGGCCACATCAACCAATATATTGTCCCACCAAAAACCGAGAAAATATTCCAACAAACAAAGCGAAATTCATTTTCTCTAGAGAAAGGAAAAGGCAGGGGCAGAGGGCGACGTGGGGAAAGCGGGGTGCTTGTCGCGGCAAACGGAATTGAAAATTCAGTGTGCGAGTGGGTCTGTGTGAGTGTGCGCTTTTTCCGCATATCCATGTCTGTGCTGGAAGCGGTCGAGAGCTAAAAACATATCCGTTGGATACATGTAATGCCGGTAAATGAAATCCGCTTGTCGCTGCCCCGTGTGTGTGTATGAGTGGAAAAATATGGGATGGCAGAGAGACCGAGTGAGCGAGGCACTCGCCCGCTGGGGCTGTGTTGCCGATATAGCTTTTATTTCTGGAAAATCTTAGGGATAGAGTTTACTCTTGGATATTGGTTTTTACAAAAATGAGTTTTCAAAAAACAAAAAGCTAAAAAATAGTTAAAATAAAGTCGAAGGGCTTGTTGTTCTGATCTTTGAGAAACTTTAACTTTCCTCTCAATTTACATTTTTGATTAAACATTTTTAAAAAACTAGCTTGCTTTGACTTTGGCTTAAAAAAAAGTACACCACGGAAATACTACCTTAAATATAAAGAGCTATTTAAACTTTTTAAGCAAACTAAACCAATTTAAGATGTATACCTTGTATGTCCATTTTTGGAACATTTTTTATATTATTTTAAGATTACCATAAATGTTTTAACAATTTATTTTTTAGCCCTATTAAAACACACAAATTGCTTGAAAATTATAGCCCTTCTAATCTAATCATCCTTCATTTAAATCCTTGTAAAACTTAGTTGGGAGGTCCATATTCCGCAGCACTGAGGCCTGAGGCTCCCGTGCAAACACTCATTCATTCATCCACTGGTCATACTTGAAATTCAACAGCGATGGCGATGACAACGGCGCCAAACAGATACGAGATACACAGACCATTCACACATATGTATCTGTATCTGGACTGGACTCAACTGCGTACCTACGAGTTTGTCCGATTGTTTGCCGTTCGCAGTGGTATCCGCATCTGTGTATCTGTGGTCCAGCTATGGATTTTTCAATCCCCGATATCCATTTTTCCGCCCCATGTCCGCACAGAAGATTTGCCCATTAAGCGCCGCGCACACACACTTAAACACAAACGGAATAATGAGTATTTGCTCCTGCTGCCCCTGAACAATTTTTGTTTTCCACGCTTCCATCGAACCGGCAACTTTGGGCTTTTTCCAATTAAGCTGACACCGAGCAGCCTTTTGGCCCCCGCCCGGAACATGGCCAGTGCGATACTTAAAATCACACATTATTCAAATAATTTTTTTAAAAATTCCTACATTGCCCCTGGATTTGCCTGTGGGGGATTTGGCGCTGTTCGCTACGGATTTGAGTTTCATTCTCTTTTTGTTAATTTTTTTTAATTAACTTGGGGAATATAAAATGCGGTGGGCTGAGTGGGTTTATGCCAATCTGTTCGGCGGCTGCACAAAAATTTAATTTGGCAAACGCTGATATTGAGGGAGGTTTGGAAATATCATTGATTGAAACGAAACTGGCGACAATTGGTTAAAACAAATTAAAACGAATCATAAAAAGATTGTATGGCTCTTTTGGAAACTCATCTCGCCTTAATAATGGGAAGTTCCATAATTAAAGCAAGGCCACAACAGACAAGGGTGATTTTACATTATATTTTGATTACTAAAAATTAAAATGTTTATTAAACAATGATTTATAAACAATGATCATGTCATATTTGCTTGGGACTTTAGTGTTTTTTTTAAATATTTTTTTATTAAAAATTCAAAGCCTTATCTTGTTAAAATTAAACAGCTTAGTTCATACTCTTTGTAGTAGTGAAAAGGGAGTTCGTGATTAACTATTTTTTCTAATGAAATATAGGAATTTAAATCCAAATAATTTATATTTTATTTTAATCAATTAAAATAAAAACTAAATTGAAACAGTCTGTTCATTTCGATACTTTTAAAAAAACGGTCTTATTTTCAATGTAAAAACATGAACGACAAAGAGGTAAGTGTATTTAACAGTTTACATTACATAGATATATAGATATTTCCAAAAAAATGCAAGAATACACAGCCACATACACGTTTTAAAGTGACGAAAATCCCCTAATCTTCACTAATTTCATGGAAATAACATTTACAACCGCTAACTGACATAAAAATATAGTTCGTTTTTCCGTAAGCTTACCGTCGGAGTTTCGCTTCTTGGGCAGCACCGCTTTGAAGGCGGACATGGGTGCATACTCGTGCGGCGAGGTGGATGCCGGCGGCATCTGTGGCTGCGGAGGATTGGAGTTGTGGGCCGGCTGCTGCTGGTGGTGGCCCAAGGCGGCGTCCGCCGACATCTGGATGCGCTGGTGGAGCAGCTGCGTGGGCGAGGGTATCGTGGCCATGGCCGTCAGGGCGCTCAGGTCCCGCACCTGCAGCGAGGCGGAGGAAGAGGAGGCGGAATTCGAGGCCGACGACGACTGCTGGCTGGTGAGGAAGGAGCCGGGAAAGTCCGCCGCAATGGCTGGCTTGAAGTTGCCCAGGCTGTAGTCGAGGGGCAGGTGGTGCTGGTGGGCGGGCGGTGCGGCCGGATGCAGCAGATGCTGACCGGAAGTGGCTTGCATTTTGGCCACGTCCATTTCGGATTTTTCACTGATTTAGTTTTTCTTTTCTTTCTTTTTTTCTTGTATTTTGATTAACTTAAGCTGTGGCTGGCTGGCTTTTGTTCTTTGGCTTTGGCACTGAAACTGTTTCGGTTTTGCGCGACGGCATGGGGTTACGGTGGCGTATACGCAACGTGGCTACCGGAAGGAAGTGTCACAGATTTAGGGCTTTAGTGCTGATGCTGCTTTGGCTGCTGCTTCTTGGGCTGCTGAGAGCATAACTGCTGGCTTCGGCGTCATCGAGCGGACTGAAAGACCGTAAAACCTAATCACGGATCCCGTGGAACGCTGACGCCGGCGCCCGGCCGAGAGTGAATCTCTGCCGCCGAGCTTGGAAAACTCTGCTGCCGCAGCTGCTGCGCTGCTGCTCTGCCGCTCTGCCGCTCCTCTGCCTGCACTTGACTTTTAGCCGGATACGGAGTACCACTACGCCAAGTGTTGCGATTTTGCCTAGATTTTCGCAGCGACGTCGACGTCCGCAGCCCCAGCGAGAGAACGGCACTCGCTGCTTTATCTGTATCTATGAAGTACGTTTGTATGTATATTCCACCCGGTCGGATTGCTTTTGCTCCGATTTTACCGCTGTCAGCGAGCGTCCACAGGCGACTGACGAGCGGAGCGGCGGCACTCGGCGTTTCCACTCAGCGGAAGTGCTCTCCTCTCACCACCACCACCGTTACGCCATGCCCAGGCCGTGCCCGCGAGTGCGAGCGGGACAACGGGAGGTTGTGATTCCAATTGGAACGGCGGAACAGCGGCGACTCCAAGTGGAATCGGAACAGCCACCACCGTTCGCCTCGCAGGCCGTCTCGTTCGCTGGCCACGCCCCTTTCCAGCTGGCCATGGTTAATCTGGATTTTTGGTAGCTTGTTGTTGGTATTTTTAGTGCGCGTACCGCTTTGATTCGTTCAAATCAATGCGACCGCCGCACGACGGTGGGTGGGGGTGAGTGGGTGGCGGTGTGGTGGTTCCTGGCTGGCAGGGGGTGGTGCGTGTGCGTTTGCTGGCCTTTGGTTTACCTCTGCTCTGCTTTTGGGGGCGGGCTCTTTGGTTTTCCTTCGCTTTTTTGGTTTTTTCAGGTCTTTTTGTTGATCCGCCATCGATTTGGTAATCGCTGTTGTCTTTGGCGTTTGAAGTGCCCCGCGCCATTTAATTTCAAGTGGTTCCTGGCACCACCGCAGCCACCAATGCCGCATTGTTCACACTTGACTATCCCCCAATTGCCTTTCCTATCCCTTGTCCCTTTGGCGGCTTTGACTTGGCATTCGCGATTGGTTTTTGCGCCATTAACTTCAAATGGTTTCCGCCTCGGCGAACGGTGGCTAAGTGATTTCCTGGGGGCAAGAGTGGGCGAAAGTAGGTACTTCTGTATGATTTTGGCCGAAGGATTTTCACCTTTGCGTTGTTTGCAATTCAATTACATTTGTAGTATCAAGTGCTTAATTCCACCGCCTATTTCGGTGAATACTGACCAGGTGTGTAAGTGCAGATCGTGCGAATGTATTCCTGAATTTATTTTCCTATCGTAATCAGATCAGAAGGCCAAAAATTGGCCTAATACTACTTTTACAGACAATTTTTTCAATTACATCTTTTTTAAAAATAATAGCTGAACTGCACTTTAAATATTAAAATTGGGACAGTCTCCATTTCTGATTTAAGTTAAATGGATTCCGAACGCAATTTTTAGTCAATCTATCTTTGCAGTGTAATAGCATTTCCGTTTTAGAAGTGATATTTGTTTTCTAAGCACGTTTAAGTATGTTTCAAATATTTTAAATTTATGTTTCCTCTCAGTCCCAAAAATTTATTAACTAAACTTAAATATTTTAATAGGCCAAAAGTATGTAACAGGAGGAAGACACCAAAAAATATAATTTTCATATAATAAATAAGATATTCTTGTCAAAGGAGTTGTAAGTCTTAGTTTAAGGAGGCTTTGGATCTCGATATAAGTTGAATATTTTATAAACACTACAGTTGATCGACAGAAAGCTCAAGGTTTTTATTTAAAGCGAATCGAATTGAATTATTTAAAAAGTATATCATAATATCGTATATGTACTTCTCCACTTCTTATTTAATTTCTGGAGGTGTTAAGCAACATAGCACTGTGAAAGTTTGCTGAAATCTTAAATAAGCAAAGGAACTCAGCTAGTTGTAGAATTTCTTCTTGTCTGAGATTTCAACGGGAACGTCTGAGCCAAAACAGACATAGTCTAGCCAATGTATCTTAATTTGGGAAGCATCTTTGGAGCTAAGCTTTTTGGCAGCCATAAATTAGACAATTTTGACGGGCGTCTAATTTTTTAAAACTCATGCATTTAATTGCGACATTAAAAGCACAACTCGGAGAACAAATACCCAGTGGTAGTGGGACATCTTTAAATGCCCTGAAAATAAAGTATCGTCTGGTTTCTGGTGGAGCGCACATGTCGTTGAACACCCCTCGAAATTATGACAAATATTTACAAAACACAAAGAGCTAATGTTCCCATTTCATCGGCCGCATAAATAAGTGTTATGAGCTCCCGTTTTCCCTCCAGTCTTCGCCACAGATTTGAATAATTCCGGCCGTCCCAGATCCCAGCTCCGAATTATTTGTGTCACTTGTTTTTGGCGTCGCTCCTCCAACACATGGCAACGATTTAAAGAATTACACACCAAATTTAGTGCGTCGAGGATGGAGTGTGAACAAGTGGAGTTTTCTGTGCTCCGATTCCCATCGACTTGGTACCGTCCTCACTCCCTCTCTGCTCTACATCCAATTAGAGAGCCATGTACAAATCTGACGGATTTCCACAAAAGATTGACGTGCATCCATTAAAATCCGACGGAATGTGATAGTTGAAGGGAATTAAGGGATGCCGATCATTCCATTACATACATTTTTTTAAGGAAGGAAGTAACCGCTACTAGCAATTTAGTTACAACTTCAAAAATCCCAAAAGAAAAATTCCTAGGTTTATCCAAAGTTCCAGCTAAATGGTTCGGGCTATCCAAATATTAAGTGCATTTTTAGTGTAATAATATGTTGATAAGCAAGACTCAAAAACTTATTTTAATAAAAAATGTGTTGAATAACCCCAATATTATAATTATTTTAATATTTGGGTATTTATTTGAATATTCTCTTTTAGCTGTCTTCTGAATCCACCAAAAGCCAAAACATAAATGTTTGTCTATACAATTTCTTTACGTTGTTGCCTCAAACTAAAGAAAGAGCTACCGTAATTAATTAAAACGTGAACATTTTATGTTTAAAATTTATTGTCCCATCTGATCCAGTAATATGAATTTGACAATCAATAGAACTAATCGTATATCTAAATAGAAAGCTACATTGTTGTTATTGATAAAAATAGTTACTAAAACAGCAGTTATTAAAATGCTTGTCATTCGGAAAACCCTTAAGCCGTAAGAAAGTTACATAGAGCAGTCATTAAAACCATACATCATATAAAGTAGTCTGATAACTCTACTGCCTTTTCTATGAAAACGCTATCTATGTAAGCAATCGTTACTAAACAATTCGAATCGCTACGACTCGATTGGATTCTACATTACCCGCTTGTAATCAAGAACCAAAATGAAGTTTTACAATGGATAGTAAAATATATTTTTGACATGAATTTTCAATCAGAATTTTAATAGCCCTTAATAATAACATGGCTCTCAGTTATCAACGCACACAATCGGTTATCAAAGTAATTTTCGTTTGTTCGCTCTATTCCCGTACACAGAGGAAAATGTCACAGTCCTTAATAGATATTTAGCAAATTTTAATATAAAAAGAACATGTTAAACAGCCCATAAGAAACAGTAACAATAACTGGTCAAAACATAAAATATAACATGAGAAAAATCATAATCATGTCTTTAAAAAACCTACATTGTGTAATAAATAATTATAGCTAGAACAGGTTGGGAATTATAGCGTTGCAGGAGTAAGAATCTTTGACAAACTAAGCAATCTTCAATAAAGTGCTTTGAAATTATTTAAAAATGTTCAAAGTCGGGTCTGTAAATGATGTAAAAATGTCGCTGAGCACGAGCGAAGCGGAATAGAACTTAAGAGCAGTGCATTTTCGTATAGCCCCTCGTTCTCCACCTCTAAGCGCTTTATGCAGCCATGTAGAAAAAGGTTTTCCGTGGCGTACCCAATCCAAGCCGATACCGCCAACCGATCCATCTATCACCTCTGTGTGGTGGCAATATTCCACCACCGAAGCTATAAATAATTTATTTATAGTTCTTACTCCACTCAGTGTTGCGGCGGTGTTATTGTTGATTTAGTGCCTCTTTATAGATCGATAGTTGTGGCTGCTCATGTGGGCTCTACTCGGGTCGGATAGGAGTGTGTTTGTGCTCGTGCCCCTGGAACGGGGATGCACAAACAGGACCCGCCGTCCAAATGAGTTGGTGGTTACTGGGGCTGGGTTACGGCCCATTGCCGTTGCCCCCGGATCCACCGGCTCTGGCTTTGAACCGTGGCAGGCGGCTTGGAGCCACTGGCCCTTCGGGGGCAGGGAAGGGGCTGGGATTTGGTGGTAGTGGCCTTATCTAATCGGGGGAGCCGAGTCCACCCGATGGCGGGTCACAGATCGATTGCGCTTTTCCATCGATAGGCCCATATATTTAACCTGGAGGCGGCAGATTGAAATAAAACTCCGGTTTTATAGCACCCCCGACCATCCGAACCATTGCAGCATATCGGTTAAGTAGTTCTACCACGCACAGATCGGTGAAAGAGGATGGAATTGTTTACAGATATTTATGGTATTACGATTAACACAAACAGCAATTTTTATTGTAATTATTGACAGCTTATGGGTACAGTGATGTCCTTATATTGTGAGTGGCTGTCAAGTAGCGGAAGTGTTTAGGATAAATTTAAATGAACTGAGAGTTTTTCGGATTATATGTCTGACACCATTTATAAAACCAAGACAGATTGTTTTCGGCATTTTATCGAAAGCGATTTCACTTCCATTTCCCACTTGGCTGATGTTTCTGTTTGCACCTTTGTTGATCGATATTTGTATAATTTACAGCTTGTAAACGCGGCTCATTCGACGCAGAGCCAAGTCAGCAGAAAGCAAATAGTTCGGTCTGATAAAGAGAAAGGTGGAGTGAATTTTGTGGCGACACGGAGTCTACCGGGCTAGTGCTCGCTTTTATTGATAAGTTGTAATTATGTTTATGGCTTAGGTCTGTTTGCCGGGACTACCTTTGGCTATGGTTACAGATAAACCTTTCGGTACACCCCAAGCTTTCAACAATTGCTACGGTCATTATTCCCTGCGGAAGAATCATTCTGGCAGAGATCCGTGACCACTCGGCAAGTGATCATTTCTTAGCTTAGGTTCACAACGAAAAAGGTACATAGTAACCCCTAGCAACAAAGTAAGCCATCCCGTTTAGTGTAATAAGTAAGCTTTGACAACTTAAGGTTCTTAAATTTACATTAACTTTATACGTGATCAATAATTGGAGCATGTTAGACTTAATTTTGAAGGTTTTATTATAAGAGATCTGCGATCACTGCTTCCTAAAACTGACTGTTTTTCAGATCAATGTGGATCAATACCTATTTATACATACCTTGTAAAATGGATTGTTTTAAAAAAGGCACCATTTGGTACGAACCAAATATATACATATGTAGGAGAAAATTGTAATATTTTACATTAATGTTTCACATAAATTAAAAGATTTCGTTTTTTATATTTTAAGAAACCACAATACGCCTATATTCATATCAAACAAGAAAGGAAGTTAACTTCGGCTTGCCGATATAATATACCCTTGCAGTTATAAGAAATAATTAATGTTAGTAACACCATGTCAGTGATTTAAAAATCAATTTTTTTAAATAATTATTTGTTTATTTTCTGGCCTTTTCCTTGACCTTTTCCTTGACAGCTAAATATTATTTTAATTCAATTCGAAATTCTTAAAAATACAAACATGATATTCCCTTAAGTACAAGATCATGTGTCAAAAAGCATTGTTTCATAACATTTTCTCACAATGAAATAGTCGTCCGATTTTGATAAAATGAAATTTGAAATTCAGTACTAAATAAAAAATTGTACTTCCAAGCCTATTTATACGTTAAGAGACCCTTAATTAAAAAACAAGACAGAAACATAACTTCGGCGAGCCGAAGTTGACACCATGTTAAATTTCTAAGGATTGTTGCAAGCCTTAGTGATGTTAAAATAAAATTATTTTATTATTTCTCTGGCCAATTATTTGACAGCTTTATAAATTCTTAAAAATTCAAAATTCTTAAAAATATAAAAAATGATATAATTTGTCATTCATATGATTTTCCCACCAATTTTTCGATCGTTCCTATAACATCTATATGATAAAATCGTCTGATCTTGATAAAATTTTATTCGAAATTCAGAACTATATGTTTAAAAACACCAAAGAAAAAATTTTCCATTTTTTTGTCCAATATTCCCAAGGGAGTTATAAGATATAGTTTTCCGATCCGGCTTAATAGACAGGACAAAGGAAAGGAAAGGACAGACGGACATGGCTAGATCGACTCGTCTAGTGATGCTGATCAAGAATATGTATACTTGAGGTCGGAAACGTGTCCTTCACTGCGTTGCAAACTTCCTCTGCAGGGGTATAAATATTCCTTACTACTTGCAAGCCGCTAAAATATAAGTAAGGAATAAAATGTTATCAAAGTACGTGGTGTTCCCTTTGGTCATACAAATATCGCGAACATATTGGTAAAAGCTGCTGTCCTAGTTTCCGAATATTTTTCCAAAAGCCCGTATTTTTTCTAACCCCACAAGAGCAACAAAGGCCGAGATATTTAATGCAAATACGCGATGAAAAAATACAACGAGAGAGCAGAGTAGGCGGAGAAGCAACAACATTGTCCAAAAGCTAATTACCAAACAAACGAAACTCGATTGAATCGATTGATTTTCCATTCGTGTCCAGATAAGCAACCATTGCCCCGATAAAGATTTGTTATCACTGAAAACAGAGGCGCAATCGCAGTCACCCATTGCCCCTCCCCTTTTCCACCATGCGCAGTGGCGAGTCGACGGTGATTGGATTGTCGGAGCTCCGTTGGCGAGTGGGAGGAGCTGCCCCTTCCGTGAACCCCCAATTGGTGGCCCCAACGAGGGCCCCTCTCCGGAGGGGGTGGTGGGCTGGTTGGGCGCCCATTCGTGTGTGCTGAAGGAGCGCAGCCATATGCCAAAAAACACATAAAAAGCGGAGAAAACACAGGAGAGCTCCGACCGATAACACGCATTCCAGAGCCATGTTCTGGGCGGAGCCAACGGATTGGGACCGCGCCGTGCAAATCAAGGTAAAACAAATACAAATCGAACGAAAATATTTGCGCTTATACAGCTTTATTTGTTTAGGCGGGCCAAAAAAATACATAGCAGTATGGTGTATGTAGCACGCTATCCTTGTCACTCCTTTTTAGGCTCCCTGTCCATCCGCTGAGCTTTTAAATAATTAAATAGTGATTTTAATGTAAACATTTTAGGTGTCAATGGCGACTGTCATACCATACATTTTTGGTAAGGAAAAACAAAACTATTTAAACAAGGGAACTGTTTTCATTAATTAGTTCAGTTTTAATTCTAATTTTTTATTTGCTAATCTATACTGTCAAAGGTTATCATCAGTTCTAGCAACCCCAACTATTCAAGTTATTTGCACTCAAATTAAGAATTTTTGTACTCAAAAATTTGGCATTAACAATGATGTTTACTCACTATACTTACTTTCCGTTATAGAAAAGAGCTTCATTTTTCTCTAACTGAGAAATGCCAAGTAGTCAAATTGAGAAAAAAGTTCTTAGTAATGAACTTCTAAATTCTCAAATGAAGAGCACTTGTGCCGGTTTGCCTCGGCTTTAAAAATAAGTAGTCGAAGGAAATGAATAACTTCCTTCTCCTCTACATGTTGACAAATCGAGTTTTCGAAAATCTCTTTAGATATATGATAATGAACCCTTTTATTGTTTCTTAAGCTTCTTTTCAAAAATTGGTCTTTCGACAAAAGTGTAAAATTAGTATGTACCATAGACAAAAAATTAAAATGCCTTGTAGTTAGCTACATCAGGTATGGTTTGTTATCCTACAGAAAATTCTGGAGTTCCGTGAGAACTTGTGGTTTTACAATACCTAAATAATTTATAATATACCCCTTCAAATCTTTTCAGCAGAGGAATTGTTATAAATAGTTGTTATGTATTATTTTTTTGTTTGTTTTATTTTGTTTTTTATTCGTGAGGACCAGAATACCCCAATCATACAAAATGGGAACAAACTCCCATTAGATTATTAGGATCTATATTTAGACTCCAGAAGTTGATTGCATGCATTAATTGGCCCAAGCAGCACCCACAAACTAGATAATTAACAAGTTCCATTGTCAAAAGTGTCATCGCGGTTACTTGAAAAGCCAACCAGCTCCAACTCCGACTCGGTCTCCATTTCCTCGGATCTCACGCCTCCGCAGGGAGCTCAACGAGTAACTGTATCTGCCGGGTAGTAAAGTATCTGAACCTCAGACTGTGAGCTCGTTGTGTAATTAAGCCAGCCACAACAACAAATACGAGGACGGACGGGCAGAGGCACCCGCACAAAAGCCAAGCTGCCGATGATGATGTCATATGTGCATAGGCCACATCTCGGTGTGCTGGAGTGTGTGCGTACTATTTGCAACCACTGTTGGATGATCAACTGCTGATGTTATTGTAGCACCCAAAGTGGGAATCCGAATCCATGTGCTCATTAATTTATCCAGCCAACCAACACAGCGAGCTGGAAGCCAATACCGATGCCTCCATCGCTCCGGGTGTAATGTACGTCCATATGTACAGTACGAGCATTCGTATCTCATGGATAATTGTCTGGGCCGAGTATCTGTTGCGGTGCTGCCCCCGGAATCTAGACAGTGTGGCCAATTTAGTCTGCTTTGGCAAATCAATTAAATTCAATTAATCCCCCAACACTCTTAATGGAACGTAATGAAAAGGGTGACATGACTGCGATGCGACTACAGATCCCGATACCGATACACATATAGATACAGCCATGGGCAACGGATACAGATACATGGCGTTCCGGACACCAATGCCAGGCCGGACCGGATCGGACTGGAGATAGAGATGCTGATGGAGCCGGGCTGGGTTTGATTGAGGGAAAGAGTCGCATGACTGAAACGATTTGAGCTTGACAGAGTTCACTAGGAGAAATATTACAGAGGCTTACAAAAGGTTTCAAATTAATAATTGTTTTTTTTTTTCAAGAAATCCCACATTTACTTAAAAATCTGAAAATATTAATATTACTTATTAGCATCTTTATTCGGATGCATGTTAGATATTTTTCGGAGAGTTTCTTGCAGTGCATTGCAGTTTTTTTGTCTCCCACAATTCCCCAAGCTGGGTCCCATTCGTTAATTGTAAAAAATATCGCCATCCTTCTCGTGGGTTTTGATTCAACATCACTGCAAAAATGTTTCTCACGCTTCGGAGTTTGACATTTTCGAACTTTTGCATGATTTCAAAAACTTAATTGTTCTTAACTGTTTTATTTGCCTTTTAGATGGGACTGAAAAGGAGACAGACGCACAATTGGGAGCAGAAGTCGTAACAGCTATTGCGATTTCAGTTCATGGAAATGGATTCAGACAGCAAGATAGGAAAAGAACATTAGATGGGAGAGTCTGAAATTATAAGGGGGATGAGTGGCGCTCTCTATAACTATGATGGGAATTGGTGATAATAATAGCTTAAGTTTCAATTTAAAGGTAATAGCAATGCTTCTTTAATTTTCATAATGTGATGTGTGGTTGAATTTTTGTCCCAATCCTTTTTGGAAATCCTATACTTAGAATGAAATCAGCTTTTCCCTTGAAGCTTCAAATTACTTCCCAATTGTTCCCAAAGAATCATTGAAACCGTTTAAGGCAAAACAACAATCTGATAATCTGAAAATTGGCCACATCATGGACCGGAAAAAGGGTTCGGCGGCTTACGTAGCTTTAAAACAATTTGGCAGGAGCATTAATAGGTTTTGTGGTTAAATTGTTGCATAAATATTGGCTCAAGTGAACAGAACAGAAGGCGCACGTGTCCCAGTTCAGCATACGGTGGCCCTATAATTATGGGATAATGTCGCTTTGCCAATGGGGGGTTTGGGATCAAAGGGTAAGTCTCGATTCCGATTCGAAATCGGCAACCTACGACCATCGTAGAGGCAACAAAAGGAACAATCAGCGCCGCAAGGCGTGATATCCTTATGCGGTTGCCTCTGTTTCCTCAGTTCCGGTCAGGGTTACGGTTACGGTGGCGGTAACCCCTTCCGGAGCCCGGAACTCCACCCCTTCCGTAATCGCTTCGCTCATGCCTCAGTACACATGTGACAACATAATAGCAACAGCTCGGGGCTGCCACAATGCCCGGCTAATGGAAATGGAAATGGAAGTGGCAGTGGCACAGACTGACAGACACGGACCACCAAAATGCAGAAAATTGAGCAGCGAGCCTCGAAACTGGGTTAATCGGAAGGGGTAATTATTTTAATTACAGCCAAAACGCTTGGCTTCTGCAAAACTGTCACCTAATAACACCGCCAGTCGCCAGTTCGTTTATTCCGCGGTGCGATTAGCCCGCACCCTCCTTGTGATTGTACCTTTAGCAGCAGTCGTTATCCTCACGGCTCTATTTACAAGTTAAAGTAATTAAGCAAATTACTAGGGCCACGGGAACGTGAAAGCGAAATGGAGACAAACGAACTGCATGACCCTTTGCTATAGTAAGTATGGATGGAAAAGTTAGGGATGGTAGCGCGAACCTCAAACTTTAGACTTGAGGAAACAGGATATTTCGCCTATAAGGCGAAATGTATAGATCTATGAACATATACTCTTTGCTTCTACACCATCGAGGTTTTATCTGATACTAAATGTCGTATATTGACGCATTTTAAAAGCTACCTTAAAGTGTCCAAAATGCTATTAAAGATATCTTCAGTTTTTACATACTTATGGCTTTCCCTTTTTCCTCATCCATTTTAGGGAGTTTTAAGGAACCTGTAAATATGGATACTCTTCTTGGTTTTCCCATCTCTATCACAGTCGTGAGCACAGCAACTCCTTCATTTTGTCAGCTTGGGCAACGCTCTGGATACGGAATTCCCTGAAGAAATCAAGCTAAAAACTATTCACAGGTCGGACTAAGAAGGTGTACCACCCCCGATTTGCAGGGGCGTGCGAGGATGTGTTTTATGTGCCGTGTTGTTGGTAGTTGGTTGTGGTTTGTGGCAATCTATTTGCATATTATGTCATCAGCAGTCCATCAGTTGTGTTGTCTTTGGGGACCGTCAGCTGGTCAGCTATTTTATAGGGCAGAGCTGGGCGGGATGGTGATGGCACCTAGCCCACTGCCGAGTGTAAAGTTCAGAGATTATCGTGTGCACTTCCCCAATTGGACCACAGAGCGCATAACTAGTCATTAGAGTCACCTTTCTTGGCTTAATTAAAACCCACACACAGTCCAAAGCGGTGGCCACCTATTCATTTTTATGTGGGTTTGGAAGTTGTAAAATTAATAACACGTTGCAAAGGCACTCATCAACGTAACAAGGTTAGTAATGCTTACTAGGAGGGGCACTTTACTTCTCCGTATATGATAAAATACTCTGCCCCTCAATGCGAAAGATCAAACCAGAAAAAGAATTCTTCCAGGGTGGCGCCCTTTGAGTTCGCGCAGTTTCGATTTGTTTCAATTGAACTGAAATCGGCGAAGAAATCTCCATTCGCAACACGCAACAGCAGCTGTAACTTCAAAGCGGAAAAGCCCCGATTCTGATCGCTTTATGAAGGTTGCGTGACTTCTGGCCATCTGGCCGCAGATCCTCCATCCATTCCGTCCCTGCAGATATCTTGCCCTTCAAAATCCATCCGTACGTCGATGCGAGGGCGACGATTTCGACGGCGATGACTGGTCTGATGTTGACCAATTAATTGTCATTAAGCGTATTTGAAGATTTTTAATTAAAACAAAATCTTCGGCTTAATTTAAATTGATCGCGCTGGATCGCTGCTGAAAATGTTTTTTCAATGACATTGCGGCCGTCGTTTTAGACCCAATTTTCGATCCATTGAGTCTCCATCTCCGAATTGCCCCTGTTAAAGTGGTCAGTAAGCCAGAGAGTTGGGCTTTTGTTTACTTTAGTTTTTATATTGTTATTGGAAAAATACTGAAATTAAAACCTATATTTATTTGATTTATTAAAAGAGTATATTATATTTTTTAGATATCCAAAAATATAGAAAATCCATTATTTATACAGTTTGTGTTATGTTCAGCAATCAAGAAACATTTAAAACATTGAATATAACAAGAAATTATTTTTAATGCAAATGAAAAATTCTTTAAGATTGCATCGAATACTTTTTAGCTTCATTCTAGAATTCTCAAAGTCAATATATTAATTTGTAAATTTAATACAAATGTTAAGAACAACATTTTCGATTCAACATTCACGTATTTATTTTACTATTCCATGTAAAAAGTCTTTTGAAGTCCCTTATTTGGGTTATATTTTTTTCAAATATCTTTAACATTACCAAAAACAAATTATTGCATATATTTAAGAATGTTTTATTAAATTCCAATTCCAATTCGAAGAATATTATCCCAAAAATATGCAATATTTTATCTTCGCAACGCCGCATTTGTACTACTTACCATACTCCCCCAACTATTTAGCCATAATTCCCACTGAGACGAATTGAATTGTTTCGCCTCTCGTTTCGGAACCCGCTGAAAATCAGCAGAAGCAGTTTTGACACAAGAGGCGGTGCCAGCAGATATGGCAGACACCAAAGTGGAATTTCAATTTTAAAGGGTACGTAGATTATACCCATTTATTGGGGCGAGGGTGAGTGTGTGAGCTTGGAGTTAATTTCTTTTCGGCAATTCAGTGGGTAATTTTTATGTGCGCCTTTTTGATTGGCGGTGCATTTCATGTTCAGTGTGCGCTGACGGCTTTACGATCCGATTCGAGTCCAGTTCGCCTTCCATTCATTATTATTTATTCTCCCAGTTTTTTTCGTTTTGCTGTTGATTTCAGTTAATTTAGTGCGCAATTAGGAAGCACTAAGTTCTTTTGTGTTCCATGCCGCGCTCTGAACTTTGGCCCCGGGTCCCCTTAGTCCACTTCCATTCCCTCCCCGACTTATTACTAAACTGTCCAGATATGGTGATAAAAAACGGTTGGTCAGCTTACTTACGAACTTACGAAAGGTGTTAAGCTGTTGTGATAACGCAGCGCGATTACCAATCGATGGAGACCAATATACCGGACCAGAGTCCATACGTTTACAGACCTGTATAAAAGGCAATCACAATCACCATCACTCCCAGTGCCAAAGTTCTGCGGCTTTCAGGGTTTATCGGGTCGCAAGTCTTTTATCATCGATTGGTGGCTAGCTGGTGGTTGTTGAGGTGGCATGTGCACATAAATTCATAAATAAAAATCGTTTAACAAATCGTTTTGTGGCCATCGAAAGCGCTTCTAATTGCCCAATGGATTGTTTGAAATGTACTCAAGGTTTGGTTGAACGGATACCGTGGAGGGTACGATAGACAATCTTGATTTTATACAAAGTAATTGGTAAGTGTTTAATCGGTTATGGGGAACTTCAAAAATTCAACTAAGTTATGCCCAACTCACCATTTCAGATCTTATAGTCAAAAATAATCCATAACCAATCTCGGTTCGCTTGTTATGTGTATATATTTTATGTTTTATAAAAAAGGTTTTAAGTAATTATTCTAGGCACACAACAAGACCAATAAACCACTACCAACAATTCGAAGTATCCGTATCCTGTTTGCATAAATGAAACGCTCGAGTGGCCAGCACTTACGGATGTCCGGATGCGTCCATATGCCGACGCCGCGAAGCCATTACTTAATTATCATAACCAGCAAGAGGTTTTCGGTCAACTGCGAAAGGGGTTTATCCGTGAAAACCGTGGCACTCCCAGGAACGACGGCCCACCAACACACGTCGCTAATAAAATAATAAATATCCTGGACAGGCGTTGCCCCCATCCTGCCTGCTACTCAACCAGCACGAAAATTGTCGAAAACGAAAACAATTTCATCAACGTAATATGGCAAGGAGGCATAAAGCACGAAAGAGTTGAGCACGGTGGAGGTAAATTGCCATATTTTATGCTCCACTCGCCCGTGTTTGTCAATTGAAATGCAATTTTCATGAAACACACACGTGTGGGTGTGAGTATCCGAGAGATACAGATACAAAAGTGTCCCCCTTTTCCCTCTAATCCATGGCGCAGAAGTCAGCGTCCTGCGACTGTTTCCACCGATGTTGGTTTTCCATGCCTGCGCGTTTTCCCGGAGCCACGTCCACCTCCAGCCCCCGCCCCAATCGATGGTCCTTGGTGTGGCTGTGCCATGTCGAACATAGTCGTCCCCACAGGAGCACTTGCAAATGCGACCAAAGCACGTTCGGCAAAAACTCTAATGACAGGCAAATAAATTTCGAAGAAAATATATTTCGAAAAATTGATCTGACGTGTCACGCGAGTGCCGAGAGCCCCAGCATCCCAGCCCAGTCCATAAGGTGCCAGGTCCACGTCCGCTGGAAACCTCTCAAAAGAAATGGGATTATGAAACTGGCTGAAAATACAAAACAAAACAGTATCAATTTCATTCGCTTAATTTACAATGACTTGATATTTCTCAAATAACAAGGTATTCATTAAATTTGATATAAAGCTTTTATCACAACTATCTTTTATTATAACTGCATTTTTAAAAACTAAACAAAGTACTGTTAAAAAGTCATTTATCTTTTATATGATTACATTTTCTATACTTTAAAATATTTTGGTGTTTTGTGATATGCAAAATTAAGCTAAAAATTTTGTACATCCTGGAAAATAAAGAAGTGGACAATTTGTATATAAAACCTTTTGAGGAAAGCCGAAATACCATAGAAGAGTGTTATGTAATGTTATTAATATTGTTATAAAGTAAGATATCAGCTAGAGAGACATATCCACCTATCAAACCCATAATATTCTCCTAAACGAGGAGATGTCCTGCGACCGTGGCCGCCAGAAAACCACATCATACGGCTGCCAATAAAAGCTCCATTAGAGTTTTGCAACTGCGACCTCAACGCGTTTGGCTGCGGGCAAAGGTAAACGTTGAGCAATAAGCGTTTTTATTATCCATCCAATGGAATATTTTACCACCGTCGAGTGCGACTGTCAGAGTTCTCAAAGGAAGAGGCTGGAGCAAAACGATGCAAGGATGCCGGGATACGTGTCCTTCCGGAGGCGTAGCCGCCGAGTTGCTCCCCCGGGTATTCGAGAGCGACATAATGAATTACCTTTATTGACAAGTTAATGTTTATAGGTGTACTGAGCCCCAAGCCGCGTAAGGATGTTGTCAGGTTAAGCGAAGTTAATGGCAGGTGGATAGGCTGTTGATGACGATGATCACGATGGTGTCCCCAAGCGATTCCCATCGATGGTTTCTCTCTCTTTTTGCGGAATAATTTAGTGGGCACAGAACACGAAGGAGCTGAACTCAAGACGCTCGGTACTTCGCAATCAATTGAAATCAACGGCAACGGCGGTGTCCTGATGAATTATTTAAGGACCATTGTCAGAGCCAGCAATCAATTGGCGTTGACATCGCGGTTGCCCCGCCCCCTATTCCTCCTCCCGCCCCCAAATATACTTTAAGTAGGGGCTACTCTCAAGGAGGCAGTACTGGCATTATGTTACTGGGGTCTTGATTAATTGAAAATAAGTTTATAATTAGCAGCCCAATGACTTTAATTGGCCCCATGGGGTGAGAGAATTATTTTCCTCTTTCTTTCTACGGTTGAGGGACAAAGATTCGTTTCAGACTCCATTAGGACGTTACCTAGAAAACAAAGTCAATTCCGTGGCGGAAAATTGAAAAGGTATAGCTCGGGGCCAGGACCGACAACTTCTTTTCATCAAAGTTTACATCAAAGGCGTTGAACTTCCTCGGAAAACAGAGGGTGTGGTCTTGCCGCGTCTTCGAAGGCGGAGTTTCGATGAATTGCGGATGAGATGGTGGCTCTTTCTTGAGTGGTTGCAGATACCTTGAACTTCCTTTTCCCATAAGTGTTTTCAGTATTTGGTATTTACCTTGACTTGATGGTTCTTTCATAGTCTAGTTACAAGAGCTACATTCCTGTGGCCCGCGTTAAAGCATTAAATTAATTAACCCTTTGGGTTCGCGTGTTTGGCGGTTACGCTTAGTGATTCTTACCACCTCAAACCTTTAGGATCGGAAGGGTTCTGGTCAAGCGCCTGTTTGCTCAGCTCGGACTAAACGTATTGCATACTTCTGGAGAAACGCACCGCGGGAGGTTGCGCGGGTGCACAGTGAAAGTAATTTGAAAGCCAACGTGTTTAAGGGAAAAACAAATACTTTTTTAATAATTAAAAGTGATTTAATTGAAATATTTCGGATAAAGTTATCAATACAAAATTATAACAGATTGTTTAGGGTTTTCTGGTGATCTGGAATAACCCATGTTTGTACCTTTTAAGAAATAAAATACCAAATATGTGGTAAGAGCATAGACAATTTAAATCTTTTTAGGGTTCGATTTGGAAATCTGTAAACTATTTAAGCCTTTATTAAGTATTAACAGTACTTTTTACATAACTCAAACCACCATGCCGCTAAAAGCCCGAGTTACGAGTCATTTATAAAACTCAGTATATGAGCACTCAATCTATACTTAATAATTTCGCCATCAGACAATTGGTTAACTGTCTTACACAAGTACTTATATTTAAAACTAAACCAAAAACGAAGAAGCAATAAATTAGGACAAGAGATTCAAATCATTTTCTTATCTACTTAAGTAAAAAGTGAAAGGCTACAGAATATTTATCTGAAGTACCTTTTTTTCTCGGTGTACCTGTGACACTCTGGGGGTTTGTGGGCGCGGCCCCGCCCTTTTGATGTGCTCATGTTGGGCGCGGTCGCATGTCCGGCTTCATTTCTTTCCGGCGACGGCAAATGCGCCAAATCACGTTCCGTCAACGAATATTGAGGTATTCTGCTTTAGCCATTTTTTCCGCTCGCAGAGTCCTTCGGCCACGCACAAATTAGCATGTCCGCCGATAATTGTCCTTCCGTGGAGATGACCCGCTGAGATAACTGTCCATAGTTTTAACTGATTTTCCTTCGCCGCTGGCCAGCCAACTCTTTTCGCCTAGAACTGGATTTCCCTATTAGAATTTTATTGGAAAATCGCGTGCTACTAATGGGAAATTGGTATTATTCATATGCCAATCGTTGGAGTGTTTTCCGTGAATCCTTGGCTTTTCCCATAGACATTCACAGACTTTAACCAAATTATCTCGGCAAAACAAATTAAGAGTGATATAAAATGAAATGGTTCGCTAAAATGCAAATTTAAATGAGAAAAAATGATATTTAATTATGGCTGTAGCCCTTCCATTTAGACTTTGCAGACACACAGCCAACTTTTCCATTTTCCTCCATTTTGAATAAATTTGCATTTCACTTGAGTCAGCGCAACAATAAAAAGCGCGCAGCAACAGCAAGAACAACAGTAATAAGAGGCAATTGAAAACTTTTGCATAAGTCGCGAGCGACCTAAGTGAGTTAAAACCGAGGCGGAAGTTCCTTAACGTCTTTCTAAGGACAGTGAAGCCGTCCAGAGGTGCCGTCTAAGGACTTCCAAAAATAGCTAAACAAAAATGTAACGAAATTCGAAATATAAACATTTCAACCTAAGAAGAATTGCTCACTCTATTTTATACGAGGGAGTACATACATTTTATGATAAATAAAGAAGAACATTTTGAATTGGACTTGGCTTATTATATTGTATCGCTGTTTTTAATAGCCTTTAGCTGGGGTTGGCAGATTTTCCGATAAAGGTCAACCATCTTAATTTACTCCAGTTACTTTGAAAATGTAAATAAAACTGTAATCGACAGCTTTCCATTAAGCGGACATAGGGAATAGGTCTGCCTAGTCTCTGCCGATACACAAAAAGTGTGGCAATGATATCTCTCCATTGAAAAACATTTTTTTTTATTAAGTATTAAAATATAAAATTTTTTTATTATCTCCTTATATACCTTGAAACTAGCTATATCTGGCCATAAAAAACCTTTGTTTGCAGCTCGGATTTTAGTACTCATAGAGATGCTTCTCTTCTTTCCCTGGAAAGGTCACTTGAGGATCCGAAATCAGCTAGGAGCATGCAAACCCAGCTGGTAAATAAAATAGGAGTTTAATTTGTTTTTACAAGCACAATTACGAGCTATGATCACTTCTAAAAAGTAATTTGCTTCCCTAACTGAACGAGAAAATCATTGTCGGAAAAAGTTTACCAGCTTAGATGCGATGTATTCTAGCATCTGCAGAGCACTGAATCAGAAAGATACTTAACCGTAGAGCGAGGATTAAGCGCCATTTAAACGCTAAATAATCAAACAATGGAAAACCAACTACAGGGTAGAGAGAGATTATCCAACTCCTTCCCCCGTAGCTGTATTTTGAATTACTTTGAGCACATTGCTTTTGTTGAACCCTTGCTGATAACTTGTTTGTTTATTTGTTTGCGTTTCGACAACAGCGAAACTTCTCCCCGTTTGGGAATGGGAATGTGGGATGCAGATGATGAGGCTGCGAGCACCTTGCGGCTAACAAGTGCACATCTCCCAGCCCCATTCCACTGGAATCCAAACCAGCCCAGTCCATCCCAATCAACCCGCCATCCATTGTCAACCGGCTTTTTCAGCCGCCACAATCAAGTCGCGTTTTCACTGGCATACTCTTTCAAGGGGCAACATAAGAATATTAATTTTTGTAAAATTAAAAAGGAAAAATCAATTCCTATAGAAAAGAAAAAACAACATTTTTTGTGTATTTCTTCAATTTTATTTTTTTACACAAAAAATGTTATTACATTTGAAAGAGTACGCATAGGTGGTACGTTTTAAAAGCCTTTTCAAAAACATTTTCAAAACTTTACATATTGCTTTAACAATTTCAAAATGATAGAATGAAGGGAATGACTTTCACTAAAACGTGATAATTTATATTTTATTTATAATTTATATCATTTAGCTTATACCATTTACAGCGCCAGATAGAAATGTTTCATCTGAAGTTAGGAACCTACAATATTTAAAATTCGGTGTTATCACCTTTTGCCTCCCTGCTCCTTTCCATTTCGGTTGCATTCATTTCGTTTTGTATTTTCGATTTTAAATGAAAGCGGCGGCAGAGTGTCGCTGGCGAATGCAAGTCACGGCTGACAATGGCACCACCAAACCACTCGAAAGCCCAACCACCCAACCAGCCTCCCAGGTGCGATTCCAAGGGAATGCGCAGGTGTGTGCTGAAAAACATGCTAAACCATCCGGCCAACGTTAAGCGATTTTCGAATGAATTCAAATTCGCCATTGTTGTTGGCCCGAATCGTTTACCTTTTTGTGGCAGAAGGATGTGGCGAACGCGAGTGTGTGCAAACAATTTGGCGGATTAAATGAGTCCCAAATGAGACGTTTTTATGCCCGACACACTTTATGCAACATCATAAAGTCCACTAAGGGCTTGGCGGTATTACGCTGTTCTCCAAACCCGTTGCTAAATGCTGGCAATGCCTTGGTCCTAAGCTCGCCCGCGCTGCTAAACAAAGAAATAAGGAGTCCTTTTACGCCAATCTTCAGGAGTCACCCATTCCAAGCAGATGAGTGTCAAAAATTAAGTTATATCTTTTCAATATTGAATTTATCAGGGCGACATGAGACTTCGGCATATGTACGTGCCCGGAATAGAGAGATGGAAATACAAATAGCAGAGGTCCAACCGACACCCGATGCCAGGCATTAAAAGTGTCGCTTGTATTTAAATATCCAATTGTCTCACGGACGAGGATGTGAAACATTTAAAAATGCGCCGTCCCCCGATGGATGCCCATTCTGCAGCGCAGAGGTTCAAAACCCCCCGTCAAAGATCCGAGCATGCGAGCCAAATTCGGTTATTCAATTGGTTTGATGCCTAGTAAATGACACCCGATGGTCTCTGAATTTTAAAATGCGGAAT
Source organism: Drosophila biarmipes (assembly GCF_025231255.1). Lineage (NCBI taxonomy): Eukaryota > Metazoa > Arthropoda > Insecta > Diptera > Drosophilidae > Drosophila > Drosophila biarmipes. The sequence continues at coordinate 19,457,654 of NC_066612.1, forward strand.
CCAAGGTGTATTTCAGGACGTGTCTCCACTTTGGAAATATTTCCTTTAGCTGGGGTGGTTTGGTTTGGCTTTCAGCCCCGTGTCCTTTCCTATTAAGTCGGTCTTCCACCAAATTTCACCCACAAATGGGTGCGATTGTTATTTACATTCTTTTGGGCTGCATTTGCTTTTATGTGGTGGCAATTTATTCAAATTGAGACATTAGACAAATTAAATTTACACGTATCTCCCTTGATTGTTACCGCCTGTATATGCGCTTAATTATGACATTATTCAAAATAGAACATTTGCATTTTGTTTGGGAAATAAACATTTACGGTTATTTCTCTTGTATTTGAAACATCCAATTTAATATCATCGCATTTGGAAAGCAATATGCTAAACAGTAATACAAGCAATGTGAGTGCCATCAAAGAAGTATGCTTCAACCTATTGGATTTCAATATACAAAACACTGAAATGAAGGCTGCCAAATTAATGAGGCTGTGTTATCAATAGAGAACTTATTAATGCTCTTTTATTATTTCTTGAGTTCAAATAGAGTACCCTAAACTAATGATCTTCAGCCACCCAAAAAGTATGCTTTGCCTTTCATTACTTCATTGTTTGTATCTGCTCCAAATATTATGTACTGTTTGCTTTAACTTCGCCCTTTCGTCTTCTTACTCTTGAAATCGTACTATTTATCCACTAAATCCATCGATTTGTCAAAATTCTAAGTGACAGCTGCCATGGACGATGTACGCACATTGCGATTCGACATTCAGTGGGATGTTTTCGAGGGAATGCAAATAGTCGACATCAACTCAAAGCATGTACACCCAAGTCAAGTGGAAAGCGAGACTTATTTGTAAAATATTTCTAGGTACTATGACATGGTGATCGAGTTCATGTGGTCCCAATCGTTTCTGAAAAGCCTGGTTTACGAGAGTCTGGGTCTGTTTGATCTGCCGGACATGAAGGAGACTTATTCTAAGTAATAATACAAAAACAGGTTTGAAAACCATATTGTTTGTTGTGGCTTTGAAATACAAAATAAATCACAAATATAGATTGTGATAAGCCCAGTTGATATAGCGCAAAATAAAAGCTCCACAATGAACACATTTTCTTTAAGCAATATATCTTCACTCAATATGTTCTTAAAGGTACGTGCGCCACATTCTGCGAAACGAGTGCTCGGTGATGATGATCAGTGAGGATGAGACGCAGATAAGGGCAGTGGGCCTGCTTGAATGGATGACCGAGGAGTGGCACTCCTGGTATGATGTGAACACCAAACCTATGAAGAAAAGCCTCACTTCTTGCCTATCCTATCAGGGTCTTCTTTCCCTCCTCGATGCCCAGGAACCTGTTCCAGCAGATCATAATGATGAAGAAGAAGCTAATCGATGCTACGAAGAAGAACCTGGGCATCACCACCTACGACTCGCTAATCGTCCACGAGATTGCCTTTCCCGACGAGCTGTACTTCAACAGGGACTTCCTGGTGACCATTTTCGACGTGTTCGGTTACGTGGCCCAGCACATGCACATGCCCCGTGTGAGTTTCATCGCCCTGAGCTCCGTGGACCAGGAGGCCACCAGTATGATCGAGTACGACGAGATCGGGCGGACCATCTACTCGATCTACAAGGTGGGCAACACCCGACCTTTTGACATCCTACGTGAGCTGGACGAGATGTACGCGCTGCTCTACGAACTCCCTGTCTCGCCGATATTGAAGTACGTCGATATGCCCGGGTTCGAGGAGTTCCACGAGGCCCTGGACGCCAGGTTGGCCAAGGAGGCTGCCGAAAAACGACACGACGACGAGTTCTGAGCTGTTTTGACTTTGTGCCATCTCTAAATACATGTCTGCCTACTTTTGGGCTCTACCCTCGAAATTCCCCCAGCCTCCCATCTACTTAACTAACCTAATAGCAGGCACAATCATAGAGCGCGACTTTTAGGGGGGTGGGAAAAGAACACATTTCCAAGCAGTCGTTGATAAGGCTATCAATACGATCACCATGCCATTGCGATAATAATAATACCATATGCCTACACCGTGAAAAGTGGTCAGGTAGTCCAAAAAATTGTATAAAAATACTAAGATGGAATAACTCGTATTTTCTAATGAATGATAACGTTTTTCACTTTGAGTGCATTGAAGATCTATTTTCTAAGATGAGCCTGTTGCAGGCCTACAACTTGGAACCATTTCTGGCAGCCAGCAGGATATCAAGAACATCATCGGCACAGCCCCAGCACAAAGTAACCCCGCTGCCGCCGTGGCCATAGTTGTGGATGAGGAGTTTCCGACCGCGGCGTTCGGCTTCCAGGCGCAATTGGGTGCGACCTGGACGCAGACCCACCCAGTCGAAGAGAACATCAGTATGCTCCAGGCCAGGAATGTACCGATGACATCCCTCCACAATGATCTTCTTGTCCTCCGGGCAGACCCGAGTGTTGTAGTCCCGCACCTGGTGGGTTCCGCCCAGGACAACGGTCTCAGTGCTGCGATGAAGATGCTTTAGGAGTGCCATTGAGTCCCTTGATCTTCGTTACTCACTTGGGTATAATGTAGTTGCCATCGTCACTCTCGTCGAGCACGGCCGAGAAAATCCAGTTCGCCTTCACCCGGGAAACCTGCCCGCGCACTGCGTACATGTCGTTGTCCTTTAGCAGAGTCCGGGAACCCAATCCGGAACAGTTGACAATCACATCGTATTTGGAATCGGCGATAAATTCATCCAGGTCGGTGATCCTTTTCCGGACAACTGCACCTCCGTTCCGGGCAAAACGCTTCATCAAATACGGAAGTAGCTTTATGGGCTCCGAGGTGTAGGTAATGAATGAAAGCCCTGACCTGGAAATAGACAATCATTTTGTACCTTATTCAACTTAGACTTTCTGGCAAATAACTATTTAAATGAACTCCAGTCCTTACGTAAACTTAACGCTGCGGCCCTTATTGTATTCGTCCAGCTGTTGCTGGGACAGATCCGTGGCTCCGTAGACAATATCACGCCAGAAATCGCCAACGGTATCCACCGCAGAGGTGGTCAGGCGAATACAGGGCAGCAGACAGACCCCAGCCTCTCCGGCATCTCCACTCAGCCAGATCTCCTCCAGAAACTTGTGCATGCTCTTCGACCACTTGCTGTTTTGAAAAAACCTTTTATAATCCAATTAAAATCGGCATTTATTATTACAAGTACTTACTATACTTTCGATTGCGAAGTGCCGCCCAGTAGATAGGGACCCCAGAGCCCCGCCGACCCATCTCCTGTCGTATTGGGCGTAAAGTCCTCCGATATAATCGTCACCCTTATCGGCGTCTTTGCCTCGGTTTTGTAGTGCTCCAGTATCTTAATGGCACTGGCCACGCCGTTCACCCCGGCCCCGATTACTGCAATGTTCGACATTGCTGCGATCCAATCAACTTGGAAACTCACAACAAACTGAAGCGCATGCCACCTATCAGGCTTCTAGGCAGATCCGAGAGCTATACCTTCACCGCAACTGATAACAGAGCTTTCGCCGGGAAGCTTCTAGTTTCTTAGGGATTATAAAGATTATAATTGGAAGTGTGCATCCAATTGCAAGGTTGCTCGCAAAAATTAATTTTATAAATTTTTTAAATACATATATTTAATATTTCCCTTATTTTGTTTATGTTTTCATCATAAATTATCTAGGCTTTTTAATTGTAAGTTCCAGTTATGTAATCATTAAAATGTTCTACTGCCCAGTAGGCCTTGGAAAAAAGCTCAAACGCAACCGAATATGGCAGGAGGTGTGGGAAGCGATCCTCATTCGATTTCTGACCCTCGGACCCTTCGTTTCGGCCGGCTTCTTTTCTAAAATTTCAAAATTCTAAATTATCTTTCGATAGTAATTTAGCCAAAATAAAGTAAGTTCAAAAAAATGCTAGGTATATACGTTTAATCCGTTGTCCTGCAGCGCTCGACGGGCTCAACATGTGTGACGGATGTGGATCGTTGGAGGTGAGTAGCGGTCTGACCTCCTGACCTCTTGACCACCTGACCACCACGTCCATTGCAGCCGCGTGGATGCCGCAGTCGGGAGCTGCGATGCGGCATCATGTACACCACCTGTGACTGCGTGAAGCGGAATGGCCTGCAGGACAAGTGTCCGCGCTCCGCCTGCCAGGGCAGACCGGCCTGTCTGTGCTTCCCCTTCCCCACCTGCGGTCCGGCGGCCTTCCCCCTGCGCTACGCCAACATGATGATGGGCGTGAACAACAAGAGGATGCGCTGTGCGGCCACTGGAGCTCCGAATGGCGGTGCATGCGGCGGACGAGCTGCCGGCGGATGCTGTGGATGCGGTCCCGGCTGTTGCTGTAATCCAACGGGAACTCCCTGCTGCGGCCTGCACTGCCCGCCCTGCGGTGCCCCGTCGCCCATTCCCTGCTCTCCTGCGCCGGGCTTGTGCTGTCCTCCGCTGCCTGAGGGCGGCATTCCCGATCCGCGTGTCTGGAATTTCTGTAACTCACCTGTGACGTACCCATGTAAGTCCGGTCCAGGTCTTTGTCCGTATTCATAGACACCGTTTGTCCGCTTGTCCGTCCGCCTGTCCGTATAAGAGAGAACACAAAAGCGGCGCTTGTGCAGGCCACAGCATCTGGAAGGTACGCCCGTGAGGACTGTCCTGATTACTGTCCTTCTGCAGAAACTTCATGCCTACAAGGCTAGTCCCTCAACAAGGATAGCATGTCTTGAGTCAGGATTACTGCGATGGCTGGCCTACACCAAATCTCCCTCCATATCCCGTCGCGTGTAAGTAGCTGCTATATATATCCAATTCACTGCTTATTATCTACCTCATCCCGCAGGTGGTTTCTAAGTAGTTCCTGGCAAGTGTTGCGATCGGATCCTGACGGGCCACTCCCTTGGCGGGACATGTTGTTTTGTGACGCGGTTTTGGTTAATAATAAATTGAAGGTGGCTTAAATCAAGATAAAAATCGGTGGGGAAACTCGGACCCTCGAACAGCAGAGATCATGTGAAGCAGAGATCATGTGAAGCAGCATTGTCAATCATCAATCTTGATTTAAGTGCAAAATCATTTGTAGGTTTTAGACTCATTTTTTGGCAATAAATTATAAACTAAATAAATAAATTAACAATATTTGTGTATGTATTTACCTGTGGCCTTGACCAGCAATTACTTTTTTGAGCTGCTTAATGCAAGCTAGGATTTTGGAGATTGAAAAAAAATGGTGTTGCTTAATGAAACGGCAGCTGTCAATCGACATTGAACTTCTTGTAAACTTTGGCATCAATGGAAAGAAATTTTTAAGTGCCGTTTTAATGATACAATACTTTTCTTAATCCATATAGTACTTATTAAAAATTACTTCGGTAAGCCGAAGTTTGTATATTCTTTTTTTTATAACTGCATAAGAAATAATCAACTTTAGTAAATATTTTGTTTCCCGATCGTTCCTATGACAGCTATATGATACAATTTTGATAAAATTTAATTCAAAATTCAGAACTAATTAAAAAATGTTAAAGCTATAATTTGTTATATATTATTTTTCCAACAATTTTCCGATCGTTCCTATGACAGCTATATGATATCGTCTTCTGATTTTGATAAAATGTAATTCAAAATTCAGAACTAATTTAAAAAAATGTATTTCCAAGCTCAGAAGGATATATGTTAATAAACACCAAAATATATAATTTTGTCAAATTTTCCGCCTAATTTTCCGATCGTTTCTATGCCAGCTATATGATAATGTCGTCCGATTTTGATTAAATTTAATTCTAAATTCAAATCTAATTAAAAAATGTTATTTTCAAGCGTATGAGGTTATATGTTAAAAAACACCGAAAATATATTTTTTTTTTCATATTATTTCACCGCTAATTTTCCGATCGTTCATATGGCAGCTATATAATATAGTCTTCCGATTTTGATAAAATTTAATTCGAAATTCAGAACTAATTACCAAATGTTATTTCCAAGCTAAGAAGGTTATATGTTGAAAAACACAGAAAATATAATTTTTTTTAAATTTTTTCCCCGATAGTTCCTATGGGAGCGATAAGATTTAGTTGTCCGATCCGGCTGGTTCCGACTTATATATTACCTGCAATAGAAAAAAGACTTTTGGGAAAGTTTCAACCCGATAGCTTTAAAACTGAGAGACTAGTTTGCGTAGAAACGGACGGACAGACGGACATGGCTAGATCGACTCGTCTTGTGACGCTGATCAAGAATATATATACTTTATGGGGTCGGGAACGTTTCCTTCACTGCGTTGCAAACTTCTGACTGAAATCATTATACCCTCTGAAAGGGTATAAAAAAATAAATAATAAGAAAAAAATAAGTTCACATTATGAATATATTTAATAAGCAAATACATTTTTGGAGCAACAAAGTAAAGGCCACCGGTTATTAATGGATACCAATGGATAAGATACAATAACCTTTAGGCTCTTGTATTCCCAATACGAGTTTTAATTTATATTTTTGGGCATGGATTTAATGTTCATAAGGGCTAAAATTTTGTTTTAAGAGCGAAATTTAGTTGAGATGTTATATGTAATTAAATATACCATGTTCAGTCAAAGTAGGCCAAGAGAACTCATAAAGTTGGCCATGACTTTAAGCCGAGGTCAAATCGTAAACGTCAGCCGAATGTAGGCCGTGTGGGAAGCTAACCTCATTCGATACCAGACTCTCGGACCAGTCGTTTCGGCTTCTAAATTGATCTAAATTCTAAATTTTTCTCTTGGAAAATAATTCAACCTAAATAGTGAGTGCGCAGTATAAAAAATAAAATATATACTTATTTTTTACATGTTTCGTTAAAAGAACCCAAGATGTGTAACGGATGTGGATGCTGTGGACCCTGTAATGAGACTCCATGCTGTGGCCCGCACAGTCCGCCCTGCGGAGCACCGTCGCCGATTCCGTGCTCCCCTGCGCCGGGCATGTGCTGTCCTCCGCTGCCCGAAGGCGGCATTCCCGACCCCCGCGTATGGAACTACTATAACACGCCCCCAACGTATCCATGTAAGTCTGGCTTTGCGCAAGCGTGACCACTCGCCACCCGAACCCACGAATTCCGTGTCCCATCTGTCTGCCCGTTTGTCCGTCTGTCCGCTGGAGTAACGTAAAAAGCCTAAAAGGAGAAGCACATGACCGGTGCGGCGCCTATGCGTGCCACAGCATTGGATATATTTGATCCTTGCGATCCGAAGATCGAGGGCTAACGCTGTAACCTTCTCATGAAGCACCCTGCCCCAGACGCTACCTTGTGAACAAGGATAACGCACCATGTGTTTGGTGTGCTCCGTGCAAGGCCCACTGCTACAATACCCCACCCAAATGCTGTTGCTAGGTCCGGAATTCCTCACTAATCCCACCCACCATACACTTTTCACTGCCTGTAAGTAGTTTAACTGACCTATTCACCCATTCTTACTGATGTTATTCCCCAGGTGGCTTCTAAGTTGCTTTGGAAACCCGTTGAAATGGAACCATGACGTGCGAACGAGTGACCCGACCGAGTGGGTGCCGTATTTTGGTTGAGAATTCCAATCAAGAGAGGAGACAATCGTCAGTTGGCAGATTTTGTACTTATTTTGGTTTAAAATTAAAAATATTTTAAAAAGGATGTTTGGGGTTCAATGGTTCGTTTTATACTTTTCTACCAATTCTCCGACCGGTCTATCATAAAAATTAAATCCCTTGCAGTTATAAGAAATAATCAACACCATGTGCTGTAAACATAAAAGAAAAAAATATTAAATATAAAATATTTCGTATACTGCTTCAATACTACACCCTCAATGGCACATGATTACTCTCCATATGAGTTAGTTTTTGATAAAACATCGAATTTGCCGATATATATAATACTATAAAAAACAAGAAAGGAAGTTAACTTCGGCAAGCCGAAGTTTGTATACTCTTGCAAGTTTAAAAAAAAATTAAAAATTTTATTAAATTGAATTCAAAATTCTTAAAAATATAAAAATGTATACTCCCAATATTATAAGATAATATCAGTTTCACTCCAGCTACGGCGATCCAAAATAAATAAATATTAAGTAAATATAGAGCTAAATATGAAATGAAGTTAACTTCGTCAAGCCGAAGTTATAATTTGTTTCATATAATTTCCCAACAATTATCCGATCGTTGCTATGACAGCTATATGATATAGTCGTCCGATTTTAATAAAATTTAATTCGAAATTCAAAACTAATTATAAAATGTTATTTTTAAGCTAATAAAGTTATATGTTAAAAAAGCACCAAAGATATGTTTTCATTTCATGTTTTCCGACTAATTTTCCGATCGTTCCTATGGCAACTATATGATATAGTCATCCGATTTTTATAAAATTTTATTCAGAATTCAAAATCCAATAAAAAAAGTTATTTCTAAGCGTAGGAGGTAATAAGTTAAAAAACACCGAAGATATAATTTTTCAATATTATTTTACCACAAATTTCCCGATTGATCCTATGGGAGCTCTATGATATAGTCGTCCGATTTTGATAAAATTTAATTCGAGTTTCAGAACTAATTAAAAGATGTTATTTCCAAGCTTAGAAGGTTATATGTTGAAAAACTATAATTTGTTTTTAATTTTTTCCCCGATAGTTCCTATGGGAGCTATAAGATATAGTTGTCTGATCCGGCTGGTTCCGACTTATATACTACCTGCAATAGAAGACTTTTGGAAAAGTTTCAGTTCGATAGCTTTAAAACTGAGAGACAAGTTTGCGTAGAAACGACTGTCGGACAGACGGACAGACGGACATGGCTAGATCGACTCGTCTTGTGACGCTGATCAAGAATATATATACTTTATGGGTCTCCATTACTGCGTTGCAAACTTCTGACTGAAATCATTATACCCTCTGCAAGGGTATAAAAATGATATTTTTAGTGTTTTTATCATATAACCTTATAAGCTTGAAAATAACTTTTTTTAATAGTTCTGAATTTCGAATAAAATTTTATTAAAATCGGACGACTATATCATATAGATGGGTTAGGAACGATCGGATAATTTGTGGGAAATAATGTGAAACAAATTATAGCTTTGTGGCTTTTTGACATACATATTATCTTATAATATGGGAATATACATTTTTATATTTTTAAGAATTTTGAATTCAATTTAATAAAATTATTGACTATTTTATGTAACTGCAAGGGTATACAAACGTAGGCTTGCCGAAGTTAACTTCCGTTCTTTTTTAACAAAAATATATGGGATGAAATCTTTATATAATCTCAACTAAAAATGATTTTTCGCATTTCTATAATTCTCAGAACGTGGGCTGGGCGAATATCGATGGAGACTTCTCCAAGGTCACGGCCCACCTGCGCAAGTTTGCTCTCACCATAATCCTGACTCGAGCTGGACTCGAAATGGAGCCGGAGGCCTTCAAGAAGGTGTACAAGACGATCTTAAAGCTGGGCATCATCCCGTGGTGCGTAGAGGCCGTGGTAATGGCCGTGATGTCGCACTTCCTGCTGGATCTGCCGTGGATCTGGTCCTTCCTGCTGGGATCCATCATTGCTGCAGTGTCGCCGGCCGTGGTGGTGCCCTGCCTGTTCCGGCTGCGGACCAAGGGCTACGGCGTGGCCAAAGGTATTCCTACCTTGGTGGTGGCTGTGGCCGGAGTGGATGATGCCCTGTCGGTGGCCATTTTCGGCATCATCAGCACGGTGATGTTTTCGGACAAGGGGCTGGCCTACCAGATTGCCCAGGCTCCCGTTTGCATTCTAGGTGGCCTGGGCTTTGGCGTCGTCTGGGGATCGCTGGCCCGCATCTTTCCAGAGAAGGGTGACGCCTATGTGGTGCCTCTGCGAACGCTGCTGCTCTTCACCGGCGGCCTTATGGCCATCTACGGCAGTGAGGAGCTGGGCTTCGAGGGAGCCGGACCCCTGGCTGTTGTCTTCTCCGCCTTCGTTTCGAACCTGTTCTGGTGCAAGGACGGCTGGGATGTGGAGGACAATCCGGTGTCCACTGCCTTCGAGATCTTCTGGATGATCTTCGAGCCAATCCTGTTCGGTCTGACCGGTGCCACCGTAAAGATACGCGAGCTGGACTCGCACACGGTGTCCATTGGAGCGGCCTGCATCTTCACGGGCGCCATCCTCCGCATTTTTACCACGGCGGGCATTGCATTCGGCGATCGCCTCAACACCAAGGAGAAATTCTTTGTGGGATTGTCGTGGATGGCCAAGGCCATGGTGCAGGCTGCCCTCGGTCCAGTGGCTCTGAAGCATCTCGGGGATGATGCCACGGACGAGGAACGCAACTGGGCGAACATTGTGCAAACGATCTGTGTGTTTAGCATCGTGCTAACAGCTCCACTCGGAGCCATCCTGATCTCGGTGACCGGCACCAAGCTGCTGACCAAGACCAAGCAGCCGCAGGATCTCAGCGGCTGGCGACGCAGCCACCGTCCGTCTATTCGCGATATCAGCATCATCGACGAGGAGGAGGAGCGCGAGGATCCCGAGATCCCCGAAGACAAGGAGACGCACGACAACACTCTCAACAACGCCCACATCCCCACCATTTCCTACACCTACAACACATAGTGCCGCCCTGTTGTGTCAAGAATAATGTTGATTGTTTTTTTATTGTACACTAGTTTAGGCGGACACTGCATTCCGAAATAAATGATTAAGTTAATGAACTACTAATTGTCTTTTAAGTCGTAGTCTATTAAGCCTTTTAAAATGCACAATCTTCCTTGATTTTTAGGCATGTAATTTAGTTATTTTACAAAATAGTTTTTGAAAATTACAAGAACATTTTTATTTGATCATATAATAATATATAGTTAACACTTTATAGTTGCTATAAACACTTTCATAACTACAGATACTTTTGCACCGGCTCGCCAAGAATGGTCTCCAGCTCCTGCACCGCACTGCGCGTGTTCTTCTCCACGCGCTGGTGCTCATCCTCCAGCAGTTCGGCGATGAAGGGAACTGTCTCCGGCAGAAGGGGTGCGTAACTCTCTCCCAGCTTGCGGGCGATAGCCACGCAGCTGTTGAAGGCCAAAATCCGCACTTCGGGCGTTGGGGTGCGGGTCTTGAGGAGCACTTGGCTGTTGAGCTGCTTCCACATAACATCGTTGGTGGCCGCCGCCAGCTGGGCGATGCTGTTGCTGAGAACTTGCTGCAGCGCATCATTGCCCAGCACACACCCTTAATGGCACATGATTACTGTCCATATTTGGTAAAACATCGAATTTGCCGATATATATAATACTATAAAAAACAAGAAAGGAAGTTAACTTCGGCAAGCCGAAGTTTGTATACTCTTGCAAGTTTAAAAAAAAATTAAAAATTTTATTAAATTGAATTCAAAATTCTTAAAAATATAAAAATGTATACTCCCAATATTATAAGATAATATCAGTTTCACTCCAGCTACGGCGATCCAAAATAAATAAATATTAAGTAAATATAGAGCTAAATATGAAATGAAGTTAACTTCGTCAAGCCGAAGTTATAATTTGTTTCATATAATTTCCCAACAATTATCCGATCGTTGCTATGACAGCTATATGATATAGTCGTCCGATTTTAATAAAATTTAATTCGAAATTCAAAACTAATTATAAAATGTTATTTTTAAGCTAATAAAGTTATATGTTAAAAAAGCACCAAAGATATGTTTTCATTTCATGTTTTCCGACTAATTTTCCGATCGTTCCTATGGCAACTATATGATATAGTCATCCGATTTTGATAAAATTTTATTCAAAACCCAATAAAAAAAGTTATTTCTAAGCGTAGGAGGTAATAAGTTAAAAAACACCGAAGATATAATTTTTCAATATTATTTTACCACAAATTTCCCGATTGATCCTATGGGAGCTCTATGATATAGTCGTCCGATTTTGATAAAATTTAATTCGAAATTCAGAACTAATTTAAAAATTAAAAAAAAAAAACACCAAAGAAATAATTTTTAATAATAATTTTTAATTTTTTCCCCCATAGTTCCTATGGGAGCTATAAGATATAGTTGTCCGATCCGGCTGGTTCCAACCTATATACTACTTGCAATAGAAAGAAGTCTTTTAAGAAAGTTTACAGACGGACATGGCTAGATCGATAGCTTTAAAACTGAGAGACAAGTTTGCGTAGAAACGACTGTCGGACAGACGGACAGACGGACAAGGCTAGATCGACTCGTCTTGTGATGCTGATCAAGAATATATATACTTTATGGGGTCGGAAACGTCTCCTTCACTGCGTTGCAAACTTCTGACTGAAATTATTAAACCCTCTGCAAGAGTATAAAAAGCACCAGTGCTATAATTTGTTTCATATTTTCCAGCTATATGACATAGTCGTCTGATTTTGATAAAATTAAATTCGAACCAATTAAAAAATGTTATTTCCAAGAGTAGGAGGTTATATGTTAAAAACACTAAAGATATCATTTTGTTTTCATTTTTATCCCAATAGTTCCTATGGGAGCTATAAAATATAGTTGTCCGATCCGGCTGTTTCCGACTTATATACTACCTGCAAAAGAAAGAAGACTTTTGGAAGAGTTTCAGCCCGATAGCTTTAAAACTGAGAGACTAGATTGCGTTGAAACGGACGGACGTACGGACATAACTAGATCGACTCGTCTATTGATTCTAATCAAGAAACGTCTTTGCTTTGCAAATTAATAAATGAAATCATAATACCCTCGGCAAGGGTATAAATATATTGTCAATTTTAAATTAGAAAGTGAAATCCACGGTGGTTGTAGTGGATTAAAAACTGCATAATTGGTAACGTAGTAGAAATAGAGACTCAAGCCTAAAAAACCAGGGTGTAAATTAAACAAACCTTTTAATCTGTTCACGAAAAACAAAAGAATTCAAATTCAGAAAAAAAGTACACGTGCAATACTTCCGCTCAAGAAGTTTTCCAGTCTTCCTCAGTTGTTGTCACATTTGCAGTTGTGCTACGATTTGGATCATTAATATACAGTCCGACGATCAGAATAATAGAAATGATTATTATGACTATGATCAGAATGCCAATCAAGCCATAAACTACGATTGTCTGAGGGCCCGTCATGGTTAAATTTTTGAAGACTAGCTGCACCTGCACAAAGAATGAAAAGCGATTGTGGTGACATTCTCATCATACTATAAACATACGTGGATGCTCAACTTACCGAATATTCTTGGATACTTCAACTTTAAATAACTTCCAAATGAACTGTAAACAAGGCAAGCCCCTTGAACGTAAACCTAAAGGTATATTGATGTATTTACAAATACTTAAAAGTTAAATGGATGATGTCAGCTTCCCACATCTTAGCTGTCGCTGCGGGGGAAGCTCAATAATCCACATGCCAAATGGCCAATTTCCAGCTTTTATAGTTTCCCAGATCTCAGCTTTTATACGGTCGGACAGAAGAAAATACGGACATACGGACATGGCAAATGCCCTTCTGCCTGTCCGTTGACTAGATCGTCTCGACTTGTAATACTGATCAACATTATAAATACTTTCTAGGGTCGGAAACCCCTTCTTTTTCCTGTTACTTACATTTCAAAGTATAATTTATGATTTAAGAAAAAATTTATAATAATAATATTTAACTTAAGTGCTTAAATAAGCCATCTAAAAACGGAGTAGTTCTGGCTAAAACCTTATTCCTTTTCTTATAAAGCATTAATTTTAAAGTCTTTGCAAACCTAGATATCGTATTTTTTTCTGTCAAATCAAAATCAAAATCGAAAAATTTATTTAGTTGAAAAGAACAATAGAAGGTACTAAAACAAATTTATTCTTCCTCCAAAATTCCATAATCGTATATACTACTGTGCACCAACATGGAGAAAAAACAGATTATAATAATTTTCACAGTAGTTATAGTCTTGCTTGCTATTATCGACCTTCTTTTAATTACGTATATTTGCCTGGATGTAAGATTCACATACGCAGTTAATGCGAGAGCAAGGAGGCCGGTAAGAATGGTTAAACAAAAATAAAAACACTCGTACTTTTTGCTCATTAACTTTTTTTATTCTTTGCAAAGGGCATTTTAGTGGCTCTTTTTCTGAAAGATGGTTTAATTCTTGCTCTGCAAAGCAGTGATAAGAGCTGTGAATCCTTTAACTTTAATCATATATATTCATTTTTCTTACATTGTAGCGATTGTAACTCCCTGTCAATAATTAGTTTGACCTACTTTCTTCGACCGATTAAGGCGATTCGAATTCAGTGCTCTGTTCAACAAAATTTCTAATATCAAGAACTCCCCTTTCATAAGTAAATCAGTGGGCTTTGAGAATAGCACGAAAGTATTTTTCAAAACCAAGAATGCCTTGACCTTCGGTTCATTTCACTTACTTCACATTATTGTTAAATTTTACTTGGGCAGCACAAAAACCTGATTTATCAGCGTATAAAACTAAAAGTCGTTTTTCCTAGGATCCATATGAAGGCAACGCTGTCCCATATATAAAAGAAAGAAGGAAATATTGGTAATCATGAACCAGAAGCTGGTGGTAGCGTCAATTGGCATCACAGTAATTCTGTGCCTTGTCATATTAAATTTGCTCTTCATTTACTTTATAATCGACAATCCATACCTGACAACCCAATCGACCACTGCTCGGAGTACTACTACAGAGCAAACTTACCCACCACTTACGGAGATCGAATACGAAATACCAACCGAGTCCGCAGGCGAGGACTCTCCCGGTGCAGAGGGCGAAGCCCCGGCGGAGGGCTAAGAACCGTAAGTGTCCCATCAAAGTAACCTTTCGAACGCTTCGGGCTTGGCACATTTGTAGGCATCAACCGTCCTCCGACTTGTGCTTCGATGTAGTTTCCCACTTGATTTGGCGTCGTGCTCGGATATTCAGTCAGTCGTATTTGTATCGCAGTTGTCGTCGAGTCGTGAGACGTTATGGAAACAAAAGCGTTAATAACTATTCTAACTATCGTTGTATTAGTTTTGTTTTTCGTGCTTATGGTTGTGTTTTACGTATTCTTAAATTTCGATCGCCCTGTAACTAGCACACTTTTTGGTATATACGAGCCAACAGCAGAAACATTCAATTTATAAAATTCAAGGAGCCCCAAAAAATCTTGCATAATGGTGGAAAAAAGTACGCTTCTCACAATCTTCCTGGTCATAACGGTGTTTATGGTGACCTTAACGCTAATTTTAATTCCAATGGCACTCTTCAGGGGCGATCGGGGCTATTTTTTCCAAAAAGCATTGGGACTATAATAGTAAGTAAACATCCTTGGGCTGGGAAATCTTTTTCAATTCACTTGCGTTGCTAAGAAATTCAAAATGAAAACTTCGTAAGCGACACCTATCGGCGTAATAGTCAAATAGCGGAGACGCACGATTTCGACAGTCGTACTGTCGCAGTCCGAGCAGGTGGCGTCAGCGAATCTGCAATCCGATAGTATTATCGATAATTTTTATGTATCCGATTTTAGGAAATTTCAAATTTGAATTTTGTCCGTTTGCCGCGCTTTTTTGTCCGCATTTCGAAGACTACGCATGCCTGACGTTACAGCGTTTAATTAGTGCCAACGGCTACGATTTCTCCGTGGGCGTAGGACCGGAAACTGTACTTAAGTATCATCAACGCAGCCCCATCCCAGCCGAACTGAATTCGGCGGCCAGCGGGCCCATCCTAAGATCAGGAAGTATTTTCAATACCATACCATCCTGATCCCATACTAGACAATTCACCTGCCCGTCGGCGGGGTCGGCTTCCAGCGTAGAATGCGCTCAGTGCCAAAGGAAGCCATATTTCATGCGGCAATTAGTGGGATGATCATCATAGTTAATTTTCGCCCGTCCGGGACTTGGGTTTGTCACTCAGCCAGTACATGATAGTACCCGCGATCTTAGACTTCAATTAAATGAAAATTGTGTCACGCGCCGCGACTCGCGCGTCTTCCACGGCTTGAAACTGGAACTTTGCCTGGTCGGGCATCC
The DNA here is from genome assembly GCF_025231255.1 of Drosophila biarmipes. Taxonomy (NCBI): domain Eukaryota; kingdom Metazoa; phylum Arthropoda; class Insecta; order Diptera; family Drosophilidae; genus Drosophila; species Drosophila biarmipes. The sequence continues at coordinate 19,473,645 of NC_066612.1, forward strand.
GAATCCCAATCTCAGCCGCAATCCCATCCCCGATTTCGGTGCCGCAGCGCGTATTCCCGCACACATGCACAAAATATTTGATTAAGCCTGACTCTGCGTATTCCATATTTCAGATATTCAGACACTACATTACCCCCGGTTCGGCGTTGCTTGGTCTTTCTTTGTCAAATTCAGATCAGTGTCGCGCGGCGCACAGCGGTGTCAACTTGTCGTGTGCGGCGCAAATTCATAGTTTGCATATAGCATAAGCCATATACCATAAGCGTTCCCAGTGTGTAAGCCCAGACCAAGACCAACGCCAACCGAGCCTTGCCCGGGATCTACACGGATCGTAAGAGATCTTCACAGAGAAGCTCTTTTGGATACCACTCAGTGTTGCCGTTAAACGTTGACTATTGCCGTTGCCGTTGTCGTTTCCAATACCGAACCGATCCCCATTCCCTGCCCCATTACACCCACTTCGGAGCCCATCCCGTACAGCCGTTGAACTGAGGAAGCGCCAGCTGCCAAAGCGCGGAAGAATGCCGACCATAACCGAGGACTGCATAGATGGATTCCAACAGTATTACTCGCGGCCCCCGGAGAGGCCCAAGAAGAAGTCCCTGAAGCAGATGGTCTACGACTCGGAGGACAACTCCTACTTCGGTCGATCCATAGACAGCTGGGGTGAGTTCTCGAATCTTAAATCCTAAATCTTTGTTCTGCGGTTACGTAAACGTAGTAACAGTCGACTGTCGAGAAGAGTCTTGATAAAAGTCTGACCTTAATCAAGAGAATCTCTTTTGTCGTCGCATTAGCGCTGACGGCGAATGCAGATTATTGTGGATGTGGGTGGATGTATCTATTTACCGGCCTCCCGCCGTTTTCGAGTCCGTGTCCGTTTTTTATTGCCCGCCCAATGGCGTTTGCGCTTCGTTGGCCCCTCGGCTGGGGCACTTGTGCCGCAATATCGGTCAATTATGCCATTATGCAATCATCCCGTGGTGAACCCGCCAGCGTTCTCCAGATCCACCTCTGATTTGGGTGGAAGGTCGTAGCCGGCCTCCCATATGGGTGCTACTTTAACCAGATCCACGGATTTCGACCAGGGGGTCATCCAGGATTTGGTTGTGCGGTAATTTTTATACGCCCACAATATCTCGTTGTAATTTTTCCCTATCTGAAAAAGTTTTACATGAGAAAACAAGGAAGAACGCCTTAGTCGAGTGCCTCGACTATCACATACCCGTTACTTAGTTTAAGGGAGCAAAAGGAAAATGGAGACATAAGCAGCAAAGTGATATTTTAGGGCGCCACCTAACGGCTACTTCGGTAGGTGCTAGATTTAAGCGTTTCAGCCTTTTGTGGGCGTGGCGCATTTTTTTTTTTAGGTCAGTCGATTATTGATAAGACAAATACAATTCAGTTAAAATTTTGATCCTATCATAATAACTGTAGTCGCTAAAGATTATCGCGGATTGTGAGCGTTAGAGTGGGCGTGGCTGAACTAAACTTGCGCTGCGCAGGAAGCCCAGGAATCTGCATGCCAAGTCTGCCTGTTCTAGCTCTTATAGTTTCCGAGATCTCAGCGTTCATACGGACAGACAGATGGACATGGCTATAGCGACACGGCTAGTGATCTTGATCAAGAATATATATACTTTATGGGGTCGGAAACGCTTCCTTCTACCTGTTTACATACTTTTCAACAAATCCAGTATACCCTTTTACTCTACGAGTAAATACAGAACCCAAGAACAAAATACTGCTTTTAAGCACGAATTTTCGAGACCGAAAATACTATGTCTTCAATTAAGTATGAATAATTATTAAAACAAAAGCGATTTTATAATAAAAAAGGTTCAGGCATGATTTAAGGACGAATAGTTTTTAAATTGATGTACAAATATTATGAAAACTGAAAAATGCCGCTCGCGGGCATTAGCACTGTCTATATTACGTGCCTTATATACCAAGCACTTTCAGATTGAACCGCTGGCAGTTATTATATGCTAGGAATAGAGAAATAAGTATTGAAAACTGTAACGAAATAAACGAGGCTATATCCATAAAGAATATTAATATTTTTAGTTACTTACGACTAGCCGCTCATGGGAAAGGCTGCTTGTAGCTTTTTAATTCTTTTAACCCGTATCTCTAGCTCATTTAACTTGTACAACGATCGCCGTTTATGTAAAGTTTCCGAAAGTGTAGGTTATACAGCTTTTGAAAATGAACCTGATTGTAATTTTTCTATCAGTGTAGTGCTTTCTACGTAGGTTGTCCTATTTTGCCGCCCGTCAGCGTACGCGTTTGATGGTCCCTTAAATTTAACTTCATCTGAGCCGCTAGCCAGTGGAACGGAGTGTTCTCCTGCGAAAACCACCCCTGTGCGTGTATGTATAGCAACTCTCTGCTTGTCCTACTTCTCCGAATATCCTGTGGCCGCATTTAAACCAGTTCTTCCCCCAGTCCACCGGTTTGAGCGGAATGGCCTAAATGCTTTTGCGTGCCAGTGATATTTAAATGAGCCATATTCGGTATTGCCCTTCCCCCAAACATTTGTTAATTGGTTGTATTAGATCGATATGACTAGGGATTTTAAACTTACTCAAAGATTCACTATAAAATATATTCTCAAAACATAGTTAAAATAGTTTTTCTAGCTAGCCTCGCCCTCAATCCAGAAATAATACTTTCCTTCTGCCGTTTCTCTCAGTGTGTCCGTGGTTCCAGAATCGAAGCCCGGGTAATTTTCGCTAAATGCACTGCCTTAGTAGCATCGACAATCGGCGGCACCGCCTAATTAAAACGAGTGCACAAGGAGGCAGCTTTTCCACGACAATTAGAACGCAACCCAATCTCGGTCCGGAAAAGCCGACCGATCCCAGATCCGATTCCACTCGCTTGGGAAGTGCAGTGCAGTGCGATGCAGTGCTGCCAAAAGCGCTTCGCTTTTCCACTCAAAACAAAACTCGGCTCGAGAGCGGCGCATTTTGAGTCGTTCAAACCGGACCAGAACAAAAAGCAAGCCCAACAGAAACAGACTCAAAGCCAAAGTCTGTTGTTTGGCCTGCGTATCGACAGACTTCAGATTCGGGTTTCAGTCTGAAATTTGTTTTGAGCGGCGACCCAACGCGTCACGGAGAGCTCGTAGCGTGGTCGAAACGCGTTTCGATTGCAAACAACAAATTGAACAGAGTTTGTGGTCCGTTCGGTGAAGTTTCCCCCGCCTTCCTTCCAGTGAATTAAGAACAGAAAAGCCATTGAAAATAATTGAAATATCCATCACTCGCACAGATAGAGTAGTGCATTTTTCAGAGGAAAATAATTAATTCCAAGCACAGTCTTAAAGAACGCTCCGATATTTCTTCAAAAAGGTGTGGTTGTTTGTATGTGGCCAAGCGCTAAGAGCGCCAGCTAAGAGATACAGATACAAACGCTCATTCGTTTCGCTTGCTAAGAGCAGGGCGGCAGTGGTTTGTTGTGGTGGTTTAGTTTGGTTACGAGGCAAAAATAAGAATATTGCCCATGTAGCATGCACTGTAAATATATGTGCTTAAAGAAAGACAGATATGCAGATACTTTTGTATCTGCCAGTTGGCCAATGCCGGTTCAATGCCGCACTGCAGACGCGGAAATGCGACCATGTCGCCGTTCGACCAAGACGCCCAACTCGCCCAGCCCCACTTAGTTCCGTTGAGGCCGCCCTTTGGCCCATTCCAGTCTAACCAGTTGCAGGTTGTATCTGACGGATGCACTCCTCCGTTCTGTGCCATTTCATTCAGCCAGGAGAGCCAAAAAAGGCGCCAACTTTTCTGCACAACCTTAGGGTTGTAAGAGAGCCGGAGTAGTTAAGAGAGCGCAAAAGGACCATAAGTGTGTTCTGCAGTACAAATATATATAAAAAGTGTGTGTCATTGAACGTGCCGCCCGAAATACGAAATACTATTTGTGTACATCTGTGCAACTCGTTTTTGGCGGTGCCACAAACATTTACGTTTTGAAAACAAAGTGCCTGCTAGAACATCACTCGTTTACAGTTTAGTTCTAATGTTTCACAAGGAATTTTCAGTTTTTAAAATATTTATTTTAAATTGGAAAGAAGAAAAGTGCTTGCTAAAATATCAGAATATAAAAGCAGCCGTTCACTGTTCAGTTTATAATGTTAGACATGGAATTTTTATTTTTCAAAGTACATATGATTCCCAAATTCTCCAACCAATTTAAATTACATGCTTTACATTATGCTGAACTGTGCACAGGCCTTTAGATACAAAGAAAACCCACCGAAAGCAAAAGAAATATGTCAAAGCCCGTTCCAATGAGTCCGTCCTTTGTGGACGAGGATCTGCACAACTTGCGGAAGCCCAAGCCGTTCAACTTAGGCCAGTTCTTATATAATTCCGAGGATGGCACTGTTATGGGCCGAGATCGTTCGTCATGGGGTAAGTTTATTGCAGTGTTTATTGCAGTCGCCTCCTGTCGTAAATCCGGCAGAGGCGAATCTTTTTTGTTCGCATGCGTCTGCTATAAATCAAGCGCATAAGTCATAGTTTGCTGTCACCAATTCGAGCGGGACTTCGAATTTCCGAGGGAAAACGTATATGTCTTAATAGCACGGCACTGCCGAAAGTATCGCCCATTAGACCGCCTGAGGCGTCGCGAGTTGCACTTATTCGTAAAAATCGGTGTGGGGGTTTCGAGGGCGGCGAGCAAATTAACATCTGCCTGTAACGAGGCTCGGAAATGGGGACAAATTAGGGCGGGGAAATGCGGCATCTTGTGTTTTGTTCGCTTTCAATTACCGCTAGTTAAGCTGTCCGCTGCAACGTTTATCAATTGCACGGGGAAGGTTTTCTCGGCACCCCAATATTGGCATTTAAAAGTTGGCAAGCCCAAGGCCCAGCGTCTATATATAGACCAGTGCGCAATGCAATTATGCTGAAATGGGGAAGAGGCAATGCTGAAAATATGTGAATATGGGAATAGGTAGTATTTGCATTGCTCGGATCTTGGCAAGAACAGAATTTTTACCTTTTGCGGTCAATTTTTAAATCTAATTTTTTTGGAATAAAACCAGAATTTCCTGTAATTCACACTTTGTAGTAAATAGGCTAGGTAAACCTAGTTGCACTTTTCGGACCAAATCGACCCAACTTTGGCCTGGCTTCTGCTCTCCCTTAGCTCGTGAATCTCTTCAACACACTTCTTAAGGCAGTTGAGGTTATGTCAGGCGGAAGGCACGACTGTCTGAGATCCAAGAGCGATCTCTCGCACACACCCAAGTACCGGGTTATAGCTCTTGAGTGCAGATACCTCATTGGGGAATTCTCTTCCGACGTCGAAGAGCGACTCTATAGAGAATTACGACTTGTGGGAATGTCTGGATGATGATTCAGCGGAGGAGCTCGGCGTCAGTTTGCCGAACACTCCGAACCGGAGAAGCAGCTTGGGGTTGGTTCCCCATTGTTTATATAGCCCACTGGGCCGGCTGTCGTCAATTATCGGTTTAACCCATGCCGACCGAGGGGCCAGCGGCAATTAACTAATTCAATCGGTTCAATTGACCGGCAATCGGGATCGCTGTTGGGAACGGCTTTAATCGGTGTAATTCAATAAGCATTTCCCGTTCTCCTCCTGTCGCAGCCAAAATCGGGATCTTCTACGTGGCCTTCTACGGAGTCCTTGCCGCCCTGGTGGCCATCTGCATGTGGGCCTTCTTCCAAACTCTCGATCCTCGCATTCCGAAGTGGTCCCTCGACCGCTCCCTGATAGGCACAAATCCAGGTGAGTCGTAGAGGCGTTCGCTACTTTCATCTCTAATCGACCTGTCGATCTCAGGTTTGGGTTTCCGCCCCTTGCCACCCGTCGACAATGTGGAAAGCACCTTGATCTGGTACAAAGGCACCCAGCACGAGAACTACAAACACTGGACAGACTCCCTAGATGATTTCCTCGCGGGTAAGTAATTAAACCATTGAGGCTATCCATGCAATACTTCTGGACCTTTTCTAGCTTTTTACTTATTACCACTCCCGTTTCAGTTTACAAAGTTCCCGGATTAACCCCCGGTCGTGGTCAGAACATCTACAACTGCGACTACAACCAACCGCCGCCGAAGGGTCAGGTGTGCGACGTGGACATCAAGTCTTGGTCGCCCTGCACCAAGGAGAACAACTACAGCTACCACAAGAGTGCGCCGTGCATCTTCCTCAAGCTCAACAAGATCTACGGCTGGATACCAGAGTACTACAACGACTCGCGGGACTTGCCCGAATCCATGCCTTCGAGCTTGAAGACCTACATCGGAGAGGTCCAGAAGACACAGCCAGAAAAGGTAGGTCAACGCTAAGGAGCTCTCAAGCTTCAGACTAATGTAATATACATTGCATTCCAGCTAAACACCATTTGGGTTTCGTGCGAGGGCGAGAACCCAGCCGATCAGGAGAACATTGGAGCCGTCAACTACCTGCCAATCAGAGGATTCCCCGGCTACTTCTATCCGTACCAGAACTCCGAGGGCTACTTGAGTCCCTTGGTGGCCGTGCACTTCCAGCGCCCCAAACGTGAGTAGTCCCCAAATCTGGACAGTCCGCTGTTTCCGATTTAATCACTCAATACCTTGTAGGCGGAATCATCATCAACGTCGAGTGCAAGGCTTGGGCCCGCAACATTATACACGATCGCAAGGAGAGGATCGGTTCGGTTCACTACGAGCTCCTCATCGATTAATATGTACTACACTATTACCTATAACATAATGTAAACCAGAAGAATCTCCGATGAGCAAGAATCTCGGTACCAGAGGGGTGAGGAAGTCGTTGAATACCGTGTAGACAATCCTACCAGAGGCAAACCACCACATGTTGTAGCAAAATTTGTGAATGGTTCAGATTTCCCGATTGTAATTTAAATTCCAAATTGTTTTACTGTATTATTTCCTTGACAAATTAAACATAAAAAGTATAATCAAGACTTGCAATGCCTATAATATACAAACTTTCCATTTCAATTTTGTATGCACTTTACGATGAAAGTTACACATTAGATTACAAAGCTGAACACCAAGATGATAAATATTTAAACAGGATAGAAATCACCAATCCTGCATCTCGATAAGCTCTGAACCTAATACCAATCAAATGCAACAAATTTACAGCAATTAATCCAAACTGCCATTTCCAATAAATCTACAATCGAATCTTTAGATAATACAATTTTTAACGAAAATTAAGACTTAATTTTCGAGTCTGCTATACAAGTACCCAAAACAGACCAATTTTGTCAACCAAAAACAAATTTTAACATTTACAGCTAGCTTCAGAATATACCATATTTATAGATAACATAGTCAAACGTGAAAGCTCTTTACATCACATTTTGGTCAAAAGCATTTGAAACCAGAAATTTGTAACTTCGGTTAATTTGTAAGTTTATAAGATAACGATTGCGAAGAGACACATTTAAGAGAATTACGGCTTGGAGACGCGAATCGCTTTCAAATCTTTTTCGATAATATTAAAGTAAAAGTAGTCAGAATGAAAACCCCTATTTTATTTAACCCAATGGTTGGTTGGAATACACATACTTTATATCCCAAAAAAGATTTGATGGGCATATGACATACTTTCGGATTCACGCAAACACCGTTGCCCTGCGGTGATAAGATAATGATAAAGTTGATAATGCCATATCACAGGAATCTCTGCCGTCACCTGGCACTGGTCAGCCACTGACTGAAAATAAACCTAAAGCCAGATCGATTGGCTTTTATTTGTATATAATCACTTATGTAGGTATGCGGTAAGAACCATTTTTATCACTTCAAGTCGGCCAAATGCGTCATTCAAAAGCATTATCGAAGCGCTTCTGTTTGCTTCTCGATATTTGTTTATTTAAAATGACGGGCGAAGAGTATACACTAACAAAATCTCTATTACTTGAGAAAGAAAAGCTCTTTATCATTTTCTTCAGGTCAGCCAAAATAACTATATTGTGTATACAAAGGTAATCTCGGCAAGTGAAAAGATATCAGATGAAGATAAAGGCAGTGCTGCTGCAAAAAACATTTAAGTTGAACTCTTTCCGCCTTGAAAGAACAGGATAGTTTGAATTACCAAACTATAAGAAGTAACAGTCAAAGGACTTTTTAGTTTGCCGAGTGCTTATGCCGAGCTATACTAGTACCATTTGGTCAGCTTAGTGCACATGTACTTTTGTATCTGCAAAATGGCAAGAATGTATACTCGCTAATTGACGACTAATTAGTAGAATGACAGACCATTGTTCACAGAACAGCTAAAATCAAGGCACAATTGAGGAAGCTCTCTCAGATTGAACGATCGAGCCGCTCACGCACACAGGAATCGCTGAAAATCGGTATGGACCAGGATGAACTGGTTGTGCGAAGATGATCTCGCGGATAAGGGAGATCTGTCATGTCTAATTACATTTGCTTAATAGGGAGTTCAAATTGAACAGAGGCGTGAGCCGCACAAGGCGGTTCCTTTTCTATCTATTGCTTGTTTGGATATAACCAGACGAATCCAAACGATGAAGTTGTGACCAGTTAGAGCTTCCAAATGTTAGAGCCCACGGAATGTGTGATATACAATCGTCATTGAAAGGGTATTTTACCTCTAAATTTACGTTTACTTAAAATCCGTGGGCAGATACAAAATGTTTAGCAAATACATTCATATCCTATAGGAACAAGCTTACACACTTTCTCATGTTGGATTAAGCTTTTGTAGGTTTTAAGATTCCACAAATTTAAAATCTTAACCATCCCAGGTACAAGAGATAGTAGCTGCACACTTATCAGGGACTAATGATAGCCGGCTCTCCGAAACTCCCATAAAGGCCTGCCGTCTGAGAACTCAATCAACTCAGCTGCAGGAATTGCGCCTTACAATTGTCCACATAATGTACGTACTCTGCCGTTGTCAAGTGTAATTTAATCAACTCATGATTACAACAGGGCGGCACATAGATACATGAACTTAATACGGTGACCATTTATCCATGCACCTCCGCACTCATAATCATCAGCCACAGTCCAAGAAGGAGGAAAATTGGCAATGGCAACCGATGCTGGGGGTTGCCGCGCAGGAGGAAGTGCACATTTATGGGAATTAATGAATTCAAAAGTTCTTGACACTTGGCAACGGTTCATGCACTTGAAAAAAGTATGGTTCCATTGCGTGCTATTATCGAAAAATGGTGTTTTATAATAAAAATTAAAATGATTAATTTTGTAAATTTTGTATATTTCTGAAATAATTGAAAACCGTCTACATTTTACTGCAAAATATCCATAACTGAAACACAATCAAAAACAAACTCGAGTTTTGTTCAGTGCAGCATTAGCATTACCCAGATGCTGATGACGACGAATCATGATTGGGGAACAATAACAAAGAAAGTTTTCCCGCTTTCCGCGTGGAAATTTCCGCGGCCCAATGCGGCCAAAACTGATCCAACCGTTTGGGAGAGCGCGGAAGAGGAGAAGCAAAACAAAGCGGGTTTGTTGTGGAGTACAGCAACACGCGAGCATAATGAGAGCAACAGTGGTGGGAGGTGGTGGGAGCGGGCGGAACTGCGCGGGGCTGTGGGTGGAGTGTATTGGAGCAAATGTACTCAACTCTCGGCGCATGTCAGAAGGAGAGTGGGAGAGTGGGAGAGCGTTTGGGAGAGAGCTGGGCTAGTGTGCGTGTGATTTTCTTTGTGCCTTGTACTTCAATATTTATAAAGCAGGGGCGCATCCAACGCTTTGAGGGTCGAGTGGCGCCCCTGCCTTTGGCCGCAGAGCGTTTCTGCACTGGCAGAAACTGCTTGGCGCAAACAACCACCCGCGGGTGTGTTGTTGTCTGGCCGCTGTCTGCACTCAATCATTTATTCTATTTGCGTAGCCAGTGAAAGAGGCACGGAGCGAAATCGAGACGGAGAGAGGCAAGGTAAGACACAGTCGAAACCACAAGCAAACACACACACCTTGGCCAACCCGCGCACTGCCCACCGACCCCTTAACCCATAAGCCTTTGCTTTGGCCTTTTTTTTGTTGCTTGGCAAAGTGTCGAAAACGTTCAACAGCTGTCGGAGTCACACTGCGAGAAATCGGCGCTGCATTAGCAACTACAACTAGGAACCCGGCGAATATTCGATATTGAAGTAACTACATATGTCATAATTGGTGTGCACTTTTCTTAGTATTTTTATTTACTGTCTTTCTTTAATGCACTTATAAGTGTTTATATATTTTTGCATTAGCCCTTATTCCGTAGTCGACGAATGTTTTTTTAAAGCTGCCACCAATTGGCCCTCAGAAACTAAAATATAAATGAAACAAGTATTCGATCTAACAAAGTGTTGTTACTATAACATAATAGGTATTACTTCTTAGGTTTATTGAATGGGAATCTAAATTTCATGAAAATTTAATTTTTTTTTTTTCCTGGAAAGTGACCCCACTTTCTCTCAGTGCCACATCACTCTTATCTTGAAGCTTTTGTTGGGAGAACGTAAGAGACAGAGAGAGCCAGGCGCGTGGTGAGCTTGTGTGAGTGTTGAGGGGCGAAGAACGCTGGCGTTGTTTTCCGTTTTTACTTCGATGGGGCTGCGTTCGCTTAGTTGGTGATCTTTCGCCGAGAGCGCAGCACGCAGCACGCACCCATCCGCAGTCGCAGTCGCAGGAAGCAGGGAAACCCAGAGTTGGCAACAACTTCCCGTGGCTCCCAGCCCGTTTGTGTTTTTCTGCCTCTGTTTCGACCTCCTACGCGGCCAAATCGGTTCTAACTCAGTTAAGAACGGCCCAGCCCAACCGAGTCTTCGAACCGCGAATAATTGCATAATTACAGAATTTTCAAAATATATTCAAGAGTGCTGCCAGTGCGAAAATAAATGAGAATTCGTTTCCGAGTCTGCTGAATCATCGCGTATACACTGCTCTGCGTATACGAAAATCAGTTTTCGCAGCCTTCGCGCCGTCCACGTCATCAGCGAAAAATATAAAATAAATTTTCGAACCCCATCGAAGAACTAATAAACTAACCGTAAGCAATTGCGAAAGAACTGCGCCAAAATGTCCAAGAATAACGGAAAGGGCGGCAAGGGCGAATTCGAATTCCCGCAGCCAGCGAAGAAGCAAACCTTCTCGCAAATGATCTACGATCCCCAGGATAAAACCTTCTTCGGACGCACCGGCAAGAATTGGAGTAAGTACTCCTGTTCGACTCGAAATAACTGCGAGGCCCAGGCTAGATTCCCAACAAAGAAATACACTCAATTTTGAGTTCTTGAACAATTTAAGAAATCGTTTTTAAATGGGGTTCTTTCTAAGAAGTTATTGGGTAACTAAGCATAAACTCTCTTAAAAAACTCTAAGCATGATTTAACCCTTTTATAAGCAGTATGAGCAATTGTAAGATAAAACAGTTTCAAATTTTCAATGTTTCAAAAAAGCATTTTTGTGCGCTAGCACTCTAACAAAAGAGCAATCACATGAGACATCATCATCAACTCCGCAATGTCTCAGTACATAGAAACAAAAATGTGATTGTTCAAGGCGTTTAAGCAGCTTGGTTATGAACACTATATATGGGAGGCGTGTGTTTGTAAGTAAGGCTTATCAGTTGATTTGACGAGTCACATTGTGGGAGAAGCGAGCTGAGGTAGAGAAGCTGGTTCGGAAATCTTCCTCAAAAATGTTTAGTCAACGGCCGTAAAGAAGATAAAAACGCTGCGAGTCAACGCGATAAAGGGTATTTTTTATAAGCAGTCATTTAGAATATTATTAGAAAATACAACCGCCTTGAGCAACTGTTGCCAAGGTGTTACAGACAGAAGTCCCAAAAGCTCTTTTAAAACTGAAACTAAGCAAATGGCGATTCTGCGCCCACCCATCCCACGTTTTTTCCTTGTTTAATTACCCTTTTTAACTTGGCTGTCGATCCCTCGATTTTTGCTGCCCACGAAGCATAGCCAAGCATATTTCAACGATAATGCGAATTCTTGATTTTTCGAAAATGAACACGGACCCACGTTCGCAAGAGTTGGGAATTGGGGGAAAACGTGAGAGGACAGGGTGCTGAGTAGAGAGCTGATCGCCTTTATCGCCTATAATATTTGCCCTCTTATAATGGGTTCTGTAAACATATTCAAGGTTTCGTTCGGAGAGAAAAAGTGGTATTTCACGCTCTCACGATACAAATATTGCAGAATGCTGTCGACTGCAATTCAAACTGCTGAAACACTAGAATTTCTGAATTGTTTCGGCATTTCTCTGGACGTTTAAGTGGGGCACCTATGCTAATGGACACCGCAGTTCAGATGTTTGAGACCCCTTATCGGAACCACACTGTAAAATTCTCTTGACGTCATTTGTTTGCTTTTAATTAGGTTGAGCGAGCTCGCTTCCATTTTATCGAAGTGCTATTTAAGCACGTATAATTTATTTAACATATTAAAGCCCCAGGAGAACCTACGAGAGCTGTAATAACTTTTTATGCCAATTCCAAGTCTCAATTTGCTAGTTACGGGAGCCCAGCCCCAAAGAACTTAACCCTCTGTTGACACACCTGCTTCGCACCACAGATGTCAGTATGTCTACTTAATAAAAGCTGTTGTTCAACTAAATATACCTGCAAAGGTTAAAGTTTTTGCCTGCCTCCTGCCAATTCCTATCATTAAATCAGGTTCGTGGTGCATGTCCTTCTGGTTTTCAACTGCTTATTGCCCGGCAATTTTAGTCATGTGCGGTGCATTAGTAGGAGTATTAAATGGCAACGACCCCACGGAACAAGCTAATGTCAAGCGAAACACATACTAGATCTAAATTCACCAGTTTTGTTTACGATCGCCGGTGAAGTTCGATTTAATTCGGCTTTCAAGTAGGGGCAAAGCATTGGACGGTTGGCTAGGCTTTGATTTCCATTAATTAACGCAATGAGAACTTGTTTAGGTTGTGCTGGCTGAGTTTTAGGTGCGGATGAGCCTTCTCGTATAACCGGTTCAGCGGGTTTATGGATTATTTTTTTTGTTTTTTTTGGAAATGCTTTCGCTTTATTACAAATGTTTATTCTCTACAGCGTATTTACCTGCACAATTAGAAAATTAAATGCCTTGGGTATCACAAAAAAGTACTTAGTTTTGCTTTAAGTTTGCCCATTTAAAAAATAATTTCTGGAATAAAACAAGGTTTTCTGTATATGCCCCTTAGACTTCTCTAGGGAATATATTCCGACCGATATCAGATCAGTGCGACCGCAAGCAGCAGGAACGGCAGACAAAACGCTGCCTTAGCCAGTTCCTAAAGCGGGCTCAAACCGGCTAGAACCGCATTTCCCCGGTTACATCTGATTTCCCCATTAATCGCCCCCGCCACGCCCCCAGTCTGCTTACATTGACATGCTGCTAACTAATTGTCACGATAGCGACAAGTCTACGATAAAATACACAATTCAATTAAAGCACGGGAAACTAGCCCGATATGCTTAGGCTAATTTAGAATTAACTGTATCTATTGAATTAACTTAAGTATTTTGTTCTGCAGTTGTTCTTATCTTTTCTACCTTCAAGTTCGTTATAATTGGGCAAATATTGGATTCTTAAATATTTATCTGTTTCAGAGAAGTGATGAAAATTCATGATAACAGTCTTTTCAATTTTCTTGATTATATTTATAAAAAGCTGAGGTAAGCACTGTTCCTATTTCCTCGCCTTATAGTTAGTCGAAGATATTTAACAAAGCGCAATCATAGGAGGCGATCGGAAAACTTTCCTGCCGTTTTTTCCACGCACTTTGAACAATTCGGCAGTTACCAATTTGTTCTCAGCCGAATAAAAACCCAGTGGGGCTCAGAACCGTACCACCCGCATTCTCAGCCAGAGATAATCAGCAAACTAAACGTTTGCAGTGTTTGCCGTGGGCGGGGCATTCGGGGCTTCCCCTCGTTAACATGTGAAATTAATTCACTTAAAACGCCGCAAAGTATGCCATAGGCCCCGGGCACACAAACACACAGAGCTGGAGGAAAGATGGCCAAGGGATCCTGGGTGTGTGGCGGTGTTGGTGTGCGCTGCGTCTGTGGTGACGCATGGACAAAGGGTGCGGCGAGTGGCAACAAATAAAGCGGCGCCACCGAGACGGCTTATTGGCAATGGGGACGAAGCGGGACGGGACGGAAGGTGGTTTTGGGTGGGGAGGTGACGTGACCCACTCAATCTGGCTGGATGGTCCGGGTGTAATGAGTATAATATAATGATGACAGAGACCAACAAGTTGCATCCTTGTTCTTTTTTCATTTCTTTCTGCCTCTCCTGGGCCAGGACTTTCGTCTCGGTGGCGTCATAATTGTTGCTTTCCCCAGTTCCGCTTAGGCACCCGTGCCCAAGTACACCCGGAAAAATACTTTTATGCTCCCCAAAAGGTTTAAGAGATATTAAATGGATACTTGCAGTAAGAAACTGTATTTTTTACTTTATACAATATATTTTTGCCCCTTTTCGGAATTTATTAGACAACTAGGAGTACATCAATCTAGGGTAAACATAATTCGATTGTAAATTTTTACTTTGAGTGAAGAGAGTGAAAGAAGAAAGAATATTTGACATTATGAAGTATATATTTACATACATTAATGCAAGTAAGGGTAGATTTCTATGAATATAGGGATACTTGACACCCCTGCTTCTAGGAACCGAATGCGAGTTTGGTTTCAAGTTTCCTCTTTTGGGCTTAGAAAGCCTTTTATATATGGTGTATAATACTAATATTTTTTTGTGCTAAAATTTCAGTGCTGGTTTACCTTATTTTAATTCATACATATCAAGATCGTAGGCCCTTTCCCAAGTCAACTTGCTCATTACATAAATGAGTTATGGTTGCACATGTGCAGGCCGTTAGCCGATTTCCCACAGCTGCGCGGCTTACTGGTCAAATGTGCAAATTAAGCCACTCGGCGAGGTGTCCTGGATTCTGGCCATATGTGCGTCCAGCACGTAACTAAATTATTAAGCTCCGGCGGGTAGCCTTGGCGGTTTCACTTGCATGACGCCTCGAACGGAGCGAGGTTATCAATCGTTGGTCATGCAAACCGACTAGCGTTTCCAGCGCTTTTGGGTTGGGTTTTCCGGGGATGGGGATGGTGTTGGAATGGGGATGGGAATGGGAAGGGGAACGGGAGTGGCGCTTTTTATATGGGTCACGGGTCCTTTAAGTTTGTTTACCGCACCAGCGGACGGACGAGCCGGCAAGGATAGGCGAAGCCCTCGTTCTATCCATGAATGTCCAGTGTTATTATAAAACTTGGTCACTGAGTTTCCCCACTCCACCGCCAGCACGACTGGTTGCACAAGGCTCCAAGTGTGGGTGGCAGGTCATATAAGTAAAGTTTCCTCCATGAGTCGCATTTACTGTTATGCATAAACTTGATACCGCCCGCCGACATCTTGTTTGACTTTTATATAAGTGTTGAATAAGTTTGAGCCACAACACGAGGACTCTCCGTCACTTGTCCTTTGGTATAGGAGTGTTTCTGGATTGAAAATTGTACAATGCCCGTTTGCCGATCTTCCTTACTGACAGATTCTTATGCGTTATAATAGCTGCCAGATCTAGAGTTTATTTTCGGATCTCTGGCGTGTATTCCAAAAAATAAATACATTTCAAGGCTAGAAAATGCTTCAACTGAAAAATCGAGTGGCAACCAAATTGACTTAATATCTTGATATTTCAAATTGAAATTTTCACTCAGGGAGCCGGAATTAATATGGAAATGTGGTTCTTTTTTTATTATAATGGGACAGTAATTTTCCTTATCTCTGTCACAGTGTCATTGCCATCAAAGAGTACAGTCATTTATAATAATTGCCATTCAGTTTTTACTTAGCAATAAAAAGTAAATTACGAGAGACCATATTTTTACGATGTTGCCACTAATGCAGCAATGCCCCCTGGGGCATGAAAAGTACAAACAGAAGTAATAAATATATTCATGATTTGAGCAACACTCTGCATACGTAGTTAGGCCATGGCCTGCAATAGACATATGTATTGGCTACTATACAGTATATACATTATATTTCTGGACGAGTATCCAGTGAAGTGGAGTAGACAACTTATCGATTTCAGCGGGAAAGGCAATGGCGGTCCCTCCTTGGGCGAGTTTCCGTAATGCCTCATCCAGCGAAGACATAAGAATGTTTTGGACTCTGCCGTCATGTAATCGCAAGCGTGTAGACCAGAATTCCTTACACATCGGATATTGGGGGCCAGCGCCACAGGCCGTCGCGTCGTCCCACCTTGCCAGACGGCGATTGGGATAGGGATTGGAAATGGGGTGGAGGTTGGATGGGAGGTTCGCTGTTTCGGCAGAAGACTGGCGTCACACCACCCATAGACGTCTGCCCCCGGCATTTGTCTATGCCTGGGCGCGCACTGGTCATTGCCAAACTTATTTCCTTGTACTTGAACGCAATTACTTCCCATTAGGTCTTGGCAACAAGCGGTCGAGGCATTCGGCGGACTCTGAAACTTTGATGAGCCACTGGAAACTCAAAGAGGGAAAAGTCGTTACCAACCGACGGCAAAGGCCATCGATTACCAATTGATAGCTCCTGTCATAAATGGAACCGGTCAAGACCAGACATTGTCTAGTGCTTTTACAAAGTAAAAGCTTTGAATTAATAATTCTGCAAATAAATAAACTTTATATCTACTCGGTACGGTAAAGGTCTAGGATCAAATAATACCAAGTCAACAGTCAGATCACAAGGAAAGAAGACAAGGAATTTTGGGAGTGGTAAATTGATTTACTTGTAATGTTTCTAATTCTCAATGCTAACAGTTTACACAAACCGAAAACAGCAGTCATAACCAATCGAAGGCGATTCTTTCGATTACTAAGTGATTAATTAATGGGAACTTAAGTATGGAAGAACCAAATTGTGATTTACTGGTTTGAAAGACCTTACCAGGGCCCATCGATAGCCAGGTGCTACTGGTTTGCTCGACCTGCCCAACATCAACCCCGTGTCGAGTAATTTCCTCTTGCCTTTGTCCCCTACTGTACTTTGGGCTCCGAGCATTGTATTCGATATTCATTCATACGATTAATTTGTTCGGAAATTTGAGCTCGTTTGCCGCTGTCAATTTCGGTTTGTCGATGCTGTCGCTTATTTATGCAACTGCTACGGGGCTTGGCCCAGTCAGGCGCCCGATGTCCGGTGTTTTGTGTCCGGTGGCCACGGGGAAGTGATAAACAGCCCCACTGAATTCTAGCTGAGTCGTCAATGGTAATGACATTGAAATACTGGAAAAAGCCGGCCCCTGCCTCTGTTTGTTGTTTCTGGTCTTATTTACTGCACTCGTCGTAAGCGTTCGATTAGCTGCGTGCCCGTTTCGATTGCATAAGCCCTGTCCCCATTCTCTTGCTCATCCCCATTCCGATTTCCATTCCCGGATCCACCATTCATCCAGTTCCGCAGTGCCACTGTGGCCCCGTTTTCGCAAATGACAGAAGCAATCAAATCGTAATCGCGTGAAAAACAAAGAGTGCAGAACATCTTTTATAATGAACTTGCGACTAAGAGTCTTGAGACTTTAAGCATGTTAGGGAAGGAATTTCTCTGACTAATGAAAGAGATATCCTTCTAGCTCATTCGTCATAATTTTCGTTAGTAATAAGTTGTGGTTTTTTTGTATACATGATTATGCGTCAGTTTTATAAAATTGTCTTTAACAATAATTTGAAAAATATAGTATTTATTAACAAGCCATGAGAATCAAGCTCTATGATAAGTTTTATATACATAAAATTTAAGAACCAATGCATTCCCAAATCCAGCTCTTTTCAATGTTTTTGCATTTAATATAATTGTTTAATATAATTTTATTATTAATCTTTTTAACAGAGAATACCATCTAACCTGTTCTTTTCAAACCACAGGTCAGCTGCTGCTGTTCTACACGATCTTCTACATCGTGCTAGCCGCCCTCTTCACCATTTGCATGCAGGGTCTGTTGTCCACGGTCAGCGACCATGAACCCAAGTGGAAGCTGCACGACTCACTCATTGGCACCAATCCCGGCCTGGGATTCCGGCCTCTGAGCGAGCAGACCGAGCGCGGGTCGGTCATCTCCTTCGACGGCAAGAAGAAGGACGAGAGTGATTACTGGATCGACCTCATTGATGACTTCCTACGGGGTAGGCTCTCTTTAAAATTAATATAAAGAAGGAAGCTCCACATTCTTAATCTTCATTTACTTTAGACTACAACCACACCGAGGGTCGTGAGATGAAGCACTGTAGCTTCGGTCAGACCCACAATATCACAGATGTCTGCGTGGTGAACACGGATCTGTTTGGCAGTTGCTCGAGGGCCAATAACTACGGCTACAAGACAAACCAGCCCTGCATATTCCTCAAGCTGAACAAGATCTATGGCTGGCAGCCGCAGGTGTTCGAGGAGGAGCAGAAGGATATGCCAGATGACCTGAAGAAGGTGATCAACGAGACGAAGAAGGAGGAGGTGAGTAGAATTAGGGGTACACGGATATGGATTCCATATCTAACACGATTTTCCATAGCGCAAGCAAATCTGGGTGAGCTGCAACGGACACTTGGGCAAGGATAAGGAGCACTTCGAGAACATCAGGTACTTCCCCACCCAGGGATTCCCCAGCTACTACTACCCGTACCTGAACCAGGCCGGCTATTTGAGTCCCCTCGTCGCCGTGCAGTTCAACTCGCCGCCCAAGGGTCAAATGTTGGACGTGGAATGCCGTGCCTGGGCCAAGAACATCCGCTACAGCGGCAGTGCCCGCGATCGCATGGGGTCCGTGACCTTCCAGATCATCGTGGACTAAGTCGCCAACTTGTGATCGCAACAAAACAAAAACCAACACTAGGCACCCATGGGGAGACCAATTACCACCTACCGTACTACAAGAGATACACACATGCGTGCATAGATATATATATATTTGGAAAGAGCTAGCGACCTTAGGTTCTCAAGTGCATTGTATATATTTATACGAAATATTGATCCGACCGTCAATTGGGTTCTGAACATCTGACCTACCTTGGAAATAGAACAGTTTAAAAGCTTGAAATTAAAGTTCAAATCGTACACACGCAATTGTTGTTATAGCTTTTAGCTTGTCTATTGCTATCAGTTATTATTATTAATATTTATCTTATTATTTCATAATGAATTCTTGTAAATTTGATCATTATTTCCTGTCAGTTGTATCTAGTTTTTATTTATAAATGTTAAAGTATGGCCGAAAAACTATTCGTTTCCTGCACACAGCCCTGGGCTGGTTCAATTTGTACAAAGAAGTAACTAAATAAATTGAAATTGTTAAACGTATGCAAGAATTTGAAAAAAATAATGAAAATCGAAACATTTTGCCCTAAGTAACTGTCGATTATTATTTGGAAGCTGGAAAGTATTCAAGAACCTCTATGTAGTGCAATTTTAAAACCATTAACCGCAGCAACAAAGAAATTCCAGTCATATTTATGCGACTAACAAAATACAATTTTTAATTTATTTTAAACAAGTTTTCATTCATATAAAACGAAAATTAAGCGAAAATTGTTCTTGTGTTGCATCATTTTAATAAAGAAGCAGATAATATAAGTATTTTAATCGTATTTTGGTTTTGTTTTATGGGAGTTTAAAATGTGAAATGGATTTATTTCGCCTAACGCTAGAATTGCCTTTGCTATGTTGTAAAATCATAGCATACTTTTGGGCGACCGCTGCACCAAGGTAAATGAAGGACCATTTTATTTTGTTAGACTTTTATTATTTTGAATGTATTAAACAATTGTGGAATATTATTCCTTACATTACAAACATACGTAGCATAGTTATTGATCTTGATTTTTAACTCTTTAAACTGCGATATTTTAACTATTTTGCATTGCATTTTTTCGGTACACGTAAATATTTAGGTCTATATAAAGTAATCACAAAATATTATTATCACAATTATGGATACATGTACATATCAGTATTTGTTTAAATGTCCTCTTACCTTTTGCGGAAATGATATTCTTGTAACTAGTTTGGGCTCAAAGCACAATTTTTTGAGGTGCGCTTCGAATTTGTTTGTCTTTAAAATTAAACGACATAGGACTAATCTATCCTCAAAAATATTATTGAAATAACCATTGCAGAGTTATAGACTCTTACTTATCTATAATAGGCGATTCTCAATTTGCAAACATACCAAGCCCAGTTACAAGAATCCCTGCCCGTTAATATCTTTGCGGTAACAACGACGCGAGTAAAAACATCAGATTTCAGATAAAACTGCATTGATCTGCTACTTTATGTTAGAATAGCTTGGAGTTGTAGGCTGACTTAAGACAAAAGTTTAGCTTTAGTTGAGACGAAGATTGAAACACTTTTTTGTAGGTACTTTTACAATTGTTACTGCTGTAAGTGTTTAAGGGGTTATCTCAGTAATTACGGTTCAAGGTAATAAAATTCACCTCAGGCGTGTCGGGCTCCCCAAAGTTGCGTTTCGTGGTACATTCGATAGATATTGTCTCTGATAAGTTTGGCCTTATCTAATTGGAGGGATATTATGTCATTTGTTTAAATAATTCTGAGTAAGCTAAAGTTTCTTACCCTTAGATAGGTTTAGGGCCACCACATTCTTTTTCAGGAAGTCAAGACACAACTCTTGGGATGTGCCCAGTGAGTGCATATTGCAAGTCAAGGCACTGTGGAATAATGTAAAGGTATAATTAATATATCACTTCTACAATCTTACAATAAGGCAGTTTGGAAACGCTATATTTTGTATTCATTTAGTGTCAATATAATACCAAATGAGTAATCTAGTATCATTATTGCACTTGGCTACTGTACAAATGACGTAGCGTTGTCAAAAAAATGAACGTAATGTATGTAGGATTTCCCTAATAAAAAAACATAGTTTATTGAAATTGAACACTCCAAAATAATATTTTAAGTAATGCGACTACGGAAGAACTTACGCAAGCTGCCGAAATGCAATGTCCTCCTGCTCCCTGACCGACGGAGCCTGGGTGAGGCTGGTCTTGCTCGGCCTCCGGTTGGCCGGAACGGAGGCAGTGGATGCAGGAGCTGCCGGAGTGGCTGGTTGAACTGCCTGATGAGAAGAGCTGGACGAGGAGTCGCCGCCCTTTTTGGACTTGGAAGTTGGCACATCCGCCGCTCCTGATCCCGCTGCCCCAGCTGCCTGCCGCTGCTGCTGCTTCTGCTGGCGGCGCTTCTGACGCCTCATCTGGCTCTGACCCCGGTGCTCCCGTTCCGCCTGCAGGGCGTCGTGGAAGATGGCGTTCCAGAAGCGAGCCTGCTGCCAGATGGGCTGCTGGCGCAGCGAGGAGAACAGGTACTCGCGGTAGGGATCGCAGCCGGGGACCTCAACCTCGTGGTAGAAGAGGAAACACAGGTTCATCAGCACCGCCGCCGGTGCGTAATCCTCGCACTCGCTGCACTCGAACAAGGCCAAGGCGAAGTACTGGGCCAGACCGCCAAAGGTGACCGAATCCAGGCGCTTGGACTTGTGGCGCTGCTCGGTGAGGAAGCGGGTGAACCACAGTCGGCCGATCTCCAGGCGCAGCAGCACCCCGAACTCCGACTTCAGCTCCAGATCGACGGCAGCCGGAGATCCTCCAAAGAGCAAGGCGGTAAAGTGCTTCATGAACTCCTTGACCGGCTCCTCGCCAGCCCGACAATCAAGGCTGATGGAAGATGCCCACGAGGGCACCGAGTTCTGCGACTCCGAGCGGATGAAGTGCCGCCAGTCGGTGGACTCCATGCTGGGGCTGGCCAAGAGCTGATCGGGCTCATCCCGCAGGCTGGTCAAAGTGCTGCTGTTGGACGCTCTACTTCGCGACGGCAGGCGCATGGAGTTGCTTCCTCCCGCCCACTGCTGACGTCCTCCGGATCCCGCTCCCCCCGTTCCCCCCTCCGTGGGCGGCTGCACATCGATGTGCGGCGGCAGGGATTCGGTCACCTCGCCAATCCTCTGCGTATCCCTCTGCATGTCCATCTCGCTGCGACGGGCTCCGGCGATTTGCCTGGCCCTCTCATAGCCACCGGAGTGGCGCGACTCTATGGAATCCGAGCGGGTGGTGCTGCTCACGTCGTGGGAGCGATTGGCCGTGGGCTCGGGCAGCGACATCGAACTGCTGTCGTCGCTGCTGCTGGAGCTGCTCGAGGAGCCGGAGCTCGAACGGAGGGGTCCAGCCAGCTTGCTAGCCGCATGGCGACCGCGCGATGGTTCTAGCCGGGGACCTAAAATAAGGTCAGGATCAGTATATAAGTAAAAAGAAGGGGAAAAAACGTCAGATTGTAGCCGGAATGTAAGAAGACTTTTAACTAAAATCTTTAAATTTTGATTCTGTAATACTATTTAGACTATCAACGACTAATACAAGTTAAAATTTTTTTTTAGTTAACAACAGGATTACAAATATGATCGTAAGAAATCCCCGTGTTGTGAACTAATTGATCTTTGATTTATATTTTCCATTTTTGGACATCATATAGCTCTTAAAAAGATTTAAATATAAACAGCGACTTATAGGGAATTAAACAATACAAAATTTTTAAGTCTAAAATGAGCAGTTTTCATTAAATTATTTGTTTAACTCCACTTACGGGGCGCCAAATTGGGCTGGCGGTATCGTCCTGATATAATCTCCTCGTGCGCCCGCCGAGCCTTTACTCGTCGCCCTTCGAAGTCGATCTTTGTGTAATCAATGGTCTCGTCAACTGAAGAGCGAATCATTATGTATTTTGTAGTGCTGCTACTTACAGATACTCACACTTGGGTATATCCTCGTCGTCATCGCAGTAGTCTGAATCGCTGCTACTGCTGCTCAGGGTCAACTGCAAGTAAACAAAGTAACATACGCATTTTAGGAGGAACTGGATCATATGCGGTGTACGGAATGTGCTTCACTTGTGTGTGTTTCAATATACATATGTATCTAAAGCCTAATTGGGCTGCGTATCTGTCGGGTATGACATGTTTTAAAAAGGTATGAAAAATCAGCTAATGAGTACTTTTGAATATTTAGGAAAGCCATTATCTGTGCTTAAGAATACTTACATTACCCTTATAGACAATTAATATGTATCTCTTTCTCGAGGACCAATCTATGAAAATCCCTTCGAGCAACACCTCATTAAATAATGACTACACCATCTTAACAACCTGGGATGAGTGCCTAAGAACACTCTCCATAATTGATAATCCGAAACAAAGGAGCAGAAGAAAAATCGAATGTTGTGCATCCTCCCTTCTGGCTGGTGTAAATATAATTAATTTCAATCAAGGACGAAGCTGCAGCGCTGAGGGCCAAAGAAAGTCAAGTACAAAGGGAGCAGCAGAGAATGTACTCCCGTTCCCACCCCATCGCGTTTCCAATCCCAGGCCCATCTGCAGCCGTAGCCGGCATAGCCTCCCCCAAAACGCAGATTGGGGCCTCCAAATGAAGGTCAAACGAGTGCAGCAGCAAAGCGGAAGCAGCAAGAACAAACAGCACAACAAAAGTTTCAAAGTGTCAGTTGCTTTTGCAGCATAGACAGAACCCACACACAATCTGCCATCCCAGCCCATCACCAGCGAGCACCCACCTCCCCGAAGCACCTCTTGTCGCGTTCATTACCAAGGCTAGCCCAGCGCAACCCTAGAGATGCGCGTCATAGTTGGTCGTGATTATAATATAATCGAAAGCATAACCCCTTGTCTGCATAGGGGGTCCGAAGCCAGGGGTTTCATTACGTAGTACCAGAACAAAATTTATGGGTATTACGATTTATAGAGTAAATAAACCAAGTACTTATGGTTTTGATTTGGTTCGTATTCCCATATTTAGGTAATTATAATCAACATATAATATATCAACATATCACCATATCATATTGAAGAACAGAAACTGAATAGATATGTAAGGGTATACAATAGTAAAGGATGTGGGCCGTTCCTTTGAAAACAAATACCTTTTCTGGGTCACATTTTTGATTTGCCTGAAGCTTGTTTTATACAAAAGAAATGAAGTCAATCGTATAAAAACGGATAAGACAACGTCCCTAATAGTAGGTTCTTCAGCATTGTTGAGGCAGTCATATTACGTCCCTTACAGTGATTAGTGATGACCAATATAATAATTGATCACGCCACTCACGCCGCACTCCCTAGGGTCCTACCTTGTTTGATATTCCGTTGAGCAGCTCGTTGCTGTTGCCCAGCACTGTGAGGAACTTGGACTTGAGCGCCCCGATGCTGGGGGTTCGTTCCATGAACAATTTGATTTTCGATCGCTCGCCGGCAAAGCCAGCCGGTGGCGTTCCAGTTCCCGTTCCGGGCATCGCTCCCGGAGTGGGTGGCTGCGGCTTGGCATCGACCATGCCGGGGGTGCTGGAGCTTCGAGTTGCCGTTTCCTGACGAGCCTCCTCAGGCGGTCTCTGGGCCTATAGAACCTCTGCCTGTGCTTTATTTGGTTAACTGGGAGCGGCCGTAGTGTTGCAACTGCTGATGCTTCTAGTATCGATTTTTCATATGCATGTCATACGCTTGGGTGAAGGTGAATTTCGTGTTCAGCTGCAGGATTTTTGGCGCATTTCGTGTGTTTGTACCTTAAATTCGACGCTTCTCTAACAGATTTTCGTTTTCTTTGAACTGTATTTAATACGGCGCTCTTCAACAACTGCAATTTAAGCACCCATCTTAACGTGATGGTAAATTGATGTACTTTTATTCGCAGGTTTCGCGAGCCTAAACTAATTTTCGGCAAAGTAATGTCAGGAAAATCGGTAAATTATAAAGGCACTTCTTTGACTTTATGTACTTTTAGTGTTACTCCTTGAGCGCCCACTGGGATACTACATTTTCCATTCTCCCTGGCCCAAACTCACACACCGGCGCACGCACACGCCCCTTTTTTACACGCAACACGGTAGGCGGGAGGCTAAGGTATGTATTTTCCCAAGAATTTCCCACAAACGTCCGTTGCCTGCAACGAACATTGCGCGAATGCAGCCGGAAAATGCTGGCCAGTCGAAGTTGCGTTAACATTTGTCGGGCTTTGCGTTCGCAGCTGTTATCGATTGCGTGGAAATTTACATAATATCTACAGGCCGCCTCGAGTAGAGTTTTCCTGGGGAAAAGCTCAGGCGGAAAATGACACATTATCTACACGAGAACTTACCGAAAGCTTTAGCCGGCGTTTTAACTTGTTTACAGACAGCTGGCCATCAGCTGATCCCCAAAACATCGGCTTGCGTCAACCGAGACAAGGTCAAAGCGTGGGCGGTACGCTTTTCGGGGTAGTGGTTTGGGTGGGTGGGCTCTGTGGGTCACATCCAGGAATGTGCGTGTCTGTAGTTATCGAACTTTGACTCTGTCGCAGCCAATTGGATATGCATTGCGTTTATTTTTGGACCAGCTAGCGGCTATGGAGCGACCCCCCACGCGAACCCACCTACAGGAGGGCCTTAATTCCATAATTCCCATAATACCATTATATCTATGTATCTCCTATCCCTCGGAATCGCCTTTTGATTTGCACCTCTGGCAGACAGCAGGTGGCCCGTGCCGATACTTTTGTTGTTGATTCCATTTGCTCGAGCCGAACATTATGGATGTTCCTTTTAATTGTTCTCATTGGATGTGCAGAAGTTGTTCAAGGCTGGCCCGCAGGAGATCCCCATGGATATTTGTTTGCAATAAATCATAATTATAGCTAGGGCTTATGCCGATGAACGATTCAGGGCGCCATGAAAATAATAACAAATAGTTTTGAAATTTATGTGTTATTTTTAAAAGACTAAAACAGTATTATACATAAATGCATAAGTGAAATTCTAAAATTTATACAATTAAGCTTTACAATTTGCAGACTTCCATTCATCAAATTAAGCGCATTTCAGGAAGCGCAGCAAGTAATAAATTCTGAATAACACTCGTATGTTCTGCAAAATGTTTGACAACAAAAACCAGATAAATATATTTGAGAATTAATGTTATTCATACACGCGACGGCGTCTCGCAGTTTAAATGTTCGATGCCGCTCGAAAACGGTGTATTTTTAAAACAACGCGAAAATGCTGAAAATAGGAAGGCGATGAGACAGGGCAGAGACCGAAGGAAATGGAAATGGAGGTGGGAAATCAGAGGAAAATGAGAATATAGTTCTGCGTTGACTTCTTCCTACTCGCGCGACGACTGGGGACCGAGGACTGCAGTAAAAGTGCTGTTTAGAGTCCGATTGAGATTTCAGTTCGCTGGGAGACGATCGCCGAACGAGACCGTAGCAGAATTTTCATGTCGCGTCGTGGCTAGACATCAGAGATATTTACATATATCCCTAGATATATTCATGTGCTACCAGCTGGCAGTGGCAGTTTTGAGTGCGGCAAGACGCGTCAAGTGAAATCGAGTTATGTAAGTGCCCTCTGCATTCGCGGGTTCCAAACGCTTTCGATCCAAGCCAACCCATGAGGTTCAAAAGCTAATTTAAGTTCGCAGCGTAATTAAATCGATCTGAAGTGTTCTAAATATAAAACTCAGCTATTTTAAACTCAGAACGCTCCATGCGAAAGTTCAAGGCATTTCGCAGGATAAACAATGAAACGAAAAATCTGGGAAAACATAATGGATATTTTTTACCTAACTCGCCAATTTCGAATTATAAAAAAGAACTGTGCATTAGGAAAACGCAAGTATAGGCAAGCCAAAGAAATGTTTAAAAATAGTTCCCCAAAAGTTCTGCCATAAAAATAAAAGCGTGTTCTTTCGCGGCGTGAGACTGTGTCTGTGAGTCAGCGTTGCGTTCGCCTCGGCGGCTGCCTCCCAGGGCATTAGCCACTGCTAGAGGATGCCGACGCCGGCCCGAGGAGACGGCGGTGGAGGCGTATCTCCTGGGGCAGGTGGGGGTACCGGCACCTCCATGTCCCCCTCCAACCACTGCAGGCGGCTTTCATAATTATTGCTGCGCAGTGTGGCACAATTCCGGGATAGATAGTGCGAGAATGGAGTGGCTGCAGAAGGTTTTTAAAAATAGCGCGAGAGACTCGGCAGTGCAGGCCCACTGAACACGTTGCGTATACGCGACGGGAGAGAAAATGGGGCTTGTTTTTGCTCTGCTGTTGGATAAGGCGTTTTCTTGACATTTAATGGCTCATTAGGCGCGTATTTAGTGCAGAAAAATAATGTAACAATCGTTTGCAGATTGTCATTTAAAAAAATATTAAAAATAGGTTACCCTCGTATTCATTCCGGAATGCTTCTTATTAACTACCTTCCTCAAATACCTTAAACAAAGCATTTTTTCTTCCTATTTCTTTGGTTTACTATTTCCTTGGATAATGTAAACTTATCTACAATCTGTTACTTTAAAAATAGTTCTAGTACACAGTTGCACCTGCCATTTTCATTGCTTCGAATTTATCATATACACCAGAGATTACCTAAATGTCAACAAATAAACGAATTTTTGTGTATTATGGACCAATACAGAAAATATGAAAAGAAGGAGTATCTAGTACTTATGGTAGTATGTGACACATTTGAAAGCCTTCCTAAAACATTGGTAAAAGGAAACATTATTTTAAAAAAATGTAATAAGTTACTCTCAGCTATTATTAATTGCTGATACGTTGCACCTTATTTACGATCACTTTCTTCGATATGGCCACCTGCGTCATTACAAATCACATATTCGCTCAGCATTTGGACAGTATGCTTCTCTCTCTCTGATTTCTTCGTTCGCTTTTATCTTCTCTATAATTTGAAAATTTTAAAAAATATTCTCTGATCCCACGTCTCATTTCTCATAGGCTCTCTACTTGTTCTCTTTTCCAATTCTTCCCCCTCTTTCGCCGATTTTCTTGGCATCCCATCCACTTAGCCGCGTTGACAGAGTGAGTCAATTGAGTCGCTAAAAAGCATTTCCCTCTTTCGCATCGTTTCATAAATAAACAAGCCCGAAAATGTTTTGCCAAAATATACATATTTTCGAAAATATTCTAAGCACAGAGAGATGTTTTAGCCTAAATTTAGCGGTTTTATTCTCGGTCGAACTCTGGCAGCGTTTGGATTGGTGCACAGCATCCACCAGATTGCACTTTCTGGGCACCTTCCGCATTGGCCGTTGCCTCCGGAATTCGGGTGAGCCAGCTAAAAATATGCATTCATAATTCGCATTTCTTGTCAGTTCGCTTAATTGAATTTGAAGTCGTTTGAAGTGGTCAAGAATGAGCGCAAAAGTGCCGCAGGGAATCGGCGATCTATAAATACAATCAGATAATAATAACCTTTTTCATCGAGCCTAATAAGAAATTCTATCTTACGTATTCAGACACAAAAAACAAACCAATCAAAATTATCGTGAAGAAAAAGAGACTGCTGAACGAAAAATATGACGACCCAACAGTTACTTAGCAAGAATGTCCGCTCCATGCCCTCTTGGGTGGTAAGTACAAGTCAGTGCTCTTAATCAATATCGTATTGCAATAAGTGTCCACTTCAGAACGAGGCCAATGACCGCATTGGACCGAAGCCGCCGCCCACGCCACCAAATGGAGTGGCTGGGGGTCATCCCAAGGCTCCTGCCCTGCCGCCCAAATCGAAGGACACTCCCGAGCCGGACTACGAGATCATAGAGTTCTCCAACCAGCAGTACTCCAACGAACCGATGAAGACCACAGTGATAAGGACCAAGACGCCAGGTGACGTAGTTAGACAAATATAATTTTTCAAATCATATTAGGAATATGAATCTGATAACTTGAATATTGACATGATTTAGTTAAACAATGTTATATATATTCCGTTTAATATTATACGGGTTCTAACAACATTTCCTTCTTCATTCATACTTTTAGATAACAAACTGAAGTGCACTTTGTGCGGCTCCCAGAACCCCTGGGTGACCTGCGCCGAGTGTGCGGGGCAGATCTTTTGCGCCTCCTGCGACGACATGTTCCACAAGCACCCCAAGCGTAAGACACACATGCGAAAGGTATGTTTTTCCAATCCGGATTCAATGAGAATGTAGAATATAAATACCATACCTTCGCAGGCCGTGGAGCAGGGTACCCCACCGATCCCCCCGAAGGTGCAACCCGGTGGCGGGGCACCTCCCCCAGTGGCACCTCCGCGGCGCAGCAAACGCGGCCTCCTTACACCATTTCTGGGCCGCAAGGATCAGGTACGCTGCACGATCTCCTAGACTCGTAGAACCAAGTTTGTAATTTTCGATTTGAATGCTTCAATAAAACAAGTCCTTAAAAACCAGAAAGCCCGCCAAAAAATTGAAAATCAACGACCGAAACAGATATATTTTTGTCAATACTTTTCGACTTTTCCGAAACCGAAATGGCACCCAACCCGACTCTTTTCCAGATGCTGCCGCCGCCCTCGCCCACGCCCTCGCACAAGTCGCTGGGTGGCTGGCGGGGACCATTTGGGGGCGGGGCCACGCCCCCGGTGCCATCAGTCGCCCACAGCACATCCAGCTCCACCTCCACCTCCCAGATGAACAACCGCCCGCTTCCAGAACCACCGCGCAGCGAGGGTGGGGGGTCCTCCAGATCGGGCACCCCCAAATCCGTATTCGACGCCATCCAGCGTCCGCCGTCGGTGCAGCTGGAGAAGATCAAGACCAAGGCCAGCGCCACCCTGGACCGCATGGCCATTCTTCAGCAGCGATACCGCCAGCAGAAGGCCCGACAGGATCTGAGCGCCAACAGCGAACAGGTGAGTGAGCCCGGGTCGCAATCCCACGAATCCCCTCATCATCAAGTGTCTCGTATTGTCTTTGCTTCGGGCAAAATAATATCAAATGGGGATCAAGTACCTTATTTTTTATCATTTTATTTAGAAAGTTAAATCTTAAGTTTATAGATGGGAACTAAATAAAATAGTTCCTGTAGGGGCATTCATGAATTGATATTATGCTTTAATACAAAAGGATTAACATTTGGATACCAATTTAGTATTTATTATTCAAACCGTTTTCCTAGAAAATATTTGTGTTTTGTTTTAACAACCTTGAAAATTTCGGGTATTTCAGAAACAATTATTTTTTTAATGACAAATGAAATATTTTAAGAGTTAACATTTTTTTGATAAA
The DNA here is from genome assembly GCF_025231255.1 of Drosophila biarmipes. Classification (NCBI taxonomy): domain Eukaryota; kingdom Metazoa; phylum Arthropoda; class Insecta; order Diptera; family Drosophilidae; genus Drosophila; species Drosophila biarmipes. Next base: position 19,503,773 of record NC_066612.1, read on the forward strand.
AAACATAGAGAAGCGATCATTTTGAGATGATCCTTGATATTGTTTTCCCGCTGCACCTCGTATCGTCATTGTCTCGTCTCGTCATGTGTCGTTTCTCCCTTCCCTCTCTCTCTTTCTCTGTTTCTCGTTGGTCATTTCCCTACCGCAGCATTTGTCAAATGGAGCCGGGTTCGAGCACTGGTCAAACATTTCACCATCGCCCTCGCATTTTCGTTCCGGCAGCATGTCATCCGGTTTGAACTCATCCCATTTCGATCTCTCGGATGACTCACAATTTCACAATTCCTTGCTGCTCCAACAACGACAGGCGGCCGGCGCCCAGCGGCGGCAGATGAGCACCTCGGTGTTTAACCTGAACACTAACCCCCGGCGACCTTTGGCCGAAACTCAGAACGGCAGTGCCTGGCTCGCCAATCAGCGGATCCAACAGGTGAGTACGAACAGAGTTGGAATAAAATGTAAATCCAACTGTTGGTTAAAATTACAATAGGGTCAATTTCTCAATGTCCCGTTAAGGTTCTAGTTATCTTGTATATGTTACTAACATAATGTAAGTTAACGTTATCATGATAACTTAATTGTTCTGTAACACAAGCACCATAATATTGAACCGATTGCTTCCGCAAAAAATTTAAAGTCAACGTTAAAACTTATCATGACATTAAGAAGTCGGCCAAAAACTGTTTTTTTAACCATAACCACACACTAGTCAAAAATGGATTCACAATTCAAGAATTGCGAATTATAAATTAAATCTTAGCTAATCTTACGCATTAAATGAACTTCTATTGTACCATCCAGTGAATCTTTGAAGACCCATTAAGGGCTACTAAGTACAAACCTCTTCTTCGCAGGCGCAGTCCCTAGCGCAGCTAAACTGCGCTGGCTGTCAGCAGAGCCAGCAGCATCCTGGCTGGGCACAACATCCACATCACCAACATCCCCAGCACCAGCATCCTGACCAGTGGTCTCAGTTTGGCTCCCAGCAGCAGTTCAACAACTCCAACCTGTCCCTCAATGTAGGACCTGGTTACATGCCACAGCAGCATCCGCACTATCCGCCACCTGTTTTTATGACCCAACGTGGAATGATGCCTAATATGTATCCCGGGGCACCCGGCTATCCCATGATGCATCCAGGTAAGCTGCTGATATACTCCCCATAATGGTGTTTTCAACTTTTTTTCTCTCCCTCACCAGGTGTCATGGGAATGCCACCTTCGGCTGCCTCCAGAGCTGCCTCCCGCTCTCGATATGCCGCCTCCCCGACGCCCAGCCGCAAGTCCATGTCCTTGCGGCGCAAGCGCAACAGCTATGTGGACGACGAACTAACTGATGACGAAGACTCCGACCAGGATGACAGAAGGTCCTTGGTCTCCAACCGATCGGGCATGACGAGCGCCTCGCGCTCCCAGCATCACCATCAGCCACGTCAAAGGCGCATCTCGAGTGCGTCACAGCTGATAGGTGGGGATGAATTTGATGGCGATCAGAGACACGGAACGAGACAGCACAAGATACGAGATCGACGGGGATCCATTGCCAAGTCAGTGCAGAGCGAATATCTGCCGGAGAGACGGGACAATGAAGGAACCCTTACCAGAAATAAGCCATCAACGGACTCCGCTCGGACGAGTCGCATTTACTCTGATTTGGAATCGGAGGGTTCGGGGGCTCGGGCCCTTGTTCAAGCCAAAATCCAGCAGAAGCTCCAGGAAGCAGATCAGCACAAGTCTTCGAAGAAGACGGAGCCAAAGCGAAGGCCTGAGATGAAGGACGAGAACACTCAGGCTGCTGCGGTGGTGCAAAAAATGGTGACCCAGGCCAAGGAGGAGAGTGCCTCGGAATATGAGGAAGTGGTAGAGGAGGTAACTGCCTCAGAAAGTGAGGCAGAGGCTCAGGCTCAGTCACCCGAGCCCCAGGTTGTCCCTGAGGAGATTGAGGCCGACGATCTGGGTCCACCACCTTCCACGCCAGACCACGAATGGGAATGCGAGTTTTGTACGTTTGTGAATGAGCCCAACATTAAGATCTGCTCCATATGCTGCAAGACCCCTAGCAAACCTCCAGTTCAGCCTAACAAAGTCAAGAAGGTGGAAGAAAAACCACAACCTCAAGTTGCAAAGCCCAGTAACATTAAAGTAGCCGCCAAGCCAGAAGTCAAGCCAACGCAGAAGCCCGCTCAGAAGAACCAGCAACCGAGTCAGAAAACAGTAACTGGATCCACCAAGAGCAATACCCAAACCTCCGCCACCACCACCACAAACCCAAGGATTTCGCCAGCTGTTAACTCCAAGAACGCCTCGAGTATTCCCGTCAAGACACCTCCAAAGCCTACGCTGAAAACTTCGTCGGAGAACGAATCCGACAATTCGCTGGCCAAGAGTATACTGCACAAAGGTAGGCTACAAAAGAGAATCTCATTTTTCGAAGGCACGAAGGCCTAGCCCCCCTAGACCTCTCAAGACTACACCTAGTTAGTACCCTAATAAAACCGTAAACTGTATCCTACAATTAACGCATTTATGGAAACCAAATACAGAACCAAACCGCAACTCAATCCGCAACCAGTTTGTTTGATTTGAACCCATTGGTGACCCCGATCCCTTTCCTCCCCAAAGCTAATGCTCTCATCCGTATCGTTCCAGAGTCCGTTGAAAACATTTGGAATACTCTGGATGAGAGCATTCAGGCGCAGGCGGAGAAGGTACTTAAGAAGGCACAAAAGGTGTCCACGGGCTGTGGCGGAACTCCGCCTCGGGAAGTAGAGGCCGTGGAAATGGGAACCTCACCGCCGCCCCAGAGCATTTCTACACAAGTAAAGCGTAGTGGTATGGTTGATCGAAGCAGCGGATTAATTTACTGGTTTATTCCAGACCTACGACGCCCTGCCCTTCAATTCAAAGTCGGAGGAGATCCCAACAGTTGTGCCAACAGATCGCTTCAGAACCCCAGAACCGAATAATATGGAGCGACGCCCTCACTACCGCAGCAACTCCCAGCTGCCGCAGGAAAATGAGCGATATCGTAGTGCCAACGAACTGAGGTACCACGATGGCTTCGGCTTGGACCCCTATAGTGCCGGTCTTGTCACCAAGCGACCCAATTTCATAAACGATTTGCGCTTGCTGCAACATGTAAGTTGGGATCATAATAAACTTGGTCTGAATTTAAGGATAGGCTCACACTTGTTTGAAACATGGGTTATCTTAATCATCGAGTTCAACTGAACGTATTTATTATATTCATTATAGATTGATGTTATTCCTGATTAATTGATTTCTAATTGCTTCAGCAAATCTCTTCGCCCTTCGACATGCCCCACGAGACATTCAGCGTGAAGCACGAACCTGCCCGAGATCCGGAAACGGAAATGCACATCATTCTGAAGGAGCTGGAGCTGTACAAGTTCACAGTCGAGGAACTGGAGGCCGCTCTGAAATACTGTTCCCCCGAGACGCATCCCATTCAGTGGCTGCGCGAGAACTGGCACAAACTAGTCCAAACGGTGCAGAGTTTGTCCACCAAGTACGGGCAGGAAAGAGGGGAAAACACGATTGGAACCGTATCCCAAAACGAGGCTCGAGAGGCTCTACGAAATTCTGGTGGCAATGTGTGGCAGGCCGTGGCGGACTGCATCCAACAGCGACAGCAGAAGTACCGGAAACTGGCGGCCAAGGGGAACTTCCTGCGGGACGACATCGTGAACGCGCTGACGGCGCACCAAGGTAATGTGGAGCAGGCGCTGGTGGAGCTGAATCGCACGCAACTCAAGCCATTCCTAATGCGCATCTGGGGCTCGCCGAATGGCGTTGAGAATGAGAGTGGCTCGGCCATAGACACCAAGTCGGGTTAGTTTGTAGATCGTACACCCAGTCAATCGCAGTGCCATAATGTCCCATCTCTCATTTGCCACTACAGATATCCATGACTTCCTGAACACTCATGCTTTGGACTGCCTGCAGCCTCCATTGGCCATGGGGGAGAGTCCCAGTCCCAGTTCCAGTTCCGCCCAAGCAAATCCCTTCGACCCACTTCGAACTGACGATAGCCCCATAAAGTCCACCTATGCCACACCCAGTCCCTATCAGTTGGAGGACAGCACCCTGAAGAACCTGGAGATACTCATTGGCAACATGGAACAGAATCAGGCCAAGCAGAACCAGGAGGTCCTGCGCTCCATTGAAACCATGCTGGACACTTTCAAGGGCAAGCCGGAGCTGGAGTACGAAACGGATCCGGAGATAATGCGTATCCTCACAAAGAGTCCCATCAGCACGCTGAAACCTCCGGGATCCGTGGAGGATAAGTCTTCCGAGGATGTGAAAAACTTTGTGTGGCAGCACATCCAGGACATTGTGCCCAATCTGGTGCAGCAGGTGGAGCAGGAGCTCCTGGAAAAGACCGAGGAAGAAATTCATGTTGAGGTACCCCAGTCTGAAGCAGTACCTACACCAGAACCTCTTCCTGAACCAGAACCCACTCCCACTGTGGATCCTGGTGTATATATTATGGAGGAGGTCATCAAGCCCAATCTGAAGGAAGCCAGCATTCGTGAAGAGCTACCACCAAGTTTTATTTACGCCACAGAAATAGCCAACTTCAAGCTGGAGTTTGATCGAGGCACTGAGCGATGGCACGAGGCGGAATGGGAGAGCAGTGATCTAACTGATGCGGAACGCATTGTTTTCAAAAGCTATATGGCTCCTAAGGAAACAGTCAAGGAGGTGGTTACAAAAACAGATAACTTGCCTCCATCAACTAAAACTCGAGAAGAATCTGCCCCAGAGGTGTCCACCAAACCCCACAAGACTGAAAATATCGAAGAAGCCAAACTAGGAACAGCAACACCCTCATTAGCTGAAAAAGAAATCGTTAATAATAAACTCGCACAACAACCAGAAATATTAACACCTTCAGTTATTGAGAAGACCATTAATGAAACACCGACAGCAATGGAAAATAATCTACAGAAATCGACGGGAACTCAACTCGATGACCAGCCAAGTACAAGCAGAGAAGCTAACAGAAAAAGTAAGCTGCTGAGACAGCCGAGGAAAGGTAAATTCAGGGATCAAAGTCAAAAGCCAACTAACCGTTTAAAGTTACCCAAAGATAATGAACCGAAAGAAAATGGAATCAAAGAAGTACAAAAAGAAAGCATTAAGCAGTCGGATTTGGTTAACGAAAATGCAGTTAAGGACAAAGCAGCAGACACAGAAGCAAATTCTACTTCAAATTATATTCAGTCTGTTGCAACTGAAACCGTTATACCCACTACAAAAAACCTGCATTCTGAAAGAACAGTTAAGGAAATTGAAGACTTTGCAGTAATCGATCAAAATATGGCTACTCCATCAAAGATTGGCAGTGATACTAACCAGCCATCAGATAACTCTGAAAGTGTATTGACCAATGCAGCGACACAAAGTACTGTAGAAGCTGTTTTGAAACAACCCAATGAGCTTCAAGAGGTTGCCAAACCAGTTAGCCTGAACGAAATAAGTGAACCCATTACTCAAGATAAACCAAGTATTGAAGATGATCCTCTGCCAAGCACTACCATTAATGAAGAAGGATCCGAAGAGTCCTATGATATTGCTGAGGTCGCTAGCACAACGCAAATAACTGAAGCTAACGCACATCCCCAAGTAGACTCAACAATTGTAAATGTTCCTCCATCAGGCAATACACCAGTAAAAGAAGAATACAACGAACTTAGTGTAGAAGATACTCTCCCAACGGCAACCATTTTTCAACCATCATCTACAACAAATGAAGCTTCAACATCTGAAAATGTAGGTATAGCTCCCAGTGCCCTATCGAACGATCACAAGAAAAGTCCGAAACGTTTTTCAAAAATTCCTGTGAGAACCCTGAGCAGCAACAGCCTTCGCAGTGAAAGTAGGACCAGTAATCGAACTCCAACTGCAACTGATGAGATCGAAAGGGAAGAAATTGCGATCGAAAAGGTAGAAGAACACATTAGGGACAAAGAAAGTACTTCCAAGACAGAAGAATCTTCTGTCACAAAGCAGACAGCTACACCGGAGGAAATTCCAGTTACCGAGGAGATCCAACCTGATCAGGAAACTAACGTTGTTGAAGAACCTGCAGTTCAACCTTTGTCATTAGATCTGGAAGTGCAGACCCCCGCAGCTATAGCAGTTACACCGACTGACTCCGAAGAAGTGTTCGAGGATGCCCCCGAATTTAGCAGCAGTGAGGGAACAAGACCCCATGATGAGGCCGCTTCCGATGCTGAGCTTTATAGTCTCGATAGCGATGGACAGCGGGCTGAGACCAAATCGCCGGAAAATGAAGTGCTCCTTTTACTGGATGAGGAATCCCAACTGGAATCGTCAATAGCCAGGACCAGCAGCAACGCCAGCATGGGCTCCCAGTCAACTCAATCGGAATCATCAAAAGTTGTACTCAAAGAATTCATTCCTTCCGGAGATCCCGCCAAGCAGAACCTCAGCGAATTGGTTGAAGACACCCAGCGGTTGATCAAGCAAATGCGCGATGAGATCAGCATGGATGAGTTTGAGTCCACCGATGATGAATACTCCGATGAGTACTCGGATGAGTATGACGAGGGCGAGGAGGAGGAGTGGTACGACAGCGAGGGCGAGGAGGAAGGGGACTTTGATGCGGAGGAGGGCAATACCTACAACGAACACCCTTCCTATATAGAAGAGGCATCCACCGGTGACGAGGGCACCGAAATCGAGGACATAATGGAGGAGGATGAGGATCAGGCGGATGAAGACGAGGCACAACCCACACAAATCGCACTAGACATTGAACCAGTCATATCGCCCGCTCCGTCAGTCACGCCCACAAATCCAGAAGCTGAACAGATCACAAACACTGAGGTTGTTTCCTCCACAGGAAGCACCACGGAGACGGAGTTACAAAATCCTGTCGTGGAGTTGATCTTGCCTTCTCAGATACCTGAAGAGGAGGCAAAGGCTGAAGCTCTGCCCATTCAATCTCCTCCCATCATAACTGACTCGGAAACTAGACCTGCGGAACAGCCAGTCGAAATTGTCCTCGAAATCCCCCTAGAAGTAGAGCCTCCCATTGAATTGGAATCCGTTGAAGAACCCACAGCCCTGCCCATATCTCCCGCACCACCCATTGTTGATTCCGAATCCCGACCAGTGGAGCTGCCCGTAGAGACAGTCCTGGGAGAGCCCAAAAAGGTAACCCCGAGCGTAAAAGGCAAAGGCAGCGGTGCTGCTCCAAAATCTGCAAAGTCCACAGTCAGTAAGATTCCCAAGCCCACCAATGAACCCACTAACAGTTCAAGTAGTACTCCCCTAAACAAGAAGGTTCCACTGCGGTCAAAGTCCTTCTCGGCGCCTATGGGTATTTCTTCGGTGAAGAGGATCCAAGAGGTCTACCTCCAAAAACAGAGCTCATCGATTGTGCCCAGTCGAGTGCCGCTCAAGAGCACTCCAACCACCAAAAAGTCCATTAACGAGGCCATTAGCAGGTTTAACTCAAATCAGGCCGAAATACCAAGTACCAGTGGAGCAGCGGCGGCTGCAGCGGCATTGCTGAAGCCCCGTTCCCAGCCCCGCATCCCCAAGAAGAAGTACCACGAGACCTGCTTCTCGGACGATGACTACGAGACCTCGGCCTCGGAGGAGGAGACGCAGGAGTCTAACGAACCCCTGAAAGCCGAATTGCTAAAGCGTAAGCTGAGTATCCCTGTCTTCCGGGCGTATCCTAGTGTTCAAGAGCCGGTTATTGAGGACCCTGCGGTGTGTACAAGTCGAGATATAACTAAGCCAGTTCTATAAGCAGCGTGGATCCTTTGCTCCATCTCTTTTCAGATCCTGGCTCGCAAATATGTCGATCAGGAACTGGTGGCCAACATCGCAGAGGCCCAGATAGCTGCCACCTTGGTGAACATGAAGTTCTCAGAAGATGTTGCTTTGTGGGCGGCCAAAGAGTGCTCCGACCTGGACCAAGCCATCGCCATGCTCCAGCAGGAGTGCGAGCTCTGCATGAACAGCTACCCCATGAATCAGATCGTGTCCATGCTCAAATGCCTTCACAAGTGCTGCAAACAGTGTGCCAAGAGCTACTTCACAGTGCAGGTGAGAGGGGATAGAGATCTAAAGGGATGTGGAACACCTACACAATCTCTGGGGCTTTGATATTTTTCATATACGACTACATTTCTGAAATATGCACTGCAAAAAATACCGAAAGAATTTCATTAAAAAATCGTTACTTTTTTTAAGCTCAACTTTTTTATAGCATACTTGTAAAACCCCTATAAAGAAGATTTTAAATCACTTGCAATTTTTGTGCTGCCAAAAGTCATGTTAAGTCAAGAATACTTAAGAATGATATTGAAACAAAACCATTCATCCAAGCAAACTCCAAAGTTTTGCCTTTGGTATTCTTTGTCAATATTTTTAAGTGTATTGAACTTTATTTTCCAGTTAAGATAACAATTCTTTAATGTTACTCAAACAAATTTTCAGATAACCGATCGCAGTATCAACGATTGCAGTTGCCCGTTCTGCAAGCTGCCCGAATTGAGCAATGAGTCTCAGCATGAAGATGAGCACCTGGAGTACTTCTCCAACCTGGACATCTTCCTGAAGAGCATCCTGGATAACGACGTGCACGAACTGTTCCAGCGCAAGTTGCGGGATCGCACCCTGCTGCAGGACCCCAACTTCAAGTGGTGCATCCAGTGCTCCTCCGGATTCTTCGCCCGACCCAAGCAGAAGCGGCTGATCTGTCCGGACTGCGGATCAGTCACTTGCGCCCAGTGCCGGAAGCCCTGGGAGCGGCAGCACGAGGGCAGCAGCTGCGAGGCCTATCTGGAGTGGAAGCGCGAAAACGATCCCGAGCTGCAGGCCCAGGGCGTCCAGGAGCATTTGGCCCAGAACGGCATCGACTGCCCCAAGTGCAAGTTCCGATACTCTTTGGCTAGGTAAGATAACACACCTTCTATCTTGCAAGTTTAACTGATATCAGAAATGCAGGCTATGATGATTCGCTTCCTTTTGTTGGTTATGTTGTTAATATTAATTTATTTTCACGTATTTCCACAGGGGCGGTTGCATGCATTTCACCTGCACCCAGTGCAAATTCGAGTTCTGCTACGGATGTGCCCGACCCTTCATGATGGGCGCCAAGTGTTCGGTTTCCTCGTACTGCGCCAAACTCGGTCTGCATGCGCACCACCCACGCAATTGCCTGTTCTACCTGAGGGACAAGATCCCCATGCAGCTGCAGTTCCTGCTCAAGGAGCAGAAGGTCAAGTTCGACACAGAGCCTGTGCAGCTAAAGGATGAGTCTAGTAGCTCCTCCAAGGCCCGTGCCCAGGCCCGGTGCCCGATCCCGTTGCAAAAGGAGACACCACAGGGCCTCGTCGATACCGTGTGCAACACCGAGGTGCCCGAAAAGCACGCTGGCATGTGTCGGTGGGTTTCGAATAGGAAAAGGCCTCCAGCATCTCCAAAAGTGCTGTGACTGATACCTGCATAGATCCTATCCACTTTCATAATCTTATGTTACTTTTAACATTGAGTTTGATTGTTCAATCATAGTTTCTTAAAGCCATGTACGGTTTTATGTGACTGATAGCCCTCAACAAAAGGCATACTTCTAGCTAAAAAGAAAGATTCTCAATTACTTAGATTCATTTTTCCAACTTTGTTTACCTTTGACATTACGTTTAGGCAAATACAGGAAAATTGAGCTTTTCAAAATCATGTTAGCTTTTATCGGAGATAACTCCTAATAAAACACAAAGATCTGGTAAAACTTGTAGGAATCTTATTGAAACAGGCTCTGTAAAGATAAGTGTTTTGTAAAAATAACATCTCATTAAGAAATCCAATTAATCGTCCCAAAAAGTATATCATATATATATGGTTAATTGTATCTTTAAGATAAGAAGTCAACCCTACTTTAATTCCTATCTCTCTAATGTCGAATAGAAAAATCTTATACTTATATACTATACTATCCCTATGCCTCCACATTTTTGCAGCACCCACTACGTTGAGTATTTGGCTGGCAAGGTGGCAAAGGCTGGCATCGACCCGCTGCCCATCTTCGATTTGACGGACTGCGTCCAGGAGCTTCGGAGGCGTGGCATCGCCCTGCCAGAGCGAGGACCCTGGGACACCGACGAGATCTACAAGGGCATGTGCTCCGAGGTGCGTTCTGGCTATCTGGCTATCATCAATTTAACGCTTTATTGATTTCCTTTTATTTGTTTGGCACGGTTCGGATTTGGCTTTGCATTTGCTTTTGTCGGGGCTCTTTATGCGGAAATCGAGTTTCCTTCGGCCGGGGGCGAATTGTTTTCGCCGGGTGATTCACTGTCCGCCCCCGCCGATTGATCGATGCGGAAAAAACGAAATAATGAAAATAGGATCGTTTAGCCGCTAACTAATTTGGCTGCCGTCTGACGTATTTCACACGCGTCTTAATTGATATTCGTTTTATTATTATTTAATTGTAAACAGCTTGTGCGGTCGAAGCGAAAATGTTTATAAATGCACCCATCTCTCAATCTCGATCTTTCTTATAGGTAATCAAACAGCATATTCCACTGAAATCGGCATGAGCAGCAGAACAAGTGATGTTTTGGAAGCGGTGGTCGACTCTTGCAATTCTTCATTAATTTTTATGATTTATGGCGAGCTCTTTTATAGACATTTTTATACACCATCCTACACAAGAAACAAACCCAGTTCGTTAGACATTAGACATGGCATGTATACTCCCTCATCGACACCTACTCATCGTACATCCATCCATCCATCCCATTTTACCACTTTGTTTAGTTACTAAGAGATGGAAAACAACAGCCCAAAGAATCGGCACGTGGAACAGAGTGCATCCAATAAACCGAATATGTGAAAATCCAATGCATTTTTAGATTTATTTAATGTTTTTCAGTCTGTGAATAACAATGTGCAGATGGTTGGGCAAGAAAAGACTTTCTAGATAGTGTATCCGGAAGAATGTGGGGAACCAGTGATATCATTCCAAAATTCCAAAAGCAAGTAATTAGATTTCCCGCAAAGTGGGCGGTTCCTATATAATGCACAAAATATTGTATACTTTTGAGCGGACCTGGTTCGTCAAAGCAGGGAAAGTCGTAGAAACATATTTCTCCCCTTGGCCAGTTGCGATATTGCCAAAAAGGCAAATGCGAGCCATAAATTACCTCCCGCGACAAAAAGAAAAGGCACAATAATAACAACCACATGAGCAGAAAATAAACCAATACAGTAAGTAGGGGACATTCGAATTCAAATTCAAATTCACCGACCGACGGGACAAAGTTACTCGTGGAGACCGGGGAACGTGATGGGACGAGAGGCGCAGACGGCGGCATCGTAAAAACCTATTTTCGTAGCGATTGAAACGAATTTATGCGCGCGGCACAACATGTTTTGATATTCGGACAGTTTTACACCAATGGCAACTAATTAAATGGGATAAATTGTATATTTATTGATCCATAAACGATCGCCCAGTCCCAGCCGTTGCTTTGAACTCGATACCCCCAAGTGCAGCATGCAAATTCGGCGATTTTAGTTCACGGTTCCCGAGCGCGTGGCAAGGAACTATGCAGATCACATGGCCCATGATATTTATGATCATCCAGCCGGCCTGGCTCTGAAGGCATTTATTCTTCGAGCACGTGGACAGCCGTCAAACATTATAGTCATCGCAAAAACATAGTCTCTTGGGATCCAATGAATATACGATTTCGGTAAAATTAATGCTTTGTGAACAAATTCATATTAATATACAACCTAAATACAAACCATAGTTAACATAGTTTTAAAATGTTAAACTTAGCTGAATTACTTGTAAATATATCTGACTTAACAATGAAGTTTAAAAGAAAGGATACAGCTGGAACATTTCAAAAAGACCAATTTTCCTCTCTAAATTTCAGAATAGGTAAAAATATCATATTAATAATCTTTTTATTATCATAATCAGCTTAGGACAAACAAAATGTTTTTTAAATTTATAATATATTTTTTTTATATTCAGGTGTTATAAAAAACACATTCATGTCTAGCCGGCATTTCAGCACGCCCTGGGCTTGGTCATTAAAAACATTTAAGTGTTGGCATGCGCCTCGTAAAACAATGTCTTCACTTCGGATGCTTTTTAAAACAAAGTCAAGGTGAAACGACATTGACCTCAGGGGCCCAACCTAATTACAGGTTAACCGAAGGCATAAATCAATCACTTGGCCAATCGATGGAATCGAATCGAATCGCATCCTAGCGGCCTTTGATTCATGGTTGCCAGAATTATACAACTCAATAGCATTATGTAGCCGAGGCAGGGAACGCGTAATGCAAACACCTTGTCCGCCCACCGAGCACGCGGCGTAACCCCACCTTTGTTGAATTAACCTTAGCGCTTGTTTATTGGAGACCGAATTACCGGCAGGGGCGTCACATCCTGTCCACTGCAAACAATGGGAAAACTGCTCAAACAAAAGCAGTGGGATGGGTCCAGATTGTTTTCCCCGGGCTATTCCTTCACTTGGCCATGAACACCGTGACATTCAGTGTCGACGAAACTAAAAAAGCGACCTTCAGGTACTACATAACAAATAATTAGCCAATCAGCGGATCGGTCTGTGCCGAAAGCCATCAGCAGGATACAAACAATAATTTCAATTCAAATAATAAATATTTACCATGAGCTTTAGGCAGCTTCTCCAGAAATGTTGTTCTCCCCATTGTTTTGCAAATCTCGTGTGGGGATTATGGGGCGATTTGTTTAGGGGACTTTGCTTGCCAAAATATTTTGTGAACATGTGGACACCAAACTAGATTCCACTAGTTATATTAAAAATACGCGGTTTTAAATAAACTCAGTTACGGTTCTATATTTTTAGCTTTTTGAAGATATACACATAAGTAAATACACATAAGTATGCTTTAAAAGTCATTTGCAATCAAATAGTATGTACAAAGTGGCGTGATACTCCTAAATGGCATCTACACATCAATGCGGGTGGCTACATAAATACATAAATAGTCTATTAAAAATATAAAACAAACCTTAGTTGCCTAATAATTGGTCTTGAATGCACCACTCGCACTCCTTACGTCTCCTTAAATCTAGGTCTATGTAATTGCATTAGTTTTTATCCCGTACACATAAAGTAAGTAACGCGTAAATCACACACTATATGGTATACTCATAAATACAATCGATAAGCTAAGTGTATATATAGAGTACATTTAGAAAATCATCGTGGCGGAAGACTAGAAAGGTAACACTACTGGAAAGTTATCCGTTGACGTGTTTTTTCCCCAAACTGGGTTTCACTATGCTACAAATTCTTACTACTTAGTTATACCAAATTCCATCTATATAAAAGTATATTCAATTCAGTTCTGGGACTTTGCACACGCAGAACAACAGAAAGAAAACCCTCGAGAAGTGACTTCTCTGCTCTACAAAAACGATCTTATAGATCCACAAATTCAAACGGTTCCCGTGTGGGATGATGACTTCCATCCCTGTTGCGTCTAACGTCTTATTTACGCATCAAAATCTAAAATTCTTTTGAAAAATCGGAGGTGTCTCTAAGTTCATTTATACTTTGTGGTTAATCCTTCCTGCATGGTTGGTTTTTGCAAATCTCTTGGGTATTTGCAAGACGGTTTCTCACGCTCTACTGCATCAGATCCAGGGCGTGCAGACTCTCCACGTCCGGATCGAAGTTGGCATCGCAGGTGGAGAGCCAATCCCAGACGCGCCGTCGCACCATCGCCTGGTCGATGGGGATGTCCAGGCCATAGGTGGACATCATCCGCTTGAAGCGCAGCTTGTTCTCGTCCCCGGAGAGACGACCCTCCCGCTGGTTGAGGTAGATGCAGGAGTCCTGGTCGTGGTTGGTGGGCGAGATGAGGGTGGCCGACTTGGAGGTGGAGATGCGGCACTCCACCCAGCGGTCCTTCATGTACTTGGCCACCTCGGTGATCTTGCAGCGGTCCTCGGGATCGTGGCTCAGATACTTCCGGAAGCAGCGCATCAGCCGGGGAGAGAATCTTCTGAAGTTATCCGGCACCTTGGTTGTCTTGCGCTGTTCGTATTTCATGAAGTTGGCATACGCCTGATCCTTGACCCAGTCGGCGGATGTCCAAGGGGGATTGCCGGTGAGGATGTTGTACAGCAGGATGCCGAACTGCCAGGAATCACTGACCGGCAGGCACTGGAACCGCTCGTTCTTGATCAGCTCCAGCTGCTCGGGCGGCACACAGCTGGTCCACGTGTGCTTCACCTTGTGCACCAGCAGACCCTTCTTGGTGGTGGCCCCAAAGTCGCAGAGCTTCACCCGCGTGAAGTCCGGCGTGAAGACCAGGATGTTCTCGATCTTCAGATCGCGGTGCACCAGGCTCTTAGAGTGCATGAAGCCGAGGGCGGAGCTTAGCTGCTCCGAGATCAGTTTGCAGGCGTTCTCGTGCAGGCCATTGGGCCCAATGTTCGAGGCCAGATCTCCATAGGGTGCATGCTCCATGGCGAACACGTAGTAGTCCATCGTCTGGAAGGCCACCGCGTAGGCGCTCAGGATGTGGTGGTGGTGCGAGAGCTCGTAGTTGTAGTGGAACTCCTTCTGGAACTCCTTGATCGTGGTCAGCTCGGCGTGCACCGCCTTCAGCACCACCAGCGTGTTGGTGGGTCTGTGCCGGCACAGCAGGATCTTGGCGAAGCAGCCCTCGGCCAGCGTCTTCTCGATGTTGTACTGGTCGGCGAAGGTCATCAGAGGCAGCTCCACGTCCGGAATGAGGTGGATCTGGCCGCCGTCGTTCTTGTCCGGCTTCTTGTAGATGCTGCTCCGCCGGCTCACGGAGGCCGCTCCAGGCACCTCCAGGCGCCCGGTGCTCGTGCTCGTCGGCGTGAGGGGTGTGCTGCACCGCTTCTGGTTGTTGTGGTTGGTGCAGGTGCTGCTGTTGTTGTTGCTGTTCCGGCTGTTGGTGCTGCCTCCATCGCCGAAGGAGCGGCGCAGCCGGAAGGAGAATGAGCGTTTTTCTGTAAGATTAGGGAAAAATTCAATTTAGTATATTTGAAATAACATTTAACCAATCTATTGAGTAATATACATATAAAATTAGGAATTTTAAATATTAATCGACGTAGCACAAAAAGTATAAACTGCAATATTGATTTATCCATTTATCTTTCTTTTCAAAATTTAAATGAAGTAATAAAAGTTTTGGGTAGGTACAAATGGTTTCTTAATTTATGCAGGCTATAAGCCAACAAAATGTTTAAACAACAAACCAAAAGGACAACCTTCTTTCAAATAATCTAAAATAAGGTATCTCTTAATGTTAGTAACGAAAAAAACATAAAATAAGTATTTATCAGTACAAAAATTAAGATTGGATGTCAATTATTAATGTAATATAATATAATATTTAACTTTGTATTAGTTTTTCCAAAAATATTTTTTTAATATTTAAAAAAAGTGGAATAACAAAAGTCATTGAAAAGTTTCCTAAGTGTAAACTAAATATTAAGCTCTCCATAAAGTACTAGCAGCTGAAGGCTGTGAAACCAAAAATAGAGAAATCGATTTCAGATCTAGGTAAACGTATCAAAATATAATTAGCATTGAGCCTACCCTTGGCAACACAGCTACTACCTGTTCGCACCTCAAATGAGTTGACCGCAAATAAAAAGAACAGCACATTATGCCGCTTTGAGCTTCTTTAATTGGATTTATTTTCGGTTATTTTGTTCCATATGATTTATAGCCAACGTTTGATGTGCTGCTTGGGCTGCTTTTATGTGTCCATTTGTTGTTCCACAATGCGAATTATTAATTTATCAGGCCGCGGAACATAGAAAAGCGTTTTACAGCCCTCCAAATCGAAGTGGAGATGGGCGTGATGCTGAATCGCCCACGCCCAAGGCAGAGAAAAAGACGATGTTGTCGCCAAATTGTCTGTGACAAAGTTGGTGCAGATTTGCGTAGATTCGCGGGGCGGATGGTCTGCTTCACTATGAGTTATGAATGTGTGCGGACCGCGCAGCAAAGACGTCAGCAGTTAGTCACTGACTGACGAGTGCTCCTATTTTTTGGAATCGCAATCTGCGTAGTGCCAGTCCCGACACTCCCACTACCTACACTCGGCCTCATTTATGGCCTGGGAAATCGCGGAAAATCATTTGATTTGCAGCCGAAGGGGACACCGGCAGACGTCTACTACGTATATCTGTAGAATGCGTTAGCTGGAAATCGCACCAGGCCAAGCAAATCAAATTTAAGCAAAACATTTATAGGGCGTGATGTGATGTGATTCCTCGCAATTTCACCGCGAATTCTTTTTGACGCTGAATTTTCATCCCCACTCTGCGATCAAATCGCTGCTCCCGGTCGTATTTTATTCGGTGTCACTGGGAACATGGGGGTTTGCCGACTTAGTATTTGCATCTATTCAAAAATATTTCCCGTTAAGACAAATTACTATCAGACGCCAACGGAAAATACTTAAAGCTCTGGCATGCGAGAGATGCATTTTTGGTCGAGCAATTTATGAACGCTCCTCAAGGTGGGTCCAAGTATACACCCAAGTACTACTATGGGCGGCGCGTATAAATAGTTACGGGACAGCTTGTAAATTTGGTTAATTTACGATATTAAACGATCTGCTTAATGTTGTAAATCTCTGAGAAACAGAACGAGACATTTACACAGCTTAGAGACAATTATTAGGTCCTTAACTTGTTTTTACTTGTGTTTGCTTCATAAAGTATGTCATTTGTATATAAATCTGCTTAGCATAGGCAAAAATTAAAGATATATTTATTCTTTGCAACTTTGATCTGGAACTCAAATAATTTGTAGATTCTGCTCAAGCTGGATAGCGGTTAGGAATGGTAACTAACTTCTTAAGGAGCAGACTGAATATGGTGTCACAAAGGGTTTTTTATGGATTTCTTGTATATTAATCCTCTTGAAATTATATTTACTGCATATTTCTAGAAACAGAGACTCTTTGACAGGGTAAATGTGATATTTCTTGTAGCCATTAGTACAAACAAGTACCATCCGCTGGGAGAGTGGACAAAACGGACGGCACCAGTCAAACTTTCTGGCGGTTCTTTTCCATTTTTGCTTGAGCAATTTCTATTTCCGTTCCAGAAGTGATTGGCTTGTGGCCAGAGGTGGCCAGTGCACAACCGTAGAGATCCCTAATAAGCGAGATCTCCGCTTGTTGGCCAGCCACAAACTTTGGGAAAACTAATTATAAGTCGTTGGAAGCGGTCAGGCAGACGTACAAAAGCCTCAGCGTCCTGCGTGTGCCCATAAATCAAACTTTCACTTTCCTCCCCGTCATACCCGCCCCTTTTCCTTCTGACCCTCCACACCCAGTTCAAATGATATGGCCATTTCATCTCAATGTTCCTTCGTGTACTTGCGGCAGAAACACTTTGCATGCCAAAAATAGCGGCACAAACAAATAAGCCAAAAAGGGTCAGCAGGCATTCGCAAAGATGCATTTCGGCGGGCTAAATATAAAATGGAAGTCAGATTTTCCGTGTAAATCATCTGCCTCCGAGGGGAGTCGTGTAAACAGTGGCTCAAAATAAACAAACACCCCAGTGGACAGTCGGCCCGCAGTGAAATGCGAAATGCAATTGCAATAAAGGCGCCGGGAGACTCGACCTGCCAAAGGAACAAAATAGCTGAGAAACTTTGGCTAATATCTTAGTCGAACTGCTGACTCCCTCAAAAAGTGAACTGTACTTGACTTTAAACTTAAGTTTAGTCTAATTGGTGCTTATCAATAAGCAAAAATAAAAGGTGAAGCATTTTATTACTTAAACTTACTAAAGCTCTTTAGTTTTACCTTTTCAACAACGAATAAACTAATTTATTTACTGAACACCAATATCTTGAGAAACATTTCATTTTATTTTAATCAAACACTGGTCATTTATATTTAAAAAATATTCCTTTTCCGTAGAGAAAAGTGTATACGATTTTCATCAAGTTTAATCAGTTTGATCGATAGACAGTTTGAGTCTATTCGATCATTCACTTTAAGGTTAAGGCTTAAATTATGATTAAAAAAAGCATTTTATCAAAATTTATCTTAGCCTTGAGTGATATGATACTGTTTTGTTGTCTAGCCATAAGTCTACTCCCCGAGTACTGTATAGAAAATTTCCAAGTCCGGTACATGCACAAAGTGAATATTAAATAATTTATTTTCATTTTCGGAGGTAACAGCCAAGTCCTATTTGATTGTTTATTTTTTATGATAGACCCGTGCCGAAAGCTTTTAAGTAGCAATTGAGGATTTCCAAGGAATCAATACGCTTCTCCTATCCACCGAGCAGATTCACTAGGCCCAGGCAGCGTCCAACTCTCGTATGAGTGACTGACAAAATGAGCGTTTCGCACCCCGCCTCCTTATGGAGGGGCCTACGGGGCTGCGGGGTCCACCAGCGATTTGTGTCCCGGTTCCCGCCTGCTTGGCAACCCGCCCGACACTGTGCGCGACTTTGGGGGCATTGCTGACGTCAATCGGCAAGTCGTTGTCGGTCGGCGTGCCACATACAGGCACAGATATAGCCCCACTCAGGGGCCGACGAGGCTGGGCCGCCTCTGGGTCTCCATCGGATTGTAAGTTTCCTATTATTACAAAATAAACGCAAACACTTTTAGACCAGCGCCAGTCCAGCCAGCCATGATGAATTGCCCGGGCTGGCGTCTGGAGACTGAAGACTGAAGACCCGAGACCATCGACCGGCCAATCCCCCTGAATCGAGTATTTCAAACAATTGATCCAAGCTGATTGAGCAATCAGCGGATCTTAAGGCCCACTCTTTGATGTGTGGGCGGAAGACGTAAGTTCATTTTCAGGACCTACGGCAACTTGAAAAAGCCGGAATGGCTTTTACGTGCTGCATCTTCTTACAGAGGGTTGGGCGACCTACGACAATCTGTTGCCGCGCTCTCAGATCCCATCGAAATTCAAATTTAATTTCTTCATGGCTCTCGCACTGAAGAACTTTTTGTATACCCCATTACTGTTTACACAAACATTCGAATTTGGGTCAAAAGAGTGCTATTACAATTTACAAAACGTAAGTTTGTTGATTTTTATATGCAATAAGAGAGCAGCAGGGTAGTTCTTGGTTTTCTACGTTTTTGGGTGGTGTATATAATTTACTTTTGGATTTCCCTTGCCATTATAAAAAAGGAAGGTATCTATCAAATATAAATGAACTCTAAAGGAAACCATTGCTAAAGTTATTTATTATCAATAAACAATCATAAGTTTCACCAGGTTATTTTCCAAAGGCTATTTTAAGGCTTGTCCAACACACTGTATCGCATTGCTCACACCCTGTACAACAAGTTTTCGTAAGCAGAATAACATATTATACAACAATTCAATAAAAATTAACGACTTGAAAGAAAATTTCCGCTGCGCCCACAAGCCCGAGCGAAGGCAACAAAAACCAAAATAAACAAAAAGAAATAAAATTAAATATATATAGGTGTTTTTAAAGTATACAGCCAAACAAGAAAACCCAAAATTAAATAAATAATATCGAGAGAGCTCTTTTTATGCCCCGGATCCTACGTCTTAGACAACGGACGAGATTTGATATGAAGAGCAAGCGAATAAAGCGAATTTTGTATATTTTCACTTTGCATTTAAATCAGTTCAATTTGCTTTCCCTATCTTTTGGCCAAGGAGTGGTATTTTTAGAAAAGTAGGCGTGTCACGCCCCTCCCGCCGATCCACGAAACATATTGATATATGGCAGCACTCTAGAAGACCACCAGCCAGAGGCAGCTGCTCTTGGAAAATTGCGCACATGACCAGCACGAGCGGCAGGTGGCAAGTGGCAAGAGATGAGCCGAAGGGGCTGCCAGGATGAAAGGAAGACGAAAGCCGGCTCCTCCAAGAAACACCTTCGCTCTGAGGGGCGCTTGACAGGCCCGCATGCCATGGCTAGTGGGGAAAAAAGAACTCAAGAGGCCCCGCACAGTGGTGTCCTAAAGTCGCCGCCCACGGCATAATTTCCACAATTTATTTTAATAGTTCCGCCTTACGATTTATTTAATTTGCTCGCCTTTAATTCATATTATATCTGAAAGTACACACAAAATAAATGCTTATAAATAGCCTGCTGTGGGCCGAACAAATTTGTAATTACGCGCCCACAAAAATGAATGAGAATCAACGGCAGTCGTGTAAAAAATTCATGTAGCTGACAGTTCTCAAGGTAAGGTCAAGGCAAGTGCCTACGTAAGATCATTTATCAAAGCCCCAGTTGATATGAAAGAATCTCGGAAAAATGTTGGGAAATGAGTAATGTGCAATTGAGCAGGCCCTATAAATAATATCTGGATAGTTTGCCCCTGCCGAAGGTAAGGCAATCTATATAGATCGAGCCAATGCCCGTGTGCATAAATTAAATGGGCCATTCATTAGGGGTCAAATCGGTGCGAAAGTGGAAAAGCTTGGGAAAATAAATAGATAAGTTTCAGAAATATTCTGCGGAGAAGGCTGGGGGCTAAACAATTGCTGTTTAATATCTCTCATGTGTTCTTGGGTCTGTAATAAGTGTTCGCGAAACACTCAAGACGGCCATAAATAATTGTAAGTAATGCTAATAATAATATTTGCATGGCAAACTGAAAGAGCGAAAATCTGTTGCTTGCGTCAACTTTAAGTTGCGATGACTGAAATAACTAGAAGAGTGTTCCTGTTTGGGGAAGCGGATATCAGGAATGGGAATCAATGCGATAATTGTTCGGTGAATAATTGCCTGCCATTTGATTTGTTTACGGGCAGCCTAATAAATTTCAAATTCAGCATCTAGACCTCTGCGAATGACGGGCCCGATTTTAAATTGACCTATAAAGCATTGAATAATGTATCTGTCTGATATCTTTCAGTCTAAGAACATTTATTTAGGACTTCTCATTGCTTTGTTGTTAACCAAATAAATTAAAAATCGCTTAAGACGTTGTACTTTTTCAATGATACAGGCCAACTTCTTATTGCAATTTTCCCACAACAGCGAATGCTTTTGGACACTCGGTAAAGAAACAAATTGTCATGCCATGCACTCAAAATATTGTTTCGTTCTTAATAAAATTAGGTAAAAACGCCCCAGAGAGGTGAGAAGAACAAAAAACATTTTCTAGACGGACGAGACAATAACAAAAACATTTCAGGAGAAAGCTCAATGGCAAAAACATCATCACGTGTATCTAGTATAAACAAAAACACCGCGTCTAGACTATATCCGAAAACTGGTTAGAACTGACTTCTTTGAAGTGCTCCTGGAACCGTTGACCACTGGATGGCTTTCGAAATGTTCTCCCATCGTCAACTTATGCCAAGATAGTTCGAGTTCCAAAATAAAACACGACCGAATAAAGTCCTTAAAGGGAAATATTAATTAGAGGAATAATTTGAATGTTCAATCAAAATGTTGGTCTTCATTTTCGATTACACATAGGTAAAGCCCAATCTGCGTTAGATATTTTCCATTTATATAATAGACATTTATTGGCCCGACCAAATAGGCGATTCATGTGATGTTTGAGCGGCTAAAGCGTAGCAAAAATTAATAATTTATTAAATACTACACACGTATATCCGTACGTATATTCACAGAAATTTAAATAAAAATGCTTTCTTCAGCGTCAGGAATACAGAATATGAAAAAAGCATTCACAGTGATTCCCACGCATTTCACTCAGCTCTCTCTTTTAAAAGGTGAGCACACAACATTCATGTATTTACTCTGTCTGTCATTTGTATAATATGCATCATAATTTGACTTTCAATCAAAAGCTGAAAAAAAATATTTAAAATTGAATAGCAGGCTTTGAAGTTTAAGTTACACTTAAGTCCCATTTCAACATTATTCTTTCATACATTTTAAATCAGACAACAAGCTTAGAATTTTGAGTTATCCCTGAGTTTCGCTTTCGAATTATTCCTCATTTCCAAACGTATTTTAGGTCAAACAACAAATGTTCCCCTCGTGGCAAAGTCTCCTAAGCTGCAAACCAATCAAAATGGAGAGTCAACGCCGAGCAGCCGACGGAATTCAGCCGGATGCGATCATTGACTTGACCATGCAGGAGAGGATAGGGCACGTCCCCAAGCGCCTGTCCGATGGCAACAATGGACTGTACCTGTGCCCCATTTGCATCGACCCGCCGGAGCAGCCGGTGGCCACCATGTGCGGCCACGTTTTCTGTCGAGGATGCCTGATCCCTGCCCTGCTGCCACTTCGGAGCTGTCCCATGTGCAAGGAGAGCGTGTCCAGATTCATTCGCCTGTATACCTAAGTTTAAATTCTGTTCTTGTTTAATGTTTGAAGTTCTGTTGCCTGGCTTCTAGACACCAATAAAATTGGCCTCAACAGCACACGAGTTGTGCACTTAACTTATCAAGTCTTTAATGCGCTCATTACGAGTTTTTACAATGCGTACGTATTTTTATTGCGTGTCAATGGCAAAAAGCGCGTCACAGACGCACAGTTGGTCGAGAGAGCCTGTGCAGTCCGCCGACTCGCATGGATATATCTTTTGCGGGCATGAAAGTGCTTATATATTTTATCTTTTGGTTAGCCGTAATATTTCTCGGGCGACAGCCGACGGCACGACCTTGTCCCACGGCTCAACGCGTAGAAAGCGAAAGAAGCGGACGGCAGAAGATCAAATCGGAATGAAATAAACCAAACCAACGCATTCCTCTTGCCTGCACTATGAAAATACATTTTTTAGAGGCAAATTAGACTTTAATTATTGTATAGGTGGACTAAAAATAGAATAATGACTTGTTCTTTAAGATCAATAATTAAGGATATTCAAAATATCCAAGATCTATTTAATTAATATGCTAAAATTTATGATGAAACACGGTGCGTATGCGTAATATGGATTTTTATTTTAGCCCTCCGAAAAAAAGTTATGGGACTATAGCTGGGTAATTTTTTCACTTGCCATTTCAGCGCACTATGAGTATTTAATAATAATATCCAAGTCGTATTTCGGCTCATTCGCCTTTTGCAATTATCTTGAAAGGTTCATTGCACCTTCTCTGCTTTATTTGAACACAATCAAAAAGCATTTGCAATATCTCGCGAGAATTAATTGCACATTAGCCTATCGGTGTTGAGAAAACACATCTTGAGGGCACACAAAAAGCACTTGTCGGGTCGAAAATAGCCCAAGCACATTACACCGAAGAAGACATCGCGCATACGAAGCGTGTGCCGCTAGGGCAATTAAAAATCAGAAATCGTAAACAATGTTCAGCCATAATGTGCGAAATGTGGATAATATTTTTTACATTCTTTTTATGTCTTTTAAAAACTTATTATAGGTTTTTAGCTTTCTTTTTCGTTTATTGGTGATTAGTATCCCTACTTTTTAGACATTATATTTCATTTAAATATATTTTTAAACTTCCACTGTTCGCCCTACCATTTACGCTCGACAGTCGTCAATATTTTCAACACATTTTTTCAATTAGGGCGCATTGAATATGCGTACACTCTGCATTCACGTGTTCTATTTTGTTTATTTGAGTGATATTGAAAATCGCGCGGGGATGAGCAATGTTTGCGCTGCGGTTTGACTTGCCCGAGTTCAAATTTCCACCAGTACCAGCACAGATATATTAAATTATTTGAGCGAGCATCAGTATTCACTGTCTGTGGCTAAAATTGTTGAAGGCGGCAATTGGCTTCGCACTTCATTAATGATGCCGCGTCGGAAGCTTCAATGCCCAACAAAAAAACGAAAAATTACGCATTTAAAAAGAAATATATGTATATATCACCGGATTTTCTTGTACGTACACAAAGATAAGTTAGGTGGCTCTCGGAAAAATCAGCAGCAAATTTAATTTCCGTTTCGATGCATCCCGTAAGACCAAAAATGCTCAAAATTCGTATCAATCAAAGCATTTTTTCGTCGCATGACTGATTTCAGCCCATAACATCAGATTTTGTTTATTTTTATTTAAATATCACATGCTGTTCATCGATCGAGGGGCTGATTTCTTTTTTACGTTATGTTTTTGGCAGACAAATCTATTTTAAATTGATTTCGGTGAAATACTAATTTTTCATAAGTAGACATTGATTTCTATCTGATCTTAATTAAAAGCGATTTTTCGTCAATTCTTAGCGGGTTTTCATCTGCCCGATGGCGAACAAATTATTTCAACCTTAAAGATCTAATTGGCCACTGACGAAAGAGATGAGTACCGAAATTGATGAGCAGAATCAGGCGGCCAGAAGACCCCATAGAGCTCAACACATCTAGTGGGCCTTGAGGGCACCTCCATACGATGTTCTCAGACAGTCAGGCAGTTGGAGTTAATACACACTAAAACGCACACGTAGTCAATACACAAAATGGAACACAGAGTTGAGTTGTTAAAAGAATCCATGGCGGATCGCAAGTTGGAGCGTAGATCAGAAAGCAGGACAGACCGAAAAGTGGAAGCCGAGGAGCCCCATCTGACGCATCAGCTCAAGAAGCACTACGAGACGGAGGTGGAAGTTCTGGGCCTCCTCGTAGACCTGGAGTCCCGATTCCGTCAGTACTACGATCTGTATCAGTGCGAAGTGCTGGCCCAGAAGACCCTAATCGAACGGATATGGCTGCTGACCCAGCGCTATCTAATTCTGATCAGCTCGGAGCAGAGCTGCAGATACCCCGAGGTGTACACCTTGTCGACCGAAGAGGCGATTATAAATGAGTACGAAGAGAAATTGGAAGTGGTGCGGGCCTCCAAGTAAGTTACATAAGCTACAGTTTGAAAATATAACCAAAATCAATAATATATGGCATAAATAATAAGGAAAGAACTTTTACAATCTCTTATAGCAACACCATGAAGAACTCCCTGATGGAAATAAGTCAGCACTGCAAGCAGTTCTATGCCGCCTACGACCGGCTGGACAAGACCCAGGAGACCCCGATGATCATGGGCGACAGCCACCATAGGAGCATCAAGTACCACAAAATGTTGGCCGTCGATATATTCAACTATCTGTACGCAATGGTCCTGAAACTAAAGTGCTTCATGCATCAGCTGGACCCCGTCAATCTGGAGAGTGTCGAGGAATATCGCGACTTGCTCCACAACGAGTCCCTGATGGAAGAGTTCGACGAGTACCTCAAGAAGAACTTCGTCTACTGCCAGTGCCTGCGTCCGGCTCCAACTTGCCCGATCCTGAAGCTGAAGTGTTCCCACCAAAACCTAGTAAATTTGAAGTATGTCAGTCGTATCTAGTCAAGGCGCAATAAATGGAAGCCCTCTAATACAAAATAGGTTTTCCTAAATTCCATTTATTTATTGGTTTCGCAATGGCTGCCTTAACAATTAATCAATATTAATGAATGCCCCTTAAACAGAAGCCCTAAAATGTGTCATTACTGCCCGAAGCTGAACTCTGTGCCCTAAACGTGCAGCTTATAGCAGGACAACAGGTCGGGATCCGCGCTGGGGTGCAGCTCCTGCAAGTGGCGCTCGAATTCCTCCAGATTGAAGTTGTTTATCTTGCAGTAGGGGCAGCGGATGAGCATAGGATACTTTCCAGCACCCAGCTCCTCCTGGGTGTAGAACAGAGCCAGGCTGGCCGGCGTGAGGATGCAGTGCATCGCGTGGTCGAACTTGTGCTCCTTGGTGGTCGCGTCGAGGGCGTAGCACCCGTTGCACAGGTTGAACTCCTCCAGGCAGGAGAGGCAGTGGAACCGGCGACCCGGAAAATTCTGGCGCAGGCAGCCGCTGCAGGTGATGCCCATGTGGCGGTGGGACTCGTCTCTGCGAGGGATCTTGTTAGCTGGGATTGGATTGGGACTTCCTTTGGGTAAGCTCACCTTTCATTCTGCATCTCTTATGATTTTTTTAAAAAGGTTAAGTATCTGCAAATTTCACGCTGAGTTTAGGGCTCAACACTTAACACAAAGTCAACCGAGTGCAAATTGTAAAATATTTTGGGGTAGAGTGGATATTTAAAGACTTTTCCTGACAAGGTACGTCTTTTCCATTGGAGTTAAGAACAGATTGTCATTGTGAGACCTTAACAACGGTATTTCAATGAACTATTGATGAAACCCTTCGTAGGGTTGCCACCATGTTACATCGTAAAACATCGATATTTTCTTTCCTTGTTAGAGTCGTAAAACTGGCATTAAAGATAATAGTTTTGAAAAAATATTAAAGTATATATATTATAGCGTTGTTGTTATAAAATACCAAAACTACCAAAAGAACGATGGAAATTAATCAAAAAACAACCTTAAGAATATTCTAAAAAAATTAATAAACAATCTTAAAACAATCTAAAATTGGAAATGCCAGAGGGCTGAGCGACTTTGTAAAAGTGACCTTTGTTTAATCGTTACACTCTCGTGCTGGGCATGATGTTGAATTACCAAGAAGACTCAGGGACATATCTGTTATCTATGGTTTTATTCACCCCTGAACTTTTAGCAGCGCCAGCGAGAAAAGTTCTTGGAGGACATTTCAACGCCGAGCAGAGCGCCGCATCATGAGCATCTGAAGCGTGTTTAATGCGATTCGCTCGGGCACAAGCCACATTCACATCCCGAGGATGAGGTGGCATTCAAAAAGGCAAGTCGTGGCCGCAGGTGGCACTTGAGTATGCAACTGTCGTGGTCGTGTGGATCTCATCACAATGAACCCATTGAGGCAGAAGTGCCCCGACTTTGGCCCCACCGAGATGGCAATCAGAGGGCGCTTGTGGGCGCGCCCGAAAGGACACTGGATTGTGGATTGCCGGACCCAAGGATACCGCGCTGAAGCCGAAGCCACCTGGCTAATGACCGGCTGCAACACCCACGTACAACGTACTATGATGAGCGGAGCAAATCAGAACCTCGTGCGTCATTGGATTATGAGTTTAGGGTCTATCCCCAGCCGCCTAATTTATTTTATACATTTTGGATAAACAAAATTCATGGCATTTCGGCGGGCAGGCCGGGTAGCCCATGTTTATGATAATGACGTCGTTGTCATTTGTCGCTTGGCGTTCTTTTCCTTTCTTTATATATATTTTTTTGGTCTGGTGTTGAAAGCAGGTTTAAGTGGTACACCCATGTGGGTTGATTGCTCTCTTCGGTCTGTGTGTGTTTCTCGGTTTATTTTTAGCCAGGATAATTGAAAAGCAAGGAACACAGCAAAACAGCGGGACGAAAATGGAAATGAGGGGGCGTTGGCACGGGGACTGACTCCCACATCCCATTTGACTGAAAGGAATCTCGTCAGTGTTGTGCAAGCTCTGTGAAAAGGATTATTTACATAAATATGGGGTTGGGTCACAGCTGAGCACATGTCGAGTTGGCCTGGGCAAACAAAGGATAATCGGATTGAATGACGGCAATCAACGAGCAGAATTGTGCAACTGTTGGATAACCACTGGCAATTACAGCTCTCGGATGGGGAACTGCCCCCAGAAGTACGAGCTCTTTGAATGCATATTACCGGTTCGGGGAAAGAGTTCTAAGAATACCTATAATCACCCAAAACCCAAATGAGAAACATTTTAATGACGCTTTAGCTGGTCCCGAAATCAAACTGCATTGATTAGAACCGAGAAAATACCTTTAAATTGTTTATCAATATGTTTTGTTTCATTTCAGAGCTAAACTGGACTATAAAAAAAAGTTTTGGAAGTGTCTTTTAAGATACTTTTACTTATCTTAACTAAGAACAAGAAAAAAACAATTTATTTTTTTAGCGAGACCATGAAAGAGAAAAAGTGTACTCACCGATAGTGCCCATTTTTGGCAATTATGTTTCCTTGATCAGTAATCCAAAATACGATTCGTAATCCTTTATTGTACTTCGGAAATTTCAGTATCGAGTACCGATGTCCACCGGTTCCAGAGCGTGTCTTCGAGCCAAACAAAACGTCCAAAAAGCTGCGATCACACTTGGAAAGTCACATTGCAAATACCAAATTCGCTAATAATTGACTGCTTTTCGGTAAACAAGATATTTTCCGCTTTGTTTTGGTTTCGCAATTTCCAGCGTAAGGTGAAAATTTCAAGGTTTCCTCACAATTAGAAATAAGTTGGCAGAACAAGATGAATGGGATATTTTAGGCGACTTGTTTTCTTGCCTATATTTTCTTTATTTGCGCGAACAGATACTAAGTAGCGGGCAGTAAAGTCGCAAAGAATAATGGCAACAATAAAAATACACAAAACACAAGCAGCGAAAGACGCGAAAAAATTGAACGCAGAGATCACGGCACTTTCACGTCCGCACGTCAGGAGTTTTCCGTTATGAATGATTTCCCATTTCCCAGACGGCTCGGTTTTTATATTTGCATGGACAACCGAATGCGTTCGTCGGCAACTTTAGCTTTTAAGCTCTTAAAAGAACACTTATAAAAATGGTTTGTACTTTGAATGCAAATATAAGGCTTCGTTCATGTTGATTCTAAATTATACTGACGAGTATTTTCTTTGGTAAAATGTAAAAGTATTACAAGCATAAAGAGTACAAACGCCTTAAAAAATCATTTTTTAGCTTAAAACTTTCGGTTATATGAATTTATTTATGGTTAAGATATTTTAATGTACAAAAATTCTCTTAAATATTTTAAGATTTTTCTCTTCTGCGTTCTCTTCGACGCCACACCTCCCTTTTCCATGTTGGAGAAAAGCTTCTTTCGACAGGGAAAAGCTTTCTTCTTTGTTACAGTAGTAGTTTTATTTGGAGGCCTTCATTGAGTTATTTTGCCTTGAGTTCAATGCATCCTGGCGAATGTTCTTTCACTTTCGGCAGGACCGGATTTGAGGGGACTATTTACAATATAATTTTAAGCACATTTCTGCCTCCCCAATATACTCTTAATTGATTATTTATTGAATTGAGCTTGAAGCTTCGTGATAATAATGGTAGTGGAAATCAAATATTAAATAGTTAATAATTCCTTTGAGTAGTTGTCGTTTTACTTTAAAAAATTAATTTATTTGAAACGCTTTCCTATGTAGTGAATATTTTTTACTCCAAATATGGTACTAATGTCTGATCTAAATTTGGTTTAACTCAGCTTATTCTTATCTTATGTGGGACTTAAAACCAGTTTTCACCTTACCATGAGTTGCTTATGGTCCGCTTCTTGCTTATTTTTTCAAATTAAATTGGTTTAGCTTAGTGTTTGATATTATCTTGGCCCACAAAACAGTATAGCTATATACTTACTTTTACCTTTAATAAATTTAAAATATTTTCAGATCGAATTTAAATTTTCTCCAGAGTATAGCTGCCAGCTCAAGCGTATCACTTTCGTCTTGTCAAACTCCCTGACCCAAATCTGGTGGAACTCCTAACCAGTTCCGCCTCCAAAGTAAATAAACTTAATCTGGCGCATTACCTCAAATTACGAGGCCTTAAGCCCATTCCGGAACATCTCCCCGTGCCGCCCAAAATTAATTACCGCCCCAGTTGCAGGAACAACTGTCTTCGAAAGTGAGCCGACCACGAGAGTCTGAATACCAGGCAATTTTTTAATGCAATGCAAATAAAGTAGGCAAAGGAGAGGCGTTCTCTCAACTTTGTCGGCACGCAAGGACACCGGAGTTGGATTCCGGCTCCTGTCGAAGGTGTTGCCGTGTGCTGGTCGCTCCCCTGACAACCACTCTGCCGCAACTCCGGCAGAAACCCGTGCAAAAACCGCTACGAATCAAGTTTTGCGGCTGGATTGTCCTTGAACCATATACCGCCCACAAGGAGTGGAGGAGCAGGAGGAGTCGGAGGAGCACGTGGCACTGACGTAAGGCCCGCCGGGTAACCCCAACATAACCCAGTAATCGCTCAGTCCGCGCTCTGATTGTGGTGGCAGTTAACTTGATTATTTTGCAAATAATTGAAAAGTTTCCCTTTTCCTCGCCAATGCGAAAATTGCACAAATTGCGCAGACAAGACCGTCGTGGCAAGCAGCAGTACATCCAAGCAGTCCAAGCCGCCTCCCCAGTCGCCTTTTCCGGTCCCTGCCCCTCACCCTGACGTAGACAACGCTTTGCCAGTGACGACAACGCCGGCGATGACACCAACACCAAACAACAGCGATGACGACGACACCCACCTCTACTGGGAACCGGAGAAAACAAACAGGTATCGTGCCAGAACATCGTTCACATGACGAGGATTATTCGGTGCATATGTTTCGTTTAGGGTCCTGAAACGAGGGAAATCACTAGGAGGGGTCGCACTTTATGGCCATATTATCGTATGGCTCAAATAATCTCCAATTATTCGGTTATTTCTTAAATCATGCAATGAGCTGTTGTGATACTGTGTTTTTTTAATAACTTTCCAATTACATAAATACATAATATTACATTTAAATCGCTGGTCACTGTGCTTTGATATTGTACTTATAAAACTCTGTATTTATTATATTACTGAACCATGATCAGTTACCACTCCTTAAAGAAAAGACTGAGCTCCAAATTCATAGTTTTGAAGGTCATTTTTATGTCACCTTTCATCGCCAGGTAACTGTCACAAACATTTATACCCATTCGACCTAACCCAGCGTGAAAAGTGCAAAAACTATGCTCCCAAAGTAAGACACGAATGCATCTAATACAAAGGCTCCTATCATGTCTGTTCTGATTTTCACATTCAATGGAATTTCTTCAGACTGTTTTGCCTACCATATAGAGCACTTCTCTTTAACAAAAAACCGAATCTTTCCCGCAGTAATTTTACTATTTTAATTTAGGTAAATGTACCTTAAAATAACTTAAACTATTAAAGACCGAAAATAAGCTGTATTTAAAATACAATCTATCAGCTTGTATATTATCAGAAGATAAGATCAATCTTTATGTGGTTTTCTCGTTAGGATTTTAGATAGAAAGCCGGAAACATGACTCGAGTATCTCAGCGAGTCTGGGAGCCCGTCCAAAGGCAAGGGCTGGGCCCATGAAGCAAGCAAGTTGAGCATGTACCTATTAATAGAGTCGTTGCCGAAGTGAACTTGTGAACTTATTTCTGGCTCAATGGTTGCCAGGGAGCTCCGCGAATTAACAACCCACTCACCCAGTGGCCCAGTCCGAGAGCCAAGTGCTGAAACACAGTCGGCTGGCGAGGCTTCCGCCATGCAGACGCGTCCGAGCAGTGAACCGCATCGCAGCAGGGATCAGGTGAGGGATGGGGAGCGGGATCCGCCCCAGAAGTGCGCTAGTGCCACGACGGCCAAGAAGCCAGTTACCCCGCCGTCTGCCCCACCGCCCACGCCGTCCAGCAGGGTGGTGGCTCCTCTGACGGTGCCTGTGATCCAGCTCACACCCGCCCAGAGCGATAGTCCTGCGAAGGTGGGACTGCCAGCTACTCTGAAGGACTCCTCCACCTCCGTTACCCTTGCCGATAACAGCAACAAGGAGAACCAGCCAGCGAAGGCACCACCACCAAGCAGAATTTCCTGCCCCCTGGGGGCACCCACCAACTACGTGGCCAGACGCACCTGGATCACCACCGAGCGGATGAACGAGCTGCGTCGAAAGGCCCAAGAGGCGGCCAAGCAGAACAAGATCTTCACCATCCGCGGCTGCTTCAACTCGGTGAGGAACGCCCTGCTGACGAGGGGCTGGGTGGAGAAGCTGGACGTGCACCGGAAGGTGATGCCGGCGGGACAGATGACCTACGAGGATCTAACCCAGCGGCTGCCCAAAAGGAAGGCGGGCGAGACAAGGCGGCAGTACGTGCTGAAATGCGAAAGGAACATCATGTCCCGGTTCCTGGAGCACATGCCCGTCGACTTCCTGTGGACGAACCGCAAGGAGAAGTGCGACTACATCGACCAGGCCAAGAATCCCGGCATGACCATCAACAAGTTCCACCGGGCGCCGTTCACCTCCAAGGAGGGCCTCTGCAGCCAGCTGCGCGACTTCCACTGGTTTTTCGAGGAGGGCACCGCCGAGATGTACTTTCCCAGGTGCTACAACGTCTGGAGTCCCGAGGAACTTGGAGAGTTCATTGAGAACTTCAAGCTAACCGCCTGCGTTGCCTTTTTAAGGGCCATGCTCTGCAGGTACCACAAGCAGGGCTCGGATGCCGTCTTCTCCTGCAGCGGCAAGATACCCTACTCCTCGATTGACTTCGCCTACAAGCGCCTGGTGGAGTTCCTCGACAGCTGCCAACACAACGACATCGACTTCGAGGACCCGCCTAAGATATGGGAGCACGACTGGGACGCCTTTCTGTTTCAGCACCAGCAGCTGGTCAACGAGGACGCTCGCATCCAGCATGACGGTGGTCAGCGCTTGGATCCCATGGTCAAGAGCTGCCTTTCGCTGGTGGACAAGATGAAGATTCACTGGCCGCAGTACAGCCTGGATGGATACCAGAATCTTTGGATCGTCAAGCCGGCCAACAAGTGCCGGGGCAGGGGCATCATCCTCATGGACAATCTCAAGAAAATCCTGGGCGTGGTTAACCCTTCGATTGCCTCGAAGAGCCGCTACGTGGTCCAAAAGTACATAGGTGAGTATCCCAACCCAGCAGGATTACCAGAACATTTTAAGTTTACCACATTGTGGGTTATAAAAATGTTTCTCCTATATCAAAGGGTTTTTTATACCCTTGCAGAGGGTATAATGATTTCAGTCAGAAGTTTGTAACGCATTGAAGGAGACGTTTCCGGCCCCATAAAGTATATATATTCTTGATCAGCGTCACAAGACGAGTCGATCTAGCCTTGTCCGTCTGTCGGCCCGTCTGTCCGTCCGTTTCTACGCAAACTAGTCTCTCAGTTTTAAAGCTATCGGGCTGAAACTTTCCCAAAAGTCTTCTTTCTATTGCAGGTAGTATATAAGTCGGAACCACTCGAACAACTATATCTTATAGCTCCCATAGGAACTATCGGGGAAAAAATTTTAGAAGAATTATATCTTTCGTGTTTTTTAACATATACCTTTCCAAGCTTGGATAACATTTTTAAATTATTTCTGAATTTCAAATTAAATTTTATCAAAATACCACTAATTTTCCGATCGTTCCTATGGCAGCTATATGATTTTGATAAAATTTAATTCGAAATTCAAAACTAAATAAAAAGTGTTTTTTCCAAGCGTAGGAGGTTATAAGTTAAAAAACACCGAAGATATAATAATTCAATATTATTTTACCACTAATTTTCCGATTGTTCCTATGGGGGCTATAGGATATAGTCGTCCGATTTTAATAAAATTTAATTCGAAATTCAGAACTAATTTAAAAATGTTATATCCAAGCTTAGAAAGGTATATGTTAAAAAACACTAAAGATATAATTATTTTTACATTTTTTCCCCGATAGTTCCTATGGGTGCTATAAGACATAGTTTTCCGATCCGGCTGGTTCCGACTTATATACTACCTGCAAGAGAGAAAAGACTTTTGGGAAAGTTTCAGCCCGATAGCTTTAAAACTGAGAGACTAGTTTGCGTAGAAACGGACGGACAGACGGACAAGGCTAGATCGACTCGTCTTGTGACGCTGATCACGAATATATATACTGTATGGGGTCGGAAACGTCTCCTTTACTGCGTTGCCAACTTCTGACTGAAATTACTATACCCTCTGCAAGGGTATAACAATAGTGCTTGTTGATTTTGATCGTATTTTTTGTTACTCTGGGATATAGAATATTTTAGAATTACGCATTTAACTTTCAACAGAAATCTTAGTACTTTAATATTTTTATTAATGTGGTGGTGTCAGGACACGAATATCGTGGAATTGATTACGTGATTATTTCCTATAGCTGCAAGGGTATACAGACTTTGGCTTGCCGATGTAAACTTCCAATCTTGTTTTAGAATTACAAATTTCTAACCCAAACCTTTCACTGGACACATTTGCATTTACAATCGATACCGACAAAAGCATCTTAAGTGCAGACCTAAAACAAGTCCTGCCGCAAACGATATAAACAAACACACGGGAACTAGGTCGTAAATCAGGACGGTGCCAAAGCTGTTGTACGAGCTGCTGTTTTGTTCTATGCTCCACGTAGGCCCCGTTTTCGAGGAGCTCGAAACGTCAGTTGTGGTGCCCACACGCACGCCCATGGGTTCCCATATCCGAGAGTCTTTGGCTCCGAAGCCTACATAAATGCATAAATATTTGGCCTAAAAACGCAGTCGTTGCTTTTGCCGCCGTTGTTGTTGTCGTGCTCGACTGCTGGCAGCAATCATAATTCGCTTTTCGGGTTTTGTCTGCCTCGTGAATGGCAACAGGTTGACCGGATTTCATTGATCTTTAATCCAAACCGAAGGTGCTTTTATTTGTCCAGAATTTAAAAAGGGGATTTTCAGGATATGGAATGTAGCTTTTCTATTTCCGTTATTATGAGAAGCGGAGCTCTGTTTGCCTCTTGAATTGTTATATTATCAATTTATCTTTTAAACTACATTTTTAACGAAAATGTGTATATTCGGAAATATAAAAAGTAGATGATTTACACCACTGAGATCTTAAAAAAATATTTTGGAGTTTTCTTGAAAGCATAACAATTACTATTAAAAACAAAAAGAATTCGAGAAAAATGAGATTTTGCAAAGTGATCTCCCAATAGTGACTAGTATTTATATTTGTTTCCTAAAAATAATGCAAAAGGTTTATTAAGTAACTTAGCTAGGATTCAGTGATTTTAAATGATTAAGATTTCCAAAAAGAGTTAAATTAAATAATAATAACTAACTGAAATTAATTTTAGATATTTTTAAGGCTTTGATTTAATTTTGTCATCAGCACCAACTATAGAGTTGTAATATAAATTTCTCATAACTATTTTTACGCAGAACGGCCTTTGATATTATTCCAAACCAAATTCGATATTCGTCAGTGGTTTCTCATAACCAACACCCAGGTGAGTCAACTTTTAATGAGTACCAACCTAGCCAACTAAAATCCCGTCCACACAATCCACAGCCTCTGGTGGTGTGGTTCTACCGGGAGAGCTACCTTCGATTCAGTTCGCAGGAGTACAGTTTGAGCAACCACCACGAATCGGTGCACCTGACCAACTACGCGATCCAGAAGAAGTACACCAACGGGAAGCGGGACAAGCGGCTGCCGAGCGAGAACATGTGGGACTGCTACTCCTTCCAGGCGTACTTGCGGCAGATCGGAAAGTACAACATGTGGCTGGAGCGGATCTTCCCCGGGATGCGCAAGGCCATCGTGGGCTGCATGCTGGCGTCCCAGGAGAACATGGACCGGCGGCCCAACACCTTCGAGCTCTTCGGCGCTGACTTTATGATCTGCGAGAACTTCTATCCCTGGCTAATCGAGATCAACTCCAGTCCGGATCTGGGAGCCACAACCAGTGTAACGGCGCGGATGTGTCCACAGTGCTTGGAGGATGTCGTAAAGGGTGAGTCCACCAAAAGAAAATCAAAATGATAAAGATAGAAAACCTTATAATTAAGATATTATATCTACGGTACATAACTTGTTGATCCTTTGCAGTTGTAATTGATCGTCGCACTGATCCCAAGGCGGACATGGGCAACTTTGAGCTGGCCTATCGCCAAGTGGTGCCGCCCACGCCCGCCTACATGGGCCTCAACCTGTTCGTCAAGGGCAAGCAGGTGCTCCAAAAGGCGAACCACGGCGGTGGTCATGGCCACTACTACTACCAGCAGCAGCGCAAGGAGCGCTCGCTGGCCACCAGCAGCGTGTACCGCCAGCGGTCGGCCATCATCCATCCGGCGACGAGTATCTCGCGGATCCACCGAGCCATGCCCACCTTCAATGCCACCGAATACATGGAGAAGTACATGGTGGAGCCGCTGAGCAGCAGTCGCAGCAGCCTATGCAGCCAGCAGCCGCAGAAGTCCCCATCGTTGGCTCCTGCTCTCACGGCCCCGCCGCCGGGATCACAGAGTTCCTACATCCTCAAGCAAGCGGGTCGCTCCATCACCCAGCTGCTAAGTGCCTCCCACAAGCGCAACACGGCAGGATCTCTTCCGGGTGAAGCGATGCCGAGCACCGCTCTGCCACCGAAACGCCAGCGTAGCTGTGGACCCCGGCTGAGCTCCACAAATCCCGTGGAGAGTTCGGACAAAAAGTTTAAGATTCTTATCAAAAACTATTCGGCCACCGGAAATGAGCCACTGCAGGAGGCACGACCGGAAGTGGTTACCACGGCTCCGGCGATGAGCGAGCGGAAGTGGCGCAGTTTGCGTAATATTGCGGCCACTACAGGTGGCACCTCCAGCTCCGCTTCTCGCTCCAAAGGAGCACCTTTGGTTGCTCCCAGCTTGCCCACGCGTCGCTTCAGCCGCACCAAATCTGAGATCGATAGCATGCACGCCATTGGCCGGACCTTTGGCCGGAAGTCGAACGGACCCAGGCTGCCCATAAGCATCTCCGTGCAGGCCCTGCATCGGGGAGAGCCCATCGTGACGGCTCTGAAGCAGGCCACCAGCGAGCTGCAGCTCTCCCAGGCCCAGATGATGAGTCCTCGAACCGCGCTGGCCAACAAGCTGAACAGCTCCACGCTGACCGTTCCCACGCCAGCTCTTCCTGTGGGCTAGGAATCAAATAAACGAATACCTATTACCTGACTTAAGAACAGATTTTCATTAACCCTGTGAGTAAGCTGCCATACCATAGAAAAGGAAATCTTAATCTTCATATAAAGAATTTTTTTCTATTTTCAATTTCAACAAGAACTATAAAAATAATCTTTAAAAACTGCAATTTAAATATCATCCAGTCCTAAGATTAAATTAAACAACACTGTCTTTTAAAACTGAGCTATCTTAAATGACTAATTACATATACAATTATATACATTTGACTTTAATTTTGAGGACAAGTTTATTGGAAAAATTGTTATATAAACTTAAGAGCGTTATTCTATTCTGTTCTTTTAAAACTTGAATATATTTTGGATTGATTGATTGATACTGTGTGTTATTGTTATCGATTTCCGCTTTGGGATGTTGTTAGGAACCATGGCCACATGGATGGAGCACAGAGACGATGCTGAAATGTAAACTTTTCCAGTAACCAGTTAGGAATATTATGTTAGCTCACTATTATTATTTTCAGGGGATGTTTTCGGGATCGGCCTGTTCCTTGGAATAAGAAGGTATTTAATTCCGAAAGTGCTCGTTATAACTTACCTCTAGGTTTAGTTATATTTCTTTACATATAAATACAACTACTAAAGTTCTGTAAATTCTGGAGCATAGCATCACTTTGGGGCGGTATATTGGAGGGCCAGGTTCTCACGAGCTGTTGGATTCAGAATAACCTTGGGCTCCAAGTTCTGCGATGATGCCTGAGCCGAAGCCGTGCTTGAACTTCCAGCTGAGGCTGCCATTTTCTGAAAAGATAATTTATCAATTTATAAAATAAGTCAAGGATTGGAGATGAGATACAATGTTAGGTATTAAAAGGTAATTTAATTTACTTTTAGGGAGAAGATTTTTAAAATAACTATTATATTTTACTGTCTCATTTTTAAAAATTACCCCTCACCTTCTTTTTTGAGATCTTGACAGCGGCAGGCTTTACATTTGTTACCTGAGCTTCCTTGACCTTTTCCACCTTTCTGCTGGTGCTCTTAACGTTGTTCAAAATCTTGCGCAGAAGCCGCGTTCTGGGGCTGTTGCGCGTCCTGGGCATGTTCTCGAAGAGGGTCATCTGCTTGCCATTCAGCTCCAGCGGCTTGCCGTCGGCTCCCTTGTTTATGTTGTAGTTGACCTCGAAGGCCAACTCGAAAAGTCCGGTGGCGGCGGTGGGGTTCTTCGGGAGGTCCACCACCACTCGGATGCAGTCCTTGAGCACCATCGGACAGATCCTGGCCGTGATCTCGGTGGATGGCGAGAGATCCGGCGTCGAGTTGATTTCGATCAGTATGGGGTTGTAGTGCTCGTCGAGCATGAAATCGCAGCCGTACAGCTCGAAGGCGTTCTGCAGCAGCTCCGTCTCGTCCAGGCTGGCCATCACCACGGCCACCAGGTTCTGCTTGAACCCGTTGTAGGTCTTCGACCACGTCCCGTCCGGAGCGCCCATTTGGCGCAGATAGCTCTTGAACTGGTCCAGCGACCACATGTTGTTCTTGGGCAGCCGCGAGTCCCGGTTGCTCTTGTTCTTGTACCGCTTCTGCACCGAGTTGTTGGTCAGATGGATGGACTCGCGCAGGTCGTCCATAGTGAACTCCTGCGAGCTGAAGCGCAGGTAGCAGTCGCGGTACGTCCAGATGCTCACCTTGGTGTCCGTGATGCTCAGCAGCATGTACTGCCGGATGTCGAACTTGGTGCGGTAGACCAGCAGGGGTCGCTCTGGAGAAGAAGGCACAGGTTTGGGGAAATAGTACATTTCAGAACTTCAAATATCCTACAACCTTTGCTAATAGATTAGTAGACAATGTTTCCAATTTAAATACAAAAAAAAAAGTAAAACATGTTTCTCTAACTATTAAGTTTAGGACTTAAGAGTACAAAAGTAAAGTTTTTACAGTCGATTTTAATATCTATTCGGGGTTCGAAAGAACTGAAATTTATACCAAATTACCATGAAATTTATAGCAGTTTTATCAAAACTTGAGACACCCCTTATTATTTTGACAAATCTTTTTGAAAAGAAGAGGCGAATTAAACCCACCATTTTAAACATCTATTTTAAGATGATATGTACTTCAAAACCTGTAAATATAAATAAAATCCCGACACTATTTCTTTGCACTCACCTATGTACTTCTGGACAATGTACTTCTTATTCTGGTTATTCGATGTCCACTGCAGGATTTCGTCGAGGGAACTGCGGATTACGATGCCGATGCCGCGCGACTGGTAACCGGGCTTGAGGATCCACAGATTGCGGCTGCCATCCCACCGATAGTCCGGGCGGAGGGACTCGATCTGGTCCAGGTACAGCCCCGCCAGACGGGCGTACTCCGTCATGACCTTCTCGCTGACCTTGAACTTGGCGTTGGACTTGAGCACATCGGCGGACTGCACCATGAAGGTCTGGTTCTCGACGATCTCCGCGGGCGTCGGCGGCTTGATGCGGGCATCGTCCAAGGAGTAGTGCTCCGCGTGGCGGACCATCTTCTTTACCTTCCCGAGGGCGAAGTCTAGGGTGGTGCTGGATATGTTTCCGTTCTCGCTGATCAGTTCAGCAGGCTGGTGCTCCCGCACGTAGAGCAGCAGGGATCGGGCCTGCGTCTGCTGGTAGTCCTCAATGAAGGCCATGCGCTCCTCGAGATTGTTACCGCCCAGGCGATAGAAGCGCGGATAACTCATTCCGCAGACGCCGTCCTCGCGATACCAGCGCTCCTGCTCCGCGCAGCCCACCAGACCCACCTTGGTGGAGAAGTCCAGGAACTGACTGCGACGCACCCGGTTCCGGAAGGGTCTTACCTCGGCGCAGAGGTCACGCTGGCCTTTGCCCTGCCAGATGAAGAAGGCCGGGAAGTGGTTGATCATTTTGGAAATGACCACCGCCTCGTAGTCGTTGCCGCGTCGGGCGTGCTCCAGCAGCGCGTCCTCGGACATGCTCTGCAGCTTGGCGTGCCGCGATGCTGGAAGCTTCTCCAGCCAGCCCCTTCGCATCAGAGCCCGTCGCACCGTGTGGTAGTTTCCGTAGACGGTGAAGATCCGGCGGTTGCGGTAGGCGTCGATCACACGGGTCTTGTAGACATTGCGCATCTGACGCTTCTGGGCATCCGGCGCCAGGGGCGAGGTGGTCGTCGTGCTCCTGGTCGTCGGATTGGCGACACGGGCGCGGGCCAACAAGCTGCCGATGCTCTCGGGACGGTAGTTATTGCTGCTGGCACCTCCCATGGAGCTGGAGCCGCCACCTCCCAGCGCTCCAAAGGTCGAGCCAAAGTGGCTGCGAAGCACACTGTTGGTATTGTGGCTGGCTAGTGGCTTCTGCACGGAGCACTGCTTGCACAGCTGGACTAGCTCCGCGTCCAGGTTGTGGATAAGCGACTGGATCTTAGAGACGGGGTTGTAGTAGCGGTGGCGGTTCCCGGTGAATCCCGCCGGCGTGGTGCTCTGCGTCGTCATACTGCCAATAACTGCTGCTCCTGTTCTCCTCCCTCAACTCCGTCGATGAATCCCGCTGCCGGTCCTAGCTGTGTCCTCGTCCTGGCGACCTGACCCCTTCTCCCGGAAACGTGTGGTGATTGGGATTGTGAGTGAGTGGGCTCGTTGCCAAAGCAGCCGATTGCTCCGTGCAATTAACGTGGAATTTTGAAGCAGGAGCCAAACAGTTTCTAACAGTATCGCATGTATTAACGAAAAGTCCTGATTGACTTAAAAAACATTTCTTCGCATAGACAATAAAATTTGAGACCAAAAAAGAGGGGAAACCGTTGACGAAACGAGTGTGAAATTGAAATGACGGCATTGAAATCAAAGCTTGCTACTTTCACTGCTCCATAAAAAAAGTAAAGGAAATTCCAGGATAACGTTCCCGAAATCTTGAGAAACGTTGTAACATTGAAAAAAAAAACACCTCGGTTTGATTGCTTTTTTTGTAATAAATTTTAATTTGTAGTTATATTTCCTTCATTTCTTTTTTGTGGTTGCTGGTTTCCTTTTTTCAAATATATATGGTACATATAAAAAACTCCTAACTGGAATTTTTGCCTAATTTGCTTGTATTGCATTCAATTTTCACAATATTGTATAAATATATTTACATATGTGTATGATAATCAATTTTATATTTAGGTTATGCATTTAGTTTAGTTACGCTCA
Organism: Drosophila biarmipes; assembly: GCF_025231255.1. Taxonomy (NCBI): domain Eukaryota; kingdom Metazoa; phylum Arthropoda; class Insecta; order Diptera; family Drosophilidae; genus Drosophila; species Drosophila biarmipes. Next base: position 19,544,564 of record NC_066612.1, read on the forward strand.
TTTTTAAACTTCCTCTTGTGGAATTTTCAACAAAAGTCAACAATTAAACCAATCCTTGTTCAAATCAATCTAATATTGTGGATTAGTAGTTATTCAATTAGGGTTACACATCATAATATTTGCTTTCATCCTGGATTTACTTAGATAATGCTACAGTTACATACATAAATAAGTTTTCAGTTTTTAGAGCTTATAAGTTTTTTACGCAGTGTTATCTTTTAATTTTGCTAATACAGTTGAAATAATTTCATTAAGTATTTTCTTGTTGTTAGTATTTTTATAATATATATTTTTGTTTTATAAATTAATTTAAGTATACGGTATTAATTTTTATTTTCTCTGTTTTAACATAAGAACAAGCGTACCCTGCATTCCCTCAATTTAACAATCCTCAAAATCATCACACAATCAATCAACTCTCTCTTTCAAACTCTCCTTAAAAGAAAAGCTGATGACTATGGTAATGGAGTTGGGATGATTTTGCGATGATTTTTGCATTGATGATATATAGGACATGCTAATATTAAAATCATCACAGTTTTTCAAACAAAATTAGCGACGATTAAGCACTAGTGGTCAATTTGTGTGATGATTATCCGCCAAAAAGACGGCGAACGGTACTGCAGGGTAGTTACAATTTTGGTTTTCGTACAAATAAGTAAAATCCTAAACTTAATGTACATAAGACCCCAGAACCAACGTTTTAGATGGTGTGGATGATTTCTTGTGTACAACTTGCTATGTGGCAGTTTGTGTGCTTTAACATATAAGAAGGACAAGTAAGTACATGCCAAACTTAAATAGAGTGGTTAGTACAAAAGGGGATTGTAACAGAATAGAAAAACTTGTTTCATGAATTAACTGGCCGCGCTTGCAACGAAATTTGTTTGATTTCTGTTTTGAAAAACAATGGATATGCTTTTAGTTTTTGTGAGTAGATCGTTAAAAATATTTAAAGACTTTATTCGCTATTGAAGATTGAATTCTAAAGCCAATGAGCAAAGAAATTCGTTTTATTAGGGGCTTAAGCAAAGGCTAAGATTTGAGTTTTGGTTTAGGTTTAGGTTTAGTCCGCCTTTAAAGCTTTTTCGATTACTAAATGATCTCGTATATATAAGTATGTAAATAGTTGATTCAATGGGCGCTTGTGACTTCTGCACATCTCTTCCCCTTCGTTCACTTCACATTTAATACTTTCTTGTTAGTTACACGTATGCTTCATAATGTTTAATAATTCGATTTATTATAATCTATAAATCGTGTATATATGCAGCTGTTACTCTATATATGTATGCCTGATTGTTGTGCATGTTGTTCAGTTTTTAAACTCAATTGGAACGCCGTCTCTGCCTTCTACAAAACACCTAAACAGAAACACGATAATGTCATATGTAAAGCGTATGTTAGTCGATTTAATTTATAAGAAATTAATATTGGATTAAATTAAAAACTGTACAAAATGCCATAAAATTATATAACAAACAAGTTTGGTCACGAATTTGGTTCGAAGCACGCTGTCGTCTCTCTTCACCTCTGCATCATCTAAAACAAAATACTGTTAGTCTATTGCAAGCCCAATTACACTATATGTATGTATAAAAAAATACAAAAATAATTTTACAATCGAAAACTGATTAGCTTCTAAAACTTGTACACGCCTGGCAGCGGCAGCGGCGGCGACTCGGCGCCAATGCGACTACGTATGTCCTATGAAGAGTATGTGCTATGTCTTGTATACATTGTCTTGTTATGGATTATGTGACTATGCGTGTATTTATATATATTAAATATGTGGATTAGACGTGCATCATGCTGGGGAGTCTCTTGCGTTGCGTCTTTCTTGTTAGAGTTTTTGTGGCTTAGTTGCTGCTAGCATTTCGCATCCATCTCTCTTAGTTCTGCTTGTTTACTGTTGCGGTTTAGGAAACGTTGCCCATGGTCTTTACGCTCTTATTGTTGTAGGTTGCTTCTGCTGTCTGTCCCGCCGTTCGGCTGGAGCTCACTCATCCACCGAAGACGTGGGTGGACTGTAACTGCATCAGGAAGCGCTGCGCTGCTCGTTCTCCGGTCTGCGATCTGTGGCGATCTGCAGCAGATTGTTGAACTCTGTGTCAAGTATTTGACGAGCCTGTTCGGAAAGATTCGCATTATTTATTAAGTTCAGCAAATAGTGTTCAACCGAGTGTTAACCTGAGCATTTTGTGTGGGTATTTGCAGGGCCAAACCCATGGCGTTAGCATCGAAGCCCTCATCCAGGGCCATCAGTCCTCCATGCACTCCCGATTCGAGCAAGTTATTGGCATATTCCTAAAAACGGAAAGGTTTATAATGTTCTGCAAACACTTTCCAAGTTTGGCGCCACTCACCTTCAATCCGATACTGCCCACCCACCGTATGACTCTCTCGTTGCTCCAAACTAAGACATCACACAGACCGTTTTCACTCATCTTGCGCCTGTGCTCCAGCTCCGTGCGATCGTAGTTAAGGCGCTTGAGCATCGATATGCCATATTGCAGGCTGGTCCGATGGAAACTGTCCACCATTTTGAGCTGTCCGCGCAAATCCTTCTTAGTCAGGTGGTCCAACATGCGGGCATCCACCAGACACTCCATAAAGGTTGTGCGATATTGCGGTAGGCCCAGACCGGGCAACCAGTAGTTGCCAATCCACTCATGGTTCATATCGCCTATACAAAAATATGGAAAACAATTAATGGAGTGCATTGCAAACGGAACCGAACTTTGTGGAAAAATATAACTAGCCACAGATTATGAAAAACAATTTTAAAAACATTATCTTACCAAACGCCAGAGTGGTCCTTGAGGTTTGTGGTGCCGACGGAGAGGTCAGAGAAACCATTTCCTGAATGGCCAGGCGAAGCTTGAGCCTGTGCAGAGGATTGCTGATGCCTGTAGAGGGAAAGAGTTAGCTAGCAAAAGAAATGAGTACACCCAGCACACGTACCGATCTCCCGCTGAATTTCAGTGTCGCTCAACGCACTCATAATGGCCCCGGACTTGACGTTGGCGCGACAAGCGGCCACATACCAGGCGGGCATGCCCACCCACAGCTCCAGCCAGGCGACTATGGTGGGTCCGTTCCACAAGGCAAATGGAGTGCCTGCTTTCATGGCCTCGCCGAGTAAGTCATTGCGATAGTCGTGCTCCCTAGAAAGTAAAAACAGAAAATGATTATACAATCCTAAATCAATATAAGTAAGTTAGTTCAATGCCCACTTTTTCTGCCTGCCGTAGTCAACGCTGCTTATTTTGGATCCCTGGGAGCTGGCAATGCGGGGCATCATGCCACCAGTCATGCTCATGGCGTCGTAGTTGGAGTCCACCTCGCTCAGTCCGATCGACAGGTTGCCAATGGACATCATGCTGGGCGAGCCGTCGGGCAGCGTATCCTTCACGCCCTTCACCTTCTCCTTTTTGCTGAAGAACCTTCCCAACGAGGACTTGATGCCCTTTTTCTTTTGCACAGCGGCGGCTGCCGCTTCCCTGGACACGCCCGAAGTGGGCGTCTGCAGCATGGACATGGAGCCCATGGTGTTGTAGTGACGCAATGACTCCTGGCTGCCGTAACGAGAACTTAGCGGCGACAACCCGTAACTATGGCTGCTAAGCGGCATGTGACTTCCGCTGTGGTTGGGCGCCACCGGAGCGTTGGGATTGAGGCCAATCGAACGTCGCCTCAGCTCCTCCTGGCTGTGGGCCAAGGCCTGGGCCACGCGCTCCAGGCGCATGGAGCGGGCGGTCAGTGGAGAGGCAGCTCCACCGGAGCTCGAATCACCTGTGGTAGACATGCCGCCGTGCAGCTCTTCGCGGGAGGCGTCACTGGACAGCACTGGCAAGTTGAGCTGTCAGTGAAAGCGAAAAAAACATAGTTTATATATATTATTTATAATTTATATGCCACTTACCGTATGATACTTCTGCATGAAGTCCCGTTGAGGGCTGTTGGGCGTGCTCCGCCCACTCATGGGTGGACTCTGCCGATCCATGGAGCGCCCGCGGGCCAGCAGGTTGACGTGCTCCAGGCTGCCCACACGCGACTCCAGCTCCTCGGCCCGCGCCTCCGTCGACTGTTTCTCCTCTTGGATGAGGCGAATTTCATTGTTGATGGCATCCAGCTGCTCCTGCAGCATCATGGCCAGCGTCTGGGCGTCCGTGTGGCCCGATGGAGACATCATGTCCGCCGTGGCCGCCGCATAGAGGACATCCGAATCGTCGCACTCCGCAGCACTTGCCGCCAGCTCGTAGGCCTGCTGCTGGGCATGCGCCGCCTGCTGCAGCTTCTCCCACTCCTGCTCCGCCATGGAGCGGACCAGAGCGTTCTCCTCGGACAAGCGCTGTTTGCTCTGGCGCCGCAGCGAGTGCGTCTCGAAGCTGGCGTGCGAGTTACTCCGGCTGAAGGCTCCACTGGGGTCCACCACGCTGCTAGGCGATAGGCTTCTGGTGAGCGCCTCCGTCTGCTGGATGTTGTAGGCGATCTCCTGCTGCAGCAGCTGGCGCTTAAAGTTCTCGATCTCCAGCCGCGTCTTCGACAGCTCTTTCATAATCTCGCTCTTCTCGTGGTGCAACTCTTCGGCCACCTTGCGCGCCTTCTCCAGCTCCTGGGTGAGGGCGTTCTTCTCGTCCAGCGCGTGCATGCGCTCCTTCAAATGCACCTGCAGCCGCTCGTTTGACTCCGAGAGCAGCTTGTCCACCGTGGAGGAGAGCCGCAGGTTGTGCTCCTCGTTCATCTTGAGACGCTGGTTCAGTCTTACCACCTCGTTGGTCTTCTCGTCGAGGTTCGTCTCCAGTCCCCGGATGCGGTCTTCCGCAGAGCCGTGTCTCTCTTGAGCCTGCAAATGGTTTGAGCCAGCGAGTTTAATGATCTTGTTCACAAGGTTTTATCAGTGGCAGTGAGAAATGTTAGTTGGGTTTAGTTATGAAAGCTAATAGTGAGTAAGTCCTCTTGCATACCAACTACATGTAACTTAAATAATGAAAAACATACTTCATTGTTACACAAATAATGAAAAATAAAAAGGTATTTTTGTGATGAAAAGATAGTTCATTGTACCATTATTTTTTAAAAAACCAAAAACCAATTATGTAAAAAAAAAGTAATTTCAAAGTAAGTTAATAAACCCTTTAAAGTAATTGGTATACAGAGGGCATTGTTTTGGTCTGATTTTGATTAGGTTTCGGGTGCGTAAGAGTATTAAAGAAAGACTTGTTGTTCAAGTTGTTAGTGGTGGTTTCTTGTTGTGGAAAGTAGGCAAAAGAAAGAGCATTACACAAAAGAGAGTTGAGGTTGTACGGGATAATAATTGTTGATAATTGTCATATGGAACCTGTCCGGCGCGCATATTAGTTCGAGTGCATACCTTGTTTCCTACCTTAGTCAATGCCTCCATGCGTGCCTTCAGCTGCTCCTCCATGTCGGGCTGCAGCTTGGCGTGCTGGGCGAGCTTCTGTTCGGAGAGCTCCAGCTTCTCCTCGATGGCCCCGATCTTCTCCTCGTGCAGCTGATGCGGTTTGGCATTGATCATGGGGCAGGGATTGTTCGGTGGTTTGTGTTTTCGGGACGGGTGTGTTCGATTAGTTGTCGGGGGGTTTGTTGCGTATGTAAATGCAATTGATTAGTCACGCTTGAGGGGAGCTTAATGAGAGAGCAGGCGTGGGCACAAATAAAAGTTGAAGGGATCGATTCATTTGTTAGATATTCTAAAGGCAAATGTATGTTTTTCAAAGAATTTGGGAAATCCGAGTAGTTAAGTAAAACAGTTTCAGTACCCTAGCGATACTTTTGCTGCAATATTTTGTTTTTATAGTAATTAAGGTAAGATACCTATCTTACAATATTACATCTATTTTACATTACAAATTGGATATGAATGATGTTGAGACTTATAAACAATTGTGTCTACATGGAATAGTGCCCCTATGGTTTCCATTTTTTATTATCTAAAAAATCGATCCCCTTCGCCCGCCATGACCATAAACCCAGCATTAATTCCGTATTGTTTTTACCCACCTTGAGCTGAGCCTCCTTGTGCCTGAGCTCCTGCTCGAGTTTCTCGTTAAGGTCGTGCAACGAAGTGGACTCCCTTTGAGCGTTCAGGTAGCGCTTCTCCAATGTGGTGATGCGCTCCTCCTAGAAATCGACAAATTGATTAAAATTTATGAGTATAAAAGACATATTTCCCTCACCTGATCCTCCTTCTGGGCCACATTTTCGCGTAGATCTCGCTGCAGCTTGGCACACTGGTCCTGGGCCTTGCAATGCTCCTTCTGCACTCGCGACATGTTTTCCTCCAGCTCGCTGATCTTGTTGTTAAGATCAGAGACGCGCCGCTGCCACTGCGAGAGTTCCGAGGTCTTAAAGGGGAGGCAAAGATGTAAATAAACGTGTTCATCAAATGCAGTCTGGGAAGGGTCAGTGCTCACCTGCTTCTCGATGATCGTTTGCAGTTCGTGGGTCTTTGCTGCGTAGTCATTCAACTCATTCGCCTCGCCATTGACGCTGCTAGATCCACCCACGCCCGTTGCCTAAAGTTTTGGAAAAAAAATACATTTTATGACCGGTATGGTTGAATGATTTTTGAGGTAGGAACGCACCTTCTCTTTGAGCCCGTTCTCGGCGCCTCCACCTCCGGCAGTGGTTGTGGCACTCCCCGCTCCACCGCCACTGCCCGCGCCCGATGGCACCACGCCCGCCTTGTACTGGGCCAGTTCCTCCTTGGCGGAGCTCAGTTCCTCTTCCATCATGTTGTTCTTCTCGATGGAAAGGCGCAGACGCTCACGCACCTTCTCGTCCAGCGCCTTGTGGTGCTCGAACAGCGACTTGAGCGCCTTGAGCACCTCCACCTCGCTGGAGACGCCGCTCTGGGCGGCAGCCTGTCGCTTTACAACGGTCATCCGCAAGGAGCGCTCATGGCGGGACACCAAGCACTCCAAATGTTCCAGGAGAAGCTGAAAAAAATCAAGTTTAAATGATGAAAAGGCATGAAGTACTCAACAAGCTTATCGACAGATGAAATAATATGTTGTAACTTTTTGAAACGCATAACATTTACTTTTTATTATGACCGAAAAAGCGTATTACTTCCATATAGTTACCTTACAAACGTTGTTAAAGCATCTTTTTTTAATTTTATTGAGCGAAAGTATTATATTTAATTGCCTGACACAGCTACTTTGTGTTTCCAAACAAATTACTATTGATATTAATGTTGACACTTGTTTGTTTATAAACATATTAGTCATTTATATGATAACTTGTCTAAACAAAACATTCAAATAGAGAACCAAGGTACGAATCACTTTAAAATATATGTAACTTTTGTAGATGTTAGTACTGACAAGTGTTCCTATTACATGGCTAATTTCGATATTGAGTATGTTGATGTTTGCATAGTAAATCCACTTGTTGACAAGTGAATTTAATTTATGAATGTCAGTACTGCCTTACCCTGGTATTATTTCGCTCCGCCTTGAGCTCTCCGATCTCCTCGTCCCGCTCCAAGAGGGTTTCCCGCGCCTGCGTTAGCTCCTTGGTGAGGGTGGCGAACTCCTGCAGTGATTGGGATCGGGTGGTTAGTAAACCGAATAGTAAAAATAAAGAACCTCGTTACCTGCGGCAGATTCGCGTTGATCTGGCGCTGCAGACTGTCCCGTTCCTTCTCGACATCGTGCAGCTTGTTCTCCGTCTCGCCGAGCCGCTCCTGCGCCTCCCTCAAGCTGTCCATCAGCTTGTCCCGCTCGTCCAGCATGGAGACCATCAGCTGCTCAAAGTTGGCGTCCTCCCCGCTGAACTGCGAGGAGCGCTGCGAGATGCTATCCTCCGATATAGTGGGCATTACGTCGCACATCATGTTCCACATTATTTAGTTGGGGCCGCCAGACTGTGAAAAGAGAGGGAAATGGAGGAGTTACAGCGGGATGGCCCATGTAATTTTGACTGTAGGGCATCAAGATTTCGTCTTAATAGTATTCTGCAGTACCAAGCCCACAATTAGGAGCATCCCAAAATTAAACAGAATACATTCTTCTTCCTTTGAAGGATGTGAGCCACAACCCATGGCAAAAATGAAGGAGAGATCCTTGTGCCAGTGATGTCCGGCAATTGGAACGCCAGGCGAAGTGGGACAAACATCTCTAATAAGACTCTAATAGGATACTCTATGTTACCATCTGTTTTATGAAAGTGTGAAGTATCTAACAGTGTATCGGAAATCCCTGTTTTCCAGGCATGATAGATCTCATATGCAACGTCCTGGTCTGTAAAAACGAACATTCTGTCCGAAGGTGAGTGTGTGTGGCAGTGGAGCCCGGCAGTTGGAATGCCAGGCGTAGTGGGAGAAACATGTCTAATGAGACTTATCATAGGCGCCGCATTGATAACAAGTTTTCTACACCAACACACACGCACACAGGCACATGCACGGCATACACACGCACACGCGCACGAACACAGGCACAGCACTTTTTCTCTTTCGCATAACTGGCATATTTTCCGTGCCTAGGTGTGTCGCCGTCGCATTTTGCAATCACAGATGCCCGAAACAGGGTTAAACTCGCAGCAGGTGCACGTTTACAGCGATTTTCCTTGCATCTAAGTCACTTTTTCACCTCAAAATTCCACTTTGGGGGACGGCGTTTGGGCGAAGGGAAAAAAAACCTGCGAGAAAATCGCTCCCCACTCCACATTCCGGCGGAAAACGTACCCCGATCGATCGCACGGCGGCTGGGCAGCAGCAGCAACAACAACTCTGGCCGCGATTTGCCCTTCGCATAGGTCTCCCGGCAGTTTTTAATTAAATAAACCAAATTGCAAAGAGGTTTTTTTTACAATACGAACGATAGGTTCGATAGGTTGATAAATAACGCCTCTAGAAATCGAAGAAGAAGAAGTGGCATATCGATGGGTGGATGAATATCGCCCTTTAAAATCGACTCACATATCGGAGGATACTGTGTTTATTTTAGCTTAGGGAAAACCCCCTAATGATGAACGTTACAATTGCAAAGAATCTAGATATTGATTTGGCAGCACTTGTTTCCCGATATATGATCGAGGGCTGCCACCCCGGGTAATAGCGCGCAAGGACTTGCAGCCCTGGTATGTAAGTTACATGAGATTTTTTCCACAAATGAATTGGCGCGCATTATCAAAATCGACAACAATTTTTAAAATCTACGACCAGTCTGGTATATAAAATTGTTTGGTAAACAACGTATCTGTAGATTGCACTGCACTTCAAAAGATACCGTACATAAAAAATATGTTTAGCCGTGTTTGGTTGAACACAGGGATTTTTTTTCGTCTGTCTTTCTTGTTTGCCGATGTTAAAAGGAACTTAGCGTTTAAGATTCGAAAACATCGGTTACAATACAGCCCTCACGAACGATTAGTGCATTCGATTAATTTGACTTCATCAAGTGAATAATCGAACAGCGGTTGCCTTAAAATCGATTTTTGTTCCAGCTCTAGGCGTTGTGTTTTATTTTTTTAATAGTGAAATTGATCAGTAAAGCCACTAGCATAGGTTTAAAACCGTTGCCGAAACACTCAGCGAGCGCCGAAAACAGCAGCGAACGAATAGAATGGGGTAAGGACGGTGGGCGTGGTGGAACCGCCCCAAAAATCGGTTTTTACTGTGGCTCAAATCGACGCCGTACTAGCTGTGCTGTTGTTGTTGCTGTCGTTCTGTGTGTAGCGGGCGGCGTAAATATGTACACAAACATACATACACACGCGTGGGCAGCCAATTATGTGGGTGTGCAGGTGTGTGCGGATGTGCAGGTGTGCGAGTGTGCGTGTGTTTTCCGCCCGAGAATCAAAAATCAAAAGCAAGGCTGTCGAAAAGGCTTAGCACATAATGCAATTTGGTCGGCGGTCGCGGTCGCCAGTCGCCAGCGATAAGGGAAAGACACTAGAGCGCAGCGGACAATGGCGGCGGATAGGTAATAGATAAGGTTGTACACAGGGTTGGCCCTGGAGACGAAGACCTCCCCGGAGTATCGTAGAGCCCCAACAAAGCGGGAGGTACCAGAGTAGAGCCCCGTTCCCATGGTAACGCGAATTCTTAAGTTCCGGGGAAACCCAAAATGGATTATAGGTGATAGTTAATCACAAACTAGAAATATATCCAACATTGAAAACCCTGAACAAACCAGGAACAAGAATTCTTTAGTTTTAAAAGAATTTTTGGGATTTTTTCGTATGAGGGGCTTAACAAAACAAATAGTCGTAATAAAGAGAGGAACTACTAGTAACTGTGGCAGCTTTCTAACAACCCCACACCCACACAAGGTTGCCGTTTATTACCCACCTGAAATGGAATTTTTAATTAATCACACCGCCGCCGTGTTAATCCCTTTATGGCCCACAGCGAACAACCGATTTTCACCTGCCAGGCGCACGTCTTCCACATTGACCCGAAGACGAAGCGCACCTGGATCACGGCCAGCATGAAGGCGGTCAACGTGAGCTTCTTCTACGACAGCTCGAGGAATCTGTACCGCATCATCAGCGTGGAGGGCACCAAGGCTGTGATAAACTCCACGATCACGCCCAACATGACCTTCACCCAGACCTCCCAGAAGTTCGGCCAGTGGAGCGATGTGCGGGCGAACACGGTGTACGGTTTGGGATTCGCCTCCGAGGCGGAATTGACAAAGGTAGATGGCAAATATTTTTTCCATGTTTTTCCCAACTAATTCCATATATTCACAGTTCGTCGAAAAGTTCCAGGAGGTCAAGGAGGCCACCAAGAATGCCATGAAATCCGCTAACGGCTCCAATGCCGTTACACCCACCACCTCGGCCAACACGTCGCCCATTTCCGGGCGAGCAGTAGGCTCCATGCAGAACGACAACACAGCCATCGATCCGCACACCGTGGAGCCGCCCAACATGAGCAATACAAATACCCAGAATGCCAATCCGGATAGTCCCTCCCACAAGCTGCTTAATACCAGCGATGTCAAGCCGGACATCGGATCGGCCACGCCCTCGCCGCAGCCCACTTCGGGGGGAACTGCAGTCGGAGGCGTTGGCGGAGTAACCATCTCGTCGGGCGGAAGCATTGTGGGCATGCACACGGGGCCGGGAGCGGGCGCCACCGCTGAGCAGCAGCTAAAGTACGAAAACGAGCGCCTGAAAATGGCCTTGGCACAAAGGTGAGGAACGGGTTAACTATCTTTGGATTGAGGCGTCATTTCATGTGTTCTTTTTAGCTGCGCCAATGCCAAGAAATGGGAAATCGAGCTGGCTACCTTGAAGAACAACAACATTCGCCTGACCAGTGCTCTGCAGGTGAGCTAATGGTATTTAACTTCTTCCAGTAATATCTTACATACATTCTTTATTAATATTCCCAAGGAATCCACTGCCAATGTGGACGAATGGAAGCGGCAGCTGCACACTTACAAGGAGGAAAATATTCGCCTAAAACGGGATATGGAGCAGCTTTGCGTGGGCGGAGGTGGGGTGCCTGCAACCGGCGGAGGAGGTGCCGCGGAAGACGAGTTACGACGCGAGGTAGCCACGCTTAAGGCGCGAACGGAACAACTGCAGAAGGAACTCTTGCAACAAGAAATTGAGCTGAAATCGGCCAACCTAAGTCTACGCGAAAAGTCCAATGATCAGACGGTAAGAACAACCATTACTTTAGTTAACTAAATTAATTTTTGGGAATTAATTAACATAACCCCTTAACAGCTTGCCAAGTTAAGCGAGTTAAACGTGGTGTTTGCCAAACAACTTTCGGAGCTGTATGGAGTGCAGAAGGATATGGAGAGTGTTATACAACTAGCCAAGTGCACTTGAGACACAGAGTTGGCGGTTATTCGAAAGGTTCGTCACACATTACCATTGACTATTGTCAGGTTTATTTATCTCCCTGCTAGGTTTCAGCGCAGGAACAGACTACAATGATCAACACTACAACGACATCATCGACAACAGGAAGCACGACTAGTAAACGTTATTTAAGCAACTTTCCAACGGCCGAGGCAGAGAGCACGCTCTCAAACGTCACCTCCATCCACACCCAGCTGCAGTCGTCGCTTTACGAGACTCAGAACACGGCCCAGCTGAAGGCCATAGACAAACACTCGGCCTTGCTCCAGGAGCTCCATCAGCGGCAGGCGGCACCCAGGCGCAATTCTGCCTCCGCTGAAGCAGCTGCTGCAGCTGCATCCGGGTCTGGTGGGGCCAAAACAGCCACAATACTCGTATCCAAATCAAAAACCAAAACCGGGCTGCCCCTGTTGCTGAAGAATTCCATTAACAATTAGAGAAAAGGTGACGAGAGAGAGAATTTAGTCAGTGGCATTTTTGTAATCTTTATATTTGTAGTTTGTATACAAGGACAGCTCTAGGAGAGAACCCGCTTTCTCCCACAAACCTCCCCCTCCCCCTAGCTTTAGGCCTAATTTGTGTGTATCGTAACCTTTTTGGTAACTTCGAATGGAAAACAGAAAAAACCTATGCCCAGTATTTTCGACAAAATTGTTCGCGTCCTTGTGGCACTTCTGTAAGTCTTAAACGATTCATTCTAGTGCGCATTCAAGTGCAATATACATTTATCTCTAGTATTTAAATGTAATAATGATATTATGTGCTCTATACACTTTCAGATGATTGTTAATTAATTTTTAATTAGAGCTTGCTAACAAATACTCCCCGAAAATCATTTTCCAAAGAAAAATCCAAGCATTTCTGAACAAGTGTCACAAAGATTATTTTGTAAATGTGCTCGAACTTTTTATAGTATTTTTAGAAGAAACCTTTTGTATTCTCTAAATCCTAGGAATAAAATTTTAATGTTTATTTATTGAATTGTATTTCAACGCCCATTCGATTTCACAATCACCTCACAAGACTCCCGTTTTGCAGTTATGCACTGATTTACTAACATTATATATAATATTTATAAATATAAAAATTAACGTATGCATAACTAACAATGACTTAGACGACGAACACACTAAGAAACCAATATTGAATATAAAGCTAAAATTAATAAACGAAGTAGAAATTTTATAAGTGGAACGAAGTCCAAGTAAAACACGAGACTAGCAAAGTGAATTAAAAGGAAATAGTCAAGTATGTGCATCTGAGGACAACTAGTATAATACATTAACAAATTATTAAAATTAATTTATATTTCTCGAATCGAATGAAAAACGCAACTCGATTGAAGCCAGCAAATAATAACAGTACACAATCTCCGAAACACAAACACCCACTAAACGAAACGGTTATGAAGCGGTAATTTCGAACGTTTGCGGTTATATTCAAGCCATATTGTTATGCACTCGCTGCATAAATAACCCAGTTGAGAACAAATAAGAATTAATAACGAAAATGAAATGTTGAACATACAAATTTAGCAGTTAAAAGTAAACCACAAATGAAAATATACATAAATAAATATATATAATAAAGTCGAATTCAAAAATACTTTTCTTGTATTTTAACATAACGAATTATAGAAAGCAATCGAAGTAGTATTCTAATTTTAAGATTAGGATGAAAAGGTAACACTTTCAATATTTTTTTTTTTATTTATTATTATTTTAAAACTTCATATACCATATATTATTATTATTATCTAGACAAACAACGATTTGTACAACTCGGACTTGGAGCTCTCCGTCCAGTCGCTGTTTTCGTTGGGTGCCATAAAGTTTATGAGTTTGTTGTGCACCACGTATCTGAAATTACGTTTGATATTTCATAAGAGGGACATTACTAACATGCTTCGTATAATTACCGCAACTTTCGCCCCTTGCTGGCCCTTGTGTCCACTTTCTTCTTCATCTTCTGGCGCAGCTTCTGCAGCTCCACGAACTGCTTGGTGATCTCACTCATGTTGGACGACGTGCTGGCCTTGTACTCGATGAGCTCCCGAAGCTGCTGGTGATAAAAATCGCTGTCGTCGTAGATGTGCTTCACCCGCTGCACCGGTTCGTTTTCCTGCTGATCCGCCTGATTGCTCTTTAGCGTCTGCGACTTCTCCACAAGCACTTCTCGGTTGGCCAGAGCGCTGTCTATCTTCTTGATGATGTCGTAGTCCTCCTGCAGGGACTTGCGTTTGATACCGGCTCCGGGGGTCAGGAGCTTTGTGCGGTCATCCCACTTAAGCAGGACTTCATTGCGATAACCGGTCATCTGCTGGAAGTTGTTTTGCAACACAGTGCCAAATCTTTTGGCGGCTGGACCCGAATCCTCTAAAAGCTGCTTGCGCTTCACCGACTTCCGCATCTCCGAGTTTTGCTGGTGAAGAGCCGACTGAAGGGCCAGCAGTTGCTGCAGCAGCTTGGAGGAGCGTTCCTGGGCCTCGTTTAGGACCGATTGCAGCTCCTCATTCTCGAACCCCAGTTTCTTTAGCGTCGCCGGTGCAGGCAGCTGGTTTGCTTTGCTGGTAAACTTCTGGGTGTTGATCCTTAGCTCAAGAAGTCGCTCCCAAACGCGAAGTTGGTTTTGGACGCAGAGTCCTTTTTGGATTTCAGCCTGGTGGTTAGTTTTGGACATTACATCCGAGGGTTTGATGGTGTCTTCCTCTGCATCTTCATCGCCGGTATCGTCATCTTCTTCGTCGTCCTCTCCTGTACTTTCTTGGCTGTTTTCCTCAGCGGAATCTTCGGAATCAGAGTTATCATCCTCCTCATCATCATCAAAATGTCCAGCCAACAATTTCTGATTGAAGTCAGGCACATCCCCATTTTCTCCAGGGGCTTCCTCCTCTGAATCATCGGCTTCTCCAGCCTTCAACTTCTGTTTAAAGTCTTCCAAATCCGCATCATCTTCATCCTCATCGCTTTCCTCATAGGACAACTCCTGGTCCTCATCCTCCTCGTACAGCTCCTTGCGGCTGCTGATCTTGCCCTTGTAGCGATCACTCTGCTCTGAGAGCAGCTTGACATTCCTCTTCCTGAAGTCGGTGCTCCGCGCGTCCGGCAGGTCGTACTCCTCCTCCTCGAAGTCCACCAGACGGGGTCCGGTGGTCACGTCGAAGTCCGAGTCCTCCTCGCTGTCGCTCTCGTTCGGATGGGCAAGAAGTTTGCTGACCTTTTCGGCCACTGTTTGTCGCTGTTTCTTCGATTTTCGCAGCATTTCGCTAGAGTTTCATTTATAAATTGAAAGTGAAAGACCCAGTTTACCACATGGGCACAGTGTTGTCAAACCAGCCTTTTTCCCGTCTGTCCTAGCTTTTTAAGAAGAGTACTTTAGCTATTTATCTTAATTATTTCATACTGAAAAATTAATTCAAGGCTCGTTTTTTAATATTTTTTTCGAGGATTATAGTTTGTTACAATAAAAATTAGAAAGCTAGATATGTGCCCCTTGCTCAGATTTTATTTGAAATTGTCTTGCCGAAAACAGTTCCTTTCCCGCCAAAGCTACAGCACTGTTTGGGCAGAGCGGTGTGACCGTTGCAAGTGATTTAAAAAATACATTCCCAAGCATTTGATAACATAAAAATTTCTGGTAATTTCAACATTTAGGTACAGTTCAAAAAACCGTTTTTCAAGTATAAATTGTATCCAAAAAAAAAAAAGTATACAAGTTTATCTAAAAAATGTTAAGTAAATTTTTTCCCAGTTGCTTTTAAACGGTCAATAAAGATGTATGACTCATTTAACTATAATTTTACTTGCAAATAAACCTAAAAAATTTTTCTTTGGTTGATTATAAAAATAAAATGAAATAATTTAAATAATTTTCAGGACGGGATTGAAAGCTATTTATTCAATATATTTACATTTTTACTATTTACCTTATTGGTACAGCTAATACACGGTCAATTTCTTGACTTTATTTTCCACGGAATTTAATTTAATTATTTATTTATGATGAATCGTTCGATGTACTCATTTAAAAAAAAATCGTTACACTTCGCCCAACTTACTCTAACTTACCAAACATATACTTTTTCGCGACAGCTAAAAAGGTTTAATTAGAAACGCTATCGCTGCATATTTTTCGGCTCTAAATGCAGTCCGCTTTCAAGGTAAGGCCAAAATACAATTTAATAGTCGCTCCTAAATGTGCAGTTTTCAATAGTAAATGCACATGCTAGCTGACCGCTCATTAGGGCCGGCGGGCCGCTGTCTTATCAGGCGGCCAGGTGCATCTTGATAAGACCGCGCACACGCCACATTCGTAGCATACAACAGTGCGCGCCCGAACGTGAACTTGAAATCCTTTTGTCCACTCTCGCGCCCTCATTAAAATTAATGAAGCGTTCCGTCGAATTGCGTATCGTGAGGTTAAATTGCGAGCCTTGGCAATGGACTTGCGGCAGATGCCAGTGTAAGCTCGACGGGATCGGAGGTGCTGCGCCATCCGGAACAAAGGATAATCGAGAGTATTGCGCAGCTAACGGAGTCCCATCGTCGATAAGGCCTATAAGTAATTCCTTTTTGATTACTTGCTCTGGGGTAGAACGCGACTCATTCGTTTGATAAGGGATCGCAACATTTGGCGATCAGACGGACTACCGTTTGAACTTTGAGTCGCGTACACGCATTGATAATCGTGAAATTTATGCGGGCGGGACCTGAGGACGCACATATGTGTGTGTAGAATCTCTGGCTATTGGGGTCGCCCGCTGTTATCATCTAACTTTTCTGCATGGTACATTTAAGGGTATACTGTTGTGGTGAAAAAAAGCCTGTCCGGCTTTTCTTTTATTTTCAGGAACTAAAAAAGATAGGATACTCTGATCTAGGGTCACAGTCCTAGTTCTTTCATTTTCCACCCACATCACAAATTTCATATTCTTTAAACGGGTTCAAGGATCCCGGGACAGTTTCCCCTCGATAAGTGTCCAATAATTTGAATAGACTGGGACCAGGTATTCTACGGTCGGGACTCTAGGGTTTCCTACTTCGCTCGGCTTATCAGTTGTTGTCGAGATTCCGATTCGCGGCATCAGCATCCCAGGCCGTCGGTACGTTCAGTCAGTTCCTGCTCGTCGATCGGTGTGAACCTGAAGAACCGTCAGTCCCGAGGGCCCTTAAGAAGCTTTCGTGTTATCAACAGTGATAATTGCGCGCGTGTGGGCGTGGGAGGCTGGCAGTGAGAACGGTGTATTTCGATTCTGGGAGGTGTGTGCAAAAAACTAACGAGTTCCTGAGGGTATTCGAAAATCTCAGGTTAAACCCTCCCATATCTATACGGAATACGGCAGTTCACGGTGTGGCCGCGTGTTTAGAAAAAGCAAATCAAAACGGAAATCACAAAAGGAAGAAAAACAGAACGGAGAAACTCAGTTGTATATAGAAGAAAAGAAATTATACAGCACGTACGCGTTCGCGTAATCAATGATTACGCCTACAATAAGTATATGCGGGCCGATCGATCAGCCAGAGGAAACTAGTTGAATCTTTGTGTAATCTTCGAGGGGTTCCAGCAATCGCTTAGGTAAACTAGCGATTCTGCGAGGTGCAACGAGGTTAGGCGTTTAATCAATAAGAAATCTAGTAGAACACCTTGGTGTTTTCAGGGTTTCCAAATGTGTTTCGGAGCCGCATATGGATCTATTTGTTTTCTCTTCTATTTACTTCAACATTTGTTTGAGCCATTAAAATGCCAAGTTCAAAAGGCATCAAACGCGGCGCGTCTAAACAAACAACCCGTAAGATAATTCGACTGAAGGATTAATGCGAGAACAATTCGTCGGAGTTGTTGTTGCTTCTGCCGTTCAATTGAGTGAACTTTCCGTTCGATTGAGCGCAATTGATTAACAGATTAATGAGCCGGGGAGCGCAAGATGCTCTCTATTATGATTATTGTAGCCGTATCACTTTTAGAGAATGCACGGAGCTGGGAACTCAGCATAAGTGGAATTTTTATTATCAATTAGCCGAGAGTAACTAGTTCAAGGTCATCGTGGGCCTAGCACCTAGAAATCGGGACAACAAACAAACCGAAAAAACACAACAATAACATAATAAACATGTTCTTGAACCGAAAAACCCAAAGGAATCGAAAAAGTGTTCATTATCAAATTGAGTGTAATTGATTTGATTAATTGAGTGAGTGTCAGCCATGAGAAGATAGGAATTCTGTTTGTGTTTTTCATTATTGGATTATCTCAAGACTGCAGACGAAAATAATATAAAATAATGGACGGGCCCCCAAATCTCAAATGTTCAGCCAATAATGCAAGGTTTATGCAGTTATAAAAAGAATACTGTACAACCAAAATACATTTGTGTAATTTTTAAATAAGCAACAAAAAAACCCCAATAAAAAAAGTAGTGAAAAGTGTTTCTAATTTTATTTTAGAATAAAAGAAAGGATCTTTTAAGGCTAAGCCTTAAACCCAACTGGAAGAATTGAGAAGCAATTCAAAATTTTCATCTGTCTTGAGAATGGCAGACGGTCCCGAAGAAAGTGATCATCGGAGTCTCAGTAATTGGGGTAATGTGAGCGATACGAATGGCACAATTCACCTGACCAAGGATATGGTTTTTAATGATGGCCATCGATTGTCCATTACAGTCTACAGGTGAGTGCTACATAAAAAACCACATTTTACTACCTTATCACCCAGATCACCACCCATGTTTTCATTTGAATATTCTTCAGACCTTACATTCGAGGCTTATCAACTTTGACTTTTACTATCTGTAACACTTTTCCAAGTCCAACCTATCAATCGATGTGCAGGTGTGGGTGTCGCAGCTTGAGTCTGTATTCAGCCGTATATTCTTCTTATAAATACCTATAAATCATCTCTGGTTTCTCCTCCGATGTCTGGCTTTCTGTCTGAGATTCAATCATTTTGACTTGGAATTTGAACTGTGCGGTTCATTGCAGGGTTCACTTTTTCTAAGTGCCAGCGATTCGACTAATCGATTAAGAGTGAGTCGCGAGTTAGACGAGGCGTAGAAAGTGATTTACATGTTACAGAATATTTTATTATATCCGGCTTTTAAGTACTTATATACCGACTGCTAATTGCAACTTTGGAGCTTCAATTTAAATAATGTTTCTTTGCAGTTTATATGGTGTTGAAGGTTTAACTTGGGCTTGAGACATAATTGTTTTCAATGATTTAAAAAGTCACCTATGAACTACATTTAAAGATGAAATACGTATTTTGCCAGTAAAACTTCTTTCGCAATTAAGTGACTTGAAAAGGACATAAATTGTATGGGCAGATCTTCTACGGCTGATACTCATTTCTTCAACAAGCTTAGCTCTCCTAACTGCACTTCGATGACCCACTTCTCGAGCACACGACACCCACGCCCTCACCCACCTTTGGGAAAACCTCTTTAATTTCCCACTCACCAACTTGATCGCTTCTGAACCCCCTCCCACACCATCGCCCCCACTACCGCTCCCCGTTCCGCTTCTCACATGGTCTTTCATTTGGTTCAGCATTCTGTTTGTGATCTCAACAATTGGCAATAGCACCGTGCTATACCTGCTGACCAAGCGGCATCTACGAGGACCCTTGCGGATTGACATTATGTTAATGCACCTGGCCATCGCCGACTTAATGGTGACGTTACTCCTGATGCCAATGGAGATTGTTTGGGCCTGGACGGTGCAGTGGCTCTCCACCGATCTCATGTGCCGATTGATGAGCTTCTTCCGCGTTTTCGGTCTGTACTTGTCCAGCTACGTGATGGTCTGCATATCGCTAGACAGGTGAGTCCGCAGCTCCATTGACTGTCGCTAATGGACCAAATTGATAGCCAGAAAAGGCGGCTCAAAGTGTCAATCGATGGCTGACGGCTTTCTCACCACCTGGCTTGGTTCCTCTTGTCTCCATCAGATACTTCGCCATCCTGAAGCCACTGAAGCGGTCCTACAATCGGGGACGCATCATGTTGGCCTGTGCCTGGCTGGGCTCTGTCTTGTGCAGCATTCCCCAGGTGAGTCCAAGTCCCGTGATACACCCGGGCAAATTAGCAAGCAATTTAGAAAACACTATACACTATCTATATAAACCAAATAAGTCTCGAATACTATAATTTTTCATTACTTGGGCCTAATTACCATGCCTCTCCGACAGGCCTTTCTCTTCCACCTGGAGGAGCATCCCAAAGTTCCAGGCTACTTTCAATGCGTCATCTTCCACTCGTTCAGGAGCGACTTTGAAGAGAAGCTCTACCAGGTTGCCTCGATGTGCAGCATGTACGCCTTTCCCCTGGTCATGTTCATCTATTGCTACGGGGCCATATACCTGAAGATCTACCGGAAGAGCCAGCGCGTTCTGAAGGACGTGATCGCCGAGCGATTCCGACGCTCCAACGACGACGTCCTCAGCAGGGCCAAAAAGCGCACTCTCAAGATGACCATCTCGATCGTGATCGTGTTCATCATTTGCTGGACCCCGTACTATACCATCTCCATGTGGTACTGGATGGACAAGCACTCCGCGGACAAGATCAACCCCCTGGTCCGGAAGGCTTTGTTCATCTTCGCCTCGACAAACTCCTGCATGAATCCCTTGGTCTACGGACTCTACAACATTCGCGGGCGTATGAACAACAATAATCCAGTGAGTATGGGTATTGAGCCTGTAAATTAGAAAGTATATACCACTCTTAGTAAATTTAAGATACTTTAGTTAAGACCTTTTTAACCTCACTTAGAGTTTGTATATAATGTAATGTTTTTTTTTTTTACACTGTTATTTACCTTCACAGTAAATTATAGTGATATTAGTTAGGGTTTCAAAAAAAATAGAAACTAGAAGAAGTCTAAAAAATAAACACAATCACTTTCCAATACATTTTTCTTTCCCAGTCGGTGAACAACAGGCACACTTCGCTCTCCAATCGCCTGGACTCCTCCAACCAGCTGATGCAGAAGCAGCTGACCAACAACTCGCTGCTCAATGGAAAGGGTCAGGCGGTGGCGGCGGCAGTGGCGGCTACTACAAAGTTGGTCAAAGTGGTGGATCTGAGGGGCACTGCCAACTCCAACGGATCTGCTGCATCAGCGGGAAACGGGGTCACCGTGCCCCGGACGCCTCCTCCGCTGACAGTATCCATTGCCCCGCTGGCCAGTGACGACGAGGCCAACGACGATTCCAGCCTCAGTGCGGTCACCATCAGGTGCCAGGATCCATCCAGGTTCCGCCAGAAGTAATTTCGGTCTCTACACCCTTTCCTACCTTCTTGTCATCCTCATGAACTCATCCCTTGCCTAAATGATTTACAGCAGCTCCTAAAAAATCACTTTTCCTTTTCAGTTTCGCCATAAAAAGTTGTGTTTTATGTTGCGGTTTAAGGGTGCAATCTATGTAGCTTAATGCAAAGAGGGCAAAATGTTCTTAATTCTGTTGTTGGGGTTATTCATTAGAGCAATATCTTAACTATGCAATTTTTCAAATTAGGTAATTAATGTTTCATTATTTTCAAAGATCGTGTGTGCTCCTGCCTTTATTTATACATTTTTATTTAAATCAACCAAACTATTGTCCAGTGTTTAGCTGATCTTGTATTTAACAAGAAAGTCTTATTTCAACGTGTATTAATCACACCTGCAAATGATGCAACATCTTGTAATAGACTATCTTTATGGAACCTATCTTTTATTGCATCCCTGACCAAACCTTAGACCATTTCGGCTAATGCAGGATTACATCATTTCCATGCCCCAAAAGCTCACCCACAAGGGATCCACTCCAAAAGCCATTACCACAGCCGCACTTCACTTTATGTCAACTCATCTGGGCATCAGCAAGAGCCAAGTCTAAATTAATATATGCTTTCAGCTGTGGCGACTCCATCGAAATGACCAGTGTGGTTAAGTAAACAATAACAAGTAGAGCTCCGAGAGCAACTGGATCAATTAAGCGATCTGCTACTGTTCATCTGGAGAAGTCGGTTGGAACAAAGGGCATTTAACTTGCTAGCCAGCTTAGTTCGGAATTTTCATCATAAATTCTTTTGGCATTTGCATTTAGCTAGCTACAAATTAAAATGTTTTCAAGACAACAAACGCCGAAGCAGGAAAGATACAAATTCCGATTTAAAATCGCTATGTTTGGGACCACTAAATGTTCGGAAGTCAAAGCTTTGGCATAGGAAATACGCTTAAGATGTAGAACCGCTCACTATTAGATTTACCCTAGTTAGTCGGATTATTGCTTAATTTAAAATAATTTATTCGTAACAAATAATTATAAACGAAGTCGAAATAAAAATTCGTGGAAAATTATAGAAAACATCAAGACAGCCACTGGAATTCTGATCTTCAACTGGGAAGGGCCCAAAATGTCGATGTTGTTGCTGCTGAGATTTTGTTAAGCTGGCGTTAATCACTAGCTTTATGGCCTGAGCCCTGCACATTAATTATACACTCGTGTCTCGCGTCGACGGACTCTTTAATATTTTTATTGAATAATTAAGTTTGGATATGTGGGCAAACCAGTTATACCTCTGGGATAAGATAGTGACTTGACCTTTAACTACACTTAATTATATTGTTACCAGAAGAAAAAAGGGGCTTCGGTGGGATTTAATACAGAAAATCAAGTAACGAGGACTTTCAATTTAAATGAGAGCTGAAAATACCCAATAAAACTTGCAGAAGTAGAAGCCCTAAAACTTAATTGTAATACATATCATACCATTTCCCAGGAAAAGCTTGACCAACTCTCCTGGCTTGTAGAAGTTAGCTTCAATCAATCCATATCCCGCCCACGCCCACTAATTGCCCAGGTGCAAGGCAACTGGTCTGGTCGGCGTCATTGGCTAGGTAACCCAATTAGCCGGCAAAGACATAAAGTGACAATATTTTTTAGTGCAACTGAATGCCCGGCGACACTCCCCCACCTAGCCAGGGTCTTAGAAAGTGGCTCACTTTCGTTACACTGAACAACAAAGTCACGCTCGCTGGGAAAACACTCGATGAGCCACATAAAGAGCAGGAAGAATGCGTGTAATCGAATCTTGAAGACCGAAAAATAAACATGTTAATAATACAATTTTATGATTAATACGCAGTGAACTGCAACTCAGGGGGTGGAGGTGAGAGGCAGGGTATTTTGAGCAGGGGAGATGGGATGATGGTGCTGTTGTGCTGTTGTGCCGTCGAAAAGTGCGTGGGACGTCTTACCTCGTAACCACTGACGAGGCTGGGAACAACGAGCCGGCGCACAACCTGAAGGGGATTCGGCGATGGAGGCTTATTTATAAATCACGCACATAATGAAATTTCAGCAAGTGGTCGCCGCTGTCCGAAAAGCGGCAAAATATGCGGCGTTGATGGGGGACTGTGGGATACCATCTCGATCTCGGGGTGTGTCCGCACCGCATGTCCATGATATATGCACATCTGCATAATGCTCCCCGGCCAACTGTCCGCTGACATGACGGCGACATAATGACGAACAGGTCACTCCCACTCCCCCTCCAGGAACTTTGGATCCCGGCATACTTGGGACACTGTCGTGTTACGCATCAGTCTCGTGTCAACAGAAAAAAGGGACAGGGATGGGGAGGGAGACACTTGTACTCTGCATAAGTAGCCATTAATAGGTGCCATGTGCATATCATTTTGGGTCTAGTTTTACGAGTAGTTCGGCTGTTTTAAATGCCTTCGCAGAGCGTGCCGTTTATTTACGATCTTCATTTCAAAAGAGCAAAGTCTGGCAACGGGGCTCCGTCTCCCTTCTGATTTGAGGATCGACATGGGATGGTAAATGGAGGAGGTCGAAAACAAGGCTGGATGCATTGTCGAAAAAGGGTTCACATGGATGCGATTTAATGGCCTTAAACAAACTACATTGTAAGCATGTTTCGGAATTGAATTTCAGTTTAATGGCTCAAACACTCCACAATTAGGGCAGTTTAAATTAGGGAGTTAATAAAAAAATAATTTATTTATCTGTTCATTTAGTTAATTACGTACAGAAGTGCCTAAATGCAAATCCGCTTTCAACAACTGTATAAATTGAATGTAAAGTAATGTAAACTTGTATTTATCTACCTTTTATATGTTTTTTTAATATTGAACTTAATTAGTTTCAGAATAAATATCGAAATTGGTGAAAAAGAGGGCCTTACCATCAACAAATCGTTAGTACTTTAAGAAATTGGAGCCGATTCGGCTAGTTTTGGTGCCTACTTTACTAGTTCAAATACAAATGCGTCATAGAAATAAAATAAAAACCATTAGGCTGGTAAAAATGCCTAAACTTGTAATATCCTGTCATATTTATGAAGTGAGTAATAATTTCCAGATTACGCCTCGGTAAGTTGATTCCAAGTCCGAGGAAGTTATCATATCGCAAAGTCCATTACCGCTTTCCACTTACTTCCTCAATTTTTGCCGACACTCTGGCCACACTGCCGATGTTTACGCAAATTTCGCACGTGGGCGTCGCGGCTTACTCACGCGTCAAAGCAAAAGAAACGCAAACGAAGACAAAACGCGGCTGCTGCGGCGTCGCGTTTCTCCGGGAGCAA
Source organism: Drosophila biarmipes (assembly GCF_025231255.1). Lineage (NCBI taxonomy): Eukaryota > Metazoa > Arthropoda > Insecta > Diptera > Drosophilidae > Drosophila > Drosophila biarmipes. The sequence goes on from NC_066612.1 coordinate 19,569,013, forward strand.
CAACAAGTCAGCAGCTGAGAACAAAAACAAACTGCACAAGGCAACAACAAGTTGTCGCTGCCTCAGTCGACGCCTCTGCCGCAGTCGCTGCCTCAGTCGACGGCGACGCAGAGCGCCGATCACTCCCTTTGCATTTTCGAATTTTCAGTTTCAGTTCGCGTTGGAACGTTGAACAAGACGGTGCGTGTTCGTGGTCGTTCGATAAGTGATCAGCAATCGGTGGTCAGCAATCGAAACAGATCATTCTTAGCGACAGATCGTTGTTCTACGGTTTTGAAGTGTCTTTCAAAATCACTCGACTGAATACAAGTCTTCTGACTATATACCATATATAAAAAACCGATCCTCAAGCAGCATCCTCCAATACCACTTCCATTTCCAAGGTGTCCAAGATCGCGTCGGGTTCGCCTTCTCGCCGTTAATAGCATAAAAGTGTTTTAATTTTTATTGGCACGAACGGGGCGAGTCAGTTTTGGAGCAGTTGTCGTTGCTGGAGGACCGTCGTCGCGTGTTCGCCTCGATCCTCAATTCCCGATCCTATAAAAATCAGCTCCACGAGATCTTCGCGTGTGACGTCCCCCCATTCCACCTCTATACCTGGGGGAATTTTGAAAAGGGTTTAGAGTTTAAGTTATCTAATGCATCCGTTTCGTTATCGATTCTTTTAGTGTGAAGAGCCTGCGAGTTGTTTGATCTTTCGGTCATCCGAAATACCCAATAAAAGTGTCTGTGCGGTCGTCCAGGAAGCGGCGGCAGAGTGTGAAACACTCGTAAAAATAACTCAAGTCGTTTCCATTCTAAATTGCGCGTTGACAGCCGCAAGTGGCGCAAACAAGCCAACAACAAGGAGCTGTCACTTCCGTCCCGCCAAGTAGAATTCACTTGGATCTGCACCTCGGCAGCGTGGCACTTCTCGAGCACGAGCCGCGTCCTTGACCAAGAGGTGAGTGTGAAGGTTGGCCAGGCCTCCAGACCCCCGGGCCACAGGCGCTCAAGAGTGTGCTACACATGAGCCTGTTGTGTGGCCAAAATCTGGGTTAGTCTGGTCAAATACCCCGGGGAGTTGAGTGCTTAAAGTGGCCATGCTTAACTTAAGTTAAGCTGTTCTAACAGAGTATGAATGGCAAATGGTAAATTATCTAGATTTACAGACTGTTAAACACAAAGCATACTATTTTCAGGCACTCAAATAGTATTATTTTTAAATGAGGCTTTAGGAAACTAATACAATTGCCTTTAGAATTGTAGATATTTCGAAAGCCAATAATACCTGATATATTATATGATATTTAAAAAAATACAAGGCAATAAACTCGAAAAAGTATCGGTACTTTGCAAAATAAAATCTAAACTCGAGATTTGTGCCAAAAAGAACTAAAATAAAGCTAGATGGATCAAAAAATACATTCCGTTACACCCACTTAGATGGAACTCTTTTTCATCCATCTTTTTTGGTTGATAATCACCAACTTGTTGAGAGGCCCATTAATGAATACTTTTCTCGAGCGCTCCGCAAGGCTTCGATTCATTTCACCGACATTTTATATCTGATGATAAATCATGCTAATTGTTGTTGTAATTCAAATACTATCGATACATATTAATTAGCCACACCCAGGCCAACCGCAATCTCGCAGCTAAATCGGCCTGTGGCATCCACGGAGAGCGAGCGACATTAATCTATGGGGGATCTTAAGATCTTATCTGCATTGGCGCCATAAATACCGCAGCCGAGTCATAATTTATTAATTACCGGACTTTCCACACATATTTAAACGAGCAGATTGAGGTTTATGCCTTCGAGGGAACTATAATTATGTGATCACCTAGGTCGGAGCAAAGAATATTTGTTCCTACCAAATATGAATTTCTGTTCGGAACAGCAGCCCCAGATTGTTAATGATGTTGACCAAATGAAGCTGGGCACAGTCCCCCACAACGGTTTATATACTTTGTTTTATTTGTCTCGATTTCCCAATCACTTCGCTATTTCGACTGGGTTCCGATCTGCTCTGCTACTTTATTCAAAGCGATTCAATTAAAGACGCCCACAGCAGCGATCCCCATAGCAATTTATAACTGCCAGTTCGAGAGACATTTTAGACTTGCGGTTATTTTATTATTTGAATAAATTATCAAAAGGCAGTGGCGTTGTGGCTTGGAGGGGTTTTTGGCCTAAAAAGTAGTAAACACTACTTGGGGGATAGTTTGTATAAGGCCTTTGGGTGACTTTCTTCTGGTGGTCAATTCAGATCTCTTCGTTATGCAAAAAGCTCTGACAAAAGTAGAGTTTTTATTTTTGTTAGCCCTGTCCAAACATCGACACCCCTCTACTCGCACAGAAGACTCCTCAGTCATGGCAATACCGCTCTGACCATATATAGAGCTCGAGTTTGACATTATTAAAACATAAATAATATTGCCATTGTTGGTATTGGAATTTCCGCTTGGCAGCGAGTTATGAGTTCATAAACAAATGCAAATTAAGTGGAAAATTGTTGCACCAGCAAATTAGCGCATCGTCAGTGGAAAGTCATTCAGGCGCTGATATCCGACCTTATGTGGCGAACCAGGCTAACAAATTTTAATGCTTTGTATTGACTTCAGCTCGAAATTTGCAATTCAAATAAAGCTCAGCCACAAAAGAAGCTGAGGCTTTTGTGTTGGCAGCTTGGACTAGGGGCTTCAAAACTAATCCAAGCCGAATGGAGACGCGACTTCGTTTTAATGGTTCATCAACATAAGTTAATGGGTTTTCGGTTTTGGCCTAATGACAGATTAAACACATTCTCAAACGATTTGACAAGATCGCCAACATAAAATGAGCCAAAATCTTATCCGGGCATGAAAAATATCATTTATAATCGGGGGACCGAAGATCTTTTATGTTGGATACATTTTAAATATTTATTTTGCGAGGATATGCAAATGTTTAAAGACAAATAGTGGGGTGTACCTATCCACCAGACACCTGGCAAAAATCTTTTAATTACATAGCGGAAATATTTGATGTCAATAAAATACGATTTGGGATAGATTCTAGCTGCTGGCTATACACATTTATTTAAAAATGTTGGTTAACGACCTTTGTCGTATGTATAGATGTATGTATAGATTTATTTGTATGTATGTATAGATTATCGCATGAATATCTTAAAATAAGTAAGCATTAGATAAAAGATTGCTGGCAGAAGATTAATAATGGCAAAACCTCAGTTTTTAACATTTATCAACAATCTTTTCTTACACCTACAATTTCAATCACTTTGATTTATGCCGTTGTTCCGATTGAGCAACTTGGCAGGTGGCAATTACCATACCAGAAATCTCCATCACCCTGCTTATAACTGACAGACCTTTCAATGTTTTGAAATAGGACTCCATATAACACCTGAAAAAGCAGCATTTCAAGCTGTCAACTACTGCATTTTTGTGGAAAATAAATAGTGTAAAAATGAATGGGAAAAATCCGACAAAAAGACCGAGTCGAAATTCAAATCGATACAAATACAGAAATCAATAAAGTGAGGACGTCAAGTGCCGCCCGAGACTGCCGAACTCGACTGTGACTCCAATCCTAATCTTGACACTTTGAAAGCGACGACCAAAAAAATGGTTGCCCCGCGCCGGAAGTTATACAAAGTCTATTATGATGAAACCAATTTATCAGGCTGCTCAAAATCAATTCAGTTCACCACAGTTCGTTATTTTGCTGGCTCCAATTATAAAGTGCGGGGAAAGCTAGCTGCAAATGAAAATCCGCCGAAGAATTTCCCTAAGTGGCTTAGCCAGGGCCCGCTCTTTCTCTCGATTTTTCACTCTTTTCTCGCGATGCGTAGGCGCCGGCATAGATTTTTTCCATGTCAAACCAGCGACTGACAGCAGGTTTGCCAGCCATTCGGAGCCCCAACTCGAACTGAAGTTTTCGGCTGGGTCTGAGCATTTAAGCGCGGCTGATTTGATTTCAGTGACACGACGCCCGCGGCGGCAGCGAAACTTGTCCTGCCCACACGCGACCGCGACTGCGCGGTTTTAGCCGCCGCGCATGCGCAGTAGCTTCGCGAGCGTTTTTCTTTTCGTTTTAATTTTTGCGCCGTTTTAAACGCCCTGGGGGACGTGGACACCGCGGTTGCATGCTGGCGCGACCGGGAAAAAGAGTCAAAATATTTGAATTTCTAATGCCATACGAGGGCCGGCACAAGAGTGTATCATTAAGTCATCCAATAGTTCAAAACAATTGAGATGTTTGGCCTTGCTGATTAAGCCCGGTTTTGAAGAGGGTACTTTGGCAACACAGTATTAAATTCTCCCATGAGGTGAATAAGAAAGCAGTATGAAATCATTTTATAATACGCAATCACGACTCTATATTAGGACACAAAAACTAAGCCACCGAATATGGATTTTTTAAAGCCTAAGCTTCATTAAACTCAACGTATCAAAGATAATAGTCCTCTGATTAACTCAATTAGTTATTTATAGATCATACTTGCAAAAATATTGCAATAAAACTATATAATTGGTCAACACATTTGCAAAAAATTATTTAAAATTTACAAAACGTGCCAGGTAGGCAACATTGCCAATTTCTTCTATGAAAAGTACGTTTTCCAATTTTAATTGGAATTTCTGTTATTGAAGGATGCAAAAATATTATTGTAAGCCTTAAGTTTGTATAAGAAACTATGTAATGGAAGGATATGGGATTAGAGATCTATTCAAATATTTATTTTATCCAAGTGGGCTAAAGATAAACCGCATTTCTGGCTTGAACTCAGTTTATCTGTTTCACGATATTGTAAATACCCCTTTTTGTACCTCTGAAACAACCCTCGCTGCCAACCGGCTACCCTGGGTTCTTTTTCCCTTTCGCTGCCTCACCGGCCTGCCATTTAATCTGATGAAAATGACTTTTCCGATAAGCATCAGATTTCCTTTGATGATAGACCAGAAACGCCTTTGTCACTGCCGTGACAGTGACGCTAAACTTGTTCAATCGGTTCGGATCAGTGGGGCTCTAACCCGGCTAGTGGGTGACGATCCCGATCCCGATCTAGATCCCCTGGAACCCTACTCAGTTGCGGTTTTGGCTTGCGGCTTCCGTGTGCATTTGCCTTTGCTTAATTAAATGTCAATCAATGTACTCGTCGGTTTATGGAGACGGACTTTGTTTCTGATTTGTCTGCTTTATTAAGTCGATGTGGCGGCGTCTTCGTGATGTGAATGCTGGGGAGATGCGGCTGTGGTTTTTGCCTCCGACTCTTTGGCGTCTCCTTGGCGAGATTCTGTTTTTGGGGCCTCGAGTTGACGACTGCGTGGGCGCTGGACAATAATATATGCTCGGCCTATGCATGATCTATACCAAACCGATGGCATTAAAAAGTATTTAATAAATTTCAGGCCTGGGGATTATGTGTTTTTAGGCGTACATTCGGAGGTATTTCCACTTCTGGTTTCGGTTTTTCTTTATGGTCGAGGCGGATTACTCGGTTGACATTTGGTGGGAAATGTTCTGAGTTTCGATCGGTAGCCAGCGGGCACTTAACTGGGTATTAATAAACGTTTCAATGAACACTTGGCACAGGTCTGGGGGCATTACGCTTGGGTTAAGTTTTTGATAACCTTTCAGGGAATTTGAAGTGGATGAATAGCTCGGATGGCTTAGGTCTCTAGAACCTATGGCAATGATGGGATGAAATCTCTTGAGGACTTGGTAATATCTTTGGAATTTGTTTGTTTAATCTTTTGATGGGAGATTTATTTAAAGAATTAAGTCAAGCATTTTTCAAAAACCCGTGATTCCAATGATATATGTTTGTTATTTATTAAAAAATTTCTTGGTTTTTTAACCTTTACCTAAACTTCCTTATGGTGCCTTTTCTATAGCGAGGCTCTCAACTGCCTAGCTTAATCTCCCGTCCTAAAGCACTCTCAGATCCCATCTGTCGCATGGACAATAAAAACCCTAAAATACTTTCGAATGCTCTCAGCCCAAGTATATAGTCGATGTGATCTGCCACCGTTTCCAGCAGTTTTATTACTCGGAGAGACCCATGCTCTGGTAATTGCGATTACACCCATAAACGGAACAGATCCACAGCCCACAGATCCACTTGTGACTCAGTGACATTGTAGCCAGGAGAACGAGAAGTGAACAACAGCAGTAACAACTGCCACTATAAATCCATAACTGTCAGTCAACATTTTGGACCAGTATCGGAGAAGTTGTCGTCGTGTCTTGTAAGGCCAGAACGCCTTTTGCTTTTGGCCCGGCTTTGATTCTGACTCCGACTATGACTGTGAATCGCGATTTGGATGGCTGGGAGCATCGTCGACCGTTACCACATTCCTGGGACACCTTCAGGCCACAGCTAGCAACATCTCGGCCACATTTCTTGTGTTTATTTAAGCATGAAAGTTGTGTAATGGCTGGGAAGTTGGAAAATCAACCTGAAAGTCTCTATCAATTGTATGCGTGTGTTGTGCAGTTTGTAACACTTCTTGACATTTGTGGCTGCTCAAGTGATGAGCTGAATGCCCAATTGCAACTGGTTATTTTTGGGGGATATTTTACAATTCATTTTACGACCACAGCTTGTTTAATACCAATCAGTGGGTACTTCTTGCTATCCTATCCTATTTTATTTCACTGATCGTTAAAGGCTGAATTTATGATGCGCAAAGGAGCTAAGAAAGTAGGTCGCTTTTTTGAGATTTATGTGAATCATGAAAAAAGGATGGGGCTTCTTAAGGAAAGCAGATCAAAGCAGTTTAGGAATGTTGCCTAATATTGGTCAGTTATTTTTTTACCAAGTAATTAAAATCATAAATTTACTTATGTAAAGGCCATTTTACGTTATCTGATCACAGCCCTTCCCAGAAATTGTTCAAACATCAAAAATTCAGCATTAGGCTCCCATCAACTTTTCCTCGAAACTTCCGCTGGGGAAGCACCTGAACACACACCAGGGCGAAAACAAATCGGGGAACACACATTAAATAAACATTTATTTAAGTTGAAGGAGGCATGCAAGAAAGAATGATTGCAAATATCCAACATAAATCTCAGAATACTCAAAGAATCCACACTAGAAAATTACAACAAGAAATATAAAACTTAAGCTCCGAAATGCTTTATGATGATGACGCCCACAGATGGCTGAAGAGATGAAAGATTTAGGGGGGAGATCTATACAAATATATACTTTGAGCTGATATATCTATGTGATACCCGACCAAGTACTTCCGGCAAGGTGGGCAATACAAAATTCTAAGGGGGAACCTAAAGTTTCTAAGATTCTTGTTAAAAATCTCAAAAATGCTGCAAAATATTTATCAATCGCTCTTCTAGTGCCTCGCTTCATACTTTTCCAGCTAAACAATTTAATTTTAATTTTATTTATTATTTTATGCGATTTTATTTTATGCCCCGCTACGCAATGCGTTTTCTCATCGTTTTATTTTTAAACGTAAATAAACAACCACCGGCTGAGGACCGAGGTCTGATTTTCTTCGCTTTATCGTTTCTTTCTTTATATTTATATTTCAGCGGACGGAGAGACTTTGGAGTGAGGAGCCGGTACCCTCCGCCCTGCATCCCCACACCCAAAACACAGAAGACTGCAGCAGCAACGAGCACGATGAATTGGACGCGCGTGCTGCTAATCGGGTTGACCGCCTTGGCGCTGACATTTGTGGAGGTTGCATCACTCTCACTCGATCCAGGTAAGTGCCAACGGTCCACCCTTCCCGCCCGCTGTTTGCGATCCAGCCACCTCTTTTCCCAACTGGCCGAGGGTACTGAGAAAAAGTTTTGATGTACTACTAGATAAATCCACGAAGAATTCCCGGGTTCCTAGATACAAAACACTTATAGATAGTATTATACATTTTTCGGAACTTACAATTACATTTTCAAATCAGGAGAATCACCATAAAATTCTATTAAAAAATCAAGCGGTTTGATTAGTTAAATACCTTTAAGCTCCAAAATCCTTTCCGGCCTTCTTTAGTATGTGTCCTTTTATATTTTATTAAATTGTAATTGGATTGAATAGTTTAATAATCATCACAGCTCCAAACGCTTTATAATCTATAGTTCTTTCAGATTGATATTTTATTAAATTTTAATTGCTTTCGATTAGCATTTTTCTAAGATTCTTCCGAAACCGTACACACTATTTGGATTGACTTTAAATTAATTGATTTATACGAACATAGCCACATGATTTTCCACATGTGCAGTGTATGCACATATTTTCACAATATTTATGGCTAGCTAGCGACTGCACCGCTGTCAATGCTTGCCGAGAAACGCCCGAAAGCCATAGTTTTGGTTAACAACTCGGCGATTTATGTAAATCTCGAACTCAAATCCCAATGCAAACGTCGCCAAATGACAGTCGGGTCACCGGCTGTTGAGTCGGTGACCTCCCTGCTCCGTAGATGGCGATATCACGAGCCGCAGGCCATCTCGCGACTGGAAATCGCCACTCTTGTGCCCGTGTCCCGGGCCCGAGTCCATGTCCATGTCCGTTTCCATATCCAAACCCATGTCCACGTCGTGAAGGTCACCTGGCATGGGCCTGTCAAAAGTCGGTCGCTGCCAGCATGACAAATAACCGCACAAATGCGTGAAATTCTATATGGAGTCGTCTTGATGGATTCTCTTGCCCACGGATTGTGCAAATACGGTGTCGCGTGTTTTTATTTGGGCTAACACGGCCCGGCCTTAGAGGCAGTCTCTTCGGGTGACCAAAATAAATAGTTCCATGTTCCCTGTCCGAGGTGTGTTGTAATCCGTGGCAGGCGAAATAAGCGATTGCCAATGTTTGTGGGCAAACAGAGCAAGTGGCCAAGTCTCGGTTTGCTTGAAGAGATTAACAAACATGACCCAATGGTGATTAGGGTTCCGTAAGCCTTATTATCTCTGTCTATACTTAGATGTTTATTTGGTAATCAATATGTGTGGCAACGGTAGAACGGAAGTTGTTCTTAACAGTTTCGAAACTGATCTTTGAAACCGAAACGAGATAAGGCAGGAACCTCGGCCATGTTTAAACGTCCACCAAAATAAACTGAAGTGTACATAATATTTATCTTTTCGCTTGCAGTCGCTTCTGCTGAACTGGAACAGTTTATAAGGAAGGGAGATGTGGTCATATCAACGCGACACATACGGTTAGTTATCAACAACGATTCCAAGGAATGATGCCTGATTTTTCGAATCAATATCCATTAGACCTCGTCGAAAGCTGCACATATCCATAGAAGCCCTCTTCATGATCGACTTCCCCACGCTGAAGCACAAGATGTCCTTCTTCCTGGACCGCAAGCAGCAGCGGGTAACCCTGGACATCAGTGCGAACGGGGCCACCGAGTCGCGGAACTTCGAGATACCCAACATCAACGAGACGAGCACCATCCGATCCCTGGCGCTGCAATTCTCCAAGAATCGCATAACGCTCTATGTGGACTGCAAGGCGAGCACGCACCACGACATCGACATGAACCTGGCCAAGCTGTACACCCAGATGGATGATCCGGTGATCAAGCTGGTGAGTGGATGCAGCCCAGTCTGCCCAGGCTGCAAGTGAGTGAACCGAGTGAACCATTTCCATTGACAGTTCCGTGAGCGCAAGTATCCCCTCCACTTCGACGGGGACATGGAGCACTCCCTGCAGAGGGCCAACTGCCAGAAGGGAATGCATCGGCGCGGCAACCGTCGCATGCTGCGCAACAAGATCACCGAGCGAGGTGAGTTATCCCGACAATCTTTGGCTCCCTACGACCCACCCAAATCTGCATGCACTGGGAAAAATACTTTTTGAAAGTCCGGGCTTAAGATTTATTAACACTTAATTTCTTTGGTATTAAAGGAGTATAATAGCTAAAGTTTTGTAACAACTAAAAAACTTGTAATTTCGAAAGAGGTATAAGTTATAAGATAAGTTATTTAACAATCTCTAGTATTACTTATTTTTTGATCTTCGAGTACCTCTAAGATCTGAATCATCAGTTGTTAGTTAGTTCCTTTATTTTGTTTAGTTGCCGTACAACTTAATTTTTTGATAAAAATATGGAATTTGTAGCTTTACTGGATTAAGTTATCTATAGATTCTTGACTTGGTAACAAAAGTTTTGTATATTTAGATAATATACTCTTACGCATAATTTAAGTGGTTCCATTTATTGTACTTACTGATTATTAGATAACTCCTATTTAATTATTTTCCTTTAATAATTCTTCCCCGTCTCCCAATCTTTGCAGAGAAGAACAAGAAGCGCGATGTGCGCGGCTGGTATGAGCCAACCATCGCCAGGGAAGGAGTCACGGACCGCAGGCACCAGGAGGTACCCACGGACGTGGAGCGCGGCGACATTCCCGTTCTGAATGGCGATTGCGAAGGTAGGTTGCCCGGCACTCACCTGAACCACCCATCACCTCCGCACTTGGTTATCAACTGTCAGTCGGTAGTCAGTCGAGGCAGTCCACGGATCTGGGCCCAAAGGCGTGGCCCCTTCCAAAACGAGGCTTCCTACGACTCCGAGGGTTCGGCTCGTGTTAGCCCGATGCTCGTTTTGATGAAATTATTTGGCCTTTGTCAGTTGGCGTTTATGTCACTCGAGGAACATAATTCAATTAGGCAAATGTTGCGGAGCAACCTGAAATGGGGTATGTGCGTGGGCTGGGGAACCGATTCGGGGGATTGTTGCATTGAGTGGGGGCTTGGGATTTCAATGGCATGTGCAAGTGAATGAACGAGGCCTTGAACACAGTAGGGACATTCTCATTCTCGAATTGCAACCATATCAGTAAAGCAAGAAATTTGTGAAATACCAAGAATAGTATGTCAGACACTACCAAATCCACAAACCCGCAACACGTACTATTTTATAATACCTTAAGTCGCAAAACAAAGATGATTAAATTGGGCCAGTCGCAGAATTTATTGATTTGAATAAGAAGAGGAAACGGATATGTCAAAAGGAAAGAACTGACATTGATCGATAACCCAAAGGGGTGCTTCATAAGGCAAGCAATATGTGGGATGCCAAACCGATCGCAAATAGTTTAGTTCTAGAAAAAAACTAAGCAACTCGAAAGGTTAATACCCTTGTAAGCCCTTCTCCCCCACCAATTTGCTTTTCCTTGAGCATTACGTCGTAAAGTATCTCCTCTTAACTCGCTAATGCCTTATAAATCTGGCAAGCAATTAATAACGACCCATGCACTATCTGTATCTATGCCTGTGTAATATAGCCGTAAGTACCCTCATCGATGTCACTGTCTTGGCCAATAAGTCGCCGCTAAGTGATCACAAAGAAAAGGGTAGTATCGGGAGGGGATGGGGCCTACGAGGCGCCCACAGAGCGAAAACACTAATGAACGCGAGATATGACAAAGCCGTGCATAAGCTGTGCACTCGGCTCACATACGATCCATAGTGGTAAATTCCCTGGTGTCGAGCCGGCATAATTATTATTTATCTGGCTCAGAGCAAAGACACCAAATTGGTAGCCAGCTACGATCTGTACCCACACAATCTACACTTAGATGCGGAGTCGATTGCACTGTAAGAAAATAAAGTTATTGGTGGCAAAACGATTTTGGTTAAATATTAAATTAATTATTTTTGTATAATAACTAATATATTGTATATCATTTTCCAAATGTAATCTGATTTTAAATAATATTTTATTTAAATTACATCAATCTGCTGGTCAACGTCTGGTTTGATTGTAAGATAGTCAACTCAAATCGATCCGTTTAAATTAGGAATACATTATTTGTAATAATAGATTTTATTTTCGGTCTCGTTAAATATATCACATTAAGATTGCCTGAGTTTTCTGAGTGCACTCGACATGAGTACGGCGCGGCATATAAATCGCAAAGGCAAAGGCAACGACAACGGCAAATCGTAATGAATGAATTACGTGGCCACGCGGCCGCCGAGCCAGATAGGAGCGAAGGTTGCCAAATGTAACCAAAACGAGATCGAGATTGCTGGGGCGAGGACCCGAGATCGAGGTGGAGCAGCCAGCGGGACGAGAGGCCCCCGATCCGAGTTGGAACGGATGCGTTTGGGCGTTGAGGCGGCGGCGTTTGCAATGTTGACAAAACTCAAAACTCACTCGGAGCCACTCACTCAGGCCGGGTAAACCGACAAAGTCAGACAGATGTGCCCGTAGAACCGACCACTCGGCTGAACTAGTTTAGATGTTGCCATGTGTCTTACACGGTGTTGTACAACTTAAGGGGCCTAGAGATGGCAGATCTATGAGCGATATATTGCAATTTGTACGACTTGGTCGGGATAACCATAAGAAATTGAGATATCTCTATAAAGTCTGATAGAAAGATAGAACTAATGATGGTAGAGCTTTGAGTTCTAATATAGGTAGTTATAATTGACTGTGTTAACTTCCGGTTGCACATTCTTGGCACCCCTAGTCATACGCTTAAATGATTAAAGAAAAGCAAAATTAAACTTTATGAATTCAAGCTAAGCCCACACACAGAATATGCATAAATTTACAACCTGAATTATGGCACGGCCTCCAATTAATCTCATCCCTATAGGGACCCTCTATAAGAAGTGTAGAGAAAGGGATTGGGTGCTCGGCTTTGTTGTCCCATTGCATTAAGCTGCACTAAAACGCCGAACACATTAGCAGCTGTTCGAGATCCTGGATCCACTGGAGCGACAAAGCGGATTAGGTTGCAATCAGAGGGTCCCCGCTCCGAAGTCCATTGAATGAGTGCGATTTTGCATCGGTTAGACCTTAATCTTGTCAGACGCTTGAACGCTTCCCACACACACTCGCCGCCTTTAGTCCGGGGCGTGGAGGGTGTTGGTGAATTATTTTTGCTTTATTTAAAGTCCCACCGAACCCGACTTATCTCAACGTGCTCCACACTCATTGTTCCAAACAGACGCCCTCGCACGCTCGCTGAGCGATTTACTGGCTTTGGTGAAGCTGCTCCGCGAAGACGTCGCCCACCAGCGCCAGGAGATTGCCTACCTGCGGATGCTCTTGGAGAACTGTGCCGGCTGCAAGAATCCCCTCAGCAACGATAACCAACTACGCATCGAGCCCGACTGCCGGTCCGCCAATCCCTGCTATCCCGGTAAGTGCGATCGTCCAAAGCCTTGGAGTGAAATGGTGTTGAGATAATATTAGAATCAGAATAATTATCCTACATGGTTACATGACACTTTTGCCTATTTTATTCAATAAAAGATTTTGCCATTACATACAATATTTAGGTAGGTTATCTTCATGGCTTTAAAGCTAAAAATGTTTTGCAATTTTACACCTTTAGTATTTGTTTTAAAACGGTGTTATTTAAAGTCTTTAAAACCTACTAATACAGTTTTAGAGCGTTTTAGAAAGCTTTAAAGATATATTTATAGTTTCTAAAACATCATATAAGTGAAATATATATTGTAAGTATAAACTCTTAAAATATTGAAATTAATATTTAAATTATAATATTATTATAGCCTATACATTTTGTTTGACTTATTCCTATCTGTGTCACCCTGCTTGTTTGTGGCCCTATGAAGATTGATTAAAAATTAACTGTATTCTCAGATAGTCAATTAGCCAGGTGTTATAAGGGTTTATTGGCTAGAAACTTATGTTAATAAGAAATAAAGTACAAATTCGTCTTTCTTTCTGCTTATTTTGCAGGAGTGGAGTGCCTGGACTCAGCGGCCGGTCCCAGATGTGGCCTCTGTCCCCTCGGCTTCATCGGCGACGGCAAGACCTGTAAGCCGGGCGTTACCTGCGCCCACCACATTTGCTATCCGTAAGTCCACCAGTCCGTCCTGCATCCTTTTCTGCTAAATACTGCTGTGCGTGTGCTCTTCGTGCGCCTGTGCGAACCAAATTAACGCGGCTTGTGGAGTTTTTAATGGCGTCAGGGGCGTGGCCATCGCATCCATGTTAATTGTATTTGTCATGCTGCGACTCTGAGGGCTTGAAAAGCACCGCCATCCGAGGGCTTATCCCTGCCCTGACTGTGCAATTATTTGCATTTGGCCTTAATGGCAATTTTATGTTGTTTATGGTTTGATGATCTAGTCAAACAGCAAGCCAGCGCCTCCTTGACAGGCTCATCCGACCCCGTTCCGAGGCCTATTTGCATATATATCTGTGATTGATAAGCACGTGATGGCCATTGAGAAGAAGACACATTTAGGCCTTTATTTACTCTGTGATTCTACGAATAAATGGGAGCCAGTAGGCCCTGGACGTAAGCTGGTTACCCAGAACAGAGTAAGTGGATTGGGCTTAATGGCTGTGAGTCATGTGAGCAGGGATGGTAGAACCTGTATTCTCACCTCTCCCATCTGATAAGCTCTTAGATCGTAGATATGTCAGTTCGAACGCGAAGACTTCCTAATCCCCTCTTACACTGCGAGATTTTCCATTTCTTACGCATTATCGGGTCTGCATAAATAATCAAATGGTCTTGAGCAGGGATTTATCTATCGACTGATCTCTTTGATCTGTTTAAGATTATTAATGAGGTCAGGCAGCGCGACTTGAAGTGGAAATTTGGTCATCGAATATAGATCTACAACTCAGTCGCCTGCTGACATAATCATAAACCCAAGACCAGGGAAATCTTGCTCTTGTCAATCCACCCACACCATGTGAAGTTGTCGTTTTCCAACCGGAAGGGTTTGTCACAATCGAAAATCAATATAGAGGTAAACATTGTTCTGGCGCTGCCAAATTTGTGTCAGCCCAACTAATTATGCAAAAGACCCACATCACTGCTGGTGATCCTAATAAAAACATTATTTCGGCCTGTTCCAATGTCTGCATCATAAATATGTTAAACAAAACTATAACAAGTTATGCGATGTAACGGAGCTGGAACCGAGGAGGAATATTTTGTAGATATTGTTGGACAAAATGCAACAAAACCCTTGGCAGTACAGAGCCCCGAAAGCTGTGAGGTCTGGACCACAAATGGCACTTGAACAGCCGCATATATTAGTTAAATGTGAGCTGGCACAAAGTACCCGCACCCAGTTCAGCTTGGGCTCTGAAATTCTTAGGACCGGCCGACTTCATTGTGTCAGGGCACTCAAAGTGATTTCTGTTATTCTTTCCCTGACCGAGAACCCTACGAAACGCGAGAAGCGAGCGCCTATCCTCTCCTGGCCACGCGCATAGGCTCCCATTGGGCCATAAATTTGGGTAAATTATTGGAAAAAACACCGGGCTTTGTGGGGACCCACTAAGAACCGAGTGTTGTAGGTGTCTACGGATCGGATCGGTTTGTTTACTCTACGTTGCCTGGGTTGCGGGCAAGGTGCGCCCCTGGCTGACCGTATTTTAATTTGCATAAAATTGCCTTAAATGTTGTCACGACGCCGACTCGTTACTGTCATCTTTCATTATCGATGAAATGTGGTCAATGTGTGTGGTAGGCCCAAAAGCGAAAGACCCAAGCCCAATCATTTTAATTTAGAACCCACCAAATGTCATCTCAGCCTGGTCACCGCTTTGTTTATTTTCACTTTGATTCGGACTCCCATTCTTTCGGGGTCTTTGGAAGACTATCGGATTCTATTAAAAGGCCGTAAAACTCGCACTAATGACATGCACACCTGTTGATCCTTTGTTGTGGCAGCAATCGTGTGTGTTTTATGGCGGTCTATATAGGTCCCAATATCCACGTATCCCTGGCTGATGGTGTCTTCTGAAGCGGGTTGTATAATGGATCTCATGATGGAGGGTTCGGTTCCTGAGTTTCGTAGTAGCGCTCTTAATAGATTGAAAATCTTTTCCAGGAATTGAAAAAAAATGTGAAATTTAGCTTGATGTAATATTATGGTAACTTTCCTGATTGATTTATAAACACCATAAGACCTTTAATTAAAAGAACCTTCTTTTGTAAATTCATAAAATGTTGCTTAGTTGTAGATTATTTATTTAGACATTTTTACGCTGCCATGAAATATTTAAGATGTACACAATTAGAAGATGTAAGTCCATACATAAGAATGAACCATATACCCATAATTAAAGAAGGATCTTGACTACTTTGCTGCTTCTTTCGTATGGATATTTGCAGATCTTTTTTGTGCCCACTTCGTTTTCGCCCAGCACTTTCCATTTCCCAAGGAGCACTCCCAGGTAGTGCTGACCACCTGAAAAGCCAATCATAAGTTAGCCCCAGGCCGTTGACAGTCGGGCGCCTTCGCCAAGAAAGATTTCACCGCGCTCACTGCTGCTGCTCAATTTAAATTATGCATTTGACGAAACAATCAGCAATGCAATCAAGCTCCAGGTCCACGAACCTTGGGAGATAATATTACCATCTGGAGATCGGAGATACCGATTTGGAGTGTGATTCCTAGGCAGATTCGATGGCAGCTGCAACATGTGTACGAGCATGTTGGACAATTCCCGCGACAGAATTCCATTTTGATTGAGGCAGCTTTCCCACAGATTCTCAGTTTTCCTCTCCCATCTAAGTTTTCCAGTCCCCCCTCTTGCTGGCGGGGCCCAACTGGCAACAAAACGTTTAGAGCCACAGGTAAAAGCAGGAGAGGCCAAGAGTGGAAGCAGCGGCTAGCTGGTTCACAGCTCGAAACATCAAAGTTCGGTGGAACGCATATCTCAGTGTGAATCAAGTTCGCCTACGCATCGGAAAAAGTGGATCCATTGATTCCAAGTCGTCGTGGTTGCTGTTGTTGTTACTGTGCCTGGCTTGCCGTGGCTGTTGACTCTGCGGCTCAGGCAGCGTTTGACTGCTTGAATTCAAATTAATAGTCGACTGGCAGCGGTTCCCACCCGGCCTTCGTTTATACCCAGCGAAATTTCACGAATTAGACAATTAGTACTTGAAACAGAGTCTCAAACCCATCGTGATTCATTATTCGGCAGGGACATGAGAAACCCACTCAACATAGTTTGATCATTTATCATAAAATATCAGTATAGCTAAAGGTCCATCCCATTTATTTTGGAAAACGTGACTTTAGCTGTATCTGATATTATTTACTACACATAGCCATTTCAGTGCCATTATTTTCTAGTGTTTACTTTTACCATTAACTTAAAATTACTTTTATTTCAAGTCTGAAGCCAGACTGTTAAGTTAATACCCTAATAGGGATTTAACGTACATCCCACGTGAGGAGTTTGCAATATGGTATCGCCGCATAAACATTTTACGACGCCGGTCGTCTTGGCAATGCGCAGGCGCAGCAATGAAAACAAAAACAAGCCCGGGCCAACTCGAGATCAGGCCCGAGCCAAAGAGCTGAAAAGCTGGAGCTGGAGCTGGAGCCGGAGTCCCAGGTGGAGATGGAGTTGGAGCCCCAGTCAACCTCGCAGATAAGTGGCCTGTGGCAAAATAAACGCCGCTTTATGGCAGTTGCAGTTTGTCCAAAGCGTGCGCCACATTCGAGGACTGGGGATTGGGGATGGCATGAAGATTGAGGACGCTTGGTGGCACTGCCTGGTTGCCTGGACTCTCCACCAGAAAGGGAGCTCTCCTTCGAGTGGCAGCCAAGTGTTTGTTGGCTCTTTTGTTGTTAGAGAGCATTTGCATGCGCTACCATTAGAAGCCATTTGGGTGAGGTTAATGGCTGAGCGGTAAAGTAAGCCCTAAGAATAGGCCTTTCGTTCGAAGCGATTGGCTAATAGACCATTAAACCGGCCAAGGGGACATCTAAAATATGTGATTGGTGCTGGACCCTGACAAGCCCCACGTATTATAATATTGAATACTTCGAGCTTGTACCACAGTAATCCGTGTTAATCCAAAGTTTTGTAGGCCCCATCTCCATCCCACAGCTAAAAGCCTTTGCATGCTTCAGAGCCATGTTCACACATTACTCAGGCCCTGCTCCTTCTCGGGGACCTGCCCCTATTCCTTCTATGGCTCCTTGGGACGGTGTTTGAACTGGACTCGAACTCGCTGGGGATCGGGGTCCAAGCCAGCAAATTGGAATTATGAATTATGAATGCGTGGTTAATAAAAAGAACGTTCGGAAAGAACGGCAGTCAAGACAAGGCAAGTGGCTCTGGGTTTGGGAATGGGCTTAGGATTGGGTATTGGGTCTTGGTCCGTCATGCCAGCCAAGAGGCGGCTGAAACTGAAATGCTAATGCGTTCCTCGTTGCGCTTGACTGGATATTTTCCCAGCACTCAAACGATGCCGCAGAGCCGCGGACCCAGACAATATGGTCGAGTGAACTGAAACAAAGCAGAAAAGCGCAAAGTGGCGGTCAGGAGAGGGGGAGCTGGCCCAAAAGATTGGCGGCGGAGGAGAAGGGATCTGGGAACGCAGCCGGAAAGCGAAAACCCCCACGCAGCATCCAACTTGGATGGGGACCTAACTCACTTGACTTGGACCGCTTGCCACTTAAGTACTTAACACTTTTTGCTAATTGCGCCCAGCCAGTCGGGGAGAGCCCCGAAATGCTTCCACACTGGAGCCAAAGAACCACATTGACGCACTCTCCCGGGGATCGGGACAAGTGTGTTGTTGCCCACCACGGACATGCCAAACTCGAGGGCCCCAAGCTGATGGATCTCATCAACTGACAGCGCTAAGAAATAACAACGGCAATACTTCAAGTTTTCAAGACTCCCCTCTTTTTTAGCCAACCAAATGTTGTTATAATACTCTGCTCAAAATGAGAATGGTTAATATAATATGGTCTTTGCAAGTTAAGGTTTACATACGATATGAGATCATAAATAGATCGGAATCTGTGAACAATCTTCTAGTTAAAATAACTTTGTAATCAAATGTAATGACATTTTTTAACATTCACATATAATTTACTGGGTTCGAGAATAAGAACTAAAATTAAATTATTTTGAATATATGATATGGTAATAATTTATAGGCTGACATTTCGAACTTAAAAAAATATTTTTTTTCTTTACTTTTAAAATCTTGGTTTTAACGTCGGGAATTTCTTAAGCAAGATATAAGGCATGTTCACAGTGTATCCGTTATTGAATAACTCTGATATATGCTACTTCGATTTATTTCAGTACAAATATTAATGTCATGAAAAAATGTTTTTTTTCAAATTTTAGTAGGGAGATTAAGTCTGCCTTTTTAAAGGGTTTGTTATATTTAAGGGTATTAGGACTAGAGCTGTCAGTGGCAGCACTTTTTGGTTGCCTCATCATTATTATTATTTGCCCATTGGGCAAATGGAAGTTGGGAAGCTAGGGCCAAGTCCTTACTATTCTAGGGCTATAACAACAAACTCGTGGACCGAGACTTCCGGCAGGCGAAAACGCACTGTGTGCTTAGCTCAGCCATAAAATATTTGAAACTATGGCTTCTGGGTCAGTTGGGCACGGTAGTTCCTGCTGATGGGTGATTTTCCTAGGAAATTGGACTGCCATGAGTTATGTTCCGACAAAGTGGGATGCAAAACGGACTGCAGTTGCTGGGGAAAATGGATGTGGATGAAGATGGAACATTGGAACTTTGGAACCTTGGCCGCTGGGCCAATACAGCGTGTAACTGTAACCCCGAACCGAGGCGAACTAATGACCATGTCATGATATGTAAATATTTTGCAGAGCCATAAGCAAGCCCACACTCTGGAGCATAAATAAGGAAAACGGTCGGAGAAATTTACATGCATGCAATGCACTCGGATGTTTTTGTGATTTGGCCGGGGGCCATGCGCATCGTGGCCTACACACTCCGAGTGCCCCGCTCCTTTATTTATTTGTGTTTCGCTGGCTTTTAATAAGATTTTCTTGTAATTGTAATTTGTTTTCTTTTCGGGATTCGTTGTCTTCCTGCGGGGAAAACGGCGTCCAGAAATCCACATGTCTTGTCGCTTGTCGAAGTGCGCTTTGTCGGTGCTTTTGTGACCCTCGCATCCTCAAAATCCCTCTGCGGGGCAACCTTTTCTTTTTATTTCCCCATACTTTTCTCTTTTCCCGGCGCAGTGGCTTTTGTGTGTAGCCGTTTCCACTAAACATCATTAATAAATATGTATGCCTTTGTGTGCTCGACTGTGTCCAACATCAACAGTCTTTTGTTGCTGTTTGTTCCTGGCTGTCGGTATTAATAATAATAAACAATATGCCCAGATCGGCCAGCACACACACAGCCCATCCCATTGCATCCTCCTGCTCGATCGCATTAACAACAATCTGTGTCTCCCTTTGCAGAGGCGTTCAGTGTCACGACACCGTGAATGGGGCCCAGTGTGACTCCTGTCCAGCCGGCTACGAAGGTGATGGACGCACATGTTCGCTACGTAATCCTTGCCTGGACGCACCGTGCCCCTCAGGTAAGTGGCAGGGGTTGGGTCTTGGCCCTCCGTTACCCCTCTCTAAATGTTTTGTCTTTTTGGGGATTTGTTGATTTTATGGCTAATTTGCGTTTGTCGCGCCATCAGCTCAGTAAGCGAGTGGGTTGATTGGTAAGCATGGGATCACATAAGATACATGTTCTCAATGGAAGAGGAACAAGGAAATGCTGAGTTGTTAGACTGTTTAATTTTATTACAAATTTCGGGACCAGTTAGCAAGAGCATAAGAAACTAAACATTTTTGTGGCCCATCAATTTCGATGTAAGATGTAAGAACCAAGCAAAGATGAAAATAAGGAATTCTAATTTTCGCAAATTACCATACAATAAAACCATTTTGGTTCGGATCCCGCCCTTAATATGCTTCCTAAAAATTCATTTGATAATATAAAATTAAACGGTCGTACAGAAACCGATATGCCTGAACCGCTCGAGTGTAGAGTACTCGATTCACACGATTATTTGATTTATTAATGCTCACTTTGGCTTAATTCGGGCTCTGAGGACTCGCCGAGCCTTTTGATTGAATAAAAAACCCTCGAAAATTATATAGTACCTGGGGTAATTACGGGCTTCCCGCGAATGTGTGAAACAATGGGGCTAATCAGAGCTCAGTTTTACTGGGAACCAAGTGGCAGGGTCATCACTTTGGACGTGCTGGAATGTTGGGGCTCTTATAAGACAAGACTTCTAATTGGTTCGCGGCAAAAGTACAAAGTAGGTGGACTCAATTAGCAAAGAGTCAAATGGAACACATCACAAACTACTCACCAACTTACTAATAAATAATTCTCATTTGTACTAGGCAACATTCTAGTGCCCACGCATAATGTGCAACACTATCAGAGGCAGAGCCAGTACACGGCCCGCAAATACTCGGTCGTAACGAACTAATTCGCAGCGGAGGGGACTATCGCAACGTTTCGGCTAAGCTATGATAACACACCTAAATTAAATGCAGAACGTAGAAGTGCACATATTGAATTGCTGTCTTTAAAAAATAGTCATAAGTTGTAAGCTCTACGATTGGCGAACAGCGGAATTCATAGTATTAGCAGTCCATTTTAAAAAGCAGAACGCGGCTCCAGCGAAGCAAACCTATGAGATAATATTTTTGAAAAACCCATTCTAGACTGTAGTGTATTGTATGTCCCAATTAAATGTCCAGAAAGTGGAGTCTATAAACGTGTAACCAAAATTTGCTTTCCCCCGCCCGAAATCTCCCACTTATTGTAATAAACTACGAATAATCTTAATAAAAAATGTATGCTGTAATCTTTTGGGATTTAATAAATAAACTCCATCATTGGCCATGTAATTTTTTATTTACCTCTCGAAATCATCACCCAAAACCACCCACATGCCTCTATACCGCATCATGTTTATACACTATCATTTTCTGGTCATGCCTTCGAAGTTCTATGGTGAGTTGTCATATAATTTAATGTCTCATCATAATATAAATCATGGTACGGAATCGGGTACGATTGATAATATCGCATTAAAGAAGAAACTTACTTTGGAGGACTAAGAAAGTGCCATAATTCAATTAAAAAAGTTCCTTTTAGATAAATGTAAATGGGTACATTGAAACAGATAAATACTACAAATTTGGTAGCCAACAGATAAAGTCATCTACCTCATTCGTTTCACTACAAACCCAATCATTCATCGATATCCCTATATTTGCTATTATTCATTCAACGAATAAGGTGCCCAATGCGTGCAGGTGGGCTATCCACCCTATTTTCACTGCTTCTCTTGCCCGGCGGGTCACGAGGTGAACGGAACAACCTGCCAGGACATAAACGAGTGCGAGGTGTACTACCCATGCGACGACCTCACGAGCTGCACCAATCTCAGTCCGGGCTTCCAGTGCGGTCCGTGTCCAGTCGGCTTCGATGGAACCCATGCCCACGGCTATTACGCCGATTACTACTCCCTGGACTATCGCAAGCAAACCTGCCTAGACATCGACGAGTGCCGGACTGGATTCTTCCGATGCCCTGAGCATTCCACCTGCATAAATGAGATTGTGAGTTCAATACACCAACATAGTCTAAGAAATATATCAACCATGTTTAACAAAATTATTTTAAATTACTAGTAACATGGGTACTATTATTTAATATATTACGTTTTAAGAGTACCAAATTCAGTGTCTTTATTTTTCCACAGGGCTCCTACAGATGCCAGTGCCATGAAGGCTATGTGACGAACAGCACCTACAGCTGCCTGGACAGATCCTCGGTGTCCGTGTGTCCAGATGGAACTGTTTGCGATCGCAATGCCGCGTGCTTCCGGATGGACAATTTGCTCCACAGGTGCCACTGCAATGTCGGATGGGCAGGCAATGGATTGCTTTGCGGAAGAGATTCCGACATGGATGGATGGCCAGACCAAAAGCTTGAATGCCCGGATCTGCACTGCCACCGGGACAACTGCCCGATGCTGCCCAATTCGGGTCAGGAGGATGCAGATCTAGATGGTTATGGTGATGGGTGTGATGAGGACGCCGACGGCGACAATGTCCAGAACACTCAGGATAACTGCCCGCTGAACTTCAACACGGAGCAGGTGGACTCCGATGGCGACAGAGTGGGCGATGTGTGTGACAACTGTGTGCTCAAGTACAATCCCGGGCAGCTGGACACGGATGAGGATGGTCGGGGTGATGAGTGCGATGGGGACATCGATAATGATTCCATACCCAATGAGCTGGACAACTGCCCCTTGCTGCCGAATCCCAGTCAAGCTGATAGTGACAACGATGGTGTGGGCAATGTGTGCGACAACTGCCCGAATCTCCCAAATCCCGATCAGAAGGATCGCGACATGGACTTTGTGGGCGATGCCTGTCACCGTGACATAGATGGGGATGACGATGGAGTGCCAAACTCTTTGGACAACTGCCCCATGGTCAGCAACTCAGATCAGCTGGACACCGATGGGGATGGAACGGGCGACGAGTGCGATGATGACATGGATGGCGATGGCGTACCCAACTACAAGGACAACTGTCCGCTGGCCAGCAATCCCAAGCAGGAGGACTTCAATCGCAATGGCAAGGGTGACTGTTGCGAGGAGGACGAGGACGTGGATGGGGTGCCCAATACCATAGATAATTGCCCCAACAACTCGATGATCCAACATACGGATTTCCGCACCCTTCAAACCATCCCACTGGACCCGAAAGGCCTATCCCAAGCGGATCCCAACTGGGTGGTGCATGCCAACGGCACCGAGATTGTCCAGACCCTCAACTCGGATCCAGGCCTGGCCGTGGGTAAAGATGCCTTCGGCGGTGTGGACTTCGATGGCACCTTCTATATCAACGATGATACGGATGACGACTATGCGGGTTTTGTTTTCAGCTACCAGAGTAGCTACAAATACTATGTGGTTCAGTGGAAGAAGGGTACCCAAACCTACTGGGAGCCACGACCCTTCACCGCATCCGCGGCACCAGGAATCCAGATCAAGCTGGTCAACAGCACAGAGGGTCCTGGGCCCACAATGCGGAATAGTTTGTGGCACGAGGGTAATACCGATGGGGAGGCCAGACTGCTGTGGAAGGATCCGAAGAACATTGCCTGGAAGGAGAGAACCTCCTACCGCTGGTCCCTGGTGCATCGACCGGCCATTGGCCTCATCCGCCTGCAGTGAGTGATGCTTGAGAGTTCCCATGTGCCATGTCCTAAACACATCTTCCCACAGAATGTACGAGGGTCACCGCCTGATCTTCGACTCGGGCAATGTTTTCGACTCCACGCTGAAGGGCGGACGGCTGGGCGTGTTCTGCTTCTCGCAAAGGATGATTATATGGTCCAACCTGCAGTACAAGTGCAATAGTAAGTTAGCCTAGCAGGGAATTCACCAACTCCTAATTCACCATTTCAAATATCTATCCACATGACAGACCGCGTAAAAGCCCTGATCTACAATGATCTGTCCGATTATCTGAAGACGAAGGTGGAGTTGCAGGACTGATGAGAATGTCCGCCCAGTAATCCTTTTTTGCCATCAATTTTAACCAAATTAAATAGTAATGCTACCACTTAGTTAATAAAAGAGTTGCCAGCCGAGTTGGCCATTTAAGAAACATTTGCCAACCTTTTCCGTTTTCAACCAATCAAGTTGGTCATGACTCTGGATAAATTAGAGAAAGACCAATTGTCAACTTCAGTAAGTCGACCTGTCTCAGTTAGGCGAACGCTTGCGCTAGGGAACTTTTTTCATTGGCGATATAAGGGAAAGTACCCAACGAAAACACTGAAAACACACACAGCAGTGAAACTAGTTATCCGGCTTAAATTCAGTCAGTCTTGCTAAAATCTTTTACGGGTAAGTACGAGCGGAGAGTGTTGTGTTGTTCCAAATTGAGTCGAATTCATTTGAGCATCCATATAGCAACGATGGCCAGCTGCCAAGTCCAAGAGACTCCATCCCAGGACGAGTTGAAAAACACTGAAAACAACAAAAACGTGAAGAATTCGGAGGAACGGGGGCAATTAAATTTTAAATCTAATAACGATGTGGGTGCGGTGGCCGCTCCTTCGTCGGAGACTGATCTGCGTCCTTCGCGCAGTTCGGTGACCAAGATGACCCGGATTCCGGCTCCTACTTATATGGGTCCCAGTGGTAGCCATTATCAGGCTAGCAGCCGAGTGTACAGCTCAGTGGTGGTTCGGAAGCCCAAGATGGAAGACCACCAGTTGACCAACGACTCCGGCATCCACATGGACTCGTCGATGACCGAGTTGCCCGAGACCCCATTGTCGGCCAGACCCAGTCCCATACTGCAGACGATTCTAGACAGGATTCCGGGCACCAGCAGCGAAATGGAACTTCGGCAGGCCGAGGAGCAGACTCTCAAAGAACTTCAACGGGTCGTTGCCGAAATGGAAGCCGATGTGGCTCTGGACGATGTGGATTTGCAGGATCAGCCACTCGGCGATGATCAAGACCAGGCCAATACGGAGGAAGAAAACTATAATTTAACACCAGATGTCGGAAATAGCCCAAAGAACTCTGGTCTCGATATGGAACAGCTTTCTGCAACCGAAACCCAGCAGAAACAAAACAGCGTTTCTAAGGAACCACTGACTAATGGAGAACATTCTGTGGACAATCTGCAAATAATGCAAGAAGAGTGTGCTGCTAAAGGGAAATATGTGGAGGACGAAGCTGCAAAGGAAGAGGAACTAGAACTTTTTGAGAAACTGGCCCAAGACCCAGCCCCTGATGATCCAGTGCTCACAGAATCCACCGAGGAATCAGTGGACCAGCAGCCTGAGAAGTCTGCGCCCGAATCCCTAATGGAGGAGCTTGAAATGGCGATAGGTGGGGGTTGCGAAACCGAAGAGGATCGGATTCTCAGGGAGCAATTTGAGAGAAGCCCTGAAACAATGGGCTTGAAATTTCCTTATCCAGCAGACGAGAACATGTCCACCATTTCGGAGACGGGACTGACCTCGTGTCCCTCGTTAGATGGATCGGTGAAGAGTGATCGTCGGATGGTTCCCTTGGAGGAACTTATCGATCCCGAAAACAATGTGGAGCTACTGCGTCAGCTTTTGCAGTCTGGATCCAAAGAGAACGTCGCCGAGGTAGAGGCAGTCCTAAACGATAGTGATCTTCTGGAGAAGCAGGCGGTGGTGGCTGAATCGGAGGAAGAAGCGGAAACCGAGACCGAGATTGAGGACGAAACGGAAATGGCCAAGAAGCAGACCACCAAGTCGTTTAGTAACTTCCGACGCCTTATCAGCCGCAAGCTCCTGAAGCTCAGCTATCCCATACTATTCTGCGGCCTGGCTTTTAGCCTGATTTACCTATCCCGCAAGGAGTAGGCCACCGTTTTGAAAATGGAAATTGGATTTATATACATGAACAAGCAGAATCAACCGATTTGACTCCGGCAGATATATGTATATCGTGCAACGCTCTTCAAAATCGCCCAACGCATTGGCACCGAGTGCCTCAAATTAAATCTATTTTTCAAATAAATATGCTCATTAAAAAGCAATTTTGCACGGTTTCAATTTTCCAAGTTTTGTATGTGTTTGAATTAAAGCGCCAATTACTAAACCTTCTTTTGCAAACGAGCGCTAGGTGGCGTGGTGGGAAAACAGTGTTGGGGAGAAAAGCATTTATCGATAGGTAGCAATCGACAGACTACGTCCTAACGTAAATTCGAAGTTCGAGTTTTGGTTTTCTTTTCTTTTTAACTTCCATCGGATTCGCTGTTTTTTGATATTAAAGCGATGCCAAGAATTAAAATTAAACTAGCAGAAGCTGAGTTATGTGACAACTAAGAATTCCAGGAATCACTACGAAGAAAGAAAAAATATTAAATTATACTCTCATATCCTTACGTAGGCTAGTGGTTAGATGTAATGGCGTTCTTTCGGATACTCATTCTATTGAAGAGATGTAAATAAAATCTTGTAAATTTAAATTTAAATCAAGTAACATTTAAAATATATTTCAGAAAAGTAAATCTATATAAATTCGGATTAATTTCCAACTCTTCATTTGCAAATTCAAAGTTAAGTAGAAGTGTGTCAAGAATGACTTCCCTGGAGTGCGTTTTCGTGGCTGGCCTGTGCCACGTGATGCACTACCTAGCTTGGTCTTCCAAAAGATCGGACATCCCGCGGTTCCAGTTACCATCTCTGATTGTGGGTCTGGCAGCGATGGATCTGATATGGGACAACTGCTTTATTCCCCGGCGACTTCAAATTATGCCGGCAGTCCTCAAGCGCGTATACGAGTTGGCGGTGGCTTTCATTCTGTTGGAGATTGCCGTCCACGTCATCTGGAAGGCAGTTGAGAGAGGCTGTTTCTTCCTGATCAAGGTAATACTCATCGGAACGGGTCTCGTGTCGGAGTATAATTATTACAAGTACGAAAATTACTGGGTGGGCAGCGTTACTGTGCCGCTGTCCTTTCTGGTCCTAGCATTTGCCGGACATGCAACCGACCACTTCCATTTGCTGCACGACTGCTTCTTTGAGGTCCAGACGAAGGTGCATTTGCGAGTGCACGAGTCCCTAAAGTACATCACCCAAAATTCAAGAGGTGTGAAAAGGAAGCTACCCAACATCATGCCGACCCTTCAAAAGCACAAGGACCTCATTCGCAAGCAGCGTCGCGGAAGGACATTCGTGAGTCACTTCAACCCCAACCTCGAACTCCCGGTCAACAAATAAGAACATTTGGTGCCTCGTCTTCAATTAGATTCGTTTGTTTCTTTTATTTTATACAAGAAAATTTATAAAATTAATTGTCATACATAATAATTAAATTGCTTTTATTAAATTACAAAATAACGACTATATTTGATTTGCTTTTACAGCACTCGCGAATTTGTTCAACAAGCTTGGACAATCTATATGGTTGGAAAAATCTATGTTTCTATATATATTAGTATATATGTATTGCAATTTGGTACCGCGTCGAGCATGGTATTTTCGAGTTTCTTGTATAGGTAAATAATACTTAAGATTAAAACAATATTTCATTCATTAAATTAGGCATAAGTTCGACTTAATTTCATGTAGTTTGCATACCTAAAGAGCACATATGGGAATTACTAATTTAAGATTTATCGTCTTGCCTCGCGTTTTCAAGCAGCTCTCGAAGCCTTGCATTAAGCCACGTAATATCCGAAATGGAGGTTGGGACTGAAGTTGGATCGAAAGCGGTGTAGCAGTTATTACGTTGATTCAATGCAAGGCTCTCCAGTGAGTATTTTTGGGGCAGTGTTGGATCACTGTTCTGACAGTGAGTTTGCCGCTGCGTCCCGTTCTCTATTTATGACCACATTTTACATTAAAGCAGCTTTGTTATCCGTAATTTAACTCTTCTAAGTCGCGACTCGTTGTTTTACTGCACTTCGCTATCACTATCACTCTTTTCTGAAAGGAAAATGTAATATTAAATATTACTATGGGGTTTGCTTTAAAGTTTTTATACTCGTAAAACTTACCCTTCTTGCCCGTGTAGGCGTGACGTTTCAGTCGGTCGTATAAGTCTTCTTTAGTTCCATAAAGCGAGGCATTGGACCTGGCCAATGTACTCATCTTGCCGCCATGCAGACCTGTTTAGGGATTATAGATAAGGATTAATAGATGAATGATTTAAGAAAACGTTAAAAAAGGTAAAAGTTATAAGGTTATATTCGGAAAAAAATTTAAAGCCAAAATAACTTTTGTCAAATAAGTAAGATAGGCCCAAGATCAAACTCATATCGAAAAATGTATGTCTTGATTGATATCAAGAACTCTTCATCTCAAAGAACAGAATAATTCTAAAACTGAAAATATTCAGTTCTTGTTCTTTATCGATTCTCAGGTTTTCAGATTGAACATTTTGTATTTACTACAACTTATATCAGCATTACTTACCATCCTTCATGTACGTTTCGTTGTAGAAGTTGGGCATCTCCCAGCCATCCTCCTCGTCGTCGTAGTAGTGCGCGTAGGTGCTGTGGTGCGAGGGCGCGATGGACTCCGCGTAGGGCGTGTGGGCGCCGTAGTAGAAGTTCACCTGCGATCCGGTTTGGTCGATCGCTGGCGTCAGCATCTTCTTGGGATCCCTGCGCTTCGTGGAGCGCACGCAGATCATCCAGATGAGCAGTACGATGATAATGATGAAGATCACTGCTCCGGCAATGCCGCCGGCAATGTAGGCGAACTCGGATCGTTCGGCGCAGTGGGGTCCTGTGAAGGAGCCAACACAGCGGCAAGAGGGAGTACCCTTCAGATCCTTGACACAGGCACCTGAGTTCTCGCAATAGCCATCGCAGACATCTGTGCAGGCCATTCCCGTTCCATTGAAGCCCGGCTTGCACTCGCACTTGAAGTCCGAAGTCTCCGGCACCATGATGCAATAGGCATTCACATCGCAGTGCGGCTTGCCCTCGGCAATGTGCTCGCACGGATTGGTACACTCGCTCTTCGAGGTGGCTCCGGTGATCTTGGTGCTGTGATTGGGTGGACACTGCAGACAGGAGGTCTGCTGTGACTCCGACTGGTAGAAGCCCTTGCGGCACTCGATGCACATGTTCTGGGTGGCGTTCAGGTACGTTCCCGGGGAGCAGACGGGTAGGGTGCACTCCTCCACCGAACTGGCGCCCACCTTCGGGGTGGTCCTGCCTAGCGGACAGGCGGCACAGGATGGCTGGACGCCCTGCAGGCGGTAGGTGCCACGTGGGCAGGGCTCACAGCGTCCATCGGCTCCCAATTGCTGGCCGGAACTGCACTCGTCGCGACACTCCTTGCGCGACGTGGCCTCCGTGGAGCGAGTCGTCTGACCCAGACCACACAGCTCACAGCCGAAGGATCCTTCGTTGGGCTGATAGAATCCATGTCCGCAGGAGCGGCACAGACCTGTCTCTGCATCGAAGTACTTGCCAGCTGGGCAGCGCTCTTTGCAGTCAGCCGCCGAGCGGGCACCTGGTCCTGCGGTCACTCCTGGTCTTCCGGCAATCACCGGACACTTGCTGCACTGCAGCTGACCGGCCTCAGATTGGTAGGTTCCTCGGGAGCAGGCTATGCACATCTTGTTCGCACTGTCGTAGAAGGTTCCGATGGCACAGGGCACACAGTCGGGAATCATCACCACCTGACCCACGGGACAGGCGTACTCCGAACCCAGTTCTAAGGAAGCTGGATCTGGGACAGTGTTGGGTAGAATCTCTTGCACTGCAAACTGGTCGTCCTCGAGGATAAGCTTCTCCAGCAACTGCTTGACACTGGATCGCTCACCGGTCGACGTGTGCACCACAGGATCACTGAAGGGGACAAAAACCAAGTTGATTAGATATGGTTAAATAGCAATATCTTAATTCAATTAATTTATAAAAACATGGTAATGTCCAGATTAAGTGTTAGTAGTAAAGTATCCCATAACGTCTAAATTACCTCTTGTTTGTACTAATCACATAAGTGTTATCGTTCGATTTTTAATTTAACTGTAGTAACCTTGAATCTTTTAAAAAGTAATCACGTTTTTAAAGATCCTTTGGAACTATGAGGTACAATATTAATTGAATTCTTGTTTTAAGATCTGTGACACTTAACATTACTTGTTCTGGACATTAAGTTAGCTTTAACATGGGGTTAGAACGCATAGACATGTAACATGAGGTTAGATAAGCATTATAGGTTAAATTGTTCGGTTTGATTGAATGGATGTTGGATTAGACTGAGACTGAGACCGGTTGTTGGTAGTACTGGGTGCAGATTGATGCTGGGCAGATCGGGTGCAATTTGACGAATTTGGTTATTGGTAAGGTGAACCAACAAAGGAGTGCTAGACATACTTTACAGCCGGGAAGGCTATCTCCAGGGTGTATGTATCGCCGCCAGTTTGTTGGCGTCCCTGGCGACCCGTCAAAGTCAGATCGTCATCCTCCTCGCTGCAAATTGGGTTAACAAACACACACAAAACACATATAGCATATACACAGTGTACACGGATTTAAACGGCGGATATCAGGACATGCTAGATGTTGGATTTTTAGGGTATCATGCAGGTACTTACTTGACCACTGGAAGTTCGGCCTCCATTACATAGACTCCACCATCCTTGGACTGGCGGCGCACACGGTTATTCTGGGCAGCTCGGTAATGATCGCATTTAACATCGATCTGGATGTCCTTGCATTCCCTAGAATATGACATTAAATATGGATGAGAAATGAAACCTAAAGGGGATCAAAGTCAATACAAACCTGGTTCCTTCGATGGCATACGAGCAGAAGTTCCAGTCTCTGTTGAGACCATTAACCGAATTGGTCACCTTCTGACGGAGCACCGCCTGACCAGCCTTGTTGCACAGCACATCTGAGGGGAAGAGCATCTTGATGCGGAACACGCGCTGGGCGGGCTTTGATGGGGAGCAAGATGGGTAGACCAGTGGCATGGAAGGTTCCCGCGTGGGTCTCCAGAAGCCCTCGGCTCCGCAAGTGTAGAACTCGGGCACCTGCTCCGAGAATCGCAGACCGGCATTACAGGCGATCTCACAGACCTTGAACTGACCACCGGCGCCCCAATCCTTGCACACCTGCGAACCTCCCACAGGATCAGCCAAAGCTGGGCAGAAGTCGGCTGTAAAATAGTTGTTAAAAAATTAATAAATAATCTCAAAAGACTCCACCCCAATACTCACTCAGCAGGGAAACCTTGAAGCTGCAGGAGGCTGTATTTCCAGCTGCATCGGATGCAATATAGGTGATGTCATAGGTACCCCACAATAAGGTGGTTCCAGATCGGTGTCCATTACGCTCATAGATCTTGGTCACGCCAATGTTATCGCTAAAGTGAGGCTCATCCCAGGTGACCACCGCAGATCCGTTCTTGGCGATTACCCACAGATCTCCGGGGCAGTGCTCCACGACTGGTGGATCTTTGTCAACCACCAACTGCTGGCAATTGGCTCCTGTGTAGCCTACAGGACACTTGCGTTGTCCACAGAGGGAGGGCACATTGCGCTCCACTCCGCCGGATGTGACTTCATATCCCGCCCAGTTGAGGATGAGGCCAGGATAGAGAACCGGTTCAGATCGGCAGTCGCGCACTTGCTTCTGGATCTCCGAGGTGATGTCGAGCGCTCGAGCCCAAACCTGAGCCTTGGTTACGGTGCCCTGGAAGCCGGAATCTGAGTAGGCCAGCTCGTTTGTTAGACCATACGGCTGAGGACGTCCTAGCACTGCCCAGAGATACCCAGGCAGAGAGCCACCTGCTCCGTACTCCATCTTGCTGGCAATCAGACCTTCTGTAATCAGTTGAAGTTGACCCGAGATTCCATCCCAGACCACGGCCACGTGATGCCACTGTCCGTCGTTAACGGAGGTGTACTCTCCGAAGCTCAGGAAGGCATCAGATTGGTCCTCGAACAGGGAAACCTGAACTCCACTGGAGTGAGCCTGGAGGAGCATTCGTCGGCGTTGTGTCATGCGAGCGGATTCCACGCCGTACAGGGTGAAGAAGATACCAGGGTCATCCTTCTGGGCGAACTGCACCCACATGGCGACTGTCAGGCTGTTGGCCTCTCCCGTGGGGAAGGGCACAACCTGGGCAGCCGTGGAACGCGATGGATCGCTGAAGTACAGATCGTAGTCTACCTGGATGGCCTTTCGACAATCATCGCCGGTCATATTAAATGGACACTGGCAATAGAAACCGTTGGTTAGATCCACGCATGTGGCGCCTGGAGGGCAGGAGTTGTCCTTGCAATCCACGATGTCCTGTTCGCAATTGTGTCCAGTGAATCCAGGAGGGCACTGGCATTTGTAGCCAGCTCCGTTGTCCACGCAGGTAGCTCCATTCTGGCATACATGTTCCTCGCAAGCATCGTACTCGTACTGACAACCGATACCAGAGTAATCCGCAGGGCAACTGCAGTTCAGGCCGGAACCAAAGTCCTGGCACTTGCCACCGTGCATACAAGGATCTCCAATGCAGCGTTCTGGAGCGGTCTCACAATTCTTGCCATCCGTGCCACTGGGACACACGCAGAAGTAGTCTTGGAACAAATCAATGCAGCTGGCATCGTTCTGGCAAGGAGCTTGAGCTCCACAAGTGGTCACCTGCTGCTCGCAGCGCATTCCACTCCAACCCGGTTCACAGCCACATTCGAAGCCACCAACGCGATCCCGACAGAGACCATTGTTCAGGCAGGGCTGTGCCTCGCAGTCATCGATGTCGGTCGCGCACAGTGGTCCCTTGAATCCATCGCGGCACACGCACTCAAACTTGTTGTCCAGGTCGAGGCAGCGTTCCGTACCCACAGGGTTGCAGGGATCACTCAGGCACTCGTCGATCTCAGCCTCGCAGGAGAGACCCACATAACCAGGACGGCACTTGCAGCTGAATCCATCCAGCTGGTCCACACAGGTGGCTCCATGCTGGCAGGGATTGGAGGCACAGTCATCGATGGTGTGCTGACAGTTCTTGCCAGTGTAGCCAGGTTCACAATTACAGCTATATCCATCGACCAGATCCACGCAGGTTCCGTCGTTGGCGCAGGGTCGGTTTTCGCAGTCGTCTATGTTCTGGTCACAGGCCGATCCCGTCCAGCCCGGATGGCAGACGCACTCGTGGTCGAACAGTCGGTCGACACAGGTGCCGTGCTTGCAGGGCTCCGAGAGGCAGAGGTCGATCTTCTGTTCGCAACGCTTGCCAGTGAATCCAGGTGGACAGGCGCACTGGAAGTCATTTACCAGATCAGTGCAATTAGCGCCCAACAGACAGGGATTCTCCGAACAGTCGTTGATGTTTTGCTCGCAGTGGATGCCCTCCCATCCTGGGACACACTCGCACTTGTAGCGACCCTGTTCCAAGGCCTGGCAACTAGCTCCATTACCACAGGGATTACCATTCGCCGTGCAGGGATCAATGGTCACATCGCACTGATCTCCGGTGTAGCCACTGCGGCACAGGCAGGTCACATTCTTGAAGCCTGGCTCGTTCTTGCACATGGCTCTGGCGGGGCAGGTATCGTTGCCACAGTCACTGGTCTCCTCCTGGCAATTGATGCCGGAGTACCCAGCTGGACACTCGCAGCGGTAGCCTTGAGGAAGATCCTTGCACTGACCACCATTGTAGCAGGGTTGCGAGGCGCACTCGTCGATGTCCTGTTCGCAACGACGTCCGGAGAATCCGGCGGGACAGAAGCACTGAATGTCGTGACCCATGGGCACACAGAGTCCTCCATGCTGGCAGGCACCCTCTCCACAAACCACCGGCTTGCATTGTTCCCTTCCCTTGGAGGCAGCGGCATCGGTTCTCATGTTACTTGGACACTCATTGCAGCTTTGTGCTCCGGCGGCTCCCTGGTAGTGGTGCAGTGGGCACGGCGAGCAAGGGGCCAATCCCGTGGCGGAATAGGTTCCCGGAGCGCACTTGGCGCGACACAGATCCTTGTTGGAGGCAGCTGGCTGGTAGGTGAAGCTCTGGGCCGGACACGCCTGGCAATCCTTGAATCCACCCGTTGGCGGTTCGGCGGTGAAAGAGTTACGCGGACACTCCAGGCAAGGAACCAGTCCAGTGGGTGAGTAAGTACCAAAACCACAAACGGGTATGCAGTCCGCAGCTGACTTGGTGCCCTCCTCCTTGGTGTAAGTTCCCGCGGGACAGCGAAGACAGGTTCCCTGTCGATCGCGGTTCTGGTAGTAGCCCCTCGGACAGTAGGTGCAGCTGTTCTGACCCTCGGACACATAGGTTCCAGCGGGACAGTGCAGACAGCGCGGCACATCGCTGGTGTCCATGTTCAGCACCTCACCCACATTGCAACTGAAGCCCCTCGAGATATTCGATTTAAGAGCTCTAAGTGGCGGACACTGATTTCCAATGTTGGCGATGTTAAGAAGATCATCAATCACGGCACTGGCATACGGAACACTCAAGTCGAAGATCAGGTTCAAGGTAGAGCCGCAAAGGTCGTACAGTTGCGGTTGACGCACCGCTGGCAGGATGGAGAGTATGAAGTCCATCTTCACCACATTCTCCTCCAGCAGCGAGGGCACCGACTTCACAAAGGTCACGTTCATGTTCACATTCACCGCCGAACAGCGTTGCGAGAGCAATTGGTTTAGTCCACCATAGTGCTGGGATAGAACCTCCTGGTATTGACTCAGGCAGGATTGGGCAACTGCTCCGTTGGCACGGTAGGTGATGGAGGCGGTAACATGGTAGGCTGCCTGCTCCGTGTTCTCGGACACACAGTCGGGCACCACCGAGGTGGGACGCCACAGACGGGATGTCTCGCAGGAGAACGACTTCAAGGGTTCTCCATCCGTAAAGCGGAATCCTGGCTTGCAGGTGGCAATGCACTCGATTCCTCCATCTCCAGGCAGACAGTTAATCGCTCCATTGGCCGGCGGCTGGAGCTCCCAGTCCACACAGGGTGAGGCCTTCACGGAGACCTGGAAGTGACAGGACGCACGGTTGTTGTACTTATCCGTGGCCGTAACCGTCACGTTCTCAAAGTTTCCAATCTTAATGGTGGCACTCTCAGGGCTAAACTGCAGTTTAACCTCTCCCGTGTCATCGGAGGTCTTGATCCTCTTGCGGGTGTCATTGAAGTTCACCGTATAGCTTTCCTGGCGATCCACCAACTCAATCACATAACTCTGTGGACACTGGAGCAGTGGTGGAGTGACATCCGGAACCGTGATGTTGATCTCGCAGATGGCCACATTGCCATCGTAGTCGAAGGCCACATACTTCACAACGGTATCCTTGAAAATATAGCTGGGAGTACGGAAGTTCTGGGGCTTGATCTCCAGACGTGCTATTGATCCGGAGTTATCCACCGCAGTGGGTTCGGTGAAGTTTACAGGAAGTACCCCACCATTCTCATCGCGACGAACCACAATGGGTTGCTGGGGGCAGTTCTGGAAGATCGGTGGCTCATTATCCACACAAGGGGAGTATCCGTAGTCGTAGCCCAACAAGGGTTCCTGCTTCGGCTCCTCACAACCCATCAGCTCGAACTTCAGGCAGGCGTTGTCCATGTAGCTTACTATTCCCAAGATCACAAAGCGCGCCTGTACGAACTTAGGCAGGGTGATCATGGCCAGCTCGCCGTAGTTGCCCGGATCCCGCATGGTCAGGTTGAAGTTGGGGAAGTACACCACATAGTTCTCGCTCTCGGCCTGCTTGTAGAAGAACCGAATCTCCGTGGGCCTGCCCACAATGTCGTTGGTCACCACTCCCTTGACCAGGATGGCCTTCACCCTATAGATCTGTCCCAGATCCACGCTCACATAGGTGAATGCTTCCTGCTTTCCACACCATCCGGTGGCGGAGTTCAGACGGATGTTCTTGGCCTCATAGTTGGGCCGCTCCGAGGTGGCATTAATGGCCGAGTCCGGAATCCTTCCGGATCCCAAGCCCAGAGGCTTGATGACCTTGCATTCCGGTTCGCGGATGCAGGTGATCGGTCTGGGGTTGATTAGGATGTAGCCAGGTCGATTGCAGCCGAAGTACACTTCCGAACTCTGCTCATAGCTGCGGGCGATCTGGCGCCCATCCGCGGGTCTTCCAGGATCTTCGCACACCGGTCCCTCACAGCGAAGATCTCCGAAATCCCAGATGCCATCGGCTCCACAACGAACCACGTTGTCATGACGACCAGTCTGTCCAGCTAGCTTAAAGGTGTTCTGGCAGCCGAAGAAGAAGCTGCTCTGGTAGCGCGTGTCCACAAACTGTCCGTACTCCGCTCCTGGCGTGGGCATGGGCGCGTAGCAGTCTACGCGGGGACAGGAGGGCTGAACTCCCGATAGCCAGTAGTCGGGCAGACCCGGCTTTGGGTCGTACACGCACTGCCGGAAGCCGGAGGAGGCGGTGGCCCTCAGTTGACGTCCAGCCGATCCGCACGTAATGGTCACATTGTCGCGGAAGGGCACTAGCACGGACTCGGGATCCGGACGGGCCACAGTCAGACCCTCCAGCTTATCATCGGGCAAAGAAACGCACTTGGCATCTGGGAAAGGAGGTTTAGAAATATCAATAAAAATGTAATGCATAGGTATTTCATAGAATTTAGGTAATCCTAATGTCCATGTGGCATTTATTTTGTATAGGACTGGAATATACTTACAATTGCACTCTGGTACGCTGGCGTTCCACTGACCGCTGGAGAGACACAGGGCCGCGGCGCTGCCGCTCATGATGTAGCCAAAGTGGCACTGGAAGCGCACCACATCACCGAAGTGGTAATCGTTCTTATCGCTCAGCAGTTGTCCATTCTCCGGAGCCTCAAGCTCGGGACACATCAGAGGAACGCAGGTCTTGTTGCGCTGGTAGGTGTCTCCATCACGTTCTCCCGACTCCGAGCGCTCGATATGATAGCCAGCCGTTCCGTTGGAGGTGTAGAGCTGGTAGCCAGTGTTGCAGCCACAGGCGAATCCTCCCGGGGAGTTGATGCACTTCTGTTCACAGCCGCCGTTGTTCTTGCTGCACTCGTTGATGTCCACGCAGTCCAGGCGCGTGCAGCCCATCAGTTCCATACGCAGACAAGGGGCACCAACGTAGTCCTGTATGCGGAAGCGGATGTAACGAGCCTCGATGGGCAGGGGGAGATTCAGGATGGACAGCGTAGGCTCCAGGATGCGGAACTCCACGGCGGTGCCATCGGGATTAGCGTAGTCCTTGAACACATCCGTCAAATCGTTGGTGTACTGCAGACGCACTGCCGAACTGAAGGCCACGTTGCCATCGGGGCGTTGCACGGACATGGTGCGGAAGCCACGGAGAATAGTGGGTGCCTTGAGGTCAATCAGGATCCAGTTGGCTCCTGGCTCCGAGGAGCCACCACACCAACCATTGGTGTTCAATCGCAGCTGCGTCTTGCTGTATCCCGGCTCACTGATCGAAGTGGTGATGCTGTCATCGGGAATGCCTCCATTGCCCAATCCCAAATCCGCCACTGGTCTGCACTCCGTGGTGGCCGTGAATCCCGATCTGCACTGGCAGTGGAAGGAGCCGTTGGTGTTCTGGCACTCGGTGGTGGTCAGATCGCACTGGGAGGAGCTGCACTCGTTGATGTCCTCGCAGGTGGGAGGCTGTTCGAATTTCTGGGCCTCACTGCATCGCATGATATTACTACCAATTAGCTTGTATCCCTTGAAGCACTGCACCCTGGCCTCGTCGCCGAAGAGGTAGGCTCGGGATGAGTCCACCACAAAGCCGTTGGCTATCTCCGGGAACTCAAAGCACCGTTTGCGGGTACACCTGGGCACATCTCCGCTCCAGGTGCCGTTGGACATGCAGGTCAACACGGGATGACCATTCCTTTCGTAGCCCGGCTCACATTCGTACTGGACAATGGTGCCATAGCTGCGGCCACCTCCATTCAGTAGGGTTACATTGGCATGGGCCACTTCCTGCAGAGCGGCGCACTGGGAGGCCAGGCAATGGGGCTGTCTTTCCCAGCGACCATCCGGCAGACAAGAGATCTTCTCGATCGGAGCCCCCGAGGCAAAGGCGAAGCCGGCATAGCACTGGTACATGGCGATACCCCGGTAGGTCACATTCGAGGAGCCGATGGAGAAACCGTTATCGATTTGTGGCACAGGACCGCAGTAGACCTCTGTATTAGATTGAATTAGCAAGTACTTAAGTAGTATAATATCAATCTGAACTTACCCTGACACTTGGGTATGTAGGAGACACTCCAGTTGCCACCGCGCAGACATTCAGTTACCAGTCGCGTCTTGCCGGTGGCAAACTCCTGTCCAATGGGACATGTAAAGCTGACCAGCGTACCGAAAGCGGTGTCGCGACTGGAGGCCAAGGCTCCAATTCCGGGCTGCAGTTCCGGGCAATCGGCCGAGAAGGTGGCAGACCATCTGAGGTGGACCAATTGGAATGTAGATTAGATATTGAAACTGTAGCTTATTGGATTAATATATAAATACATGGTTATGCGTCTTTTTAAGGAATTTGTGTAGTATGCTCACAGAAAATAGGGACTTAAAATATTGATAAAGATACAAAATAATACTAACCCAGCTGCATTATGAAGGGCATCCGAGGTGAACTTGATGAGCATCTCGCCGGATGAGGCAGTCAAGGTTAGTTTGGGTGCCGCAGGACCCGTGAATCCATTGCCGGAATGCAGGCGCAGACCAGAGGTGGAGGATCCATCGAAGACCTGGACATTGTCGCTCTTGTGGACGGTGAATTTATCGAACTTCAGGGAGAGTGGAGCACGGGCATTGTTGCGGATGGTGAAGTAGCACTCCTGGTTCTTTGGGTAGTCAGCCAATCCGAAGGCGGGCGAGGTGACAGTGCCATTTCTGGCGGTGATCGTGGCCTTGCAGCCCTGGATGTAGCGCAAACTGAAGCCCTTGCCGGCCTCTCCCAAACTGGACTTGAAGTACAGGTACAGAGCATTTCCAGTCGAGATGATCACGCGATTGTTTTGGGCCGTCTTGCCGGTCAGCTTGGCAATGGTGCGACTCATGGGCGAATCACCATCGCGGATCATCAGGTAGTCGCGTCCCTCGGCGATATCCAGATCGTCCACCTCGATGGAGATGATGCGTCCCGGCTGGGCCTTGATCACATAGAGGCACTCCAGGCCACCAGGGTATTGCTTGGGGTAGTTGGGGCTGGTCAGGATCTGGCGCTGCAGCGTGGCCTTCAAGACGCCGCCACAGTTCTTGGCCTCCGTCTTCCAGGTGGCCCGGAAACCCTTGCGCTCCACACTGCCATCCGTGGTGAACTTGACGATCATGAAGTTCGAGGCAGACACAAATGGCTGGGTGGTCAAGTCCTGTTTTCCGCTCAGCGTGGCCAGCGACACGGACTTGTCCTCGGTGCGACCGCCCACCAGGATCTGCACGGTATCGAAGGTCTTCTCCGTCTCAAAGTCCTGGAACTGCAGGATGATGTTGCTGCCCAGCGGTCCCTCCAGCGTCCACTTGCACTTGCTCAGGGCTCCGTATTTATGCGGGTAGTTGGGGGTCTCAATCACATCTCCGCCAGATTGCATGTGGTAGTGGCACTGAGCGGGACAGTCCAGCTCATCTGTGCCATCGCCACAATCGTCGCTACCATCGCACTTGAAGGCCTGGTTGATGCACTTGCCGTTGGCGCAGTGGAGGGCTCCCTGTGGACACGCCTGGGCCCGGCACATGAACGGGAGCAGGGACTCACAGGTGCCGAGATCCCAGCTCTGCGACTTGCCAGCAAAGGCAGCTGCCACGCACTCTCCGGACTCGGCGTTGGGCTGATGCAGCGACCAGTAGCCGGAGTACTGGGAGATCAGAGCACCGGAGGCGGACTCCAAGGTGTTGGTGCGCAGGTCGTCCAGGGAGGCCAGTCCCAGCCAGTACTTGTCAGAGGCCCTCTGGTTGGGATCGCTGGCCCGGGCGATGGACAGAGTCTCGTTGTTCTCCGCGTAACTGTCGATGGCCACCAGTTCGGCACCATATCTGAAAAATAATAAATAATAATACATTTTAATAATTTTAGTATTTTAATAATTTTCTTATTATTATAATAAATGACCTTACATTATTATAAATTAAACGAATTATTTAATTTTGAGCTTTCCTACAAATTTAGAAGATAAACGGCAAAAAAACAGTAAAAGCTACCAAAGCCCGAGGTTCTAAAATAATTTTAAATGCATATTCTAAGAATTTAGTAATCAATATTTAAAAAACCTGCATAATTACATTTGAAAATATTTCAATCGATGTAGAAATTATAAGCACTTCATGCATTTTGTAAATCAATAAAATGTAATTTCATTAAATACCCAATTACTTTAATTAAAAAGACATGAAAATATTTCTTAAATTCAAAATAAAAAAAAATACCAAATAAAATTAAACTCAACAAATTTAGGAGTGACATTCCCATTAAAATAATTTTTCAATTAAATAAATTACACCAACAATGGCAAAGTGTCGATTCTGATCAGCGTAAAAGCGATAATTATTTCATTTTCCTCCAATCGAAGTCGGCCAGGGAGGATATGGGCGATTAGTACTCCGCTCTTGACCAAGCTTCCGCTGCCGGGCGTAATGCAACTTCAATTATGCAGCTGCGCTTTACTTTCTATTTTCTGCTTCTATGTCAATTATGTTGTGCTGCTGCATGTGGACTTGGATTGGGGGAAATCGGGCGCACTACACGTAAAACTTTCATTTCCAATCGCTAAACTCACTTTGATTTCAATCTCATAACTTGGGGTTCTGCGGGCCCAGCGAGAAAAACAAGTTTCCCCAAAACTGAAAAGCAAAGAGCCAAGAGCCATTGCGACATTACGCATTCGCCGCGTGGGACGTGGCTGCCTTTGGCGAATGGCTGCAGCTGTGGCATGCCAAAAAATATAAATCGAAAAAGCATACGAATTTATGTATGTGAGACACTCCCTGCCGTCAACAATTGCTGCGTGCCACACCAGAGTGAAAACTTCAGACGCGGCTCCGCAAGTCGCGCATTTTTTTGGTTCGCTTGGGCTCGGTATTTTCTATATGGCTTGGGCGTGTTTTAAGGTAGCAAAAAATGTTTGATCTGTTTGGGCTTCCACTTAGCGGGCTTTTGCCAAAGACATTATTGAGGTAGCGAAAAGTCTAGTTTACTCTGGGGATTCTTTAACCGACTAAAAAAATAAGTATTGAATATGTATATGTATTTATTACATTTGTTTAAGTACATTATATCCAGTGATATTATTACCAGTCATTAGTTTTAGCAACTATACTTTCAAAAATCTTTTGGCACATTCATTGCAAATGTTCTGTTTGCAAAACTCTTTGGTGCAAAATTTATACTTCCTCCCTTTCATTTCCTCCCCAAGTAATTACCATCTTGATGTTTTTCTGGTTAAAGCTCCGTTGACTCCAAGTGTTGACGCCTTGTCAGGGGCTTTCCTTCATTCTACCCGATTCCGCATGCTACGCACGCCAAGAGAAATTTCACCGAAACCAGAGTTAAAAAAACTACGGAAATATTTCACAGTTGAATGAATGTTGGACTGGGCAACGACACCTGTCAACGCAATCGCCCCCTGTGTTGATATAAACAAGTACCCACACACAATAGGTTTTTGGCAAATCGTCCATTTGAAGAAACACACATAGATGGATGTATCCATTGTCGGCTAACGTTTGTTGAACTCCCGGCCACGTTAGAGGCATTCAAATGAGCACTGGTCTTGACTGGGGCGAGGTCTACGGCATGTAAATTACATTGGGAGCAGTGGTCTTCGTCTTCGGATAGCCAGTTGTCTTAGAGTCACGATGTGCCGGGCATACTTAAGTGCCATTTAACGCCGTTGACGAGGAGAAATTGCGTAGGGCATTGACACTCAGCGGGAGCCAATAACTTTATTAATACTTATTTTTTCAGTTAACCCGCTAACGAATACCGCACACACAAAATTATGTACCACGGCCAAAGACGGCGAGTCAACGAAAACCGGAGAAACTTTCACCCCAATATGTATGGATGGTGCCCTGTGGGTCAGCTCACGATTCTCACGTTCATTAAGCCGAGCCCCGAGTACCCCCAGCTCTATTATCAAAACACTCTCATTTTTTCGGGGGGCGCAACGCAGGGGGAATTCTTCTGCAGGTGGATCGGCGCTCAGGTATTTGGGTCATTGGTGCAGGTTAACACCCAAAAAAAGAAAGAAATAAATATGCCTGGAAGAACAGCTTTGCCGGAAGCATTCGGCGACTTTCTTTTCGCTCGAAAGGAGAAGGCGGCAGAAAAAGAGTTGGCAAAAGCAGAAATTATGAATCACCCGGGCATCGATCGGCACATTGATGACCACGCCCAAGTGGGCTGAAAAACAATTTCAAACTTGGTCAGCAAATCCAACGTCTGGCTTTTTTGGCTCTGGCTGCCGACCACTGTGGCATTGACAGTTAGCCGTCGACAACGGAAATGCAATGAGCTGCTGTAACGGCAACTGCTGGGGCAAGTACATATATATCTCGGACCGACCAACCAACCATCCATCTATATCCATCAATCCAGCAAGCCATCCAGCTGTCCGTCTTTCCGTCGAGAACAACAGGTAGCGCATGTGCCCAAGCGTAGCTTTCTGGTTGAAATGAAAAACTATAAAAACTTGATTGCTTCTGCCACCTTCTCTCAAGTTCGATCGTTGACAAAATGAGCGGAACTAGTTGGCGGCACTTCCCCCGCTCACTTCCTCACAAAATTCTCAAAATCTCATTTGACTGGGGAAATTATCATATGGTTATGGTTGCGACTCCACTCACCTTCGACACAGTTCGGCGCTTTTATCCCACGAATGCTTGATATTGAAATATTTATAGCAATTTAAGCCGCGCAGTTCCCAGCCTGGAAAACAAAGAAGGGGAATTCGTGTGTTAGACAAGGTTAAATTAAAAATTGGTTCATATTCTACAGTTGGTTCTTAAACTTTATGATATCTAATTAGTTAAAAAAATGAAAAATTAGAACACGTTTATAAAATGCTTGCTGGTTTGATAATAAGAAACACTTAGAACATTTAGGTTAAATCATATTTAAAATCACTTTAGGTAACTTAGACAGTAAATACTTTTATATTGAGAGTATTTAGTTAAGGATAAATATAAAGATAAAATAGGATACCAATGATTTTAATTCCAGGATTTAAAGTTGAGCTTTCTCATGATTTTTTTAAAATTCGTTTTTAGACAATTTAAGAAATGGGTAATATACTCGTAGACCCCCTATGCTAGCAACGTAAGCCGCTTAAACCTCCAAAAAGATTTCATGGAATTTAAGCACAGTGCTCTTAATCATTTAATATCACCACCATCGGGGCAAGAAAGCGAGATGTGTGGTGACCCCAATCAGCATCTTAACTCGTTTTGCATAATTTATGTCCAGTTCAACACCAGACAACTTTCCGTGTGTTTCGACGACGAGAACAAGAATTCGAACAGCAAATCAGCAGATAATTAAGCCGTTGGGCCAACTGAGATTAGATTTCAGAGGCGGCTGTGACGCTTTCGTTTTCCGCCGAATGGCATGGAGTTTTCCTGGTAAAATGGGAAAGTTGCGCGCGAAACTTGGACACGGCCCGCCTTGAAGCCAGCTTGATTGACAGCTTTCATTTAAAATCAAATCGACTAAAATATGCTGCGACGCGCACTCGCACACACTCTTTGTTTGCTTGCAGTGAGCAAACCCAAAACAAAAAGCAGAAAAAGTATTTAAACAATTTGTTTTTTAGCTTTTATGTGCCGAAGCACGCGCTGCCGTTTAAAAGTCGCAGACAAAAGTGGTCGGCAATTGATGGCGGTGTTTTCTGCGGGTCGGCAAGTTGTTACAGATTTCCCAGATTTTCCAATTCGCATGGGTGTCCAAAGGGGACTTTCACGATTTCCTTGATTTCGAGTTTGATTCGAGCGAAACCAGCATTGCCTGGGATGGAAAACAGCATCCTGTTGATAAGGCATGGCCAATTGAAAATTGCATTTCTGAGCAAATAATAATTTCTAGGCTATTTATTATTGATTTTCCATTGAAATCGATTCAAAATAGCTTAGGAAACACTTATTCGTCAAGATGGAAAGTTCAAGATTACTTTTAGTGGGGCTTGGATTTTCCATAAAAGTTTGGGAAATAATATTTAAACAAATATTAAATATTTTTAAATAAAATAGTGTACTTTAAATTGTGTAATTAAAGTTTCTGATAAATTATACAAATTATAATAATATTTTTTATTATTATTTTAAAGCTCAGTTTTCCGCTATAGATCAATGATTAGATTGGATTGAGTTA
Source organism: Drosophila biarmipes (assembly GCF_025231255.1). NCBI lineage: Eukaryota > Metazoa > Arthropoda > Insecta > Diptera > Drosophilidae > Drosophila > Drosophila biarmipes. Next base: position 19,613,624 of record NC_066612.1, read on the forward strand.
AAAATGAATTAAAAGTGTATTTAAAACCATAGAAGTACTATTATATATCGATTATAAAAAATGGATTCGTCATAAATGCATCGCGAAAACTTAATTCATCCAGAAAAATTCTTTAAGCCCCAAGTCAATCACTTCATCGCCGAATCTACTGTCAGTCAGCTAGCCGCAAACCTTGTGGTCACTACCTATTTTACCATCGATCCCACCCAATTTACCAACTGTAAAATGGTTAACGTTCCCTCTGCGGCTTATTTGTTGGCTAGCTGCTTGCCAGAACCGCTATGTGCCATACAATTTGTTCGAATTTATTTATTTGTCTGCCCATTTACCGCAGCGCAATTCAGTATTAGCCATGCTTGAATGCCAAAATAACCACACAACTAACTGTAAGGTGTTCCACTTAGAAGGAAGAACGACGGGGCAGAATTGGAGTGGGCGAGGGAAGAGCGGATCTTGGACATTTCTGGAGCTCTTTCGGCGATCCTGCTTTCTGGGTTACCTAACACGCTTCAATGGAAATCTAAATCAGCACAGAAGCCCCGTGTAATTGTTTTTAATGGCTGCGAATAAATTCTCCCCCACATGGATACTTCTCTTTCTCTCCGTCGACTGCGATAAATTCTTCCACCTTGTGGCCGTGTCACCGTGACAGCCGAGAACTTCAGAGTTCGACTCGCCGTGAGCAATTAAAGCCACGTAACTGCCAATTGGCTTCGGAAATTCTTCTGGTCTTCGACTTGGGTGCAGCCGCAGAAGAAAAAACTGGACAAGGTTAGCCGGTTTGGGTCTCCATCCGCTTGGCTCTTTGCTTTTGCATTCGCCCGTACGTATGGTGGGTTGTTATTTCTTTAGTTTCATTGAATTGTGTGCCAGATATTTGAAATTCTTGCAAGGATGCTTTGCTTTTTCCCCAGCTCTTTGCCCCATTACCTATGCAAATGTTTGCTGCGTGACTTGGCCAAGTGATTCGCTCTGTCTTTCTCTCATTACCACGGGCCTTCTCTTTCTGCTGGCTAAATATACTCGTATAAGCCGACATTGCCTGATCATTGTCTATATATAATTTGCAGGGCAGGCCCGGTGATTGCGGCACACAAAAAGATCTTGTGAAAACAATACCAAATTAATAATGTGAGAATTTCTTACGTAAAATCATCTAGTTATATATAGGCTCGTGAGAGCTTACATGCATGGTTATGTGCGGATATCTGGGCTTATATGCTTCTCGTAATTCTTCGGCTTGTCAAAGCAATCATGGCTTAATGCACTAGCTAATTGACTTTTTGTGGGCTAAGTGTGGTAAGATTTTAAAATTTAACTTCAAAATGTGAGACATTCATTTTTGTGGTTCAATAAACTATGGAGAATTGTGTATAACACTTGTATTTAATAACAGGAAACCCATTTTCATCCCTTTGACCACTTGAGTTTATCTAATTTTGTAATCATAAAAAGCATACCATTACCTTGATTTAATCAGTTTGGCCTAACCGCACGTACTTATTACCCAATTTCCCTAAAATAAATGTGCCATGCCCTGTTTTCAATCCAGCTCTTTCGAAATGGTTAAAGTTCTTTTGGCTTAAACAAAATGAGAAGAGTAAAATAAAAGAAAAAGTGAAACTTGGCTGTGGCTTGCAATAAATCTTCTTTAGTGTGCTCATTTCATTAACCCCATTGCCTGCTGAGTAGCTCGGAATCTTAGCCATTAAATCTGTGCGAGAAAAAGGCTTAGGAAGAGAATGAGATCTCAATTTCAGTGAGTGCGTAGAAAGCTTAAAAACCAGTTGAAGGAAAGGCCTTTGCAGTTCTAGGAAATTCTATTTGGTAATTCTTCAATTAGCTTTGAATAGATATTTCTCTCACAATACCATACTCATTACAAATACAGTTTGGTTCACACAGAAGTCGGTGAAGTGAAAAAGTGTTGACTTCCCCTGACCAAACTCAAAAGCCACCGACGTATGAACACAAATTTGTTTAATTTGACTTAGGCGCACGCTTTTTTCACGCTTTATGATTTACTAAATGCCTCAATATCATAAATAAAACAGGAAAACAAATAAAGGCTTTACAAACACGGTGGTAAGACATTGTCGCTTGCTCATAAATCACTTTGGTGCCCTAATCCATGTGTGTGCCCGCCGACCCAGAAACTCTTATCAGCCAAGCCAAATCCCCATACTTTTCTGCCAGTGTACGCTTGGATGAGGAAAAGAGAAGCCGCACAGAACACACCGACCGACAGCGAGAGAGATGCTCATTTAATTAGCCTGAAACTCTTGGCAGCTCGGCGGCGTTTACTCAAGCGTGTCCAAAAATGTGGAAGTTGCTGTTCTAAGTCTGCGCGATCGACTCCGCTCCGTGCCGAGAGCCATGTTTGTCAGTCTGTCAGTTACGTCGGCCTGGTCATCATCAATTTGAGGCTTTTACCGTTAGGCCTTAGGATTCCTAAGTGGCCGCCAATGGCCGACGGCGGCACAACTTCTGTTTTGGGGCTGGCGATCGGTACGGAAATGGGGAAAATTGATTTTGTTATAGACCGTTGGCGAGACCCAGTTTGAAGGTGGAAACCATTAAAAGATAGATGAAAATGATTTTAATGAAAGGAAATTATTATTTTAGCATCCTTACTCTTATCAATTCGTATACATCCACAGAGAAGCAAGGAAAATGTTGTGCAATTATGAAAACGTCGAACTACTATCATAGGATGTTTTTGCACAACATCAGTGGAAATTGTTTTCTAAATCCGTATTAGGTAGATTCTTGAATATTTATGTTCTATTTATAAATAATATGCGTTAATGTAATTTAACACTCCTTTATAAAGTTTCTCTTTTTAATAAATTCTTTTTGTTTTCTGCTTGTAAAATGACTACCCACATCATCATCGTGTGATTGACACCACACATACATCTTTCATATATGACAGCTCGCCCAGCATCAGAGCTCCATTAGTTGAGTCATATAATCAAACCACATCTTAGCCCATATCCATATCCATGTCGCTATCGGTGTATTAACATCGATCAATATGCAACGGCTAAAAGGTAGGAAAAACTGCAATAACTGGAAAGAGTTTGGCCTAATTTTCGAGCCAGCGTGTGTGCAACGAAATCCAAGCCAGCCGACTGCACCTAAAACAAGTCACCGACACCCAGACACCTGCATATGGAAAACTTGAGTGCGGCGAAGAAAAATATTTAAAAAATAAAAGACTTAGGCAACGAACTTGTTTGGCTGTGCGCAAGTGTTAATCAGCACAGCGAGCTGCAACTAGTTAGGAGTTGGTCTTGGATGGCTCCGGATCGGCGGCAAGGGGCACAGCGGGAACAGGCTGGAATCCAGGAGAAGATCACTGGGAAAAACGTGTCGGCCCAATCAAAGAGCTAAACATGAATGCACAGGAATTTTGTTTGTGGTTTCGTTAAAAAAATTAAATCCTTTTCTAAAGTATCAGTAGTAATGCAACTAGTTTTCAATTATATAAAAATCTACAAATATAATTGATTATTTGGAAGCATTTTCCAGCAATTTGACGGCATTTTTCCCAGTGCAGAGTTAGTCGGGCAAGTGAAAAATTAAACAGCAACAACTGCTGCAGCGGCGGGAAACCGTTAAGAAATCTCGTTTGTGTGGGGCCCCAAGTCTGGAGCTGGAAATTCTTCATATGGAGTACATATATTCTATATATGCTGTCATGGCATTCTACAAAGCAGGGAAAATGGTAATGGGCGAGGAGAGAAACAAGTTTGGCATATGTAATAACCGTTATCGGCTCTAGGCGTCCAGCTATTTGTCTTTTTTGTGAGGTGTTGTAGGTGGCAGTGCCAAGTGAAAGGCTTATGGGCCTCACTTTGCCACCACCCTGCGACTCCCCCTTCATATTGATTGATTAGCCCGGTCATAACTTCCGTCATGTACACATTTTTCTGCACACTCTTCAGCTTACTGAATTGTGTTTCATGTCAGAGTGTCATTTTTTCATTTTTTGTAGGTTTCGTTAAGTGCTAACTCGTTTAGCAGGTTGCTTATTGGCTTTAGTGGATTTTGTCATTACCCCAAGAATTTTTATAGCACAAACGTATGCGATATGTTTATGACACAAATATGGCTAAGCCTACACTGGGGAATATTTTTTAAGTTTTTTATGCAAGCGGCTTAAAAGGAATAAACATGAAAACGCTATTTAGAATATTTTTAGGGTATGATAAATTAGTTTCCCATTGATCTAAGAGTTATTAGTCTTTTAACTGCGTATTATCGAGGAAATTTTGTTTTTTATGGTTATTTATGTTTATGGAAAGTATAAGACCTATAACAGTCATGGTCAATCTCTCCTTTTTTTCTGCCGAAAACAGCGAGAAATTAATAGTTATTTGATAAAAGATTAAAGGCTCCTAATAAAGATTTGATAAATTGGGTCACCTGCAAATGTCTTGCATGTACATAAAGGGAAATTTCTTCGGAAACTTAAGCAACCGGAAATGGTTCATCATACCACGCTTCGATCAAAGACAATCAATTTCGCCATTACCAGCGCTTAAAACAGTCAAGTCTGAAAATTCTTAAAGACATAATTGCCAGCTTGAAGCACACCCAATAAAGAGACGCCCAAACAAATTGGTTTCCAACTGCCTTGGCCACAATTATATTCGCTTTTGATTTATGCGAAAGGTCTTGCTTTGGTTTTTGGGCCACACCTGCGTCCGCTTCAAAAAACGCACGTGTTTCAAATGCAATTTCCGAAAAACGTACTTAATATCGGGTGGTTGGAGGTGAAGGAATACATAGACTAACTTACCATTTGGGCACGAAAATGCCTCGTCGGCTCCGATTTGGTGTAGCAAATTGAAAATCAGCAACGACGACAGCAAAGCGGCCAGCCAATGTGAATTGGCTGCCGTCGATTGTTTCATGTTGGCCCGATTTAATGCCCAGTTAAGCGCAGTCTTTTGTTACCAATCTGCAATCAGAAAAAGTGAAAATAAAAATCAGTTTTTATTGGAATCCAATAATCCAGGGTAAATTAGTTTACGGCCTCGCCCTGGCCACCGAAAAGTAAAATAATCATAAAAACCTGGTTGCCTCATTCACACCTAACTCACACGTATATATAGTATAGTAGTATTCGATATTCGATATTCGATTCGGTTTCGATAAAAGGTAATCATTAGCAAATTTATGCCACGCTGACTCAACCTCCGGCTGAAACTTTGACTATACTGCTGAGCACGTGTTTCTGCGGCCGATCGCGTTTAGTGAATGCGGTTTTAGAAAGTTTCTCGAGAAGTCCGCAGACCGCAGTTTGCAAAAGAATTTGAATATTCTCGCTTATCGAACACCTCTTTCCTCTCGAGGTCGTTTGGTTGAGCCAAAAATAAAGCTAATGCTCGTCTTAGTGCGTTGCTTCTAGTCGGGAATGGAATTTTTGGAAGATGACTTTCACGAAGACGTACATTAATTATAAACACTGAAAGGGGAATTCCTAATGTTGACTAAGAGAATGATGTTAAACATCTAAAACTGCGGGATTTCTGTATTCTAACCTTTTTATTACCGCTCATTTGAGAGATGATAGCTTGTCATATGCTTAAAATTAGTTTTTAACCTCATAATAAATTCACCTTTATCCCCCTGTACTCAAAAATAGTGGTCAGCCACAGACAAAATTGGGTTAGATATTATTATATGGGGAGCAACCCAAAGTTTAAGGTTATTCCGATTCGACTGCCATTTATCACGATTGCGTCTGAACTTGTTTGCAGTCGTGCGATCTGTGTGTGACTTTTCATTCATATCCAAAGCCAAGTAAAGTGGCTCCGGGGTGTTTGAGGTGTCTGGGGTTTCTAGGGTGGGGTGGGGCTTTGTAAACGGAGATCGAGTCGCAAGGTTGCCGTTATTGTCAAGTAATTATAGACTAGCTAACGCCGAGATATACAGTTGCATGTTGATACAGTTTTTATTTGTATTTGCCTGCTAACTGAACTTGCTGGATTAAGGCCATTTCATTTGGGGGTGAGGACTGCGACCTGAAAATGCTTGAACTTTACTAACTTATACACCTGCGAATAAGGCCTCCTATCTTTTTCATAGGCTCTGCATTTTTTATGTTTCATAACTTAACTTTCATGTTCGTTGCCTAAGTCTTTTGTTTGGCTAAGTCAAGGGATACCTATATGTAGTGCTGATTGACAAAGTGTGTAGATACTGCATTTGAAATACGAAACCCCAGTGGCTGGACCCAGACCAGTCGCAGACCAAGTCCATTAACAACTTCCGCAAATTGTCTCTGAGAGAAATCTCAATCTCGGCTTAAAATTTAGTCAAACGCGAAGGCAAACGCCCTGCCACATGTTTCGTTTGCAATGAGATACACCAACATCAGCACAACGTCGAAACGTTAGATAACTTTATTGCATGCGAATGAAAGGCTTAGACCCAAAAAAACAGTAACAACAAAAAGAGTAATGAATAAAAAGCCATTGAAAAGCAGCTTATACCCCCAGACAGGTCTTGGCGGCTTTTATTGAAGAAAAAACACAGAAAAAATAATTTGCAAGTAAGCTAAGACTGCACGCACCACTCAGCGCTAATTAAGAAAAATAGCGATGGCAACTCTTGTTTGTGTTTATTTCTCTCGACGCTCGACGCTCGGAGATCAAAATAATTACAATACTAATATAAGCAAAAGGGCAATGAATTATGCAATGCGTTGTTTTCCTTGCCCCCAAGTCTGGCGTCTGGGGTTTTCTTAGTTTAAAGTTGAAAACTTCAGCTGCAGCTGCCGCCTGAAAAGCCGCAAGCAGCGAGCCGCATGCCGCATTTTTTGTGCAATTAGTTGGCTATGCGGCTTGGCCCAGAAAGCAACTTGCAGCCGGCAAACAGCCAGCTTGTTCGATAGCTAACTGTATTTGTGTGCCCATTGTTGTTGTCACTCTTTATCCACTTGGCCAACACGAAAACCCCTTTCGTGTGGGTGTGAGCCAAGTCGCATAAAGCCAACTTAAACTGAAGTCAACTCGGGTCTAGGCTGCGGCAGCAGTTCAACGGAATGGCGCCAAAAATTACAGAGATTTACCCAACATTTATTTACTTTGCTGCCTAATGAACCGCACACACACAAACCGCAGGAAAAGGAGGCGGGGACTTGGGCGTGGGAGGCTTTGACCCAACCAAAGACACCATTGTCATTAGCCGACTGTGAAATCAGCGAGTCCATTGAAGGCTAAACATCATAACTATTCAAAATTTAATATTCAAATCTGCAGTTGAGATAATATTAATAATAACAGTGGGAACATGATGAATTCCCAAAAAATATTAACAGCTTTAGCCTGTTATTTTAACTTTTTTTTCTTTAAAGTTAATTAATTAATAAATGCTAATACTAGAACACTTTTTAAACAAAAAATATACAATTAATGCTTTAAAAAACCGAATAGTTTTAGTCTTCATTCATTCCAAAGAGAATGTACCTAACTGTAATAAATTATGTTCATCAACGGAACTTATTTCATAATTGATAGCCTATGGAAAAGAAAACACAAACCAAAAACGTCAGAAGTCAACACCCTGGAAAATATTTGGCCAGAAGCTTATATAATCTCAGCTAATGATGGCAACACGAACGAAGTCAAGAGGCTTACGAAGCATTAGCAAACAATATTTCGCACACCGCAAGCTGTAACCGATTACATTCCCGATATGCAAATGTCGGCTTGGCCAATAAGTAATAAAAAAAGGAAAATTACCACCCATTTAACTTGTAAATAGGAAAAAGACCAATGAGAGTGAAAGGTATATTTGATTTAGTGTCTGTATTTTATTGCCCATTGATTTGGCTGTGATATCGGTGTATCTTTCTTAAGCCAATCTTGTGGTTTAACAATCGTTTCGAAAGATTCACCGAAAAAATTAGCATTAAAATGGGCGGCATGGGAAGTTGCTTTTCGTAACAGCCATGACTGACCGTTTAAATGTTGATTAAGCTGGAGATAGCAAAATTAAATTTATTCAATGTACTGATTAGCCTGAGTGTGATTTCCAATAGATTTTCGGGTCAGAGGACAGCCCCGCAGTGCAACCACCTGCCGAAAAACGAAAGACTTAGGCAACGAACTTGACAGCCTCCGGACAAAAGAACCACTCATCATCGCCAGCATGGAGAGAACAAAAGACTTGGGCAACAGCGAACATGAAAAACCTTTTCCATCCGCATCGAAGCTGTAAGTTTCGCAATCGAGCTGCCATCGAACGCAGGGCGAGGGGGAAAATCCATAGCCAGAAGTGTGGAAAAGACTCATGGCTGCCCGTCGGCCGCAATCAAAATTCAAATATTTTCTAAGCACACACATGTATGCAAAGCGAGTATCAACAAGAAAACTGAACGATCTGTGAACAAACCGGTTGCCGATGGCTTACCATGCCGCCATTATTGATGACACCTTCGACATTTAGCCAGCCAGCGAACGAAAAACACGGGCTAAATCAAAACGAAAACCTTAAAATGATGACTAAGTTGAGCAAATGGTAAAAGTCAAACGGGGTGCACATAATTTCTGGTTAACTTTTGGTGCCGCTGGTTTCGATTTTGGTGATTGGAAATGCAGCTGCAGCTGCCGGTTTGTTTGCCTTTTTGGCGAGACAGCGTTTAAGTTTTCCATTTCCATTTCGCATTTGGCCACCATCTTCTTCACACGAGCCCACTGTTTTCCACCAAGGCAGTGGAGTCGGGACTTTCACTTGCGCACTTGTCTGGGGAGCAGTTTTTCAGTGTTTTACGCCGCTGGTTTTCCTTTTGTTTTTGTGCTTTCCTCGCTTATCCCAATATTGGCCACACAAATCGATGTTGGAGGAAAACACGTTTCCAGTTTTTGCGCCGCCTGCCCAACTAATGACCAAATATTATTTTACTTTGATTTCTTTTGGCCTGAAGGTCAATTGGTTTTTGCCAAATTGAGTTTGGTTTTCGATGTCAGTCGGCTGTTGGCGTGGCCAAGGAGTGAGGAGGAAGCTATTGCAGGGAAACTGGGACTTAAAACGAGGATGAAATGCCTACAGAGAGAGTCATACTCTGAAGTGGTTAAATGAAATGGAGATCCGCAGAGGCTGTAAGTTGATTGGTGCTCGAGTCTCAATTGAGATTGGTTAGAGAAACATTAATCATGTGACAGCAAACAGGCCGATTAGATCAATCTGGACTAGACAGCTTAATGTATAATAAATGCAGCATTGGTTTCTTTTAAGTCAATTGATACTTCTCCATGAGAAACTAAGGTAATTTGTCCAATTGTATTATCCAGATCATTTGGTGCTGATTTAAAACTCATTCAATAGCCTATTAAATTTTTCAACAGAGTAGTTCTTTAAAAAGATATACGAATACAACCTCGGTGTTTAAAGTGCACATGAATATTTATCGTATATCAATTGATTTACTTTACTTATTAAGTAGAAGAAGCAGGTAACTAATATTGTTTAAACACATTAAAATTAAGTATACTTCTGTAATCAGAAACAGGAACGCGGCATGTTTTGTTTCTTCTCCAATCAGAATCACTCTCACTACAAGCAACCGTTATGGAACTCCAAAGGCATCATGGGGAAATAAGAGAGACCTTCTGATAAAACCAGATTTTTATGTTAATTTCTGTTCTTTCGGACCTCGTGATTTCTCTTGCCTCTTGCAGCTATTGATCTTTCGGCTGAACATAAAAATTTCTGTTTAATTTCGATGGTCAGGTAGCGAGGCCCCAGGGAGCACAGCTCGGGGAGATCGGGGAGATGGAAAACCAGCTGGGCAGCTGGCCGATCGGTGGCGGGACCCAATGAACTAGTTTCGGAGTTTGTGGCATGTAAGCGGTTTGGTATTGTGTTGCTTTGAATGCTTTGGTATTTGGGTTACAGAAATGTTTGTGGCCAGACCAATGAGGCTTTAAGAAACATAAAATTGTTTAATGAGCTATGAAGGGCTGCTCTGTGGTTTATCTATTGGTCACCTAATGGTATGGCCAAGTGAATTAACTTGCTCGTTTTCGCATCGAAACTCTTTTCCTCGACCGAAGCCAGCCAACAGAAACTTTTTACCACACTCATATTTGTATTTATCTTTTTCGGGTAACTTGCCACAGCCAAAGCGGCAAAAGCATTCATGTATAGAGAAGCCGACGAAAGCTGGGCACAAAATGGTCAAGTGCTTTCCACCGGCCAACACTTTCACAAGCTGAAAACAAGAAAAATAGCCAAGTAGCGCTCCGGGGGTCCGAAGTGGGTGATGGTTGCAATTAATATTTAATTCGTAAATAGACAAGGAAAAATTTTGTTTTTCCATGCCGCAAGCTGATGGTTTTGTAACTGAAACCGAATGACTTGCTCCAGCGAAGAAGCCCAAATGCTGAAATGTGCAATGGGCCGCACCTCGCCTGAAACACAAATACACCCACCGAAATGCCAAAATGAACTCAACAAGGGGCTATAAAAATAACAACCAGGGGAATGATGGCACGCCCGTGATATCTTGAAGTGCTATCAAAACAGCCAAGAAGAAATTGAATCATCAAAAGCAACGACCACGGATTTCTCTGACAACAGCTTAGGATTCCTTAGGCTTCCTAATTAAATGTGACATTTTCATATTATTTTATTTAAATAAATTTTTGATAGTTTTTTGTCAAAAAATAATATTTTAAATTATTGTTTTCATAAATTATTTAAGAAGAAATTAAAAAATCTTAACGTTATAACTCTTTATTATGTATTCAATTTTATAAACCTTGTATAAACATGTTATGAAGTTAGAATAAAACACAATTTATATAAATATAGAAATCTGCCAATTCTTCTCCTTCAAAATTACAAAAAATTATTTTAATAAGCCGTGCCTAATGAATCTCAAAGATATCTTCTCCCAGAGTATCACTATCGCACACTAAAACCCGCAGGCCCAGTATCAGTTTCTTAATTCTTGGTTTTGGCTGGCGACTTTGTGGAACCGAAGACCTAAGCTGCGTGGCTCAAGGAAAAGCAGCCGTCAAGAATGCAACCAAAAAGGCAAGAGCAACCAAGCCAAAAAACAGGTTAGGAGAGCTATGCACACCAAAGTCAAAAGTCAGACCGTCTGGGAGATCATTGTGTTTTGGGTATGTATGCGCTGAGCGGCAGTCATGTGAATTATATTTTGAAGATTCGGCAGCTTAAGGCCCAGACAGTCGGAAAGTGAATGGCGGAGGGGGCTTGGGAGAATTGCAAGCTGGAAGATGAAACTTGATAACTCGACTCGATTATAAATGCGGAGCTCTGTGGGCATTTCTACTGTTCGGCTCAACTGACTAAGCTTGATCACTTTTTTCTATTTTTAACAATTGTCGGCAATGACAGCGTCAAATGTTTTTTGTTTTGCTTCGCTTTTTCCCGGCCAGTGAGCTCCACTTTTCCACACGATTCTCACAATAAGAGAAGAGAACAGAAAACGCACACAAACACGGAGATGGAGATGGAGATGGAGAAATAAAAAAAATTTGTGGAAATTGTAACTAATCGACGAGCAATGGCAGATGGCGCCGTGAAAGCGCCCACCTAGGAAAACTTATGAAATTGTCAACTGCTTTTCAACGTGATTAAGCTGCTTTTGCCGCAGAGAAAAAGAGAGCTCCGAGATGACCATTAATTCGCTTTTAGAATGAGTGTGGTATTTGTAGGCACTTTCACTGCCACAGAGACGGAAGTTGAGAATTTAAAAAAATACGAAACAAAATTGAAAATCACAAATCACAAATCACAAAAACGAAAACTTTCGTTACCGGGAAAGAGTTGTTGATTAGAAAATTATTGACCAAATCAAATTGTTATAATTATTTAATGATTTGATGGTGGCCAGACATGCAGGGAACATCCATCTCCGTCTATAATAAGTTACTCGCATGTCGGAAGAGATCTTAAACCAAGCCAGGGATCAGCTAACTGATGGATCTCTCTTGAGATTAACACAGACTACGCCCAGAAATTCCTCTTTCTTTTAATGGCCAACTGACACTTGATATGTGGCAGGAGATTTGTCATTCTTGTGAACCATGCCGTGGATCCATCAGCCCTAAACTAGACCCATAATGCATTTTCTTCCACTAATTTCAAATGACTTCTCGCACTTTCGGTGAAGAATTAGAAAAGGTTCTTTACCTGTGATTGCTGTGAATTAATTTCTGAACGTTCCCATTGTTATTGTGTTTTTTAGGGTGTGTTTGTAGTTGTCTACCTGCCGATACTTTGGCATCAGCTGGAAATCATCAACCTTCCAAAAAGGTCAAAAATTCTATCCTACACTCGTCATAGCCAAAATAATAGATAACTTTTCGGCGATCTCACAGGTTTTGATTCCTGCGAAATCGGGGATTAGGCCATATAAGCCAAAGGCTTTGAACTATGTCTAAAGGAAATAAATTCTGAGGTTCTACTTAATCCGCTTAATTTCCTTTTAAAATATTTGTGGTATTTTTCCAGTAAAAACCGCCGCAAAACAAAAGACTTGGGCAACAAACTTGTCTTCACTTCTGGAGTTTGCAATCACTATCAACTGTTAGCAAACATTTTTAGCCACAACTTCCGTTTAGATGACCTGAACAAAATACCAATATACAAATTATGACTAAGCCATAGCGACTTGAGCCATAAAGCACGCGCTAAAACGAGTTTTACCCGTTTCGATACTTTTTGCTAAGTTATGGAAATGACTTAAGTAGAACTCATCTTTACAGAGATTCCTTAATCATGGCACAGATTTCCATAAAGAAACTAGTTTATTTATATTTGGCAAATAGCTTTTTTTGCCAAAAAAGCCACCCACGAAATAAAGAGCAAACACGGCATTTTTGTGGGTTGTTTACAGATGTGATGAGAGGTTTTTTGCTGCCTCAGTCTTGTACGTCATTTGTTCTGCTTTTCACTTTGAGTTTAGTGAAATTTCTACCTTACTATTTCTGTGGTTTGTTTCGGTTTCTGTTATTAAGCAACAACAACAGCGCGCCGAGTGCGTCTTGAAATTGAGGTTAACTGTTTGGGTAGCTCTCGCTTTTCGACTTCTCGAGGGAGTTTTTTGGGGGATACGGGTGCGCGGGGAACTCGACTTGGCCTTTATTGAATGAATGTGACAACAAAGGCGCGTCAGACACGGCCGACAGACAATCGAAGCTTTTCAGGGTTTTGTTTAATAGAAAGTAAAAGAAATTGTTCTTATTGTTGGAGTGTGCTACTTTTTATGGCTAAGTGGGGATCTATATGGCTTTACTTGGCCTGTACCATAACCACACTCGACGGAGCAATTGTTTGCTCAATCACTGCAGTCAATCAATTATTTAAACACAATTAAAGCGAAGTTTAATTGCAAATCGTTGGATAAAACGAAAGCATGGCATTGTTTACGGCTGTATATGTGGCTATACAAAATATATAATCGCATATTTGCGCAATGACTGATGTCAAAATGAGGCGTGTCTGGAAATGGGTTTTTAGCTAATTGTGCCTCTTTGATTGATAGTTGGAACTTATTTGTTTGTGAAGGAATGTAATGATGTCAGCTTAAAAGCAGAAGAATATAACGTCATCTATATATTCTACCCTAATCTCTATATAATCTCCCAACCGATGTCGACTTTTTACTTCTCCACTCTTCTCCGGCTTATTCGCAGCCATTTCAATATGCAACTCACCTCTTATGAATGCAGCTGTAGCTGTGTATATAACCACTATACGGGTTCGATATTTATCGTTCGCGAATGCTCAGTATTCCAATTTATGTGGCATTTCAGCTGGTTATCCTTGAGGTCAACAACAGCGACAACAACGACGTTTTTCCCTTTCCCGACAGCGGCGGTGTCAGTTTTTTAATGGCAACTCTTTGGTGCTCTTATTTTCTTTATATTTATTTATACTTTTTAAAGTACAAGGCCAGTGTTGCACTGCAGGGAGATATTTAAATTGATTAAAGTTAAGAAACAAAAGCTGAGAAAAATTAAAACGCGTCACATAAATGTAATTTATGATCGGATCGGCTAGCCTGACTATCTATAGTCTAATAGTCTAATGGGATTGGGTCTGCTTAATTATGCATGCCGTGAAAGAGATCCGAAACAAGTTAAGCCCAGAATTCTCGTCACAAGTCTGAGCACGTCTTCGAAATGGGTTGGGAACATTTTGGTTTTGAGCTCACCAAATGTTCGAAGAAATATTTATGATAATTAGGTGAAAACCGAGTGAGGATAAGCCCAAAATAATTCTTGCTCTGAGATTGAAAAAGCAAACAAATGACTTAGGACACATACTTTTCGTAAGTTACCTAACTGAAGTTGTGAATCAATTTTAACCCTTAGCTCTTATTTTCATGAACTTTTTTGTAATTTCTTTTGACCCTTGCGCAAAACACTTGTTGGCCAGCTTCTGCCATCAATTGTTGCTTCTTTTTCCCGTATGTTGGTTATTTCTACCCGGTTAATGGGAGCGTAAATGCGCAGCTGGCATGTGAAGTGAGTACCCGAGTATATTACTCCCTATAGATGGACTACTTACTCACACAGGTAGTCTAATGTCAGTTAACAAAGTAAAGTGCAAAAGGCACAGACAAGTTAATGGACTGGTAAAAGCCGAACGGCTCACAATAAGAAGAAGTAGAAGAACAAATTATACCACAAGTTCAACTAACTTTGTTGGCTAAAAAACGTCATAAAAACATTAGTAGCTTTCTGTTTTTTTAATATTATTGGGAAAATCTTGAAATAACTGTTGAAATCCCCTCCATTTATTGTAATTTTTATTCACTGATTTTGTAGATTGGTCCTCAATGTTGTTAATCCATTCCACTTTATTTTTAGTTAAAATTCCTCTTATTTAATGGTCAGTTTCCTCCTGCGGCACACACGAACCAAGCACGCGCCTCCATTGAAATGCACAGCAATCCTTTTTTCGCTAGCCAACAAACATACACAGAGGCACAAAATCAAACACAAAACAATCGAATAAAATCCAGTTTCGAGCCAAATACATTCACAGCACTTATTGTTATAGGACACAAAGAGATCTGAAGATCCGGGGAGCGTTTACTGTACCATGTACTGTACCACACGAAGGCCAAACTCAGACTGAAACTCGTTCAGCAAAATCAACGCGGCTTACTGCACCTGAGGTCCCAGTCCACGCACACACGCTCAAGACGAAAGACCAAAAGACCACAAGACACGACAGCAAAAAAGGCAAGAAAGGCGAAGAGCGGGCCAGAAAAACAGAAGACCGAAAGAAGGTAGAGGCAGAGAGCTATAGCCGATCGGCAATAGGTAGAAACGTAGGACTGGCGAGGGAAAAGATACGGCTCAACGTGCCCGCTTTACAGATTTGCCTATGGCTTATGCGGGTCTCTGGCCTTCTCCTTTCTTCGCAGACTTCTTAACGGCTTTCTCACTCACTAACTCACTGGAACCCAGTCGATTCGATACATACACTTGTCTAGATTCGGAGTCGGGTTCGCCGCAGCCTCTTAACGTCCGAAACGCGCCACACTCGAAGGCATACTGAGCCCCGAAAGCTTCCGATTTCTTGGGTTTCTATTCGAGTTTATCGGCATACCGATCGTTAGTCGCCGCCGTCGAATTCGGCTGAAAAGGCGGCTCGGTAATCTTAGCCGGCAAGCGAATTCGCCGCAGAAATGCTACCTAAAGTGCACCGTTTTTGGCCAACTACGTGGGCTGCCGCGCCTCGACAGGATTAGCCGTCCCCGTTTCCGGGAAATTCTGTTTAATGGCCCGGGACATGTGCAATCGTAGGTGGGTGGGTTTTACCCTCCCCTCGCTTCGGGGTTGCTGACTGTTTTCAAACATTCGCGCGCAACGGAAGCGGTAAACGAAAGACTCAAGCAACGAACTTGCCAAAAGGGTTTACCAATAAAGTGGAGTGGACCATAAAAGTGGGATTGTTACACATACCCCTTGAAATCCTTGGCACATCTTGCCTGCTACTGTTCCTCTGTGGTTGTTTACTGGCCTTTCTTTGCACATTATTTTTGTAAATTAGCCATACCATCCTGACTGGGCCATAAACTGTGTGAAACGTGCGAAATGCCAAACGGAAATGGAATACACTAATGGCTAACGGAAAAACCAAAAGGAAACCGGCTCTAAGAACAAGTCATAAAAGAAGGTTTTTGCACGTACATTTATGAAATCCTTTTCATGCCATTTTTTCTATATCTTGCTATCCTTTTCCGTCTGGTAAGGTCATTCGTTCAATCAATATTGGTAGTAAATAAAGATTCTTCCGATGTTTTATAACCTTACGTCACTTCTACACATTACACGGGACAGCCGACTTGTTCTTAAAACAACTATTCAGAATTTCACAGAACATGTGCAGTTTATGGTGGGTTTTACCACAGAGGTTTCTGCTTATGGGAACAGGGGCTTAAAAAGGGCTTTCATAACAATCCTGATCTGAAATCAGCTTGAAATTCTTAAAAATTTATTTTTAACTCGAGTTATAATTTATGGTTTTAATATTTTTTTTCAATATTAAACAAAAACCATAAAATGTTAAGTAACCCGGTAATTTTGGATTTCCGAAATCTAAGTTTACAAATAATATTGATTGAGTGCTCTAATGCCAGTTCATCATATCTTTTCATCAAATCAATAAAAATGATTAACTACATTTTTCACTTTACTTCTTTCGTAAATACAAAAACGCATACCATTGAAACATTTTAGTGATTCTTAGAGATGCAACGATGCAATTAGCACAACGAAATTATATAATTATCGGGTAAAACCTTCCATTAGACTCGCATCAATCCATCTTCAAAGGGTCAATTCTTACTTCCTTTTTGAAAACAACAAATCATGATTTTGTGAGTGCAACTTAAACTGTTTTTAATTTATAGGAAACGAAAGAAAAAGGTTTTCTTGTTTGCTGATGCTGAAATGTTAGATAATAAAATTTGAGGAAGCAAGCACTGTAATTACGCTTTAAAAACATAAATATTTTCACCTTGATCATCCTTTCTACGCTCCGTTAATCAGCAAACGAGTACACAAGAGGTCAAATATTAAAATGAAAGACAATACCCTTCCTTAGACGGAAATGTAGACAAGCCAATTGAAGAGGGACAATCAGACGGTTGACAAAATCAGTCGGTTGAGGCACCAGAACGGAAGTGCCATATAGGGCGCACACTCGAATATTCCGATGAGGGTTTTGGGTCCGAGTTTAGGTTCTGGGGCGTGCCTGCCCGATTTGGCCGGAGAAAGTCTTGACATTTCCATCAGAACAATGTTGTATTCGATTCCCCAACAAACACACTTTAGCAGCTACCCAAATTGAATTATCAAGAATGCCATTTGATGGAGACGACTTCAAAGACTTTAAAGAGCTGGATAAAATAAAAATACCAAAGCGAAGCAAAAAGTACATCTATATTGGTATCGCGGTCACCGTCATACCAGGCATTTTATTGGGCGGCTATTTGGGCAAGAAGATGGCCCAATTCCTTGAGGTATTCGATCTGTATGCGCCAGATATTTCGGAAGATGATGAATAGAATATCCGTGGCACAGGTTGTTCTGCGACTTCGTTAACCTGGTAAAGAATTTGGAGCAAACCTGTGCACATCCTGTTCGTAAATATGCTAATGTACCACATCAAACAGGCCAAACGGGAAGCTGCGAAAAGAAAAATATCGCAAGCAACTTACCAGACCGGTAACCAAATTAAAATCGGGCTAGTAAGTCCGCCATATCAATTGAATCATAATTATTCCATCGTGTTCAAAATCAAACAAGTTTGTGACATTAAATATATATTATGATACATTCTTGGTTAAAGGAGTTCAAACTTTGAGATTCACTTATTTTCTCTTTGAAGAATGAATCTTCTTTGGTTCTTCTCTTGAATATCTCCTTAAGTGTGGGTCAACTTGTTAAATAATTCTTAATTAAGACAATGTAACCCACATAGAACCAACTTTAATGTGCAGTCTATGTAGAGCATGAATGGTTTCTTGAATTGCAAATGAGTTTTGCTTACCCGCAGGTTTGGTCATCGCCAGACTCTAATTGCAGTAAGTAATTCTAGTAAGCGTGGAAATTTTGTAGATTTGGGTTAGACATTCACTGAGAGCAAACACGCATAAACTGAAGCAAATGAAAACAAACTAAAATAACTTCAATAGCTTCAACATTCTACCAAGCACATTGTTACCTGAACATTTTTAAACTTACTTTTATTTATTTATTGTTAAACTGATATCTGGTTATATTATCCTCTTAAACGAGTGCAATTTAAATAATAATAGTTTAATTTTTACAAAAAAAATCTTTTAAACTTATACTTACATTTTCAAGAATTCTTTTATAACATTTTTTAAACTTAAATATTTACATATCATTAAAACTCGATTTAATATGTTTATCCTGAGTATTGCGTTTACCTGCCGCATTAAAATTTAAAATAAAAATCGGTTTTTATTTTACAATCGATGTTCGTCTTTTCAGACTTTTAAAATATTGAAAATTTAAATGTCAATCATATCATCCACATATCATTAAAACTCGATTTAATGTGTTTATCCTGACTATTGCGTTTACCTGCCGCATTAAAATTTAAAATAAAAATCGGTTTTCATTTTACAATCGATGTTCGTCTTTTTCAGATTTTTAAAATATTGAAAATTTAAATGTCAACGTCTAAATAATCTTACGGATCCCTGAGTGAGACCGTATTTCAGAAATACTAAAAATAAACATTTTCTACGTGTGCAGTATTTTAATACTAGTACACGCTCATATATTTTCCCATCAGCTGATCGGCCCGAAAACATAAACAAATGTTAATAATAGGAGAATTGCATTGAACGTCAGGCTTAAAAGTCCCTAAAATATTATAAAATAAACCTAAGAGCAGTTAAAAATGTGGCTGGCAGGAAGCTTGTTTTCTGGAAGCACAGCCTTCAGATTTGCCCGCTTTTTGCACCTGAAACGCAAAGAGGTATATGTGGTAAGATCATACAATATCTCTTAGTTCCCCCAGACATTATGCAATATTCCCCCTCCGATCAATAGGAATGCTTCCGCATCCTGGGCGTGCACGAGTCGGCCGACCAGAACACCGTGCGCCACGCCTACTTGGATCTGGTCAAGCGGGTGCATCCTGATTCGGGAACCGAGGAGGCCAGTGCCGAGCGCTTTCAGCAGGTGGACGAGGCCTTCCGGGTCCTGCAGGAGAAATTTGCAAAAGGCAGGCGCAACATCCAGGAGGACGAGGAGGAGGCCATGGAGTTTGACATCAAGCACACGGCTCCGCAGCACCGGCAATATCTTTCGAACGAAGGCATCGGCATGGGCAATCCCTTCCAGCGCCAGAAACAGTACCAGCAGGTGCGCGCCATGAAGGCTCAGGAACGCGTCCTGGAGCACCGCATAGACAAGGCGGCTGCTGGAGAGAAAACTCTGATGTCCAAAGGCGGCAACCACTTTCGCAGGCATGCCATCAAGACCAAGTACGGCATTGACCGGGTGGTCGAGGATCTCATCCAGGAGGCCATGTCCAAGGGTGACTTTAACAACCTCAACGGCTCAGGCAAGCCACTGTCCGCTGCCCAGTCGCAGAATCCCTATCTGGACTTCACCACTCATAAGCTGAACAAGATCATGCTGGACAATGGCTTCACGCCGGAGTGGATCAGCCTTGGAAAGGATATTCGCGATGCGGTCGCCGAGCTAAAGATAAAGTTGCGAAAGGAGCGCATATACTACGGTGAATGGCCACTGCAGCGCCCAGAGGATTTGGCCTCCTGGCAAGCCTTCACCCAGCAGCAAAAGGAGGATGTCCAGCAACTAAACAAGCTCATCGACAAGTACAATCTAATAGTACCCATTCTGGAGAACCAGTTCTTTCGCCTCAACCTCGACAGGATGGCGGAACCCATATTCAAGGATTCGGCATTGCAGCGTAACGTAATCAGACCCGAAGTGAGTGCTAGGGCCAAAAGTAGTATGGAGAATCAGGGAAGCAATATTACCAGCCTCTTTTCTTTAATTAGCAAACTATTGTAAAGGAAAATGTGTGATCGTTAAAATGTGATATTAGAGGTAGATAAATGTGTGACACAGATAATTTTAGTTCTGAAATATTTTCAATTGTGATGCTATTTGATTTTTGTTGAATGTTGAATAGAACTCATGAAAACCCAATCCAATTAATTCTAAATTCCCGATAAGCTGTAATGAGACTGAATTCATTTAAAGATTCTATTATTTGTTTGCCAACCTTTTAAAGACAAGTTATCGTTATTCGTATACCAATTTTTGTAAATAATGGTTATTATTTTTGTAAAACATATGCAGTCTTAACCTAAAAACTATTGTTAATCTAAATATAGTCGAATTTCTATAAAAGTTCGAGTTTGTTACAAATTATACTTGAAATACAAAAATAGATGAATTAAATTCAACCGTGATTTCCATGAAAGTTGTCAGGCTTATTAAGCACACCTTTAATTTTTGAGTTATTTACTGGCTTTCCTCGGGACCAAGCCGAGCTGCTCCGCTGGCCAAAAGAGCCAGTGCTCTTGGGAAAGCCCAATGCTCAGCCTTGTGGATGCGTTGCGTCAAAGAATCCTCATCGTCGTCGGGCAAAATGGGAACAGTGGCCTGAACTATAATAGCTCCCGTGTCGACGCCTTCGTCGACGAAGTGAACCGTGCAGCCGGACTCCTTCTCGCCCGCCTCCAAGGCCTGCCGCTGGACATGCAGACCCGGAAATTTGGGCAGCAGCGAGGGATGGATGTTAATCAGTCGTCCACGCCACTCCCGAACGAAAGGAGCACTCAGGACGCGCATGAAGCCGGCAAGGCAAATCAAATCCACGCGAGCGGCCTTCAGATGTCGCGACAGCTCCGCATCGTACACCTCCCGGCTGCCGAAATCCTTATGGGAGATGACCAACGAAGGTACGCCAGCTTGGCTGGCTCGTTCCAGACCCAGGACACCCGGCTTGTTGCTAATGACTAGCACTATGTCAGCGTGGATACCCTGTGCCGAGTCCCGCGTGGCGTCTATTAAAGCCTGCAGGTTGCTGCCGGTTCCCGAGATGAGAACAGCAACTCGCTTCCGAGGCTGGGATAAAATCTTCTGGGTTCTGGTCAATGATGCCTCAAAGTTCTGAACTACCACCTGAGGTTTCTTCGGATCCTTGCGGGCAATCACCTCGCCGACAACAGCAGCTCGTTGGGGATAGCGCAACTCCTTGAGAACCGCCTCCACTTCAGTGGGGGACACCACCAGCACCATTCCCAATCCGCAGTTGTACGTGCGCTGCAGCTCAGTGGAACTGATGTTCCCGGCTGACGCCAGCCAGGCGAAAACGGGCGGAAGCTGGAATTTGTTGGCATCCAGGCGTACGGCCAGGTCCTTTCGCAACACCCGTGGAATATTCTCGCTGAGACCTCCTCCGGTGATGTGGGCCAGAGCCTTGATGCCATGGTTACCTCTGGCCAGCAGGTTGGAAAGTGCCTGCACATAGATCTTGGTGGGCACCAGCAGCTCCTCGCCCAGCGTCTTGACGCTGAAGGGCGCCTTGTCCTGCAGACCCAAACCCACTCGCTTGAGAACGGCGTGAACCAGGCTGAATCCATTGCTGTGGACACCGGACGAGGGTAAGCCGATGAGCACATCTCCTGGCTGAATTTCCTCCAAAAGGGGCAGGATCCCGGAGCGTTCAGCTATGCCCAACGCAAAACCAGCCAGGTCATAGACCTGTGGACCATACAGCAGCGGCAGAGCAGCACTGTGCGAGGCTGGAGGGGATCACACAAAGGTTAGCATATAGTAATTATCTTCGGAAGACCAGAAAAACCACCTACCAATGAAACTGCTGTTGGCCTGCCGAGCACCCTCCTGGACTCCGTAATGGACCTCCTTGGCCAACTTCTCCTGCCATTGGCCGCAGGCATAGTAGCTGGAAAAGCTAAGGGGCTCGGCACCATTGCACAGGATATCATTGACGCACATGGCCACCAGATCGATACCGACGCTGGCGTTCCTCTTCGTTTGCTGGGCTATTTTAAGCTTGGTGCCCACGCCATCGGTGCCCAGAATGAGAATGGGATCCTTGTAGCGGCTGGGGATGCGTGTGAGCCGATGTCCAGCTGCGTTTTCAAAGCAATCTTGGCGAGGATCTATGACATTACTACTGGCAGGGAGTTCCTTGAGCTCCTCGGGCAGCTCCCGTTTACCAACTCCACCGAACGGGGAGGCAATCTTCTGCAGTTGCTCCACAAAGTTGCGCACCTGGACGGGAGAACCACTCGTCTTCGATCGGCGCTGCAGGACACCCAGCACTTTTGCTCCTGGCAGGGATGTGCGCCATAGCTGACTCGTTTGGGGCACGACCAGGACCATGCCAACGCCACAGTTGTGGCGCTCCAGAAGGGTCTGCGCACTCAGCTGTAGCTTTCCAGCTAGCCAGCCAAAGATTTTGGGCACTGGCACGGCGCCGAAATCTAACGTTGTCTCGAATCCTTCTGGCAAAAGGCGAAGAACATCGTTTAGCAGACCATGGGTCACATGGACCACCGACTTGATCTCATCGCCCTTTTGAAGATGGGGCAGTAATTGCTGGACGTATAGTTGTGTGGGCGTCGACAGGACGTGGGCCAAGGTCAGGCCATCCTCGCCACCGTCGACGGGAGAACACTCCCTGAGATTCACATTGGACGCAGCTAACTGCGTGAGTATCTCATTGAAGCCGGCGCAATGGAGGCCAGAGGAAGGAAGGCCAACGAGCAGGTCCCCAGGATGGTAAAGATCAAAGCGGGGAAGAACCCGAGACTGCTCCACGATTCCGACGCAGTAGCCAGCCATGTCGTGCTGACCGGGTGCATAAAGAGAGGGCATCTCGGCAGTTTCTCCACCTGGTAGACATTCAGAACTTTACAGAGGGAATTCAATTGAGTTTGGTCGTGCTCTTACCCACTAAGGCGCACCGTGCATCCCGGCAACCATCGGCCATTCCCTTGACCAACTGGGCGGCCAATGGAACGTGCAACTTGCCACAGGCAATGTAGTCCAGAAAGGCCACTGGCTCGGCGCCCAGTTCCAGGAGATCGTTGGCGGCCAAGGCGAAAAGGTCGTAGCCCACGTTTTCGTACAGCTCGTGCTCCAGGGCGAGATGGATCTTGGCCCCCACTCCCTGGGTGGCCTCCGCAATGATTGGCTCCTTGTAGTTGAGTTCGCTCACGCGGAACAGTCCGCCGAAACCACCCAAGCCACCCAGGACCCCGGGTCGCTGGGTGCCACGGGACAGGGGCTTGATGCGCTGCACCAGTGCGTCTCCAGCATCGATGTCCACTCCGCTGTCCTTGTAACTCAATCCCGGGGAGCTGACAGTTGCTCTAAGTACGGGGAATATAAGACAGAAGATGCGTTTATGAGTCAAATATAGAAGATTAAAATTAAAACTAGTCAGGCCCTAAACTAGGAATGTGTTTATTACTGGAGTCGACCTTGCATAGAACTATACTATTATTATTATACACTCAGAAATAACATAAATTCTTAATCTTTTAAGTGGAGATTTTGGACTACATTACTTTATTCTATTGAAGAAACGAGAACTTAGTGAGCAAAAGAGCTTATGGAAAGGCACTTTTTTATTTAATAGTGGAAAACTTCAGTGCATTTTTTATTTCCAAACTAAATAAAAAGATCAGGTTAGGTCGGGTCTTAGTCCCAAAATTTATATGACAAAAGAATAAATTTAATTGCAATCCGCTTATTTTCCGTTTTGTAAATTGGCTTGCTTTATTTGAAATGAGTCTTGTTAAAGATGCACATATGATGTATGTATAATTACATTTTGAACGCCTTCTGGGCAATGTCCGTTCTGAACTGAGCTCCTGAGCCGGAGAAAGTGATACTGCCAGCCAATTTGGTGGCCTTGGCCGCAGCCTCCTTCAAGCTTCCATCCAGAGCAATGGCGATCAGGACGCGACCACCGTTGGTCAAGGCCTCCTTTTGGGGATTCACGGCAAGGCCGCTGTGGAAAACCAATTGGGTGGGGGAATTGGCAGTCGGAAGACCTAAAAAATATGTGTTTAACATTTACAACATCGAAAAGAGTTACCAAACCCTACCCGTTATAAGGCATCCCTTGGTGGAGGTCTCTGGATAACCAGCACTGGCCAAGATCACTCCCACGGCGCTGACTCCATTGCGCCACTGCAGGGGAATCTTGTCCAGCTGTCCGCCGCAACAGGCCTGCATTACCTCGAAGAGATCGGTTTCGAGCAGCGGCAGAATCACCTGGGTCTCAGGATCTCCGAACCGGCAGTTGAACTCCAGGACACGAGGACCATCGCGTGTCAGCATGAGTCCCGCGTAGAGCACTCCCTGATAGGTGATCCGCTCCTTGATCAGACCCTGCACAGCCCTCTCCAGCACGGCCTTTTGGACCAGTTCCAGGGCAGGCTGGCTGATCAGCGGGCACGGGCAGTAGGCGCCCATGCCCCCAGTGTTTGGACCAGTGTCGCCGTTGCCCAAACGCTTGTGATCCTGGGCGGGCAGCATGGCGCGCACACTTTTGCCATCGGTGAAGGCCAGCACGGAGACCTCCTCGCCCTCCAGCAGCTCCTCCACCACCACAGTGGCTCCCGCCTGACCATACTTCAGCTGCCCCAGGATCTCGTCCACCGCCTGGCAGGCCTTCTCCACATTGGTGGCCACCACCACGCCTTTGCCCGCTGCCAGTCCAGCGGCCTTCACCACCAGAGCTGGGTAGGGAGCGCTGTTGGATAGATTACACATTACTTTCACTGTGAGCATGTTCTAAAACGTATACCACACCTTCTAATGAAGGTTTTGGCCTTCTCCGTGTCCGTGAAGCTCTCGTATCGAGCCGTTGGGATGCCATGGCGCAGCATAAAGTCCTTGGCCCACTTTTTGTCCGCCTCGATTTGGGCTCCTTGCTTGCCGGGACCAAAGCAGGCGATTCCTGCCTTTTGCAGCACATCTCCCAGTCCCAGGGCCAGGGGATCTTCGGGGCCCACAACCACTAGGTTGATCTGGTTTTCCTTACTCCACTTGGCAATGGCCTGAAAAATATAGAACAAAAGTAGATTTCATCAAATAAAGTTCTTTTATAGGGAGAAAGTTGTTCAGATATACTTTGTTAGGGTACTAATAACTTCATACCGAATATAAACCAAGTCATTTGAATAGGTAACCCATTAAGATTAAGTGCAAGTTATTAAGAAATACAAAAATATAATACGTTAAGTGATTTTGAACCCCGTGAAAAATATAAACATATTCATTAGGATCCATAACAATAAAAATCCCGACCAGCCTGTTGTGATGAAATATACAATCAAATAACCGTTGTTCAAATTTGCAAAGTAAAAATCAAATTACTTAATTGGCATTGGAATCTTAATTACAGTTGATACACTGATGAAATTTGTTATAATTTCAAATTCGTGGTTTATACTTAGTCTTGAAAAGTGCATCGTAACACCTCTGAGCGAAAAGACAATCATAAATTTTGAGATCATAATTGGGTTTTCCAATCAAACCGGGTCACGATACTCCGCCAATTCCCATTGTTTTTGGGTTCTTGTTTTGTAACCACATTCCGAGTGGGAGATAACACTCCTCTAAGTACTCAACCGGTTCCCTCGTCAATTTGTCGCCAAATACTAAATGCCTTCCTAATTGTTTTGCCATTAAACTGGGTCTGGGGGTGCATTGTCTTTGCGTTCGGCGGATGGAAGATGAACTGACTCAGGCGCCAGCTATGTCAGCCATGTCAACAAACCAAGTTAATCCCAGCTCGATCGCTGGTCCGGTTTCCCAGCTCGACGATATCGTTACTCAGCTCTAATTCGAATTGGCGCCAGCGCAGAGTCGGCGGATTACCCCGCACTGGTGGAACGTGTCGCGGGAGCTGCTACTCTGCTGCGTTCCGGACCATTTAGCACCTGGGCGACTACTCATCCCGATTTCCTGACCCCCACATCCCCATCCGGTTCGCTGCGCTTCCCAGGGTTCAAGAACGTTCGCACGAAATGACGCTTTTATTGGGCCATTCGGTTTTCCAAATTAAGAGCGATTGGGCAAACCCGGCCAAGGTTTTAATTTCCCGTAACTAAGGTTGGAGCAGCTTATGACAGATGGGACGAACAAAGTGAACAGGAGAGATCAACAACTTTTTATTATTATATAGTATATATTTTAAGTAAACCTCGCATTCCCCGACTGGCTCTTCCCAAATCTGGCTAGAACGTTTTCGTCTTGATGCTTTACACAGTGCGCTCATGATTTACTGTATTATATGCAAATTAAGTGCGGGAGAATGGGACCCCGAGCTCTGGAGGGGGCGCCGAGCTTGGACAAGAATGCCGCCACATTCGTTTGCGGATAAGTAAGGAATTAGATACGCTTTGCTGAATTGGCCGGACGGGTTTTTCGGAGTCGGCCAAAAAAGTATCATCCGACGGGTGATAGCTGGGATGAAGCAGGAAATTTCGTCTAAGTTTCTGTCAGCTGATTGAATTATATGTTTGATGATGAACCTCCGAAGATCATTTATCAGAATAACTATGCCGAGCTTAATGAACGGACTATGCAATTTCTAAGAATAACCATGCCAATAAAGAGAACAAAGAATGCGGCAGACCTAGTAAGTTCAAGAAGTAATTAAGCCTTCTTAAAGCTAAAACAGTATACCAAATTCGTTGGTTTTAAAGTAATAAAGTCGTTCCTTTAATTGGGAAGTCATTTCCTTCAAGCCTTATTTACCCGCAAGCCATAACGCCGTATTATAAAAATCTAAAAGTGACATCCCAGTTATAAAGTAAGGTTCTATAACCATTACTAAACAACCTTTTAATTATCTCTTCGTAACAGCAGCGGATTTTACTAAACTTCTAATTTTCATAAATATTACCCAAACCCTTCAGACCTATCAATCAGTAATCTTAACTTCATCTACAGTAGGTACATTAATATTTTTACGACAGTTCAACGATCGCCCTGGTATTTAGAGTTCCTTGGGAATGTAAGTCGAGCCGGGCAATATGGGACTTTCAAGATCAGCCACAATACATATCAAATTGTAAGTGCCCCAACCTTCGAGAAGGGCATAACCATTCACGAATGTTTCATTAAATTACTCTTCTTTCCGTTTTGCTGGATTTTACCATCCCACACTTTCGGAACTGCAGCGACAACGACAAATATCGTCGTTGATACCTATATAAAATAAAATACTTATAAGAAATAAAATGATTTTATTTATGACTGGCTAAGGCGGCCAACAGCGATGATGTAGATGAAGACGGTGGTGTTGACGAGCGGAGATGGAGCTGGGAGACGTCGGCTCGCAACTGGGTTTCCGAGGCGAAGTATTGCCAAAAATCCGCTGAGCGGATGGATATAAAAACGAAAGCGTCCGAGAGCCAGCCAAGCAGTTTAGAACCAAACTCGAACGCGACATCATGTATTTGCTTGTAAGCCCCCAGTCCGCCCGCCGATCTGGGATTTCCCCGAAAATGGATTATAATCGGCTGCCTCTTGTCCACCCCCACAGGTGAACCTCATCGTTGCCCTGGCCGTCGCGCAGGTGCAGGCCGGCGCCTCCTACATCCCGGACTCGGATCGCAACACACGGACACTGCAGAACGAGCTGCAGGTGGAACGGGATGGCAACTACCGGTACGCCTACGAGACCTCCAATGGAATTTCCGCCTCCCAAGCCGGACTGGGTGGCGTTTCCATCCAGGGCGGCAATAGTTACACCTCGCCCGAGGGCAATGTCGTCAGTGTCAACTATGTGGCCGATGAGTTTGGCTACCATCCCGTTGGCTCCCACATCCCCCAGGTCCCCGACTACATACTGCGCGCCCTGGAGTACATCCGAACGCATCCCTACCAGATAAAGGATTACTACACCGGCGAGCTCAAGACCGTGGAGCACGATGCGGCGGCCTTCAATGTGTACACCCGCAACATCCAGGAAGCAACGACCCCGAGATCCCGGCCGAGCACCACTCCGAAGACCATATACCTCACCCATCCGCCCACGACAACGCTACGACCTCTGCGACAAAGACGAGGCGCTTCGAAGCACTGATGATCGATGGTCGAGAACTTTGGCGGGGAAGGGGCCGGTCTCTTAGGAGTCAACCAGGCGAATCTGTGAATTTTGATCTAAACAATTAATTAAGCCACAAGCAATAAATAGAGGTGCTAAGCAAACGTAAGCTAAAAGTAAAGCGAAAACAAAAGGTGTCTGTTGTCAATAACAGTTTCTTTCGATCAGTTCTTCATTTTTGAATAAGTTTGTGGAATGAGGATCGATTTATTGGAGGTTTTACTTGGGCCCAAAACGTTGAGTTCTCAAGTCAAATATATATATTTCACTTAGTTCTAATGGCTTCAAATTGAGTACATTTTGAATGCTTAGAAAAGAAGAAATCCAGCAGTCGCTCTAATTGCGGAGTCTGCTTGCTAAAATTAATTAGTCCAAATGAAGTAGATAAAGCTCTTAATTTTAAACAGGTTTAAAAGAAAATATCACTTTGCGGGAATGGTTCGGATATTCCACTAATAAGCCAATAAAATTTGGTGGTTCCAGGGGTAAGGTTAAGTGTTCTACTTTCACTGGCACCTGTATACTTTTCATGTCAGCATCGGAAACGTCAATTTTTATTTCCTAAAAACATGTTCAATTCGAGAGAAGAATTTGGGGTTTTGGTATCTTTGAATAATTTTAGATTGCTGAAAATTAAATTACATCCGATACACAAAATCCAGAAATAGAGGAAATGTATTTTATTTTATAATCTCTAAGAAAGTCCTTCTTTGGGGAACTTAACAGCCCCATTCTTAGCATGAGTGAATGACTGGAGGGCACATCAAAACCCACACAATTTGGATCTATCAACGAGATTGTCCACAAATGATTTTTTTATGAAGTCTCCATATATTTTTATACCCTTGCAGAGGGTATAATATTTTCAGTCAGAAGTTTGCAACGCAGTGGAGGAGACGTTTCCGACCCCACAAAGTATATATATATTCTTGATCACCGTTACAAGACGAGTCGATCTAGCCATGTCCATCTGTCCGTACGCCTGTCTGTCTGTCCGTCCGTTTCTACGCAAACTAGTCTCTCAGTTTTAAAGCTATCTGGCTGAAACTTACCCAAAAGTCTTTTTTCTATTGCAGGAAGTATATAAGTCGGAACCAGCCGGATCGGACAACTATATCGTATAGCTCCCATAGGAACTATCGGTGAAAAAATTAAAAAAAAATTATATCTTCGGTGTTTTTTAACTTCTAAGCTTGGAAATATCATTTTTTAATTAGTTCTGAATTTCGAATTAAATTTTATTAAAATCGGATGACTATATCATATAGCTGCCATATGAACGAACGGAAAATTCATGGTAAAATAATATAAAAAAATTTTATCTTTGGTGTTTTTTAACATATAAATTTCTAAGCTTGGATTTAACATTTTTAAATTAGTTCTGCATTTCGAATTAAATTTCATCAAAATCGGACGACTATATCATATAGCTCCCAAACGAACAATCGGAAAATTAGTGGTAAAATAATATTGAAAAATTATATCTTCGGTGTTTTTTAACTTATAACCTCCCACGCTTGCAAATAACATTTTTTATTTAGTTTTGAATTTCGAGTTAAATTTTATCAAATCGAACGACTATATTATATAGCTGTCATAGGAACGATCGGATAACTGGTGGGAAATAATATGAAACAAATTATAGCTTTGGGGCTTTTTGACATATTATCCTATAATATTGGAATATACATTTTTATATTTTTAAAAATTTCGAATTCAATTTAATTAAATTATTGATTATTTTTTATAACTGCAAGGGTATACAAACTTCGGCTGGACGAAGTTAACTTCATTTCATGTTTAGCTCTGTAGTTATCAATATTTACTTAATATTTATTTAATCTTTTCGTTTAACATATAATTCATATAATGTGCATGGCACATTCTAGTTTACACTAAACCCCTGCAATAAATTACAACAGCGACCTGCTAATCACTCATCAGCAGCACTTGCACTCGCAGCCCCAAGGCCCGTCGGAGGGTTAAGGCGCAGCATCTACCAGAGATTGGACGCAATAAAACGCTTTGCCAGCGTCTCGATTGCGGATTTACGGCTGCCGCTCAGCATTGAAGTTCTGAGCCAGCACGCAGTGCACGAATTGCCGAGATCAGAAGCCCCAAAAGCGCACCACTGTGGCAACAAAGCGAAGCCAAACGAAAATCCGCAGCTGCAAATCTTCGGTCGCAGCCAATTAACACACACACTCGGACTGTTCAGCAAACCTAAGCCCCGAGCGGAGGTCAGTCCAAGGGCGGGGCAGCGGACCTACCTCGAAGTCCTTGGGGTCCAGGGTCTGGGCCCCCAGGTTCTGGCACTTGTCCACCTGTTGGATGCCGTGGCTGCCGGGCAGGGCGTAGATCTGGGACACCTTCGGGGACTGCGATAGTTTCCAGCAAATCGCGTGCTCCCGACCGCCACTGCCGATAATCAGAACGCGCTGCGACATATTTTTGGGACTCTGGAGCAACAAGAACTAAACAATCACGTTTCCAGGGCAATAATAACTTTATTTTGCTCGCCCACGTGTTGAGCTCGCCTGGCGATCAAGAGAGTGAGAGCGGGCACACGCGACTGTAGGTTTGCGCTCTTCAGCTACTTTCGGATCTCGGATTTCGGATCTCAAACCGCTCGGTTCGACGCCTCTGTTCCAACTGAAGTCTGGAATCGAAGTCGAAAACACTAGGCCTAGGCAGAAGCCCACATGTGTGAGGGTATGTCGTAGCCTCCCGACGTGCGATTATGTTTGTGTTCAGGTTCCAGGGGCTGATAAGAGCGGTTCCAGTGGGACGTCTGCGATTTTTGTATACACTTAAAAACACTGGGTGACAGTCGGGTTCTTCGAGGTATGCATGAGCTCTTGGATGGTACGAATGATGCGGTTATGTCAAAATAAAGGGATCCAAAACTACTCTTTCAGTTTTTGAATTTCCCAGTTTCTGCGGATTACAGAGTTATCAATATGTACCTTCATTAGTACCCTTTTTCTCTCTGTGCACACCTCTGGTTGTTGTTTTCAGCAGCGCGATTGTTGAAGTGGCGAATAAATAACAAAAACACGATGATAGCCTTTCAGGACCCCAAACTCAACAATCGCTGGGGGTAAATGTAACAGTGGCTCAGATTGCATCGCCTATCATTATCATTCGTTGGCAATGCAAATTATCGCCAGAAAGATCTGGAATTTTTCCTCATATGTTGTTATGGTCTTCTATGCGAATCAACAGATGTTCTGTCTGGTAAAAGCTCGGCCTAAACCTGTATTGTATACATATGTAAATGTAGTTTTTTAATTTTGCTATTTTAAGATAGTCTTGCGCTTAAGAGGTTTGCGATTTATGTATGTTACTCCTACAAAATATTTTTAAATCCCCAACAAGTGAGGCATTGCAATCGAAAGCCCACCACTGCAGGTCGAAAACGAGTTCGAATCAACATCCGCTGATTAATTGGGTATCGAACAGCAGCAGGCCATTAACCAGATCAGATCAGCTCTGTAATTTGGGGATCATTGTACTCCATAAACCATAATCAGTGGGACAGAAAAATAAGCAGAACGTATCGGTCTTTGGTTTCATTTTAAATTAAAATTTTTTAAATCAGCGTAGTCAGAATCAGAATAAGATTGTTAAAAAGTGTGTTCAAGTATTTAGCCCAAGCCACACGCCTCAAAATGCAAACTTCTCTGCTTGCACCACTTTTAAAATTACTCTTTCGTTTTATTAGTATGCATTATACAAAATTGTGTGGTGTGAGTTGTAAATTTACAAAATATCTACCATAGGCCGTCAAAAAATTTGTTTTACATAGTTGTTGATGCTTGGGTCTAGCCAGAAAATATAGCAACGAATATGCGCCACATTGAACCTGAGCTCAATGTCTGGCCACAGAGAATCTCAGAATGACTTGTGGGTTGTTGTTTTCGGTTGATTTTTTGTTTTATATATAGAAACATGCATTTGGAATCAGTGTACCAAGATGAAAATAAGAAGTTATTGAAATAGACAGGAAGCCCTCCAGCTGCAGTCTGTTACCGGCGCATCTGAAAGCCTATGGAGCCATTCGGACAAGGACCCTTGGGCAGGCGCAGGACTAGGTCGTTGAACGGATGTGGATGTGGCTGGCCAAGCTGCTGCTGGTTCTGCTGTTGCTGCTGCGGCGATTGCAGCGACTGTTGGCGCAGAAGGGCAGCGGATACCGATCCGCCCACAACAGGTGACCAGCTCTGCTGCGGATTGGGCGACGACTGAGGCGGTGCCTGAGACGGCATCCCTACTCCACCCAGACCCGATCCTCCGCCTCCGTACGGCGGCAGCCTTTGGTTATAGTGCGGCTGGAGCGAGGGCGACGGCTGCTGTTGTTGTTGAGGATAGTAATAGTTTAGGCCCGGCTGATTGTGCGGCCCCTGGAAGTAGCTGTTGTAGTTGTTATACATCGGCGACACCTGGGACATCTTCGGTGCCGAACTGGAGCGATGCATTCCCGCCGCTGGATGGGTACCGTTGTTGTTAACGACGTTGTTGTTGCTGCTGGCAGCAGGGGTAGAGGCAGGCGGCGCCGATGACGGGGCAGCTGCACCCGCACTGCCACTAGTGTTTACAGCTGGCGAACTGGGAGCGGCCCTAAAAGTAAATAAGCATTAAGATATTTTGCGTTCAAAAATGATTACTTGTACAACTAAACCAACTTCTTTAAAAAATTCTACAAATGGAAACGATTTAGGCTTGCACTTTAATAGATGATATTATAAAAATGTAGGCTCAAACCTAGTCCCCACGGTAGGAGAGTATATAAAACAGAAAAGTGAGTCACCAGTTGCGAATTAATACTTTTTAGAAACTAATAACGTTGTGAATTATGGAAACACATGCCAGTACGACCAGGCATAACAAATTCTATTCTATTCTATTTTGCTATGACTAAGATAAACGACTAAGTTCAGAATCAGGCAAAGAAAAAGGAATGGCAAAGAAACGGAAATAATTCACACTATTCTGTGCAGTAATACTAGATTATAGCGAACAGAGATGGAAGATAGTGAGATATAAATGCTAGAACTGTAAGGATTTGGTATAAGATTGCAGTTTTTTAGTGCTGATTACTAACGGTTTGTCATCCTCGGGGTTTTTGGCGGCGCCAAGGATGCGGAGTCTGGCCTCGGCGTACTCCTGCTCGCGCTGCTTCAGCGTCTTGATGGGCTGCTTGGGCCGCATCCCGTTGGTGTCCCGCCGCTCCTCCGCCTGGGCGGGCCGTCGCAGGATCTTGACGGTCTGGTTGCTGGTGGGCGTGGCGTAGCTCGCCGAGTCGTACTCATTGGAGGACTTGTGCAGCACCATCATGACGGGCAGCTGCTGCTGGGCAGTCGGATCAACCTCTGCTGCTGGCGGCGGTTGGGGCTTTCGTGCAATGGTGATCGGACGTGGCAGGGGATTCCCGCTCCCGCCGCCTCCACCACTGCTGCTGAGGATTTGTGGCGACTCCTGGAGGCTCTGGGGCCGTTGGAGCAGCTTCATCTTGTGGACGGGTGGGTCGCTCGCCTGCAGCTTCGTCTGCAGAGTCATGGAAAGCTGCGAAAGGGGAGCGGCGTGTGATTAGTTATCGGGAAAGGCTTGGGGTACATCGGATGGCACTCACCCCCGCCTCGTCGATTTCCTCCCAGTTGTCTAACACATCCTCGCCATGGGACATCGTTCAACAAAGCACGTTGCTCGCCTGGTGCTAGAATATGTACTTCGGGTTGCTTTTTCGCTCACTTTCTTCTCTTGCGCCTGCTGCTGCAGCTCGCACTCTTACTAATACATGATTCCTTCGCACTTTTATCAGACATAAGTTATGCGTATGTTGGCAACCACACTATTTTCACGAAGTTCGCACCCAAAAACCTAATGAAAAAACAAAAAAAAACAATACGCAACAATTTGGCCTGCTGAATGTCGTTCTTCTTCTTGTCGCTGTTGTTGTTGCTCTCCGTGTGTCTTCTTCTTGTTCAGCGCCCGATGTTCTCCACAACAGCTGGGGAAATGGTTATGCGTTTCTCGGCCACCCTGCACTTGGCCACCCACTTCTGCTGACCACTATTGTTAACTATTTACTTTAACGCTCAAACATGTCTCTTCCCTTTTGTATTAAAAAAGTGTGTGGCCGCCCGCGTCTCGCTGCGAATGTCGATGGAAATTTGCTTCGAGGTAATGGCGATAAATTGTGTCATCGAACGTAAAATTTTAAATGCGCTCATTTCATTTATGCTTGTAATTCATTTATAAACTCATTTGTAAATGTGACACAGTTTGATAGGATAAACTGTACGTTTTCAATAGGAAAAAATCAATTTTAAAATACTAGGGTAGAACTTGGTATCTCGAAATATATTGTTAGTAATCAACGATGAACGACATGAAGTTTTAGCCGCCAAAAATACTTAATTAAAAATTAATTAAAGCACAGTACATCGACGAAAACCCCAAGCTAACCATAGGAGTGGGCGAGAGGCAAATAGGCGGATAACGCTTTTTGGTCTGTTTTTCAACGCAGTACTCAGATGAGTTCTGAAAAATACCAGAAAAAATACCTGATCTAGCGATCCCCACCGTATCTGCAAGATCTAAGTGAAAGATAAAATTTCATATTGTATCGGTCGCGGCTAAATGTGGTGCTTTTTCTCATCTAAGCTCTATCTGGGTAACGCGGTGTAAGACAGACAAGACGATGTGAATCTATGATTATGGAAGTAAAAGTAGCTGTAGCGAAATTTGGTAGCAGAAGCGGGGCTTCCGCTTCGGTGTGAATGGGCTATTAAGCAGAAGACTAGATTAGAGAATCGACCTGTCAAGGCTTGGGCCCATGCCTGTCTGTTCCTAAAATCGGAATACCTGAGTGTTATCGGAAAATTACTACTATTACTAAATTACTATTAACGCAAAAAGGTCAGAAACTCGGCTAAGAAAGTACTTTGGGTTAGATTTATTGATGCGTTTTAGAATTTAAATGAGCTATGAATAAAATCCTCCAATGTCAAATATAATTTTCCTCGAATTGCTGAAAACCTGAGTTTATCAAGAAGCCATGTCAGCTATGTACATATATAGCACATAGGTATCACAGTTTATACGGGGTTATCATTTTACTCATGAACGAGTGATGAAAAATGAAAAATTACTCGTTTGCAAGGTGGGGGGAGGCTTAAAAACAGCTAACAAATCCTAAAAAGTCTTATTCGTGACGAAGGTATCTTATTTAAATCGAGTAAGCGCGGTTTTTTCGGTCATGCAGAACAGTGCACGAGACATGAGAATGACGATATGCTATCGCTTGACCGTGCGCAGGCCGCCCAACATAAAACATTTTTCTTTTATTTGTTGTAACCATTGCGAGGACGCTTGTAATTGCGATTTGGCGATGCGCTGCTTCCGCTTGATGCGCAGCTCCTGGCAGTCCATATCGTTTGGCCAAAAATCGAGGGCTAGACCCGCCGAGCAGCGAGACTGAGCTGCCAGATTCAAAAACAAGAGCAACAACTCAAGCTTAGGGACAGGAAACAACTTTTTGTTTGGACACGCATAAAATGGAACGGAGTGTAAAAAAGCCAAGAGCCCTGAGAGAAACACAAAAGCACGGAACCTGAGCAACACACCAGTGATATAATAGTAGTCAACCCATATTAACCCAGAATAAGCCCTCTTCGAACCCATTCTCACCCAAGGTACGGCATTGATTTTTCGCTTCCTATTATAGAGAAAATGCTTATACACTCTCTGCCCCTTTTATTAGCCCTGCGTCAAGATGGCCGTGCAGCTGAAGCAGAGCTACCACCACCTGCCTCTGACGATCACCCCGATCCTGCATCCCGCACACCCGGCCCATATTCTGCAGCAGGGCCCCAATCTTCTGCAGCCGGCGCCCAATCCCCCGCAGCCCCAGCCGCCGGATCTCACCTTCCATTGCATGTGCTGTTCGGAGTTCTTCGTCCACCCAGCCCTGCTCTACCAGCACATGAACACCCTGCATCCCAACGAGCCGACCAACGGGCAGCCCGAGCAGGAGAGTCCGGGGGACGAGAGCGAGGACTACAGCTGGATCTTTGAGCCCGTTTGCGAGCTGGCCGAGGATGGCAGCGACTCCTCGGGCGGCAGCGATTCCTCAGGCTCCGACAGCTCCTCCTCCTCGGACGACGAAGACGACGACAGCAGCTCCACCTCGAGTTCCAGCAACTCCAGTTCGACCAGCAGCTCGGTGCCGTCTTCCAGCAACTCAAACACCCAGCAGAGTCAGGAATCCTTGCAGCCCATGCGCGGCTTGGTGGCCGGACCGGGCTACAACGAGTTCCAGCTCCAGGTGGCGGACCCCCAAGAGTCGACCTCGATCTTCATGCTGCAGCCGACCATGAGCTTTACCCCTCTGCAGCAGCAGCTTGCACCACCCTTACCCACTCCACACCTAGGATTCTCCATGGACCCGGCGCCCATCAAACGGCGGCGAGGAAGACGCACCAACTTCAATGTCCCAGCGATGGATCCGGCGTTAAATGGCAACCAGAAGTGCTTCCAGTGCACCCACTGCGAGGCCAGCTTCCCCAACGCCGGCGATCTGTCCAAGCACGTGCGCTCGCACATCACCAACAAGCCGTTCCAGTGCTCCATATGCCAGAAGACATTCACGCACATCGGCAGCCTGAACACACACATCCGGATTCACAGCGGGGAGAAGCCGTACAAGTGCGAACTCTGCCCAAAGGCCTTCACGCAGTCCAGCAGTCTGATGGTGCACATGCGTTCCCACTCTGTGCGCAAACCGCATCAGTGCCTGGAGTGCGACAAGGGATTCATCAACTATAGCTCGTTGCTGCTGCACCAAAAGACGCACTCCGCGCCCACGGAGACGTTCATTTGTCCGGAGTGCGAGCGCGAGTTTAAAGCGGAGGCTCTGCTCGACGAGCACATGCGGATGCACACGCAGGAGTTGGTGTACCAATGCGCCATCTGTCGCGAAGCCTTCCGCGCCAGCTCGGAGCTGGTGCAGCACATGAAGAACCACATGGGCGAGAAGCCGTTTACTTGCTCCCTGTGCGACCGCTCCTTCACGCAGTCGGGCAGTCTCAACATCCATATGCGAATTCACACCGGCGAGAAGCCATTCCAGTGCAAGCTCTG
Organism: Drosophila biarmipes; assembly: GCF_025231255.1. Lineage (NCBI taxonomy): Eukaryota > Metazoa > Arthropoda > Insecta > Diptera > Drosophilidae > Drosophila > Drosophila biarmipes. Next base: position 19,650,950 of record NC_066612.1, read on the forward strand.
CGACAAGTGCTTTACCCAGGCCTCGAGTTTGAGTGTCCACATGAAGATCCATGCTGGCGAGAAGCCCTATCCGTGTCCCATCTGCGGAAAGTCCTACAGCCAGCAGGCGTACCTTAACAAGCACATTCAGGCGCACCAGGTGGCTGCTGCTGCCCCCCCTTCCTCCTCGCCTGGACTGCTGGTCACCAAGCAGCCGCACGAGACCCTGGTCTGCATCGTCTGCGGATCACTGCATGCGGACGCCACTGCCCTGGCGAATCATGTTCATGTTCAGCATGCAGCTCTCCTTGACACGATGAAACAGTCGGCAATGAACACGGCTTCAGGGACACCTCATCCAGAGGGAAAGTGCACCGTAGAGGAGCAGGAAGCCTATGTGCAGCGGGTCCAGTCCGTCTTGCAGCAGATGAACCAGCAGCAGCAACAGCAAATGCTGCTTCCACAGCAGCCCAAGTTGCCAGCCATGGATTCCACCGGCGAGGACGAAGAAGAAATTGATGATGCAGAGGAACCACCGGATGAGGAGGAGGAGGAAGAGCGAGGGGAGACTCCAGAGGCAGAGGCTGAAGTGCGGGAAGCAGAGAAACCTCTCATCAACCCAAGTTATCCAATTCTTGATCTGCAGGAGGAGCACATGCTACTAGACTCTGACATGTACTACGAGGATTTTGCCGACATGGACGTCGGCTGCCAGGAGGAGGTGTTTGGGGACTTTGTCGTCAACGAGGAGGAGGTATACACCGATGCGCTCATGTAGATTTAAGTAATAGAATTGGCCATAGTTGATGAAAGCAATTCATATTTACACTGAAATGGCACGGCAGTTCTTAAATCCGGCCTTACTTTTTCCCCTTTTTTTTGGTAACCTAAATTGTCGTGGGCTGCTTACAATTTATTGTGCTATGTTACCATTTAGATTTATTAGAGATTATCAATTTTAGCATTGTAAAAGTATGTTTTAGCCCTGGCCCATAGAAGATCAGTGAACAATATTACTTAAGAACTGTTCATCTACCACCTAATCATAAGTTCAGAACCGATTTTGGCATCATTCCACATTTTGTGCAACCAAAATGAAATTCCAGTTTTGACTCTTATATCACACAAAGCTCACACGACTAAAGATTGTCCAAAAAGAGACGCATTGTATTTGCACATTATCTTCTAAAGATATTACATTTTGTTAGTGTTAAGCCCTACTTTATGCTGCTCATTTTACATCCCAAAGGATTTTCCCTTACCCATATGTTGGAATTAAAATATTAATTCCAATCACCCCACGTCGCGTATTTCCCAAAATCGCCTGAAGAGATTACATTAATCGTTATATTTAAAACTCAAGACTTTCTCTGGATGGAAAAAAGGAGGATATGGAACCCATGTTGTCAACTTTTTCAATAGGTGACGAGTGCATTAAGATATTTTAACCAGCGAAAAATGACTGCTTTAATCTTTGTAGATTTGATCTAACAAAACCTTTTAAATTCTAGTGAAATATCCGGCGGCAGACGCCCCCATTTGTCCAGGTTCATTCAGCTCCAGCGTGGGATCCGTTTCTGCCACGCCGAACATGCCAGGCAGCAGGTAACCACCAGCCAGCAGATCATCCGGTTCCAGCTTATCCGGCGGAGCGATCAAGACATCGTCGCCCTGGTAGACGAAGGGCAACCGGATGATCCAATAGGCGCTCTGCGACAGACGTGGCGGGATTATGCTGCCCAGGGTGAAGGTGTACTTGTCCACGCACACCTTGGGGTCCACAATGATGTTGACCGGCGCCTTGGGCGTCACCACATGGATGCGCATCAGCTGGGCCAGGTAGTTCGCCTGGGATCGACAGGGGCAGGGATAGTAAAGGGGCATGTTGTTGTGCACCACTTTGCTACAGGTGTCCCGCTCGATGTCAGCTCCGCCGCGTAACACTCGATCCGGGGCGCACATCATGAACCGATGTCCTCGCGAGCACTCATACTCCATACCCACGAAGATCTTGAGGGAAAGTCTGTCGCCCTGCTTCTTCCAGCGCTGTTGCTTCTTTCCTGGATGCTGCTGCTGGTGGTGGGAGTGGTGCTGCTGCTGCTTGGGGGCATGGACCAACCGTAATTGCACATCCCAAGGCAACAGGAAATTGGCGCCGGACAAGAAGCCACTTTGGAAGTGCTCCTGCAGTCCGGTGTTGTGACTGTAGATGGAGCTGGGGCCCACGCAAGCCAGCGACCAGCTTGGGAAGAGCGGCAGAAGCCCAAAATCGCTGACCGTGTGCACCAGTCCCGGCAAATACTCCGTTGTGGAGGTGGAGTAATCATCGAGCGCACCGACTTCTATGCGGCTTTCCTTCTTTACAGGTTCTTGAATTTGAACCACAAGTTCGTTTTCCGTATCGGCGCTGGAGGTTCCGCTGCTCGTTGAATTCGCCTCGGAGTGCGTCAACTGCTCGGAGCTGGCTTCGGATTCGTTCAGTGAGGCCCCAAATCCAGCTATCGACATGTTTAGGTCGGATCCATAGGTGGGAGAAAGGGGCTGGGAACAGTTGTTGCTGGCGAAGTTTTGCGGCTGCTCTTCCACCGGCTGCTGTTGCTCTTGACCTTCTTCCTCATCCTCCAGGCCCTCGGGGCCTTCTTCGTCCTGCTGTGGGCCACCTTTGCCCGTGTGCAGCAGGGGAAATGCTGCCTCAAAGGCGGCCGCGCGGTAATCACTGACAGAGGGCTCGAAAATAGGAAACTGGTACTGCTTGACCTTAACGCAAAGGTTGCACATTTGTGCCATGTGCTCGTAGTATTCGTAATTCGCTTGCCGAAGGTTAAACGGATCTTCTCGGCGACCCTGTGTGCGGCCGCAGTTGCAACTGGATATGTGGATCACTCCGCTGTTGTGTTTCTCATGCGGAACGTTTTTGGGCAGGGTGCAGGGGTGGTTGCGCAGGCTAAGCTGCTCGCACTGCTGCCTCCCATCCTGCCAGTGCTTCTGGCACACGGCTGCCAGCTTGGCTAGAGCCGCTTTTGCCTGCGGACCGCGACCTTCCTCTTCGAAGGCAACGGTGGCCTCTGCCAGGAGCTGTCTGTGCGTGGAGCTGCCGTAGTTAGCCGGTGCAGCGTTCTTGTAGGCGGATATCCCCTTCTTCAGGCCCTGCTCGCACAGGTGAGCCCAAAATCTGTGGGAATAAGTGTTTTAGAGACCCTCAAGCAACATAAGTCAACTCACTTTTTTTCATAATTCAAGCTTTCATCGAAGCACTGCAGGAAGAGTCTCTGTAAAAATGAATCCAATGTCAACTCTGTACAATCAATAATAATTTTCACCTACATAATCTTCGTTGCTGGTTTCTTGATTCGGATCTTTGGCGTTCTCCACCAGCAACATATACAGCGTGGCCATGCAGTCGTGCCACTCCTGGATATTGAGAAGGTGGAACTGCCCCAAATGGGGCAGTTGCTTGAAGGAGCCCTCATCGAAACAACCTATCAAAGCGTCCTGAACGTGTCGCTGCAGGAAATGCCACACAGTGTGGTCCTTCTTGTACTGCTGCTTTTCCAACTCCTTTTCATCGAGCGGAACGCCGAAGGGCTTGACAAAGCCCTCAAAGGGAGCCAGTTCAAGGATCTCCAGGTCTTCTTCCTCCTCCTTGGCATCGGGCTTGTACATAGCTTGGTTGAGGCATTCGATGGCCTTAAGCAACTTGTCCGGATGCAACTCTTCGTGGGCGTTGAAGAAAACAAACTGCTTGTTATTGGGCAGTGCCACTAGCGAACTGCTACTGCTGTTGGTCACAATGTTGTGGTGGCGCAACAACTCATAGATGCAGTCCTCCGTCTGAAACTCGTAGGCAGAGACGGATTCGCGTGTCTTGGACTCGTCCCGCGGGAAGTTCTCAAACAGAAAGAGAATCCTGGGGGCGCACAGCCGTGCCTTTTCGCCCATCCTGGCGGCGGGGGTTTCCCTCAGCATTTGCGGCAGGAACTGCATCAGGTGCTGCTCTCTGGCGAACTTGAGCAACTGGAACACTGTGACCAGCGCCGGATCAAAGGTCTGCCCAGTTTCAACGTACACCACAATATGACAGACGTGCAGGGCCAGGAGCATCATGCGCACGAAGCGGCAGCGCATCTTCTCGTAGAAGATATCGAAGTCAAAGGGAACATCCGGGTTCTCCATGCAGGCATCAATCATCTGGCCCAGGATCGCCTCGTCAAAGGTGGTCTCGAAATGGAGCAGCAGGCTGGAGGTTCCCGGTTTGTAGTAGCACTGCACCTGCCCATCCTTGGCAGTGTGCTCTATGGGAGGCTCCATCCCAAAAGCCTGCATCTTGTTGGCCTGGTCGCATTTCGACCGACCCACGATTCCGACCACGACCAATGAATTGTTCAGCTGCCGCAGTTCCTGGCTAAAGGGAATATTGGATGAGTTGCTCACAGCAGTTGTTACTGATCTTACGCCACATTTTTCGGAATATCCGGGTAAGTCCAGGTGTAATAGTCCTTCATTTCCATGTTTACTGGAAATGTTTACAACTTCTTGGAACAGCTGTTAGAGTGCTGCCAGCCTGGTAGAGGCGCATATGTCTGGCAGCACCATTTAAAAAGTATCGATTACAAGTTATTTTTCAGCTATCGATAGCGTTCCGTTACAAGCCGCAATATTTAAATTTTAAAAACGATAAAATTAAAGATAACCTACTTTCAGATACCATTTACTCAACTACGATAAGTTTGAAATAAACTTTGTGATTTTCGAGATATCAGCGTTTATACGGACGGGCGGAAGGGCGAACATGGCCAGGTCAACTCGGCTAGTGATGCTGGATCAAGAATATGTACAATAAGTATCAAGCACCCTTTAATTAGATTAAACTCCAAAAATGTTGTCTAAAGCAATTAAATTTTTATTGTAAACTTATCGTTTGCGTTTTATAAATATTTTCTATTAGCTTTTCATTACAGCTCTCTCCACCTTTTAGCGTGTGTTTTTGTGTGTGCTTTTCTGACTTAATTTTAAATGAGAGTTATGTGCATGATTAGGTATAAAGGCTTTATAGCTAAATGCGCTTAAATAATCGTTTTATTTTAGTGTTGGAATGGAATAATGCGATGATTAATTGGTTGTAACTAGAATGCAGCATGCAAATAGCATTTTTCGAAAATTACTAATACTTTTTAGTCTGGATAGAGGGCGGTAGAGGCATATTAAGAGCGTCTAAGTGTGCTGAAACGGAATCAAATTTGCGTATCTCTTCTCCCCGCCTATATTGAGCACATTTAAAATACTTTTACGTAATGTTTCGATTGCTTGAAAATGTTTAGATACTACTACAAAGAGGTGTAGACTTCGTGGAGTGAAGAAGTGTTGATGCTTTTCCGAGGCTATTTACAAATTTTCGGGTACCGAGCTGCAGAGGTTTCGTTAATACTTTATTTACAACTATGTAGTGTAGTATTGGCGGTTTAAAAAGCGGCACCATTTATAGTTATTATTCTTTTGAAATCACTCGGATTCTCACTTTTGGTCAACCTCAGAGAACAAAGTGTGTGGGATGCGTGGTTAAAATTCCGTTTTGCCAGGCTTTACTGTGCTGCGTTTCCCATTACCGTTTGTACTTGCTAACTGCGCATACAAGACCTTCTTCCTCCACGTTTTGGCAGTGAACCTGAGCTTTCATCTTTGACTTGGTGATCGCACACTTTACTTACAAAAATTTAATTTCACAAATTGTAGCTGTCTGCCACGTAGATACATGATATTCGGGGCATATACTGGTAGGTAGTTAAATGAAGCACACACATGCAAATAAACTAGTTTTGCAAAAACAACCGGAGTGTCACTAGGGAAGTAGCCTCCCCTCAAGATTGGAACTAATCATATTTTTTTTAACTACACATCCCTTACGACGGTCTTTAATTCAAATGTAGCGAAACATTTGCTCTTGGTTTTCGGTCATATCATGTTTGTGTTTTATTTAAAAAATATCATCACAAAATTGATGAAGTATTATATTTTCTCGGCATTACGCCATAAGCTTAGGGCTAATGATCTTCATCAGTTTAATCGCATTGAAGGGTGGCTTAAATTAGGGTTAACTTCAAATTAATAGGCGCAAAGATACAAACTAACAACTAAAGTACATGGGGAAAATCAACACAGTGTTCGAATTAAAAGAGCTGAATTCTTTGTTCTTTGTGTTCCAAGCTAAACTTAGTGATCTAGGTATTTATTGTTTATCTGCATATTATATGTGTAGGTCTGCTGGATGATTTTTCGAGTGGGGGCTGGCGATTTACAGGGTTTTTGCGCGATCCAACAGATCGCCAATGAACTTCGATATGTCTGATTGCGGGCGTTTGCAGACTGACAGTAATCTCTGTGAAAGCGGGAAAAATGTATTTAGAATCGTTTAAAAGCGGTGGGCAACTTAGAGTACTCACTATAAGATGAGATCTTCTTATGTCATCTGTGTCCATGTCAAGTATCTCGTCAATGTCCACATCGATGGCCTCGCTCTGTAGGTTGAATTTAAGGCAATCAGTCAAAATTTGATTGTGTTTTAATGATCCGTTATAGATCTTTTTTATTTTTAAACTAATTTATCCCTTGAAGGTTTGAGGTTCACTTACCGGGGGATCGAACAGCTTCTGGAGCTCGTCGTAGAGCCACATCTCGACGGCCAGTCGCTTGCGGATGAGGCTCATCTGGTGTGACCCGTACTTGGCCGTCAGGAACTTCTCCCGCCGCTCCTTGACCTCCGCCCCCTTCTCGTTGAAGTTGACCCGGAGGTTCGTCCGGTTCGGTGACCGCTCACAGTCGTTCATCTGCTCCAGGCCGCACTGCATCTTCAGCGATCGATTTAGCGGTACAAGCTTCGTTGATTGAACTTTAATTTGCGGACCGCCTTTAACTAATTGGCGTGGTGGCCGCAATTGAGGAAAACAGTTGAAATATAAGTCTCAAGTGGCTGTGTAATTTAATAAAAATTAATCGCATGTAACCGCGTACGGCAGTTGCCAAGGCTGAGCTTTCCAAATGTGCGTCACACCCATTTCTCTTGGTTGAAGCCCAGCTTCAAGACCCGTTTTTATTGGGCCTTAGGCACTTCAAACTTCCCAACTCCATCCGTGACTCACCCAACTGCTCTGCCCAGCATGCCCTGGGCTCTGAATCATACGTTCCATTATCGGGTTAGTGGACTTTTCTATGTCCAAAACAACGACGACATGCAGGCCGAACTCCGAACAGAAATAATTGCTCACGTGTCACCCAGCTTTGTCCTATCTGTATCTGTGTACCTAAGTATATATGTAACAGCTAATTAAATTAACGTGTAACGTATGACTCTGATTTCTGACATTTCACTTTGGCCTTCCCAGTAGCTGGAAATTTGATTTGACATAGAGAGATATGAGGGCACATACGTAAGTGACACCACAGCAAAGGTCAACTTTAGGGGGAACTTTGTTGATAGATTTAATCGGAAAATCACACCGAACTTAATTAAGTATAGTTTGGTTGTCAACTCCATTGTCTACTAGAACTGTTTACAAATTACAAATTACAAATTTGTAAAATGTAAACCAATTTAGATCAGTCGCCAAGAGATCAGCAACATTCAGATAAATTTATTGTGCCCCTTATAAACTCAATTTAAGGACCCTTTAATGTACAAATTTGACATTTCCTATGACATTTTGAACGGGCAATATTGACTTTTCGAATTATTTATAAACACACTGAATCCAAGTGACATTTTTCGGCTTCTTCCCCGATTCGAAGGGGGAAAACAGAGGTTAGCCCCACCCGAGTGTCAATGGCAACAGGGGCCGTCATGCCTGGCACAGGGAAAGCCCGTTAACACCTGTCCACCACATCACCAGCCCACGCAACCTGGTATCCTTGATCCAGAAACACAAGGCATCCCCAAAAACATTGGGCTGTGCAAACGGCGAAATCCGAACCTTGAAATTTCCAATTTCCCCCGAAAAAGTTAACAAACTCGATTCACTCTCATTCTTTGGGCCAGCGCTAAAACGAAATTGAATTGCAAATACCCACAGTCGAATACCGAAATAGTTATCGTTGTTTTCTGTTTTTGTAATGTATTTCGAAACCGTGGGCCATGTGGCAAACGGAGCAGCAACAACTGCATCACATACACAAAGAGTTTTCCGCATTCGCCGCTAAAAATACATAAACAAGGCCCGACCCCGCTTTTTCACACAACTGAATTTTCCAGCCCGTGCGAAATCTGATACCAGATTTACCCAAGAGCCATGAGCAATTATGAAACCGACGTTTAACTTGTCACTTTTCTGCTTTTTCGGGGAGCGAAAGAAGCGAAATCCGGAGATTTGTTCGGGCTTGTAACATGAGCGGAGTAGATCTCCGCCCTCCGGGGCACCGAGTTCTTTTTCCATGGATCTTTGGCCCGGAAATTACCCTAAACGAAGTTAATTGTGTGGATCCGTTTGGCCTACAACTGGAGTAGGAGGGGCACTCCTCCGGGCTTGCTGATGGGCTGGCGACATGATACCATCTGGAGAGACTGCCGCCCGAGGAAAAACGTGTGAAGCAGAGGATGAAATTACCATCTTAGAACCTAGGAATACCCCCGGGGAATAACTGCGATCTTTTATTTGAAAAGGTTCTTTAGTCCCATAACCGCTGCTCGTAGAATAAAGCACTTTCTATTCCAAAAGTCAAGCCAGTTCTTCAGATACTGAGAATACTATCCTACGGATAAACAAAATGTTCTAGTTCGTAAGACAAATATGGAAATTGTTAAATTTGTTACGTGCTCTTTAGTTTGACATAAGACCATTGAATTTTACTTTTTATATACAGACATAATTAAAACGGGGGGCGAAAAAAGCTGAAAACATTTCCCAACGTTTGCCTTTGTGATTGTTTTGCTGAGTCAACGGTAATTGTGGGATCTAATAAATTATGTTGACTACCAAGAAACTTATCTAAGGAATTTTCCCAGATTTTCCCAAAGACAACGTAGAGAAACGAGAGCAAAACCTATTTGACCGTAGATTACGAAGGGCGATGATGTTGTAAGGGGCGCCTTGGAAGGCAGAGGCATGTACACCTTTATTATTATGGTTTGCCACATCTAACGTTGAAACTTTGCATAAATATTATGGTGAAATGCCTACGGCAATGCGGCCACAACATGCAACACGTTGCATGTGCAGCAGCAACAGCTGGCCCAGCGGCAGCAACAAAGTCGGTGGTAACTGCGAATAAAATTGTATCGAGCCCCTTCTGCCCACGCCCCTGCAGTGCAGTGTAGCAGAAACTTCCGGAATCGGTGCACTGGCAGAAAATGATACTAGGGTTTATACGTAAGACAACTCTTTATATTGCCTACAGCTCAATAGGAGAATGAAAAAGGTAAAAGAAAAAAGAAACGATTTTGAACTTAAATACACGTTTTAAATACCCAATAAAACGTTTATATTTTTTCCCGTGTCCGAAATATATCTCACATGTGGTATCAAAATTCATTTTATCCCTGAAAAGGAAAAGAAAAATTAGAGCCATTGGTCAGAAAGAACCATTAGATGACTGGGCTGCATGCGATTGCAATTTTCGGAATAGTTTCATGCATTTCAAATGAGTTCGATCCGGGTAAAACCTCTCTTCAATCACCAGCCACAGACAAATTAAAAATGTAAATTGGCATTGCGCCTGCCGCTCCTCACATGCCACAAAACGGAAATGCCAACCATAAATATTTGAGAGGTGTCTAAAGTCGAGGACATTTTGTGAAGTCCTGCAGCCATATTCCATCGGCAAAATTCGATTTTGATTCAACTCCAAGACAAAAATAAACCAAAATGATTTGTCCATTAGAGCCGCCTATCAGATTTCGTGTAACAAAAGTACAATTAATAAACGTGAATTTGATGAGCCATAAAAAGTAAAAATGCAAGCAAAGGCCCAATTTGCTCACCTTCATCAGCTTCCCGTCCAAATTGAATTTTGAATACCCGCCCCTGCCCCTTCATTAGTCCATTGAGCATTTATGGCTAAATGCAAATCGAATGTGTCGCAATTGGCGCAGAAACACTTAAACAGTCTGCCGATTTGGTTCTCCAATTTGGGAAATATCGTTTTTGGACAGGCGCCAAGCGCTGACTGCTGAAAGCTCATGTTAATTTCAAGGTAATTATAGATTAATTATACATTTATGTTGTGTTCATGTCCACCTATATGGCTGCCAGTCTATAAACACTGCGCCAGCTCTTAAAAGTGCTCTAAAAACAAAATGGCCGTTTGAACGATGGCCAAAATATAATGGGTTTTGGCCAATGCATAACAAAATATCTCAGCTTTCAGACTTTTACGTGAATTACGTGTAGATGCAGAGATATTCTAAATCTGGGCTAATGATTTCGATTTCTTTTTGGTCCACCCTAATTTACATTTCTAGAAAAGAGAGGGAATAAATATGATAGGAGAGACCGAAACCGAAATATCAGGTTCGTCGGCTCGAACCCAGACTAAGCATGGCATTAACCTATATAAGAAGAAACTTTTGGGACCCGCGAGATCGACGTTTGAATGTTTCTGAAAAGTTCATTCAAGTCGAAATTTTCACATGCACAAGGGGAAAAGTGAAATGTGACGCTTTTATGGTAAAAAGCCTACAAAATAAAACGCACAAAGAGGCAGCGTTTGTTTATGCAAATGCTTTATGATTCGCGGGCCGTGAAATCCCCAGAAAAACTCCAAAGAGGAATTCAGAAAATTGGTCCCAGATTGGGAACCACGTATAACCTGTTTCTGGAGTTTTTGGAAAGAAAGAGACTTCGGCCAAATTCATTGATCGCAGGGCTTCAGTTCCTGCTATCAGATTTGCTGGGCCGCTATTAATTTATATTGTAAATATATGTTTATTAATCACGTTATACAACGGTGGGCTTATCAGCCAGACAAAGCATCGAACGCGTCCACAATAAATTATTATTCGAATTGCCGCCTCATTTAAATAATCGGAGGCATTGCATAAACAATCTTGATAACCCGCAGCTGCCGACGCTTCAGGCAAACTGCACATTTCAGTCGAACAGACCGTCTAATTAGTACATTTACTTTCTGGTTATATCTGACAATCTCGCACCTAGCCTCTGATTGATGGGGTGCCTCCCCTTTGGACACACGTCCATCTTTTAATAACTCCACGGCCCCTCTCGACATTGATGGCTCGTTAATTCGTCAAGAACATATTGTTAGGCAGACCCACATAAAAGCCAAGAAATTAACCAAAATACAAATTAATCAACAGCTCTTTGTGGACAAATGCAGGTAGAAGAAAGGAATAAAGTTGGCCAAATTGGTTTGAATAGAAGGAAGCATGTTGCGGCAGCTTTGTATCACTAAAATTAAATGGTGACCTGCTTAATTACTGCCAAATCAACTTTAATGTGATTGTTTAAGTTTGAGATAAACAAGAAATATATATTGGAAATCCAATGAATCTCATGCTCAAACAGCAGTTCAATTGGAGGTAAAAGGTCCAAAGTTTCCCTGTTAAATTAAAGGCATATAGAAATTGTTGAGTCGCAAAAAGTCTGGACAAGTTGAGAGCAATCCCGGATTGAGCAACCATTTGGTTCGAGAGGTATGCGGTGACTCATTTGCGGGTGGAGGCAAACAAAAACATTTTGTTTGTCTTTTTTAAATATTGAGAAGTTAATTTGGCTTATTGTTTATCCATTTTGGGCAGCCCCTTTCAGACAAATCGAAATGAGGCTACGGCCGGACAAAGCGAAAAATGACCAAAAAGTATCTTTGAGTGGCAGCCTTATGGATAAATAATTACAAGTGAAAACACCTACGATATGTGCGGGCAGTTGGGCAGTAGTCAAGTGGCCATTAGGTAGGCAGCGGCCAAGTGGCCAAGTCTAGGGTTGTTGACCCCAGGGGGCGACTTGGGGCCTGGAGATGGCCATTGGCCATCTCACACTCGTATTGCGGCTGCTTACTGGGCAGTTGCCAAAAGCGAGTTGTCATGGAAATATGATACACAGCATTATTTGGCCGGGCAAAAAGTTTTCCTGCATAAATTACCTTTGGCAAACGTTTGCGCACTTCGCCGCGAGTTCTCGGTATTCTAAGCCCGGCTGAGCCAAACTCCACTAGGGCGGTCTACTTGACATGGTTTCCGAGGCGGAAAAAATCAAATAAGTACAATGGGCTAAACTGTTTTTCCAAGCATCGTATTTGCTGGCTAATTTATTGTTTACGCAATGTTTTTGTCGTTCTTGGCTCACAGCGAAATTGCGTCACGGACTCTGAGAAAATGTTCGACTAGGTGTGAGAAATCTCGGTGAGTGATGGTCGCAAGTGGAATAAAAGTTTTGCCACTTATAAATAGATGTCATTTCTCATTGGGTCCAACGGATTGACCGACATTTCGCACAGGAGACCAGAAATAAATACTGTGGAAATACTTGGGATCTCTAAATGAGATGGTGCAAGGCAAAACTGCTTAGAGTATTTATAGAAGAAGACTCATTGTATTTTACTTATAATGAAACAAAGTGAAAGAAATTCCCCTTTAAGATTTGTACAGAAGCGAGCAGGAAAGAAAAACATTTATTAATTCCTTCTTGGTACTGAGAACCCACAAAAACGCATCCGTTATTCGGCAAAAGTTAAGATAAATTCTGGGAAAACCCAATTGTTATCTTTCCATTTCCTATTGGTGTTTACGGGGTATTCACGCGAATGTTTACTTCATAGCTGCGCTTTCACAGGGGCTGTTTTAATAGAATAAACCCCTTCGGCCCACGCCCTAGTTCGAGTTCCCTATGGAGGGAACTCCAGTTCGGTTATCGCATACCAGCCAGAAATCTAGGAAATCGATAATGTAAGCACACCGCACGCATTTCAAAGTCACAAGAGGTGCAGAGGGGGTTTGGCTGGTGGTTGGATAGGTGGTTTTTCCACGGGGTTGGGGGTGTGCATGGAAAGCGGAGCCAAAAGAGCAATCAACAAATATGTGAGCCAGCACATTTACGTCTCACTGCTTGTCAATACTGAAATGTCTATAAATAACCGAGGCACATAAGTGATAAACCGAGCAGTAGAAGCCGGGGGAGGGGTACGGGGAAAATCACGGAAATCACACGCAAAGTGCGCGCACTACCCCCTTTCTCCACCCCGACAACCAGTCAAGTTCATTGTACATTTATGTATTTATGATGCCCTCGCGTTGTACATGTAACGGTGGTAATGGATCCACGAATGCCTTGCCCGAAGTTCTCGCGCTCCGCCAAAGCCATAAAATCGTCAGGCAAATTAGTCCACACAGAATTAGTCAGCTGCACTGCACAAAACTTTTTTATTCTCATCACAGATGGGCTACGCAGTACAAGTAATCGTCAAGATTAGGGGGTCCTCAAATGATAGACCTATTCCATAAAGACTAAGTAATCAACTAAGATAAGGCGCAAAAATAATTAATCTGTTTAAGGCACAGAAGATAATGATTTTTTGTAATAACCAATATTTTATAAGTCATTCTGTATTTATACTTATTGCATAAGTCATTCTGTCAATATTTAAAAAATCAGTAACAGTGGCTTGCACACACAGTGTAGATCATAAAAGATGCAACGAACTGCGAACACTGGCACAATGGACTCCCTCTATCAATACACCACGCTCACACAGCCGTCCCTAGGGTCATATAGTTGTGTCTATAAGTGCAGTTTTATAGCTACAATCCCATTACGCATACGCCATGTCGGCCGCGCCGATTGTCAGCTGTCCGCAGAGGGTTAGAGTTCAACGATTCCACGACTCCTCCATCTGCGCTGTCTGGGTGCACTTAAGTAACTCCGTTCTGTTTGCTATAGTTTCAAAGAGTATAACTTTCTTTAATTGGAAACTATGTTACAAGTTATTTATGAATTCAAAATAATTCAAATGAATTCAATTCCTGTATTCTGTGCCCTCCTGCGATTCATAACAATAACTTCTAATTAAAATCATTATTAAAATAAAGTGAACATTATATTATTAATAGCTCCGCTTGGAGTTACGCTTTAAGTGGTTTAATGAAACGGTTATGATGGCTTATAAGCCCATTCAAATGCACCTACTCATTTATCATCATTTATGCATAGCCATAAATCACAGAAGTGGTCCGAGATGCAGTTCATTCAGTCGGACACTCCCAGTATATGATTGGCATTCAAAGGCTTTGCCGAAAATGATCTATCGGTGGTGTACCACTGTTTTTTCGCCTGCTACACAAACGGGCCTTCCGTTACGTTTAATTTTTGAATGAGCTTTTAGTACATTTCCGTTGCGAGATATTGTTCGGTGTATCTGCAGATAACATTATGCCAAACACGTAGATGTCTGCCTCCGAATAGGAACAAGAAACCAAAGGTAACACGACGAAAAATTGCTTATTAATCTTTTTGACGAAATCGCGAGAAAGAAACATTTGAGACGTTACGTTTGCTCTTTGAGATATATTTTTCCGTTGAATTTGACTTTTGTTTGTTATTCTTTGGGTTATTTTTAAACGTCGTCCCAGGATGCTTGCAAATGTTCAGTGGTTTAATGTTTAGTTTCGTCTATAATTTATGGTATTTTGGCATTAAACTCAGCATTGCCTGGTTCAAGTTCATCTGGTGATCTATCTCTCCCCGCGATGTGGAAACTTCTGAGGAGACCTTGGGTGCAAGACAAAGCGCTAATCGCCAATCTGCCAGCTGAGCTCGTCGGCAAATAAACAAGCAGTCGCTGTTTGTATCTCAAAATTGATTTTGTGCCCTCTGCAGAGGGAGGGAACTGTGTCTCGAGTCTTGCCAGACAATGGAACCCACTAGTTCCCCCGCGAAAACGTGCGTAATGAGTTAAAGATACACTTGCCCATTAGTATCTGTAACTGTATCTCCCTCTGTATCTTCGACCGTCCAGCTGCAGTTTTGACACGCTTCCGAGCACCCTGTAAACATATCGATTGAGGCGGAAAAGGCAAAAAGCAGAAAAAAGCAAAATATGTAAGCATGTCAGAATCAAGCGTCGTGTGTCCAATACTCAATGTATCTTGTATCTGTATCTTGTGGCGTGTTGTTTTTACTGCACAGTGCACAGCGATTAGACACAGGCGGCCGCAAAATGTTATGACTGCAAATAAAACCAGGTTACAAAACGCAGCAGACACAACATAAAGGAAATTACGGCTATCGACACACATCACGCTGCGATATACTGTGCTCATAGCACCAGCATCCAATAGCAAAACTTCTGTGGGCCGGGGAAAAGCGAGTCTGCGATTGATAAAAAGTCAATTAAACTGAATTGCATTCTTGCACTCTGGGAAGAGCTTGTCTGGCCAAGAAAGTTTTCCTCCTCGTACAAAGGATTTTCATTCAGCAAAGTGTGGAAAATACACAGAAAAACAAGAATGAAATAAATAGATCTTTGAAAAATAAACATTTTAAATAGTTTTATAATAAATAGGAGTACACATTATTATTATTACATAAATATTATATATTATATTGGCCATATTGTTACCATTGAGTTATAAAAATCAGAAAAAGAGTCGAATTTTGATAGAAGGGAAAAATTCCATTTAATTTAGCTACACCATGGAGACTCTAATTCATAAATAAAAAAGTGCTCATAAAAACCGTATTGACTACCCTTTCCCAAATATTTTCTGTGTAACAAGCCGTTGTTAAAGCTAATATTTGCCAGCTAATTTGGCGGCTCAGCTTGCCAACTTCTGTGTCTGACTGGCGGGCCAACACGAGATCTCCGTCTGGCCGATCCGAATTCGAATGCTAATCGGAACTCAAGCGCGTCCGGCTGGGTTCTACCTCCCAAAACAGCCCGTAAGCCCCTCTAAAAGCCACTGCCACTTGGGAGATGGAAGCGTGAAGCGCAGTTGCGTTTTCGTTACGTTCCGCTGGGTGCGTGGCCAAAGCGGCAACCGACCAGCGCCCACCGGCCACCCTTCGCTGCCAATAAAAGTTTCATATATAAAGTTGTAAAATAGGAGAGATACTCGCAGATAAAAATAAAAACGTAAACGAGGCAGCAACCACTGCATAAAATTCCGCAGCTCAACACGCACACTGGCTGCGCGGGCTGCAGGTTTTCTGCTGGCGAAGTCGGCTTCTGTGCCGCAATGTCTGCGGGTTTGGTGGCAATGGTACTGGCATGGAAATGAAAATGGGGATGGGACCAGATCTGCAACCCGAAACTGGGAGTGGGACGTTGCCTGGGACTGGGCAGGTGGCGGCGGCAGTGACGGCCACGCTCCTCCTGGGCGCTGGACACTGGCACTCGCCAGAAGAAACAAATCAACCGATCGACTGGTCTACGCTCGTAGGAAAACTCAAAAACCAGACAAGACCAACGTCATTTTCCGGTTCTTGACTGCGATGAAAGTTCTGGGTGCAGAGGAGCATTTTCATTTTGTGTCCAGCAATATTAGGTGATTACAGAAATGCATTTATATATTGGTACTCAAAGTGAGTAAATAAATCTCTTAAAAGTCTTAGAATTCAGGGTTCTTAGAAGAACACCTATTTATGTTTTCACCTCTTGATACTGAACACTCCCCGGAATATATTAATTCTGAGATGATATGTTAACAAAGCTAAAAGCTTTATTTCTACAATGCAAAACATCGGCAACAATTATATAATATTAACCTAGCGTTAGAACACCAATTCTCCACTTTTAAACTCAAATTCCTATACAAGTACTCACATACATAATATAATTAACTCAATTCCCCAATTTGATTCCCCTATCATAATTACAAATAAATTATAAATATAGAAGTAACATTTACTTTTGGCAGCTCTCCAGCGATGGATTCGTCTTGACCCGTCTGTGTTTGGCTTAATTGCTGCGTCTAGTTCTCGACTTAAATTTCACTTGCCGAGACTGGGATTTTGAATTTATTTTCTTTTTTGCTGTGGCTGGTGCCGCTTTAGGATTTTCCACTTTTCTGCTGCTGCTGCTGCGACTTTCTGCTCAATGAAATTTTCATTTGCACGAGAGCACAATGAGGGCGAAAAGCACACACACACACGGCGACGTTCGAGCGGTTTGCTTAACTGTTTGTTTATAAAGCGGCAGCGGATTGCCCGGAGTTTGAATACTGAAGTCTGAATAACACGGTTCTGGACCTATTCAGAGCTAAGCACGCGCAGCCGGTGAGCACCAAAGAAAGACTGAATACTGAGTCGGCGAACGGAAAAGTATCTGGCGGATACACACCAATGTTGCACTAACAGAGCGCTCTCTCTTGCTGTTAGTTCTCGGGGGCTGCGACTGCTGATGTGTGGATTTGTGGAGCTGCGGTCTGTGGCTATATGGTGCGATTAATGACCACCGGCTCAGCACCCAGCACTTCCCAGGTAGCCGTACCCACTCTTCTTCGCGAGATAAGCCCAAGCTGCGATCTGTAGATTTATGCCGTATGGGCTACACATGTCGACCCGCATACCGTAAAGTTCTTTTTATAGGGCCTGCTACCTTGCATTAGATGCGTATTGTTCTGGTCCGAGCTCGAAAAGTCACACCTCTATAAAAATTTCCTTTGGGGTATTTCTGAATTCAATTTATTTTACAATACTGTCTCGTGACTATAACGTCATTACAGTAAGGTGTGAAAATAAAATTGCGTATTAAATCGGAGTCAAGGGGAACGAAAGTAATTTAAATGTGCCTTTAACGTGAACTTCATATCTGAGCAATTTATGTAGTGCGTAATTAGAGGGAGCTTGTATTTTGATAAAATAGTTATAAAATCAAAACCATTATCTTTAAAATTAACTTGTTTGGATTACACCTAATGCAATTTTTATTTAATTTTAAATATTTTTACCTTAGTCTGAGCAATGAGAGAAAGAATTATGGCTGGTTCATATCTTCAAGCGGTAAAATACGCTTATTATTCATTCGTAGATATAGACTTCATATTGAATAGGTCTGATAATCGAGGCTAACAACAAAGGGGGATAATTGTTAGCTGAAGTAAACTTCTTGTTTTTGGCAATTTTCATTTATAATTCAAAAATAAATATTTAAAATTCACATACATTTGTATTGTTGTAAAAATAGTTTTAATATATTCAGATACAATTTGATGTGTCTTAAAATAAAAAACAATTGCCTATTTCAATATTGAGATCTTAACAGATGAGATTCCTGTTAAAAATGTTTCCTTTTGTTGGGTTAGGATTGTGATGTTACTGAATTTTTTGGCTACGCTGCTGAACACAGTTGGATGAGCTTAGAATGGCTGGAACAAAAGAGCCGCTAGCTGCAGGCAACTGCCACTTTGCGGGGGAGGAAGTGGGAGAGAGAGGGAAGCGGCAGCAGGCCAAACTGGTCAACATTTACAGTTGGAGCGGAAAAGCGGCAAGAGAGCGAACGCACAGCCATTGACCATAAACTTGAAAGCAGAACAGAAACAGAAGCAGAGACATTACAGGCTGACAGCCAGCTAACAGTGGCCGAGAGAGCGGGCCCTCTGTTACACTCGCTGCCAATTATGCTCGGCAGTGGATAATGGAGAACGGAGAATGGGACTTAACACAATGTGACAGACGTCACTCAAATGGCCAAGAAGCGAGCGAAAAAGCGAGCACAAAGCGTTTAAGAAAATCAATAAATAAATATTTGAGGAGCAGAGCGGATGTTGAGCCAAGACGTCTCAAGCCTTAATTACCTTTCTTTGACTTTTTGACAACACATCATCTCCTTGGCCACGAAAGCCATAAGATATTAATGTGGGGCCACGGTCCCCTCCCTTCTCCTCCCTTCTACACACCTTAAATATTAGAGTTAACCGCCGATTGGGTTGCATAGGATATGCTCTTGAGTTGGATGATGGCCAACACTGCGTATGCTTAATTTGGAAGCCTTAAATATTCAATGGGCAGAAGCGTCTTCTGACCCTCAGCACACTCGTCCACTCATTCATTCATCCTCTCAGTCGTCCTGGCTGTGTCAGGCTTTGTTTTTTGGCCAACGATTGTTGAACCCAGGTTCAAGAGTTCATCTCGGGGCAGCATCTTCTGCCCCTGGAATTTCATCTGCTCTCAGCCATGTTTATGGCCCCTTGTTGCGCATTTATTGTGCGGTTAAGCCAGTCTTTGCCACCCCACAAAGAGCAGCAACGAATATTGGCACTAGAAGGTTCCTTGACGCCTCCGTCTTTTGTAAGAGAAATACGCTTTTATGCTCCCCGTTAATTCCATTTGGCCACCCCGTCTGTTTTGCCTGTCCACCTTCCAAACAAAAGCTTAAATTGGTTTAATGGTCGCGACAAAGTTGGGCATTTGAAAGTTTTTTCTTTGTTTTTCCCCAGCATATAATTAATGATTAGTTGGGTCAGTTCATCAGTCCACAGGTTTTCAGGGGCTTGGCTTTACGCATCATTATCTGGCGTTCGTTACCATTTCATGTCTTGGGGAGAGGGTCGAGGACTTGGCGAAAAGTGTGCGAGAAGTGTGACTAAACCGGGTCTGATGATTAATGTTGAAATACTATAGTTTTACTTCTTACATTTCGTTTTTACATTTCGTCAGCCCTCGCAGGGCTTCGATTACTAATGGGTATTATTAGAAATGATTTCATCCGCTGGGCTTTTCCAAGAAGTTGATGCTACTATGTCTTAATTTTTATTCCTTCCTTGGCACTTATAATTCTCGTATTTCTTCACGCATTTCGCTGTTATGTGGAACGGTTAATCCAAGGTCTTTTTAAAGTTATGCAAACGAGCCGACCCCTTTATTTTCATTCGCCTACTGTCACAAGCCCGATAAAATGATCTGAGGCTGTTTTATTTAAAGTTACCATAGCCGGCAGACCTAAGCCATATTTATTCCCAGATCAGAGGCTTAGGTTGGTTGTCGACCGGGGATCTTTACGCATAGAAACCCCCTTGCTACAGCCCCTGGCTTAGCCACAACTATACATCTCGTTGGAGGGTTTGCTCTTCTGCTTTAGTCGGAACAAGCTAAGAGATTCGTTCATTCAGAGCGTTGGTTCTTGGGCTTTGTGTCTAAATGCGAGAATCAAATGGGGAAAGAAGTAACAGCTTTCTGGCGAAAAATCAAAACACGTTTTTCAGCGGCAAGGCCACACAATACAAAGCCCCAGACGAGCTCCAGTACACCTGGCTCACCTGGCGACTGATGAGGATCCCGACCCCGGTACGTTTTGTCAGTCACATCGCCCTCGCTCCCGAATCCCATTCCCGCTCCCCGCTCCCCAAGCCAGACTCCCTCATCTAGTCATCCCGAGCTCCCTGCCTTGTGGTTCGTCTAGCGAAATTTCCATTTCGTTAAATGTGGAGAATTTACGAGCTCTCCGGCTGCACGTGCACATGTCCTTTCTGTCCGAAATGCTTTACGAGTCCTTGCATTCATTTGGATTTTAGGGGCTGCCCCAGGGGGTGACTTTTCTGGGGGATTTTCTAAATTTTTGCCTCGGTCCCCGACTTCAATGTTATTGAACTTTGGCGTCTCGACGTCTGTGACAAGAGCGAATAAGTTTCTCGGATAACTCAAATAAATGTTAAGCTGCCCAGACTTTGGCCTGAAGAACTGCAAAAATAAATACAAATGCAAGCCTGTACAAGTACTCTCAGTTCGACTGGGCCATTGTGCACTTGTGTCAATAACCCTTATTAGGGGAAAAGCGCCAACTCCCACAAGTCATGCAAGCTCATGCAATTTTCTTGGAAATTCGTCGGAAGGACGACATTCTGCAAATACTTTGTGGCAGACAGAAACTTTGGCTTGAAACCGTAGAGGCACATTGATAATGGCTCGAAAAACTCTCTTTCTGCTTTGCAATTAGAGGAAAACACCCAACCATTTCTGCTCGGTGCTAAAATAAATGCAAATCACTTTCTAGTTGGATGTAATCACCAGCGAAACACCCTGGCAACTACCCCAGCTGCGCTGCCCACCTTCCACTTGCCACGCCCTGCGCCCGCATTAAATGCATTACCACTGCCAGTGGCAGCCCAGCAGAAACAGCGTTGAAGTTGCATTTAAGCGATGCTGCTGCGATTCCCTCTAGTTTCGCCCCTTTAAGGGGTGAATATGGCGTGCTGTTTAACATAATTATTTTTTACACTCACATATGTATTATTTATGGTCAGAAACTGATCAATATTGTGTTTCAAAGGAGTTCACTACTTTAATTGTTGCCATAAATGTATAAGATATCACGATATCGATTCCATTTTATAGGAATAACATTTTAATTCCAAACTTTGATGGTTGTTTGTTACATTAAAAAGCATTTTTGATATGTTCTCTTTTAAATCTGCTGTAAGTAGTTGAAAACAATATGTATCTTGATTGAATTTCTGAAACTTCTAACATGAACGAATATATACACATTATACAAAGTGTTAAAATGGTATTTGGTTTGAGTACATCTACAATTTTTAGATCGGAATAATAGGGTCTGTGTTTTTACCTGTTTGAGCAAAATTTGATATTTTAAGATTAAAATAAAGTGGTTTGCAACAAATGCAAAGGTAATTAGAATTTCAGCCGTATTTTTATTGACGCCTTTAAATTCCTCCCTGGCAGTGAGGCACATTAAATACAGAATAGGTGTATCCGAGTGCTGACGATGCACTCAAATCCCTGCCACGCCTCCAAGTGCACACACAGCTGTACGTGGGAAGGCTGCCCACTTGGGTGACGTGACTCCGTGAAATATGCAATGGTTTTTTGTTATGTTGCTACCAGACTTTCGCATTTGCCCACTTTATGGCTCCAAATGCTGTTTCCCCTTAGTTTACGACAGCGCTGGCCCCAAGCCCGTTCCCCCCTCCCCCTCTAGCCCCCCTTTCCCCGCCCCTGTGTTGTCCCGCAACTGGCCTAAGGGGTTGCACACTCGCCGCTCCTGCCTTTGTGTTCGCCGGGCTTTGTGCAGCGGCTTGCCCGGGTGTTTTAATGGGCGGCAGGGTGCAGATGCAGCTGCAGCAGAGGGCTTAACGCTTTATTTTCATTAACATCCTAAGTTGCCTCTTTAAGGCTTTAAGCTGGGCGACTAGCGGCGCAGGCGCCGAGGGTGCTGTTAGGGAACAGAGCCTGCGACAGGACCTGCAATTAGCGACTCCTCGTTCGGAGATGTGGTGATACGAGGCCAAGAGGAAGGGTTTGCATTGGACCACCATCTAAGTGCTATACGCCTGGCGGTTAAATGAACTGTTTCGAATAAATATAAACACTAGGGTTCTTCTGTCCTTTTGCAAAGGTGAACCACCACCATATCTTCCCATTCCCCCCAGCGCTATTTAATTATTAAAGTATCTATAGGCAAAAATAAAAGGTAAAAGCTTTTTATCGATTTTCATTGTTGCATTGAAAAAAAATATGTCCTTGAAACAATTATCTATAAGTTGAACATATAAAATTATAGAGCTCCAATATTTATCGTTCGTGTTTTATAATAATATAATTATTAACATAAATAAACATAAGAAACCTATAGTTTTGCATTTAGACTTGGGGTTTTAATTAGTTTAATTGAAAGTGCTAAAAGAACAATATAGTACAATAGCATCTACATGTCCTGTGTTTTAGGTTACTATCTCTGAATTTATTTTCAATCACTAATTTTTTTCTGTGTCGCCTGTGCTTGTGGTTTTAAAGCACAGACACTTCTCCAGAGAATGCTGCAAAAGGCGGGTCGACATCCCCGGATGTTATTGTTGCTACCAATTGACAATATGGACATTACAAGGTCTGCAAGGTTGGGGTTGAAAGCTCGAACATATGGTTGCGAGAGCGCGGAAAGCTTTCGATTTCAGGGAGCATTTGGGGGGTGGATGAGAGTCCTCCGTTATCGATACCAACCACTCCGCCAGCTGATAACGAAAGCTCCCCGTTGCTAAGGGTGGAAAAGCTTCGAGCAGAATTTCCACAATTTCCTGAACACCTTCCATTGGTTTACATTTCGCCCGGAGCCTGGTTTTCTCACAAAAGCAAAAATCTTCAAAACACAATTCAAAATATTCAGTACAATAATGGTATGGCAAAGAAAGGCCGTAAAGTGATTATTTTCACGCGATCAAGTGTAAATCAAGGGAACGAGTGCGGTGGCGACGTCGCGCAGCCCGAAGAAGGCCAAAAATCAATAAGCGTGTAAAATTTGTAAACACGGCAAGCCCTCGACCAGCCTCTGTAGGTTGCTCTACGCGAAACCACCCGGCCACTCCCCCAGTGAACTGTGACCGCCAGCTGCCCGAAAAAAAGGGGCAAGTCGTGGCCGTAAAACCGCAGAAGTACCCATTAGCCTCCGAAATGATTACCAGCTTTGCGCTGCCCTTGCTGCTGATGGTCGCGGGAGCAGCAGCCACCGCGGAGCAGGTGGAGTACCTGGATCCCCGACCACAGCACTCCTCTCCAGCGGAGCACCGCCTCAGCAAACGCATGGATCTGGAGGTGTGCATAGGTGAGTACACTTCCCTTTCGAATTTTTTTTCAATCTTTCCTTTTAATATTTTCTAAAGTGGAGTCATGAAAATTAAATTACTGTGAAGTTCAATACTTCTAAAATATTTTGTAAAGTTTAATTTGTAAGTTTAAAGAGCATTTATGTATGTTACAAGATATTATAAAGATCTATGTTTATTAAATCAATACATACAGTGATATATTCTTTAAAATAAATACATGCTTTGTTTAAACTCTAAGGAGATTTATAGTTACATGTGTGTTTAAGTTTTTTAGGTAAATATATAAAAGCTATAATTAATGGCTTAGACGTTTTATTTATAATGAATCACCCAGAGAGCTAATCCTTCGCTCCTACCCGCAGGCCACTTTGACGTCCATAAAAACACGATAATCCGAACCGGGGAGTCTCAGGCGATTGGTGGCAAGTACCTCCAGGGTCTCGAGCTGGACACCATCGAGGAGTGCGAAAGGCTGTGCTGCGAGACGGTCGCCTGTGATGTGTACATCTTCGAGCGGAAGGCCGGAGGCTACTGCTATCTCTTCGAGTGTGGTCCTCCGGAAGACTTCCGGTGCAAGTTCACCCGTCACGCCAACTACACAAGTGCCGTTCTGAACCCGCAGCCGAAGCAGACCAGCGAGCAGGTCAGCACTCCGCGACCGCAGTTGCCCCACATTCCGAGCAACAATGTTTCGCAGCAGGAATGGGAGCTGAGCAACCTGAAGTTGAAGCCGGAAGCGAGGGACAAGCCCACAGTTTCCACCACTGCGGTGGTGGCGCCCACATCTGGAACGGGAGTGGTTGCGAGCCAGTCGGCAGTTTACCAAGCTCAGAGTGGTGAGTTGCGGCTGGGTTTTCAATATCCGGTACTGTTCGATATGTAGATGTAAAATAAAATGTTCAGTTTTATTTTAAAAAATTTCGTTGAACGGAAGACATTTGTCTAAAATTTGTTAAAAAATGTACTACTTTAATTTTCCGTTTTCTCAATGTCAATTTACCTTTTGCCCCTGAGTTAAATTGCCTCATCGAAAAAGTGTTGTTTCTCAATACAAAACAAAACTAACATTGAAGACTAACATAAAAACCAAATTTAATGTTAACTTTTCAAAACATACCGAAACGCGACGACTTTTTTCAATTGTTGTTTAAAAGGTTAATTTACTTTCCTTTTGTTAAAACATGAAAATACCAAAATTACCAGGTATTTGTTTGTTGCCTCCATAATTTCGACTAAAACGAGAATCCATCGCCTCAATTTCAGTTCCCGCTGCGCATTGTGGGCGCTTCCAGTTCACCTGCCACTCCGGAGAGTGCATCGCGGTCTACAATGCCTGCGATGGAATACCCCAGTGCGAGGATGGGAGCGACGAGGGGCCGGAAGTGAGTAGCCCTATCAACACTTTTTGAGCCCCCTTTCGACCGTTAATTACTAACCCACTTTTCAGTGCAACGCCGTATCGTCGACGGCCACAAAACCGAGCGGTGGCAGCGGCAATTTGGAGCCCGTGAAGCCCATGGTTCAGCAATATCTGCCCGTGCAGAACGTGCAACAGCAGCTGCAGGTCGTGGCCCAGCAGCAACAGCAGCAGCAACAACAGCAGCAGCAACAACCACCGCAGCAACCACAACATGTCATTGTTTTGGGCCCACCACCCCCACCGCCGCCTCCGCCGCCCATGGTGAACAATCGGGAAGACGCCGCCGCCTGGGCGAACCGCAAGATGATAGCCGAGGGGCAGCAGCAGCAGCAACAGCCTCTGCCACAGCAGCAACTGCAGATGCAACAGACACCTCTGCAAAAGGCGGAGATCATAAGCACGGGTAATTAAAGATAATGCACTGTAGGGAAGAACAATTAGGTGTGGAAATGGGGAGATACTTTAGGGAAAAGGGCAGAGTGTCAAAGTAGATTAGCTGAAGAGATATTTATTTTTAGCTTAGAAAGACTATACCAAACATTTTCCATGATTAGCTTCTCATCCAATTTGAAATATTATTTAAGATGCTTACAGTGTGGCTGTGCCAAATTCGAATTAACATTTAAGAATATATTCTGCATAAATAAAGTGGTGTCTACAGTCTTAAGTGACTGACTTCCGCTTCGGCCCCACTCCGGTTTAAAATTTAATTAAATTCGATTGAATGTCCAGCGCCAATTTGGCTCAGACTGCGAGACAAGGCAGGCTGACAAAACTAAAAATTGAGTAAATATTTATGAGGGAAAAGAATGGCCCCTCGAGGAAGCGGCGCCCAGCGCGACATTAGCACACAAATAGCCGGCGAGCGCACGCAATGATCCCACTTCCAGGGCCTCTTTGCACCCCTTTCCCGGAGGCTTTTCTTCTGGGAAAATCGCGAATTGCCCATCAGTTTTCATTGTGTGAAATGGGAGCTGCCGTCGCTCGAAATGATTTACGGATGTTTGTGCACTGTGCGTGCTGTGTCTCTGTCTACCCGTAATTAATTCAATTAGCTGTGCGTTAACGGGGGGACACACTTCGTACTTCCTTGTGACGCTTCCCTTCTTGCAGATGAGCAGAGCCACATCTTCAGCCACAAAGGCGGCCTCCAACTGCAGCAGCCGGCGAGTGGGCAGGGGCAACTGCAGGTTCAGGGGCAGGTCCAGGGAGCAGCGCCGGTCCAGGTTCAGGGGCAATCAACACCGCTCCAATTGTCCCCCGGCTACGATGGCAATCAAGCCATGTATGGCATGTCGCTGCCGCGCTCCGGAATTTACTTATCACAGCAGCAACATCAGCCCCAGCCGCCCCTGCAGGCCCTGTCCCCTGGCCAGCAGCAGGTGCCATCCAATGTTATGTGGCCCCCACAAACGCCGATGGCCGCGCAGCAACAGTCGCCGGTGCAGCAGCAGCCCTCGCTGATGCCGCAGCAACCTGGTCATGCCTACGCTGCCGCTCCCGCCATCCAGTCTGCGCCTGCTCCACAACAAGCCATGCTGCCTGTCCTGAACGCAGCCCCCGCCCCCGGGAAAAACCAGGGCCTGGCTGAAGACGGGGACTACGAGGACTACGACGAGGAAACCTTCACAGAAGCACCCAAGAAGGTGGGATTCAACATGAGAACCTGTA
Organism: Drosophila biarmipes; assembly: GCF_025231255.1. Classification (NCBI taxonomy): domain Eukaryota; kingdom Metazoa; phylum Arthropoda; class Insecta; order Diptera; family Drosophilidae; genus Drosophila; species Drosophila biarmipes. Next base: position 19,677,511 of record NC_066612.1, read on the forward strand.
AATTCAAATAACAAATATTAATTCTGTTATCCCTTCAGAAGCAGCACAAGCACAAGAAGCTCAAGGCGAAGACGGCCAAGGATCCCATCGAACTGGCCTTGGAGCAAAATAAGCAACAGCAGGAGGCATCCCTGCCAGCTCTACCCGTTCCCGTTTCTCCAGTGCACGAACAATACAAGATGATCCACGAGAACCTGGCGATGGAGTTTCGGGACCACGACGGGCACTCGGAGCGTCCCGGAGGAGCCGTCCTCTCGCTGACCCTGGGTCTGCTGGTGACCGCCGCTCTGGCCATTCTCATAGGATGCAGGATGCGGACGGTGAGCCGCAGGGCTCGACGACTGGGCGGCAAGACGCCCTACTCTCAGGAGGCCGACTTCCTGGTCAACGGCATGTACCTCTAAGCCAGTTGCCAGCGGGGTGGGACGGGGCTTGCCAAGATTCTTTGAGCTGTACCCCTGGCGAGGAGCGTGCCCATGTTTGTGTTTAATAGTGTAATGAGTAACATATTTTATATAAACAAAGATATATCTAATAAAATTAAAACTTAAAGTAAAGGCGCGAATTTATTTTTGGCAAGGACACTTAGGAACCCGAACTGGATAATATAATAATAATAAGCCGAAACTATAATTTTGCAATATTTTTTATTTGAGTTCTTTTCCATCCTCCGATTTCAGTTTTTCTTTTGGTTACGAAAAAAACTTACAATTATTTTGTTACGAAATCTGGTTTTCAGTTTTTTCATTGATCTGACACTGACTGTTTAGTCAGTAAAACTACAAAATAGTAGGAAGTTGGTTTTCAATAAATCGTTTGTTGTTTCTTTATATATCAGCATTACTCTCGAATTGTCTTTGTTTAAAATAACAAATTTTGCTGTTGTGGAGCCTTTTAATTTTCAAGTCTAAAAACAATATTAATCAATACTTCTGAAAGGTATTTGGCCAAAAAACAAAACTCAAACGCTTAAAAATATCACATTTAAAATTAAACCGATTCTGACTTTTTATATAAATAACACAAATTTATTTAATTTTGTTTTGGAATTTGGAATAGTTTGTCTTAAGTTTTGTATACATAGATTTATTTCGTTATTCGTTTACCACTCCATGTTTAGTCTTTTTTTGATGAGAATTTTCTTAGCTGTGGCCAGTTTTGAATGAAAATTATCTTTTAAGAAGTTGACTGCCCTGACATTGGTTGCACTAATATATTACGCATTAAAATAGGCTTTTCTCTTTACTCGTTTAGCTCCATTTTCACTTAACACTGTACACATATAATATAAACTAATTGTATTTATATTTATTTATGCAGTTGAATAGTTTATAGTTTAATATGTCAATGTGCAATTTATGATGCAATTTTTATTGAATGTGTTCCACTCGTTTGACTCGTTTCAATGTTTTCGGTTGCTAAGCGATCTAAAACAAAACTAGTTTCCGAAAAATACAACTCAAGAAATCTCCAAATGTTTTTACAACTCTTGGCTGAATTGGATCGACTGGCTGTTGGCGGTTGCTGCTCATCTTTCGTGTACATGTTATGGTATTTTTTACTGTTAATTTATTAGTTATCGTATTTTAATATATATTTATAAAATAGACTTTCTCCGTTGCAAGATGCAAATTTTCGTTTCTGTTGTTGCAGTTTTCGGTTTGTGGTACATGTACGATGCCGGGACTTACGCATCATGTTGCGTACCTGGACGAGGAATGAGAAATGAGCATTAACAAACGGCAGCTTTAAGTAATTTGTGGCGACCTACCGTTTTGTCCAGAGACGCGCAATTCGATCATGCTCCTCTCGATTCTGCAAGTATTGCGTGGCAATGCTGCCCACCAGCGGATCAGCTATTTACAAATGAGGAAGATTAATATAAATAGATCTCCCAATAGGCAATGTTTCCAAAATCTAAGTCAAATAATTGTTTTTGGATGGGAACATAAAACTCCATAACAAACATTAATAAAGAATCTAGGAAACTTGATTATTTCTAAACAAGCCTGAGACTATTTGTTTTTTTACTGTCTGCTTGCATTCAATATGATCCTCACCTGGGTTACAGTCTGTGAGCAGGGAGCAAATTGACAGCAAGACCTTTGATATGGTCAGCGCCGGCGACCAGTTGTCCTTGAGTATGTCCAGGCAGATGACGCCCTGGCTGTTGATGTTGCAGTGATAGATGCGCGTGCGGAACGTGACTTTGGGCGGCTTGAAGGGGTACTCCGGAGAGAAGTGTATGTCGAGGAAGAAGACGCCGCCCTCGTAGACGGATCCGGGTGGCCCCAGGATGGTTGAGACCCACTCGTACAGGTTGTCGCCCTTGGGCCCAGCACTGCAGTTGGGCGGTGGGTCCAGTGTGATCTCAGCCAGCTCCTTCTGGATACGCTTGGCCGACGTGCCCAGGGCCTTGGAAATCCTGGGCGTGGGCTTGGAGTCCTTACGTGGCTCGTCTCCCCCGGCTGCATTGCTGCCAGAGGCTCCGCCGTTGGCGTTACTGCCCCTGCCACCACGTGGCTGCGGCGTTCCGGCGGACGAGGGCTGACTGGGATTGCTCACGTTGCTGGACGTCGTGCTGGGCGTGCTGGGGGCATTCGTGGTGGCACTGGAGGTGGCCACCTCGGCGACACTGCCCGCTGCTGGGGTTGAAGACATTCTTGGTAATCGTTTGAACTGGAAAGGGAAGGTAAAATGGTTAGAGTTTGGAGATGGCATTTTCACATGGTTTTACAATTCTATCTATAACAGTCAAGTGAGTGATTTATATTGGAGTCAAATTTCAACGTAGTCTGGAAATGGAAATATACGAATAGGTAATTTCCAAGAAATCCGAGACTGCTGATTGAAATAGCCTAGCGCAGAGTTGTTTGATCTGGGAATGTTTTCAGAAAGACTTTTGGGCATCCCCAGAAATGTACACTTGCATTGAATGTAGAAAATGTCCTTTTATTTGTGTCCTCATATCCCCTTTGGAAAGGTGTGCCAGTGGAACACGGCTATTACACGCAGATCCTGACCAGGGTTTCCCCAGGGTCCTTGACCTGGTTTCCCACCTAGTTTCTGCCTCCTTATGATGACAGGGGTTTGCTTTTGTTTCGCACAAACGCACACATTTCTATTGAGCAGCGGCAGCGGCCATTTTGGCAAATCCCGGCCGGGAGAAGGGGATTTTCGAGGGGAGTCAGGTCCCCGACTCCAGGAACTCCCCCGAACCAGCACTAGGTGAAACCTCCGCAGGTGAAACCTGGACCAACCGACTTTCAGCCGCATGTGCTGCATGCCGCAAAAAATCAATCAGCAGACATTTGCAAAATGCCGCCGCCGACCGAGGATGATGCCGCTGTTTCCGCCGCCTGCAGCCCGATTGCACAATTCCGCGGAACTCGAGCGACGATAGTGCGGCGGTCTACCCAGAGACCTGCCCCCGGAACACCATACACACCTCACTATCGCAGTTCCTTCACTTTTTTCTATCACAACACTTGCGAAAACGATTCGCTCGCCTCTGCCTGTGTCGCCTGCTGCCCTCTCGCTCGCACTCGTGCGCACACGGCCTTGGCTGTGGCCGCAAGGCTGTCCCGCTGGCGTCCTCGGTGGGTGGCAGTGGGGGCGGTCCGACTCCGGCGGTCTTCACCTTTCCAGTCGCTTTAATTTGGCTATAATTGCAGTTGGCAAATACGCGGAGACGCAGAGACGTCTTTATCTTTGTTACAAACTCGATAATTTGTATGTTTGTAGTTAGCTATCGCTCCGGGTCCGTCTCTAGCTGCTGATGGCACCACTAATCCCTGAGGAACTATCGATGACCAGCTTCTGTCAGATCTGCTTGCCCTTTGCCGGCGTCTGGCAACTCTTTGGTTTCAAAAATTATTTGAGATTTAATTTTAAATTAGTTTTTCTTAAATGAATGGCACAGTGACACATTTAAAGTAAAACAGGATAAGAATAACTGCAATATTGTATTGTATTGTAAATAATGTTTAACAAATAAAGCAACCAGAAATTAATTCTTTTGAAGAAAATATATACGCACACACCATAATTTCTTGTTCGCAAAGACTAAAGCCATTAGCAAATGGGGGAAGCAAATAATATTTCATCTTGGCTTAGCTTCGTAATGTATAAAAATTAGGCTGATTGGTAAACAATCAAATGAATTCTCAGTGGGTGGTTAAATAAATCATATATATGGTCCATGCAAAGAACTTCCTTCTATTTTCCATAACACACAACACTGTTACCTTGAATATTTACTTTAAAGATTAAGCCTATCTTGTATTTATAAAAGTTTACAAAGTTTAGGATTACTTCGTCTCCATGTCCTCTGCTAACGCCTTGCGGGATTTGAAGACGCGCACCGTGTTATCGGCTCCTCCGGAGACAATGTACTTGGGATTGGACCAGTCGATGTCCAGGACCTTTTCGCCGTGACCTAGAAGATCGTACAGTGGGGCCTTGGGACTTCTGCAATCCCACAACTTATTTTGGTTGTCGTAGGCGCCGGAGACGAAGAGGAACTCCTCCGTGTTGGACCACATAACGCTTTGCACCCAGGCATTGTGTCCCAAATAGGTATTCCGAACCACAGATCCCTCTGAAAGATGTAATTAATAATGGTTAGGAAAGGGGGCTCTGATTATTTTGGGGAAATATGATCGTACGGTTTGTCCTGGCATCGTAGAGCCTTAGATTTTTGTCCGCCGAGGCCGTCAGTATCAGCCGGTTCAGCTTTGAGTAGCTGGCATCAAAGATTGACTTGTTGGTGGATATTTCGGTCTTAATGCCCTCGAGGCTCAGATCCCACACCTTGAGTGTGTGGTCCCAGCTGCCAGTGAGCAGAGTAGTGGCATCCATCCATTGCACGGCGGAAATACTCTCTCGATGGCCCTGCAGCGTCATTTTCGGGGTCTGAAAAGCAATATGCAAGTAGGTTTAGTAACGTTTTAATATATACGAAAATAAATACTCACCCTGACTCCACTCTCCTTCATCCGCTTGGATGTGCCCTCGGCCGCATCTTCCACCTCTGCTGACCACACCTTCAACATGGTATCCCAGGAACCGGTGGCGAATCTCTGACCATCCGGACTCACACTGACGCTATCGACTCCGCGCTCGTGACCCTTGCAAACGGACACGCACTCCACCGAGTTGGAGGCCACGCTCCACTGCCACAGCATGGCCGTCTGATCCTGTGAGGTTGACACGAAGCGACCGGTCTCCTCGTCCAGGGATATCCAGTCCACCGCCTTGATGGGCGCCGTGTGGCCGGGAATGGTGAGGATGTGCTTGCCCTTGTTGGTCCACAGGTTCAGGGTGTTGTCGTAGCAGCCGCTAAGGATCCACTTGCCGCTGGCCTTCACCGCCGACACCCAGTCGTCGTGGAGCAGGCAATCCTGGGGCTCCGGCGCCGGAAACCGTTCCACATACTCCACTTCGATGGCATCCTCGAAGCTGATGGCCTTCTCGCGCAGATGATCACATAGTCGGCCCCGTAGGTACTCATCGAACACCAGGAAATCAAAGTCTGTCTCGGAGGAACCATCTTTCTGACGAAGAAGGGCATTAACGAATGTGTTTAGCTCCGCGGTTGTGACGGTTCCATCAATGGCATACGGCACATCCGGCACCGCGTAGCTGGAAAAAGGATCCTTGATTAAGTGGTAACTCAGGAGAGTTTCACGATGCACACTCACTGCTCCTGCTTGGTTTTCAGGTGGACCTGCACCTGCCCCTCGCCGTTTTCCACATCCATCTCCTGGTCCACGTGCGTTTTCCTAGGCACTTGATTCTGCTGCGGATCGGGGCTTCCCGCTGTAGTATATGAAGATTATGACTTAACTTCGGTTCCTTGGAGCAACAATGGACCACGCCACTAGGGATACTTTTTATAGAGGTTTTTTGTCTTCGAATAAATTGAAAGAGCGTGTTTTTAAAAGAACGATGGTAAATGCAACAATTGCAACGAAAAGCACTAAAAAAGACCAAAGAAAACAGTGTTATCGCCCTCTTATCGCCGCGCTTCAATTAAATTGTTATCGATACTTTAGCGCCAAATGATTTTTTGAATGAACTTAGGAAATCTATTACAGAGTTGGGTAAATATTTTGAATTGTAAATTAAGTTATTTGTTGATTTCTGTTCCTTAAAAGCTATTTTCTATTATTAGAGTCTTGTTTATTTAGTCTTTTGTTTTAATGTTGTTTATTACTTTTACATATGTAATTAATTATATGTAATTACTTAACGATTAAATACCTTTTTTTCAGCCCTACAGTTTTCTTGCCTTTTAGTCTTTGGATAGATGAATAAGAATACAATTGCAAGGTCTATATGGACCCTCAAGACGTCGCCACTGACAGGTGTTTTTTAGTTTTACAATAAAAATAGTCACTTAAAAAGATGCAAGCCAAATTCGCAATATTGATAATTAAATATTTTTGCAAGCAAGACGCAGATGATTTGCTGTAATTTAGCCATTCGATCGCTATGTCCCTCTCTTTTGCTCCTCTTACGCAAAACGGAAAAGAAAAAAAACGGCCAGCCGTGGCGGCAATTTGTAAGTGACTCTTCAATCTTTAAAGTTTGTAATGGTTAATTTTTTCGTACAGGCTATTAATATGAACCAGATAGCACCTGAAAGACCACTTTGCGGCTGAGTGAGCACTGGAAGGTTAAATGCCACTTGACATTTCCGAAGAGGCGCTTAACCTTCGCATTAAAATTGGACAAATGCCCAAGAAAATGTTTCCAATAAAAAATGTATTCACCTTAATGGGTCGATGGGGATATTGCGCTGGAAGCAATAACACTCTTTGTTGGATTATTTTTACTGCAAAACTTTTGCTGCCAGTGGGGCTTCACGAAACCAGAAAATAAACGAGGCGAAATGAACGAGCTGAAGCTTTCCAGATTTTCGGGGCTTCCAGCGGCGGAGCTCAGCTTATAAAACGGGCTCCGCGCCTGCGCAGCCGGAACATTACAACAAACGTCGCGCGCAAGGTAAGACACCATCCATCCGAATCCCATTCGATCAAGTCGGGGGAGAGTTTCTAAGCCCGGGAATCTCTCTATCTGCAGTTCGAGAAGCCACATCCCAAACTACACCTCAAAATGAAAGTGTTCGCGCTGTGCTCGATGCTCGCCCTCCTGCTGGCCGGCGCCCAGTCCCTGCCCCAGAACCGCGAGGGAGCCGCCTACACGAACGAGGCCATCCGACAGGCCCAGCAGACCCTGCTCATCCCCAAGGACGCCCAGATCCAGAACGTCCAGGAGGGCATCGAGCTGGGCGCCTACGAGCAGATCCCCGGCAACCAGCGCATCAACCTCTTCGAGATCCTGGGCGACCAGGTGCCCTCCGAGGTGATAAACAACCTGCAGTCCCAGGTCGACCAGATCGGTCGCAACTGAGTGGCAGGACACTCCCTTGGTGGCTCACTGCATTGCCCCCTCATTGTTAAGTTTTCTCTCAGTAATAAAAGACAAAAGTACCCCTATTTAATCGAACCGCTCCCGTCTTTTGCACTCTGGAATCGAGACCCAAGGCAAAAAAGCGAAAGTGATCCTCCCCGAAAACCTGTTGGCTCCTCTGCAAAACTCTCGACCGCAAGAGTGATTTATTGGACTTTTTGTGGCTTTTTCCTAACGCTCTTCGGACACTTTCTCCTCGCCGATCCCGCTGCGCATACGAATTAACAACAAAAGTCGGCCCATTACCGCGAGCCGTGGCTGGGTATGATCCTCAACCTTGTTATGTAAGTCGGGTGACGGGGATTGTGCATTACGGTTCAATATGATGGAGTCACTGGTAACCCGAGTGGTGGTGCCCCGCCGGCAACTTTTGTGTTGCCGTCGTGATGCAACAGTTGTCGTCGTGATTGTTTTCCTCAGCCGTTTTATTTTGTTTTTGCTTCTGCTGGGCCTCGGTTTGTTTATTTAATTTCTGGTAATTGCCGCCACATGCACTTGCATGTGTAATGAGGCAAGGGGCGTGGCATGCCCGCAGGGAGGCTCGACTTGCGTAACGTCTGGGTAGGACCGATGTTCGTAGGGCTTTCAGGCCTGATTCCATGCCCTCATTAATTTCACTTAAGGTAGTAATATTCGGTATTTTAAATCAAGTTTTGCTGGATAAATGTATGGTACTTAATAGGTGAACGGAATTTGTTGACCAAATTGTTGTCTTGCACAATTAGAATTTCTACCAGGTAATTTTTTAGGTAGATCCTGTTAGTGAAATGTATCAGTCACCATAGAATATAATAAATACTTACAAGGAAAGTGTAAAAAAAATGAGGAAATCAATATTTCCTTAAAAATTAAATGGTTAAATTCGAGACGAGACAAACCCCATAATCATTTTGTCAAAAAATAATTGTTTTCATATTTTAACTTATACAGTAAGGTGACGAACTGATGAATATTTACAAAAACTTTATGCACATGTAAAAATTATTTATCTTTTCTTCAAAAAAGACGATAATACCCTATAAGGTAATGTTGCAAATGATGGTGTCACTTTCATAAGGGTCATATAAAAATAAACATAAAATACCAAGAACTGGTCCTAACAATCTTGTAATAATAGTAATTAATATTTTTGTAAATACGTTCATAACACGATAAAAGATATTTAAATTTTCGATATATATGCATAACATGAATCTAAATATTTATAAGTATAAACAAATTTGATGGCCCACTTCATTGTCTTATAGGAATATTTTCGCCTTTTATTTATAATGCAAAATGGGGTTCAATAAATAAATAAGCTTAACGAAACTAAAGAAAATAAAAAATTAAAAAATGATTTACCCATTGAAGCAGTTTTTGTTTTGTGTTTAGAATTATCTCATTTTTATTTCATAGTTCATACACTTTAAAATGAGCTTCAATCTAAATTTACGCTAGTTAAAGTATTTTTTATAATAAGTTTACTTTATCTCAAAAAATCTGTGTGGTGGTGTGTGGGTGACAGTGTGCACGGACATCTCCTAAATAAGTTATGTTTATAAAGGTAATTATTTATTTTACGGACTAACTAAAGAATGACTGCGTTTTTCCTTTGACACTTTTCCCCTCTCGTTAGTTTAGAAATTGAGGCAAGCTGCGGAACCCCTTGACGGGGAATCCTTGTCCTTCACTTCGATGACCATCGACTCATGTCAAGTTTAAATTAGTTTAGATCGTATATAAATTATGGTTAAAATAGGAGTAATTGTAAATTGCTTTAAATTAAAACTTTGCCATATTCAGTCTAAACTTAAAAGCTTTTCAAAGTAAGAGGACTATAAAGGTTGCCATTGCAGCTAAAAACAGACCCCCGCTGGGGCGAAGTGTTCTTTTCCATAATCATTTCCATTTGTTATGAAATAAACTACAAATTAAATAAATTCATGATGAGATAAAACAAGTTAAAAATTTCCTCTCGAACGTTGCGACCTATTCGATGAATTTCGGCTGTGGGCGTGGCAATGGTAGGATGTTTTATGTGTGTGCGCTTAGGTAGATAGGTATAAATAAGAAATATAACTAAGCAATGTGGATTGCCTTCGAGTGAAACATTTCGTTATTGCATTTGGGGAGCCCAGCTTTGCTAATCATACATAAGTTAAAGATATAGTTTATAAGGTTGATAAATTCAGAGGGTTCTCATGCAGTCTATGGAAATGATACATCTTCCTCCCCTTTCCTTTTTTCTGGCTACTTAAACCTAACACTTGCTCACTTGAATGCTTGGATTTATGGTGTATGTATATACAATAAAAGGTTTGATCTTCCAAGTAAACCAATTTCCGCCGACGACGACGATCCTCAGTAGATCCTCTGCAGATAAAGACGTCCCAGTGGCAGGGCCCTCTCCACGAAGCTCTTCTCGGCCCTCGCCGAGGACTTGTCCAGCGAACTGGCCTTGGCCACCGTCTCCTGGCTCTCGTCCAGCTTCAGGCTCTCGGCATCGGCCTTGGGATCCACTCCGCCCACTTGCTGACCCACCTGCTGGCCCGCCCCCGAGCCCAGCTCATCTATCTCCAGGGTGGAACCTTGCTTGGGTTTGGGGGTGATGGGCTCCCGTTCCCTGACCTCGCCGCTGCCTAGCTCCACCTCCACCTCCTCGCCCTGGCAGATCTTCTCCAGCTGCAGATCGCTGCCGTTCTGGATGCGGGTCTCCCCGGATATGTCCTCGCCACTGTACATCAGCAGAGGCACCAGTGAGTGCTTCTCGTGGATGGAAGAGGCAGCCGCCATCATTTCCTCGGTGGTTGAAGAGGACTTGTCCTGGTAGAGATCTATGTCACCGCCGCCGCTTCCACTGCCGCTGCCATCCAGGCTGGTGTCCGGCGTGAGCTTCACATGCCGGTGGTCCACCTCAAATGTGCTGGGAATGCTCCTGGGCTCATCCTTCTCGGACTCGGCTATGTCCTCCAGCTCCACGAGCGGAAAGTTCACGTCTCGCAGGCTGAAGTCGTCTTCGGGCAGGGAGGGATAGGCCGGATTGGACTCCACCTGGGGCACATCGTCCTCCACCTCCAAGTGGTGGGTGGAGGAGCTCGGCGGCGGCATCTCACTGCTTACTCCTGGGGAATCTGTGCTGATTTCAATTACAGATTTGATGGTTGTTCGTGTAATGGTGGATTGGGTGGTTGGTGGACCATCTCTGGGTATCGACGGCCCATCCGTGGTGACTCTAGCAATGGATCCAGGTCCCTCCGTGGTGGATACGATGTGGTATATGTTGTCACTGCCTGCGGTGTCCGGCTCGAGTTCCCCCCCATCGGACGTCTCCACCAGGGAGTCCCTAAACCCACTTTGGATGAAGAACGACCCGCCGGACTCCTCGTTGTTTCCAGTGCTCGGGGAGGGCCCCTCCGTGGTGTACTCCCGCTTGATGTTCACCTTGCTGGGGTCGTTCCCGGCCAGCGGCTGCAGTCCGTCGGCGTTGTAGGTGACCAGGGGCTTCACCTGCTGCTCCACGATGTTGCTGCTGCTGGGGGAGAGGGGTCGTTCGATGTAGCCCACCGAGGCGATGAGCTTTAAGCTCTCGCCGCCGCCTGAAAGTGCTTTCGGGTTGCTGTCTCGGCTGTCCGTTGGTGTTGCTGCTGTCGCCGGCGATGTTGCTGCTGCTGCAGCCGGAGTGCTGTTGATGCCAGGAGTTGTTGTTGCTGCTCCTGCTCCCCCCGTGGTGGTGCTCTCCACCGAGCTGGTGGTTAGTGGCGGTGCAGGTGCTGGTCCCTCCGTGGTTAGCATCGAACTGCTGGGCTTTCGAGTCGGAATCGACGGCTTGGCTTTGTTGTCGTCGGTTATCCGGATCTCCGTCGGCTTGGTTATCTCCTTGATGGTGATGTTCCAGTTGAATCCTGCCGGCTGAGCCACGGCCGCCGGCTTGGGGGAGGAGGTGGTGGAGCTGCTCACCGGCTCACTGGCCAGCGGCGGATTGTTGTCCAGAACTGTGGGCGACAGAAACGTTTCGAATTAGTGACCGCATGTCGCTCAATCCAGCAGCACTCACTCGGACAGTTGTCGTACTCCGGACAACAGCGACCGGGCACGTATTTGGGCATGCAGTCGTCTCGCCGGTAACAGGTCACCGGGCTGCAAACAATCTCGCCGCCTGCAACAAATGGAGTGTGTTTAAGCAAAAGTGTTGGGAAAACACAGGGAAATTCAAGCGAAATATTTTCGAAAGGGGTAATGGCCAATTAACACTCTGCGCCGTGTTTTTGGATATTTATTTTAGATCTTATGGGTTGTTAAGAAAAACTAAAATGTTTAAAAATACTACATTACTAAACAGTAAAATGTAATATTGTTTGATTTATTTTACTATTATAATATATGTAAATGTAAAGGGTGTTTTTTAAGGTAACATAAATATTCCCAGACGCGCGTCGTCGCACAAAAATATTCTCAAAGTTGCTTAAGTTAATGGGTACTATTTTTTGGGTGCAGTAAAAATATCTTTTAATATTTCATGTATATATTTATTTTCCTTATTTGGAATTTAAGAATTATGAATGATATGTATTTATGGCTTTAATGCAATTTCACTTTTCCAAGGCTTGCAGCCCGGGCCGCACTATAGTCTGCTAATTGGAGCTGTGAGCACTCACCTTTGCAGTAGCACACGGTGCACGGCGTGTCGGGAGCAACCAATTTATCACCATTGGCATAAGTTTTGCCATCCTTTTCGCAATCTGGGGAGGAAAGGCGGAGATTTGCATAAATGCATCCTAAAGTCGAGTCGGTTCCGGGGGAGGGGCTCACTTACCGCATTTATAATCGGGGCAGCAGTGGCCGGTTCGCTGGATGGCGCGACAACTGGTCTGGTATTCGCAGCGACTCGCGGTTTCGGGCACCCAAAGTCCATCCTGCAGGCATTGGCCTATAAACAATTTGAAGAGGGGGCGCATTGTTTGTCATTTAGCTTGGGTGAGTGGGTGGCGGGATTAGTTTTCGGGTCTTACCCTGGGGCAGCTGCTGCTCCGGGGAGGCCGGGGATTCCGTGGTGCTGGCTGCCAGGCCGTGGAATCCGGCGCTTCCGCCGCTCGAGCTGCTGGCCGCCATGCTCGGCGTGACCGCGACCGTGACGACTGCGGAGGATGCGCTGCTGCTTTCGATGGCGGGCACTGCAAAAGGAGAAAACACGAGTGTGAAATGGGAGAAAGCAGAAAGTCAACAAAGGCCATTGAACAGAATGGTGCACTGGAGGAAAAAGATGGAGCAACAAGACGCAGGAGCAGCCACAAGACAGTTCCATTAAAGCCACGCAGATTTAGGAGCTTTTAAATACCTTCCGCGTCCTCTTAAAGTATCTTCCTATACAACTTTTTAGATGTTTGAGCGTTCTATGGACCGCCGGGTTAGTTTGCAGCTATCTATTATAATTTTACCAAACTAAACTTTCGTTTCTTGATCAGGTACTTAACATGTATTATTTATTATGGTGATATATATGTTTTGTTTAATTTACAGAGCAATGCTAAAAATATAAAAAATTCTTTATTTGCCAATAAATCATTAGTAGGAAACTAGGATTCGATGCACTCTTTAGATATTTATATAGACAGCAGAGAGGTCGATAAAAACTCGAAGTTCTGTATTTATTATTTTTTAAAGGAATAAAATAAAAAATATATTATTTAAAGAACTTACTTAACAAACTTATTTACTTTTACTTATTACGACTTTATGTAAAAACAAAAACCACAACTACATAAGATATTGGTACGTTGTTAAAACATTTAATATTTTACAAATCTTACAATTTAAGAAGAAATTTAAGTTGTTATTATTCACTGACTAAATTACTGATTAACTAAGGTGTCTGCGTATACTTTTCATTCACTACAATTCTGGAAGTTTACTTTTGCATTTAAGGATATTAACGAAAACTGTCCTCCTCGGCTAAGTGACTTGTGAGGGCTATCAGAATCCTCCCTTAATGAAATGAAAATGCAAATTGCCCTCATGCTTTAATTTACAGATGTAATTGGATTATGTTCTTTTTGGATTTTTTAAGAGTGTATCCAGGAGCAAAAGGGACGAGAAGGAGGGGAAGGGGGATTGGGAGGGGCGGATGCCCTTTGCCCCTGCCACTGGGTACATATTTGAATGAATGACATTTTGATAACAGTTGTTTGTTGTTCCTGTTGCTGCTTCTGCTTCTGCTGCTGTTGGCCAAGGTAAAATGCTATCAAAATACGGCAAAGTTAAATGAGTTTAGTTTTAGTTTGGCTTTTTGTTTGCCCAGTTTGAGGCGACTCCCAATTGGCAAACCGAACCGAAGAGGAGCACAAGATGGAGTGGCAGCCGCTTTGTCTACGGTCGTTGGTTGTCCAGTTGGCGTATAATTCCGATTGACAAGCCTTGTACGGGCGCATTTTCCATTTCCCATTTCCCATTTGCCCCTGAAATTGTCTCTCTTAAAGGTTTCGCTGGCAGCACAATCTTTTGAGCAGGGGCTTGTCATTTGCCATGAAAAATGATTAAATATGTGCCAGCATTAATCATACGCCCAGAGGTTCAGTTTTGCCGTGGCTGTGTTGGCCATCCTTTATTCCGAGTCCCCTTCTTAAACTGGGACCTATCTATGTACATCCCGCGCTAAATTGTTTTCCTAGCACTCATTAAGGGCACTGCATATGCTGCTCACTTTTCCTTATCCGTGCGGCCAAAAGGGGAAAGTTGCTCAGATTTATTTTGATGTTCAACTTGGGGGAATAAACTCTGCGATGTTCACTTCATTTAAAGGACTCTTTATTTTGGTGCAAAATAATCTTTTCGCCAACAATAGTTTATTTGACTACATTTATTTTCTTAGTTCCAGCTTTAAAAAATTTGAATATTATGGACCCTTTAGTAATTGGAATTTTCTGAAATATAATTTCGGCTGATTTAAAATATATTGTTTTATTCTTCAAACCAGCTTTCCATTAATCCACTTTTAGCTTTAAGTTAAGTCCCAGTTAAAGGGGAATGATTATCAAATTGGTTCTTAAATCATTTTTGAATGACATTTCAGGTGTCTAAAAGTATGCAGTGAATAAATAATGCTCACCTTCAATCTTAAAATGTATTTTTGCATACTTCGAAAAACCTTTCAATCGAACCATTTTCAGCTTTAAGTTTAGTTCCAGTTTAAGCGGAGTGCTGATAAAATCACTGCGATATTAAACTCACTTTTGAATGACATTATAAATGTCTACAAGTATGCAGAGAATAAATGGTGTTCATATTTAAGACTAAAATATATTGTTCCCTACATGAACACCTTAAATGCATTTTCAAGTGCTTTTCAAATCAAAGAAAAAGTGTTTTAAAAACCCTGACACCCCCGTAAGTCACTCCGAACCAAAAGCATTAAAACCTAGAAACCTAGAAACCTATAAACTAGACCAGCTGCACCCCACATCATTTCCAACGCCCCTTCTTAGGCATGGCTCTAAGCTAAGTATTCCGACATCATTTTTGCCTGTGCGCCTTTCGCTTAGCCTTTTCAAGCAATTTCGCTTGTTGCTCGTTATGCAAGGCACAGAAACTAAAACAGAAACTGAAACAGAAACAGAAACAGACACACATGGATGAAATCCGAAGCCGGCAATTAGTAGAACAGCTTCCCGTTTTGCGTTCTGTTTTCATTGTGGAACGCAGCGCTAATTCCGCGACTTTCCATTGTCTGTGGGTCTCTGGGAGTCCGGGTTTTGTGTCTTGTTGTTTTTCTTTCTTAATTTTTGGCTGGCCAACACGTTTCAAATGAGCAGAATTATTATTCACATTATGTGGAGCGGACGGCGGGACAGCTGACATTTGTCTGGGACTCGAGTAACACGATTCGCTCAGATTACGTATACGCCACCGGGGAGATCTTATTTTAGATTTTCTCGTCAGCTCTTCGCCCGTTTTATCTCACACTCACTTTATGGGTGCTTAAGTTCTGTAAGCTGCTGAATTTTTCTGTCCCAGCCGGCTGACAGTAAATTGTTCGCCGCGAAATTGCATTGTAAATTAGCTTTTGATTGTTTTCCGCCAGGCAGAAAGTTATTATGCAAATGCCTGTAAATGTGACGCGATTTGCCGCTGCAACGGCTGCTGATTCATACCCATAAATGTCATTGATTCTAAATTAATGTTGCTTTTATTTTGTCGTGATAAATGATAAGCACAATTCCGGGCAATTGTTATAAACAAGCTGGCAAACAAGCAAGATGCGGCCGACTGAGAAGGAGCCCAGAATGGCTTTGGGCTTCGTCAGGGACGTAGGAGCAGCGGATTTTCAAAGGGGACGCAGGGATTGTTATTACCCACTTGAGCTGGGATATTATCAGCTAGATATCCCTTAAAAACGTAGTGAGTTGGAGCCAATTTTTGACAGCCTCCCCGCGGAACCACACCACTGAACCACACTATTAATAATACTTAGCACCATTGATAAATACGGCCGGCTATAAACGCCTCAGGCCGAAACCAACAGCAATAACAAATCATCCCAAAGTCTCGAGCCAAGGACCGTGGAAATTGCGGAAAATTCTCTGGCCCGCCGCCTACACTTCATAAACTACTCAGCTTCGGCCCGGCCCAGAAAACGTTTTCCATCATTATTACATTTCCACCAAGTGGCTTTCCCGGCGCTATCCTCGCTCCGCTTTTCCGGATCCGGAAAATTGCCAAGCTGAGTTTCCGCCGAGCGTTTAAGTCGTTGCGGGGTCGGTTCATCTGGCCGCCCCTTCAGTTTTCTTAAGCAGTTTGCGGTTAGTTAGACGGGAAATGTGTTAGTTTGACATGACTTCTGCCCAGCCAAACGCAATAAAGAAATTCCTAGCCCAAGAATTGTGAGAGTAATTGCAGTTTTATCGAGGCAAAGTTGCCAAAGTCTGCGAATAAAATAATGGGAATGCAGAGGGAGTAGCCATACAAGAATTGTAGAATTAAATAATAATAATTCATTTTATTAAAAATATGAATACGAATTAGAAAAAATGATTTTAAGTCTACGAGTGTAATAAATAAATTAATATGAATTAGGAAATAGTTCTGTTTGAAAAGTGCAAATAATGGTTATATATTTAGTTATTCAACATTTTAAACTATAGAGAATTTAAGTTTTGATGAATAAAGCCGCACATTCTGGAAAAAAAGTTTGTTATTCAGTTTGCCATACCAATTTTATTGACATTCTTGAATGACAAGTAATGGCTGACAAGAGAGAATTAAAATGTACTTAGCATTAAATCGTTAAAATTTGGCTAGCTATCCGATCTTTGCATGCATGTCAAACTAAACTCAAAATCGGTAACAAGAACATGCCGTCATGCTTATACACAGCATTATATACAATACATATCCCCATGATAATTCCATTGTTTCCACGGGGAATTCGACGGAAGCCGAGAAACCAGCGGCGCGTAAGTCAGGCAGTTGTGAATGCGATTTCGAATCGACGCTTAAATGGCATTCAAAACGAAAGCAAAAGCAATGAGAAACAATCAAACCCGGGGACGAGTGGCGGAGGGCGGACGGATTGACAGACGACATCGGACAAATGACAACAAATGAGCTTTTTGAGTGTTCTGAGCTTGTTGTTGCATTTGTCATCGTTCTGGACAAAGATGACAAATGAGGTGGGCTAGGAGGCGACGCCAGGCGAGTGGCACAGACTCTTGTCTCGGAAAACACAAACTCATCGCATCACAAAAAACTGAGAAAACAAATTATACGGTTTAATGGCAGGTGATATGCGAGGAGCGAAATACGCTGGATGGTAAAAAGCGAAGAGGAATTCATACGCCAGATTGAACAAAGTTCAAATTGGAAACAGTTGGCATTTTGATGGAACCAATCAAAACTTTAACAAGCTTCGAAGAAAATATTGGTGTTTATGTAAAAATCAATTAATTTACCCTATCTGGCTAGTTTAAACAAGCAGATTTAACAAGGGTTGCAAATTTAACAGTCATTTAGGAGATTGCTAATGATTTAAGATACTTATTTGGTTTTCATGAAGTGAATACGAATAACTTTAATAATTCTGTCGTTGGTTCTATTGCCAAGCAACAAACTTGTATCTCGTATATATTTATAACTTTACTTCACTTTTGGTAACAAATTTGTATCACACATGTAAATAAATAAGCTATGAAGGTACACATAACTTGTTGAAGCAAAGGTAACAGTAATCTTCACAAAATATCTCAAAGTAAGCAGCTTCGATTACATTGGAATTAAACTATAAGTGGTTGCACAGAGATCCAATCCAACCCATCCTTTTTTTAATGGCCAATTTATTTAAGGAAAGCTAATTTTCATTTGTATTAATTTCACATTCTCTGCAACGCAATGCCAGAGATTATGAAATTATCGGAGGAGACGTGTGAAATGCCACAGTAACCGCATACGTGTGGGCCCAAACAATTTGGCAAGTCACAGTCACAGTATCACATTTGGACCCCGGATTGGCGTGTTTGCATCTGCCCCGTATCTGTGCCCCCTTGCCATCCACAAGTAGTCCCGCTTTCTGTGGGCACGCCAGTGTCCGATGTCCAGTCCGAGCTGGGCTATTTAAATTAATAATGGCACATCCCAGCCGTCGACTAGATGCCCTTTGTCGCATCATTCGAACTGTCATTAGGGGCATTAGCCCTCCAACACGTGGCCAAGACCCACAAACGACTGGGCACTTCGGTGGACCCATGGAGGTACTCCCTGCCAGCCCACTGGCCGGCTGGCCTAATTGTAGCAATTTGAGTAATCACATGTGGCTATGTGGGCCTGGCTGGCAGGCGGGGATGCCACTGCTTATTGGCAGATGCATTTCACGGGGAAGTTCGATTACGCCGGTGATTTATTTTAGTAATCAAATGCAATGCCAATAATTACGCTGGTATCATCTCAAATTAATGCTTGCACTGGCAGGCTGAACCTCGTAAGATCATCATTTTACTAGTATGTGGATTAAATAGGGTTTGCGGCCGTCGGGTTCTGAGAAAAAGGTAATTACTAAAACTTCTCAATCAAACCGGATTAAACATCAGAGTTATCATCTACGGTTTGAGAAGATATAATTAAATGGGGTTTAAATTTGTTTTCTATCACATGCTTGATCATGTCACTTATACAGACTATAAGAAGCTTATGGAACACAATAGAAACTAAGCCAATGAAGATTTCTTTGAATATTTCATCAACTATCAGTTAACCGGGCTTATAAATTGATTAAGCATACGCCATGATGGCTGCCAGGGTTTTTTCTTCAAGGGAAAGGGGTGTCCTGCTTCAGCCAGAAAGGCAAACCGAGCTTAAGTCCTCGCTGGATGTGGCCAACTGCGGGCTCCTTTCAATTTAGCCAGAGCTCCCATTAGCGCTCCCCGCTCCTTCTACTTGGCCGCGGAAGAGGTCTGCAGATCGGCGTTAAAGTGTAACACACCATAAAACAGATGCCTCGCCGGGACGTGACCACAATATAATTACCCGCAGCGAGACGAGCGCGCGCCACTTGTTGGCCAGCGTCTCTGGCCGGCTCTTCAAAAGCTAATTTACATGCCGGCTCGGCCCTTCGGTCTAGGCCAGCTCGAAAAAAACTCGAAAACGACAAAAAGCAGACCCCACAAACCAGCTCGCTAACGGGCACGGGCCTCGAAAGTAAAAGTTTTCAACACTTTTCATTTTAGAAGTTGCTGCTGCTCTCCAGACCTCGGCACGTGTGAGTTTTGGCCTTTGTGTGTCTTTTGGCCTCTGTTTGCTTTTCGCATTAGGCCAGAAGAGGATGATGTTCGGGCACATTATCGAGTGGCAGCTGCGCCGCTGCCAAGTTGGCTGTTGGCTCCGTAATTGGTGGATCGCAGGCGGGTTACAGCATAGGTATGTGTTACATGTTTGGCTTGTTTCTGGTTTTCTGGGCCACTTTTCAATTGGCTTATTTTGATAAGATCTTAGCGGTGTTATGTGAGACCCCTTCGGGTTTCACTTTCTGGGTCACATTTGGTTCAGTGATTTTCCCGCTTAATTGGCGGAGGTCCACAAATTGATTATCATATGTTGGTTTTAAAATTTACATATAACATTTTGGAGTTATATTTAGAATTCTTATGGAACTCTTGTTGATTTTCTTAGGTACCTTTCTATAATCTGAGCTTTAGCTAGCTCTTGTTATGCCAAGGCGCGAGTTTATGGTATGTTGTTTATTTGGAATTCAAAAATTATCAATCAAGGTCTTATTAAGAAAATCATACTAATTACAAAATAAATAAATATATGACACAATTTATTAATAAATATTTTACCCAACTTATTTTAAATGTCAAGCTAAGATGCTCAAACAAAATAAAACTACTTTTAACATGTACTTTACTTTGCCTATTTTGGCTGATAAAATTTTGCTTCCCTTGAGTATTCTGCTTAAAGACTCGGCGCTTGTAATAATCGAATTAATTCAATGGATTCATATGCACACGCTGTAACGCTGCAAAGCCCCTTCCAAAAACATCAAAATTTCCGGGTACATTCCGTCTGAGCCCTATCAAAACAGCAACAGTTTTGTTGTGCCCAGTGGTCAAGGAAAAGCAAACAACAGCAACAGCAGCGAAACACCAGAACCCACAATTACACAAACAGGGATTCCGCAAAGTCATCCAACAGCCACCACCATGCCGAGTCAGTCGGTTCCATTCGGGCCACTCCAATTTGGTCCTGGCCAGATTTCATCCAGTTCATCGAGGCGTGCTCATGACCACTTAAAGCCGCTTTAAGCTCCCCTCGGTCGGGCCAAAATATGTGCCATCGTCACCGCAGTTCATATTCGGGCTTTTCTTTCGATGAACTTCCTTGGGGACTAATTTTCCGATTTCACACACAATTTTACATTGGCAGCAACAAGGGGGAAAGTTCGCTCCGAGTCGGTTGTAAGTTTTCCCAGATTTGCTGTTGTTACCCGTTTGACCTGGTCCGCAGAAGTCAAACCGAAGTTGAAGCTCCGGTTTCTGTTTGCCCTGTCCGAGGATTGTTGTCCTTTCAGGCGCCTGCCCTGTGTTATTATGCTTATTGCTGCATCTAGAGCACGTATTATGACAGTTAGTTAGGGCGGCAGGCAAAGTTTATACATATTTGTGGCCAGTATGCTGATTGTTGGCCCTCACTGTTTACGCACTTAAAGTGCCAAAGGAGCAACGGATTCGGATACTCAGTTGCTGAATTTCTTGTGTGCATAGTATAGAAATTATGTGGATCAATATATTAGACGGAGAAAATATTAGGGTTAGAAATCAAAATTAGGCATTACACGCATTATTTTTCATTTAATATTACCCAACTTAATGTGGAGTATATACACTATATGATTTTATTTTATTAATAGGGCATGCAGTACTCCTGTATTTAAAATGTAGTGCTGCATACTTTTAGACAGCTTTAAAAATGTACCCAACTTTATATTGATTTGTAGGTACACACGGTTATCTTTAATTTTTCAATCACATTTCGTCTATGCCTATCATTTGAAACAATAAACAAACAAGGACCCCTAATAAAGCCGACTGCTCCCGAATGAACTTGGCAACAAGCGGGGGAAAACTTCGCAATGATCTAGTTCGAATAATTTCCGCCAAAGTTATGGGCGAAACTTTATAGAACCACCTGGAACACTTGTAGGAAAATGCCAGGCACGCGTCGAACTAGGAGCAGTCCTTCCCCGTTTGCATATGCCGAAAGTATACACTCATTTTTATTGCCAGACGTGACTACAGCGCTTTCGGCATAGTTATGGCTGGAACTTTAAATTACAAAAATGTTTTTCGGGATCAAATCCCAGTGGTTTACCCGGGAGCTTGTATTGAAAACCTATGGAAAACACAAACGGGAAAATATTGCCCTTCGTTTGCGGGGGGTGAAAAGTTTTTCTAGGATTAAGCCACGTAAATGCTTGAATAATGTGAACAGATTTAACTTTTGCCATTGTGCGAAAGTTTCCCGGAGGACGGGAAGTTGGGGAAGGTAGTTCTCAGACAGGTTAATAAAATGGCCAATTGAACGCTCTGCAGTTGGTCCGATAAGCTGATAACAGCTGGGGACCTGATAACGATGATAAAAATGTATCTGCTTTACCTTTTTCCCGGTGCGTTTTACCTTTTTACCAGTCCTTCTGCTCTTTTGTTGGACTTCTTTCCTTTGACCAAAGGCGACAATTTGTCGGCATTTTTTACGACTGCCAAGTGGCGTTAAATTAACGGGGCGGAGAAAGTGGCTGTGGGCCGGAAAGGTGAAAGCATCTGCTTCGACCCGCATTTTATTTTATGCCGTTTTGATTTTTCCTTTCGTTTCCGCTCCTTTTTTCCGTTTCTGTTGTCGTAAGACTCCATTAAACAATTCAATTAAGCCGCGGGGGCGGGCAGCTGTTGTCTTTAAAATGTCAAGCTGGACATAATGCGGGCAGGAAAGGGGGCTCCGACATCCTGAATTAAAACATTTTATGCAAATTTTAACGCTACTTTCAGTGAGTTTTTGTCTCATTTTATTGGCCGACCTCCGCTCTCGGATGGCTTTGCTGTTTGCCAAACGCTTAAAGTATTTACTTTAATTTCATGGGTAAAACGAAAACAAGAAACTCCGCAATTAAAACCGGCAACGCCTAAAAGCTGGCAACAGTAAAAAGTATAAAAATAAGGAAGGGCAGAAGCGGAAATTAAAATATTTCCGGCTTGCTGAAGAATTTTTTCCCGCTTTCTGGTGGAAAAAAGAAGGAAACGTTGTTGCACGAAAGGGTCCAGCTGCCTGGCTTTGGCCATTGTAATGCTAATTGAAGTTGAATCGCTTTTGGAGGCAAATTGGTGGAAGCTGAAGAGTCACCATAACAATTTATGTAGTGTGAATAAAAGGGTATTCGAAATGAACACAAAGAAAGAGGATTCAAAATTCGAATACAACTTTCCAGTGTACAAGAAGTTCCTTTTGTTGAACATTATTTAAGATCCTCAACTCCCCTTATTGATGATTCGGATCTTAAGTTTAGCAATATAACTGATGGCTCTTCCAATGCCATTGCATATAAATGTCAGATAAGTAGTTTCCCGGCTGGGGGCGTGGCCACAAGCCATAAAATTGCAGTGGCGAGGCCAACGTTGCGTATACGCAACGTCAGGAAGACAAACTCGAGGCGCAAATGGGCGGTGGATTGGTGGCTTAGAAGAGGCACTCAACTCGGCCAACAAAGTTATGACAAGGATTTATGAAGTATGCATTAAAAATGAGCAGCAGCCTCTCGCCGTTTTGCAGTTGAACTGTGTTCAAGCTTTAAGCCGGAGTCCCGAAAAAAAGCCAAACAAATCTGGGGCCCGCCTTGAAGACGTTTGCCATTCCCACGCAGTTGAAACAAAAACATTGTCGTGTGTGCTGTTTGTTTGTTTGTTCTAGATATTTTCTCTTTTTGCCAGATGCCGGGTGTTTGCAGTTTGTCCCGTTTGTTTGCATACAAATTCTTCAGACGACGAGCGGAGACGCCGCCGCATTTGTTTGCCGAGGCAACAGGCAGCTGACAACTGGCAAAGGAGTTGTCTCCCGGGCCGGCTCGTTCTTCTCGGGGTTCCCAGGGACTCGGATGCGACCGGGTATGTGTGCCACCTTAACTGTGCATATAAAAATCGCATATAAATCAGCACACACTCCTTCTGTCCTCGTTTCCCTTCCTCGCCCGGTGCCATCTGTAAACATATCGTTATTTATCCATTTACCCCGTTCCACGTGACGGACTCCCAAGGAGGGACACGAAGCGGGGCTTTTAGTGTGACAATATGTGGGTTCCTTGGCTCTTCGGGATGCAACTTAATAGGAGATCATGGGAATGTGGCTGCGCTGCACGGTATTCTTCTGTACTGGGGTGGACGCCCGTCAATCAATTGCAACTGAATTTAAGTTTTAATTCAGGCAAGCA
This sequence comes from Drosophila biarmipes, assembly GCF_025231255.1. NCBI lineage: Eukaryota > Metazoa > Arthropoda > Insecta > Diptera > Drosophilidae > Drosophila > Drosophila biarmipes. The sequence continues at coordinate 19,700,927 of NC_066612.1, forward strand.
TTTCGTTGGAGGCAAATGTTTTCAATATAAACAAACAAGACAAGTTGTAGACCGTTCATGTAAATGTATGGTACTGCTTTTTTAGTTCTGCAAAAATAAGGCTGGCTACATTGGAAATAAATGAATATCCTTGGTCGTTCATTATAAACAACGGCTTAAAGGCAAACTGCAATTTATTTTCCATCCCAATTCGCTAAGGATTTAAATAGCTAACATTGAATGTATCAGTTTTTGTTCTGAGAAAAATGTTTTAGGCTCAAATCTTTTGATATGCCATGCGATACTCCCTTGCTATAATCTTCGAATTTAAAAACTTTACATCAAGACTTATCCCTAAGTTTAACTCACACCTTGCCTGTTCTTATTTATAAGTTCAATCTGTTTGTACTTTCCACTGAACCCCAGGATAAAGCTATTCTGGGAATGTTTTGTATCCCCGTGCCGAAGCTATTATCAAAGCTCTTTGCTGGCGTACTCCACATGAATATAAATCCAGCTCCTTGCTCGTAGTTGCTCCTTAGTTTTCTCCTTTCCGAGCCCAATGGCTCTCATTATCAATGCAGCGACGAAAGAGTGCGGAACTTTTTTATATACACATGATGAGCTCGATTTTCTTTTCATTTTCATTTTCGTAATAGCGCTCTGACGATTTCCAAGTGAACTGGCGACGATTTTTCACCGTCAGTCTGCGGTGAGCGGGCAAGGAAGCAAGGGACCGTGCTGCCCGGCTTTCGGGGAACTATCCTCGCCGACTGCAAGGATTTCACACACAACAAGCGCTGGGCAGGAACTTGAGCAGGAAACAGGATGGGCAACGTATCCAGCTCCTCTTACGTTCGCCATCCTCTTCTTGCTACGTGACGTCGTTCTCTCGAGACGTCACAAGATTTATTGTATGCAAGTTATGGGTAGTGTATGTATTATGTGCTCGCAAGTGTGGGTGCTGTTTGCACTTGTGTAGGTGTAAATATGCAAATCGCTTTTTTGCCACGCTGACGACTTTTTCCCAGCAACTGAAATGTGCTTAAAATTTGCAAAATTGTAGTTCATTTTTATATTCCCTCGAATAGTGTCTTTTCCGTTTCCCCTTTTCACCTTGACAATTGTCCTGGGGCCCGGCTGGCTGCACACAGAATATAAAAAGGGTTTTTTCCCTCCGACTAAGTTTGGTTTGGCTTTCCCAGATTTGCCCGAATGCATTCATTTCTCATTGGTCCTCCCGTGCTCTGTTTGTACTGCGGTTTGTTGTGCCTCCTGACAAGAATTTGAGTGCCATTTTCCGCTTTGGTTTCCGGTTTATGGTCGAGAAACGTTCTCAGGTTCGTAAAACGGCTGTTAAAAAAAGGCATTTCTATGACCGTTTACCCTTCATACTCTTTTTGCAGAGGTGAACATCTATCAACTGAGTAAACTGAATCTATTTTTAGATTTCTTTTACACAACATTCTTCAATTTTAATAGGCCTAATTCGTTTGAAAATAAAGATGTGGCGGTTTTTATTAAATAATCTTTCAAATCGCAATCTGATACTGATCAACTTTAATAATTTATGCAAAACACTACTTGTAGAAAACCCGTAAGTGTATTTAAGCAACATCATCGCTTAAATCTTATTGGATCCCATTTCCTTCTTTTTGCACTTTACAAGCTTAGCCTTAGGTAAATTACATTCCCTCGGAATTAAACCCTTTAGGTCTATTCAAGACCACGCCACTTAATTGAAAATTAAAAAGGTGCACATAAAAAATTAAAATTAATTTCGTGCCGTTTGCTTAGAATCAATTTGACCTTATTGTTGGGCACAAGGGTTCTCGGAGGTTCTCTGCCAGCTTAGCTGAAACTTAACTCATTGGATGAAGTGAGCAGTTCCTTAAATCCCCATTTTAAATTTAAGCAGGCTCGTTTTTAAAAATGCGCACTAGGCAACACCGCTGTTTTGTGGTTGATCTCCCTAACTTTTTCTGCTAGGACAGCGCTGAACTTGAACCACTCAGGGAGGAGCGGGCAAATGGCCAACGAAAATTGCAGCCGCCAAGCAAACACATGCAAAACCGCATCCGCCAGTTTTGCGAGTGCCAGTCCGGGGAAGCCCGGGATCCGCACTTCCCTCCCAGGATGCCTCATTTGGCGGCTCGTTGTGGTAAAGAGCTCCAAAAAAATTCAATCACACCAGGGGTCGACTATAAAATACTCTAGATCTTGCGGGGATCCACGGCGACTTAAAGTATTATAGCCCCTCCTTGTGTGGGAGTGCTGATTCGAAAAAAACCGGTCATTCATTTTAAATCTTACAAAATTACTCGCATAAAAAGCTTAAAACATTTCTTAATTAAAGCAATTTCAAGATCCATTAAAAAATGTGTTTTTTATCACTTTTGTCTCACTTCCTGCACACCCTTAACTCTTACGGGGTACTTTAACAACAGCGGTGTTAGCAAAAATGTTTAAACAGCTGGTAAAATACAAAGGACAAAAAGGACGTGGGTAAATTTATGGGGCGGAGGGTGTGGACCTGTCGGAACACAAAATCTGACGCCTAAACGCAGCTTAGCGATTAAAGCGCTTTTCAAATTTGGCCTCAGGGGGATTTTAAGCGACCAAAGCTGGGCTACATTTTGTTTCTTTTTTGCCGCTGCTCCATGTTTGTTTTGGCTGGAAGAACAGGGCCCAAAGGGAGCTAATGCTCGGGCAGTGTTAATTTCCCTCCGAACTGCAGCGACAAGTTTATTTTGGCTCGTTGTTTTCGCTTCTGCTGCATACTTTGAGGCGTTTGCGGTTGTGGATTCGAATTTCAGTGGAAGAGTTTTATTGGGAATAAGATAAATAGATACATTTACCGAGAATGGGTCTAGTCCCAAAGAGTTTACGAATTCAGGAAATAACTGCTTCTTCGAAGGTTGATTTTATTGAATTTAAGCCGGAAACTTGAACTTGATAAAAAATACTCTAAGTTCCATACACAAAGTTTATAGAGAATAAGATAGGTGTCTTAAAAAAATACATTTCAATCGCAAGCATTATTGAAAAAAATGTTATATTGTTTTCTAAATAAAAACAAAGCGAATAATTTATATTTAAATTGAATAAAAACACACATAATAAGTTAAATAGAGGTGTAGATCTTAGTTAAGAAACTTCAGTGGCTTGGTTATCTCTCTAATTGATATTGAAGTGGAGTCAATTTTCCTTAATTCCCCCTTCACCACATTTCATATTTAATTTGCTATGAACAAGTTGGTTACATTTTTGAGCCAATTTTACTTCTTCCTTCCGATCAATTTGTCATTTTCCCCCATTCAACTGCACAAAACCGAATTGCATAATTTCCAATATTTTCTCTTCGCCAGTGGACAAGAAAAAACACTCTTCGTAGTCCAAACCTCCTAAAGGGAAGCCCCAATGTAGAGCAAGTCACAGTCACAGCTTGCGACATTGCCAATGTTGTTGCTAAATTGTTAAATAAATCAAAATCCGCAATCACAGGAACCAGACCCTCAAGCCAAACTGGCACGCCAAGTGCCAATTGCAGGGCAATCACCGGGCTGGGTGGCTGGGTGGGTCGAGTGGGAGGACTGTTATTGATGTGCTTTTAATTGAGGCTTGTGTGTCTGCTGCATGATGCTGTCAGCCCCTCCCCGTGCGGACCTTCGACCCCCTACAATGTCACTTGTCCGGCATTTGACTCATAACGGAATTTTATTAGTTTTTCAGATTTCAACACTTACCGGCTCTCGACGTGTGGGCCATGCAAATGGTCAGCAGCAAAATAGCCAGGCTGGTGGACCAGTGAATTCCGGGCCAGGTCCGCCTCCGACGACCCCGCCGCTGTTGGTTATTATTGCATTTTTTCCTCGACATCTGCAGATCCTTTCCGGAATCCTCCTGATGAATTTCGAGGCAGAGCCTCAGCTGGGATGCCTCCGAGTGCTTCTCTGTTCTGTGCATTTCTGGTGCTGCAATGCAAGATGGAGGAATACCATTTGTAATGAAATACTTTAACCCGTCTTAATTACTAAATGCGTATTTATGGTGCTGGCCTCTTTGGGGCAAACACTACTCGCTCTCAAAGTTTTATTGATTTTTCTTAATTTATGCAAAGTCTGCAGCATCAGCCGGAAACTTTTAGAATTAAAAAATGTCACGGAAGGCAAAAGTTTGGGAAAGAAATTTGGAAACAGGGATTTCAGGGGTCAAGGCGAATGTAGCCAAAAGCAGTAATTGAAAAAAGTCAATTGGATGGTAGAACGTGATGGACAAACTAGACACTTGACCTTGGTAGTTAAAATTTAAGCAGGGGAAGCTTGAGCTAATAATTCAGTGAGATAATGAAACAATGCCCTCCCTGACACTTCCAAGCTTTTTAGTTTGGCTTCTTAACTTTGAGTTATTAATAAACCCACTTTATTAAAACAACACAAAGCTCCCATTAATTTAAGCGATCCAAGCTCCAGCCAATCGAAACCGAGTAATTTGCATTTATTAAGTTTTCACATTCTTGGCAGCGTTTGGCTAACACAATAAAGATGTTAAATATATTTATGATAAGTGATTTATGTCAAACCTGCCATGAATATTTCATGTCAACATAATTTGGTTAACGGTTAACATTTATAGTAACAGGAGGGATGCGAGATGCTTAATCTGATAAAACGCTTTGCTTTCAATCAGATTGGAATCGCATAAAATTGCGAGAGTTTGCCATTTGTCAGCCAGACGGCAGAGAAGTTGGGTTTATGTAAATTAATGAACAGAGCATTTGACAGATACGAAATTCGTAAAAAATCTATTAGTGCACATCTGAAACTGTGAATCGAATTCCGGGAGCGGTAGAACAATGCAAAACGCTGTACAATTTGAGGCAAATTAAATATTAATTGGTGTGGCGTGTGCATAAAAGTTAATTAATGTTTTTTACGCCCTGGGTGTTAATAATTAATGAGCGTGAGTTGCTTTTCTGCTCCCTGGCGCCCTGTCTTTTATGACTGGGCGTTGGGAGTGGCTGTTGATTTACGGATAATTAAGCATATTGCAAAGTTATGCACAATAAATAAATATTTAATCAATCAGTTTGTGCGTATCAGCGTGGAAGTGTATCAATCGCTATTGCAAATCAGGTCTTTAAAAAGCATTAATGGGTTTATTTAAAGGTACTCATTGACCCGGCTTATGCTGAGCTTTGCTTACTTTATAATCCCTATTACAAATCAAGCACTCTGAAATTTTGATTGTCAGCAAATTTAGGATTTATGTTGATCCGCTTCATTCCCTAGTTGAACTCCTATCGGCAAACACGGTTTTTGTGCGCTCCCAAAATTTGTATTTGTCTATCGATGATTTAAAATTAAGATATAAAATAAGTACTGAGAAAATACATTTTTAGCTTAAAAATAGTTTGTGAAGATGTCCAAAAACAATGGTGAGTTTAAATCGTATTTCCGCGCAAAAGAGTTGTTTCATTTTTAATTTTATCCCAGGTCCTGGACCTGGAGCTTATATGCTGCCGAGTAGTTTTGGGCAAAAAGGACCGCAGTTCTCCTTCGGCCGCAGGATTGATCGCAGGCGAGAGGAGAAGCCTGGTCCTGGTCCGGCAGCCTATAAGATAGATAAGGTCACTCGTTATGGAAATGCGGAGGGTCCCCAGTTCTCTATGTTGGTTAGGAACTCCAGGACCAAGCCCCTTCCCATTCGATTTTCATAAGGAATAAAGTAAATCTATGTACTTAAACAGGGATAAAGGAATTGTTGGTGCGCCCATGTGACAGCTAAATCAAATCAGTCTAATCAGTGTGTGCTAATTTTCGTATTACAGGAGTATTTCAGTTTACAAATTGCAAATACTTAATAAAAATAATTGCAAAAAGTAAATAAATTACTGCTTTACCCTCTAAATTGAAACTGATTGTGTGAATCCACAAATATCATAACAAGGCGTTGAACCAATAATTTGGAGCCTTCATCAGCCGAAACTCCCTCTTTGCACTTCCAATTTGCCTTAATTAATGCTTAAGACATTGACGTACAATTTGCATGGAAATCGTTACCCTGGCAACTGGGATTACTAATCGCCGCTTCGCTTTAACTCTGCAATTAATTCGATGACACATTCAAATCGGAGATGGATGCTCGCTCGGAAATGCAAATCGCCCGGGGGACGGTAATCAGGAATAGGCAGTAATGACAGCTTGTGGTCGCTGGTCGGCGATACGAGTATTGATACACAATGCGGCGACAACCACTTGTTGGAGCAGAAGGCCCTTTGCCCAGGACACTCCGCGTCGAGGGCTTAGAAGTGGCTCTTGGGCTCTTCAGCCGTTGGGCTTTGTGAGTGCCCGACTGGAGGACGTGGAACTGTAATGAAGCTGCCGGACGAGCCCTTAAGTAACTCACTTTGCAGAGACTGAACTGGCCAAAGGAGCAGCTTCTGGCATCTGGGCGAAAGCCTGTTATTTTCCCCGCTGCCTGTAATAATCACACAGTAAGCAGGCATGGGACAGGTACACAGAAAAATGTGCTCTGATCTTGCTACTGAAAACATAAATAAAATGTTGGGTTGGGAAATGCAATTAGATTTGATTTCGAAGTTAAGATCTTAACTTCCTTCAAAACAAACATATTCAATGAAAATGAAAGTACTGAATCGTCTGTGATCTCCTTTTCCAAAAAGCAAATTCTTCTTATTTTCACCGTGAGCCTGAGCCCATTCCTAACACCTTTTATCGAGTTCCGACCGGTTATTATTTAGATTCAAGATAAACGACCTTTCTTTCAGTGCACTGGACTTGGTCGTGGGAATGGCCAGCAGAAAGCCAAAGAAAGGAAAGGGCTTTGGACTAACTGAGCCCGCCCGAAGCCCCTCCCATCTGGCTGCCAGCCCAGTTGTAATTGCAACGTCAACGTAAATGCATGGCACAAGCAGCGACGCTGGAATTCCTCGGATGTGCGATGTTGTGCGTGCATTTTGCAGATGCCCCAACTGACCGCCGCTCGGACATCACGTATTCGCACTGCACAGACACAGCGAGAGGAGTCCGCATTTGATTGCAATTTCGCTGCTCCAGGACGCGGATGAGGATCAGGATGGGAGGGGATGCATGTAAGGGGCGGGAGCGGCGGGCCCGGGAGCCGAGGAACTTGGGTGCTTCTTAGCTCTGCCCTCGTTCCACTCTTCCTACCGAAGATTTATCTGAGCGCGTTTATTTTAATGTTACGTTCTGGCATCTTTGCTCATTTTTGCCTGCCAGCGTTTCCACCCAGCTTTCGCATTATACCCTTTACCGAAGGTATGGCGGATGGCCTGGATTTGCAAAAGACCACTAAAATATAATATAATATTCTATGTAAGGCTACGTTTAAAAAAATTTGTTAATTTTAGTTGAATAAGTGAACGTTTAACAAAAACCCAACCAAATTAGGTAATTAAGCGGTAACCAAATGATAAAATATTCAGCTGAGGAGCCTTCGAAATAAGATATCATATATTTCTAACCATATTTTGGAACAATAGGATTCTCCAATGAACAAGTAAATACATACTCATACATATTAAAAATTATAAGCGCATTCCACTTCGCATTGTGCATATCCTAATTAAATGTGTCAAGCCAATCGCCTTGGATCCTTTAGGCAGCCCTCGGTAGCTCATCTTCCCAAGTGCATCTAATCTTCGCCTGACGAACGACCTGTTTAGTTTCGGTTAGCTTAAGCAGCCTCTTTGGATGCATTGCCCATTGGCCGGATGTCTTTGTCTTTATGAAGCCATGGTCGTACTTTGCCGTCTTCATCTGCCCATCAGCAGCACCACCGTCATCTGCAGCACGAGAAGCAGAAGCTGCATCCTCGATGGCGTGCCATTCCTGAACGTGGTACGTTGACCGCTCGGAATGTTGATTCATCTTCTTGGGTATAACTACTGCCAGTTTGCACGGACTACTCTTGGTTTCTTCTCCATTTTTTTAACAACTCCACTTGCTCTTTTATGTCAATCAGCAGCTTGGCATCCAGCTCCGTGGCTGGCTGCTCCGCGTTTATGGGCCATCATCGTCGTCAGCCCGGTTGGAAAATGGATGCGTCTATTTTTAGTGGAGCACATGCGACGCTTTCGCCTGCTCTATTCTATTCCTGACTCGTTCAGTATGTTAGATCCCCAGTCTCGGGCCCCGGTCTCTATTATTCCCATAATAAGCGAAGATTGCCCTTAAGTGGCTGACAGGCTGTGAGCGAATAATGCATTCGTCTTTATTTTTAGCACGATCTCGGCCTGTCTGGCCTGTTGCATGAATAATTGCCAGTTAGGCTTGCAGGCCCACTGATCGGAGGGGGTAATTGTAAATGGGCATAGAACTTAATTGCATTTAAATGCCGGGAGGTGTGGCTACAGCTAAAATAGAGCCTGTGCAATTCTAAAAAGAGTGAGTCTTGTAAAAATGGTCGACAAATACGTGACATATATAAAAATAATACAAATAGAAAGTAGTTTAATTTTATCGAAATATAATATTTCAAATTCCATTTTGCGTTGCCACTCCACGAAATCCCTTTTCAATAACATTTATTTCTCAGAATATCTTTGTGGAAATGTTTAAGGTAGGAAGGAGAGGGTGGAATATTATTTTATTTATTTCGTAGCATTCCCGGAAAGGCCAAAGGAAAATCGTGCACGACTTCCCATTCGGCTAACTGTCATTAGCAATTCAGGCAATCAATAAAACACTTTTGGCAAAACAAAACGTATTCGGAACAAAAGATAATGTTAATTTGACGCCTGCGGCAATTGATTTCCATCCATCTGGCAAACACAGGCACGTTGATTGAAGGGTCATTGCAGGGTTGTAGGAAGTCGGAGCACCAGGCTGACCTCACACGCATTTGGCTTTATTTATTCCATTTCCGATTTAATTGATCGTACTGTATTGAGTTGTTGTCTTTGGCTTAACCTCCCCTTGATTAACCATAATCGACCCTGTTCCACACACGTGACTTGTTTAAGTGATTTCTAAAAAATAATTTTCGCCTATTTAATGTGCTTGCTAAAATTGGGTGAAATTGTGAGTCTATGACAAACTAATCACAACAAATAAAACCATTAAATGAATAGCTTTTTTATCGTATGACCCAATTTATTTAATTGGAAACATCGAGAACCCCCTGGCTACGGAATTCATTTTGCAATATTCCAAATTTGTGGGGAAATACCTTTAAACGGTCAGCCTAACTTTGCTCATCCGAAGTGAGCCCCATAAAGCTGCAGTAAGTCATCGCCGGTCAGCTCAAACTAAGCCAACGCATTAAAACTTTTCGAGAATTTAAGACCCATTTAATGTGAGTCAAAAAGTCAATAAACCCAAACCGTTCGACTTCTTCCTGCTGCTCAGGAAGGGAAAAAATCAAGACACCAAAAACAAGACAGGAAAACAAAAGTGGAGCAACAAAAACCTGTCACGTACAACAAAAGTGCATTCACATTTTGAAAGTCAAAGCGAAGGAGAGCGAACTTTTAATGTATCTTCGACGGCGGGGCCACCTTGTTCCTGTTTCGCCACCAAATTCAGATACATTTCTATCTTAAAGCCGCATCTCGCCAGCTTTCGTTGTTGGCCAAAGACAAATTCAGCCAATTACTTCATTATTCGCTGTGGTTTCTGGGCTCTTGGGTTCTTGGGCTTTGGGCTATGGGTTTGGGATCGTCTGGCGAAGAGGGGTCCTCGCATCCCTTAGACTGTCCCGTCTGCCTGCTGTCGCCTGTCATCAGGTGAAAGGCAAATAAAACGTCAATTTGTATCGCCAGTTGTGTCCTTTTCGTATTATTCATATGCACATTACTCATTCTGATTTTATTCATGTCTTCGGAGCAACCTTTTTGTGTCAATAATCATTTACATGTTTATCTAATTTGGGCGGCTTTTTCCGTCGGCTTTTTATGGCAGCTTCAACTTGAACTTGGGGTGAAATTGCGTTTCGTGGGAATTCAATTAAAGCCGGCAAAATGTGGGCCACGGCACAGATACACGGATTTCAGTTTTCAGATACTTTTGCAGTGCCCTTTTTTTGGGAGCCGCTTCCTCTCGACTTGTTGCCACGCCGAAAACGAGTTGATGACCGAGCCGCAAAAATGTGCACTGGAAGTTGTAAAGCGGCCAATAACTAAAAACACAAAAAACCCAAAACAAAATCAACCGACCCAATGCCAATGAAACGAGAAACTTCGTAGTGGTTGCTGTTGGCCTGTCATCGACGTCATAGCAAGTGTTATGGCGGCAATTATTGTGGTTTCCGTATGCGAATTTTCATTTTGACAGCCCAAAAGCAACCGCTCGGAGGACGGAGGACGTTTCCTGAATAATTCCTTGATGGCGGATGCACACAGCGCTGGAAAGGACGGAGTTTACTTCACAGCGTGGGCGCAGCAGGAAATAGATAAACCAATATGAGATACGGCAAGGCTAGTGAATATGAGAGGGTTCTCACGAAGATGAATATTTTTTAAAAATGTATAAATTATATATTATATATTATTTATATATATTATATTTATATATTATATTTATTTTTTGTATTCAATGGGTGTCAATCTATATCCTTTTATCCTTTTTTTCAAGACTAGTTGTGATCCTAACATCCTAAAGCGAAGAATAGACATTCTACATTAAAATATTTAAAAGTCAGATGGTTTTTCGTAAGAACCCAGAAATGATAGATGATGTTTCATTTAAATAAATCTAAACTCCAATTAGAGTTCCTGTCGCACTGGACTATTTGACAACTCGACCCTTTATCTGAAGACAATGACTCCATCTGGGAGTCTGTGTCAGCGCCCCGTTTCGTTCTTGACATTTTGCTCAAAACGTTTGCTCTGCAATTTGCGACTAGCCGCAACGGCTTTCCATTTCACGGCTCTTGGCAACTTGGCAAGTGGCGAGGCAAGAAGGCTGCCCAATTTGGCTTACATGCGCCGGCGGAACCCGTGGGTCGTTCACTTCTGTCTTTCGGGGCGGGCTGTCTAAACGCCTTCAATTTTGCGCTGATTTGACACAAAAATGTGATGTAAAGTAGTCGCTGCCTCAAAATGCAAATTGTGCATGAATATTTGCCGCTGTCTCCCCTGAAAAGGGGTTTGTTTACGCTTATTGTGCTATAACTACAATTTGGGAATGGGTGGCGATAAGGTGGAGGATGGCGGGCTTTGGGCGCGCTCCAAAGTTTGCCTGCTGCCTGTTGTAAATTTCGTATCCACCAGATACTTACAACAGCTTTGTGGCACTTTGCCTACATGTGGATACTATGGCAACAAAACGGAGAAAAAACACCGAAAATCAACAACTTGTAATGCAGAGAATTTACTTGGTCCGAAGTTTCGCCAGGGAAACTTTACTGCAAGTAATGATTGTCTAAAGAATTCGATACCAAGGGAAAAAGACTTTCGAATTACAGGAACGAATTGGGGCTGTCCGAATAGTTGAGTAATTTGTTTGTTGATTAACAGCTTAAATACTGAGACATTCTGGATGAACTAGTTCTGGGGCTTTCATAAATCATCTGAAACATTTTTAGCAATTTCGAAAACGTCTGTTTTCCAATTCTTCTCGTTGTAGTTTCCTAACACCTGAGGGGAAACAAAGCAGATTATCGCAAAATATATTTTATGTCTTCAGCTGACATTGATTAACCAAAATATCACGCCTGAGCGCTAATTGAACACTTAGCTTAATGGGAATTCATAAATTGCCCGAAATGTTCGGCACAACGGAAACCCTCGTAAAGTCAAGACGAAACGAGTCTCCCAGACGAAAAGGTATTATTTGCGGCTCTGTAGCGCAGGTGATTAATGCCTGCAATAATAGTACGGCCAGAAAAACCCGAAACTAAATGCGGATGACTCAAAGCGGGGCTGGACAAACACAGCCCGTTCGATCGATATTCAATATCATTTCAAAATGAGGCCGCCACATGCGAAATAATTTTTACACACCTCGGAATGGTTGAGGGCGCCTGGGCGATTTTCAATATTTGTGCTTCTGAAAGCAAATTAATTAAAACTACACGTACGAAGGTTGCTGTGCGCCTTTATTGAATTATTTTGTGGCATTTTCAATGCTGGCCAAATGGCGCCACAGTCTCGTGTAATTAGATGCGCATTTTGGCCAGAATCACTTTGGCCAGGGCGAGATGTTTAGTATCGCAGTGATCTAAGCTGACAAACTTCCAAAAATAATATGCATGCCCATCTTCATGCCGCTGAAATGCCGATGTTTTTGTTATGATTTTGGCGGGGCAGAAGTCAGAAATATGGAAACAGGTTTCGCCCAAAAAATATAAACAAAGCCCGGCCAAGTCACTTGTGAAATTTTTATCGACGAGTTCATGTGGACCCCGTGCATTTGTGTATTCGTGAATTTCAACCGAAACTGAATAAATCTTGTAAAGCTCTTCTGCAGAATTTCTGCATCTTTTCGAAGGTTTTTCCCTCCCGACTCTCTCAAAAAATATTTAAGATGAGTCAGCAAAAAAACACGGCAAGTCTTGACCGGAAATTGGATGGCGCTGGTTAAGTCATCTTAAGAAGCCTGGCAAAAGCACTCGCAGGTATTTCTACTGTTTAGCTCGGCGAGGGGCAATGTGCTTCTGAGTATAAGCGACATTCATTCCAGGGTCTGGTTGCAGTCTTCAGTGTAAACCGATGAACTAATAATAAGGTAAGCAAATAACGAAATAAATTTAATTTGTCTGGGACGTACGTATCGGTTGATTTTCGGGCGCCGTCATTGTCGCTGTTTGTTTTCCTATCATTAAAAGTTATTTATTATTTGCTCAACTTTTGGGCCAACAGTTGTCAGAGTGACTGCGAGTTGGTCAGTAAAAGCCGTTTACTCCTATTGGGTTTGAGCAAATAAATTTAACGTTCGGGGAATCAAGCCACCGGGTATTTTTCAAAGCCAGATGTGACGTAGAAAAAACTAAATATAAATTCGTTTCCTGGTAACCAATATGCAGCAAATTAATTTAATTTTTAGTGAGCGCAAAATGGCGAGAGTGAATCCGTTTTTGCCTTATTTATTTATGAGGCTCAAGTGCTTATGATGAATTTATGTTTTCACTTTTTGCGAGATGAGCAGTTAAGCGAAAACCGTATGTGGGGGTAGTACCCCGACTTCGCCGATCTAGCGAATTTTTTGAGGCTGCATTTCATAGATATGCGGGCCTTAAGCCACTCAAAGCCTTTGTACGTAAGAGGCTTAAGTCTTCACAAGTGTTCGTTACTTAGCCATGCGAGCCATGTACCCGCCGCCAGGCCACGCAATGTGTGCAAAAAGCTGGAAGACGAGCCACCGCAATTCAAATTCAACACATTTTGCGTTTCATTCATAAAAATTCACAAATATTTTTGGCTATATTCGAGATATGTGCGAGTTTGTCGGCGTTGGATTTGGTTTTTATGGCCTGTCTGCACTACTTTAAATGGGTCCACGTGCCGGGTTCGTCGGCGAGGGGCGGCCGGGGCGGGGTCGGGGCTGGGGCTGTGGCGAGGTTCAAGTGCCCCTCGTCTGCAAGTCGGTAATGAGCGCTGTTAAAATGCGCTAAATGATTTTTTGCAGTTCGCGACTTCTTTCTGGGCTCCGATTTCGTCGACGCCTCGTCTTCGCCGTTTTGCAAGCCATTTGTGCACCGTGTTCGATTTGCTTGGCCTGCCCGTGTTGGGTGTTTGCCTATGAATGAAGTGGCGATATCTAAAGAGGTATGCCAGCCCACTCTTTGTGCGGCTACACTCAAAAGAAAAATACGTTTGGGTCTGCAGGAAGTGGCCGGTCGAGAGGTGGAAAAAAACGAATTAAGAATCTAAAGTTTGTCTCCAGAGGTCTTCTAAATATTTCATTTTAGGGTATAGTACCGCATCCAAATTTCTGGAGCTCCCACTTAGAGAACACCGTTTATATAATCCGCTGTCTACATTTCTGAACACATCCCTAGTCTCCATGTCAAGGAAACTTTTACACTACGAATTGCAGGAAGTGGCCGGTCGAGAGGTGGAAAAAAACGAATTAAGAATCTAAAGTTTGTCTCCAGAGGTCTTCTAAATATTTCATTTTAGGGTATAGTACCGCATCCAAATTTCTGGAGCTCCCACTTAGAGAACACCGTTTATATAATCCGCTGTCTATATTTCTGAACACATCCCTACTCTCCATGTCAAGGAAACACTACGGATTCATCACCTTTTTAGGCCCCACTCAAAGATCTCTGGTTGAGTCGTCATCTCCCGCCGTCGACAGCTTTGCTGGGTGCTTTTGCGCACGTGAAAGATATATTGTCAGGTAGAAACGAAGTACGTCGTCGAACTATCTTGAACACGCGACATTGTCGGAGCATATTGCTTAATCTCACGTAACAGAAATTATTCTATATTATGCTCTGCGCTCTACGCGGTCGGACAAAAGATTTCGCATGCATTTAGATGTCTGATTTATATTTATTTGTACGTACCCACTTCGGCCGCACACAACTCATTTAAACGGCCATCCTTAACCTTGAACCTAGGCGCATTAGTGAGCCAAAGTTAATAATTTAAATCAACTAATTGCGGCTATAATAAACAAATTTATTTACGGCCGACTGGGGCGCCTGACCGACCGCCAACGAGCTGCGAAAATTTCTATAATCGGCGAGAAACGACGCTTAATTTGCAAAGAATCCCCAGAAGCCGACAACTGAATGTGCCAAAAATTGAGGAACAAGATTTCAATACAATGCTGGCCGAATTAACACGCCATAGAAGCTGTCAGAGGGGAGAAAAAACCCACAAGAAAAGTTCACAAGCCACGGCTAAAAGGCGGACACGCGTGGCTTGCCATTTGTTTACTGTTGATTTACTTGCTTTTTGTTTGGTTGTATCGCAGCTCGTGGATAGCTTGTGGATAGCCCAGCGACAATGCCATTAGGCTTAATGTTTATTATCTATACAGCCAGCCTACATGAAACAGCCGAACGGCAGACGGTGTCGACGGCGGCCAAAAGTAGTGGCAAGTAGCAATGAACCTTGCGAGGTCTGGGCTGCTGCCGAGTGGCTTTAGTTCATCTGCCCCACTCATCAGAGGCAGGGCTCAGGCAGCAGCAGTGCCCATAATAGTAGCGCAGTCCCATAAATTTTGAATACGTTTCAAACACCTGTAATCGTAAAAATCAGCTCTTAGTCACTGCCAGTCAAAATGCAAACAATTTGCCAGCACCAACAAGTACACAGAAATAAAGAGCAAAACCTAATAGTACAGAGTTCGGAGCGTTTCGATAGCTTGTCAGGGGTGTCGAGCAGGTAGCTGAACTGTGAGTGCAGTGTGTCCACGGAACAACGCAATCTCTGAGATACCCGCTTCACTCACTGCGAATTAACCAGAAGTTTGTTCCGACAGCCTCGCAGACTTCGAAGGAAGTGTGGATAAACACATTCGAGTATTCCGGCGAAAAGTGATCAGCGCAAGATTTTCAGCACTCGAACAATTTTAATGTTTAATATTTACTGCCACCTGGAAGTGGGCGACGCTCAGGTAAGTGATATTTTAAGTTTTTTGCTTCAGTTTTTGGTTTCGAGCAAGCCTTTGCAAGGCAAGCAAATGCAAGTGTTATCATTTAGCAGCACTTCATTTGGTTGTAAATGGTGTTTGATTTCGTTTCTAGTGTCACCAAGGTCTACGTGAGATACTTACAACAATTTAGGCGTATGGAGTTGCCCTTCGTATTAGATAACTTCTTAACAATGTTGATCGTCTTAGATATTTTTAGTTTTTGGGAAGTGTGAAAAGGCTCTGATCCAAGGCCTAATCCTGCGCTACGAAAATGTTCTATATTCCCTGGCCATTGCCCCAACCTGTGTATTTACGGCCCGTAAATATTTTGGCGCATTTTCCCCGCTTCGGCGGACCCAAATCACCAAGCTAACCCCGGGCCAAAAACAAATTTCTTGTTCAATAATTTCACTCTTGGCAACCGACAATCAACAACTTGTGTGTTTCGTTGTTACTGCGATTTGTTACAAGTGTCCCCTGGTTTGTTGTGCCTAACACTCGGATACAGGTATATGTGGGTTTATCGACTTGCACATGCAGACACTTACGTTTGGGCCGAAATAAGTATTTCGCGCTTTTTCGGTGGAGGCGCGCGAAGGGCTCGAGAAATGTTTTCTGATTATCGGGGAGCCGCTGTGTGGCTGTTGGTGCTGCCTGTTGGTCGGTTTTGCCTCGCTTTTGGCCTTACCCACGTTTCTTGCGTTTTCTTTTGCGTTTTTCTATATATATGGATCTTACATATATGTTATGTTTTAGTGCTTTTCCAATTTCTTATTCACTTCATGTCTGCGCCGCACACAGTCACACACTCGCTGGCGGTCGTTCGGCATAGGCAGTACGCACTGTATCGGAGCTTTGCAGGTCGGGCCTTACCGATTTTCAGCCGCGACGTCAACGTTGAGCGCTCGAAATCTCGTTACTAACTAAAATAAACGAAGCGCGGTCCGATAAAAAATCGACACCAGCGCTGCGCTGCCTGCCTTTTGTTGTTGCAGCCGTCGGCGGTAACCAAGCTCGCACACTCGCAACCGCCCGCTCCGCCCGCCCCGCCACGCCCCCGTGCAAGCCCCGGCTTCGAACGGCGGCAAGTTCAAGTCGCAATGTTAGGCTTGAGCGGCGCTGGCGGATCGGCTACTTTCCGGATAGTTTCGGTGGCTTACGTTTCACATATGTTTAGTTAACGAGCTAAATATTACCAAATCATAACTATTTTGACGAATTTCAATATTTCATGGAAATATAAACTCCCATAAAAGACTATAGTAAAGGTGTATAGGTAGGAATATGATTTCAGTGCTTATTTTAGCCATAACTATATAACTTTCAATTATGAAATTAAAATACTTCTAACGGAGTTTTCAAATACTAAACTTAAAATTTATTATAATAGCTATAAAAACAATGTTTTTTTGCCTTATACATCTTTAAAATGAATTACTAAATGTATACGTTATTATCTGTATTTAATATTTTAGGAAGTGTTATTTCATTTTAAATAGCATTTCTAAACTTCAGTTTTGAAACTGGTCGTCCTTAAACTAAACTTTTTTATATATGTATATATATTTTTCGACTCCCTGACCTTGATCATTTCTTTTTGTAAAAAAAATACTTATTGCTAAGAAAAACTTAATAAAAAGTAGGAAAACACTTGGATATCTCGAAAAACTAAGCAATATCAAGTAATTCTCTAGCTATTTTCCCTCCAGCAAGGACATCTCTGTGCTTGAGCCGGCTACGTCGGCGCTGATTTAAGTTCGAAGCGAACTTTCCAGGCCAAGATCGAAGGCGAAACTTCCGAGCCGGCAAAAATAAAGCTAGTTGTTGCTGGCTTATTCGCAACATGTTGCTTCCGCTGGAAGTATCTTTCAATCCCAACAGATATTCCTAATTTTAATAAAAAATGTTGCATGCTTTTCTGACATACTCTATTTATTAGTCTCTTCAGCGGCTAATATTAAGAATCCGGCATTCGCTTTTGGCATTCTTCAGTCCAGCCGAGTCCTGTGAATATTAAGAAATTCCTATTTCCCCGCTGGCCGTCGACAGCGCACCTTTGGATCTATAGACGGCTTTTTGTGAGTCCCACCTTCCGTTGCCAGCGGCAACTGAGGCTGCCCGATGACGTCTAATTTTTCCCGAACTCGTTTGCTTACTCACACACGAAATTATGTCAGGAATGTTGGTGGGACCTGGGCACCTGAACGGTTGTTGTTGTG
This sequence comes from Drosophila biarmipes, assembly GCF_025231255.1. Taxonomy (NCBI): domain Eukaryota; kingdom Metazoa; phylum Arthropoda; class Insecta; order Diptera; family Drosophilidae; genus Drosophila; species Drosophila biarmipes. Next base: position 19,718,697 of record NC_066612.1, read on the forward strand.
ACCGTCTGAGGCCGCCCGCTGAAAGTGGGCTGATTAATTTCGGATCGAGGGTATCGGAGGCTGGAGAGTGCGTGGGGCGGGGCAAAGCCGGTTAATAGTCGGAGATTTGATCTCTTGGCAGGAAGGCGCGTGCCGTCGAGGGAACTGCATTCCATTTGTAATCGGGGCTTATCCCGAACAATTAACCCGAGTCCCTGGGCTGCTGACTCATGTTCTGGGTAAAAAGATCAGGTGATTTCATTTACGGGTCGAAAAACCCAATAAGCCATTGACATCAGTTACGACTACCATTTCTGCAGAGTTTTACAATCGCATTTCGGTTGGCAAAAGCAAGTTTAAGTGGCTTTATGGTGCGGTCAGCATGTCCACCTACCTTGTCACTCGACCGATTTCAACGGAAACCGCGAGAGCAGCAGTTCTGTATTTTTTAGCCACGCGACTTTATCAATTTCCACCGAATTGGCATAAGTATAATCGGGTGTCGATAATGCAAGACAGCAGGAGGTCAGTGAAATGTTGAAATCGTTTTTGCTTCACCGGCCTGCGAAAAACATTGTGTACGCATAGAACAGGTAGACTACAATGTGTTGACTTCAAAATGAGTATTAGCAGCAAAAAGCTTAATTCGGGCTACATTTTGTTTAATTTACATTTTAAATTGCCAAGTTCGCAACTAGCGAAAACTTTAATCCCTTACCTTTTGGGATGGCCTGTCTATTAAACCTTTTGATTTCAATTTCCTAAGCAATATCTTTCAGTTTCCTGTGTTTCTGCCATTGACATGTGTCAAAACCTGAAATATGAGAGGAGGCCGAGTTGATTGAAAGAGATACGCGTGCTCTGTCTTAAAAAAAACGGGGAAAATGTCAATCAGAAGTCAAACCGCGACTACTCACTGCGATAGAAATTTTCGCTAAAAAGAGAAACACAAAAACGCAATTCTAAATGAAACGAGTAAAAGCAGTGCTTGCGAGTGCCTCGACTAAGGCAATACTTCCTTAACACTAACTATTCAAATAACTATCTTCAATGGAATACCTTTACTTCTTATCAACTGACCATAGTTTTTGGAAATGTATTTTTTCTCAGTTAAATAATTGCTAATGATTTGAAATTTTCAGTGGACTCTCAAGATTGTTTTTTAAATTTATAGACTGCACCTGGTATTGCCGCAACGCGCAAGCCTGCGCTTTTGGATCACCTTTGGAATACAAGCAATTACCCATTTTAACACACAACTTTGGGCCATATGGTCAGATAGAAGCGCAAAATGCCGTGCACCCCGCAAACAACGAGTGTACCCTGGATACTGTACGCGGCGCAAGCAAGAACAACTCAAACAGAAGCCAAGCAGCGCTCACAATTCAATTTCAGCATTGAAATCAGATACTCCACCTAGTGGCGCTGGAGGGACAGTCGCGGTGAGCCCCTTCGGTGGGAGTTGGGATATAGGTGTTTAGAATTCGCACAAGGTACAAATCTGTTAACGCTTTGCAACCGCAGACAGCCACCGGAATGTTGGCGCACAGACATACGTGGAGGCACTGGGCCTGAGATAGGAAAACACCCTTATTGATGGGGGTTAGTGGGTTTCATCGTTCTGACTTAAATATTGTTGGCTTATTTGTAAAATAAATGCTTGACTAATTTACCAGCTTCGTCCCTTCTAAGAGCATTATTTTGTAACTTATGCTGCCCTTTCTTGCAAGCACAAAGTGTTTAGAAATGGTCCGATATATTAAGGATATTATTATTGCAAGCACAATGTGTTTAAAAACGGTATGATATATTAGGGGTATTATTATTAATATAAATTTTTTTGGAAAACAATTTTATTTTAATTATTTTGCAATACTAAGAACCACTGCTTGCTAGATTTATATGTAGCATATGCAAACTACGGAAGGTAAGCGTATACGATTCGCCTAGTTTCGCGTCTGGCATTGCCAAGCTGGTTCTATTCCCTTCTATAAAGCGGAACCAATCGCGGAAAAGGAAGTCGGAAAAATACAACGGAAGTGAGTATTTATTTTATAAATTGCATTTTCTGCACCATTTGCCAATCGTCAGATTTCCATTTCCTTTCGGCCAATTTAAGCCGCTTAGCCAGCGGCCTTAACTTCGGCGCTGAAATTGGAAATTGCGTTTGCCTAATCCACGCCCACCCTTTTTACAACGACTTGATGGAGTTTTTTTTTAATCGTTTATTTGCAATATAATTTAACATTTAGATTTTGATTACTGAATCAGTTTGTACATTAGAATCAATAATAACATGTAATTTATTTAACGGTATTCGTACGAATAAGTAATGAACAAAGCGACAACATTTAACTGCATTTGAGTATTGAAGAAAAAAAGAACAAATGTTTGTATTCTGCGCTTATCCGGATATGTCAACCCTCCTATTTTGATTAGTTCGAAGGATCCTTATGGCTGCGAGGCCATTCGAATCCTGGCCGTGGCCCTTGACTTTGTGTGTATCTCAGCCGTTCGCAGCGTGATGCCGAAGATGTCCTCGTGGTAGCGACTTTCGTCCTAGGAAGAAGCGAAACAATGTATGTAGATTCGCCGTCATCAAATATTGGTTTGCACCACATTGTTCAAAACTATTTCTACGCTGCTGGGAAAACTGCTCATACGCAGAGTGCGGCAGGAAACCCTTCACGGTCGCTATTTATAGCCAAAGCTCAGTCCTATGCCGCTAGGATACTTACCCGCAGTGTTAGCAAAAATGTCTCAACCTCCGCCTCACTTTTCTGCTCTTTGCCGGCAATGCACTTCCTGCCAAAGAAAAGGGAAAATGTGCTGAGTTGAAGTGTGTATAGAAAATACAGGAAAATTCTGAAAACAGTTTATTTATTCGCTCTGGGATGTGTAACGTAATCCTTGGGGACGGGGAGGCAAAAGGCTTCAAGGTTTATAAACCGACGGGTTGAAAGGAAAGACGTAAAATAACACGCCACATATTTTGCAAAAATAATGATATTACTTATGGATTTCATTTCTGCAGTAATATTATTTAAAGTATCTTGCTCATTTCTGTCTTATTTTGCTCCCCCACCGCTCTCCTTCTTCATAACTTATCAATTAACATGAATTTTCTTCTAATTAGCAAGCCAGCAGAGGAGGCTCAGGATCAGGTCTGCAGCCTGGTTTCAATTAAACTAAACCGCTTAAGATTACGGGCAGGTCCCCATTGAAATCCCCCGCAAGGACAGCGCCATTATGCAATATCCTGTGTGTATGGATAGAGACAGCCCGTATTTCACAATAAGGCACTTTATCAGGAGCTTTGAAAAAAGCGAGGCGGAGAGACGAAATATAAAAGCCAAACGATGGCAAATACCTGACCGGTGGGCATTGGAAAGCAGAAAACTCCCAGTGGTGGCCAGGCCAGGGGGTGGGTCCGGATGGCATGGGCCTCCACAGGGAGAGAGCAGCACGGCCCACTCCTTGGCCCGAACACACAAGGGCAATCAAACTTAACGGCAAAGCAACCTTACCTGATGGTCTGGTACACATGCTCGGCCATCGTGACATCGCCGCAGACGTAGATGTGGCCCCTCTCCAGGACAATCAACTGGTACAACGAATCGAATTCCTGCTCAATCAGGTCCTGCACATACGTCTGCAATGCACAATCAAAACACAAATCATTGTTTAAGCGGGAACTGCTTGTAGACAGGAATAACAGTCCAAATGATTGATTAACAATTTTCTCTATGCTGAGACATTTTATTCTGATGCACTCTGTGTATATTGAGACATCTGCTTGCTTAAAATAATTTGATGTAAAGATGGTTTTCGATGTATTCCTCATTCGCATCTTTTAATACTGGAAAGCTTTGACTATTAACTGAGTGCATTCGTAACTTACCTTGGGAATGGCCTGTTCCCTGGACAGAGCAAGGAAAACTCGGTCCAGGATCTGATCCTTCTCCAGCTGCGCCTTTTCCTCGGCGTACAGGTCCATGTCCCGGTTGCGACAGCCAAAGAAGAGCCACATCTTGGGCAACGCGGCCACGGGATCCACGTCGCGAAGGACCTGGAACTCCTGCCAGAAGGAGCGGAAAGGGGCGATTCCTGTGCCGGGTCCAATAAGGATGATGGGGCTACTCCGGTCGCTTGGCAAGTGGAAGCCCAGGGCGCTCCTCACAAACATGAAGAGCTCGTCCTCTGCCCGCAAGCCGGATAGATAGTTGGAGCAGACGCCGTAGCGCTCGTCACCCTCTCCGTCCTCGCAGCGGTACTTCACGATGGCCACAGTCAGGTGGATTTCATCACTCACCCGGCGTGGCGACGAAGAGATGGAGTAAAAGCGGGGCTGCAGAGGCATCAACTGGGCCAGTAGAAGGGGCGCCGGCGGGCGGCACGAGGGGAACTCCTTCAGGACGTCCAGCAGATGGGGCAGCCGCCAGTGCCGCCAATCCTCATAGGCCGACGAATCATTCACCAGCAGCTCGAGGCGCTCCTTGTCCGCGGCATCATCACAGAAGCCGGCCAGCAGGGTGAGCAGTTGTCGGGATGGGGGAGTGGTCAGGTCGAAGAACCGAGTCAGGAGATTTCTCAGGGAGTCCGGCGGTATCTTGTCGTGCGGCTCCCAGCACTTGAAGATCCCATTTGAGGTCTGCTTCTCCTTAAGCAGCTGCAGCTGCAGCACCTCGTCGGGGTTATCCACACCCACCAGGCGCTCCAGCAGACCGTCGACCAGTTGGGAACGATTGGCTGGGAAGATGCCCACGTGGTCGCCCGGCTCGTACTCCAGGCCCGGCGCATAGATCTCCAGCAGCATCGTGGTCTTGGCCCCCTCGCTCAACCTGGTGAGGTTGTGGGGCTGGTCCTTGATCTTGCAGCTGTGCACCTTCTTGTTGTGGTACTTGGACAGACTGCTGTCCAGGGAGCCCTTGCTCGCCGAGGGCACCAAGCGCACCGTGTTCACGGTCAGCGAGTCGTTCTGCAGGGCCAGCGAGGCATCCGTGAGGGTCTCCTCGGGATCCAGACAGAAGGTCTCGCAGGCGAGCTGAAGGTGGCGGGTGGAAATAGATTAGAGTCCACAGAAGTTTAACTCTATTTATCAGTTAGTATTGAAGGTAAAGTGGGATACTTTTCGACTCTTAAAAAGTTTTAGCCCTGAATATTAAAAAACTTTATGCTTGATGGTTTTTTCTAATGATATCAAAGTTATCCTTTTACCCTACATTGATTCAATAATATGTAAAAAATTAATTTAATTCAGAAGACAATCTACAAATGTTATGAACGCAATATTTATTTTTTTCAGAAAAATATTCATTTTAAGTTACTTCTTCACTTAGCTTAGTAAAATAATAACAAAGGCACTCTTCAATTTTTAAGAACCTACCGGAGAGGATGAACTTACTTCCTGCCCTAAAAAACGCTTGGACTTAGTATAATATTATATTGTATAAACAGATTAGAATAGGCTGCCAGTTTGCTAACAGTGTGCTAATCATTAGAATTAAATTTCCACAAAAATAAAAGTTAAAAAAAGTAAAATTTTTAAGAGGATATTCTTTTTCTACTGTTTGCCTATATAATCTCCTTGTAGCCGCACTTGTTTGGCTTAAGTCCGTAGCGTATTTGCACTGTTTCCTACCAGCATTCTTGACCCAAAACGTTGCATATCTGCTCCCGTGCCTGTGCACAGATTCCTTACGCAGATGTCACTCACCTTGAACACCTCCGGCGCCCATTTCCGGAATGACTGCTCCTGTCCGCACATCTCGTCGCCGTAGGCCACCCGCAGCAGGCGCTCGCCGCCCAGCTCGCCCAGGATGTTGTCCACGTACTGGCCGAAGGCGCAGAAGTTGGGGTAGGCCGAGGAGCCGAGGGCGAAGACCGCAAACCGGACGTTGGACAGCGGGCCGAAGGTCTCCTCGGTTATGGTGTCCGAGGTGGAGCCCCGCAGCGAGTCCCAGCGTTCGATCCGCGTCACCTGTTGCAGTGGTAGCTTCATGAACTCCTGCCGCGAGCTGGCCTTCATGAAGGACTTCGAGGACCCAATGCTGTTTTCGGGGGAGCAGAAAAGCAAGGATGAGCTCGGAAGAATTACCAGGGAAATTCCTGTGCCTGTTCTCTTTCTGTTTTCGGTGCGACAGCCCAAAAGTATGCAGCCCGCCTTGGAGGCAGTGCCCGGAACCAGAACACTCAAATTAAAATGCGGCCCGTTAGGAGGGCTTTCCCGCCCCCAGATTCATATTTCACAAAGGCCGACCTAACAAAGGGCTGGAGGCGTGGTCAAGGGCGGCTGTCCGCTGCCGTTGCTGCCGTTGCTGCCGTTGTTCTTCTCGTGCAGGAACTAAACAATGAACAAAACACGCCAAGGGAGGCAACAATAAAAGAAGAAAAGCAGAGGCTGACAGCAAAGCATTTATTACGCTTGTCATTGGATGTACGAGTGGTAAAAAATAAGAAGACAAAACCAACAAAAATGCGAGGGAAATGTGCAAAAAGTGCCAAAATAAAATGAGCTCAAAGTGGGCTGTTGCCTGGAAGAAGGGACAAGATTTGGACTTGAATTTGTACATGGCAATCCACTAAAAAAACGTAATCATCCGCTCGTCAGAGTCAAGCTTTTCCCATGTAGGTTTTCCCTTCCCGCGGTACTGCAGTTTTCCCTTCTCGGCCGGGAAACGAAGGGGAACCGCCCTGTTGAGTGATGATTCAAGAATGAACAGTGGCAGTTTTCAACGAAACCCAGAGAGCCGACGAAAAATCCGGTCTTGGCCAGACTACTCGACTACCGTCTGCCGACTGCCAACTGCATCTGGCCATGGCCCACTCCGTGACGGCTCCATGGCGTAGTGCGTTTAAAACTATTTGAGCTCCTGCTGCTCAGCTTGGCTTTGGGTCAGAGTTTATGGCTTTGGTGGGGTCGTAAAAACCTGTTGCCCCGGGCTGAGGGCTCAGGACCCGTCACGACCGCCTTGCTGGCATAGAGCTTACAAGCTGTAAGAGCTTGTTAACAGCGACTGATGGAGAGGAGCCCGCCGGGGATTATGGGAAGATGAGGCCACAACTCAATGGTCAGAAGGGGAATATTAAATTACGGCATTACCATTTCAGCAGCTGCATAGGGAGATCTTCCATTTAACCAACCATATTCAGTCCTCATTATGAGGAAATGCCTTAATTGGGTAGAGATTTGCAGTTACCTTAGGAAATCAATATCCAAAAACTGCCGAAACATCAGTCAGCACATCTCGGGGTAGTAATTATTTGCAGGAGAGACGAACCACATCCCATTAACCGCCTCCTGAGCTTCTCCCACCTCAGATTATTTTTATAAGTATAAGTAATGCCGCACACGCAATTCATCTCAGTGGCAAGCAGCGGAACTCAACGCTTCGGTGCTTAGCCAAGTTTTAAGCAGAGTGACGTCTTTCAACATAATCACACGCTCCTCAAAGCAGCAACAACGAGGCAGGTATTCTGCACGCAAACAAACAGACGTCCTTGGCCATCCTTTCCACTCCCCTCGACCCAGCAGCCCAAAATGCAGCACAGCGTGAAAAGAGTGTTGTTATTTACAGCTAAACTGTAGAGAGAGACGGGGCGATGGGAGGGAAGGAGACGGGGACAAACTAGGGCAGGTGGCAGAGCAAAACTATTGAAAGCGAAAAACACTCGCAGGCCCAAAGGACGAAGAGCCAGACTGGCAATCTTGGACTCGGCATAATTAAAACGCTGCCAAGCTGCCTGTAGAATAACTGTACCTTTGCACTAAAACACTGCCACAAACGGCTTTGAAACCAACTCAAAACTAGGAAACACTGAAAATGAAAAGTGTCCCTTTTCACACACAACTCCAAATATACCCCAAATACCCCGAATATACCAACTAATTTAATTCCAAAAACAATATTGCAAATTGTTTTTAATTAATTAATTTAATATTCACTCTAAGAAAATTATATCGTATATATATATTTCTTAAAATTTTGAATGATTTGTAATCCGAGAAAACATAATATTATATAATAGTTCGAGCTGTTATGCTGCTTAGCTACATTTAATAAATTGACACTTTTTAGCCTAGCTAACTACCATGCAATGCGTGTAGCTAATTCTCGCAGTGAACCCAATTTACCAAGTTGCCTAAAAGCTTGCAGTGTCATTTAGCCCCGTATTTATTCAGTCGGCTCTTGAGTCAAGTGGCCTATCCAACAACTTGTACTTGTAATTATTTCGTGCTCTCGAAACCTGCTGGGAGTGGGCACATAAAAAGATGCTAATGATTTTGACAATCATTTCAGTCAAGTGTTTGGCTCCACTTATTATGCAAAGTGGAGTAATTGCGAGCTTATAGGAGGCATCATCAGCGTGAAACAACTTTTATGGGGAATGCAACCCAGCGCCAGGTATCCTCCATTTTTGCTTTGAGTTGGCGTCTGAGGCTAAGGATAAGTGCCCTGTTCCGTGCACTTGCAGTTTACAGACAACCGGATACGGATGTCAGGTGCTCACACGTAAAAACACAAACACCCGCCCAACGACACTTAAAAACACACTCAGGGGCGTTGATGGCATAATAGACTGCAATTAAGTGAGCTCAAGCTGACAGTCACTTGACTCGAAGCAGGACAAGGCCAATGGCTTTCAAGCGATTGCATTCCGTTCCCCAACCACAGAAGTCAAGTTACCCAAATTGTTTTACAATTTATTGGCCGCAAGTCTTTTCTCCGATTCGACTTTTGCTTCCACACTGCTCCGAAAGTTTCGGGGCAACTATTTAATTTTCAATTTCAAAGTTGCACCAGCAAGTTTCCAGCTCTAAGCTTTAAAATTAAATCAATCGAAGCAAACAATTAACGGCAAAGCAATTTCCGAAGCGACAAAATGCCCCGGGAAAATAAGAAAAGCAAATACACGAGGCGAGCTCAGTCGAGCGTTTAAGCAGCCGAAAAGAGGACCTTTGCATGATGTTGATAGCCTCCCCGGAGCGCTTTGGCATCGGGCTCAGCAGCTTGCTGGCTCAAATTGCTCATACGCCGCGTGGGCCAAGTGAGGAGCGAAAAGGCAGTGGCCCAAGGATGCTTGGCCGCCAAGAACTGCAATCGATTAGACGGACAGCTTTAAATGTTTCAAAATAATTGAAACGATTAAGGCCAGGTCTGGTACAAAAGGGCCCAAGAGGGCCACTTTAATTTGCTTAGCAATTCATCATAGCTCGATTCGGAAACGTGGGCTGAGCGACGCCAATTAGCTCAGATTTGGCTCAATTTCCGCGAAACCTCCGTCTAAATAGGCTTTGCCCGCCTTTGCACAGATAGAAATACACAATGGGATCGCATGATAGCAATAATAAATCAAACTAATTGGTTTTTACAGCAGGCGAAAAGAGTGAAACTGAAAGCGAGGGGCCGCGCTTCATCATTCGGGCATTATAATAAATACAAATTAATAAAGAAGCCCAACACAACAATAAACACACACAATTATGTCAGATCAGAGATTCCCCACATTATTTTTCAATTAAAGTATCTCCCTCATCGGAAATGCGGCCGCAGGACATTTTAACAGCCTGACTTTCGTAATATGTTATTGAATCGGCTTCCGTTCGGGGGAGAGGGTGTTTCTTTTTTGCAACCTCTGGTCCTTCCGGGAGCGCCACATGAATTTTCAATTTAATTTTCAACAGGCAGCTCCCAGCTTGTTTAGGTATAAATTTAGCCACCGAAGAATGGCTGATGGTGTTCGTGTGCGCCCCAAGTTGTCAAAGTTGTCAAGCGGAAATCCCCTTTACATCATAAAAACCCTCCACAGACATACGTGAGGGAAAATATCGAAATAACAAAATTATTGTTATTGTTTTTTCCGTCGGGGGGGAATGGGTGGTGGGAGGTGGTTGGAAGCGAAATTGCGCGGATTTGTCTGCTCTCTCAAGCGGCACGCACTTAAGTGCGTGTCTTTATCCTTTGTGCGTCAGTATGTGTGCCACTTGCCCCAGTTTGCGTTTGTAATTTTAAAGCCCTCAGCAGGAGGACGACAGCAGAATATGTGGGCCCACAACAACGGCCAATTAATATTGCCAGAACGCCAAATATGTGTCAGCAATAATGGGGACTTCGAGGAAAACTCGAAAATTTGGGAATTACAAGAGGCTACAGTGAGCATTCCTTCGAGGTAACTTATGAAACATTCTTTTTTCAAAATGTCTTTATGTACCCAATTGCTTAAAGCTGAATGAGTATAATAGTTTGTCATTTCTGATAGACATCTTAAGCCTTCGACAATTGGTTTAAGGATTTATTGGTTTTTCGTAACATTTTTAAAGACTGAATTAAAATAACTCCACAATGAATCGGTTTTCTTTATTTTCCATCCATTCACCTTATCGAACGGCATTCCGGCCCCAGCTAAATAATTAATTAATCCAGCGTGTCTCCTCTAACCAACGACAAGGGATTAAAACCCCATTGCATGCCCCACAAGGTATGCAATAAAAATTGATACGCAAAAAGCCATTTGCATAAGCTTGAAATTCAAAATAAAAGAAAACTTGCTTGAAAAGCAATTCAGTTGCGCCCTTCCTTCCCTATTTGTTGTCCCTGCCCCTCCACCACATCGAGTAACCACAGAAAAAATTGATTTATACGAAATTTATGCAAAGACTGCGCAAACACAGAGGAGAAAGAGGGAGGGAATCTATTGACTCACCTGGAGTCCTGCAGTCCATGCTCGTCAGACTCCTGGACACGCATCGCATAGAGCTCCTGCGAGAAAAGCTGGAGGAGCGGTAAAAAGCAAGCAGGACGAGAAGTTAGAGTTCACATTTCGGGTCGTTAGGAGGCGGCTGGGCCTAATCCATTAATTAGTTTTGATATGGTCCGGGGGGACTACTTACCTCGCCGTTTTCGGGGGGATCGCCGTTGCCAAAGGTGGAGGCCACCACAATTAACAGTGCCTCGTGCTCAATGGAGGATATATCGTAGTCGGACATGCAATATATCTAAATGAATAAACAATTTACCGCTGTAGCAGTGCGTATCTTATTTCGCATCGTTCTTTTTGCTGGGCCAGGCACTTTTGTGGTCATTAGAGGCTTGGCCCATCCCCCTCCCACCCCCAATAAACGCATCCCAGGAAGAGGTCCTAATGAGCCTGGATTCTCGGATGTGTCTTGTAGTTTGTCGCAGGTGTTTGCAGCTTATCTTATTTCGCCAGCCGTTAGGCAGATGCTTTTTACACACACATGACAAGGGCTCCGGGCCAAGTGAACTGAATCCCCTGGATTGGTCCAAACTGAACCGACCGGACACTAAGCTGGCACAAAAAATGTAAAAGTAAATTTCGGTTTTATGCTAATTTGTCTCATGTGGCGCTGGCCTTTGCCGGGAGCCTAAGGTCGCAGGTTAAGTCCGGGGAACCCGAAATGGGGCTAATTTTAGAAGTAGGCTAAAACGTTTTATAATGTCAAATTGGGGACCTCATTTGGCAGTATGAAATATGCCTAGTGCCGGGGTCAAGCCCATTCCGGGGGATTATTTTGAGCAAATTAGAAAATGAACGAGCGAACTAGCAAGGGATATTGTTTTTTGAAGTGTTAAGTGTGCCCTCAGTAGTTTGCTTAATTACAATAACTTTTAGTTCCGCTTACCTGTGCGTTGAATGCGTGTCCCAGAAGTTCACACATCTTTTTGGCATACTGCTCGGACTTGCCGGTTTCGGTGGCATACAGAACTGTGGCCTTTATGCGCTTCGACAAGGCGCGTCCAAACAACTTCGATGTAAATTTTACAGCCCTGCAACGAAGTGAGAACGAATGTTTAGCTCGATTTGGGCCAGTGCTGGAACCCTTAAAGCTACGTCAGCGGCAGCACGACCATCATCATTAGACCCATAAGCCTTCATGTCGGGTAAGGCCATAACACAGAGCATAACGGACGCCGGCTGATGTAGCCACTTGATTGACATGCCAAGTAATTGGAAAATTGTCTGCGAGCAGAGCATATATTTTCTTGAAAGGGCCCGCACACATGGTTAGTCAATAATCAAAGGGGCGCAATGGAATTTTATTGCACGGCGTCCGACGATGCGTTTTCCCGCGCGCCTCTCACTTCTTCACTTTAAGTTGAGTCGCATAAAATTTTATGCACAGTGTGAAAAGCGGGGGAAAACAGCGAAAGTGGGGCAATGCTGCTGAAAAATGAAAAGCCGACAAAAGAGAGGAAAACCTTCTGTTGCTTCAGTGCCAGATATCGTTCAGCACTCCTTCGTCTTTATTTTTAGTCTCTCATTTGCAAGGAAAAACAAAAAATAGCAATACAAATCAAAGGACCAGAAAATTGATTTTTATAAAATAAATAAAATGTATTTTATGAAAGGTATGATTAAATCAATCGTTTTTGCTAAGTAGATATGTAAGGGAAATTTTATAAGGGAAAGTGTTCCAGAATTTATCACCACAGTCAAGTGACTTAATGGGAAGTTGCCTATGTAAAGTCATTATATAGTAATGATTTATTTAACAACGATGGCTTGATTTGCCTACCACCGTATGCCATAAATAAATTAAAAATATTTTAATTTAATCAAAAAATAAATTTCCAAAAAGTCCACGGTATTCCGCAGCTCGAACTACCCCTGTGGAATGCAGAGGCCATTGATTTCCCTGCCTGCTGGCTGCTCCTGATGTGGAACTACTTTTTGGGATAAGAGGGAAAATGGGTGCTTATAGGCAGTTTAAATGTAATTCAATATGTCTGGCACCTCCCTCTTTGCAGCACCTCGTGGCAGACGCACTTCAGCACTCCGCCACCCCAGCTCCCAGCCTCCACCCCCACGCATTACGCTGCACACTTTTGTGCGAGCATGAATATAATTTCATTTTCATAAAGTTGTCGATGTCAGCGCTGATTTAATTCCATTTCATCTCATCAGAGCTAAGAGGCGCGGCGCGTGCTGAAACAATTAAACTTAATTATGTCTACAGCCTGTCATCCCAACGAGGATATATGTGCGGATACATATATCCCATAAAACGTAAATACGAATGATTTCGCAGTGCCACATCATTTAGGCATCGAAAAAGTTGTGTCCTCGGAAGGGCTTGATTTAATGGGATCTCGTTCATATGCATTTGCAACAATTTTAATTGATAACTTTTTAATGAATTCGCGCCAGCCATTTTGCAGTTGCTTGTTGGCCACGGCTTCCTCGGAATGATTGCAGTAAATTAAAATTAATTAGCACGGAAAATACGCCGGCGTGGACAAGGCCATTAATACGCAGTGATTTAAAGTGCGGTCGTTAAATAATCATTACAATTTTGCACGCTTTATTTAACAGCAGTTTTCAGGTTTCCGGTTTTTCCTCTCGCCTAATTGTGTAATTGATTTTATTTGTTAGGGCTCACCGCAGTTGTTTGTTTGAGCACTCGATTAATGGAGTGATGGCAGAATAGGTGTAAGGATTAAATGCGATTCGGCCGATGCAAGGCGAGTAATTGCCACAGATTTGCATGAGCCATTGAGAACGGATAGTTTTTGCCTCGTTAGCGCTTTGGTTCAATTTACAATGGGTGAACTAAAGTATTTTTATTTAGATTTGGTCATTTAATTTTATTTTTGTTTATTCGATGTTCGTTATAGTACCTGACAAAAGACAGTTATGACAGCTAATATCGCTAACAAATTACTCCCAGCAATTTGGGGATCATATTAAGACAATACACTGAATTTACATTGAAAACGCCAAAGAATTTTGTATTAAAGGGTCTGACATCTTTTGATTAAATGATAGAAAGAAAAGCTCTTGAAAATAACTTAATCAGTGGGTTCGCGAAGGTGCATATGACCTTCTTGGGCAAAACGCGTGGTAAAAGTCTCTTAACTGCAATGTAATTATTAAAATCACAATCTTTTTAATTAACTTTCGAGGAATGTTGACTTTAAAATTTCACATCCCCTTCCTTTGAATAAAGTATCTTTCAGCTATAAGCTCTCAACCATTTATCTGTTTCTTCGGGGTGCCGAAAACTAACTTATAAATGTCTCAAATTTCACCTCGGACCGAATAAGGACGTCAAATTTGCATAACAATCAACTTCAACCACACATATGTCCCCTATCCTCCTCCTAAATCAGGGGGAGATCCCAGATAGAAGCGGTAGAGCAGGGTATCCCGGCAAATAACATTTAAAATAACAATAACGAGGACAACAGAGATGATGCAATGTACCAAATTTTCCGGGCGAGCTGATAACTGTGGAGCAGATGGCGGAGCAGCGGAGGCGCCCCGTGGCAATAAACCACAATCCGTGTAATCTACTTAAAAGCTAATCCCTGCTGATGCCGTCGTGTGACACGCCCGCAAAACGAGCGAGCAGCGACCCGCACACGGGACAATTACACGGGCAAGGATGCGAGCATCCACATCATCATCGTGCGCAGCGGGAAGGATGGGGACGGCGGGACCAAAGGACACACACTCACACACCAAAGGTCGCCACGTTAACGGTAAGCGCTGCTGTAGTACTTACCTAGCGATTTGTTTAAAATTGAATTTGCGTCTTGGCTTCTTGCCCTTGCTGTCGCCGCGCCCCTTCTTCCAGTCGTGGGTGCGCCAGGCGGAGTCCTGGTACTCGAACGAGGGCTTCAGGTAGTACAAGGACATCTCCTGGTGGAACACCGGCGTGATGGAGCCCGACAGCGGCGGCACGATCCAAATCCAATCAGCGGGACAGCCGTTCCTAAACAGAAACAAAAACAGAGACGCAGACGGTTTCCCCGGTAAGTAATTGCCTATAATTGACGAGTGGGTGGCGGAATCCTTTGGACCGAAATGCCGCCCAGCAGTTGAAATATGGCCAGAGTATTTTTAGTGCCCCAAATGGGAGATTACCATTAACTGACTTAATTGTGGCCGCCCAGCCTGATGTGGCCGTAAAAATAGGCAAGTGGCTTAGGTTCCGATTTAGTGCTCCAGGAAGGTGAGGTTTCGAGGTGGTTTGAGATTTTAAAATACCCAAGCTGAGGCACTTTGAAAAGTAGGTTAAGGTTAAAGGCATTCCTTTGAACACAGTTTGCTGGCTCTGGAGCTCTGCAGTAAATTGACCACAATTGGTTTCGGTTTGTGACTTGCAAAGCAAATATTTGCAGCTTGTTTTGCCAGAATTAATTGGATAAAAGTTAATTTCGATTTACTCCATGTTAGACATAATTGGACATAATTAATACAGTACAATAGTACTGTGTAACAAATTATTTAAACATGTTTGTCAAATAAAAGTGAGTTTACCTACTGCCTGCAGTATTGTCATAATTAGACATCGGATTATATGCAGAGTGCATTGAAAAACGATTGATAAATCAAGGTAAATATCTGAATATTGAATTTATAGTTTCCTATTACAAATTTTAATTAAATACAAAAACGTACCGTTTAATACAAAGCATACAAAGCCACTGAATAGTAGGTGCTTTAAAAAATATTTAATATGATGCTATTCATATTTATTTAAATATTTAAATAATTGAATTTTGTTGATTTGCATAAAAATAAATGTTTTTATTTATTTATTTACGATTCGATTTTTTCATCGATATTTCAGTGAATAAAACAGAGGGGAACATACACTCCGTTAGAGCTAACAGAAAACCCCTTTAACCGCATAAAGAAATAAACTTTTGTAACCATTTAACAACAATTTACGGAAAATTACATATTTATGTTAGACTCCAACAAAAGGAAAGTTCCGCGCTTTTCCCGGGAGGGGGTAAAAGTTGACATATCGTGCGGCATTTATGTGTCTCGCGCGCACTTTACATAAACGCTGGCGACAGCAAATTGGACACAATAAATTTACTTTCGCACCTGCAAGAGTTTTCCGCACGTTTCCCCACCGAGGGGCCGTCAAATAAAACACGTTAAGCCATAAACATGCGGCTGGGATATCCCATAAATGAAAACTCAACCGGGCCATAAACCAACGCGCCGGCTTTAATCGCCGATCTGGGCCTCACCTCAGCTTGGACTCGTTCTCGAAGTGCTTCATGAAGCTCTCGCTGGCCGTGTGGTGATCCACAATGGTCACGTTGCGACTCTGGTACGAGTGCAGCACGGCGATGTTCATCTCCACGACGGCCTTGTCCTTCCACAGGGACGTGGGTGTGCGGGTGTCCAGGTTCATTTTCAGCGCCAACGGCTGCGGCGAGTCAAAAATCACTTTGGTTAGCGCCTAATCGGTAATGGATGAGCCTGGGCTCGGGGGAGAATTTCCAATCGAATAACGTTGTCGATTTTCGACCACCCCTTTCGGTTTCGGTTTTGTGGCCAGAATTTAATAATTACCAACAACTGCGCTGGTCGCTCTCAGCCAGGCCCAACAAGTGGCCCGAAGCTCCTGCCACTATGCCACTTTCAAATTCCCACTCGCCACTCTGAGGCCACACCGTATGTCAATTATGGATTCAGCCACAGGCCATCGAACGTCAAGGGAGGAGCCAAAACTGTGGCTAACTACTGCAAATGACTTTGATGATGACAAATACCACAAATTTAATGGGAAACGGCTGCCGATGGTCCCGTAGAAGCCATAGGTGCACATTAAAATATTTTGATGTAGATTTAGTTCAAAATTTTTTAATTGTACTTATGAATCACAGTAAAAAAATTAATTTAAAATTTAATTTATTATTCGGCTTTAACCACAATTAGTTACCAATCAAGTTTAAAAGAATTTATTTTTTCCCTACTTTGAAACCCGTCCTACCCACACATTTGAATACGAAGAGAGTAATAGATGCATTTGATGTCATAAAATTTAGCCCGATTTCCAGGGAAGGCCTAATGGCATTTTCGTGCTGCTGAAAACTAATTAGGCCGGCAGATCGATCGAATTTTAACTGCAGTGCTAATGCATTTAGTTGCGAGTAATAATCAAGTGCATCTCGCATGGAAGAACTGCAACTTGCAGTCCGTAATAGTTCCCCCGGCGACATTTTTAAAGCCTTAAAGGGCCGTCGTTCTTAAGTGCTGGTAACCAGTTTTCGCCCACCACCCCTTGGCACATTACTGGGGGGAGAAAGAATGCTGGGCCAGAAAAAGCGCTTTATGCGAGGCCACCGGGAATGATAAAGGCGGAGTCCCCGGTCCTCCACTCCGGTCTGCACATTATGCGGCCTTATAATGAAATAAGCGCCACATCGCGATACAGCGACAAAGACATCAAGGACGCCGGGCTAGGACAATGGCAGAGGGGCGGTGGGTCTCGGATATCAATACTGAAATTACTATACACATACGTCCTATACTCCAACTTACCTCCAACATATTGCGGCGATTTGTGTCGCATAAATTCCGGCTGCCAATCTCCGTCGACATGTACCAGCCGCTGAAAGCGGTGGCCGTAAACTGGATCCCGCCCACGTCGAAGAGCATGCTGGAGACGGCGGGCAGGGCGTACCACCGCAGCCCCAGCTCCGAGAACCACTCGAATCTGCAACGGGAGCGTAAGAATGGATAGTGAGTGCTTTTATTCGGCCAGTTCGGTTGATATTGTGGCCCAACGGGCCGCAGGACGGGATTCTGAATGCAAATCCCTTGGTCATACATGCCATATCCCGGCCAGCTGATGTACGGTGGACATAAGCTGGGCATTGTTTCAGTGCTAAACCTATTTGAACACTAGCTATTTTGGTTAAATGTATTTAACGTATGGTATTGAAACGCCATGAAGTGTTTCAACCTGTACCTAGATTTATTTCATTAAGCTGAGATAATACTTTAAACTTTATTTATTAAATAAAGCTGCTGAAAGAATAATGGAACTTCTTCAGCTCGAGAATTCATATTTTGCTAAGAAATATCAATTATCGCAGTGCATATAAATGTCCTAAAAGAATTTGAAAAAACGTAAGAAAATTGGTTACTTGAAAAAATT
Source organism: Drosophila biarmipes (assembly GCF_025231255.1). Lineage (NCBI taxonomy): Eukaryota > Metazoa > Arthropoda > Insecta > Diptera > Drosophilidae > Drosophila > Drosophila biarmipes. The sequence goes on from NC_066612.1 coordinate 19,736,605, forward strand.
TTGTATATTTATTTTTTGTGGCATACAGCTTTTAAGTAGACAAACCCTGAAGTCAGTATAACCGCTTTGATTCAAGAGGCACGTTGTCACGTAAAGTAGGTCTCGCGAACTGCAATTATCTTCTTGGTTTCTATACTTTTGTGGCGCAACTGAAGTTATGAACTTAAAAAATCATATAACTGCAGTTGAGTGTTAAATAACTAATATAACTTATCAAAAGTTCCCGGATTTATTGAGTACTTAAGCTGCTAACCGACTTTTCATTGGGTCACACTTGAGTTCAAGCCACAGACATGAGACGGGGCTTCCATGTTGGTATTCTCATAATCCTGATGGCCTTTGGCCATTCCGTTGGACAACTCAGGAGGTCTCCTATCGTTCGGCAGGCCAACCAGAACCGGACCCATGCGAGTGTCAAGGCCGAGAAGATCGTGCTGGCTGCCAAATACCTGTTGACGGACAAGCAATCCTCCCAAACCACGCAGGTTCTGGCCAACGGGTTCAATCTGGAATACGCCATTGAAGCGTGCATCGGAACCCCACCCCAGTGCTTCAATCTCCTGTTCGACACTGGGTCCGCCAACTTGTGGGTGCCAAGTGTAAAGTGCCTGGCGACCAACGAAGCCTGCCAGGACCACAACAAGTACAACTCGAGTGCGTCCAGTTCCTATGTGGCGGATGGAAGAGGCTTCTCCCTGCAGTACGGCACAGGCAGTCTATCGGGATTTCTCTCCACGGACATCGTGGATATAGACGGCTTGGTGATCCGGAATCAGACTTTTGCTGAGGCCGTCGCAGAGCCGGGGACGACCTTCGTGAATGTGATCTTTGATGGCATTATAGGAATGGCGTTTACAGCTCTATCCGCAGGCCTAACTACCCCCTTCGAAAACATCATTCAGCAGGGATTGGTTAAACGCCCGGTGTTCTCCGTCTACCTCAGACGCGAAGGGACTTCGGAGTTCGGCGGGGAGGTCATCTGGGGAGGAGTCGATCGGAGTATCTACAGGGGCTGCATCAGCTACGTTCCCGTCTCGATGCCCGCCTATTGGCAGTTCACTGCCAACTCGGTGAAGATCCAGGACACCCTGCTCTGCAACGGATGCCAGGCCATAGCCGATACCGGCACCTCCCTCATAGCGGTTCCCCTTCGGGCCTACAACGCCATCAATAAAATACTGAACGCCACTGATTCCGGTGAGGGAGAGGCCTTCGTGGACTGCAGTAGTCTCTGCAGCCTGCCCAATGTCCACCTAAACATCGGAGGCGCCACATACACACTGACCCCAAAGGATTACATCTCCAAAGTCCAGGACAACAACAATCAAACTCTGTGCCTCTCCGGTTTTACCTATTTACAGGGAACCTTGCTATGGATTCTGGGAGACATTTTCTTGGGAAAGGTCTACACGGTGTTCGACGTGGGCAACGAGAGAATCGGATTTGCTAGACTCAGGAAGAACTCCACCTCCAGCTATGATAGGGAACCTTCTAGCTATGGTAAGGATCCCTATAGCTACCATAGAGAACCCTCTAGCTATGCTGTTGACTACCCTGCCTATGGTGACGACTACCCAAGATTCTTTACCTAACGGTCTTATTATTTAATTCAAATGTAGGCCCACCCCGTTCATTTTTGGTCAAACACCTCTTGTCGAAACAGCTGAATAAAATTTACGATGGCTCTATAGATAAAGACAAATATTTGGATCTTGTATCACTGAAACTAGAGTTGGTTTTGTTCCTCTGTCTGCTTAAGTGTGCCAATTGAAATTATGGACGTCAACGGCTTCCAGAAATGGAAAATTTCGGTGCTATATTTGGACTGGATAGAGCATAAAATATGGGAGCGTTTGGCCGGCGACGCTATTTAAATTCCGCAGCCACTTGAAAACTAGTCACAGTCGAATTTTAACCGCAGACATGAGGCAGGTGCTAGCTATTATTTTGCTGATCGGGATAGGCTATTCCGAAGCCAAGTTAAATCGCGTACAGCTCCGGGCTAACCAGAACTTCACGAAGACCCACGGCAATGTGAAGGCGGAGAAGACCCTGCTGGCGGGGAAGTACTCCTTTTTGGAGGAGACCTCCACCTCCAGCTCCAGCTCATCGGGCGCCACCGAGAACCTGCACAACTCCCTGAACGCCGAGTACTACGGAGTGATCGGCATCGGAACTCCACAGCAGAAGTTCAACATCCTCTTCGACACGGGATCGTCCAACCTGTGGGTGCCCAGTTCCAAGTGCCCGAAGTCGAACACGGCCTGCCAGAGACACAACAAGTACAACTCGGCGGCCTCCAGCACCTACGTGGAGAATGGTGAGGCGTTTGCCATCCAATACGGATCTGGCAGCCTGTCGGGAACCCTTTCGACCGATTCGGTTACCGTGGTTGGCCTTACCATTCAGAATCAGACATTCGGCGAAGCCCTCACTGAGCCGGGAACAACCTTCGTGGGCGCTCCGTTCGCCGGCATCTTCGGAATGGCCTTCGACTCGATCGCCGTGGACGGAGTGACTCCGCCGTTCGACAACATGATTTCCCAGGGCCTGCTCGACGAGCCCGTCGCCTCGTTCTACCTCAAGCGACAGGGCACCGAAGCCCGCGGCGGAGAAGTGATCCTGGGAGGCATTGACTCGAGCCTCTACAAGGGAAGCCTCACCTACGTCCCCGTTTCGGTTCCGGCCTACTGGCAGTTCGAGGTCAATACGATCAAGACCAATGGCATAGTGCTGTGCAACGGATGCCAGGCCATTGCCGACACCGGTACCTCCCTTATCGTGGTTCCCCTGGCGGCCTACAGGAAGATCAACCGCCAGTTGGGCGCCTCGGATAATGGCGGTGGTGAGGCGTTCGTGAGGTGCGGTCGCATCTCAACCCTGCCTAAGATCAACCTCAACATTGGCGGCACCATCTTCACCCTGGCGCCCAGGGACTACATCATCAAGGTGAGGCAGAACGGCGAGACCTACTGCATGTCCGCCTTCACCTACATGTCCGAGATCTCCTTCTGGATTCTGGGTGATGTCTTCATTGGCAAGTTCTACACGGTGTTCGACAAGGGCAACAGTCGGATTGGTTTTGCCAGAGTGGCAGACTACAACACCGGAAAATAAAGGCAACCAAAGTTATGCTCAATATTTATTGAGTTATCGGTAATAAAAGCATTGAAACATTAGATACCTTTACTGAAAAGGCTGTTACTTGTTCTGACATTCGATACAAAGCCTTTGCTATTTTGGGAAGTGCCACACTTTGATTTTAATTGGATGAATATATCTTGTAAAATATTCAAATCTATCACCTTTGGGTTGGGTCACCGGCACGTGCAATATCAGCTCAATAAGAGAGCTTATCTCGTTTCGAACTACAATAGATTAGAACTTTAAGAAGACCACACAATGTATGCAATGTAAAGAACTCATATGACGTTATAGCTCTCACAAAGATGGATCGGCATTTTTTCCAGTATTACTAATATTACGCGGTACAACTGAAAATCAAACCTTGAGTAGACATACAATGTGTGCTCATCGCTCTTTGTGCTATAAAAACATGCAAAAATACCATGTGGAGTACAAAATCTAGAGTAATGGCTCCCATAAAGGGTCTGTCCACTCACTTGGGATGGGTCAGCGGCACTTCCAGTATCAATTCGGGTGGGTAATCAAAGTAGTCCGGATCGTGACCATTGGCGGAGACCACCAACGGCAATATGTCCCACTCGCTGCCCTTGCTCTTCCAGCCCAGCTTGGTGCAGACCTGACGGATAGAGATGGGATTGGACGTCAAACAAATGTGAATCGGAATCGAAAATCAGCATAAGGCCAGCAGGCAGTGGCGGATATAAAAGTGACATGTGTAAAAATAAATGGGGATACTTTCGGGCTCGGTTTTATATGCAAATACATCATGTGGGGCGGCAGCAACTTTGCCGAACTGACGAGCAGGCGAGCGACGAACCCGCACCACATGTTCCTCCCACTCTCCGGCACCATCTGCTACCGTATTTGTGCTCGTATTTATTGACAGCTTTGTTGTTTGCTCGGTTTTTGCGTATTTAAAAAGAGATTTATTACAACGAGTTATAGAGCGAACTTGCCGTTGTTGTGGGCCCTGGGCTCTGGGGCTTTTCCAACTTGTTGGTTCGACAAAAGGCCGCCACATGGGTGGGCGGGAAGTTGGACGGGTCAAAGGGCAGCAAATACTGATTTAAAGGCACGGGCAATTGATGCGTGTAAATATTGTGATGGCCGGGGGAAAAGCATATATTTATGCATGTATGATATGTAAATTGATAGCTGGATTACGCAGAACCACGTGAATAAATAGAGGCCGTTTTGATCGTGGTGTGAACCTCTGTAATTTTGTCCAAGTCAACAGCCAATGAAAAGTCAAGATGAATGAACAAGTATTGTTACAGAATATTTGTGTTTACCCCCTTAAAGTCAATGTTTTGAACACCAAGTTAGGGGTTTCCGGTTCTCCAGTTACTCACCTCAGTGAACTCGACGTTTATGGGGTCGCCAATGACTTTTCCATCCGCCTGCTTGTAGCCAGCATACAATATCAGCTGGTTGTTCCAAATGCGATAATCATGCTTGGCATCTGTGCGCTGGGGGAATATCGTGATGGCCGATCTGCGGTGATTAGAACATAAAACCAATTTATCTGGCGGGGCAAACCCAAAACAATTTGTGTACACAAAACGTTAGAGTTCGGCAAAGTTCAATGAAACTTTTGGCAACGCCATAAGCGTTTTACGTCCTAATGTGCGTCAAAGTCAAAAGTGCAACACCAACCCAGTCAAATTGGTTGGTTGAAAGGAGGGCGCTTGAAATATTCATTGCATCGAATTGGCAGCCACCCCTCCACTCAGCCAATTAGCAGGGCCAAAACATAATTTGGCAATCACTTTTCACAAACATTCCACTGACGCCTGCCACGCAGCAAGGGGATTATTTGAAAATTTGAATTTTGTGTGCCAAAGAGCGCAGGGAAAATAAAAAGTTATGTGCAGCTTCCATTGCGAAGATTAAAACGATTACACCGCACCGAAAATGGACTGGTCGTTCTAATTACCATGAGCTGGCAATTAAGCCTCACACGCAAATGGAAATTTGCGCTTGCAAAAGAGAGTGCTAATTGGTGAAACAAAATAATACCGAGTCTATTGTTAATCTCATTAATTGTTTAGAATGCACTTTTACTTGGCTTTAGTGTTACAACTCTATTTTCCTTCCATAATCCTTGTTGGCATTATTCGTTTCGGGAAAAGCAGTGGCTAAACACTAGGCAGACAAATTCAATTACCTCAGGTTGCCTTTATTCGTTGCATACTTGATGTGGTTGCAAATTGCCTCAAACATGCCACTTGTAGTTGTCACATACCGACAGTCAAAGACCTGCAAAGTACATCAAATAAATAATAGAAACATCAGCTTGTCAGGAACGAATCGCATTTCACTTCGGGAGCACATGCATGTATAAAATTCACGCCAGCGGGCAAGAACGCGCATTCCCGTAGAGCAAGAATTACCTAAAATATTCAAATGCTGGCAGCGACTGCAAAAAAATCAACACAATTTGCAGACACAAAACTAAAAGTGTAAACAATTGTTTTTCATGGATTTTAGGAGCCCGCCCCAAGCTGTTCAACAGTTTTTGTTGCCCGTCCAACGGGGCGGATGATAAATGTGACATAAATTTCTGTGTAACTTCTATATTTGTTTTGTTTCTGGCATGGGGTCGTCGCATAAGAGAGTTGTTCACAACTTGTTCATACGCCGAAACCCTTTTTCAATTATTTCGCTTCAATGAATTTTTTGCAATATTTCTGTTTAACTGTCACACGCTCTCCCACATTTTCGCCTTTTATCTGGCCCTAACAATTGTTTTTTTCACACCTGTTTCTGTGGGTAACCTCCTTTGGGTCTAGCCCAGACTCAAGCCCTTGGATTTGGCTTTATTGGATTTCCAGGTTTAAGCCACTCGAAGCTGAAATTCATTTCGGGCCAAGGAAAGCCCTTTTCATTCTATTTTATGCTGTGTTGGCTCTGGCTATGTTTTTTGCGGGGGGCGAACCAGTGTAAAACGAGTTTCCTAATTAAGTTTGTAGAGCGGTCCAACTGAACCCTTTTTAAGTGCTTATGCCACACATACTTCATATAATTTAAGGCAAAGTTTTCCGCTTTTTATCGTGTCTGAGTGGTATTGGATAACTTTGGAAAACTTTTTAGTTTAATAAAAGCAGAAAGTGAATTATGAATTAAATTGTTTATAAGCCTTTCATTAGGAAAACAATGTCAGAGGACAGGCAGAGGAAAACCCTACGTTTTGTTGGCCTAGTAATTTTGTTTTTTTTTTTTAGCTTACCATAACCCTAATAAATATAAATTAGTTGGCTTTTAGGTAGATTTATTGCTCTCACAAATTGCTCTTACTTAACACTTTTTATGAAATCTATCGCTGCCTACAATAGCTATATTTTGTTTTACTCCAATCCTAAGTTCTGAAGTGCTGCGAAGGGGAGCTTCCTTGAAATTTCAAAGGAAGTGAAAATGACAGTCACCTGCAAACATGTTTATACACTGATAAATAACTTATTTGTCGAGGCACATATTGAGGTGGCTTCAGTGTCGCCTTCACTACTTGTCCTGGCAATCGGATTTGCTCCTCGAGCTCGCAGCCCACACACACGCAAGTCATTCGGGCGGAAATGCAAATCAGCTCACACATTACTGAGCACGCACACCGAGGCAGGGCGGCGATTTTGCTATGCCAACTACTGATCATTATAATTTGTAGAGGAGTGTGTGTTCGGTGCATGTGAATAAGTCCCGCCTTGGGCGACATTTCTTTTCGGGCAAATTAAAATTTACGAGGATTTGCATTTCAAATTTCTGCTTTGTCTTTGCCCGCCCTCCGCCTGGCTCGGCTTCTCGTCTTCGAAATTTGTCATTTGCTCGGAACACGCATAATCTAGAATAATGTGGCCCAGACAAAGGCGCATATATTTGCCTGTGATTTGTGCTCTGACAAATTCGGCTGACTACTCCAGCGCTTGCTCTACGCATATAATTTTTTGAATTGCACACATTTAAGCCTAATATGCCTTGACGAATCGCTATCATATTTTGCGGATGACGAAGGTTGATTTCGGGGTTCTATGCAAAGCAGAGGTCATGAATCATGAAATGCTAAATTAGGGGGTGCGTAAGGGTAGAATAGAACTTAAAGACACTTTTCGGATTGAATTGGAAGTGCCATTATTGTTCCGCAAATATGTTTGTCACATAACTCAGTGTTTGGTATCACCCACCTGCAACTTCGACCATTGTATGCGGCCAATGCATCGTGAAGAATTGCGCCAGGCCAGTTTGGCTCCATAAATTAGCTCGGTTTCGGTGAGCTGATAATGTCCAGTGGTCTCAATGCTCTGGCGCACCTGCTTCCACCGTGTTTCGTGGGCGGTAGATGATGAACTACATGCGAGATAGGAGATAAGATTAGACTCGGGAAGCAAATTTATTTTTAGCTAGGTGTTGGTTAGAAAAAGTTGTTGCGAGGGAAATTCTAAAATATTTTACAGGCCGCTTTAACGATAGACTTTGTAATAGTTTTTATTATAGGATCGATTCCACTTAGAAAATATTTTTTTTCAATTTTACTTAACAACATAAACATTTTTGATTTAATTTTCATGAAGATCTAAGTTTTTGCCTTGTAAATCATCGCAAAACACGCAAAACCCACCGCTTTATCGAGGTGAAATACTGCTCCAGGAAGTCCTTGGCGTGATCCATAACTAGATCTGGTTTTCGGGCCTCCACTGCCACGTTGCCTATGTTCATAATACTGCTCGTACAGGTGGCCTTCGAGCAGGAGAGTATCTGAAAGAACCAGACGAGACGCACACAAATAAGTTATCAAGCGGGATGAAAACAGTTTGTCCCATGTTTTGACAGCTTTAATTAGAGAAATGTAATTGCTCATTTTGGTAATTAAATTTTTATTGGCAATTGCCTTGCAGCAGCAGACGAGACTGGATGACAGCTAGAGAAAGCTAGAGAAAGCGAAAATAAGTACGGAACTGGTGACAGATGAGGGACAGATAGAGAGCAACAATGCTATGAAAATTAAATTGATAAAAATACCGAGGGAAAGCAAAGGTCCTTCGCAAAGTGACTTTCCCCCGGATTCAGTGAAAACGTTTAAAAAGCATTTCACTGTCAATTGCGGATGCCCTGCCCCCCGGGCCCTTCCTGTGCGCGCTTTTCCCCGACTTAAGCCCGCTTCTTGGCTCGCTTTTATGATGCGTGTCGTTGTAAATTCCATTTGCACCGCCCCAGCCCACCTAGGATTCTTGCCTGCAGAGTGTTTTCCTTACCTTTCTCCTCGGTTTATTTTCCCGACGGTTTAATTTACTCAACGTCCCGACTGCCGACTGTCTATTGCTCCTGCAGCCGCCGCAATCCGCCAAGACACCCGCGGTCATAATTAGTTTGTTTTTCCAGGCAGTTGAGCTCTCGAATTGGCTTCGCAGAGTGTGGCGTAAAAACTGCTCAAGTGTCGGAAGTGTCTAACTAAAAAATTTCATGCGACGATGCTCGCTACAATTATGTCACTCATACGCAGTGTGGGCCGCGTGGAGAGCAGCTTGTTGAAGCAGCTCCTTGTGCTCCTGCAGCCGCCGCAATCCGGCCAAGACACCCGCGGCCATAATTATTTTGTTTTTCAAGGCAGTTGAGCTCTCGAATTGGCTTCGCAGGGTGCGGTATGAACATTGCTCAAGGGTCGCAAGTGTCTAACTAACTCACTCATACGCAGTGTGTGCCGCGTGAAGAGCAGCTCGTTGAAGCTCCCTTTATGGGCATATTAAGTGGGTAAGAATGTCGAAAGGAGGAATTATCTGTTGAAGTAAACTAGCGAATCAGGGTATTAAATTGTGCGATGGGCGCGGATAAACTAAGCGGGTTAAGGGCCTCAGTAGCCGACTTTCCTGTTAAAAAGTCAATTTAAAATGAAACCCTCGTGGAATAATGTGCCGTACCGAAATGTGTTAGAACCTGCGGAACGATTGTTTCTTTATGACACTGACTCTTATATCCTAACTGTGGCGTTCCATAAGCTAACTTTATTAGAACTTATTTTTCTAAGGCATTTAGGGCTAATAGGGAAAGATATTTAATTATTTAGTATATTTATTTAAGGAAGTTCTGATTTGTTGTACTGGTTCGTTTCGAGTTGTTTCAACTTCAAACATCATATATATGGCAATATTTAAGCCAGTAAAGGAACAAAAACTGAACTATTTTTAACTAGACCACACTTCCTTGTTAAAATTAAATACCTTTCCAACACCACGACCTGTAGACCTGCCATTCGTTGCGGTAATAAAAGTGGTAATGCTAGTAAAAGTGGTGGGGCAATAAAAGTTGGAAAAGCAATACCAGTCAAAGTATCACATTTGCCAACAGGCCGAGGGGAGAGCCAAAGGATTATTTTCGGTTCGGACCCTCTAGAAGCCAGGAGGCACTTCAATGTTGAGCCGAGATTGCCGGAAAGTCACATTAATTTAGGAACCCTCCTCCTCCCCTCGACCGCCCCTACTTCAGCCACAATAAAGTGCAGTTGGAACTTAAAGCCAAACCACATACTTTGCTTTGTATGCACATGGCAAAAATGCAGTTCCTCCTGCATTTCCCTGCTCCCGCCGCATAAACTTTGCCAATTTTCACTCAGCTGCGCAAGACAAATTTATGCACAATGCAAACAGCAGCCGAGCCAAGGAACCAAACGCAAAACAGCCAAACTCGAGCGACACATGATGAAAACTCGTTAGTTAGCTACAGGGAGGAGTTATTATTCTAATAAGCCGGAATCAGACGCGGAATGCTCGTGGCTTGTTGGGGGAAATATTATTTTCCGCGGGCGAGGAGCTCATAAGGATTTTCCTTTTCACTTTCACTGGCAGCGGAGCAAATGAATTTTTTGCTGCCAGGGTAGGAATGCAAATAATTGCCAGCGCGGGACTGGTTAGCACTCAAAGTTGTCCAAAATTGTTTTATGTAAATATAAACAGGAGCGGGTGGGGCATTCGCAGCGGATGCGGAAATTGTTGCAGCTGCCGAAATAAATACGAAAGAAACGGGCGGGCATTTCCCGCCTGCCCACACACACCAGCCAAGGAGCTTAAAGTTTGGCGTGTAAGTTTGGTTTTCCTCGAGCCACGTGCCGCCCAACTCCAGCGGGCGGTGGGTGGCATCCCCCCGGCGAATGCACTTCCCCTTTCCCCGGAAAATTTGCTCTTTTTTCTGCCTCCCCCAGAGTTTGCAGCGGAATTATGCCCTTCTGCGGAAAGTGAAAAAAGTGCTGCCGGTCTCGCCCTGGGATCTGCTCTCTCAGACAACAACGAACTAAAAATGCCCTTGGATTCATTGCAATGAATTGTTGAATAAAGAGAAATATTAAATTTGAGGAAAATTTATAAAAGCTAAGATCCTCCAAATAAATTGTTTAAACTACACATTGAAATTATAAGGTAAAGCCTTTTGGAAAGTGTTAAATATTTTTTTATCACTTGCATAATTCTTTAAAGCCAATTATAAATGTTTAGATTAAATTGTATATACAATGGAAATTATTATTTCACTCTTGTTTATTATTTCACACTTGTTCAGTCTTTCAATTGAAAATCAGCATATGGATTTTAAATAATTGAAAGACCTCACAAATATACGCTCTAAAAATTATTTTTAGCAGCCATTGAAGCTTTTATTTAAGATGTCAACAGAAAAGTTATCCAAACTGCAATCAATAAAAAAGTTATTGGCGACATGAGCTTGACAAGTGCTCTTGCCGAAGCATCCTTAAGAACATTTTCCAGCCAATTGAATTTCCGGGCAACCATTTGGCATAAGTTTGCCAAGACGCCAGTTTTCTTCCGCAGCAGAGGCGCACCCTTGGAGGAATTCAAATATTAACTGCATTCCGTGGCAGTTAAGTTTGTTTTGCCGCTTTCGCCTCACCTTTTGGCAATGAAATTGCAATTGCAGGGCAACTGGCACACAAATTAAACGAAAGTGCTGGCTGTGGTAATGAAAAATGCAGGGAAAACATTTGTTCACAGTTCGGTAGTCGAGTGCATGATACAAATAGGGCTGGGTAAATAATAAACTTATTCATAGGCAACAGAATAAGGAGAAGCCAACGCCAGGACACGGCTTAATCCTCGCACGAGCTTAATCCACAACTCTGCGGCAGTAAAGTTTTATTAACTCTAAAGGAGTGAGGACCCATTCCACATGCTCAAGCTTCTAAATCCCGAGCGTTTAAGGCCCCGGTGTAAACTTAATGGTTGCAACTTCAATTGCCGGTCCATCGTTTAAGCACTGCTTCGTTATAATTACCTGAGAGTCGGAAAAGCGAGTCGTTGGGAGCAATTTGCATGTTGTTGGAGTGCTTAAAAAATGGCACGCTGGCACATATAAATTCTTGCATTGCATAATTTTGCGCACATTAAAACGGGGCGGCGAAGGGGAAATGAAATTTGATTGTGAAAAGGATTCGCAGCGCCACTTCCGTTGTTGGCGTTGATGCTGACTTAATTAGCATAGAAAGTGCGGCTGCAGCTCGGGGGCTCCGGAGCTGCCCCTGCAACAGCAACCAGCCTCTGGACTGTTGGGGTGCAGGGCTAATTGGGGTTAGGTGTCGCAACTTTAAGGCGACTTCTGACACCGCCAAGTTGCCACTTCGCTTAAGCAATTTGCACTTGCCACGCCCCAGTCGGCTTAATGAGGTTCGAACCAACTGCTGAATCAGTTTTGGCCAACTGAGAAGTAGGTGTGCAAATTAAATTATGCAGATTGCGGTGGCAAGCCCGCTGGCAGGCATCCAAGACATTTGCTAATGAGCATGGCGAAATTTTTTGATAACAACATTTGATAAACAACATTTGTGCAGAATATTCCTTAAATAAAGCGCGATGTGTCTCACTTAGCTACATAGTAAAGAAACAGCTCTCATCATTAATTATTTGAAACTAGAAGAACAGAAAACTTTTCCAACTAAATTGTGTCGCCCCTAATAGCTCAACATTTTCCAAAAAAAGAGTCCCATTCACCACGTTAGCCCAAAAATAGTATATAATTTAACACCCACAGAGCAGAAAAAACGTGGAAAAATGAGGCAACTTCAGGCCACTTTATTACGATGGGGAAAGTTTTGCGGGCCGACAAAAAATAGAGCAGCCGGTCCTTTACTTAATCCGCCTGCCAGCCTTCGCACGCACCCGCCTAACTTTTGCATAACAAAACTGCTGTAAAGCGCTCCAATTGCAGACGGGCAAACAAACAGGCATGCATGATGCACACCCACAGTCGCAGGAACAGGATCTGGAGCAAAAAACAACCAAGGGGAGCGGCAGTCACACAAACAATTACACGACAGGCTTACAGCGTCATGAGTATTAAGTAACCCCTGCAAGTATGCAGCGTTTCTTGCGCTGCTCCCAGGACTCACTTTTTACGCATTCCATTCCTGGCTCAAACTTTGCGCTCTTAGCCGGGGAGCGGGGACTGGGAATTGTTTTACTGCCCTTTTACGGCACTCTCGCTCGTGCATGGCCAAGTATCTTGCCTGGCCACGTGCAGTGGCTAATTATGGCCAAGACTTCCCACTCTCACGAACGTGACTCACCTCGCGGCCCTTGCAGTGCAGCGTGTCGTAGACCTCCGGCTTGCCCTCGATGTTCTTTAGTCTCATCGGCTTGCGCATCAGCAAGCTGCGTCCCTCGTCGTCCGGGTGCATAAAGCTGCAATTTAGAGAGATGATGGTGCTAAGGTGGGTGGCAATTGGGGACACTAACTGCTAAGCCAGCGAATCGGGGTCCTTGGAGCCCTAAGCCTCGCACATTTGCGGCTCGATTTGTCTAGTCGTTGCGGAAATTATTCACCTCCTTACACCGATTTGCAAAAAATGAATACTTAATTTAGAACAGTTGTAACAATTCGTGTTCCTATTAGCTGGTCTTCATTATTTTGTAAATGCACACTACACACTAGTAAAAAAAATTGATTCGCTGACACACTAAACTCTTAAAATTAAAAATGTACACTTACAAAATAATGAATTAAAATTGGTTCAAATAAATTGGTAAAATAAAATGCTTTATTAATCCCGTTGTCCTGTTCATGGTTCATTCCTAGGATTGCAAAGTTCTTGTAGAATATAAGTAATGAAGCTATTTTTAATCCCTCAGAACCAAAATCCACTTTAGACAACGTTCTTTGGAAGATTGAATGATGTGGCTGTGTTACAAACCGAATTTCCTGCCGGCATTTGCTATTTGCCGTCTAAAAAACTTGTCTGCTTCCTGGGCACAACTGCCTCTGCTGAATCCTGCCGCTATCCTTTGGTTACCCCGACAATTTATCAGGCACGCCAGCACCCTTTTCCCCCGAGATAAATGCAATCCTTACCTGCCGGCACGCGACCGATAATCCTGTGACAATTTTCTGGGCTGCTGTTGGGTTGAGAGTTCTCGCGAATTTTTCCCCGAGGCAGGGCCACTGCCCGAGGCAGGACCTCCTCCTCCACCCCCGCCGCCACTGCCAGTGCCATCCAGCTCGATCACGATGCTGGTGTTGGTGCCGCGCCGTTCGCGGATCGGAGGCGATGCTGTGGAGATGCTGGCTCGCTTGGAGTGCCTCAATGTCGTGCCACTTGAAGAGGCGGCGGCCCCTGCTCCTGCTCCTCCGAGGTGGTCCACGTCTCGGCTCGGCGAGGAGTCGCCGCCGCCATCTGGATTGCCGCTCAAGGGCCCATTGCCATTCACCGTGGGCGTTGTTTGAGCTTTGATTTTTCTGCTGTTTTGTTGCTGTGCGACACATGTGGCATTCTGTTGCTGCTGCTGTTGCTGCTGCGCATTTGCCGAACGCTTGATGGTCACGAAACGCAGGTTCTCAAATAACGATGTGAAATGCTGCGACATCTTGACCTGGGACTTGTAGCTCTCGTGCTCTCCGCTGATTGCTTGCCTCGTTGATTTAAAATGCAGCCAACAGGTGAACCACTGGCACAATTTATCCTCCAAGTTTTTGATTAAATTCTGGTGAAAACTTTCTGCGGTTCTCTTTTTCGGGCCACACTCAATTGGTTCACTGAGGATTGAAAAGTTTACACGAAGTTGTATTACTTGGGCTGGTCGGAATAGATTAAAGAACTTAAAAGTGCACAGGTAAAAAGAGCGCTTTTATGGACAACATTACAAACTACTGAATGTATTTTGAAATGTCTACTAATAATAACAAGTGTAAACAACAATACATACATAAATTGAGAAACTCGATTTCTTAGCTAACGATGTTTTGATAAAAATTAAACTATACTGTCTTTCACTGTAAGTGTTCACATGAATTATAAAAAAAATGTGACAAATTTTTATTGATCCGAGTATTGATTTTATCGAAATAATACAACTATAATAAAAAATAAAATATATAAATTAATATCTTCCTCTCCTCTTGTAAATTTTTAATTATACCAAATTTTGTTTATCTATAAATAAAATATATTGTATCTATGGAAAGTATATAATTTTTACAATATTTTTCTGCATATTTACTCTCATGCTGTGACTTCTACCTCTCCCATTCATACTTTCGTAAATATTGAATTATACCAAATATAAATAAAATGTATTGAATCTTTGTTTACATTATTTTCTGCACAGCTATTCTCGTGCTGTGACTTCTTGGCTAAGCACTACCTTTGGCTTAAGGCCCTGCCATCGAGTGTCATCAGACATCTTGATGTTGTGCAGCTTTTCTGCCGCTTCATTTCCACTCAAAATGCCCGAGAGCAAGGAAAGGACACGATAAAAGGACAAAGGCTGGCTTTTTGCTACAAAAATAGGCTTATGCACTCGAAGCCAGCCGGGCAGCTAATTGATTGATTGATTAGGCACAGCAAAGGAAATGAAAGCACATCTGTAAATGCCACCATGGGAAAATAACACCCGATATTTGCGGCCATTATTTTGATTTGCCAAGCAATTTCCAAAGCCGCCATTAAACAAACAGCAAAAACAAGAGCAAACCAACAATGAGCGAGTAATTAGAAAGCGATAGCATTTCATTGGACATTCTGTGTGACTGAGTGTGGGGTCCCATCAAAGCGAATGATTCGGCATTTGATTTCGGATTTTTATGTGCGTGGGTGCTCATTGAACTGGGATGAACTGGGATGGGCTCTCCGGGCAGTGGTGGGCGTGCTCCCATGTCAGATGCAGCCACGATGGGACCTGAATCGATGACAGCGGCTCATCATTGTCGGACTTTGTTTGGGAGGGGACTACAAAAAAACAAAAGCACCTGTCCATTACCCGTGCTCAAAAAGATATTTTCCACAGGATTTCAAAAAGGTTAATTTTAAAAGGTAGGAGGCCTAACATTTTAGAGGTCTTATCGCTTTATACTTGAAATTTATAAATTAGTTAGATTTGGAGGAACTTTTCCTGGAGCAGTACAAATAATTCACAATAAATAAACGCTTTTGTCATTGAATTATTATCAAATCCTTTGTAATTCTTGACTAAGTACGATTCTTGAAAATGCTTTTCACAAAAACAATTTAGAAATTTTGTGTAAAATTTACATTCTGGCAGTAGCTTTTTACAAGTTGAAAGCTGGTGCGTCATCTTCAGAACTTGCTCTTTTTTCGAGCGCTTAGAGGCCAGACAACTGCTGCCTAACAAATGAACGAGCCGCTGGTGGAAATGGTTTCTTTTCCGAAGAAAAAAAGGAAACAGCATCTGGTGCAGAAAAACAGCGTGAAAATTGGCTGAAGAATGAATGATTAAACCCTTTCGGAAGACAACTGGCAGGGCAAGAGCCAAGGTAAGGGTTCAGCAGATGTTGTCTGTAACTTTTCCAACTCGAATCAGATGCCACCTCAACTCGGTTAAGCGGGGTGTATAAATAGCCGCGCTCACGGCTCACCCACCAAATTAAAGGTAAACTAATTGAATTTTCATAGAGCGGCAAGGACTTCGTCGCCTTTTGATTAAGAAAATTTATTATGAAGCGGAGCGCGGAGGCGTCTGGTTTTGTGGCTTGCAGCAGCAAATTGCCATAAAGATGCTTTTAATTGCTACAAATGTTCTTCATTGCCGGGAAAACCAGAGTCTGCTTTTCATTTCCGCTTGCTTTTCCTCGTTCCCTGCTCAATCAGCCCAGGGGCAAATAGAACTACTTGAAATTCTCTGGAGTATTTGAGACAGTGCCTCGAGTTATAGGTAGTGGCGGCGATTTGTTGTTTGTCGGCCTCTGTTGGTTTGAAATCTAATGAGCTGAGTGGAATTTTAGTTCTGTAACGCCGCAATCCGGAAAGTGAAAAGTTCATATCGAGTGATTGAGTAGCAGCTTAGCTTAGGCCGTTGATATTTATAATGAAGAACGGGGATAATTATTTAAATATATACTTGCTATCAAAAATCAACTTGTAAAATTGAAGAATTTATAGAACATTTTCTAATATTTAAAAAAAATTTTCGCCCCCTTGGCCACCCAAGAACAATTTGGAATTACAAATTTCAATTTGTGATATTTGAAGGATGAGCCAAATCCTCGTTTTTATCATTTTTTTGTTGAACATTATTAATTAACAAAGTTATAAGGTTGTAAGCCGTTGAAACGTTATTTAAAAAAAAATCAAAATGTTCACAATTTCGAAATTCCCAAGAAGGACTTTATGCAAAAGATCCTCTTGGTGGGGGAATTCAATCACATTTGCCCGTCAGCAAAGGAAAATCTCGGCTTTCCTAGTCCCACAACACTTCACCACCTCCAGGACTTTTTCGAACCGTTTTAAATCCAATCAATTGCCTTAAAATAAACCCTTGAACAAAATCAAAAGCAAGCCGTAACGACGACGGCGCTGAATACTTTTCGTATTATCTCAAATGACAACACAGCCGCGTGAAGAAACGAAAACCAAAGGAAATCGTACAATTGGGGACAAAGGCAAGCAGTGGAAAACGAAAACACGGCTCCCCACAATGCAAAACAGTAAAAAACACAAAAAAGGAAACTGAAAACCAGCAAATCTGTTAAGAAAAACCATTTAAATGGGCGACAGCAAAGCCAGGACAATGCGAGTGTGGCTTCCCACCCGCACAGGTGCTAAGGAGGATTCACCCAAGCCCTAGACTTGTGGTCAAGTGCGGGCCACGACGGAATAGAGCATCTTAGGGGACAATAATGAAAACGTGAGGGCAATAATTACAGCGTTTTTCCTTAATTGGCAGTAAAATTGGCTAAATTGGTATACCAATGGAGCTATTTCAGTAGGATGTGGAGTTTAAAATGATATTGACCTTCAAGGGAAATTAGCTTTTTACGAATTCTTTGGCAACAGGCAGTTAAACTTCACTCTCTTTGTATCTTTAAAAGAAAATTCAGTTCAGCACATTTAATAGGCTCCAACATGACTAACCTTTTATGTTACCACCAATTTTTGGATTCGATTTGGCTTACACTCCTTTAAATTGAGTTTTTCAAATTGATTCGTTGGAAAAATAGCATGCGCTCATTGGTCAACATTTATTTTATGCTAATGCAAAATATCCCAAACTCAGCTGAGCTCCAGATACCGTGTTACATTTATGATATGACTGAAGGCCCTTCGGTAAATAGCACATCATTTTTGGAGATTCCCGCAAAGTGAAGAAAATCCTTTGGCCATCCCTCGGTTTGCTCGGGAAAAGGTAAACAAGTTTTATTCCCCACAACGCTGACTAACAGGCTTTGGATTAACATATGAAAGGGATAGCCATGTGAGGGATTTTATGCCTTTGAAAGGGATTGCCACGGAGCGGATCCAAGTGCGCCCACGTCCTTAAGCAACTGTGCAAGAGGATGAAATATTCACACATAATGTTGCAAAATTTATACTCCTGTCGTCCTTTGTAATGTCAGCCCCAGCTGCGGTTCGCCTTTTGATAGTCAATATTGAATATTTATTTATTGTTATTTGAAAACATGCCGAACACGGCAGAATATGTGTATTTTAATGTGTTTCACTTCGGCGAGGTATGAGGAATGGAGGTTCATTTGAAAGGTTGTTTGAACAACGACTTAGTTATGCATTAGGCATGTGAAAGAGTGCAGCCGCTGAATAACAAATTACATTACCAAAGCGGAGAAGCTTCAATTTGAAATATTATTTCTGATGTTAAAAAATGAGATATTTGTTTGCAAGAGGTCAGCACTAGCAAAAAACAGTGCTAGAAAGCATTGTGTAGCATTCCCGGAATTATTCGTATCGCTGGCTTTCAATAGGGAATCCTATGCAACTATGCAAAATACAATGGCCTGCCGAACGAACATCAGCCACATTATAATTTTCCTAATAATAAAATGGGGAAACTGGCGGCGCGTGGATGGCACAGGAAAGACTTGTCAGCCTTTTGACATCGGCAGCTGCGACGGCACAGGAAGTTGGCCCTTTGCCTCCCCTAAAAAGTTTGCTTGGCACTCAATTTTATGTTATTTTTTACTGCTAATTGTTTTTCAATTTATGTTGGAAATTTTGTTATGAACGTATTTTGTAGATTACACGCTAAGGAGTTAATTTCCCATCTTTGACAGCCTTAATTACTTAATGGGGTATCTAAATTCTGAATTCAGCCTTAACTCTTTCGGCCTTTGAGGGTATTTATTAAAGATTAATTTCCACTAATTATTTTGCACTTTACGAAAACGCACCGGCTTGTGTTTCCTTTTTCCCACTTTCAAGTGATTTATCTAATTGCCAGATTATTCCATTTTAGAGTCCTCATGACATTAATCAAATCTTGAATTAGAGTGATTATTGTGGTTCAGCAGTAAGTCAATCAGTTCCTGGTTGGCATTGTGTTCATTTTAAAGTGATTATCGTGACACTTATAATAAATCAACAAGATTTATTGTCTCACAATTATACAAATTAGCTGATTTATTTGGAGCAGTGTGAGGTACTTAGACGGTTAGGATTTAAAAAACTGAATTCGGTGTCCACTAACTTGTTCTTGACTTGAATTTAAATAAGGAATATGATCAAACTTTTTCAATTGTTAAGGGTTTTATCTTTGTCCTACCATTAAGTCTGGTAAGTAAGATTTTGTTCGGTATGGTGATGATTTTTTTTAAGACGAATTATAATTTTTTTTCGTTTTTATGCATATAAGCTTATAATATTACCAGAAAAAATAAAATTATCTTATTATTCTCTTAATTTATTTGCCATAATTTTTTTAAAAACCTCCACATCTGCCTAGTTTGTTTTGTTAAATTCAAACTACAAATATTTTTATTAAAAAAAACACAAACAAGCTATACGAATTTGGTCCGTTCAAATTTAACAACCACTCTTCAAAAACAATATATATATGTAGGAAATATATGTCAGAAACATCCTCATTTTTGATATTTGAAAAATTTGATTTTGAAAAAGTGTCACCCAAAAAACAAATCGTTCGTCACACTGGGTTATAATTAATGCTCAAATACAATTTAGCTAGGGCAAAGTTCGCTTATTCACAATGTTAAAAATAAAAACAAATGGCTAACTAAAATTGTTTTTCCTATAAGCAATTTCTTTTTTATTAATAACTACGCTTTATATCTTTTTATAAAAGCTGAAATTTTAAAAATAGTTTCATTGCTAGAGGGTTTCGCCAAAATGTTGTTGACTTATTTGCTTTGCAAAACTTTAAAAGTTTAACCAATATCTTCATTTTTCAACTGCGAAATATATAGATAAGTTTTTTTTTTTAATTTAGTTATGACCCAAAATGTTACTTTTGGTTCAAAATTTCATAAATTAATTTTCTAAACCCAATATTGTAGAAGTTAAATGCTTGACCAAACATTACGTTACTTGAAATAGATAAAAACTAATATTTGGTGTTAGAGGTATTAATAAATAATATTAATGAATATCAGTCTAACAAATTTTTAGTTTATATTTATCTTTTACCTCTGAAAACACTGCTAATTTTATTGATCTTCAATTTTTCACACACCTTTATAAATTTAACATTAAAGAAAAAATATTTTCACCTACTCTTCATTGAACCACTGCATCAAAAGGTTTTAAGGTCTCTTTTGAATTTCTAGCATCCTTTGATTTTCTTAGTTCGGTCCTTGTAATTTAAGTTTTAAGCGCGATCCAAAGAACTCGAACGCCGCGCGTTGACTGAAGCTAAGGCGCAACGCAGCATCCTTAAATAGCGGCTGAATCTCCGCCAGCATCCTTTGGGTCTTGCCGAAAGCTCGGCTCCCACGCTGCATCAAGCTCTGAATGGCGCGTGTCCTGGCTAAAGCTCGTGATTTTGGGTGCAACTTGAAGAGGAGGATGTTGTCAGGACGACCTTTGCTGAAAAGGGAAATTCACCAAAGAAAACACCAGTTGCTACGTTTTGTTTGTTTATTGTTAAAGCGGAATTGTAACTCTCACTTTTTATGCAAACGGGCTCCCAAGTTTTGCATAAATATTGGTAGAAGCATTTGAAATCTTGGATTTTTTCATCATTTTCCAACATTCAAAAAATTAAAAATAAATATAACAGGTAAACTTAGCCTATACCTACAATCCTAGTCTATTGTATAATTACTGTATAATAAAGAAGAGTTAGGTTTCTTGTGAAACTCCCCCTTAAAAAAGTATCCACTGAACATAGGATTATGACCAATTGCTTATGTGCTACCCCATATACTCAAAATTTGTATACAATCATTTTTAGTAAGACGAATTAAAATTGGAAGAGCTTACAAATGTCGAGAATATTTGATGACTTTTGACTGCCATTTCACCGATGATTAGTGGCGACGGGGAAGACCAGGTTGACTTTGCCATTTTCCGAAACGTTGACTTGAACATCCGAGAAACGTACATGCAGGCTCGTTCTTGTAGTTCTTGGTGGTGGATTGGATGGATGTATATATACAGGTATACAATAGAGAGACAGAACATTAGTATAATCCTTTGCAATAATTTAAATAAGACAACAATCACTAAGCCTAAACCTTAAAACTAGTTTAAAAATGAAGTGATCAGAGGGCGGTAAAATGAGTAAAATAATAACAACGAAACAAAGATGATCCCTCAGCGCCAAGCTTTTGGACTCTCGGATTTCGGCGATTGCATCTGTTTCTGTTTGTCTGCGTTTGTATAATTTCATGTTAGTTTTGCTAGAGTTCAAGTTTAGTAGAGTTGTTTTCAAGAGGTATGTACCCTCATTTGCAGTTGATTCACATCAGTTCTCAATTTCTTTATGTTCATTAGGGGTCACGCACTTTTGATTTTAGGATAATTTTGTAGAACTTAGGCGAGTTTGGGTAGATGATCTGGTTCGATCTTGGATTTTGTTGTTTTTAAAAAAGTAGAAAAAGTAATGCAGACCCACGTTGTTGGTATGAAAATGTTCCGAAAATTGTGACCTCAAAGGCAGTGAAGGAATAAGTCAATAAAACTTGAAAATATTCCTGAACCGCAGCCAACCGAATTATAATATAGATGTTTTCCGATTTTGCTGTTGTTAAAATCAGTATCCGTAGCCGCATCCATGACGTAAACGAAGATATTGTAGTAACTCCAGTGTTCGTAGTGAAATCTGTGATCCGCGGTATGGTATTATCGTCGATAGTTCAAGCCTTCTCAAATCCTTATGTATTCATCCATCGACTCCAGTGCCAGCCTCATACAGGCATTCCTTCAACTACATATAGCAGTAGTTTGAATTGCAGTTCAGAAATTAATGTAGAGCAGATTTATGTTTCCTGTGATGTTTGTTGTACGTTTTCTATTGATGAACTTTTTTCCTTCAAAGTATTTTACCCTACGAAGATGTGTAAATTTTAAAGGTCCTAAAAAAGCGAAGAAATCTCAGGCTCTCACTCAAAGAAAATTTAAAACTTGAGAAAGAGAGTAAAGAAGGTCCTAACTGCATAACGAAAGGGAATCGCGATCTACAAAATATGTACATAGTATGTTAAAGCGGGCCAGGGGAATTCCATCCAAAGTCCGACAAAGGACACTAAAATCCGAACGAATCGGAAATCAGGTACAAAATCGAATAGTGCTTCTCAGCAGGTAATCTGCCTTGTGTGAAAGTTGCCTCAAATGGCAATGGCAGCTGCGTTTTTACAATCGACTTGCGCTCCATTGGCAGCATACGGCAAACTGAAGGTGTCTAGCCATTCTTTGCATTTTTCAGAGCTCTCAAAGGCCAGAATATTGGTTATATAGTCAACACTAATGTTGGGACGATAGCTGAAAAAATCAATGTAAGTTACAATTATCAATAAATATTAATTCTTAGCTTACGATTTAATAATGACACGCAAAGCAGCCTTGCGCTCTCTCTCCAGGAACCACTCAATCATGTGACCGGACATAAGAGGCGCCGACTTATACAGGGAAAACAATTTGCAGTAGTTCCCCAGCGACCACGCAGAACGAAACTGTAGGGCGTGTGCGATGGCAGGATTCTCGCGTTGATCAGCCGTAATGGAACGCAGGACAGTGGTTATGTCTAAATGCCAAAATCAGTTAAATTTAAATCGAAAGCACTTTAGAAATAATAAACCTACCCAAGGTATTCTTTGTGAAAATATAGTAGAGTATGCGGTAAGCTGTAAATTCCAAGGCATTGGCACTCTTGCCCTCTATCTCCATGTACAGCATCTTCAGTTGGGTCTGGCATTGGTTGAACTCCTCGTGGTCACCCTTTTCCATTGCAATACGAGCGTGCGTCTCATACACCTCCACTGTAAACTGATCGCGAATACCCTGGACCTACAGAAAAAATAATGGTTAATGTCGTTATTTTTGTAACTTAAGAAATAGTCACTTACAGTCAGATCCTGCCTAATTGACTTCAGCTGATCACACGCATAGTGATAATCCTGATTAGCACGCCATTTTTCTTTTACATTAACCAGGGAATGGGTGAGCACTTCGACAGGTCGCACCTCCGACGGTGACGGCGCCTTGGTGAGGCGCAAAAACGATTTTTCTAGATCCCTACAAGTTCCTACAATATGCAAATCGAGAAGATCTAAGCCGCCAGCCGCGTCTGTGTCCTCGTAGAAGGCAGAACGATGGTGCTGCTGCTGCATCATTTTTTTCTTGTTCTTGGCCGTGGTGAGACCAAACGGTGAGCTTGCAATGGCGACGACAGATTTCTTGGCCGAGCTGGAGCCCTGCTGCGAAAATCGTGCCGCACGCTGTTGCAAGCGCGCTGTGTCATCATCAACAGCTCCGCCAACGGACGACTGGTTGGAGTAGAAGTGCGGCTTCTTTTTTGCCTGACCGAAGCCAGCGGCTGCTGCTGCAGCTGCCGCCGCGCGTTTGCCCTTCTTCATCAGCATTTTCTGCTGCTTCCGAGATAAGTTCGCGGTTAGTGGTATAAAATTCAGGGATTCGTTGGAGACCGATTTGCGGATAACCTTACGCGCCGGGGGACTGCTGGCATCGCTACTGCGGGAGCACGATCGGGAGCGGGAAGACCGCGAGCGGGAACGCGAACGGGAGCGCGATCGCGAGTACCGTTTTTTGCTCGAGTACTTCAACGAGTTTGACGATGACGGCGAGCTGAAAGGGGTAAATAAACTGGTTTAGGTTTCAAGTTCAATTCGACAAAGGGTGACCCCAAAACTCACCGCGAACGACTCCTGGAGTATCTCGATGACGAAGAGTGATGATGGGAACCGTAGCCGGACGACGACTTGTTAAACTGATTGACCTTCTGCTTGAACTGATTCACTATACCCGAGGAGGCCTTGTTTTGCGCCTTATCCGGCTCGCGGTCTCTCTCCCGCTCCCTCTCCTGCTCCAGCTTTTTCTGGAAGTAGTTGCTTCGCTGCGGCTGCGGGGGCGTCACATTGCTTAGCACCACATCGATGCCGTCCCGCTCGCTGTGCACCGTGGGCATGGGCTCGTTGTCCCAGTCCCGCGTCCACAGCTCATTGCGATTGGCTGCCGCAATAATCTTGCCCTTCAGGCATATGTCAATCTGATCCTTGTCGAGGTCTGTGTTGCACTTTGAGTAGCAACGGGCCACGTATTGATTGAGGGCGTCCGGCCAGGAATCGTTGGAGGCCATTTGAAAGCTGTTGGGTCGCTTAAATGTAGATGCTTGTGGTGGAGCGGAAGAAGCGGGGGAAGCGGTGTGTTGCTGCTGCTGCTGTTGTTGTTGATGATTTTGCTTTTGGGGATTCTCTGTGGGGGCCACTATGGCTAGTGGCAACGGTGGCGGTGGTTTGCTTAAATCCGGCGTAATCGGCACGCCCACATCGCTGGCGCTAATGATTGGCGGCGGTGGTGCTATGGGTGTTGTTTGGGCTTGATTGGTAAACGGATTGGTGTATGCCGATTGATCAAAGTTCTTGTTCTTGTTTCGCTTGCGCTTCTTGTTGTTGCTATTGCTGTTGTTGTTGATGTTGTTATTGTACATCTGCATGACCTGTTGCTGCTGCTGAAGTTGTTGCTGGTGCTGTTGCTGCTGTTGTTGAAGGGGATTGGGCGCTCCAGCCAAACGCTTTTGGTTTAAATTTAAATTGAAACGTATTCCCCCGAAATTCTTCTGCTGTTGCTGTTGTTGTTGCTGCTGCTTGTTTTGGGCCGCTGTTTGGCCAATTTTAGGCGGCGGAGGGGGTGGCGGTCCCGAAGGAAGGGGCGGTGGTACCGCCAGCGCATTGCTAAAGCCCGGCGGCGCATTCGACGCACTGACCGTCGAGGTTACCTGCTGTTGCTGCTGCTGCTGGTAGCGCATGTAGTACTGGTAGTACTGCTGATACTGCTGCTGGTAGGCGGCATTTTGGTTGGCGTACCAGGCGTAGTTGCTCCACTGCTGGCCGAGATTCCCGGCATTACCGCCCTGCTGCTGCTGTTGCTGCTGCTGCATCTCCTGCAGCTGCGGAATCAGGGGCGGCGGGGCACTCATGGCCTCCGACATGGTACTCCCTCTCACGATCTTTCGCTAAAGGTGGCCTTTGATTTTTTACCTGAACTTACCTTTGAATTTTGCTATTTCAGCCCCTGCTTTCGGAACAAAGGGAACAAAAATGTGGAAAATGTGGCGTTAGTATGGGTGTGTGTGTGCAATGGTATGTGACGCCATTTTTATTTCTTACCTACTTTGGCCTCCGAGAACTGCCACTTTTGACTTCAATTCGCGCGTCTCAAACGCCGTTTGCGCTGCAATAACTAAGTTAAACGGCCGGGCAATGCAAACAACTATCTGCAATTGCACGAAAGCACTCGGAATACGCCACTTTTTGCCTGATTTCAACACGATACTTTAACACGTCTGGACAGATGAACTATTTTTTTCTTATGAGGAAGAGAGACAGAAAAATCGATGACTAGGGAATTCGGTGTGACCATCGCTTGATGCGTCAAAAACCCACCTAACGAAGCGGTCACTCTGCAGCAGATGTTTGGGGTATTCCTCAACCCGCAAAATCTTTTAACTTTCTAAATATTTGAATTATTTGGCAGGAATCAAGGATAGGTTAAAACACATATTATAAAAAGCCAGACGTCATTTTTAAAATGTTAATATAAAATAAATAAAATAAATAGTACTGGCATTGGTACTTAAATTTCCTGCATAATTTTATTTATATTGCTCCCAAATCAAACAGCGAAAAATAAAGAATATAATCTTTACAAATTTTGTTTTTATATACTTCGGGTTCTTGATATATTTATTCTTATTTGAAATACACCCCGAAACAACTAAGAAACTACCTATATTATTTTCACATTTACATTAGGTTTAATATTGGTATACTTAACGGGTGGACGAAAGTCATTTCATCTGGATAAAAATTCCACCCACGCCTTGGAGAAGGTAATCCTGTTTTATAAGAGGAGAGGAACCACACGCCTTCACAAGCAATATAACCATTAATTTAAATGTAAATATGTATACTAATATCCTTCATTATAGATAGTTAGGTGGACTAACAAAGTCAGGGTTCGGTATAAGCCTTTTAGTAGTTTGTTCTAGCAGTGAAAGTCCCAGGAAACACCTATCCTATGAGCTCCACCAACAGGATCTACGCCATCAAAAGCCAGGTGATACATGACATCAATGTTTTCGCCGATTTTGGTTTGATAGACAAACCCTGTTCTTGAGTCCTCGCGCACCTTGGCCTTTAATAACGTTCCATTATGGAAGTCGTACTGAATGCCAAACGCAAACTGTTTGACATTTTCGGAACTATAGAGGTTCGACTTTAAAGCAAAGGCCCAGCTTTCGCCAATCCGCTGAAAGATCGAGCCTCGCAGGTCCTGGAAATTCTCGCTGAAAGTACAATTTTAGAAGAGTAGATTCTAAATTTACCCAAGATGAACCTACAGTTTCAGGCCCACTTCGGTCCTGTCATTGTTATAGCCCAGGCAAAGGGCGTGCTTATCGAATCCTTTATCATCCAGGTTGTAAGCTGCCCGATATCCCAGCAGCCAATGGTCGACTGGCGTAACAACGACGTAGCCCAATAAAAGGGGTTCCTTGTACAGGGGCAACACCAGTTCCACTTTCACAGGGTTGCGCTCAAAGCCACACTTCAGCTTGGTTTTAAAAGTTACTCTATAAAATCATTATAATTAACAAGGTAGAAGTCCCTTACAAAGTTTTATTTCAGTGGTGGAAGTCACTTTTAAAACTCATTTTTGGTTTTAAAAATTGTTTATATACAGCGTTCTATAGCCATTAAGTTGCTGGAACGACGTTAAAAAAATGTATATCTTATAACAATGCTGGTTACTATGTTTTATAAGGTATTACTTTAGCAAAGCGATCGCAAGCGAACTTACACGGGGGTTCATTAACAGCTTAGACCACATTATCGTTAAGGAATTCAGACAGTTAAGACTTTTAAGAAAACGTTTACCATTAACAAATAATTTGAAAGGTAAAGTCACACATTGCCCTCGAAAATACAAAATCCCAACATTAGGAACAGCTTACCCGTCTTTCGTGCCAATTGTCGACTTAAGAAGCCCGTACCACCGACTTTCAAAGTTCGTTCCATGCACTCCGATTTCCGATAAAACTTCATTGTTGGTGAACCAACCAAGGGATGTGTGGTATTTGTCAATTTCCTTGAACACCTCCATTCCCCCAAAGACGGAATCCATGGTGGGATATCCCTCGCCGAAGGTGCTCAGGTATAAGTCCGTGTCCGTCCTCGTGGTGCACTCCATTTTCCAGGCTCCGATTTTGAAACCGGTGATCAGAAGCTCCTTTGCCAAGGCGCCGACGTGGAAGTAGGAGGGCATTTCGCCCTCCCCCGGAGGATTCGGCATAATCTCCATTTCATCCTTCTTACTGGCTTCTGGAGGCTCTTCCTGACTAGCTGGCTCTTGCTCTTCTTTTGTATCCTCACCCTTGGGATATGTGGTAGGACGATTGCGCCTTTTGTTCCTACGAAACAGGCTGCGAAGCCTCTCCTTTGCTTTAGGCATTGATAAAACTTAAAAAATCGCAAAGATAAAGAAACAAATTTAAAATTTTGACGTAAAACGCTAGAATTTCTGACACTTCAACCAACAACCAATATTGAACTGAAAAGTAAGAAAAGTAGAGGGGTTTTAAATTTAAAAAAATGACATAAGTTTTAATCAAAACTAAACTAATTTATATTTCGGAATATATTTGTTAACTTTTAATCAGCCAAAAGACGGTCATTTACCGCCTACATATTGAAGTACCAAGAGGCGCCGAATTTATGCTTTCCATTGATGGGATCGTTTCCCTGAAAAGAAACGTGAAACAGGGCTTCAATGTCCTCACGAATTTTTCGCTGGTATATAAACCCAATGCGAGTATCCCCTCGCACTTTCGCCTTCAGCAAGGTGCCAGGCTCCAGCTCGTACTGGCCCCCAACGTGAACTCTCTTGGCATTCACGTTTCCGTAAAGGTCTGCCTTCAAGGCCAGGGCCCACTTTTCGCCAATGCGCTGGAAGATCGATCCTCGAATGGTCTCGAAGTTCTCACTGAAATATAGGCGTTTAGTTATGTAAAGACAACAAAGTCGGAGGTAACTTGCAGTTTTAGTCCCACTTCTGTGGAATTGTTGCTATAACCCACGCAAAAGGCATGCATGTCGAATTTTCTATCCTCCACATTGAGAACTGTGCGGTAACCCAACAGATAATTTTTAGCAGGCTCACCCAGAATGTAGCCCATGAAGAGGGGATCCTTGTAAATCGGAACATAGAGCTCTGCTTTCACGGGCTTGCGTTCGAAAGCACACTTCACCTTGCATTGGTACTCACATCTGTAAATATTTTAACATACGATATATTAAAGGCAAAGGAATCCCATGATGTTGGAATACAAAGCGTAGTTTCTGAACCCAGAACAAAACAATATCCAATAAGGTGTAAATCCAACATCCTGTGATTAATCTTCCACTCACCCGTTACTCGTGCTGAGCATAGACTTCAAGACGGCGGAACACGTCCCGCCGAGAGCTTCTCCACGGGCACCGATGTCGGACAGCAAGAATCCGTCCGTCAGCCAGGCAAGAGAAGCATGAAGGTTACCCTCCTCCTTGTAGGCCTCCAGTCCTCCGTAGACGGAGGTCCAGGTCGGATAGCCCTCGCCGAAGCTGCTGAGGAAGAAGTCCTTCTCGGTCTTCGAGGTGCTCTGCAGCTTCCAGAGGCCATTGGAGTATCCGTGAGTAAGGCACATCTTGGCCAGGAGGCCCACATGAAAGTAGGACGGCATCTCGCCCTCCATCGGCGGAGGCGGAAGGATCTCCACTCGATTCTCCTTCTTGGCTTCATCCTCATTGCTGGGGGCCTGTGCATCGCCCCCGCTGTTATCAGTGGAGTCCGGTTCGTTCTCCGATGCCAGACGTTTCCGTTTGTTCTTCCTGAACAAGTTTCGTATCCTGTATCTCATGGGCATGGTTCAACTGAAAATCATCCGACGTTGAAGTTTAGGATCTACTCGGAATTTGGGGGCCGAAGAAAGTCTGATAGTACGATCAAAGCGACTCGGATCAAATTTCAAAGTATTGATCATATTTTTATAATTTTAAATCTACTTTAATTTAGTGTTGAATAACTGAAGTGCTTTGTAACTAATTTACCTTGAATAAACATTTTGCTCGCTCGTTTAATATCTATGAAGCATGTGTAAATATCTTCCGTAGGATGATACAATTTTGAAAAAACCACCGTGCTAAATAATTCTTTAAATAATCTTTATTTGTGCTATGGCGAAAAAGTAAATATATTTGTCATTCGAATAAAGCTAAACCAATTTGGAAATTTAAATCGTTTAGTAACTGCCGTCAGATCTCTTTTAGCACTGGAGGGCCACGCCCACGCCCAACCGGTGGTTTCCATCCTTGAAGTTGTTGCAGTCCAGCACCGCGGAAATGGAGGCGGTGATGCCCTCGCGCAGCTTCTGCTCATACCCCAGGCCCAGCTCCACCACGTTGTTGATCTTGGCACGGATGAGGGCGTCTTCTTCCAGGTGGTAGATCATGCCCAGGTTGACGATCACGTCTCCGCCCCCGTCCTGCTCTCCGCCCTCCGGGTTTTCGGCAGTAGCTCCGCCACCGCCGCCGCCTTTGGTGACCTCGGCACCAGCGTCGATCTTCTCGTTGACCTTGTAAAAGAGCGATGCCAGCCAGGTGTCTCCGTTCTTTCTGCAAAATGTGGGGAAAGGTTTGGGTGAAAGCCCCTAAATGGGCTGTCCTTCTTCGCACTTACAGCTCGCCATGGAGGGTCGCTGTTTCGTTGGACCAGCCCAAGGCCACCTTCCAGCCTTTCAATTCGGTGTTGCCAATATCGAACTCGGTCCCCACTCCGCCCAGGAACTCCTTGTGGCCCACAACCAACGAGCAGTTCAATATCGGTTCCGAGTTTAGCCCAATGTCGGCCAGGAAGTTGAAGTTCTCCTGGGCGTAGCCCATCTTGAACTTTCCATCCGCCTCGCTGAAGGCGGTAGTAATATCATAAATTATATTATAGTTGGTAATATGATGGAGCTTTAAAGCTGTGATAAACTTTTATGGGGATAATAAAATAATAAATCAAAGCACCGATTCTGTCTAAAGAGATATCAAACCCTATAACACCCTATGCCCGTACGCACTTTGATCCTGGTTGAAACTTGGCTTCGAGGGCCAGCATCAGACCCTGGGCCAACTTATCCCGCTGCATTATCTCGCCAAAGAGCCAGTTCTCCGTGTTCCATCGCTCCGTGAGGGTCAGGCCCTGGTCCTCGATTTTGTACTTGCTCTGCAGGGAGCCGGACACCTTGCTGTTGTCCTGGCTGGCGAAGCCCGTGGTGAAGAACTCGATCCCCGAGTTGGTCAGGGTCTTGCAGTCGATCTGCCAGATGCCCGGATGGTAGCCGCGCTTGAAAAGATCGCGGGCCAGCTTACCCAGGTCGGGATACGTCGGCGTTGGAGCCATTGTGGGCGGTATGAATAGGTGGTACGGTGTATAAGGCCCGACTGATTTCGAAATTTTTGTTCACTACGCTTAACAGCCTCGATTAGCCGAAAATTTTTATCTAATGCTGCCTGTTCAGTATCGAGTTTTATACAGGCTAGACATCTTTGAACTACATTGCATTGGTTCCTGTGATTAAGCATAGCCTAACAAGTACTTAAACCAAAATTGTTAATGAAATCGAGCGGTTCAAAGCTTCTAAAAAAATGAGTTCCCAATCCTTTTGAAATGCTCCACCAGCGCTGCCATTATGACATACGTTTCTTCTCGATTTATTTCTCATGTAAATGCACAACGAAAAGATAATGGTTGTTAATGATTATGTGGTTTGGGGTGGTGTGTCCTAGTTTAGTCGCCAGTTGCTATGGGTCTACCCCTTAGGTTCTAACAACTGAAAAATGCAATGCCTTTTGAGCCACAATATTCCTTTTCAATGTTTTTTTAATAGGTAAATGTATTTTTACTGTACTTTTGCCAACAACAAATTTGCTAATTTTCAATGCACTAATCAAAGCTACATCCAACGACGACGGACAGACCGACCAAGCGATTGACCCACCCACCCCTTGCAACGCTTGTTGGCAGTGTCTCTTCTGCAGATTCGGGTGGCTGGGGCAGGGAGTGGGCGGATGTGGTAATGGCCGGCTGGCCGGGTGACAACTGATCCAATCTAATCGTTAGGATGTGCAGATTCTCTTTATATTTGACTGTGTGTTGTTACTTTTTGAAGAATATCTTTTCTTTTATTTTGTTTGTTCTTGTTGTTACTGCACTTGTCTGGCTGCTGTTGTTCTTGTTGTTGGGCGTGTGGGGATGTTAGACAAGGTTCAAGGATTCCACGACTGGCGGGAAACCATCGACTTAGGCCTCCAGCTCCAGGCCAACACCGATCTTGTGGCCACCGGCATTGAAGTTCTTGCCATCGACCAGCGTGGACAGGGTCAGGGTGACTCCGTCGCGCAGCTTCTGCTGGTATCCCAGACCCACCTGGCTGGCGTTGTTGACTTTGGCGCGCACGCTAGCATCGTCATCCAGCTGGTACTTGGCGCCGATGGCGAACTTGGTGTTGCTGGTGCCGCTGGCCCACGACAACTGCACACCCACATCCAGCTTGTCCGAAGTGCGTTGGAAGATCGAGCCGCTGAACTCCTGGCCGTCGTTGCTGATCGGGAAAGGGAAACCATTAATTTGGAGTCGTTTAAGCCCAGTGGCGAGGTAGTTATACTTACACAGCTGTGTGCAAGACAAAGTCCTTGGTGGTGTAGCCAAGGGCAAAGTTGTTGGTGGTCAGCTTGGACTGTTGTGTGTCAAATGCGGTCTGGTAACCGGCCAACCATCCCTGGTAGCCAAGCACGGCAGAAGCATTGATCAAGGGGCCCTTCAGATCAATGTTCACGTCCGAATCGGCCTTCACGTTCTCATGGCCGTAAGCCACCTTGAACTTGCCGTTCTTGTTTCTGTTGGTGGTAAGAGGATTATAAAATATAAGTTATCTGACGAAATCCAAATGGGAAAGCAAATGCAAGCTCCTTATTAAAACACAATTTTTTAAACCAACTATGTAAATGCAATGATAAGGCTTAATATCGTAGGTTAAAATAATTGTTAAATCTTACCCAGACTGGGGAGCGAAGTTGCCCTCCAGGGACAGCTTCAGACCCTCGAGGAGCTGATCCTGGACAGCGACCTCGGTGAACAGGGTGTTGTCTGTGTTCCACTTCTCAGTCAGGGTCAGGCCGTAGTCCTTGACCTTGTACTTGGTCTCCAGGGAGCCGAAGACCTTGCCAGACTCCTGGTTGGAGTGTCCGGCTGTGTTGAACTCGATGCCCGACGAGGTCTTGGTCTTCAGATCCAGCTTCCACAGGCCAAAGTTGTAGCCTTTGCTGAACACATCGCGAGCCTGTTTGCCCAAATCGCTGTATGATGGAGGAGCCATCTGGAAAGGAATGGGTTGAAATCGCAGCCAGTTAGTTGGTGAATAATCGATAGTCGTGATGGGGGTATTTATTGCGAAATCATTTCACTCGCCAGGTCAATTATTGCGCGTTAGGAAAGATAACTTTACTTACGGGGCTGGTTTAATCTTATCAGCAACATGATGATAATTACTTTTTGTCTAACTTAAATCAGAAGTGTTCTGACGAACGCAGAAGAAAAGTGAAAACTAAAACTAAGGGGCGCGAACAAACAGCATCAACATGGGCAAAGAATTTTTCAGGCCATT
Organism: Drosophila biarmipes; assembly: GCF_025231255.1. NCBI lineage: Eukaryota > Metazoa > Arthropoda > Insecta > Diptera > Drosophilidae > Drosophila > Drosophila biarmipes. The sequence goes on from NC_066612.1 coordinate 19,769,358, forward strand.
TCCTCATTTTCACTTTGGCTAAATGTCAATTTTTGCGGCGAAAATAAACAAATCAATTTAGATTAGTGTTCAAGGGAGAAAGCAAATTTTCTGGTGACAGAGAGAGGGTCAATGTACGTCGGGGTAAAAGAAAGAGTCAAGGAAAGTGGGATAAATGGAAACAGCAAAAGAACTACTACTCTTACACATTAATCTATCGTAACATGTAGTTTTTCATTACGAAATATTTATAGAAAAAACTTTGGGTGTTTTGACTAATTCTTATTAACCTCCAAAGGCCTGAGGGCTTCTTTTGTGTAATTCTTGTTTACTCTATTTATTGGCGACTGTAGTAGTACAGAAAACTGATGACTTTCTTAGAGTCTGATGATCATGATTTTATTCACATGATGTTAGTTAATACTCAAAGTTAAGTCACTTAAGTTAGTCATTTCAAAGCTTTAAAAAAGTGTCGTGAGATGAGTTGTCCCTATTTTTCTTCCCATAGCTGTGGTTCCTGTGTGTGTTTACGTTCCGTACTCGCTGGCATTAATTGCTGGTCAGTTTAGTCCGCTAGGCAAGCGATCATTGACACAGCAGCTAACTGCACATTTGCAGCCTCTGCTTTGGTCTCTGCTTCGTGTTTCTATTTGCGTGACGTCAAGAATGCGACATACACTCGCGGTGCGAATAATGGGAACAGAGAAAGCAAATATAACGCTGTATTGATTTGTAAAATTAAGTATAGTTATGGCGCTATTCATAGCCTCTAGCCAAATCCCGGGGTGTTATCCCAGCCATTCCTCCTTTTTTATAGCTTTTTATTAATTTTTATGTTTTAATATTCCATTACGATGTGATACGTGCTTCATTATGCTCCGTTTAATCATAAATGTAAATGGCCTAACATATCAATTTTTTGTTCCGTGCGGTTTAAAAGATGCAGTGGTGGGGAAAAATCAAAGCAATCAAGGCGGAAAATTATGAAAAGCGGCTAGCGGCAAACAAAAGTCGTTATGGCCAGCGGCCAAACGAGAAATGGGAGGAACTGCTTTTATTCTTTCGATGTCAGGTGATATAACCTGCTCACCAGATAGTGAAGAGATTCTGGGAGGTGTGTTCGCCGGTGAAAATGAATCAGCGCATCTCGCTGATGACCTTGACTGGGAGGTTAAAAAGTGGGAGGGTGTTCGCCCCGTTCCTCCGCCAGTTGCATAACGCGAGGGAAATCGATGGGCTAATGCAGGCCCGAGGCGGACAGCACGAAAAGGTGTCGCGCCAGGGGGTATTGATTTTCCAGGTGACGTCACGCAGACACCATCACCCACAATCGAAAAGTGCAAGCCTCACATGACCACAAACAAACAGTGATAAAGAACAGTCGAGAGCGAGGTTGAATGTTTATTGAGCGAGCCGAGGTGGGTGGCAACATGGCGATAACGAACGGAATTGATCAAAACAATTGAACGAGAGCGCCAGCACATTGGCTGCGAGTGTTACGTAACAGAATTTCGCCAGGCACTTTTCCATCGTTTCTCTGCTTCTTTTCTTTTTCGATTCGCCGGCAGCTGCTGCCAATGAACTGTGCCTTCGCTGGTGTGCGTGCGAGGTGTTGTCCGTGTGATAGCTGACCGGCAGAGTTTCTACCTTAGTTGCCGATTTATCTTTGATTGTTTGCCAAAACACTCCCCATTCGCAATTAACAACACGCTTTTCGTCGTCCAAAAAAGTGCTCAGCCCTTCGCCATTTGTTCATGCGCGTGTCTACTTGCAATTTTTCTTTTCGAGGTTATGAAATCACTAGCACCGAAAACCCCATATTTTCGCTTCCAAAAATCTTTTATTGCATTTTTCTGCAGGTATCGGGAGCTCTAGAAGGGTCGGTACTTACTTTTAATGAGTTTTAGTTTGGTTAGAGTGTAATGCGGAACGCAGAGGAACAGAGACAACCACGACAAACGTACACCACAAAATTTTGTAATTTTCCGCAGTGTTACCAGCTGGCAAATTGAAAATCCCACCACGAATTTCCTAAAAAATGTAGGGGCTTGGATAACCTGGAAGCACTGTCTAGGTATCAGAATGTTAACGTGAGTTAACAGAGTGGCTAACAGAGGGAGGTAAGAGGATTAAAATCTTAGGCGATATAACTCAACCCAAAGTCAGAGATAAAAAATGCAATAAATGCTATCATTCTCAATAAAACTGTGTATCAAAACTAAAAACCAATTCAAAAATTTAGTAACGAAAATAAGGGGACTACCGAACTATATTCATTTTCGTGATAGAAATTCTTAAACATTTTGAAGACTGATAGAATAAATAAAATCAGAAATTATGCTACTTTACACAAGGTTATTCCCGAAATATAATAAACAGTTCGGAACTTGCTTTCATTGTTTAACTACATTTAACACATTTAACTACATTAAACTTAGCATTGTAGGGCACGCCAAAAACCTTTATTTTTATTCCTCCAATTTACTGTCCCAGGACTTTATAAAAATAAATAAGTAAATTAAATTAAGGACATAAGTTTGCCAAGAAGAACGTTTTGGAATCGACAGGAAGGAAACCAAAATGCAATTACTTCCTCAAGAACCAATAATTGACTCCTGAACCTGAACCAAAGAATCAAAGCATATACATAGTAGACCAATGACTGAATTAAAACATCTAATTACTTTCCATCTCAAGAAAATGTATTTCAAACGGAAAAACGACTGAAGATGAATTTGGCCATTACTGCGGAAACATCGTCTGCCTTAACAGACTATGAATATGGGACTATCGATAAGTGTTGTCACTATCGAGGTTTAAACCAAAAACCATATTTTTAGTAACGGATTTTAAATGCTTAAACAGCTTCGTAAGAGTCTTAATCTTTAAAGAAAAAACAGTTATTTTTATGTAAATAGTAACACGCTTGTAGAGAATCTTACGATTAACTCACTTCAAGTTAACTCAGTCCCAATGAAACAATAAAATAAAATTTAAAGCGTCTATTATATTGATACAAAAAAAAGGCAGACTTTAAAGAAGAGCATACCTTCACCTGGAAATCCATTTTTTACATTTATACATAGCTCACCGCATCGTTTGACTAATGACGGATATAATTTTCAAGTGGTATAGAAAAAATGATGATGCTAAAAGGAGGTAAGCCATTAGAGGCACTAACAACAACTGAGTGTTTGAGATGCAATTTATTTTTAGAAGTCCCAGCATACCGCTCGTGCAGGGCAGCCAATCGACCGCATAATCGGATTCAAATGGGCTCTAATCAAGACCAGTGCATTTCTCGTGAGACGACAGCATGTTGAAGGCCCGCCTGAGGGAGGACTCCATACTGGGACGGTGCCTGGCCACCTCATCCCCCGTGGAGCGGGGCGACCTAGTCCTGGAGGAGCTGCCCTTCGCCCGTGGGCCGAAGCGGGACAGTGGGATCGCCTGCCTCGGGTGCTACCAGTTCCTTCAGTTCGGCGAGGACGGTGATTCGCTGGACCGCTGCGAGCTCTGCGATTGGCCCCTTTGTGGATCGTGTGCCGACGCTGATGACGCCACTGATCACCGCGGAGAGTGCCAGGTCTTCTCCGCCGCACGTGTCACTTTCGCCGGGAATGTGAGCGATGATGGCGTCTGCCCGCAGTTGGATTGCATAACGCCATTGAGGTTAGTTCGGCGGGGCTCCAGCGGGGGCAGTTCACATAGTTCTGCGGAATCTGGGGGACCAGGGGCCTCTGGGGGACCTGTACCAATATTAGTTTTGGCAGACGCGGCCCATTTCTCAGCCGTCGCATGCGAGCCGGCAAATTCAGAAAACTCATTGCGACGACGTCAAAGAAGGCGGTGGATCAAAAACAGAGTAGGGCACGATGGAGCAAATAATATGAATATGGTATCGTCTGTAGAATGTTCAGACTATTATTCTATGATTTACCTAAATGGATTTAATTTGCATTAAAAAGAAGAAAGGAAGTTAACTTCGGCAAGCCGAAGTTTTTATACCCATGCAGCTATAAAAAATAATCAATAATTTTATCAAATTGAATTCGAAATTCTTAAAAATATAAAAATGTATATTCCCAATATTATAAGATAATATGTCAAAACCTATAATTTGTTTCACATTATTTCCCACCAATTATTAGATCGTTCCTATGACAGCTATATGATATAGTCGTCCGATTTTAATAAAATGTTATTTTCAAGCTTATAAGGTTATATGTTAGAAAACACAAAAGATATAATTTTTATTTCATGTTTTCCTACTAATTTTCCGATCGTTCCTATGGCAGCTATATATTTTGATAAAATTTAGTTCGAAATTCAAAACCAAATAAAACATTTTATTTCCAAGCGTATGAGTTTATAAGTTAAAAAACACCGAAGATATAATATTTCAATATTATTTTACCACTAATTTTCCGATTGTTCCTATGGGAGCTATATGATATAGTCCTCCGATTTTGATAAAATTTAATTCGAAATTCAGAACTAATTTAAAAATGTTATATCCAAGCTTAGAAAGGTATATGTTAAACTTGCAAACTTCTGACTGAAATCATTATACCCTCTGCAAGGGTATAAAAAGTAATTTAAATTAAAACAAGAAATGAAGTTAGCTTAAGCAAGCCGAAGTTTGTATACCCTTGCAGTCATAAGAAATAATTAACGTTAATAAAACCATGTTAATTTTTTAAGAATTTTTTCTAGATCTAATGATTTGATGAAGATATAAATTCGAAATACTTAAAAATACAAAAAATTATTTTTTCATTATATTTTCCCACCAATTTTCCGATCATTTATATGGCTACTATGATATTGTCAAGGGTATATCGAACACTAATAAAAGCTGAAATAATAGTGATATCAGTGTCTTATTTTTATACCCATGCAAACAGTATTATGATTCTTGATCAGCATCACTGGACACCTTTATCTAGCCATTTCCGTCCGTTACTTTATGAACATGTCTCTCAGTTTTTAAGATATAGGGATTATCATATTTCAGAATTTAAAACAAAATTGTTTTTATCAGACCACTAAAATACTTAACTGTCATACGAATACATATTTTTGGAATATACATTTTCGTAACACACATAAATTTTAAGTGCCAATTTAAGCTGGAAGAGGACAAAAACTTCGTCTCTACAAACTTCTATTTTGTTTACATTTTTCCATATCGATTAAAAATTAAGAAAAGAATTATTGTATATTCACTTAATCCGCCGCACATTCAAATTATAGGTATATATTAAATAAAAATAGCACAATCATGTCACAGCAACTCAGGATATGTGAATTAGAGTGGACCTTCTTTAGGACAGGTTTTATAGATTTGTAAAATAACAAAAAGGAGAAAGGTCATGTCATGTTACAAGAGTAACGCCAGAAGATGCTTTTTAATTATCAATGATATTTTAAATAATAATTTTTGTATGCAACTACCCGGGGCCCACTGTGCTCCGCAAATATGATGCTTTATGTCGGAGCAGGCCAGAATGTTGCTATGTAGTGGGGGGATAGCGTCATCTGTGAGGTTTGCCCATGATCTGCGTTCGGCCAGCCGGTGTCAGTCAGCGAAATGACATCGCCGGCAACGTTGTCGGTGAATCGGACGTCGGTTCAGACAAGTCCGGTCTGCGGACGCTATCTGGTGGCCAAGGGCGCGACTCCTGGCCGCGGGTTACTCATCGAGGAGCTGCCATTCGCCGTGGGCCCCAAGTGCAATGGACCGGTGGTGTGCCTGGGATGCTACGAATCTGATCTGGATCCAGAGGAGGAGCAGTGCATCGAATGCGGCTGGCCGTTGTGCGAGGATTGCTCAGGAAATGAGGATAACGCTCATTTCCAGCTGGAGTGCCGGGAGCTGAGGGGTTCTCGGGCACGATTCTTCCCTCTTCCCAGTGGGAGCAGCCACTGCCCGCAGTTGGATTGTATTATGCCCCTAAGGTGAAGCCCAGCGGGAGGAACAAAAATAGACCCAGCCAAAAAACAAACTGAAATGACCACTGTTCGCATTTTTCGGATCACAGGGGTGTCTAAGTAATCTTTAAACAAGAAGAAATAATAATATAACATACTGATTTATTTTGAACGAGGTATTCTGTGAACTACGGGTATATCCCTGAAGTAACTAATTTGGGTTAAAAACTTTTATATTTAGGCTAATTGTTATATGGTACAGCCCCTTGTTGACTTTCTGAGTTTTCGCCTTCCAGGGTTCTGCTTGCGAAGGAGGCTAATCCCGAGCGATGGGACAGCGAGGTGGCACCAATGGAGCACCACGAGGAGGAGCGGAAGAAGGACGCAGATGTGTGGCACGCGGATCGCGTTAATATTGCGCAGTATTTGCGGGGTCCCTGCAAACTGGCCTCCCGGTTTAGTGAGGAACTGATTATGCAGGTGGTGGGAGTGCTGGAGGTGAACGCCTTTGAGGCGAGAAGCTCGAAGGGCTATCCCCTAAGGTGCCTCTTCCCCTACACCGGCATTCTGGCCCACAATTGTGTTCCGAACACATCCAGGAGCATCTATCCCAGCGAGGGCTACAAGTAAGTGTGGAAATATGTTTACATGCCGTGTGTATAAATAAGTTTTTAGATGAAATACAGTACGTTTGCTCTAAATACGTAAAGTCTGAGTTATATTTCAGTCTCTTTAGGGCTGAAGAGTGTGAAAATTTTCTCACCCTTCATATTAATAAAAGTCTGGCACAATTTACTTGTAGAGTAAAATGTTATAGATTCGACGGAAAGGTAGAAGGAAGCGCTTCCGACCGCGCACTCTTGATCAGGATCACTAGTTGTTGAATGTTGGAATTTTGCATGTAGAGTCCTAAGCTTCTTGCGCAGCGCAAGTTTGTTTCCACTACAACGACCACAATCTGCTAAAAACTCACACTAACAAAAATGTGATAGGTCAAATGTACATATTTGTCTCATTAATACCTATCAATTGATCTATAAAAATGTGCCACGCCCACTCTAAAGCCCACACACGGCCAAAACGCTTAAATTCTGAGATAGCAGGTAGGTGGCGCTTTACAATATCGCCTTGTTAATTATATGTTCTTTTTCCTGCTACTTATACATCCCTTTTTCCCTTTTGCTACCCTAAGCTTAGTATCGAGTATCTGATAGTCGAAGCACACGAAAATAGCGTTCTTCCTTGTTTTATACTACATTTTTTAAAACTCTGTTTTTAATTCAAACGAAGAAAACTCATTCAAACAATGTTTAAATTACTACAGTATTATATTTGGATCCATACCTTCAACTCCTCTATTTTGATTTACAGAATCCGCTTGCGTGCCATGGTGGACTTGGAGGAGGGTCAGCCACTGCATCACAGCTACACGTACACTCTGGATGGCACTGCCCAGAGACAGAAGCATTTGAAGCAGGGCAAGTTCTTCAGCTGCAAGTGCGATCGCTGTCTGGATCCCACCGAATTGGGAACGCACTTTTCCAGCCTAAAGTGTGGTCAGTGCGCAGAGGGATACCAAGTCCCCAGAGAGCCGACGGGTGAGCACCAACGATTTAACATTTAGTTAGTTAACTTACTAAGTCCAAACTTTACAGAACTGGACACCAGTTTTAACTGCGGCAGCTGCGGAGCTACCACTACCAACTCGGAGGCGGTGGCTATGCTCATATCCCTTCAGTCCGAAGTAAACTCAGTGCAAGCCCTGGAAATGGGAGCAAAGCGGCTCGAAGAGGTCGAACGACTGCTGCGCAAGTACAAATCCCTGCTCCATCCGCAGCACTTCATCGCCACAGGGCTGAGACAGCTGCTCATCGAGATGTACGGAAGGGTCAAGGGCTACGAGATGGTCCAGCTGCCGGATCACCAACTGGAGCGTAAGGCGGAGCTCTGTCGCCAAGTGCTGCGGGTACTGAATACCTTCGAACCCGGTCTCAGTCGAACCCGAGCCATGAATCTCTACGAGCTGCACGTTCCCCTGGTGCTCTTGGCCAAAAGCGGGTTTATTGCTGGCAAGCTAAACGGAGGAGAGTTGCGTGCCCGCCTCGTGGACGCCATAGATCTTCTGAAGGAGTGCGTGGAGATCCTGGAGTTCGAGGACAAGAGCTCCCAGGAGGGAGTTCTCTGCGGAGTGGCTAAGCAGGCGCTGAAGCAGCTAACTCTGAGCGTGGAGGGCCTGGGAAGCGAACTCGATTGATTACTTATGCATATCGGATAGCTTTATTGGGAACTGTTCAAGGGACACTACTGTGGTAGACGGTGTTACATTCAAAATCTTGTTAGTGCTGGTGGAAGGTCGTAAATGTCAAAAGAACAATAAACTACAACTAAAAAGTGATTACAATTATTACAAACTATTGCTGCACAGTATTGTTTGAGTGTTTGATCTCTTTTTTATTTTTGGTATATGCGTCTATGTATCTTCGTATCTATCGTAAATGCTCTTGTAAGGTCTTATACCCTAGCTCGGTACATAGCTATGTAGTAATGTATACGTTGAGATTTTTCTACTTCTCAAATCAGAATGTGCTGCTTAGTTGGATACTGGTAAAAAATACCCCGGGTGGCCGAAGATTTCATTGGTGTTCATCGGTGTACAAATGATCTACGCACGCATTTTAATCAAGCTGTTGCAAAAAGTTCCTTATAAAATATCATGTTCATTTTGAGTATGCTCCTTCCTCCGCTAGGCTGCTTTCTTTATATTTATAATTTCAAACCATTATAAACTAAAGCATAAATTAAGTTGGAATCTGCATATAATACACAATACGAAATACGAATGAATTTGACTGGCTGTGGGTGGGGAGGCTGATTAAAAAAATCACACAATAATTAAAAACTAAAAACATTCCTGGGCTCTCTTAGCCGCACAATAAACACAGGGACAAAATATAAAGAATATTTCCTGGCCCTAGACCTCGTGGCTCAGAAGAGGCGTATCGTGGTAGCGGGAGGCGTGGTTCAGACTGGTGCAGGGCAGCAGCCACAGCGCCGGATGTCCGCGTCCAAAGACATCGGCCAGCAGTTGGTACTTGCGCCGGTTGGGCCGGTAGGTGCCCTTTTGCTGTATCGCCTCCACCGCCGTCTCGTCGTACAGGATTGCGTGCAGCTGGTCCACCATGATGGCCGTAACGAACAGGCCGAAGAGTGCCGACACCAGCATAAGTATAACCGAGTGAATCCTGAAAGCGAAATCGTAAGGCAGATGTTAAACATTTTACTAAAAGTATTCAAATCCCATCAATATTTCCATACACTGTTTCTTTAGTTGTCGTCACCGACATACCTTTAATACATTTTCCCATTGCAATGGTATTAATGAAGTTTCAGCTCTTAAATGGGCACCATTTCATAACTTCAATGTATATAATTATTAAAATTTTCCATTTTGATAGGTAAATTTTAGGGTGTGTTTTAAGTGTGATCTGATATAAATGCTATACTTTCAAAAGATAGCTTTAGGAATTATCCAACTGCACTTTATATTAAGTTAATTGTGATATGCAGATATTTAAAAATGTAACTACAGTTTCCTCATGCAGGTGATACATAAGTCATAGATGTAAAGGTATATAAAACTTTTAGGGATCTTTGTTGGTTGATTTGTCCGCTTTGTCAACAATTACAATTGGCATGCCGCTTAACATTCAGATCAGAACACCCCAAAAAAGGTTCTATAGCTATAGCGAGGCAAACTTACATTCGCAACTGGGTTTCGATCACGTTCTGGCTGCACTCCTCGCAGGGCCACACCCAGGAGCTGACGATGAGGGCGATGGAGTAAAGCGAAAGCAGGGCCACGTAGATGAGGAACTGCAGGAAGTACTTCTGGTTGCGCTCGCCCACACAGTTGTTGATCCAGGGGCAGTGGTGATCCATGCGCCGGATGCACCGCTTGCAGATGCGACAGTGGTGGGCGCGGGGTGGCCTGTAGGTTTCGCAGCGGGTGCACACCGTCCACTCGCTGCTGTGGCCATTTCCGGGCGGAGGATTGTTCTTGTTGGTGGTGTGCAGGTCGGAGAAGTCCAGTCGGTTGGCGGGCAGGGGCACGGTGCCCGGATCGGAGAACACGGCCTTAGAATGGGACATGGCCAGCAGGAAGACGACGGTGTTGAAGAGCACCACATGGAAGGACATCCAGAGGCTGTCGGAGGTAGCTTGCCTTTGTAAAAAGTTTTTTGTCGAACAAAGCGCATATTACTCACCTGCCCGGCATGGTGGTCAAGATGATCCAGCGGATGACCACATAGTCCGCGTAGAGAACTGCCCCGTATGTGACCACCAGGCAGGCGATGCCACAGGGATCCCGGATGAAGACCATTGCTCTGCTGTTGGCTTTTATTGAACTAACCTGGGTATTATTGCCTCACCCCCTTTTCTTTTAATTCAATTAGAAACCGAAGGGGCTGATGTCCGTAGCCCCCTCCCCCTGAAAATCGACGGCGAAAATAACAATTGTTGCTGTACTTCCTCGGCTCCTCTGCCGTTTCTCGATCCGCTCGTGGGCGGTACTCGGGGATCCTGGGGGCAGTCTCGTCGGCTGCCGCACTTTGCCCACTCAATGGTGGGTGCACAATTCACAAATCGAGCGAATCATTGACTTTTTAGGGTTTATTTTACGCTTGAAATTGTCTTTATTTATTTAGGGTGACCGTTCGCAGAAAGCGCGATAATATTGCACTGCTTAACAACTGGAAAACCCTATCCCTCATGGGCGTAGGACAATATATTTCGGGGGTTACTACGCAAAAATAAATGTTTGAATATGGAAAATATAAATTAATATTTCGGCTTATAAAACAAAAAGCAATACCTATTGTGGGCTTTAAGAAATATCTAAGCATTTTTTTAATATATGTGCGTATAATGTTATGTGGAGTTTCCGACGGTTTTGGGATTAGTTAGTTTGGAACCAACTAAGAAACCCGTCGTCAGTCTCACAGCACTTAATTTTAGTATGGTTTTTGGGGCAAACCCTGAATAACATATAATGGATAACGTTAGTATTTTTTTTTAACTTTTAGGAATACGTGGAAAAACATTTTAGTGTTATATCCTAGTTCGTAGATTGTTTTTAAAATGTAAACAAAAAACATTTACAAACATAAAAACAAAAAAACATTTACAAACATAAAGACTTAGTTAAATCAATTTCTTCACCTTCAAACTTTAAATAAAATAAATGGAAAGGTAACCCAAACGTTGCTAAATAATTTTTAAACATAAGAAATTTAAGTCAACTCCTCATTTAATTCCTTAAACCGTTTATTAAACATAAAAATTTAAAAATGTCGTTACAAAATTTTATGTTGAATTCATTCAATTCCTTGCCGTGTTCTCCTTGCCGCGCTCCCGTTTGAGGAGCTGTTGCTCCCTTTGGGCCATTCCCTCCTTGACCCAATAGTGCATCATGACCTCCACCAAGGTGATCCGGCCCTTGCTCTCCTTTTTCAGAAGCTACGAGGGTACAATCAAGTCAAGTAAACGGATAACAGTAGGAAAAACAGCTTTCTTACCCCGCCAATAAGCTCCTTGCAGCCCTTGGTCAAATGCGGCGGATAGGAGATCTCCATGCGCCTGATCTTGCTGTATGTGCTTTCCGTGCTGTTCGACTCGAAGGGCGGGCAGCCAACGACGAACTCGTAGCACAAGATGCCAAGACACCACTGGTCCACCGAGTCGTCATAGGAGTTGCCGTCCACCATCTCAGGCGGCAGGTAATCCAATGTGCCGCACAGAGTCCTTCGCTTATTGTTGGGCGTGTGCGCCGACCAACCAAAGTCGGCCAGCTTCAGATCGTCGGTGCTGGTCAAAAGGATGTTCTCCGGCTTCAGATCCCGATGGATCACGTTGTTCAAATGGCAGTAGTTGAGGGCATTGGCCACCTGGTATGTGTATTTCGCCGCCCTGGGTTCATCGAATCGATGGTTGGGTGCTCCTCGCAGATGCTTGAACAGCTCGCCTTCTGAAGCGATCTCCAGAGCGAGGTAAATGCGGCTCTCGTCATGGAACCAGGTGAGCAGGCGCAGGATGTGTGGGTGCTTCAGTCGCGACTGGATCTCGATCTCGCGCAGAACTTGGCGCTGCACACAGCCCTTGCGCAGCTCTTCCTTGAACATGACCTTCATGGCCACCAGATAGTGAGAGTGGCGTTCCCTCGCCAGGTAGACGCGACCGAATTTCCCGCGGCCCAAGTGGGCGCCCATTTCGAAGTCGCGGGAGCTCCAATCGTACCTAGGCGAACCAACGTTAGAACGTATTCTAGAAATTCATAAGGTTCACATACGGTTGTCCGTAGGCGTCGTGGGACATCATCTTAAGACACATATTCTTAATCGGCTCCTGGTGCTCCTCGGGCACCTTGGTCAGCAGGTGCGGCAGATGGTTCCGGTTGGCGTGCTTTGTGCGAGAAAGCGTCATGGCGCTTGTTTCCGACTTATAATGCGATTAATCAAGTAAAATGTTATTTTTAAATCAGTTTTCTTTCGGCGTCGCCTCTATTTGCGCGTTTTTTTCGAATGCTGGGATTAGTGTGGCCGCATGCTACGGACGTCAAATTCAATGACTTTTTGGATAAGTGACTTTGAATAGATCACTACATTTCTTAAATTCGGAAAGCGAATACTTTTAAGTTAGTTTGAATGTTCTTTATGTTTTTCATAAAGATTTTCAACAATAGTTTAACTGTTTTCGACATTAAAGTTATTTTTATTAAAATGGTAGATAAATTTTTATATACTGAACGCACAAAATCATGGAAAATTAGGCAATATTTGTATCTTATTCTTCTTGTTTCTTAATAATGCTGGAATAAAATTATAATCATAAAGATTTTCAACAATAGTTTAACTGTTTTCGACATTTAAGTTATTTTTATTAAAATGGTAGATAAATTTTTATATACTGAACGCACAAAATCATGGAAAATTAGACAATATTTGTATCTTATTCTTCTTGTTTCTTAATAATGCTGGAATAAAATTATATCCATACGAAAATGTGTGTGTCACCTTCGAAAGAGAGAGTAGTCACAGATAGTTTTAGATGAAGGCACGGATGCCCCTAATCAAGGTACCGATACTTTGCGCTTTGCGTCTACAGGCATCTGGTCACACTCGCCATTAGTCATTTTTTACACAATAAACGCAATTTAAGCGAATTTGCAATCCCTATTTGTCGGATATAGACGAGATCGAAAAGATTAAAGGAGTCCGCAAACCATTGAGGAAAAGGCCCAAAGATTTCTGCAGGGAAAAGCAGCCGGAAAGTCGCCTTGTGAACGTTGTGACGCCGTGAAAATCGATTTCAAGGGGAAAACAATAGGGAAACCAGACAAAGATTGACTGACTTGGATTTTATTGACCCCGGGGCAGCACAGATTGTTGGCAGGTAGCCGAGCGAGCAGAGCGTTGGTCATAAAGATGGGAATCTTTGGGCAGTCGTCGCCATTCGACGCCGACGTGGGTGAGTCTATCGATAACCGGGTGGGTTGGCTGGCTGATTGGAGGAGGCGCAGTTCCAACTGGACTGCACCAATGACCACTGCATTCCATAGTTTTCTATTCTTATCTGCGGGCTGAAGCCCCTGCACATTACCCCTTTTCCCAATGGACCCGCTTCCAAATTAAGCAGACAACAAAGAAGGTCATGTGAGATGCTGTGCGCAGCTCTGCGTCGTTCGTTGAACTTCCTATTGGAGTTTTCGTCTGGCAGTCGCTGACCTTGAGTGACGTAGCACTGAAACCACCCCCTGCGCCCACCACCCCTTCCCTAATACAATTTAACAAGTTCCCATATTATATTGATTTTCTTTCATTGTTCCAATCGGTTCGCGAACTGCGTTATCTATGTTTGCCATGAGTCACAACAGGATTTGTATTCCACCACTGATTAGCTAATTTGGTTCTTTGTTCCCAAATAACAGAAAAGGCCACCAGCGAGACAAATACGAACGACAACTGGTCACTGATCCTGGATGTGTGCGACAAGGTCTCGACCAATCCTCGCTTGGCCAAGGACTGCTTGAAGGCGGTGATGCGCCGTATGGGCCACAGCGATCCCCACGTAGTGATGCAGGCGATTACGCTTTTGGATGCTTTGTCCAATAACTGCGGAAAACCCCTCCACTTGGAAGTGGCTTCGAGGGACTTCGAGACCGAGTTCCGCCGGCTGCTGGGCAAGGCTCAGCCCAAGGTTTCGCTGGTGAGTCCAGGGAATCAATATCTAGCTATCCCTTACTAAAGCATACCTTGTGAACCGCAGAAAATGCGCCAAGTGCTGAAGAACTGGGCTGAAAACGACTACAAGAACGATCGGGAGCTGGACTTGATACCAGCCCTCTATACCAAGTTGCGTCTAGAGGGCTACGACTTCAAGAATCTGGGCGATAAGGCCAGCAAGTCAGTTGCCGAAAAGGCCGCTGCACTGCCCAAAGATCCCAATGTGGTTAGCAGCCAGCAGGAGGAGGACGACATCGCCAAGGCCATCGAACTGTCGCTGAAGGAGAACAAGGGTAGTCCAAAGACTGCCAGTGGAACGACTGGCGGCACCTCAAGTGCCTATCCGTCGTTGTATCCCTCTTTTGGGGGAGCCACCTCCAGCGCTCCTAGCAGTGAAACGATTGCAACTCCTGCTCCGGAGCCAAGAAAGGTTCGCGCCTTGTACGATTTTGAGGCGGCGGAGGAGAACGAACTGACCTTCGTAGCGGGTGAGATTATTCATGTAATGGACGACAGCGATCCAAACTGGTGGAAGGGCTACAACCAGCGGGGCGAAGGGCTCTTCCCCTCGAACTTTGTCACTGCCGATCTGTCCGTTGATCCAGAGCGCCTGGACATCAATCAACAGCATATGTCGGCCGCCGCCGCAGGGCAGAGAGAGTTGGACTCCGCTGCGGCCCTGCAGCAAAAGACTGAAGCAGCAGCCGCTGCCGCAGCAGCTCATCCCGTAGAGATCGACGAATCGAAAATTGATAGGTTGCTGCATCTGCTCCACGAAGCGAATCCCGAGGATCCGTCACAGGACAGCGACGAGATGCTGCAGCTGGAGCAGGAGGTCCATCAGATGGGCCCGCTGATTGACGCTGAGCTGGAGCGCGTGGACCGCAAGCACGCTCAGCTGACGCAACTGTCTAGTGATCTTGTGGATGCCATCAATCTTTATCATACCTTGATGCGGGACGATCGGGTTGCAGCTGGACAATTTGCTGCCGCTGCAGGCGGCTTCATGCCTGGACTAGCTGGCTTTCCGGGTGCCGCTCTGTATGGTGCTCCAGGCTACCCCGCAGCGGGTGGATTCCCTCCGGCCCAAAACTATCCGGGTATGCACTCGCTGCCATATGGCCCCGTACCAAATCCTACCAATGGGGCTCCATCGCAGGCCCCTGGAGCTCCTGGTGGCTATCTGGGTCAACCACAAGGTCAGGTACCACTGCCCTATCAAAATGGACACGCCGCACAGATGAATTGTGAGTATAATGAATAATCAGTAGCCCGTTTAAGGAATATTAAATATAATAATATAATAAACTTCCAATCACTCATTCAGCGCTGCCCACCCATTTGACTCAGCCAGCTGCTGCTGCCCCTTTGCCGCAGCCCATCTACACTCAGCCCACTCCTGTGACCACCCAGCAACAGCAGGCGTTACCCCAGCACCCGCAGCAGCCGCCACAGCATCCCCAGCAGCCACCTCAGCATCCCCAGAACAGCTATCACATCGACCCCCAGTCGCAGTACGCCCAAGTTCCGCCCGCAGTCACACAAATCCAGCAGCCGCAACAGCCTCCAGCCCCCCACGCGTTCATGTCGCCACAGCATCAGCAGCCGCCGCCTCCGCAGGGCTACCAGCCAGGACCAAATCTGTATGCACCGAACGGATCGCCAGCCGTCAACCCACAGAGCTACATGTCAGCACAGCAGCATCAGCAGCAGCAGGCTCCACAGCAGCACCCACCACACGATCAGTTCAGTCAGCTGCACCAGCAGATGGCCGCCATTTCCATGGCTGGGGGACCGCCAGTTGGGGCGCCCGGCTATCACATGCAGAACGATGCTGTCAAGAACAACATTCCTATCTACCAGCAGCAGCGGTAAGACCGCTGGAATTCAATAACGCCCTTCACTTGGTTTGCTACAGTTTGCCCAAAACGAACTTTGTCTCCAGTCTGTCAAAAAGATGCAAACAAGTAGCTTAGTCCCGGATAACTTTCCGATGCACGCGAGTTGTCAAATCTCTACAATGTATATTTTGTGGGGGCCGCAAAAAGCAATTGTCAGTGAACCAAATTCGACTATCCTTAAAGATAATGAGAGAAGCCAAATTGATTAAAAAGTGTCCCCTTACATTTTTTGTTTTCGATTTTTTGTAATGTTTATTTTTGGCCAAAAGGTAAAAGAGTCGGAAATATATATACCATATAAATATTCTATATTCAACACCATGTATAACTTTGTATTTAGTGCAGAAGAGATAACTATTATGTATTATGTTTATTGTACGGATTATATGATAACATTAACAAAACGAATCACATTCATTAAAATCATTCAAATATACTAAGAAAACCACGTCTTCGATAATTTCAAGTGAGAAGATTAAAGGAGTGACTACTGAAGACTAATCCTCATCCATCCAGCATGAGCGGTCTCCGAATGAATCACCTTGTGGGCTTTGAATCAGAAGGACATATACATATGTCATGATGTTGACTAGTCACCAAACATCACAGCTGAGTACAGAATTTTATTTTAGAATTGGATGCGAGGCTTGAATCTTAAGACTTATTTAAGTATTTATTGCTAAAGGTGTCAGAAGACCATAATTGAAATACTTTTATTATTTGTCTAAAACATGCAATACTGTTGAGTTCCTTAAAACTTAATATAATTTCTTAATACAAGACTTGATATTGGGATTACAAATCACAACCTTAAGATATTCAAATTATTGGAAACTATTAGAAAGAGCAATGCAACGTTTTTTAAGCGCTTGTTCAATAAAAACGAAAACCAACACGGAAATCATAATTTTTATTTTGCGACCAATTCGAAACAATTGTAGTTGTAGAAAATCGTTACACGAGCTCCCAATTGCAGTCCGTGCAGTTGGGCATGCATTTATGATTCACATACCACCTCTCTGCTGCTTAACGTGGTTGGCTCCCATCAACTGTGCTTATTCCCATCCCAGTTGTACCGCAACCGACATCCGTTCGAGTCAGGGCACTTTTCAGATGCGATTCCAATATATTTCAAACAATCTTTGCCACATGCCAATGTCTCGCATGCCAGCAAACATGCAACAACTCGGCAAATTCCCGTCCGGCGTTCAACGACACAAATATCCTATGAAATAAACTGTCAAAACGGAGGAGACAGTCTGAGCCCGCCTGGTAAATAGAAAATGTCAATAAGTGCGGAATGCCAGAGCGGCAAGACAAGGCAGGGGACAGGCGAACGAACAGGTTATGCAAATATTTGTCGATTTCCACGGGCTACCAGGTAGTCTAACTGCATAAATGTCAGAAAATGCATGGATATTTTTTAAATTAATTGATTTTGCTGGCCTTGCACCCCTTGCACATCGAAGGGGTGGCTGTGGGGGCTGGGTTCTGGAGGGGCCTGGGCGTGGGCCGTGGGGCGTGGGAAAGCCCGCCCAGGTGAGCACTTGCGCCTTGTTCGTCCTGTGCCCTTGGGCCGTGCAATTGTGTGTTGTTTGTTGCCTTTGTGGAGCAGCTTCCGTTCGTCGTCAACTTTGATGCCGTTTTGCTCAGTTTCGTTCTCGATTTGATTATTCCGCCGGGTGATTTGCATTTTGTGCCGTGCTCCGCTGCATCTGCATCCTTCGAGGCGGATGGCATTAATCAGAAACAACTGGCTCAAGGACGACCCTTCAACCCATCCCTTTTCGGGTGGCTCGGAGCTGTCTGCTCCTGCTCGTGGGTTTTTCCCCCAACACTTGGCAATAAAATCAAATGATGCGGGCATCGTAAAGCTCCGCGCCTCTCGCGTTTTCTATGTCGACGTCGTAAAAGCCTACACGTTACCATTATTGCGTTATGTATCGTATTGCCATTTTTGTCCCGGCTGCAAATCCCCGGTGCCACGGACCATGGACCATGGACCACCAACCAGGAACCCTGGCTTTCTGGCTTGCGGATTGTGGCCTTTAAAGCGGCGTAAATGTTTCCCTTTTTTCGGCTCTTCACTCTCCGCTGCAAACGGCTCAAAATGTTTTCCCGCCATGTGGAAGAGCAGTGAAAATATAATAAAAAAAAAACGCTGGAAAAACCGGGCCGAAATGGGGTAAAGAAAAATATTTATGGCTATTTGCGTTTGATATTTATTCAATGGTCTATTGTTTGCCGATAAGCTGTGAATAGTTTTTTGTTTTGCTTAGTTTTTCGGTGTTTACTCAACAGTTAGTTAGTTTATGAAAAATGGGGGTCGTTCAACCAAAAAAAATGTGAAAGATGGTTGTCAGGGGCGAATCTAAATTGCCGAGTAGTTCAATTTGTTTCGAAAAAGAAATGTATTTATCAGCTTTACAAAAGTGTGGAAGTCTTTACATTTCAAAGATTTATATTAGCTTGCAGGTCTATAACCATTTAATAGTGTGTTGAGGCTGCTATGATGAAGAACGGTCGAATGTTAAAAAATCATGACAGTCAGGGGCGTATATTTCTATGAAGTCCAATGTCTTTTCCTAGAAAATTGACATTAAAAACAAGGGGTGATAATGTATCTACTTTTTATGGTTCTACTTTTTCAAGCATTCGTAAAACATTAAAGAAAAATTTGTCTTCTTCTATCCACATCGAAAAAAATCCAAGTCCAACCGAATCCCATGATTATGACTTTAATATGTTGATGATGATGTTAAATCTTAGTTTGAAGATTTTCCCTTTCAATGTCGTATATTTTAGATACATGTATTGCATTATTTCCATGTGCTTAATGTGAAGTAATGTAGTTTTACGTCGACATTTTTTTGACGTTTGAAAAATAGTTCGGATGGGTACGAAACTATTCCCCAATAGCTACCCCAGCGAAATTTTCTCAGCATATGCCAGTGGCATGCGGACAGGGAAAACTATTTATTATTCGCACATTTTCTACGAGGTCACGATGCATTTGGTCTGAGCTCTTTTAAACGATTTGTTTTTTAGATTGTTTCAAGGCAGCTTTAACAGCCAAGAGCTTCCTAAGAACAAACTTTAGTTTGGCCGAGCGAGCACACATAAAATAATATTCTTGATTTGGGGCATAGTTTATTTGAATTGCCTAACGGCAGCACTATTGCAGGCTCCTTGGAACTTTTTTTATTATTTATTTATTTACTGATTTTACTGATTTTTCAATTTCTTAAATTTAATGCAGGCTCGAACTCGGAAAATTGGAAAGCGTGGACAAAATGCGTAAGGCTGTTTTCCCTTGGCAAAATACAAAGCGCAAGCGAATCGCCTAAATGAAGGCGTGTATAAATTTGCATACTCTTTGTTCGGCTTTTCCCTGTCTTGCTGTATTTTTCTTCTTTCTCACCTGCAGAACAGAACACCACACACGCGGCTCGCATTCCACGTGCTTACCTTGCCTCCCCAGCTTATCATGCATTAATTAACGATTCAATCCAACCTCCGTGGCAGCGCTCTTGAGCCGTGCGAACGGCGAATACACAAACTTGAGCGAACGGTTTGCACTGCATTTGGATAAGTTGTGCTGGAGCACACTACAAGAGCCCAGAAGTGGGGATAGTGGGCGCAGGCCGGTGGCAGTGATGGCACACTTTGTTAGTATATGTTAAGCCGAAGAAAAAACAATATAATATAACACAATTCTTTCACATGCCTAGAACTAAAAAAATTTTAAGCTTACTATTTGTACTTCAATGAAAAACTTGGGTGACCCTGGACCTGCGTATCACCAAAGAATTATCGCGATGAATGTCCCCTAGACAGGGTTTTCGAAAAAAAAGAACCATTAAGGTGGGAAAAGCTGTATTTGGCAACCACAGGCGAACCTATTCTTAGTTAGATAATAATAATAATAATATGACAAAAATAATTTAAAAAAAACATTGCCAAGTGCAAATTCTTATAGATATCTCTATCTTAAATATAATAAATTAAAATTTTTACAAAATCGATCTTAAATGTAACTTTTACTGGCGCGCAAGGGGGCCATAGTGCAGGCAGGACGTGAGGTTTATCTGCAAGTAAGCCACCATAAACTTGGGTCTCTTGCCGAAAATGCCTAACTCTTTCGCAGAATGTGGGACAAGTGCTAGGATATGTTGTGAGTCCGAGTACGAACCCTAAGTACCCTCAGCTTTCAGGTGGCCATCACTGGTGTTGGGTGGTGCCTGGGGTGGGAGTGGGTCGTGTTGTTTCTAAATCACAAACACTGCCACACACTCGTCCACGCAGCTGCATATTGACTTCCGTTGAAGTTGAGCGCGTGATTGAGCCAATGAGTGATTGGAGAGCTGTGAATGATTGAAAGCCTTTGTCTGAGTGTAATTTAATTAAACAAATCAAAGTTGTGCGCCGGCTGGGAGGCGGTGCCGTGCCATCCGAGTGTTTTTCCGTTAATTGAAAATACGTTCAGCGAACGCGAACAAATATGCCGACAGCCGGGGAAGGGGTGGGCTGGGCGCTGCTCCCGGTCTTAAATAATTAACGTGGAAATTCGCACACTCGCTCGACTGCCTCTTTCCCTCTGCCGCCTTTTGGGCGGTCTATTATTTCACTTTTAGCTGGAATTTGTGTTTTGTAATTGTGTTTGTTATCGCGTCCTATTTGTATTTAATTATTTGCACCATCACCTCGAACAAATATTATAAATATAAAATCAAATACTTACGCATGAGGCGTTTTTCTTTGCCCCCGCTCGAGGAGTGGCTGTGAAAATGCCTAAAATTAAATATGTGGGCACTTGAAAATATTCCCGTTTGCTCTGCAAGCACTTTGCTTTGTGGAAGCTGGTTTTTGTTTGGGAGCAAATGGAAAAAAAAATTTTGTGCTGCGTTAATTATCTTACAACCCAGCTAAGGATATTTGTATTTTAAATCATGCATCAAATAATGCAATGAAAATACAAAGCAAAATTATGCAAGAGAAAACAAGGAAGAACGCTATGGTTGAGTGTCACGACTATCAGATACCCGTTACCCAGCTTAAGCGAGCTATACAAGCCGCAAAGCGAAATTGTAAGGCGCCACCTACCCGCTATTTAAGCGTTAATGAGTGTTAAAGTGGGCGTGGCCATTTTTTAACATCAATAGGTATTTTACGTTAGTGGATCAACTTGCTTTTTTACCTGTCACATACTTTCGACGAATCTAGTATACCCTTTAGCTCTTCGAGTAAAGAGTATAAAAATACGTTACTGAAATGCGGATAATAATCAAAACTGATTTCCATTAAAATAACTTTTTGTACATTTGTAAGCCCCTGCGGATGCAGTTTTTAAGGAATATATGTTTTTGTTGAAGAAACTTAAGATATATTATTGCATACTTTTGATTAAATTCCATTCGAAATTCAAAACCAAATAAAAAATGTTATTTCCAAGCGTAGGAGGTTATAAGTTAAAAAACACCGAAGATATAATTTTTCAATATTATTTTACCACTAATTTTCCGATTGTTCCTATGGGAGCTATATGATATAGTCGTCCGATTTTGATAAAATGTAATTCGAAATTCAGAAATTCATTTAAAAATGTTATATCCAAGCTTAGAAAGGTATATGTTAAAAACACGAAAGATATACTTTTTTTTTTAATTTTTTCTCCGATAGTTCCTATGGGAGCTATAAGATATAGCTGTCCGATCCTGGCTGGTTCCGACTTATGTACTACAATAGAAATAAGACTTTTGGGAAAATTTCAGCCCGATAGCTTTAAAACTGAGAGACTAGTTTGCGTAGAAACGGACGGACATGGCTAGATCGACTCGTCTTGTGACGCTGATCAAGAATATATATACCTTATGGGGTCGGAAACGTCTCCTTCACTGCGTTGCAAACTTCTGACTGAAATTATTATACCCTCTGCAAGGGTATAAAAATCCAAGTTAAAAAAATGTCAGCCCTTAAAGTTACGGAGATATATTTGTGTCTGTGAGTTTTTGAATAATACATTTGTGTAACCTGGAAGATGTAGCGAAGTGGTGAACTGCCTCAACTTTAAGATATAATATCTGCACCTTTCAAGCCGTTTATGCTAGTGAAAAACTTTCGCATTGTTTTCACCATCCTGTTATCCTGCCGGCGCCCTACACATTTACCGAACACGATAACTTGGCTTTGATGCATTCAGCCACTTGCAGCTGCCGTTGACACATTTTGCGACACAGCCAAACACACACCAGTCATTAGGAAAGTGACGAAACAAAAGAGTTTGTTGAGCCCGGCATGGGTCCATGCCCGAGCCGCTTATTGAAAACTTATTCGCCAGCAGGGCTGCAATTAACAGCAAGAGCGGCTGCAGCTCAGGCTGATGCACGAGGAGATGGCGACAAAGTGGATTTAACGCCGAAAGGGTCCAAGGCAAGTAAGTTTTATGCAAATTGCATGTAGCATGCACCCAGTGGACGGGCGCAAAAAAGATAAATTACTTTTAAAGTGCAGAGGCAGAAAGGGCCTGTCCTCCCTCCCAGATCCAGTTCCCAGTACCCAGTTCTGAGTACTCGGCTTTCAGTCTCTTCATTCCGGTAGTTTGTGTACGTACGTACTTCTTCGACGGCCCGAAATGCGAAGGGGGTTCCCCGCTCTCGTACTGATGATGACTTTCTGATTTGCTTCGGCGAAACAAGTTTCCCATGTGCAAGTTTTTAGATAGTTTTGCCTTTTGGGCTTTTCTGTTTGGCAGCTTGTATATTATTTGTTAATTGATATGTCGCAAAAAGTTTACGCCCCCTGTGTGAGGGGGGTGGCACTGCATTTGTTATGGAACTTTCTAATGCCAAAATAATTGCAAAGCTCTTAAAAATGGGCTGGCTTTGCTTCGGCACTACAGTCTTCGATTGGCCAATTCGGAGTTAGTTTGCGGTGGCCCATAAAAGCTATCTATTATCCCCAAAGTAATCGCTTTATAATTTAACATATGGCTGGGCGGGCTGGAATATGTAAACTGGGGAACCAGAGGAACACCATTTGGCCGCACAAGTTATTGGACAAGGTGCTGTTGAAGGTGGAACCCGGGTTTTCCGGCGACCTCAGCAAAAATATAGAAGTAGCGCCAGGAGTGGCAAAATTCGGGGACCACAGGTGCTGCACCTGGCAGAAGTTGGGGCGTGCTCTGCATTTTGGTTTGTTTAACTATTTTCTATTCATTTATGCATTTTGCTAATAAAAATTTCATTTTTGCCTGACTAAGTGAAACGAAAGGTTAAGAGCAGGGAAAGGACTCGGGGAGCGCTCGGCGAACAATGAAGGCTTTTATCTTGGCCGACTGTTGTTTGGTCAAGCCCTTCCGCCGGTACAGTGGTCCCTCGCTAGGTGGTCCCTGGCCCACTCCAGCTGGCGTTCCTTGTCTTGGCCTGCAGTCGTGATAAAAAGAAATCACTTGGCGAATAATTTCGTTTTCCCATCGCCAGCAAAATATTTGGTCGACAGCCCTGCACTGTACATCCGCTTTTGTGCCCGTTGTCTTGCTGCCCAGATAACATTTCCGTCATTCCCCTTTGCTGCTCCATTTTTCCGGGTTCCTGTTTGTTTGCAAACATTTTTTAAATTGTTTGCTATAATTTGTTTCCGGACCCGGACAACAAAAAATAGGCAAATGGCCCATGCGCCATTTTTAGAGCTGTGGCAGTGGTGGGCGTTGGACTCGCCCACACTGCCTCTTGCCAAAGACCTACTAGAAATACTTGCAGCAGTCGGTGTGTGTATGCTGTATGATTAAAAAATTATAATTTCAGTGTTTGTCTGACGCCCTGCTCAGCACGTTTGGCCCTTTTTTGGGTTTTTCGGGCTGCGAGGCGGCAACAGCTGTGGGCATTTCTGTATATATCCCCTGTGCCCTTCAATTAATCGGGGACCCCAGCCACATAGAGCTGCACTATCCCGACTCAGCAGCAGAATCCACCTCTGCACGTCCCGTGACTTTTATTAGTTTGACTTTTTGGCGAGGATTTATGGTGGCCTTTGTATATCTATGCAAATGGTTTACAGCTGTGCCACCCAAATGCGTTTTCCTGGCGGGCATAAAAATATATTTTGTTTGCTTGCTTGTTGCTGCTCAATTATTAACAATAACCCCGCTTTTTTTAATTCCACAATTCAAATGCTACCTCAAATGTTGGCAAAATATATAATTGAGAGCCCTCTTGGCACATACATAACTTGGTTATTTACTTTAATTACCTTGTGTAAATGAAATATCAATTAGTTTGTCCGGCCGAAATGTTAATGGTAAAATTGTACAAATTTGAATATTTTTCTTTTCAACTTTAGCTTTACGTGCTGACTAGATTTCCATGAGTCAACTCTTAATTCCTATACATATTTGCTGGCAAACACTGACGTAATTTCAAGTCTTGTGCTGAATAAAATATTAAAAGATCGAAAATAAAATAAAGTCTGCCACGTGCTGCACTCAAATGCAATCGCAAGTCACGTAGCCGGCTGACTCAAATTTCAGCATAAAAATATAATAACAAATTGCAAAGTGTGAAAGTGGTAGCAAAATCTACAACTAAATTAAGCTCGTAATTTGACAAAGCTAATATTAAGATAAGTTCCCGCGCAATTTGAAATATTTTTTCTGCGACTTAAGTTGCAATCTGGCTTTGAGGTCAGCGAAGTTGAGAACTGTCATTTCAAGAACCAAGCGCACATCACGTAGAAATGTTTGAACGCCAAATGGATTTCAGTTTAAAATCGAACTAGCTCGAGCTCAGACGCGAGTTGGTCGATACAATTTTATAGGGAACTCCAACGAAATTGTTTTAGTAATGAGTCACTTTAGTATTGTACTGATCGTTCTGTTCGGATTATGTTTGCAACACTCTCAGCTGCAACTGGCTCCCTTCTTCGATGCCGAGCCCCTGGCCAACAATGAGGTTTCTCTTCCGGGCTTGGAGGACGACCTGGACTGGAGTGGGGCCAACTGGCAACTGGTGATCCGCTGGCTGATGGAGCGCCAGCAGCTGCGCTTCTGCATTGCCCTCGCCAGATTCGACGAGCGCCTGGTGCCCGGAACGGCCTGCCAGGCTCTCCTGGCCAACGGGCCGCTGATGGCCAACTGCGACATCGGAAACATCGAGGACCTGACCATGACCATGCGGTACGCCTTCGGGGAAATTCTGCTGGATACCAGCAGAAAGTGCCGGCACGGCCTGGAGCTCTTTGGAGTTCGCTGCCGGCGGAGGGCGTAATCGAAAAAATTCATCGGCCATGAATTCATATTTCATCAAGTGCAAAGTGGGTTACGGTTTTTAAGAGGAAAATATATAGCGACGAAATTTTTTCCTAAAATATGCAATGCGACACACTTTTAAGTTATTTTGGTTACAGAACACAGATCAGAGTTCTGTCTGACTTTAAGTTTAGATGGACTGCAATTGCCACAAAGTTTTAAAAATTTGGTCAAATCGCGTAACAAAATATATAAAAAACCGTTCTTCAAAATTCAAAGAATTACATAAGTTAAATGATTTCATATTTTGAATGTTTAAAATTTAATTTATTTAAATTTGTATAATTTGTAAATTTTAATACAATTTAAAGAAAATTACATTACAAAACGTTTAAATACTATTTTTTTTGGAAGGAATTCCCTTTTGTTTCATATAATTCTCTAGCTCACTTGTACATATGTGTTCAAAATTGGTCCCTTTTTGATATTCGTATATCTCAAAAATGATTTCCCATGAATATTTAAATATGCAAAGTGCAAAATCTAGAAAGTTATTAACTCTAGGTTCTGACTGACAAATTCGAACTTAATGGAAAACTGTAATACTTTGCGCGCTTCTGAACCTACTAATTGTCCCCATTTCGTCTCCTAAGTGCATTGCTAATTCACTTTATTGAGCAATTTTTCATCGTCTGCCCTGCGCCGTCCCCTGTCATTTCAATATGTCAATAAAAATCAGAAAGGAACACTGTGCCACCCCGCTTTCGGTCTAAACTGGGTGAAGGCCTGAGTCCGAGTGGCGAGTCCTTGCCGAGTGCAGTGCCTCCATGACAAATGACGATTATAATTTGTAAAATGCGCCCATCTTGTTATCCCCTCAGATCCTTTTGCCGCCCCGATACGTTCAACTTGTGGCCTAGATGTTGCTGTCCGGCTTTTCCCCATTTCTATTTCTATTTTCACTCTCGGATTCGGCTTAGTCGTTGCGATTGTTGTTGCAATTAGCAGAAGCGACAGGGGATAGGGGCTGCATAAGCAGAACTGATGGTTTGAATGGGAAAATTGCTCAGCGCAAATAGCTGATGGTGGATGGGGCATAAAGAGCTGTATTGTTGCTTCTGGCAATTACCGGCAAATGCCTAGGAGTTCAGCCCCCATAGAGAATTTTCCCATTTCAATCGGAGCGGCGACATCCTCCCCAATCGATTTGCGAAACACCTCCAAGTAGAGAAAGGTGTTGCATATTCCCAATCGAATGTCATTGAAACAAACGCTCTGCGAATCAGTTTAAGGCTGAAATTGATGGGATTTTTGCATTTGAGGCTATCAGTATGTACATAAAAAAATCTTTTACCTGGCTTAAATGTACCGAATTGCCAAAATGAACTTAGGCATTGTTAAGTTAACATATTTTTTATTTCTTGGAATTAATTTTAAACACTGCCCATATCTATTTTAAACTTACCTTTAACTAAGTATTTAAAACTTAAACCAAGCGTTTAATTCAGCCATGTTCGCATTTAAAAGCCGGCGTTTATCTGGCACTTCGAGCACTCTTCAAGCTGCTCCCCAAATTATGGAGAACTTCTCTGCAACACGGCCAAAGCTAAATGTAAATTAATGAATTGTTTAAAGTACTTAAAATATTTACGCTCAAAGCAAGTGGATGAGCACTGCCACGCCTCTGCCCCCCGCGGACTAGCTTCAATCCCGGATGCTGTGAGCGTGGGCTGCTGACCAACGAATATGCAAACGATTCCACCACCCACGGCCACTCCCAGCTCCAAGTTCGTTAAAAACGCAGCATAAGGTCAAGGAGATAATTCTGGGCGGGAGTGATGGGAAGAGCAGAGGAAGTACATTGGTCGTGGAACTGGCTATTTTAAGGAAATGGGGAACATAGTTAAGAATGCGTCTTATTTCCGGAAATAGAAAAATACAATTCTTACACAGTGCGGAAATGTAATATAAGGAAAGTACGGAGGACAAAAAAGATTTTAAAAATCCATTACATTTTAACGACATTTTTTATTAACAATAAAGAAGTCGAGCAAATTGTAACTCTCTTGACTAGTATATACTTCACACTACATTGACCAATTTTAAAATAAAATTCCAAGGTGTACAAATAACACCTTGCGAAGCGGTAAAATAAAGTGAACTGATAAAGAATATATATCACTGTATTATATATAGCTACGGGATTGAAAGTCTGCTATGATGGTCCGATCGTAACAAGTGATACAACAATTGAAAGGAATCACAAAAACTAAAAGGACTTTAGAAATTTAAATTTTTCAGAAAAACCGTTGAGAGTGTTAAAGAGTGAAAATCTAGAAAATTGAAGCTTTAGTTTTATTTTTACTGAAATTACTGAACTCTGAGAAGTCTGATGTCCCGTTCAAAAGTTATTCCAAAACAAGATTTTGCTTATAAAATTAAATGTTTGTCCCTTTGTTTGTGGGTTTGTATGCATTCCGTTTTGCTCTTAGAGTCTCCAGCTCGAGATACAAAACTTTTGTTCTACAATTTAAAAAAAACCCTCCAGTTTAGCGGGAAATACAACAAAAAATAGATTTGAAAGGCTTATAGTTTCTAAACAACTAATGCTACAGAGACGTGCTATGTGTCTATGAAAATTCAATTCAATTCGCTAAATATCTTTTTGTAGGTATTCTAGCCATTTCTTTGAACCACTTGCCCCACGGTGCGTATACGGGTTGGTGTCGAACGGTCATTAAGGCAGCGAATGGAGAGCTGAGCCCGCTGTTTACGCAGTGAGGAACAGCAGCAATGGCAAAAAGAAGGGGCGGCATCAGCGACAGTGGCAACAGCCTGTCCTGCGACTTCTGCTGCAAAGCCACCCCCGCCCTTGACTTCCCGGTCGAGGGATCCTGGGGAGCCTTGTGCTTCTTGGTCCTTTCGCCCGTCGCTCTTCCGACTGCCGACTTTTAATGTGCAGCCCCCTCATTCCGTAAAATATGCATAAACAAATGAAACGAACTGACTTTGCTACTTGCCCAGTGCCACTGCAGCTGCTGGATGCTAGGCAGCCAGTCCGCGCAGCAGTCCTGCAGTG
The DNA here is from genome assembly GCF_025231255.1 of Drosophila biarmipes. NCBI lineage: Eukaryota > Metazoa > Arthropoda > Insecta > Diptera > Drosophilidae > Drosophila > Drosophila biarmipes. The sequence continues at coordinate 19,797,771 of NC_066612.1, forward strand.
AGTTCAGCTCGAGTAATTAAATTTTGCTCGGAATTCCTTGCATTTTCTTCTCTGATTTCGAATAACTGCCGAACTCGCAGATTCCTCCGCGCTATTTGCATTGAAAAAATGAAAAATCTATTAATGGAACGGGACGGGTAATAATTTATGCAGCAGTGAGCCGATAACCGAGGTTCATTTTGGTAAGGCGGAAGGTCCTTTAAATTGGTCTTGGAAGTTCAGTTGTCGGTCCAAAATGGCTCGGAAGCCAGGGTCAAATGTCGGACTGTTCATGGTAAATGAGATCGAACGAGATTGCAATCACTGCCCGGACTCTCCTATGCATCCTTTGACTCGTGCCGCGCCGAGGGGATGCAACAAACTGGCAAACTGGAAGCAAATTGATTGCATTATCGCGGGGCCAAGGAATGGGCGACATGGGAAGACAAAGGAATCGAGCCATAAAAGTTCGATGCTTTCCCGCAACAAATTTAAAGGGCCACATGACAGTTCCATACTTATGGAAAAACGGAACGATTGCCGTCCAACCTCACCCGACCAAAATGTTGAACGCGAGCTCATTTGTTTGATATGAAAAAGAAATATAATATAATACAAAATCTAATATAATATAATGGTGCCCAAAATAATGATCTATGAACAAATGAATAATATAAAATTTATATTTTGAATTGTTATATTTGTTAAATATTATTATAAATATTATATTATTTTTTTATTTAAAAATAACATTATAACTAATTTTATTAAGTTTGCTCGTTTTATGACTGAAATTATTTTTAACTTTTATTTACCTTTGAGTAGTATAACCGTTGATTAAATACGGATTTTGTATGTAAATTGTCAAAATTGTATTTAAACCAATTCTTTAATTACATTACTGGTAAGCTTAGTTCTTAAAGATGGATTTTATGAATTGGTACATCAACTTTAACTGCATGAAAAATCCCACGTTCTTAGATACCAACTGCATCCTCACTCCAGCTCCAACTTAGTTATTCTGATCATGTCCTCCGAGATTATCGTTCGTTTACCTCTAATTTTTCCTCGGCTGGGACGGACAGCCGCAGGGCACCTCTGACTGGTGTGTCGGGTGGCATGGGGCCTCCTGTGAGCCTGGGTATGTGCGATCCGCTCGGGCACTTCAAGGCTCATTTATGACCCTCATCGCTGGTCACTTTTTATGCATTTTCCCACGCTGTTTACTTTGTATACAAACGAGTGGCACTTACTTATTTTGTGCCACATAATGAGCGCTCCTGATGGCCGCTTATAAATTATAAAGCGTACCCACACACACGTCGTCGTCCTCGTCCTCGTCCTCGTCGTCGCCGTCGTCCAATAAACTTACCGCTCACACCCACCCAATTTGATTTGTATGGCTTTTCAATTTGTGCTCTGGTGCTCTATAGTCCATTCCACTCCATTCCCCTGCTCGCCATCCCGTCCTGCTCGCATTTCCTTTCTGCTGCATTTGCCATTGTATAAATTTTTGGTATTTGCGCCAATTTCATTCCAAATTGAGCGCTGCCCACAGTCGTTTATTTTTAATGCACCCAGGCCATCCGAAGCGAACCGAAACGAAGCGGAGCAATATGGCCGGAGAACGGGCTCTGGTCCTCAAGAGGGTCAGGAGGGATGGATGGGGTGGATGGGGGCAGGACCGCACCAGAAGTTGATTTCTTGTTGTTTCCCAGCTCTCAGCTCGCCTTTCCTTACTTCCCATTATTCTATTGAGGACCAGCAGAGGGATTTCGGCTTTATTTGGTTATGGTACATATGTATGCTTTTAGAGCGGAACACGTGTTGATGTGCCAGACACATGTCTATAACGCTTCGCCATGCTCTTCCCCTGAATGCCCCATATTCGTTACAGCTCAATATCAAATTTCGGTTTTATTTTAAATCTTTTGTAGCAATTTGCCGTACCCACGGAGCTCTGGTTAGAGCATCCGAAGCGCGTGGCTCCGCCCAAACGAAATCCCATTTTTTGCCAATCTAGTCCTTTGTATTATTTGCAGTGTGCATTCTGGACATTGTGCTGCCTGGACGCCGAGCACTCGCTGCGCAGCAGGACACTCAGGCGAATTGCAGTGGGAGGATTCGGGGAGGAGACGGATTAGTGGACCCAGAAGCAGCCGAAGGCGAAGGAGCGCTCCAAGTGCGCCCAAGATTTATGGCCCACGGTCCTGCTTCTGCGGTTGGGGGCCCACTACAACGGAGCTGCAGAACCATCAAATACAATCAAATTGATTGCCTTTTGTGGACGGCAGGAACGGCGAGGGGCAGGGGCCGAGGCTGACCTATAATGCGATTTTGATTTTTTATTAATTTCTTCGCTTGCAATTAGTTAATGACTGGCCTCGGGTGCGCCCCCGTGCGCATACGTAAGTACAACAAAGGGTGCAGGGTCGAGTTGTCTGCAGGATACAGACTCCCAAGACCCGAATTTCGAATGTAGAACGGCCCAAATAAATAACAAAATGGCGTTCTCCAATATCCGGCGAGCGGAAATTTCAATAAGGCAGCGGGCGAGGGAGCTCGCCGGGGCTCCGAGGGTATAATCAGGATATGAGCTCAAATGACTGGACGAAAAAATGTGTGGCAATCAAAGTTCGTATATGTGGGCTGACTGGGGCGCGGCAAGTTTTGAATTAGTTGCGCCGAGAATTTCTGCATAAATCATTTCCTGTTGTGTCAAAGGACGACAGAAAAACGGAAAAATAAAGGCAGGAGATAAAAGCCTCGCAAAGACAACGATGGAATGGAATAAAAAATGAAAGGCAGGGAAGCTCCAAATGACATGACAAAGTCAAAGCGACGAACAAAATAAGGGCAAGACAAAGTAAACAGCAACAATAACATTAAATTAGCATTTTTTATTACTTGTAGTTTTCCTTGCCCCTTTGTACACTCCGCAGCGTGCTTTTTTATTCCGTTTCATTGCCGGCTATTTGCATAAGTTGACACAAGGAGCTACTAAGTAATATTGCGCATTCGACATGTTGGCCAGCGACTCTAACCGGAAAATCGGTCAGTACAGAGACCTTATCGATCCGAGATTGGTATTTATATCCCGAACAAAATAAAAATAAAAGTATTTTGCTTATAAAGTGTCTGCAAGTAAGTTAACGAAGAGTCGTACGTATAAATATTTAAAAGCAAATGCAAGCGCCTTAAAGTATTTTAGGAAATACCTCTTTTATGCATGTATTCGAAGCATTTCATAATACCACTTTTACGCGTGTATTCGAAGCATTTAATAAAACCATTTAAAGTAATTGCAAATTGAATTGCCTGAAAAAGCAACGGAAAACTGCAGCTCCTCGATTTTCCATGTTCGGAAAGACGTAAATGTTCCCTGTTGTGCGATAGTTCGACTGTTATGGCTAGAGTCTTCCTACCCTTCACTCTGACGTCTGCTGAAATATGTATGAAATCTTACACATTTATTACAAAAGAGCGGGGAAAACAAAAGCCAAGCCGAAGGAGCCGGGCACATCTGCATGGATTTCCACAGCTCCGGCCCGCTCCAGTGGTCCACGTATAAATTTTATGTACACTTACTTACTTCTGCAAACAATGAAGGCTCCGTGACGTGACTTAGTCTTGGGGCTGGTCAGCTGGAACCGGCGAGTCCTGGGCGATCCGGGCTGTCTGCCATTGTCCACAGCTCCTTCCTCCCCAGCCTGCCGGCCATCCGTTTCTGGGTCGTTGGCTGCCAAGTGCAACGATTTCGGTTTCCATTGGCATTATGTAGTTTAAGATTTCACCCTGGCGGGCTTGCATATGTGAGCTCTGTGTATTTACATATTTTCATTGTTCCTGGGGCTGGCTAAAGTGCGGCGTGTCCTGCGGCCAAAAGAAATTGTAAACATCAACGGCTTTGTGTGCGAGTGGAGCTCAAGCAAGAGCTGCGTCAGGATGGTCATCTCTGCAAATAATTGAAAACTCTGGTGACTTTTCGATAACCTTTTTGAGTTGAAAGTGTGGCCAGGTCCCACAAATTATTTGCCAAGAAAGAGAATTACTTCGAAAATATAAAAACTGATTAATTAAATTTAAATCGTAACAAAAAAGTCAACTATATAAGTGCCCGAAAGTGTGCTGAACAAAAGATAAAAATATATTGTTGCATACTTTAAGACACTTTTAATCTTGGATATAATACTCTTGTAATAGACAAACCCAATAAATAATAATTTACCTTGCTATCGCTTTATAATTCAATTCATCCCAGCCAATTAATTAAATCGCATTAAACAAATTTCTACTAGGATGAGCTCATAACTCATCGCACACGGCCATTAGATTGCTTTGGGCCACAAATAAGCTTTAAGTAGCCACTCGTTCAGGCCCCCACTGGGCCCCAAGGCCGATCCATCTGAGACAGTGCCCCGTCTTCTGGTTCTGCTTCCCCTGACAACATTGTCAACATCGAACAAATCGCTGCCATCAGTCCTGGGAACATTGTTTAAAGAACATTTTAAAATTCAGCATCCGCAGCAGTAGCAGGAGCAGCAAGCCGCTTATTGTTGCTGTTGTTGTGGCACGAACATGTCCTTGCTGGGTCCTCCTCGAATGTATATTATTTCATACGCACGCTTCTTAAGCAGGGCAATAAATTTTCGTGCGAAATTTTCATATGCGTCGCCGGCAACTCAAAGGGTCTGGCCACATCTGACCCCTTCCCGTCGTCCCCCCACAGGATGTCCGCACATCACGCGCCCTTGCGGCTTCACTGGGACAGCGCGGCATTCTTGAAGGCTCCTTGGGTTGCGTGCTCGCTTGTTTCGCTTTTTGTAATTTTCAATTTAAGCTACACAACGTGTTGCTCCCCACATTGCCGCAACGCTACACTGAGAGATAAGCCTTTAAAGGAGTTGCCAAGCTGCAATGGCGATCTGTCAGACCTTTGCCATGTGTACTTAAAGCTTTCCACTAGAAAAATGGAACCTACTCAAGGCGAAATCCTCCTATTGATATTTCTTATCATTAAAATTTTATATTTTTAAGGTGGTAGCCTACCAAAATTGAAAATATGGGTAATTTTCGCAAGTTCTTAAAGTTGTGTGCAAAAGTTACACTCCTTTTTTCAGTGTACTACTCCCTTTTTTACCGCACTCCCAGCACTTGCGCCGTCTTGGGAAGCCATTTAGTGACAAATTAAGTGCCGTCGCATGCGTGTTAATTTCGCAACTCTTAGCAAATGACGCATACGCCACGTGGGCCCGGGCCCGGGCCCTGGCCGAGCTTAGTTGCAATTTATTAAACGCTTCGGGTACAAATTGATTATTTTGTTCTCGGACTTTATGATCCCTATTACCGCCCTTCAAGTGTCGATTTACGAGCCCGGCAATCGCACTCCCCGTTTTATGGGACAGGCAGCGAGTTTATCGTCCCCGCCAAGATGACCCCGAATCGCACACAATGTAGTTGCCGCCGTTTCGCTGTGCGCTTTATGATTGCCGCAAATCGCATTATGACTTAATTTTTATGCCGCCACGTTCATAACTTTTATGTAGTGTTAAAAATACTCACATCCATTCGGTGGGTCACATAAAGTATTTAATTATCCGCAATGATCTGTCGCAGACGCAACTTGTTGATGGCCACGTTGGCCTGTCACCTGCGAATTCGGAAAATTGCCACCTGCCAGACTTGCACTTGTCACTGTCACTTGTCTTGGTCACAAGGCCAGGCAGGCCTCTGGGGCTCAGTTGCTCGGAGTCCAGGGGTCATAGGGCCACCTGACGTCGTTCAATGTGCCTGCCAGAACAGCTGCCCCAGCGGTTGACTGCAACTGCAGATGCTGCTCGAATTACGGCATTAACGAAAGCCGACCGGCCACAAATTGGGCTTCACCTGGCAGCTCCAGGTGAGCCGAGCACCCGGGCAGTCGAAAATATGAAGGTCGGAGCTGGATAGGGGCTGGGGGTCCGCTATTAACTAGCTCTTGGGGAAATTTTCACTTTTTTAAACCCAATCAGACTAAAAATGGGCCTTCCTTAAATTGTTTTGCAGAATCCTTCTTTATTAGCTAATGAGTTGCACTAGTTTAGTACTTGACATTTAAGGTGCTTATGCTAGTGGTTACCTCGTTTCGTCTTGCCGCCCCACTTTACTGCTTACTGCATCCGCATACTGCATGATGACTGTGCTGCACAATTACGCAAATTAGCAGAGTGCATTCAATATGCCTAAGCTGGAAGGCCAGGGAGGCCTCCAAGTGCACACCGACAGCCCCAACTCCAGGAACATGTAATTGCCACTAAATTGATGTAATTGAATAAGCTGTACAAAGGGTGTTCTTGTGCAAAGGCGGCTCTAGACTGAGATTACAAAAATGATTGTTAAATGAAGTAGAGGACTAATACATGCGGGCAAGGAATAATTAAATATTGTATTTCCTATGTATTTATTTTAGAAACTTAGTTCGGCTCTCAAATGCCGTTCGCATAACGGAGTCTTAAATTATAAGCACTTTCGGATGGTTTTATTTACTATTTACTTACATATTGGACACTTTTTTGTTAGCCATTTATTTGATTTATGTGTGTAACGACTGACGTTTTTTTTATGCGGGACAATTTTCTTATCGCTACCTTATCGGACTGGCCGTATTTTATGCTCGCTCGGTGTGCCAAACTGCTTTGGCTACTTATGCTTGGCAAGCAAATTGAAAACAAAATGTTGCCAACCATTTAGTATTCAAATATTCCTCTTCTTGACACACATTTATGTGTTGAAACTGGCGGACTTTGAGGGCTATGATAATCAATGATTATCGACCTTAAGTCTGTTGCTGGGTAATTAAAAAAAATATATAGGACGAGCGAATTTTCCGTGGCGCATCATTCTTATTTTGATGCTTTTGTGAAAGAGTCCCTTTTATGTTCTCGAGTTACAAACCCATGGGTGTAAGGCTTCGAGACAAGCGCCCTAAAAAGGCAAGGTTGACGGTGGATGAAAAGAAGGTTCAACACTGGCTCGTACCTCTGTTTGTTCGAGGTTGGCTTAGGAACACAAGAAAAAAGCTGACCGTCATTTGTTTTCCTGACACTTCTGAAGGCTTCTCAACAAGAGGCGGCTTTTTTTTAAGGGTCCGGGCCAGTCTAAACATTTTCTTATACTCTTCGCTTTTTTGCATAATGCCATTGCCTGCGTGTCCGAAGGGGTTTGTCACTAAATAAGTCGCAAGTTGATATTAATACCATCTCATTATCGCCTCGTTCTACGTTTCAGCGCTCAGATGAAATATGTTCGCATCGTCAATTAATCATAATGAAGAAAAACGACGCTGAGAGATGACCTTCAAAATTATGATTCAAGTTTTTAAATTGTGGCAATTGTAATTGATGAGCCCAACATCTTCAGATTGGCTAGGAGGCGATTAGCGGTTGGTAATTGAAAAAGTTAATGCTTACCAACGAGATTCAAGGATATCCCAAAGCTTAAAATGCATTTAGTAATGAAAGAATGTGGTAACCTTTGGCACCCATAGCTGGGTGTTTCTTGCAATTGCCCAACCAACTCTTTTCTACGTTGAGTATTTCAAATATTGCTTTGTTAGTGCGAATTTTCCAATCGACTGGGATGAAAGGCAATCAGAGTCACAGCGCCAAGATACAGTGAGTTGAAGGCACGGACCCAAACTGTCTTATTCTCGGTTCAGTGACCAGTCGAGATGATTGACTTCATGCAAATGCTCTCGTTAGGACCCATGTCTGGCTGGGAAATTTGCATTTGGCTTGTTTGACCAGTCTGGTTGGCACTAAAACAAAATTGAGATGGTTACCTCCTCGAACATTTCAATTTAATTAATTAGAGTAAAGACAAAGCCAAATAGTCAGCTTTTGTTCAAATATATCTCCTGCTCTTCCTGGGAGCTTGGGCTATTAATGTTTAACCAAAACGAAGTAACAACAAATATGCAGGCAGGTCTTCCATCAGCCTTGTACATATAATTGCTTCTGGCCCATTGTGTGGTTCCTTTGGCAATTAAAGTTAGTTAAAGCTCGGCAATACATTGTCTTGACTAAGCTTAGCTTTTACAAGTTTCTTGAATAATTTTCGGCTTTATTTAGAATAAAAGAGGAACAGTTTCTAAGCAGAAGTGTATCCAAATAAATGAAATATATGGAAGCATTTTATATTGCACTGGAAATTCATTAATGTGCAAGCCATGGCTCTATCGATCCGGCAAGTCTATATCTTTCGCATCGCGTTGACACCACCAGACGCTCGGCGTTATTGAATTTATGCACTTAACGATAGTCAGCAGAGTGCATCTGCAGCCGTGGAGGAAGCTGCGTCCGCGACCGCAGTGGCAACAGTGCGTATACGCAATTAAATTTGCAATGTCTTCTGCTCCCCGCTGGATTGTCTGCGCGAGAGTGCATAAAAAATGACCGGAAATGAGATTGTTGCGGCTTTAATTTCACCAAGTGATTTAAGACGTCAAGCGAAGTAAATGAAGAGATTGTGGCGGAATCTAGGGGAAATCTCTATAGTATCTCTACAGATTTTCAGGAAGGGAAATCTGAAAGTCTTAGAATCTGCCTGTTTTATTTTGTTTTAAATTAAAGCTTTTTTAATGATGTATATTTCATTTGATTTATGAATGGGAAACTCTTACTCGTAGCCACTTTCAGAGAACGAAAATTTGTAAGGTACACATGGAAGTGCAAAAATTGGTATAAACCGCTTCACATCAAGGCTGCTGCTGCCGATTCCTCATTTGCCGCCGTGATGGCCTTCTCGATGGTGCCCTTTAGCTTCCTTATGTCGGCGTCTAGGTATATGATGCGCTCGTACTTGTTGGCCAGCTTGCTGATGATTCCGCCCAGGTGATTCTTGAGGATTACCTGAAGCTCATCTTCGTTGGGCCCATTGAACTGCTGGCCCCTTAAGTTGCACTGAAACTCGTCCTCGGCCAGCGCCTCGGCCAAATTATCCTCGGTATCATCCTGCTGCTTGCGTAATTGGCTCAGTTCGAGATCCAGGTCACATCGCTCGGCAGTCATTGTCTCAAAGGCGAATATCTTCTGGTTCAACTCCGGGTTGAGAACCACACCCGGATTTACTAAACGGGCAAACCCCTTGCTCGACCTGGACATTGCTGGGTAGTGCTTCTAACAATTTACAAGATATGTGAATTTTTAGCCCGAGCAGTTACTTGATTTCATTTAATAATATATCTGTCCCTTGAATCCGAACACTTTCTAGTTACCTACTTATCAGTGGTAAATTGTTGCTGCCTGCTACATTAAAGGAGTTTGTAGCGGAATTATATCCTTTTAGGATAGTTCTTCGAACCGTATTGTTGATCAGCGCACATTTTTTTATTTACTTAAAAACACGAGAAAAAGCTATAGTCCGTTCCATCGACTGTTGGATACCCCTTACTAAGCTAAAAAATGTGCAAGAGGAGTTTCCAGAAAATCTCTTTTTTCATAGCTCCATTTAGCGCATACTTGTGGCACATAGGGCCACCAAGTATAAAGCTCCAACTGGTGTCGTCTCTAGCGGCTAGTAGCGTATTAGAGAAGAATGGACGTATTACCGCTGCGCAAGCAGCTGAGAAATATATACATACCAAATCCCAACTCGCTAGCTTTAATAGTTTCCAAGATCTCAGCGTTCATACGGACGGATCCTGATCAAGAATATATATACTTTGTGGGGTCGGAAACGCTCTCTTCTGCCTGTTACATACTCTTCAACGGATCTGGTATACCCTTTTACTCTACGAGTATGGGTATAAAAAGTCACGGGTATGACTCTAGTCGAAATCTTATGATGAGTTAATAGGGTTGTATTTTTAGAATGTAATTTATTTAGGTCTTGTGCTGTTCTTGTGTATAAAAGACCTACTCTTTTTTCAGCCCGTGTTTTGTAGTTTTTTGCCCCTGAGCATTCAAAAGCAAATCAAATTTGGCAATCAGGCTGGCTAAAAAATGGCCGTGCATTTAAGGAACACAAACCGCTGTCCCTTCACGGTTCACGAGTATCTGTAGAGGGGAGAATATTAGAGAATAAGTATAACTCAGGGCGCGTGTCCTAATTAATAAGACCACCTCGACGCCATCATTGCCGTTTGAGCCCAGTAGATTTTCCTCCTTTTTTTGGTTTCAGGAATTTCCCAGCGGCATTCGCGAAATGCAAAAACAACAACCGTGCAGACCAGAACACAATGGCGGAGTGTAGCACTGAATGATGAAAAGAAACAAAGGAGAATAGAGATATCTCATTATGGACAAAAGCGGCCAAACGAGCCCGAAATAAAATGAAAAAATTATGCAACCGAAGGAGAACCCAGCTGGCCTGTTTATCTGCCCCATCCCGCCCCGTTGACCAGTCTGCGTATTTACGAATTTGTTTACAGCACTCGGCGTGGAGTTGCCGCCTTGAGGTTCTGGGGCTCTGCGAAACACGCGTGCCAAAAATAATCAAAATATAATAAGCAGACTCTTCAAGGCGCTGGCAAATGAGGCATGTAATAATTTTTGCACTGCCCGAGAGCGCTGTCCCTTCCTCTGGTCACGAGATTTATGGTGGGTAGTTTTGGAGTCCGATTTCAAGGAAGTAAGGGCATGCTGGACCCCGGCGAAGCAGAAATTTGAAGATGAAGGCTGCCCAAGCAAAGGGAGTTGGTGTAGTAGGTGTTCGATTTTATTAGTCGCCTTTTAGGGCTTGGGAATTTAGCTGTTATCCGTACAAAAAAATTTTAAGAAAGGAGCGTGGGCTGATGAAACATAAAAATGAAGACTAGTGGAATACGTTTGACTAAATGCAATTATTTTATAGAAGAAGTTTTATATTAAAAGTTTTTGGTTTCTTTATTTTATGTACTTTCAATTTAACTGCGCAGTGTCGAGCAGTCGGGATGCTCGATCCATCCTCCCGCCTCGTCAAATTAAGCAATTTCCAACTCAGTTATGGAAGCTACATTTTACGAGTAGTTCACAAACAATTCTATCCCCTCAGATTTTTTCATTTATTCGCTTGCACAGGCTTGTGCAGCTTGATAGGCTTTGCACACTTTTAGGTTATCATCGTCAGCCAGTAAGTAAGCTGGATTACCGAAGGATTTCGTGGGGTTTGGCCCGACATTTCTCTATTACTCGGGCTCTTAGTGGCATACAATGGGGAGCAACAGCCATGGGCATCTGCCTACGGTTATGCAAATCGCCTGCGGGAAAATGTGCTTGAGTGGCTCCTCAGGCCACGAGGTGGTCAGCGGGAACTGCGAGCGAAAGGATGGCCCACTCGTCCTTGGAAAGGGAAAAGGTGCACCTAGTTTGCCTTAATTTCCGCTTTATTCGGCAAATATATGCGTTGCTGGGCGAGTGCTTTTTAATAAGTTAGTTGCCCGACATTCACGCTGCTCTGTTTTCACCTCGGCGCTCTGTGTGCGCTGGCATAATTAAAAGTGTACACACGTGCGCTGACATGGAGGACCACGTGTTCGAAGGTCTGCGGGAGGGCCCCTTCCTGCGGTAAGAGATGATGAGTCCGGGAGTCCGGACAGGTAATATTTACTCGCCATCCAGCAGCCTCGCTGAAAGCTAAACTGCAGAATCCTTCGCATCGTCATTGTTGCTCGGGACGTATACTTAATATGAATGGCGGACGCCAGCAGATGAAGTCGTCGGGAAAGCTGAAGAGCTGATGCGGCAAGTTACAAGCATTTTTCGAGAAAATGCTGTCTGTAAGTGTAGCGAAAAGAATAGTAAAACAGCATACTGGATTTTATTTTGTTTTCGTTACAGTATAGAAAAAATCGAATTCCGTAGCCTAATTTATATTTAACCTGCCAAAATGGAAGCTCAAAAGTGTATTTCGAACGCCGTTTATTTGATACCTTATTCCATAAATATATTTACACTTGTAGATAATATGTATACCCAAATCCAATATCAACATATTTGCCTTAGTTCGCAGGTAAATTCTGTTGCCTTAGTCCTTGTTGTTTTTGAATTAGCTGAGCAATATTATTTGCTGTCTGAACACTATGTTCCGACCACATGTTGCTCTTATAACGTTCAATTCATTGAGGAAATTTCGTTGGGAAATTAAGGGAAAACAAAATCACACACGCGCAAATAGCTAACCAATCTGTTTGGCAAATATGTGAGCTGCGCTCTGAATTCCACAATGTGAAAGGCGTAATTTTGAATGCGAAAACTACGTGACCCTCGTCAGAGAGGATGATAAAATCCAACAAATTGTGCTGCCAGGTTCGATATTTTTAAATTTTTATTGAATTGGTTATATTGATTGCTTTTGTGTGTCGGTGGAATTTCTAGTTTTTACGTCCAGAATTAAAGGAAACTTTTTAATACCGAATTGGGAACGAAGACCACGTTTGCGTCAGAAGCTGCTGCTTGGGGAGTTTTTGAGTTTCTGGTTCCAAATCAATTTAAATCGGAATTCAATAATTACTTGCACGCCCAGACGCTGCAGAAACAAATGCTATTAATTAATTTTAATTTAGCTAGAAGCCTGACGTGACGATGGCTTTCAGGCGGCTGATTTTCCTATTGAATGTTCATTTCAGCTGTCATTTGGCGGTTAAGTGTGAAAACATGATTAACACTGGTTAATTGACAGTTTGGAAACTGGTAAATAATTGCGCCTTTTATAACTTTAATTAATCGGATTTGTAACCAGCTCTACAGAAATGCAGAATAATTAGTTTTTGAAAAGGAGAACACCTACCACACTCTTCTACGAGCCTGTCAAGCCCACATGCAAGATATTTTTGCAGGTTGGAAACAAAATAATAAGCCGAGAACCCCTGAACCGAAGCCAATTTAAAATATGTTCGCCTATGGCTTCTACACTGGTTCCAGCGGTTGGCAATTAAATATTTTTGCGCTGTTTAATTAAATGCATGGCTTATGGCGGCTTAGGAGGGCCATAGAAATGTTTTTGGCAGCTGTCAACTGGGCCACTAAAAGCGCGCATAGACTTTTCATTATTGGTGACGAGCGAGGGCGGGAAACCTTGAAAGGGCTGATGCATTTTCCATGGGCGGGGTGGCCACGGCCAGTGGGCGTGGCCGGTCAGCACTTACCGCCGCAGCTGATTGCGCGTGACAAATTTCGAGTCAGCAGTTTGGCGCTTTAACGCACTGGCATAGAAAACTAACTAAAGTCCGTTGGTGCTCGCACATCTCCATAAACGCGGAGCTTAGGCACATCAATTTGGCCTCTCGGCCCCCCGACCAAGCCCAACTGCCCCCCATCCGACAGGGCCAACTCAATTAGCGCTCGCACGAGCTTTTAGCCAAACTCGGTTAGTATTGCCTGTGGTGCGAAGCGAAATGTTTGGCCGCCTGCAACAAAATGCATTTGAATTAGCGCGGGCATTACGCATCGGGAAGTGCGCTCAAATATTAATTATTGAAAAACGCAATTTACTGCTTTTTGGCCATTGTTGAATTGGCATGGAAAGCAAACAACAGGAATTAGCAGATCAAGTTGATAGATGTCCCCATATTACTAAAATGTCAGCCGATTACCGCAAATAGCTTTTATTTTGCCCTCGATTTGTGTTGCCTTTGTCAGCCTTTAATTGATGGTAACATAATTTTCACATGGATTGCTATGAGGGAATTTCAAAAAAACAATACTAATTTGGAAAAAAATAGAAGAATTATATTTCGGCCAGTTTTCTAGTAGGCTATGATAGAACTTTCCTATGATACAACTTGGTTCGAAAACATTTCATGGTTTACGTTTATTAAAGACCTATTAATAAAAAGTAACATATTGTTAAAGATATAAAAGACTGATCAGTAAAGATCCATACCTGAAGCAGCAGAACATCAAACTTGACTACCTATTTTTGGTAATATCAGCTATTGGCTCTAGAACCCGCTATCAAGTCCGGGCATATATCTTTTTGAATATCCCATTAATCGATTTTCATGCCATTCTTCGCGTCGGCCCTGCTTGCAAAGCGGGCTCCAAGACATAAAGCACGAAACGTGCCTTAAAGTATGCCAGGCATTTTAATTAAAACTCGTTTTTGCCCCTCCCCGTCTGCCGACCTCCTCCGCCCGTCGGCCCCGAAAATGGTAGGAGCCGTATCCCAGCTTTTGCTTTACCTCAACTTAATGGCAGCTGCTGTCGTGCTTGATTACCCGAGTGCCACGCCCCGCCTGCGTGCCGCCCTCGCCGTGCAGCACTTGAGAACTTTTACGCTTGTCATGTGCAACATGTCCAACTATGCCGTACTGCTTCCTGGGTGCCTCGGCTCGTCCTGTTCGTCCTGGCCGTCCTACAGCCTAGGGGCAGCAAATCCAGAACAGTGCACATGTAGCTGCTCGCCGGAAATGAAAAATCAAATAGAACAGCTCATAATAGCAAGGAATCAGGGTTGCAACAGATATATCTTCCAATCAAGTGTGAACATTTAAAAACATAATATATTTCGAAGTTGCCTGTTTAATCCCAAGGTTCTTTTCTGCTGTTTAAACCCTTTCAGGGGCGCCCCTTGAGCTCTGACTGCTCTGTTATCCTTCAACCTCTCCATTCCAATCCTTTGCAGCCCTGAAGAGCAGCTCTTCCGCCGGCTGTGGCAATTTTCTTGAGCATTTTTTCGAATGCCTGCTCCCTGTTGCTCCTGCACCGTCCACTTGGCAGCGTCGGAATTGTCTGTTATGTGGCACTCAATTACACTTTCGTTGTCACTAAAACATCTTGCTGGGCGCCGAGGGGATGTAGAGGAAAGTGTGGCAAAGAAGGCTTTGCATACATGTGCGACTGGGTACCGGCCTCGACACTTCAAGTGGAGAAATGCTGGGAGCAGGAGCCAGGAGTCCAGCTCGAGTGTGGGCCTTGACATCCAATAAAGATTACAACGATTGTTAAACGCAAATGGCGCTCAATGATGAGTTATCTGGCGGAGCGGCCGAGAGTCCCCAGCCCCACCCCCACCTCTGTGGCCCGGCAAAGCAGCTTTTGCTGCTCGACGTCCTCGGAAGCCAGAAGGAATCCTTCAGCGCTCCAGACTGGCAAAGTTTCCAGGCCACCTTTTGACGAAGTTGTCAAATGAATTCCGAGAGCGAGTGGTCGGGGTACGGCATTATCAGAAAATGAAATTTAAAACGGTTTTGTGTTTGCCAGCGAGCAGGCAAGTTTATTGTACTTTGTGCTCGGGTACCGGGTTATGGAGTGATGTATTCGTGCCAGGGCATGTAATTCATCAGGCGGCAGATGAATGAGCCGTATATGAGCAGGGCCCATCCATTCGATGGGTACTACTATCTCTTCTTCTGCGCCGGATTTTATGGCATACTTCGCGGGCTGCCAGCCCGACTTTCTTTCGGGGCCGGAGTTTTCATTTTCAATTCATTATGATTGTGCTTGGGCTCCTCTCATATATCAGATTGCGGCACGTGTTTCGGCAGGCCTGTCTTCTTGGGGGGCTCGAGGGCTGGGGCATCTATCTTTGCCACAAAATCTGGTATTTTAATTTGCACAATTGAGTGAGCTCGGCATTCGGAACAGCACTTCTTTTCCGTACGTTCATTAGACGTGGCTGCATGCAAGCTCGACTCTTATTCTGCACCCATTGTCCATTGTTCCACTTGTTCATTACAGAGCTCGGTTAAGCCAACAATAAGAGCAGCCACAAGGAAGCTGCTCCTGCCATTGTTTGGGGACCTTTCCAGCTGACCGGGCCAAATCACAAATAGATTTTTGGTTATGCACTCTGCTTAGGGGCATCAAACCAAGCAAATATTTTTCTGAAACCTGATAGACAAATAAATGCAAATGAATGAACTGCTATGTGAATTTCAATCAGAGCTGTCAAGTTGACATCAACCAGGCAACTCGACGGAGGACCTCCATTCCCATCTTATAGTATTATTGCTCTTGATAATGTTTACAGTACTGATTTCCCAGGAAAATGGCGCAAGTTAATCATGTGGAGTCTTCAGTGGTAGTTGTTGATAACAAGCCCCTGGCTTCATTAATCCCCTTTGCCATTTGTGGCAGAAACTGACCCAAAGGAAAAGGCAGAGTTTCAATGTAAATTTGTTCATTTACATTTATATGCTTTTTGTTTACCCGAATATTTGAACAACAGTTCAATTAACCTTCGGATATTTGTGAAATATTTGGAAAAAGATATTGATTAAATCTGAATTCCAGCCCTGACAAAATTGTTTTCCCGAGGTAGATGTCTTATTTCACCCACTGTTGAATAATTTAATGATTCGTCACTACTGTTAGTGACAAAACAAGCAACTTTCTTTACTTAATTAAGTGAAAACCTCGGAAGGACGTGCATGTTTTCACGGGTAACATGCCTGAAATATTTGGAAAATGATATTGATACAATCATAGAAAATTTCAGGCCTGATAAAATTGTTTTCCCGTGGTAGATACCGAATTTCACCCGCTGTTAAATATTTTAATGATTCGTAACTACTCTGACAAAACAAGAAACTGTCCCAGCTCTGTATCATTAATTAAGTGAAAACATCGGAAGGCCGTACATGCACGGATAATATAATGGTAGCTAACCTTTTAGGCCAGCTGCGAAATGTTTTGGATCACATTGAAGCCTGGCCTCTGGCGAATCCTTTATAATTCGGAGCAGGAAACACGGCTCTTCGCTTTGTCCTCGTTAGTTTTGCGACGCCTCCGGGGCAGTATTGTCGTGGCCATTACTTTAATTAAATTATATTCGTACGGCTCGACGTCAATCGTAAAACCAATACGCCTAATGCATCTGTCAACGCAGCAGGCACAAAAAGTGTGTGTGCCTGTGCAAAATGTTCAAAAGCAAAATCACGTACTTAAAGGCAATAAGCATTTTTATGTCCTGCCCCAACCAGCGCCACCCACCGACCTGGCCCAGGGAAAATATTTTAAAACCCAACCGCGGAAAAATCCCGCAGCCCTCTCTCCGAGTCGCACAAACACATTTCTATTAAAACGCAAATTTCAACAGATTAGCACACAGACCACCGGATGCGGGGATCCGGATCCTGGGCTTGGGTGTGGGTGTGGGTGCGGGTGTGGGGATGAATGAAACTCCAGCGCGTGTCATTCGCCGTGTAACGATTTGAAACTTTTATAGAGTTTTCCGCGCTCAACAAAAAATTCCATCGATGGTCGGCGGACAAGTTAAGAACACGTTAAACTTTTTACGACTTCCGTAGATGAGGATTTGTGGGGCCGAAATGTCGGAAGTTGGCTCCTCGCAGATAATGCAGTCAGATGTCGAGGTCGAGCTTGAGGTTGGGGAGGCATAATGAAATGTAGGGCAGCAGCTGCCACTAATTAACCTGCCCATTTGGACCTCCGAGCCGCCGGTTGGTATTAGTTAAAGACTCATAAAAAATGCCTGTGATTGAAAAGGCGCCGATGTTTCGATTCCGCTGCCGAAACCAGAAGTCCTTAAACTTAAACCGCTCAAACTTCATTGCATATTTATGGGCTCTAGCGCCGCACGCAGGGGTTTTGGCGCCGCTTCTTAAATATTTAAATTTAAATTCCAGCCAGCGTGTGGGAAGCCAAACAGAAGAAAGGCGCACATCTGGCATAAATAAATAGACTGTCCTTTTTCGTAAGTCGAAAAGGTGAATGCCGCAGCCAGGCAAAGACAAAGGGCTGGGGCTTTAATTTGGAACGCTCCCAAGCATCAGAAATCCGTTTAAATTGGGCGTGAGTTAAGCTTTCGGCCCTCCTGCGGTGGCACACTGCCGGCATAATTTAAGTTTGCAGTGGAATTGCAATTAAAGTCTGGTTGGCGAAACTAGCAATGAGTTTCGGGCTCCAGACGACCGTCTATGTGCGCTCTGTGTGCGGGCTCAGCTCTTGTAGCACTTTTATTTAACTAGAATAAGCGGCTTTCGCCCAGGCAAACTTTGCCGCACCGAAATCCGCTTGACTTTCGGCCAAGTCTTTATTGCCAGCGCATTGCACAGCCGAGCTTGTAGCGTTCCCGGTGGCATGTGTGGATGCGGGCCTGAATACTCGTATAGAGCACACAAGATACTTGGAACACTCAATATCGCTTTCTTCTGGACTTCCTTTAAAGCAAGCGAATAGGACCTAAGCAGCATCCCTAATATTTAATTGTATACAAGACTTGGATATCTTCGTTCTCTGCCGCCACACTTACGGTGTGCAACAGCAGTAGACTCTTGTGTGTCCCTGAAGCCCTGAAAAGCTCTGTAAACTACACAAATTAAAAACCCTTTATTAGGCTATAAAATGTTCCTATAGGGTCTAGAGAAATAATTGTTAATTTTATATGCAAATACTTATAAGTAACCTTATAAAGTTTCCCAGGAAAGCCTTGACTCGCGTTTCCTGCGGACTCATAGAGGCATTTCAACTATGTTCACGCTGCGAAAATCACTAATTTTCCACAAGAAGATGGAACAGACTCCCCCAAATATTCGGCCGCCTTGACAACGAATCCGAATACTTATATGAAAAGCCCATTCTGCGGCCCCGGCCAGCCGACAATCAAAGCCGGCCACAAAGACTGGCCACATTATGTGCTCACGAGCCTATGCATATGCCACACAAAAGTTGGGTCCAACAAAGGAAGCCCAACTGCGTCAGATCTTTTGTACGGTTTCGCGTGTAATTTATTTGACAGTTTGACAATTTGGAAAAAATGAGCGCTAAACAGGGCCGGACGACCTGCGGAAAGCGCGTGAAAAGTGGCCGCGGGCGCACAAAAGGCTCCAACGCAACGGTGGCGCCTGTTAAAAAGCGTGGCAGCCCGTGGGTACCCCGGCAAAGCTGGGGAAAACTGTGCGAAACTGCGAAAGCCCGGGGAAAACACCTCGGACCGCTGCAAGGCGCTAATGTGGAATTAAACGAGCGCTGACAGCGGCATAAACAAAGGGCGGCGAACGCTCGGCGCCGCCCAGCAGTGCCGGGACTCACATGCCTCACATATGTACAAGGTAAATGTGCGATGTGGCCTATATGTATGTGCATATTTATGATAAATTGCGCTGCTGGAAAACGTGTCGCTGACATTTTGGCGCCTAAGAAAAAGAACACAAACAAAACGCAAGGCAGCCGGCGACTGAAAGAAAAACTCGGCACAAGCCAGAGTCAGCATGAATTTTGTATGAAATTTTAATAACCCGGCAAACTGGCATTATTATTGAATTGCCATTGGTGAACATTGCCGCGAAATGACTTTGTAATGCGAAAAAAATACGGAGAAGCGTCAACTACGGCGCAGCGAGTTTTTACGAGGCTGAAAAGCCGTTTAATGTCACGCCACCCAAATAATCCAGCTTTGGAGTTGATTGGAAAATGCTTAAAAATAGCAGAAAATAAAGGCGAATAAAACGGAGCGGCTGCGGGTGCGAGTGCGGGGGATGAGTGTGCAGATGCCTCATTGGAGCCGCTCTAAGCTTTATTGTCTCAGTCGCTGCCATTTGCACACCCTGAAATCTCTGGTCGCATTCAACCTGTTAGATGCTGAGTATCCGTGCCTACTTTCGGGGCAGCTCTTTGCGGCTGCTCAAATGTAGTCGTAAAAGCGCTTTTACGTAATGCGACGATGTCGCTGGGACCGAGACGATAATGGTCCCCGAAGAATTGTCCTCGTACGTGGTGTGTACCAGCCTTGAAGTGAAATATTTACAATGCTCAGTCTTAAAGTTGAGTTCGGAGGGATTATGCAAGCGAGTGGGGCCCCTCCTTCCGGCAATCTCACCGGGCTTCAATTCGCCGTAAGCTCCTATCAATCTTCTTCAATTCACCGGCAGTTGTTTTATCAAATCTGGCTTAGGGAGGCAAATGTTAGTTTGAAAACATAATTAATATAACAAGTAGCTTTTTAACTCAAGTAGTTGCTTCTGTTCTCCCGCCAGGGTATCGACTGTATTCGAAGTTAAGGGTTTTCTTCTAATCCCGCAAGGTATTCTTCAAGTATATTATAGGACTATGTACGATAATAGTTTATGAACAATTTTCTTAGAGGTGGTATTGAAAACCCATGGAACGGAAAACCCGCTTAACTTTTATCGTACCTCTTAGGCCAACACGCTATAACCATCCTTTTAGGTTGCAATGATTCCAAATTTTCATCCACCTTTCCGCGTACTTTTTATAATTGTATTGTTTTATGTCAGTTAATTTGTTCTTCCAGCTCCATCCCGGGCCTAAAAACTGGAACCTAAATATATTTCGCCAGCCGTGGCTTAGTTTCCCTCTCGCAGCTTGCAAAATAAACTCAAATTTTAAGCTTAGCAGTTCCTACCTAAAGATATTTACAATAGTGTGTTGGAACATTAAACGTGTATTGGAATATTAAATCTTTAATTGCAGAGCCACCGCACTCAAAGTCTGAACAGCCCAGTTTTGCCTTGTTTCCAGGTTGTTAGCTCAAGTTGCTCAAATTAATTATACACGTTTATTTGGTTAAGTTCCTTTAACCGACAAGCGCTCTATTTGAGCAAAGTGTTAGTCGGGCGGAGGCTTTCAGCCCCCGATCGGGCCGTGTCTCCTGCTCCAAATCTGAGTCCGACCAGGTAAATAAACTTAAATGCTTTGACTCCTGTTTGGCTAAAGAGTCTGGTTCCAGGGGCGTCAGTCTGGTGGCTTGAATGCAGCAGTTGCACACATTTGTAGATTTTTGTGTGTACTTTACTTATGCAAATGCCATACGACTCGCAGGACAGTGCTCACTTTACCTCAGCCACACACACTGGCTTTTTGTTGCGCTGTTTTAATTAAACCGGCTTCAGTATCCTTGTTGCTGCTGTGGTTATTCTAGTGCCCCGCGATGCGACCCATTTCGCCATCGTATATTCCTCGCCGGCCGAGTGGTTTTCTTATTTTTTATCCATGTTCCTAGCCCCAACTGTTGTTTTATTAATATGGACGGCGAAAGCTGCGTTCTTGCGTGCCTTTTGCAGGGGCTAGATGTTTCATTTGGAAAATTACAACACGGCAGTTCTACGGGTAGCTGTACAAAAATACCTTCGTAATTATGTGATGTACAAAGTGGTGCAAGTGGAATTAAAACTTTTCAAATATTTAATTGGTGGAATGCAACAATTGAAAAGATTTTCAAAGAAAATGCTAAGCTAGGATATAGTTGTACTTTAATTTGCATTTACTTGTACTATTATTATCTACCACGCTAGAGCTAGGTGCCATTTAATTATAAAGGTATAAGCATAGTAGCTCATCGAAACGATCCACCCCAAAGTCTGAGAGTTTCCTCTTCCCGAGCTCTTGGCTCAGTCGTTGCGGGGTTTCCACCCTTTTATTGCCAGCTTCAGCTTATCCGTTGCCACGGACTCGGCCGTTGCCTTGTTTATCATACCGTCAATTACTTTTAACGTTCGGATCTTAACAGCAAAATGCAACTGCTTTCCAATTAAGGGTAACGCATTGCGGGCGAGTAAGGAAAGTAAAGAGTGGAGGAAAGTGTGGGGGTGTTTCGCTCAACCCCCCGGCCTTTCCGCCTCTCTGGGCTGGTCAACGCTCGAGAGCTGCGGAGCGGAGCCCACATGTCGCTGTTTCTCCCACGGGGAACTCGACCTCCGCTCCTTTCCATTCCACTCTGGCCCCAGCCGCTTATGCAAATGGACTTCAGCCAAGAGCGAAGGTCACTGCGTCCTTTGCGGTTGTTAAATGCATGCCTGGTTGGTATCTTACCGAGCTGCGCTGATCCGCCTCCAGAAACTCATTAACGGCAGTGTTGCCTTTTAAGTCGGCTCCTGGCGCTGGCTCCTGCCCCCTGATGCCGGCGCTGAAGTCGCAGTAATTAAGTGAAGACGTTTGCGACAGGATAAGGGCAGCGGAATGTTTTTTACTGCCGAAAAGGTCTTCCTGCTTTTACTTAATCCGCTCAGGGACTAGTTAGTCGGAGCTTCCCGCGCCAAGGTGAGTGTATCCTAGCTTCAGTGCGGCCAGCCTCAACCTTTCTCCTGTGAAAGAATTTTCTGGCGGCGAAAAAATAAAATAAAAGTGGGGTAAGGGCCTAAGCGCAACTCGAGACTTTTTAATAATTTACGTCGGCTGAGGCGCGGATCAAAGAGCATTTGGAGAGCCCTCTCCGATGCCGAGGGGCAGGTGTACAAATAGAGATACAAATAAAAATAAGCATTAGCCGCTGGTAAAGTGTTTCCCATTAAAGTTTATGTAGATCCCCCTGAACGTTGAAAGGCGATGGAGGAAAAGCAAAGATGGGCTCATTGCG
Organism: Drosophila biarmipes; assembly: GCF_025231255.1. Taxonomy (NCBI): domain Eukaryota; kingdom Metazoa; phylum Arthropoda; class Insecta; order Diptera; family Drosophilidae; genus Drosophila; species Drosophila biarmipes. The sequence goes on from NC_066612.1 coordinate 19,819,983, forward strand.
ACGAGCAACCTTTCCTAGGCCGCCGCCTGGCTCTTGACGATTCGGTAGCTGCCCTTCCTCTCCCATTTCACGGAGTTTCTGTTCCTGAATCCATCGATGGACCACTTGCCTCCGCCCAGCTCAGACAGCATCAGCAGCCCGCCAATTTTGCAGAACAGTAGGGAGAAGTACTGCACCGAGAGGAGCGTGTCGTTCCAGCCCCACAGCATGCTCCAGTGATTGCTGAAAACATCGTGATACAGGAGGGCGATTACGGCCAGATAGGCGAAGAGTTTGCAGTGGAAGCCAAGGGTTATGAAGAGTAAGAGCCCCAGCGACACGATGCTGAAAAATGTCTGGAGAAATATGTATGACCACCCACTTATCACCAAAACAAGTACTCACTTCCGGGCCCTCGTCCAGCCACATTATAAACAAACTGGACAAGCAGAGTCTGCCCCCCAGCAATAATATCTGGTACTGCGACTCCCCCACCTGGGGCCGTTCATTCTGTTCCCTCAGTGTGGTTTTGGCGGCCATCAGCATCAACAGGGAGCCCACATCCAGGCTGTCGGTGAACAGAAAGTAGAAGAACACGGTCCATATGGAGAAGAACAGTCGGTGGATGACTCTTCCGATGAGCAGCAGGGTCACCCCGCTGGCCTCCTTTCGGGTGCCGAGGATGAGGGAGATGGCGCCGATGGTCAGCAGGACGTCGAAGGCAGTGTAGAGGTGGCCGAACACCTCGTTGACATCCATCACAATGGCTCTTTCTCTGCCCACAAGGGGGGTGTTGACCACTGAGTACAGCACTTCCATAAAGTAGTACGACATCACGAAGTACGGCATAAACTTAAGAACGCAGGGCCTGACCTCGCGTCTTAGGCGTTTGAATAGTTTTGCCACCATTTCAAGGTCGCTCAAAGATCAAAATTTGGAAATATCAGCTTTGTGCTGCCGTCAGTCACAAATGTACATCGGATTCTCAGCACTCTTTGTTTACATAAAATCGATTTTAAATGTATTTAATTTTACTAAATTTTGGGCATAAGCCTATTCGTTATAATTTTACGATCCGTGACGGCTAACAAATAGATTGCATAAAAGCCAATTTGAAGTAAATTTCAAGTATTTTTATGGTTTTAAGAACAGCACTGCTACCCAATAAAGTAACGAATTATTAAAGGAAAAAAATCTCAATAGAGGGTTTTAAATATATTCGGACGACCATTTCTTGTTCCAAGAACCTTAAAAAATGAAGAATTTTTGGTAGAATGATTAATATTTGCCTCAAGATCCTTCCTCGGCCTTCTCATTCAAGTCCTACCTCCCCCCTTTAATTAGTTGATAATCGGTAAACCCAAGCAGCCCGTGGGCATTGTAATAGGCATAGTGTTTGCGGCTTCGGGCGCAAGGGAATCTTCATAATGTGATGAGACGCGAACATTCAAATCAATGCCGCGTCTAATTGTCCGTAATTGTTGCCCATGGCGGGGGCAGACCGCAACCGGCACATTAGCTAATTACCCACAAGAAGGCTGTCGGTCACCTCTCTACCGCCGACTGAGTTCCCAGTTACGTACTACCGTATCACCTCTGCCAGACTTATCCGGTTATCTAGTGGTTTGAACAAAGGTTCGAGTGTTCGTCTAGGGCAGTCTCCCAATGGAAAAGGCATTTCTCGAGTTGAAACCTATCAATGTAGGTGCACATTCTTACAATTAGTCTTAACTAAATACTAGACTTCAAACATTAGTAACACTATAATAACATTCAAATGTTCCAGATTAGGGTGTTCAATAAGCCTGAAAAGGCAGTTCCAAGCTAATCACACTTTGCAACATTTTCATTTGTAACCTGTTGGACAAAGCACTTATTACTTCAATTCCTAAGTCATAATCTGCCTGCGTCAACCCACACAATTTATAAAGTGTTTGAGTTTACTTGGCTCCGCGATAGACACCGCCACTCGCTTTCGGAGAGTCAGGGTCCGGCCAAGTGACTGGGTTCCATTTCGATGCCAATGACTGTCAACAACTTTTGACATTTTGTAATTTATCTGCTTACACAGCAGAAATTAATGCCACAAGTGGAAAACATTGAAGCAGGTTCAAGGTAATGAGCAGTCGGGAGGGAACATCTGAAAGAAAGAGAAGATACTATAGAGTGGAAAATGGAAAAATCAGTCCTTGTTGTTGGCATCCAAGCGTTTTTTCCCCCTTCTTACCAATAGGAAAATAGGTATTTACCAGAAATTACCAAAGGGCGTAGGCAAATTTCAATGGCTTAGAAGGAAAACAAAAACTTTGTCACCAACACGGACATGTTCTTATATAATTCTTGGGGACAACAAAGCCCAAAGCAGTTGGGAAACAGAAAAACAGTGGCATAACTAGTAAACAAGAATATAACCCTTACCATTGACCTAGAAATATGCATTACTATGACAACTTTAGTGAAACTATATCCTGGAGCCTAATTACTGCCGAGATTGTTGTGAAAATAATGGCAGTACCCATGGCCTTGCCACGGACTTGGGTCTGAAAGGGAATGTTTACCATTAGCCTTCGAAATAAATGAGCTGGAGAAAAACTTGCTAACCAACCATCGCAAGTTTATTAATTGAGCCTATTAGTGGGCTTCTTCTTGTTACAAGGAAGGACGTGATGAACATTTCGAAAGCCATTTTAAACAAGCAAGTGGCATCAAGACTTTATGGAACATTATTTATTCTTCACCAAAGATTGAAGGGCTTACGTAAAATAAAAAAAACTCTGATAAAGTTCTTAGATAATAAAATAGGCAGGATATATATTTTATCCATACGCAATATTTTAAGCAACAATTTTATTTTAAGAATCCCATTTTTAAAAGTTCAATGAACGTAAAACATAATAAAGACTAAAGTCCCTTTACGCGAATGCTACTAACTTTCTCAAACAAGTGAAGATCCTTTTAGAGCTATTTTGCTTTCCCGAAACCTATGTAGCAATTAAACAAAGCTAACAGCTCAATTCTGTGAAAAATTAAAGGAGGAGAGTATCCATTTGGTTTTTGGCAATCCAGACCGACATCAATCAGGAACCTTATTACTCCGTAACCTTATTACTTTGGATCATTTTTAAAGCTGTGTGACGAAAATTTTAAGACAAAAGCGTCCTACTTTCATTTCGGGCAGCATTTGCCTTCTAGCTATTAATCCCAGGATATTCGCGGCCAGATATCCCTCGAAAGAGCATTCCAAGCGCTGGTTTTGTGGTGTTTGCTCAAACATTTTGCCGGGCAATCAAATCAGCAACAGGACCTTGGGCGTGAGAGGACTGAAGGATGGCCCAGGCAGTCAGGGACGGGCCTGGCGGGGAGGCGGAGCGGACACAGTTCGTTGATTTTGTTACAAATAATTTAAATCTATGTCAACATTGGGAACGCAACGCGATAATAATTCATTTCTGCTCTTGCCGCAGATTCGTGACAGCTAATCACTAGAGGGAGACGGCAGCAGGCAGTCAGACAGAGAGGGACGGAGCGCCTGGCTGACGGACGGAAGGCAAATAAAAATGGACACTGACAACCATTTTGAAAAATGGCGTCATGGCTGCCCGATTTCCGCCGGCAAATGAATTCCCCTTCCCCTTTCCCTTGCGACTCGCCGACGCTGTTTTGTGTGCTAATTCAACGTCTTTTTTTTAGTCGGCGGTTAAATTAAAAACATCGTAAAACCAATAGGAGCTCATTATGACTGGCCAGAAGTGAGGCCTTTATCGCATAGAGCATAAATTTAATACAATTTGCCATCGCGATTACTGGTGTGTGCACATGCGCGACGCCATCGACATCAGCGGCAATTGTTTATTTGCCTCGATAAAATCGTTTTAATTTCATTAGTTTCCTCTTCATTGTACGTTTTGTTGGTCGAATTCCTCAGCCAGTTGCTGGCATGTATCTGGCGCTTAAAAAAAGGGCCTGTTGTTCTCCCATTTTATCTGTGACAAATGTCGGACATACTATTTAATCTCAACTGCTCCATTGGATAATGTTATAATTTCAATTATTAATAAATATTATGAATTGTAGTTGCAGCTTTCAATAAAAAGGTTTGAAAAAATGTATACCTGATAGGCCGTGTATAACACGGATTTTATGTGTAAACCAAAGAGTTCGATTTAATTAAGAAAATAACATGTATAATAAAGAATGGGTTTTAATTAACGCTTTAAATACAACTTGTGATTGGTTTCGTTCATCATTCAATGATTATATGTTGCGATACTAGACACTTGAATTACCATTTTTCTGAAACACTTTGTTTTTTAAATTGCTGACTTAAGTTATACAAAAAGGGCTTGAGTTAAATCCATAGAAGCCGCATTTCTCTCCCAGACCACATTTTATACGTCAAGAGGGACAATAGCCGACACCAGCTTCCTGCTGGTATTCATATTAAAACCTTAGGGGTCTGTCTATAGAGCAAACAATGCAACTCAAGAAGACCCAAATAACAAGCAGAGAAAAGGTATTACTTCGAAGTACGTGCTTATAAAGAGCGTGGAGTCTGAAATTCATAGTGAACGGAAATATTTCACCTGCGGCGATGGTCCGACACCATGTTTGCTTACGGGCGCAATGCAGTGACGCAAATTTTTTCCTCTTCTCAAACCTGTCTGTGTTATATCCATACTTGCATTGTTCATTTTGTTTTAAGACAATGGATTGAAATATCCCACTTCGCCTTTTAGTTTTTGCTTCTCTGAATCCCGTCGGCATATCAAAATCAGTCACAGACGCGATTGCACCTGACAGCACAGCAGGAATGGTATTTGCAGAAAACATTTTAATTAAAACATTGAACGTTATCTCAAATTTGAGCCTGACTGACAAGAAAAAATTCCAAATGGTAAATATATTCGTAAACGTAATAAAATTACTCGCCCAATGGAAGTGCGTTGGAGATGGAGATATGCAGGTATGCTGGATATCTTTAATTGTTTATAGCTTTTAAATAGGTCTACTTTTATATTCGGTCCTAAGTTCTTCGGAATGCATGCAACAGGCATGCGACATAAAGTACATATATTCTTGATCAGAGTCAGTCATGATCATGTCGATTATCACGAAACTAAGCCCCAGACTAATAAAACAAGAAGGGAACTTTAAAACTCTTGTTTTGCGTATAATTCTACGATTATTTTCCACATATATGTATATATATTCCACATTTACACTTTTACTGTTCTTTCTTCCAAACGAATACAAATTTATAACGTCTTGGTATGCAATCTTTTTATTTTCATCATTTTATTTTCATCATACCCTCAAAGTATAATAAAATACAATGGTTAGAAACTAAGAAACACTTTTTTCAATTTCTCGCAAAACCTGTGCCAGTGTCAAAAAGGATGATGAGCCTAGATTTAAAAATGCGAAAATGCCAGTGAGCATGGTATTTGCCAGCGGGAAAAATCAGCTTAGGGCGTGCATGATATTTGAATAAATATGCATAATTTCTGCGTTCTCCCTTTTGGGTTCGCAATACTTAAAGATGGAAATTTGCATTTGACTAAGAAGTAGGAAAGCCCGTGGGATTTTAATAACAAATTGGAAGCTCAACAATAAGAAGCGGCAAAGTGCCACAGACTAAATGCAGATTATTTCTTATTATAAACTATGATTAACTTATAAAAAAGCGAGGGGAAAAATAGGAAAAATAACCTTATGCACAGTGTTGCTTTTAAAACGAAATGTTTGTTATACTCTGTTTCAACATTTAGGCGTAAACAAACAAGGGCGGCCGTTAACCTTGGTCAAATCAATTAAATGTGCAATTTTGAATTGTCGTGAGTGTTATGAATATTCACAAACTGTGTGCCACGAGATTAATATTTAAACAGTTTCGATATAAATGTGTCCCAAAGCTGGTGACGCCAGGACCTCCAGCCGCTTAGGTACTTTGGCAGGAGTGGAATAGGTCCACCACCAAGCCGGAAAGTATTCAGCCGGAAAGAGTTTGCTAGAGAGATACGTATGTACGTATATAGACGCCCATGGTCCCCGTCTAAATTAACAAATCAATTATTTAGTGCCAACACTTGTGGGGGCAATGTTTGGATTAGAGCGATGTGAATTAGGTGCGAATGACCAGGCGGGGATTACCCTAAATGCGAAACTGTGTAATTTGCCTAAAAGCGTTGACCCTCGGGCAACTCTTTAATATCGTGTTAATACAGGGTTCCCTTCATCTCTCAGCTTTAAGGATACATTTCAAATTAACATCAAATACCGTATAAATAAAATTAAAATTTTTGTCTATTTAAGTTGAATCTTAGGGTTTAAATTAAAAAATAAAATAATTTGTTAACGCTTAAATCTAATTATGTATCATGACCAGGTAACTGAACTTGACTTGGCAACTGAACTGAATATCCTTTCTGAAATTCATTTGAAAAATTCCGAGTAAAAAACTTTATGCTCCTGTGCCTTAAATTTTTGGCTTAGTTTGTTTGCGGTATGACACACATTCTTTTTATATTTTCAAAATAACTACGACAGCAGTACTTTGTTTTGCCGCAGATTTCCAAGAGATGGATGTCCGTTGAGCAGCTGTTGCCGAGCAGTCCCATCCAGTTCCTGCTCGAATGTGTATGCTAAACATGTCAACAAGAGTGCTCAACACACCGCAATGCAGTGTGGCTTACTGGGTAATTTTATTAAATGCGGGCGAAGTCGAAACAGAAAATTTGGGTCTGTGGACTGAAAACGATTAAATTAGTGAAAGAGCAATGGTAGAGCACTGCTGCCGAGCAAGGCGGTGAAGCCAGCAATCGTAACAAACATGAAAAACATCAGGACACTTCCGGCCAACATCTAGAAAGGAGGATGAGAGGTCAATTTTCTTGTCAGCTTTGAGTACTTACGAATTGGAAAGGTCTTATGTTGCCCCAGCCGGCAACAATAATGTTCGCGGGGCAGCTCACGGGCAGCAAAAACTGATTGTGCAATGCGGTGGCGAACGGCAGGGCAAAGCTTGCTCCCTGTGAATAAAACTATGAAATATCCGTACTGACACTTAAAAATAATAATGCAATTTATGCGACGATCCGGTTGGAAAACCCCATTTTCTGGGAATTTGTATGTGATTCATAACGGAATTATCGACCCTATTGTAGTTACAAATGCATGAATACCTTTTTCCTTGGCCTTTCTTGGACGGTTTTCAATATAATACAGATGTCTACAGCGCGGAGCTGTATACCGTAAATGCAAAAAATCTATAAATGAAGTAAGGAAAGTAGCATAAACTAGGTATTCTTAATAAGAACTTGTCTTTTTCTCTATTTGAGGGAGCCTAGCGAGAGCCTTTACTTTGAATCTAGGGATTAAGGAGATATAGGAAACCTATTTTTCTACGCATAGCCTCTATAAAATTGAAGACAGAATAATTTTATCTTAAACGTTGGATCACAAATCTGTGTAAATGTCTTTGTGGAAATATGACTCACCCCTCTGGCGACGGCGGGAAGAGCTATCTTGGCCACGGTAGTACCCGGTGATAGATTCGTCAGCAGAGTTCCGAACAGCGCGCCGACGATGAACTGCTGGCCATCGAATTTATCATCGGGACTGCCCAGGGATTCTGCCACGAGGGCAATGAAGCCGCATGCCTGGGCACAAAAGATGCAGCAGACGGCGGCGCCCAGCATGAAGACATCGGCCCAGGGAGTATTGTTGTTCACCGCCTTCCAGCCGAGAAGAGAGGGAGCAGTGCCCTCCTTGGAGGGCCGGCGGCAGACGTAGTACTTGCAGAACAAATAGTTGGTCGGAAGCGCAAAGAATACGATGGCCATGCCAATGACGGCGACCGAGAAGCCCGACTCGATTGCCAGGTTTATATCATCCCAGCCCCTGAACACTCGCGGCTTTCGCGTGGCCACCAGAAGAAATGTTACGATAATCAGGAAGAGGACTATAATGGGATATGCGGGCCAGGGCCCCAGCGCCTCTTTCCTGTCGGCTATGGCCTGCTTGAAGCCCGCCTTGTTCCCAGCCAGCTCTGCCAGATCTCGTTTCACACTGCCCCCGAAAAGCCCGAGAAAGAGGATGTGGATCCAAAGTACCATCACTACCAGACCCATTATGGCAGGTGCCGCCATAATCATCATCATGCTGGTTACACTAAATAACCTGAAAAACAGTATAGGTAAGTCTCTCTTCGGAGCGCCACATCCATAAATACCCCCAGAAAGCGTCGGCTATGGAACCGTTGGGATTCACGAAGGGGGAAAAGCAGGCAGCTAGTGTGCCGGTATAGCAACAGGTTAGATATATCCCGATCACGGGACGCGTAGGATACGGCTTGCTAAGAAACGGGATGGCGGTTTACACTGAGTTGGAGGGTTAATATGGCGAGGACTCACGCTCCAACCTCGTAGGTTCTTTCATCAGAGTTCATTTTCAGAATGCCAGCCTGAAAGGTACGGCTATTATAACTAATAACAGAGCTGTGAAGTGCGTACATTATTGTATTCCGTGATCACGGCCTGGGACACCTTCATCCAAAAGGCAGCGGCTAGTGCGGGATGCACCAAGAAGGCCACAATGAAAACGGCCACGGTCATGAAAATCTGAAGACTGGGGAGGGGATATCTTTAGTGACGGAGTTTCGTTCCTCAAGACCTTACAGCTTCAGACTGCTACCGACAATGGCGATGACACACATCGCCAGGCGTTCATTGAGCCTCGAGCTCTCCATCATAATGCCCAGGAAAATGGATCCGTACACCAAGAATATCAGATCGTTGTAGTAGGAGGTTCCGACCTGGTTGGAGGACGCAATGCCCGCAACGGGTATAAATATGATGTAGATAAAGGCCACCGCTCCTCTGGCCATTAAGTTGAGCACGTAGAACAAGTAGAAGCAAATTGAAATGTACAGGAAGCGGCAGACCTGCAAGAAGGAAGGTAATTCGAGTTTCAAGCAGTCGCCCACAGCCTTACCAAAACTGGGTGTCCGATTAATATGGGTCCAAACAGTATGGGTATGACCAAAATGAGAACACCTTTGTAGTGGAATTTGCAGAACAATCTGCGATCATCTTGCTCCTCGTACGGAATATCGCCGGGCTTGTAATCTTGAGTGCTTGCGGAGGGGAAGGTCTTTTCTTAAAATTCCCATCCGTCCATTAAAATACTTACGCAGCCATTGTGTGAAGCTACTGTGGTTTTCTCAAAAATTTAATTTTGTCTCGGAGAGTTTGAGTGTTTGACGCTGAAATGATTGCTATGCTATATGTAAGCCCATCATAAGTTGAAGTACGTTAGGCCTCACCTTCTGATTCTGAAATACCGAGCTAATCGTTGGACCTTTTATTGGTAAAGTTTTTCCCTAATGGCCAAGTTAACTCACGAAGTAGGTCAAGAATTCTGTACTGCCTTAAAACTGCAGCGCGACAGCAGCAGGGAATATTGCCAATAAAAACTTTGGGCAGTGGTCGGTGGAAAGTCAGGACAGAAGACACCGCGACGCATTGTGCATCTGTGGGTCGATTGCAACATTGTGGGACCACGTGGCCCGTAACAACGCGCCGTCGTCGGCAATTTTGCGTGACTACCCACCGTTCTGCTTCGTTAGTGTCCGTTCCACATAATGTTGAACCAAATAATATTCAAGCTTTAGCACTAAGCACTGTGACACCGCTGTTCATATATTTTTAAACACTCCTAACAACTTCTACGATATACAAAATGAAATTACTTTACAAAGATTTTATAAAGAGGTCATATGAAAGAACGTAATTAAAATACCTTCATCTGGAATTTTAACAGCAATATTGATTTTGATTGATTGATTAAAATTCCATAAAAATCCTACGTTTAATTGCATCAAACATAATTACAGAACAAAATTGTTTGCTTGAAAGTGGCCATGTCTGACACATTTTGCTGCAATCGTTTCGATTATAAATAAAGGGTGCCAAAGAAATCTCTACCAACCAAATATCTTGGCACCCCTGATACAGGTACCAAAAAGGTAGACGAGCTAATGAATGGTGCAATGGCAAACTACACGTTCCTCAAGAAAACGATGCTACTTTAGCGCAAATAAGGTGCTGAAATTTGGGTACTAAGAAGCCAGTGCTCATGCCCTTTCTCGAGGTATTAAGTGCTCATCTCCTCACACCTGGACAACGAGTCCACTGCTGACACCCAGTGTTCTTGGGCGCCAGCATTCCGCTACTGGTTTTGGATTGACACTGTTGTTTTGGCCTTTTAGTGGCGATGGCAACCATGCGCAACACTAGAGGAAGGAATCCCTGGGCTAACTGGCCGAACGGGCCGAAAAAGGCAACGGCAGAGCGGAAGTTGATTGACTTCTTTGGACACTTTTTTCCATACGGAAGGTTGATAAACAAAAATGGCTCACAACGCTCTTTCAGCTCCATCCGTCGGCTATTGTTGTTATTTGCCCGGGGCGACCTGACAAGCCAACATGACGTCTACACACAAAACGAACCGTTTCTTGATTAGGGTTAACACGAATACATGATGGATGCTTGGGTTTTATGGCAGAGCAGCGCCTGGAATGAACTGAAAAATCTGGGTTCTGGGTGCAATTTGCCATTGTGATCTTTATTTTCGTTTGCCTGAACTTTCGAGGATTCGGTTATCCTTAAAGACCCGCATTCAGGCTATCTTGCGGCATCGCCTTCCAGAGAGCACCCACCCGGACCAGCAGCGCTGTTGGGTCTCGAGTAGTAGTTCGCCTGTCACGCCGAGCTGGTTGTTCAGAATAGAGGCACACCCAGTGCTCTGGAGCACCGTCCCCAGGCTCCGCTGCTGGAGGGCCCGGCAATAGGCCAACTTGTCCGGCTGTTGCTGAAGCTCCAGTTCGATTTGCGCCGCCCAGTGGGCCGTTTGAGTGTCCTGCTGCATCAGGACCACAGGCAGGAATATTAACAATCCGAATGCGGTTGTCGTGGACGTGCTCATGGCGACAGCAAGCAAACAACTGAGCTGGTGCCCGTTCACTTGAATCCAACCAGCTGTTAATGATTCTTCGAACTTTTCTGCAGTTCCATTACTGCCTCAAAACATTATTATTATGTTACAACAAGCAGAACCACTTTGACTGCGGCCTTTATTATAATTTTGTCAATTGTTTAAATCGTTTTTATGGTTTTTCTTTGAAAAAATGTGTTTACCAAATTGAAATCAAATTTTTTAAGCTCTTTGCAGCCTGTCACATTTTTAATCAAACTTTCAATTTGTAATATATGTGTTATCCCAGAAGTTTTTATTATACACCGTGCCACGAAAGAGGGTTTCAATGCGAACCACAAAGCAAGAAGCCACATTCAGCAACCCTAAAAGTGCATTGTATTTATTTATTTCTATTTACTAGCAATGAATACTACAAATATAAAATGTGAATGACAAAAAATGTGGGTTTAAAATGTTATCCCATAAGTCTTATTATTGTAATTTGCGTTAACTGTAGCCCAGTGCCGGCTTTCCAAATAATTTATTTCATTACCAGTTTTTAGGCCTGCCGAAATTTAATCAATATTTTTTCATGATCCCAAAGTGAAATGCCCTTTAACACGTACCATTCGCCCTGCCCCATTTCCACACTTTAATATCGCACAAAGTCGTTTGTTTTTAGCCCTTTCAATTGCTTGTTAGCCATTTTTTCTTTGTTCGTCCTTTCATTATCGCCACCTTTGTTTTTTGGACGTCGTCATTCTTCTGGTTGAAATTGCATTCGCGGAATGAATGCCCTGTCCCCGGCTCTTCGCCACACTCCGGTGCAGAATCGACCCGAATGATGCATGCAATCGAGTGTAAATTTCTCCGTTTTATTATTTAATAACGTGGCTGAGGAAGTAACTTTTGTGCTATCTACATGATGGTCACTGTCGGTGCGCGGGGCTGTCACATTTACGCGCCCGTTTCCGCTTTTTTCGCCCCGCGTCAGGCTGTATAAACAAATTGTCTGTGTAAATATAAGTGCAAATTGGACGACTGAGGTGGCACCTTACCTGCAAAAAGGCAATCACCCAGACCAAAAATAGTTTTGCCATGAGCTGGACATGTATTTCTGGCTGTGATTGGCATTATAAAAAATTGTAATTCTTCCCTCATAATCTCCCTCCTGCTGAAAGCTACGCCGCTTGATAGACAAATCTCAGCATGAAACTCATTCGGAATTACGCAAAGGATTAAGGTGAACTTTTTGCAGAGGCCGGTAGGACGGGCTTTTCAGCCCCAGATCTTTTTTACAGCTTAGTGGAGTCTGGCAGCCATTGAAAGTAAGTGCACTGGGGCACAAAGCGTGCTTAAGCATTTAAGTAAATTTAAAAACTTGCTAAGCCCTTTAATGAAGCGATTTCCAGTGCTCAGCACCCAATGCGTGGGGCGCTCGCCTTCTACGCAGCTTTTAAACAGCGATTTTCGCAACTTTTATTAATTAGGTGTACTATTAAATCAGATGGCAGGCCAACGAGCTTAACCTTTAAGAGGACTGCGGCGCTGCTAATGATGTTTGTACGACACGGGTAAGCCTGGTAATGGCCCGACCATGTGGCAAACATCGATCCTAGCCCTAAAACAACTCCATTAGGGCCGAAGCAGACACAAAGGGCTGTGAAAGCCGAAGAGGGCCCACCTGCTGGCTTTGCGCCGTTTTGTTGATGTGGGTAGCTGCTGAAATTAAAAAATTCTCAACAGAAAAATTCAATTATGCCGCTCATTTCTGTCACCGAGGTGGCCCGAGGCCACCGGGCGCTTCATTCAAATGAAAGCCATGGTTAAGCCTGTGTAAGAATTTCACATTTACAGGCATGTGCGTTATTTCACAGGTTTTTTTAGGCAAATCAAGGGATTTTATAATCGTTGGGGGATGTATAAAAATTGATGTTTGTGTAATTAATTTTTGGGGGCCTTTTATAGAAGCTATGGCAGATCAAAACTCCATTGACTCGCAGTGGTACTCATTGCAAGTAACATATTTCCGGGCCGAAAATGGCGCCATAACTAATGACGCGCAGTAATTACGCCCTGCAAATTACTGCAATTACTTCCACGGAAGAGGAGCGCACTGCAGCCCGAGCAGCAGCAATCGCAGCCACATCCACACCACCGACTATGCTCACATGCATATGTCTAATGCCCCATAAATCTTCATTCATTCGCTTCATCATGCAGAAGCCACGGGGCGACAATGTGCGAGTCATCAACATCATAGTCGATGTCGACTTATCCGCATCTTGGCGTACATTTGTTTCTCTTTCGCCCATTGTGCGCCCGAGGGGCGTCATTTATCATTCGGGTCTCCTAGTTGTCATATTTCCAATGCAGCTGGGTGCAGCTGGGTGGCTGGGGAGCTGGCTGCGAAGATGATTTTTCACTTCCCATCGACAAAAGTTCGCCCGACAGTCAATCGCCCCGGAGGATGAAGGACCGTCGCCTGATTGCCATCAGACATTAAAGCCATGCATGGGTATTCATTGGGAATTATGGCTCCCACACACAATGTCCAATCTTAATTTCCGGCGGAAATAATTCCATTTAAAAGTTCACTTTTGAGCCCAGCTCCGTGCTTCATAACAAAAAAGGAAATGAGCTCGAAAACAACATCCCCATAATGATAGCCATTGTTAATCGTGAAAATGTCAACACGAGCCTGCGCCTCATAATGCAATTTGAGCATTAAATAGCACAATTCGTTTATAACTATAATTAGTTTGCCTCCCATTTCAGCATCCTTTGTGCGAATTCAATGCCATATTGTTCAGAGGACGAGTGTTTCTTGTAATTTTAAATAATGTAGGTCACTTTCAGCGGCATAATGATGGGTGCTTCTAGGGAAGAGCAGACCCCTGGTTCTCTGAGTGTCTTAAGTATGCATGCTAAGTCTTATGTTCGTGGCCACACTTCACAGCAAAACTGCTGAACTTACAATATAGAAGATAGTGGGTAGAACTACGCAATATCATATATCATATATCATATTTACACAGTCCCGCTCTATACCCTACTTATAGCAAATGAATATTGTGTACAAAATGTTTTATTTAAGTGAATATTAAATGCCCACTTAGGCTCGGCACCCTTTACTCTATTTGGCCAAGCATATTTAATTTTCTGTGCGGGTCCTTCGCCTTAACAAATTTATTTGCCAAGGTGCATGGCCCAACACGCCCACAAGTTGGTAAATATAGACAGGGTCGAAGCACAACCAAGTGGGAATATAAGTACGGAAGTAGGGGCATTTATGTATTTGCCCACACATGAATGCTGACTGACCCAGCCGCAGCAAATATGTAAACAGAGGTTAAAAACAGCTAGAAAGCCTATTTGGGCCCTTCGATACCCTCTAAATTAATGCTCAGGAAGCAGTAGTGTTCTCAGAAGTACAATTTCCTTACATTTTGTAAATATTCTTTCAGTGGTCTCAAATAATTTTGATTTAACATTAAATACATGTGCTGTAACCCATTAACAACCCATAAATTTCAGATAAGCACTCCACCAGTTTCGTTTTGGATATTGGCAGGTGTTGATGAAACTGTTTTCTTGCCTAGGATATTTAAAGACACTCAATTTTGCAATATGGAGTATAAAGTGTACGGCTCATCTCTACCAAGAACCGAAAAGTATGGTATAAATTCAGGATACTGTGTAGCTTTGCCTGAGATGTGTTTACCCTTGTTACCATGAGTTGCTCTTTTTCAGTGGCTAAACGTGTAAATTTATAATTAAACGCCAACACTTTTTCCCAGGCAGGTCCCAAAACTTGGCCTTTGGGCCAGGCCAGCGCTCCAGCCGATGCCTGCTGTTTCCGCCTTCGTTTTCAATTTTCGCTTACATTGTGTGTTCTGGCCATTCCGGCACTGTGTCCCTTTTTGCTTTGAAATCTTTCGTGTAAGCACTTAATTAGTGGTAAAAGTTAAACAGAAGCCGGCGCAAACATGCCGCACAGAAGGCCGAGAACGAGAACAATAACAGCAACTGGGTTGTTAGTCCCATCCCGCAAATGGGATGAATTTATTTCATTGGACGCAGATTAGATTAAATCGCACGGGCTTTTGCATTCCGGCCCGTCGAAGGTAGGTAGCTGGTAACTAGGGGCCAAGCGAATGGGGGTTTTCCACCCGCCCCGTCTGTGGTTTTCCGGCAAGTGCCAACGTCAGTGGTTTTCCCCTTTGTTTATGCGATAGTGTGGGCCGTTTGGGAAGATACTGCTGCACGGGGTCAGCAACATTATTGTTAATAGATGGCAGTTTTTTGGCATGTAATTTATTTTTATCAAGTTAATAATGCCCTTAATAAGTGCCTTGTTATGCAGAATTTCCTGGTGTACACATTGGAGTACATTTATGGCTGAGATGCATGAGAGATGGTGCACTGTGGGCCTGGGAACACTTTTTGCGGCCATGTAGGCCCTATGCAAAGTAATATAAGAAAATATAAACTGAGCACTGGATACTTACTTAGTTTCGTAAGAATTATTTTAATACTAGCAACGATATCAAATACCTAACTTACCCAAGGCTATATCCTTTTGTCTCACCTCATGTTTTCCTCTTAGTTACCCTGGTAAAAGGAGCTATAGCTCCACCGTTCTGCTAGTACCCAAGGTAAATGGAACCCTTACAATGTAATGATTTGTATCTCAGGCCATTTGCACGCATGCAGCAGGGTCGAACTGCCGAGAAGGATACGAGTTTTCCCCCGGCAGGCTCCGCTGCTCCAACAAAATTATGCTCAAAAGTGACTTGCAGCCCCTTCCCGTGCTCCATTTGCTTGCGGTGCTTAATTAACTTTCGCCGTGTAATTGCTCCGAGAACTTTAAAACGATAAAACTTTTTATGAGCTGCCGTTTCTGGCCCGTTTGACTTTTGTCTGCCCAAATTACAATACGAAATTTAGTTTCGCATACCGCCGAAAACAATTAAAGTTGGGCAAACGCCCGCACCTAAAGCCGCCCGTCGCCGCTGACGTTCCGAGTTGCATGAATGTTTGCCTTTGACGACAGCAGGACGAAAAGGCAGGGCCAGGAGCACGGGGCAAGGAGCAGGGAGCAAGGATCTGCGCCCGACGGGCAGACAGGTGACGAGTTGGACTTTTTCGTCGCTCCTGTCTCGTTTATTGCGGCCCTGCGGTTGTTTCTCCGCCAGTAAACAACAATGGCAGCGGAACACAAGCCACATCGACTGGACGCCCGTCTGAGCCGGGCTGGGGAACTTTCCGGCTTGCCGTGCTAATGGTTCAATTTATTTACCCGAGTTACCTCGACAGTTTGCAAAATATGACTGCGACGCCAGGCTCCTCCTGGCGGGCGGGCATTCCAGTTGCCATGAAACTATTTTCAGATTTTAATTGCAGCCGCTCACGGACTCCGACAAGGCAAATTAACTGCAAACTTTATTTTCCTTTCGATTTAAATTTCGCCGAAATTGCTCGACAAGTCGCAGTCACAAAGGGGTGCCCAAATGAGTTGTAAATAGGTTTTTTGGGGAGGGGACGTTAATGGATTTACCCAAATCCGGTTTGCATTCGCATTACTTCCGCCCAGTAGCACATTTTAGTAAAATACTAAGCACTCGCCGGCACAAATTCGGCATAATTACATTAAGTACTCGATTTGTCAGTGTCCCGGAGCCCTTTCAAATTACCAGCAAAGTCAGCTGAAACATGTATCAATCAGTGCGGACTGCGCTCGTCTGGAAAATATTTGCACACAATTAAGTGAAAGGCCGGCGAGCGCGAGGATAATTTATGATTTCATTTAAGCGACTCAACTGCGCGTGATTATGCGGACCCACAGCCCACACACATTCACATACGCACAGTGTACACACGCTGCGGCGGCTGATAATCGCGGATACGCCCCGTGCGGCTGGGCGGCAAATTAGGAGGCCCAACGTATGGCTGTTGACCAGGGCGACCCCGCCCTGCACCCCTAAGCACAGACTGTTATCCCTTTTTTCCCGCCACAACGGCAGTCAAGTGGCGCAGGTGGGGTCAAAGTTCGGAGTAAGTATACGCCGCGTAGTACCTAAAAGTGCGCCCGGGAATCGATGACGCGTGGCGATGGCTTATCGAGATCCGCTTAATTCGAAATACCTGGGCCGCCCTGCGCTGATTAGACTTTCCGTGTTCTCGTGTCAGGGCGGGAATTAATCGAAATTAAATTAAGCCACGCACATTACCGAGGGCATTTAACGATGTAATGATTAAACAAAGGGCATTTCCAAGTATCGTTAACTCGCATAATTACACAGTTCTGGCGGCAGAAAATTTTAATTAATGTGCTGTAAAATCAATAAGCGTAACAAAAGAGAAGGTGAGTCAGAGCAAAGGTGGTCAAAATCGGGTTTTTATTTCAACAAAATACATTTTATTGTTTCTCACTGAGAAATTCGATATATGTGGTTACAAATCGTCCTTTTGCACACTGAGTACCTATACCTAACCGAAGAGAATTAATTGAGGCCTTTTTTGCTTGCGCTTTTTCAATTTCAAACTGTTTGGTTTTCAGCGCCTGTCGCTTGAATGGGAGTCGAGTTCAATTAGTTTTCAAGTGTTTTCGCAGTGACAAATATAATTAGCTAATTGCAATAACAGAAAATACCCGAATAATAATATTTGCATTCCGAAACCACGCAATGCAGTTTTGTGTCCGTTATCGCTGTTAAATGTTAATATTCGTTAAGTATTACAGTGATAATTGCCGGGCACCGTCTGTTACTTTATCGTTACATAATTATTTACGCTAGGCATAAAAATTAGCATTAAATATAGTTATAGTTTAGTTTACTGTATGCCAGATGGGAACCACGACGCTGAATAAATGCAAAAGGTGAAGTGATGCGGAAACATTTCGGAGTCTGATAATTCCGGGGTGAAGCGGTAACATAACTAATATTCTATGAATTGTACAGTACGGCATTCCCATCTCCCACTCTCGGCTTTACACAAGTACTTAGCTTAACTACGAATTCGGTTTATGTACAGATGTTCCTTTAAAACTCGCCGCCACTTATTATCATGACTCGGCCAGGGACTGCCCCAAACACCGATGTCGCTCCAAGTGGCTGGTAAGCTCCCTATAATTGATATGCAGAGTGGATAAGTTCGAGCAGGGAGCGCGGCAGCTGCTGCTGATGCCGAGGCCGGTGTGGCGGCCACCAATAAGCCATCGCACGACGCAGCTGGCCACCATGGCCAGGAGCATGACCAGGCGACTGCTCCGCCCGCTGCCACTCGTTCGGATGCCTCTGCTCTTCTGCATCGCCGCGGGGCTCTCGTCTGTGGAGGACGCAGCAGAACAGAACAGGAAGACAAACAGAAAGTGTGGCTATATCAGATGTACATCGGGGGAATCCGGGCCGCTCTTACCATTGATGACATTGACCACCACGCTGGCCGCTTCCGCTGTGGTCGGCATGCACGTATAGTTGCCCGAGTCCAGCAGCTGGGCATTGGCGATGCGTAATCTGGAAAACATGGAAACCAAAGCACAGAGAAGCTTAAGGCAAACGGGCAGCTTAATTGCGTCCACTTTGTTCCCTCCCCGATTAAATCAACTTCATCGATCAAAGCTCGGCGTACCAGCCGTCAAGCAGCTGGAAACCTCGCACCTGATGGCACGTTAAATCCCCTCCGGCATTCCCGCCGGAGAGCCGGTCGAAAATTCCAGCACTTGGGAGTTCGAGCCTCAATTGCCTGTTGAATCTTCCAATCAGGCAACAATGCTCTTTCCCTGGGACCGAAAATAACACGTCTCTTTTCATATTTGATAAAATGATCAAAAATATATATGGGTAACTCTCTGATGCTAGCTATCATTTACGTATACATGCATTCTTAGAAAAAGAAAAACGAGAATTCTTCAGAACAAGAGAAAACGTATTGACTTAATTAAAAAAATTGTTAGTGCTAGCCATTTAAAAGACTACTTCAAATATGAAAACGAGAGCTCTTTAGAGCAAGTGCAACCAACCGAATACACATGACAGATCGAAGGTGGTTAATAACGATTAAAATGATATTTTTAAAGATGAACCTGTAACTGTTAAGGTCGTGCTTACATTTATTCTTTAACTAAATTTGCAAACTTTAAAAAAGATTTTACAGGACTCAAAAAGGTACTGAATATACAAATTTCAAAATTGATATTAATTATATAAAACTTGTTTCATTATGTCTAACTCTTTTTATTTTCTGGATCACCATCGCCCAACCATCCCCTATGACAAATACATCTTACTGCTTTTGTTCTGTACTTGCTGCACTTGATTTCCCGGTGCACCGCATTTCTGCTTGCCCCCAGTGCTTACCTGCTCTGGAGCTTCTCCGCCAGCGTGGACTCCATGGAGATGCGCTGCAAATCGATGGCCGCGTCGTTCGGGTGGGCCACGAAGGGCGTCAGTATGTAGGGGCCGCGGTACCAGTAAATAGGCCCGATGTCCTGGGCCGCCGTCGCCGGCTGCTTCACGAGGCATGTGAGTGTTACGCTGCTGCCCACTTTGACGTACAAGTCCGTCGGCCCGGCAATAATCGCCTTGGCATCTGGTGGCGTTACTGCGATTCGCCGTGGATCGGAATGAAACGAGCCCGAAATTGATTAATGGCATTTCTAGGGGCCCGACACCCTCGAGGCCCCGATTATGAGGTCGGCTGGAGCGTGTGCGTATGGGCGGCAACTGCATCTAATCATGCGTCCGGCCAGCGCAGATTTCAATGGGCTCCCAATTGATTGGGCTGGGAGGGGATTGCGATTGGCACGGGAGGGGTTTGCGTTCCGTTGGATTGGGAGGATTGAATTGCCGGCAACTTCTGTGGGAGCCACATGCAAACCGCCCTGCCTGGATTTCGACTGTTAATGAGCAGCTACTGGGTAAACTAAGGCCGTATTTGTTCAAGCTTTAACAGCTTTTGGCTTTAATCCGAACATAAGGCTCAAGAAAAGGCCAACGTATGAAAGCCAAAAATTCACTTGTACAGCCTGAAGTGAAGCCTGACTCAATGTGAGTTTCTAGTTCATGCAGGCCTATTAAGTCGATTTAAGGGGAACCAACTTATCTGTGGTGATCTCTAACATTTACTATCTTTTGAATGCCTACGTCTTGACATTATATTTGTAATTTATTTTGAGCTTCAGAAGGCTTAACTAGGTACATAAATTGAGCGGTGATACCTCTCAATAAAAATACGCGTTCCCAAGCTCATATGTTATGTGTTATCAAGGTATACTAGATGCAACTCACTGCTTGAGTCCAAAAATCCATCGCCATCCTTGACACTTTTACTTTTAATTTTAAAGTAGCCCCAGGACGTTGTAAATGTTCAATGTTTGTCGAATCAAATTTTCATTCTTTGT
The DNA here is from genome assembly GCF_025231255.1 of Drosophila biarmipes. Lineage (NCBI taxonomy): Eukaryota > Metazoa > Arthropoda > Insecta > Diptera > Drosophilidae > Drosophila > Drosophila biarmipes. The sequence continues at coordinate 19,840,342 of NC_066612.1, forward strand.
CGAACAAATTTTATAGTTTTTCACAGAAGCAAACGCCTTTCCCCGGCCAAGTGGCAAAAGACCAAAATTAATGAAAGAAGTAGCACATAAAAATTTGTTGCGTTTTTGATGGCCTTGGCTTTGGGGAAACTTGCCCCGACTGCCGCCAAATCATTGACCCATTGTTTGTCGATGAAGCTGTTGGTTTTGGCTGGTGGTCTCGCATTTTACACACATTTTAAGTGTTGTTTTCCGGTTGTTACTGTGGGCCAGTCGGTGGGTTGGCCGATGTATTAGGAGCCCCGAATGCGGACGTGCCATTAAATGCTGTTCCCGCATACGTACATGTAGCTACGTGTGGCTTTTCTAATATTGGCGCTGGGATCCCGGATCTCGGTTAGGTCCTCGGGAGGAGGGATACGCCCGCCAGCTGCCGCAGACAGAGACAAATGTGCGGGGGGGAGGAGCTCCGACCCAATCCTCTCCAGCCTCCTGTTGCCACCACCACTGGCCGTTATAGGCACTGAAAATTGGTTTAATGTTTTTTCCGTGCGTCGACCGACCGTTTGGGGCCAACACAGCAGGCAGTCAACAAAGTCAAATGTTGACGTTGTTAATGATGTGCGGGGTGGAGCCGAAGGTCGGGTCCAAACAGGACTCGCCCAGAATGGGGGGCAGTGGGGCATGAAAGCGGATTTCAGATCTCGGGCACCCAAACAACCGAGCAGCCCGAGCACACTCTGCAGTGGATTCGGCGGCCAGCGAGCGATTCAGTTAGTTAGTTAACTTGGCATTAGAGGATCCCATTGACACCCTCGTAGATAGCGTCTTAAATGCCACTGCCATTGGCTTTCCGAGATTGGAAATTCGGGGAATAAACACGCGTAAGTGCTTACTATTTTGTACAAGGGTCGACGGGTCGGGTAAACATATCCTGGCTGCTAGGAAGCAAGCCTTAATATTTCGACACATGTTTCTTGGCCTCACAAGTAAAACCAGTTTATTTATAGTTTAAATAAAATTCAATCTTCTACCGAACATGTAAGTGAAAATTGTTAGTTGCCTGTTCATACTGTTCTATTGTTAAAACAAACCCCGTTTCTCAAAATAAAATATCCTATTTATAAAGCTTAAGTAGTTGAAAGTCGTTATACCCCTAGCCTTCCTCACTGTAGAATTTCATACATCTTAATAAATTTCATGAGAATAAATTTAGCTTGATTCTGGCATAAATCAGTGGAAAATATTTCCTCCGGCGCTTTACGTGATTCGCGTGACGACAGCGCAAATATTTTTATCACGATCTCATCGCAGTCGAGCGCTTCTGGGTGCAAATCATTAGCATAAATTCCTTAACTTGGCAGCTCCCTTGCCCAGGGAACAACATGGCTGTCGGCTTCCTGTCGCCGGTGAGCTCCGCTCTCGAAGGGAGCGCGGCGCAGGATTACTACATCCGCAGTGCAGTTCCCGGGCGGCAGGATGTTTTCCCCCGCCTGGTTGCAGCCAGCTACTGCGGAAGCTGAAGTGCTGATATGGCTTCGCCTTTTGATGAGACTTGCACCCTTTGACTCCAGTTCGCTATTAACTGGGGGCATGCAGCTTGCCGGTGGCAGGCAATTCGTTGCTGCCACTCGTTCATCCTTTCTCAGCGGGGCTTACACACCCACTTAAGAAGGATGTTGGACGCATGCATAATTGAGGAAACTTATTTTAGTTCTGAAGTGTAATTTTGAATAAAAAAAAGTTTCTCAACAGTGATTGTCAATACCAAATAACGCCAATTCAAAATAAGGAAACCGCTGTAGTCGAGAGCCTCGACTATCAGATACCCGTTACGCAGCCTTAGGGGGCAAAGTGAGATCTCAGAGCTAATGCGAAATGACAGACGGGCGGAAGCGCATCCTCCTACCTGTTACTCGCTTTCCGACAACCTAATACACCCCTTCACTCTACGAGCAACGGGTATAATAACACCATCAGCGCAAATAGTTATTTTCCCTGGCTAGACTTACCGGCCCCTGCTCAGAAAACTTGACAAGAAAGCATTGAACTAGAAACTAAACCAATCACTGCCAAAGTAGCAAACTCCGCCCGATTATTTCAATTAACTTTCACGCTGGTCAAACAAAACTTTGCGAGGACGACAAACGAGGAGGCTAACTCCAAGGGACTTGGGGCGCTCCGGGGATTCCCGCCACGGAGAATCCTGCCTTGCTCGCTTGGCTGCCCCGGCAGGGCGAAAAAGTTTCAAATCAATTTTACGTACATGAATGAAACATGAACGTGCATGCTTTGTGAAGCAATTTATAGCAACACACAGCCGCAAACAAACAGGGTATCCGTATCCTGTGCCCCGACCTCCTCCCGACTCGCCTCGGATCGCAGGCGGAAATCCATTGTAGAAAACTTGTGAAATGGCAGAACAATGAGACAAAAAGGGGTTGGTGGCTCACTTCAAGGCAGGGGCGTAGCACCCCCCGCCCTGCTACACCCCCGGCCGGTGCTCCAGTGTGTATTACAACAGCCAGCATATGAATTTAGTATCGAATTTAAATGCAAATTGCGTTTGCATGCAAAGCGTGTAGAAAAATAGACAGGCCGAACCTACCGGCGAGAGGGCTGGGGCAGGGGCTGGCAGGTGCCAACAGTTGTTATTCCGCAGTCTGACCTACAGAGCTCCACTTCACCTCTAAAACCGCACCCTCTTACACTTGCGAATGCCTGCCCCTATGCATACTAAAACAGGAATATTTGATCAATTTATTTGCGGTTTTTACGCAAACGAGTCTCTAGGTCCTTGACTCGACTCTGCAGTCTTATTCTAGATTAGTATAAATATTACTAAAAGAATGCTTTACTGTTCATGAGAGGGAAAACTACACTTTAATAATTTTTAACCTGATTCTAACACATAAAAAACCCCTTTTAAAAACCCCTTTCTTATATAAGCCTATTATTGTTGCCCTTTATGGCATCTGAATCCTGTTTTAGATTTAAATAAAGAGTATTTCAATAAGAAATTCACAGAAATAAATTTTCACTATTTAGGTAATTTTTTTAATTGTAAGTTTTCTATTGACTTAACAGATTTGCACAAAGTAAGTAACAACTCAGCAAATCAAATCCCGTTCCCTGACCTCGCTCAACCGGCAAGTGATATCCCACCGGGGGCAAGAAAAGCCCGGATGGCAGGGATAAACCATTATGACGTACGCGCGAAGGCCATCGCCACATTGCGAAGGAGGAACTTTGCCGCACCCATCTGGCCGAACCCTCAGAAACTGGCAAAGTTTACGGCCAATTTGCAAAGCCCTTCGCCGGAGTGAAATGCAGAGTGCATAAAAAGTTGCCATTGCAGGGCGTGCGAATGCCACAGCTCGCTGACAATGCGTATGCATCTGTTGGGGCGGGGGATTGGGTTTGGGAGGGGTTGCTGCCGTGGGGAGGAGGAGGAGGAGAGGGCCCCGGAGCCAGGGCTGCCGCCTTACTCACCTATGACATTCAGGCGGAATGCCATCGAAATCTTTGGCTCCGTATTCACTTGGCATTCGTAGATGCCGCTGTCACGTGGCTGGGCATATTTCACATGCAATGTCCAATCCTTGGAGTCGACGGTCCGCACCACCTGCTCGGGTTTGGGGGGAAAGAGACAGAGAGAAACGTGGTGCGGGTGAGACGGGATGCCAAGATAAATCGGTCCTGGGGTCTGCGTTTGGCCGGGTCCTTGGCAAATTTAATCAATGCATACAAGTTGCCTGGCCCGAATTGCATACGCAATTAAGCTGACTTTGCTTACGAGCCCGGCGGACATTTAATAAGCTACCTGGGCCAGGGGGGCAGATTGCGAAGGGGGCAAGTGGCCACGGGGGAGACGATAACTTTGGCCCGGATTACGTATACGCACCTTGAAACGCTCGTCAGATGTGTAGGTCAGAATGCCTGCAGTCAGAATGTGCAAATCGCGTTTCCTTATCCAGGATACCTGCAACGAAATCAGAAAAAGGGACACCAAATGCTGTTAGTGCCAGTGCTTAAGTCAATTTTTAAAATTGCCTCCGGCCCTGCCACTTGGCTGCTTAGGAACTCCTTCGCTGAGAGCTCCGAGCCCGAGTATAGATACGAAAATTTAATAAACCAAGCGGCAAAATGAACTGAGCAGCCGACTCTTGAACCTGCTGAAGGTTATTGCAAGTACAGTGGGCCCTGACAGGAAAAAATTATTACATTTAAAAGGATTTATGAAAAGTGCCTTCCCCTTTTGGGGAATTAATCGGTTACGAACCTTAACTGAAAACGAACTGTGGCACTGGCACACTGTATTTTAAAAAGCCAGCGACCTTTAAGCAGATTCCATCGTATCTTAAACAAAGTACATTTTCTTATATTCAAACAGCGCGAGGAGCACGGGAAAACGAGCAGATGGGTAGGAAAAATGGAGACAAGTGCGTGCCCAAAATGTCAGCGGCTTAAAGTTGCCCAAAGCCCGCAAAATACCAGGCGAATTGAAAGGAAGGCGGCGCTACTGCAGCGGCAGAAAGTAATCTCCCAGACTGCCGCGGGCAAACAAAACTTTTTGGGCTCCAAAAGACGCAGGAAAAAAGCGGAGTGGGAGAGGCGGGAAAAACCAGCAAAACATAAACGAAACTAAAAGTGTCAAGTGGCGAAAGGGAACAGCATCTCAGACGAGCTCGCGGGAAATAGATGGACCCACAAGGTGTGCGATAGTAAATCTGGATCAGAGCACGCTGCTGCTGAGCAGGAGATGGATGGTGATTGCGAAGGACGGTAAGCTCGCAACGCAGGGTGCCGGTATCCAGAAACGCCCTACATTCCGTAAACTGGATCTAATCGAATAATTATCTTTACAAGGGAAAAGTTCAAGGGGTTAGCCTAATGGAGCTAGTATGGGCTTTCTTTTACCTGGTAAAAATATGTATAAAAATCTCAGTTGAACTCAAACAAATACCCATCCATACGGATTCAGAAGTAACTAAATGTATCTAATTTATACTGATTTCTCATCAGTAATAATTTTCTTAGAGTTATTTACTTTACTTTAACCCATGAATTAAGAGTGGTTAAAGTAATTTAGACCACAATTATTTTAAAGTCAATTGCAGATATTTACTGTTTCATTTGTATTTTAGTGTACTTGAAATTTGTTTTGATAAAAATCATAAACCTCAAAATGTTGCATTCGTCACTATTTTCTAGCCCTGCTAGAATGTTTTCGTCCTGGTTTAATAAAGTACCAGCTGGGACTTTACAAAGGCTCGAACACAATATACCCTGGAGTTAAGCAAGGACTTAAAGAGAATGAAAATTGAGGAACTGAAGAAAAGAAACGAGTTCGCAAAGTAAACTCGTCACTGGTCAAGGGGCAGACTGAGGGAGGGCACAAACTTTGTCACTGAACCGGCAAAACAAGGGTGGCCAAGAGGCGAGAGATGGCAAGAAAAGCGATGGCAAGGGCAGATAGACGTTGCTCGGAAAACTGCATGGGAAAAGTTAGCGCTAACTTGATTTTCAGCTTGACTGGCGATCCAAATATTTCCCTTAAAAATGCATTAAAATGAAATTCCGCCCGGGAAGAATCTATTCAATGATAAGCTGGTAAACGCAATCGCTTGAGTCGCTCACCGATTTATCTCCCAGATTGTCAACGCGGCAGTTGATGGCCGCTGTGTGCCCCGTCCTGGTCGTAATGTTCCTGGGCATGCCAAAGTCGAAGACGGGCGGCGGATAGGTGGTCTCATCTGGCTGCTCCTCGGCCTCCTGGTCCTCATCCAGGGCATTTCCGAACTGCGGAAACTTGCTATTGACAGAAGCGATGTAAACGTAATCGTTATCAACGCTCGATGGCGCAGAAACTATGGGCAACAGGTTGTTATTGCCGTCCACGATATTGGCTGAAAAGAAGAGAAAAATGTTCTTAGAGACATAAAGAATCCATGGTTAAAAATATTACAAGCACTACTTTGGAGGCCACTATATTGCATCCTAGCTCGAGCGTTTTGATTTCATTACTTTCTCTCATGTTTCCGGTCAGCCCCCTTTGCCACTAGTCCATTTAAACTGCACTTTCTGAGTGAAGTTTCGAAACTACTCCTCCGACACAAAGTGGCAAATAAGCTATGGCCGGAACATCAAGATAAATACAAACAGTTTACAAAGCCACGCAAAACTGCTTTTGCAGCTTATCCTTTAGGGAGTCGGGTCAAAGCAGAGGATTGGAAGAACGACCCCTTCTCTGGGCAGCGGAAGGGAATAGCTCAAAGGGGAGGCCCTTAATTAAATGCCACTCAATACCCAGTGAAAACGCCCTCTTCCTCAGACCAGAACTATACTACCAGGCTGTGCAAAAGGGGTGTGCACACACTCGAATTTATTTCAAAAATGCTCGATGACATACCATTTTACGGCTCGTTAGATGGCAGGACAATAACGGGGGAGCAATTAAACTAAAACAATGGGGATATTTCCCATAATACTTATACGCCACAGATGGAAAGCTATCAAACGATTTCCCTCTCCTAGAAGACCGAGTGCACAGTTGAACAATGGAGATTATTTCTAATTAAAATAAATAAGTGGTTTTTAATGCCTGAAGTGGTTGTGCCAGAGGAACGTACCATAAGCCATGATGCGGGGTCATCGCAGCCGGAAAGACCAGAAGTTGCAGAAAATAAAACCCATTTCCCCTTGGTGATGAGTTCAGGAAAAGTGCGCTTAAAAGCCAGCAGAAAAAACGAGAAGAGCAGTTAATGCAGCATAAAGCTATCATATTTTCTTGCCAAAGGCAGAGCCCGTGTGGTTCGTGCCACCTGTATTTAAACACAGTCTCGTACTCCCATTGCCAAACCACAACGTGCGCGGTTCAGCGAAGTTCAAAGTTCGCGCCGACAAACGCGTATAAATTATAAATCACTCAGCAACTATGCGGCGCAGTGCGGCACGGACTATCTGACTATCTTCACTCCCCGAACTGCAATCCACACCTCACGTGCGGCACACCCTTGCATTCGCGCCTCGTGGCGAGGAGCGAAAAATCATGTTTTCTGCATTTGAATTTATTTGACATTTTAATGAGCGCATAATGGCAGCAGAGCAGTCGCAAGAGCTACGCGACTCGCTTGCTGATAATGGCCAGGTAGTCGACGCCACCAGGGCTCACAGACTGCCACCCACCACACCTTCCGCCCCCCGTCCGCATCCACCACCCACACCCACCTCCAGGTCCAAGTCCACTTCCTCCTGTCACTGCCTCCAATCTCTAACTGGGTCACTCACTTTTGCCGGCTGCACTTGAATCTTTTAGGCCATTGGGGTGGCACTTGTGCATGTTAGACACAAAAATCTAAATTATTTAAGTGCCCACCCCCACAGGCAGCCCATGCATGCACATGTGGGAGGGGCGCAATAGCCGCATACGGATACAGCGATTTACAGTGGGTCACAGGTCAGTAATATCGGTTTTCTACTCTCCGTATTTTACCCCTGGCCTGGTCGAAACATACTCATAAATATCGCGTATACGTATGAGTACTTTGTTCTCAGCAGTCTTATCGCAGTCTCATTATTGCTTCTTCCTGTTTTCATTCCAAATATGCCAAATTCATGGTTATTATCTTGCTCACCTCTTAAACAAAACAAAAAAAAGGTCATGTTTACTCAAACTGTTTACAGAGTCTTGCCTATTTTCCGTTTCAAAAATTGACTTTATTCCTGTACGAATACGATTTAAAGATTTTATATAAGAAGCGGACTTAAAAAATTTATTTTGAATTGTAATCTTAAAAGATATAGGCACCTCAGATATTGGCTAAAACACACTTGCAATGCGTAAGAATCTTTAGAATCTACATTCATTCAGCAACATATGTCATCACTACAGATACAAGCATTCATCGATTTTTTAGGTCTATACGCGCGACAACATTTTGGCTAATTGATTGACGAAAGCCATACTTCTTAGTAAAAATATGGAACTCAGCCTTGAATTTTAGGATCCACAGTTTTAGGCACCTTGAAAAAATACAAATATGCTTTTTAATTCCAACTCACTACCTTTTATAGATCCCAAGACCTCAATGGCTAAATTGACCCAGCTAGAGATCCTCATGAAGAATGTATATGCTTTATAGGGTCGGAAACGACTCAGACGAGCGAAAACAGCCCTTTTACTCTACGAGTACATGCGAAAGCAAATTTAATCTGTATGAACTATTTTTTAAATATGTAAATCCACGTATTTAAACATTTTAAAGGGTTGTAACAAATAAATCGTTTTTATCATAGAAAAACAACAAAAAAGAGCTATCCAGTGGGAATTAAAAAAGCGTTTCACGTGGACAAAGCTCACTGTAAAACACGCGGCAAAAGAACTCTCCGCTTTTATGGAAAAGTAGTCTAAACACGAAAAAACTGGAAAAAAACTAGATGCGAAGCGCCAAAGTGAGTGCAGCGCTTTTTGCAGCTGCAGCCTGCGCTCCTTTCTTCTCCTGCCCATGTTGTTGTTCCGGCTGCTGTTGTTGCAGCCGGCACTCTCACAGATACTGTGAGTTTCAGTTTTGGCATCATTTAGATGCTCGTGGAGCAACTGATGCAAATTTAATTTGGACACCTCGCAAAAAGGCGACGCCTGCGATTGCCCCCAAAGAGGGGCAGAAAGAGCGAAAAAAGAGGGGCCCGGGGTGGGTTTGCGTGGAGGTGGGCGTGGGGATCGGCTGGGGCAACTATCTGGTGGCATAACTTGCACTTCAGCGTGTGTGAACTGCAACTAATGATGTTGCAGGCACTCGCATGCGGCTTTTTGATTTAACGATCGAGCGCAGCTCGCTTTTTCAGGCTTTTTGTGTTGTTTCGTCCGAAATGTTGAGTTGCCGAGGAGCTTAATGGCTCGGTCTGGTTGGTTACCCGTACTGCGATTCCTGCGGTTGATGGCCGCCATCCACTCGTTTTTTCCACGCTTCTGTCATAAACTTCATGCTTTGTTTCCGCCGGGGTATATTTTTATTCGCTTTGACTACGCGGATATATCAACAGCAGGCAAAAAGTATTTCACCTTCTAAGAGGGGTCATAAAAGACAAATAAAGCCTCCAGTCAACTAAAAAAGGCGTTGATTGTCCTGAAATCGATCTCCGGCAGACGCAAAATCGGCTTTTCTTTTGAGTGCTAAGATTAATTTGGCACCCTACCTTAGGGACGACTTTACTTTTCGGCTTTAGTGTGAATCCATAAGCCGATTTGACGGCATTTTCGTCATAATAGACACAATACTGTCAAAGGTGCGCCAGACGGCGTTTAATAGTGTTGATGAACCGAGTCCTAATTTTGTGCATCAAAAGGGGAAAGTTCGGAGGGAAGATGAGTCTTGTCCATTCAAGGACTTAAAAAAAAATAATAATCTATAGAGTTTTTCTGCAGTACCTAAAAATTAAACCTCCCTCGTTTCTTTAATCCCATTAAAAACTGCGGGGCAATTTCAAGAGAAACATCCATTAAATTTTCAAGTCCTGGCAACTTCTAACGCCATTTTGACCTCGAAAACACCCAACGCTAGCAGGGATGCAGGCTAAACTTTTTAAAATCACTTGGCTGAAACACTTTAAGCACATTTTCCTCGAGGGAGTGGCAGGAGAGAAAGGGCTTTTGAAAAATTCAATAAGCAGCCCGTTCTATCAATGTCCTCGAGGAGGTTTCTAGTTGTCTGTCTGCGCCGTCGTCATTGGCGAGTGGGTGTGTGGGGAATATTTATTAAAATCGTTGTTCACAATTTTTATTTAGCATATCAAAAGGCGTCCGTCGGCTCTGGCCAACATTCTTGTGCGGAAGCATGTCCCAGGGGTTTTCCATTTATTTTTGCTCCTTTCTTCGGATATATTTGCTTAAGCGGAGTATCGCGTTGCCACTGGCCAGCCAAACATATTTGAGGCTTAGGCCCATTGAAGTTGGCTCTAGCCAAGCAAACGGCCCGCGGCTAGGGAACCTCTGCTAAATGGACGTCCGAGATGGCCCAAGATTGTAGGGCCTGCTTGGCATACGCCGTGCATTCCGTATAGAAAACATCCGCTCGCGACTGTCGCCCCTTGGACTCTGCAACGTGTTGAAGTTGAAAGTGCACCAGCGCCGAAGGCTGTTGGCAAATGTCTCGCTCACATGTATTTCTATGTGGCAGGAAGATTAATGTGCTCAGCTCTGCAGACAGGACAGCTCCTGCAAGGCGTCGAACGAACATAATGGCACATGAGAGCAAAGTGGAGCGCTACTTTTCACATGGCCAGTGGCTATTAATTGTCAAGAGTTATGGGCCCCCTCGAAAGAGTAGTTTTCTGCTTTTCTAAAAATTAAACATGTTGAAAATGTATAAATAATATAAAAACTGGGATGGAACTTTTAAGAAGCACATTTGAAATGGATTTGCTCAATCGCCGGTTATCAAAAAGGGAATAACCAGTGTTTTAACTGCTGGCAAGCCGTCGCCCCAAGCCTAAAGTGTTATTTTTATGATAGCTCCTCCACTGGGACACACTCATGACAAGCATCGTTGACAGACTTTGCAAATCCCCCCGTTAATGAAAGTTCTGCCAGACCAATTTGTGCCCTTATCCCTGCTCGGGACTTTGTCGCAAATTCTAGGCCAGCAAAGTTTCAATTTAATTTCATTAGCAATGCAAGAAAGGACGTTTTTGCTGCCTAAGTCGAAAGTGGAAATTTGATAAAAATCGGTCTGCCATCGCCAGAGCACAGAGATTGAACTGGTCCCTGCCATTGCACTAAGTCTCACTGAGCCTTTGGACACATCTCTAAGCCCAGGCACTGGCACACATAAATATTTACGACTATTAGTTTTTACTCGAAGATCAAAACTTTTTCGATTTACTCTCAGGGCACTTGGACTTGGGCACATTTGCATATCGATGCGAAAGGCAACTGAAAAAGACGTTGCGGAGGCGCCAAAGAAAACAATTAAAATAAATTTTACATAAGTCCTGGCACATTGCTATTACTTTGTCTAACTGTTTTCAATATTTTATGCTAAATCTTTGCGAAAACAGTTTTGCTGCACGAATTGAGTTGGGGAAAATGCAAATTAAACGGCAGGAGAGCCGTTCGGGCATGAAGCACCGACTTGAAGCCCTGTAAATCAGTCCCAGGCCGGGGAGCATAGAAAAGATACTTCCACGTACACCGGCGTCGTCAGCAGCCCGAAAGGTCCCCAGCCCCGAATGTGTCGTGTTGTGTGTATGTAGGCCAGAGCTTGCGCCTGGATATTTATTATTTATGTAGCTCAACTAAACGTTTTGCCGCAGGAATTATGGCATAATATGTCAAAAGGCAAGCCGAGCCCCACGCCTTAAATAACAAAGAAAGACAGCTTCCCCGGCGGGCTGCCAAAGTGCGGATACTCTTCCTCCGAACTTGCCAAGGGTTCTTGTAAGCCCCTAATTGGTGACCCAAAACCCATATCAGCCGTGCTTGATGGCCCCGGCAGACCGGGAAAAGTATCATATTGCATCTTATCCCACTCACGATACCATCAGGCCGCAACCAACGCGAAATAAATATCCGGCCGACCCACTCGCAGGGGCAATCACTTCGCTGCTAAGCCGTCTGGCAGTCCGAAAACTCTATAAATTTTAAAGCCGCTATTAGCCGGGACTTAGTAGCAGTAGAAGCAGCGGCGGCCCGGCAACATCTCATAAATGCCAACGAGGCGGCCGTGGAAAGTGGATTTTCCTTGTCTGGCACGAATTTAAATGTGTTAAACGAGCCGCGGCGAAACATCCAGCGGCTGTCCAGTTCCGCGAACGGAAAAATCACCTTTAATCGTATGATTTCAGGCATACATAATTTAAGGTGCAAAAGTTTGCATTTATTGTGTGTGGTATTTGGGAAGAACTTTCCCAGGGCTTGCCTGGCCCAGGCGGTGCAAAAGTTTTGGGTTCTCGTTCCCCGCAAAAGTTGTGAAAGAACGTAGGCCCCGCCAGCACCAAGTCGGCAAAACTTCCCGGCCATTTAAATCATCGCCTGCCAGAAGCAAAAGACGCACAATTGAAAATCGTCTGCACACCTGTACAGAATAAGGCAAATAAAATGAATTTACATCTCGATACGCGCACTTCTATGGGAAAATAAAGGGAGAAGAGCTGGTTCTGAGTCACTTCTGCTTACTTTCGGCCTTTGTTCTACGATCCTTAGGGCTTCCAGGAGCCTGCGGTAAGGCGTTTTGCTCCTGCAGTCCTCGCTTTCAGGACTGGTGGCAAACCGCACTGACTATCGGCAAACTATGCGTGCTACAACTTTCTTATAATGATGAGTTGAAACGTAAAGTATAACTCATGTAATTTTTGTTTTTTTGGGCTTCGCTACTACTGCTTTTAACAATCAGTTTTTTGTGTTCCTTGCCGCTAAAGTTCATATTATATAGGTCTAGCAAGGGCCAATAAAAGCATGCAGCCCTATCTAGTTGCAGAGGGATACTCTGATATTCCTCAGCCGGGCTGCCATCTCTAAGTAATATATATATCGTCAATATATTTCGGAGTATTGGCATAGTCGCCAAGTAATGGCTGGCAATTTGTGGAGCCTACATCGGGCCCTGCCAGACAATGAAATATTCCTCGGCAAACACGGCTCGCACACACGTGGCACACGTCGTTTTTGTATATTCCCCTAAGCACCATCATCAGTTGCAAGTGTGAACAATAAATTGTCATCAGCTCGGCTCGACTCGACTTTGCTTTATTTCTTTTCAGTCAGTCTCCGCTCTCCAATTTATGGCGGATTTCAATTTGCGGGGGGCGACGGGCCTCCTCGACTGCTCCATAAGTGTGCTCTACAAATTGGGGCACACACACGCACACTCGCCTATTCCCAAAAAGCGGAAGTCCTGGAGGAGGAAGTCGAGGAAAACATGTGAAGTTTTCGTTCGTAGCTGACATTTATTGCGCACATGGCACTTGCCATTGATTTTTTATGCGTTTTTGAAGAAGTTCGAAGCACTCGGAGGCCCGCATAAGTGTGCTACAGTTTTTCAATTTCCATGCTTTTGTTGCTGTGGCTCCGATTATCAGTTGTTGTGCGACACACTTGGCTTTATGGTGTCGCCTATTCTGGGTCCCACTAATGTGGGCTTTCTGACGTTGCCGAGTGCTTTTTAATACGGCTAACGTTCGGCCGGAAAACTAATAAAAGTTTGTTTTTCCTCGCTGCTCTGGGAGCGCAAAAACACGAACGCCATTGACAGGCCACGGCAAATAAGATTTACAAAGTTGAAAAGCTGGCAAAAGTAGGTTCCCACGAATCTCCTATTATATTTGACTGGCATTTCAAAATTGTGTTTTCATCTTGCTTACAAGTTTTTTGGCACCGGAAGGAAAGGCGGGACTTTAACACAGTCACTTTTTGGGCTATTTGTTACATGTTGTAACAGTTCTTGGAGTTAAGCGAAAAACATATCTCTGTTCTTAATAAAACACACACAAAAATGCATAAGATTAATTTTGCCCTTCGCATGGTACATTTAAAGAACAAAATTAGCCTCCAATCGAGGCTAAGGGCATTAGCTAGTCTGGGAAAGAAAAGTCTTAAAAAAAAATAGTTAAAAGCACGATGACGAACGACATTAGTCTAGATAGATTATATATATACATATTTTTATACCCTCTACTCGTAGAGTATAAGGAAAAGTATGATAGAATTTTGTCCAAATGACCATGTAGAAGGAAGCGTTTCCGATTTCGTATATTTTTGAACAGGATCACTAGCCGAGCTTTTCGGCAAAGCAAAAAGAAATTTCTCTGTAACGTCATCCCCTATATCTCTCTAATACTTCTCAATACCAACTTTAATAATTTAATTTCGATAAGGCTTATGTTAGCTTTAAATTGCTGAAAAATATTGATACGGGCGCTGGAGAAGGGGTATCTAATAGTCGGGACACTCGTTCCCATATATGCCACATATCTTTTTTAACCACTAATTTTTTGTTATTACTAAACATTATAAAGTATTTTTTATTCTCTCGAATTATGTCATGTTACGGTTGATCTAACTACTCACTGCTTCGCTAATCTAAAAATATGAATGTCCAATTAAGCCTATAACTTGTGGCATCCAAAACTTAAGTAATCGCCTTCAGAAGCTCAGGACGTCCCATATCATTCTCAATCCCGCCAATTTGCATTTCCCTCGCTTTGGTGTCTCGCTCAACTAATATAAATGTATGGGCTAGAGCGCGCAGTGCGACGCAGACACGAAAGGCGAAGGGAAATCAACTGGGGGCAGTCATTATGGCGGCTTTCACTTTCGCTAATGTGTTATGAGAGGCGAAAGTAGAAAGTAGAAGGCGCAGCCAGCCGTTTTGCGAGGGCGCAGTGCTTTGCTCGCAGGCGCGGAGAAGTGGGCTGAGTGCCAGTTAGAGTGTGTTTAAGCAAATAGGTCGGCACACACAGCCCCCTCTACCCCACCCTAGAGCCCACTGACACACACAGTCGCACTTAAACGGGCCGCAGCTTACATTGTAATCCGAAGAACGGAAAAACCACAAGAAAATGCGGAACGTAGAACTTTGAGGACATGATTCTTCAAACACCCTTTCATGCAGAAAAGTTTTCGCAACTAGAAAACGATTTCTTGGCGACGCCGCAGATGTAGTTCCCCTCTAAACTGCTAAAGTCAAGCCACAAGGAGATTTTAATGCAAATTAATACATTTCTTATTATTTGGATTTTTTCTGGTAAAAAGTGGGGAATTACGTTTCAATTAATCAGAAAAAATATACTTATATCACTGACCAAAATTAAGATACAAATTTAAAATACCCATACCCTTTTGGTGGGCTAGGAACGCAAATAAAGTACTACAGAGAAATCGGTCTAGACTGCAGACTAACCTAAAGTTAAAATGTCAACTGTAGGATCCCACGAACTTCCTATGAAAATTGTTACTTTAAAAACAAATAAAATGGTTTGTACTTAGAATGATTAAGATATACAGAGATATGAAAAGGAAAATTTATACCATGAAATTAAAAAGTCTTTAAAGAATGTTTTTTAAGAGAATACCCTTTTCCACCCGTACTGCAGAATCCAGAGACTTCACTGTAGTTGGTGTTTGAGTGGGCGCTGCAGAAGTCAAAGCAGGAATTAAACTCGGGCTTGAGGCAAAGGCAGATGATTTTGGGGGAGGGACCGAAGGGACCCACATCCGCTGGGGATGAAATTCTTATGAGCAGGGCCCCGCTCACACACATGCATGGGCCTGGGCGTACACACTTGTGTTTAATCAGATGCGCACACACACACATTCGAGTGAGCATCTGTGTGGGGTGTGCGTTTTGTGTGCCAGTGAATTTTTGTCGTATTTACACTTATTTCATTTCGCCCAACGCTTTGTTTACTATTTGCCTTGGGTGCGGGGAAGGCGGCACTCTTTTCTCGACGTAAAATTTGTTTTTCCTCTGCCGGCGCTGGGCTTTTCTTTGGCGCCACGGAGCGTATGAGTGATTAAAAGTTTTAGCATTAAGCAAATTGCGTCTAAGCCTGGTCTTTGCCCGCTCTTCCCCGGTTTTTTCTTCGCCTACTGCCTTGGTGCGGAATCCGTGTCGATGTTATGCTAATTATATCACGCCTCAATAAACAGCTGACAGGGAAACGTGCCAGGCCAATCAACAGAGATTTGACTTCGGCAATCTGCTGTATTATTTCTGGTTTCCGGCTGCCTTTTGGCGCAACTCTTGGATTCGATTTTTGGCACTTGGGCCGCCCACACTGCCCCCAATTATTATGCAACAAACAAATCTCATTTCTCCCATTCGGCAGCTGTCGACTTCAAGTTTCGCTTTAGCTAGCTGATAATGCTGGGGCAGCCCGAAAAGTTTTTAATCGATGAAAGTTTCCCCGAGCCGACATCTTGAGAGGCGGCCACGTGATTTACGTGACTAAACTTTAACTTCAACCCAATTGACTACGACAGCTGCTCTCGTACATTTAAGGAACACTCCGACTGGTCCTAATAGGCCCTCATTAGAATCTCCCCTGAGTTAGAAGTGATATGTGTTGATGAAATATCCAAAAAAGATACATTAAAATAGTCCCCGATATACCATCTTCATTACCTCATAGACATAAACGATGTTACAGAAATAGCTATGCAGATTTTCTACATAATTTACTCACGACGACATATGCATATGGTAATGGCATGCCAATCCAAAACAGACCTACTAACTTTTATCTGATGTGTCGTATAAATTTACGGGTGATTCAGGGCAGGCATTCAAGTGGATAATTACATGTAATAATTGTTAGGCACTCGTTCAGATGCGTAGACACATGTATACGAGAAAGGCTGAATCGGAGTCCCCAAAGCAAAATAAGCGGAGGCCACCCGCACCCCGTGACAAAACCCATAAATAATAATTAAATGCGTGACTAATTACTTGTGTAATATTGCTATTATTAGGGCCGAGACAAAGCCGCTGACTTCGTAGAGGACTGACAAAAGAAGGCACACCCATTTAAGGAAAGACGCTTTCGCTAGACGTAAGACATTAGACACTCCCACACCGGCAGACAGGCGGGCGTAATGAGCTGGCAATATGTCGTGTTATCGCCAGAAAAGGAGTTGAAATTCCGCTCCTGGAGGCGCTGAATCTGTTGTCCTGACGATGATTAAGTTGACATCGACTGTCGGCTTTGCTTTGGTGCACCGAATGGGCGAAATCGCACATGGGAGCACAGTCAACTTGTGTCGTGTTTACCTCGAGGGCCCTAATGAGCCCTGATTTATTTCATTTCCTCCCCACGTCATCAGGACTCGCA
This sequence comes from Drosophila biarmipes, assembly GCF_025231255.1. NCBI lineage: Eukaryota > Metazoa > Arthropoda > Insecta > Diptera > Drosophilidae > Drosophila > Drosophila biarmipes. Next base: position 19,857,148 of record NC_066612.1, read on the forward strand.
GGCAAGGACTCAGGGCGTCGGCGGCAGCCTATGGAGTTCATTGCCGTCAGACTGGATGCCATCGGCTTGAGTGACTGCAGCAATTTAGCTCATACCTCAGCGACTAATCAAGACATAATTACTTGATTGGGTGAATTTGATTACAGTCGAAGTGATTGCGAGACTGGTGCCTGCAAGTGATGCACATCAAATAATAAAGTTTGTTAATGAACTCAAAAATCATGAGATGTTTAAGAGTCAGAACATATAACTTTGAGTCCCAATGTTCACACAGAAACACGCTGTACTGATATGCATGTACAAATACTTAGTTATGCAATTTAAATTGTAATCCTAAAAGGTTTTGACCTAAGAAGAGTTATAAACCAAATATCAAACCAAAGAAGTATTTAGTTTGAATTGACAGGAAACATACTTCACTCTTTATAACTCTTCTCTTTGCAAAGCATTGCCCTTTGCGAAACCTTCAAACTTCCTATCGAAAAACCTTCATAAACAAACCAAAAAATTCATAAAGAAATTAAGTTTCATGAGTCCGACCTCCTACGTTTTCTCTTTTTGTTGGCCCTCGCAATATTCATTCCTGTTTATTTGTCTAAGCGCGATTCGATGCTATCATTTTATTTCTGAATCTGTTTACACTTGCTGGCTCGTATTGCACGTGGATCTATATCTGCTTTATTTGCTTTTCCTCAGCAGCGGCTTGAGCACAAAGCTCGTTTATGGTAGCTTTTCCAATTTTTGTTTGGCGTTCTCTGGGTGGCCCATCGCGAAAAATCAAAATTTTACCGGGTAAAAATACTTTTGTGTGTTCACGATTCTATGCTAATTTAATGCTCACACGCGCTTGAATTTGCTTACATTGAGGATAGCTGACAAATTAACCTAAGAATTCTTAGAACAATTAAAAAAATAAAATATATGAAGCCAAGGAAACAACTCATGATTTTATGAACCATCAAAGTGTGCTGTGATAGAACTTTTTCCTTTCCGGGAATAGAGCCGACATTCAAAAACAAGGTTTAAATTGTAAATTTTATGTTTTGTATAAGAAAGTCAAAATATAACTTTAAAAAGCTTTCAGTTTTCATTAGACAACAGAATTATATTCCAGAAACTTGAATCCTACGAAAGTCGACTCTCCATAGTTCTAGTTAACTAATTGTAATCTAAAGACTTATGTGCAATACGCTTGCCAGCTGAGTAGGCATTTCCGTGTTGATTACGTGTCAAAACGCTAGACTTCTGGCGAGGATCGTAGGGGAGGTTGGGGGACTGGGCGACATCGATGAGTTGTAACGAAAATAAACAATCCGCAGGCCCGGCTGGGAAGCCTTGGCAAAGGGGCTGGTGGGCTGATGTGGGTGGCGAGGGGCTGGTGCTCGGAACGAATCAACTCACACCATGCATAATGTAAACAAATTGAAGCCCACTATATGGTGACGAGCCCGGAGCTCCGACAGCGAAGACAGTTTGCCCCAGACCGCCATCGAATCCGTTTGCCAAGCCGGAATCAGCTAGAATCAGCGCCATGGATAGCCTCGAGTATGCGGTCGAGTTTGCCCACGATGAGAATCTGCTGGGGGGTCGGGCGAGTGTGGTAAGCCCAGATCCGTTTAATGATATGTGAGGGTGTCTTATAGCCTTCCCCCAGTCCCACCTGTCGGATTTTCTGGCCACGCTCACCCTGAAGTCGTCCGAGGAACTCAATGAAGACGTCCACACCTTTCACGAGAAACTTCTGCAGCTCAAACGGGAAGCTGACTCACTAGACACAAATTGTGGCTCACCCGATTATAACACCAAAAAGGAGGAATTAATCTTCAGGGTCGTGTGCGCAATCAAGGGTATTGACCATGACGAGTGGCTTAGGGACGCCGCAGCCTCTCTTGAAGCTTTTCTAGAGGACGAATTTGTCTCCGATGACGTTTGACAAATGGGTCCTTGGCCTTAGGACCACAGATTTGTTTAATTTTAATAAATACCTATATTTAGTTATCGAGCCTTTAACCCAAATACGAAGACTTAAAGCTACCTAAGTTATCAAAAGAAACGCAAAGCCCCAAATTTAATCGGCTCATCGCCTGGTTACCTTTCTGGCAGCTCTTCCCTAAGCACTGCCGTTTCGCTTGAGCCAGCAGCTCAGCCCCAGGTGCTGCACAAATTGTCCCGGTTTAGCCAGCAATTAATGTTTATCTGGCAAAACATTTTAATTTAGGCTATTGCTCCAATCGCCCCACATTCGGCCTCGTTAGCTCAGCCCAAAACACGGCGAGGATCCCGATGTGATTGTGCATGCGGGCTGGGCTGCCCTCCGTTCTCGTCCTGATATTAATTTAAACTAATGCCACAAGACAAAACACAAACAAACACCCCAACAAAGGGAAATAAGCGAAGCATTCAAATCCGAGACGTGTAATTTGCTGGGAAAGAAGGGTGAGTTCCGGTGGGGTAGGCGGGTGCTCAGGAGGTCGGGTGGTCGGGAGGTCCGGATGTGTGTCCCGACGACAAAGTGACTTAACATGTCAGCCCGCCCGGCTGGTTATTCCGTTGACAGTGAGAATATGCCAGAGCAAAAGATTATTTGCTAACATCGATGGGCGGGGCTCATCAATGCCCTTGCCAAGTCAATTTAGAAGTACATTGAGGGAAATTCCAGCATTCATCGCCCGAAATCGACATTCAATATTGATTTGGAATGGGCTACTTTTCGCTGTTTCTATAACTTCTTAAGATATTATTTCCTAACTTTATATGAAAAGAGCTTGAAACCTATATTTTTCAACCCAGCATTGTTATTTATTTTTAAAGCATTTTAAAGTGATAATTACTCTTTATGCTTTTCACCCCCAATATTTTCCCTTGTGTATCAGGTCGTGCGGGCCTACCTACCTTGGCTTATTTTGCAGTTAAACATGATAAGGTGAAAAGTTAGCTTTTTCATTGAAATTCCTGGGAACTGACAGTCAGACGAAAGCGGTCTTAGGATGTCTAGGAAATTAGCCACTAAATTAGATCCCTACTTCATTACCATTTGGCTAAGCTTGTGTGCCTGTGCATTTCAATGAACTCGTGGCCGAAGGAATTTCCTCTTATTTAATTAAGCCACCTCTCCGACTGCACAGACGGCTGTCCCTTCCTATTTCCATCGGTGTAGCCCATAAATTGCGATCGAATTTTAAGCAAACAAATGCAGAGCAGTTCTTGAGGGCAAGGGTTCTGCGACGCTCGAAATTAATTTTCCCTTCGAACTCCCTGTGCTGGCAACCGCACTCGTCGGGTGTCTGCTGCGGATAAGCCGTGTAATTAAGCAAATTCGCCGTCATTTGGTTAGCGGTTTAGGTGCGTGCGTGGCACTCGAGGCCCCAGCGTATTAATACCGTCAAAGTGTTGCGCACGAGAATTTATTAAGATGCCGACGCCGTCAGCGGCAGCCACTTCTCGTCGACCTCGTCGAGAGCCTCCTCGTCCCCCCTCCGACAGCTGTCGCCTTCTGGTGGGAACCCAGCTCGGTTTCAACCCGTTTTCCCGGAACTCGAGGGTCGCCTGCTTTGGAGGCCACTGCGCCTGACGGCTTCGCGTCCATAATTTGGGTAATTTATTAACAGCACGCAGTATGCGAAATATTTAAAGTTCCGTATTTGGGCATGCTTCAGGAAAATGGGAGCCAATGAGGAGCGCGGGAAAATGCTTTTCACGTTTTAGGAAAACTTATTCCATTTGGTATACAAACAGGAACTGAACTTTAAAGTTTCATATAAGGAAAAAGCTGACCTTGTTCAAGAAATCGAATATGTGCTTTAATAATAAATTTAAAAATAAAGATCTTTATAGGTTTCTCATATTTTGCCTGTCAGAAATTAGTAATTAACAAAAAGCTTTTAATACAAGTTATGAAATAAACTCAAAAGTGATACATTTTTATTTTTTAAGACTTTACATGCAAACAGAATTTAGACATGACCCTCTTGTAATTGAATAAAACAAACCGCAACGTTTTTATTTAATTTCATGAACAATTTTTCTTGTGACTCCTTTTAAAAATCGCGTTGTATTTAAGATAAACCATACACTTTTTCATATATATTTTAGGATACCTCAGATAAAGACTAATGAAAATGAAAAAAAATGATCCTACATGAATTAAAAACACGAATTAGTTTGTAACCGTAATTATTAATTAATTGAAATTAGGAAAAAAGCACCCTTGTTACACTCCATTAGTAAGCAAAATCGAGGGAAGACGATTTTTGATATCTTTCCTGTGAAAATCTGGACGCGATGAACGACTGTAAAATATTTAATGGCCTACATTTGGGTGCAATTCAGAAGCGATCTGAAACTCTGCTGCTGAATAGTGGCCTTCGGCCCTGACTCTTGGCCAAGCGGCTCTAAAACTTTTGCGCCAATAAGTCACCAGGCGAACGTAAGGGGTGAGTTGAAAGCAAACAGCTCAAAGACGGAATGATGCCAGCCATAAAACTGTCCAAAAGTCGCTGCACGGGTTCTTTGAAGGATGGGGGACGTGTGTGTTCTGGTGTGCTTAAATAAATAAATAAATTTAATTCGTGGGGAAGGCCGCGTGAACAAAGCCCTTAAATCATACATTTAAAATTAGCCCCAGGTCGCGCAGTGAAAAAAGAAATAATTATTTAATTATTTTATTACTTTAAGCCGCATTACAAATGAATAGAAAGCACGCGCCGGCAATTAACAATATAAACAAAGCAAAAAACGACAATTGCACCAGGCCGGTTACATAAAGAACACAAAGGCGAGCGAACATCCGTGTACTTACTGTACTTAAGCGGGGAAACAACCAGCTAAAAGGGCATCTGGCAGTGGCAGAAAGGATAGAGGGGCAGTTTGATGCAGAGACGATTCGAAGAACTATTGGAGTATCTTTGTGAGTTTACTTTTTAATTCAAATGAAAAAACAATAATTTTTGTTTTAAAGGAATGAGTACCAAATTGTTGTATATTTATCATTAATAGGTAAATAATAAATATCTATTTAAAAGAACCACTTCAAAAAAGGCTTACTTGTCTCTCAAAAGCAGTCTACCAATTTCCAGCTCAGACCTTAAGTGGTTATTTCGGATTTGGCAGTGTGCTCAGCCGGTCTGTTTGTGAAATGTCACAATCGAGCTACCGAAAGGCGTCGCCACAATTACCCAGCCATGAACGCAAACATGAACACAAAGCCGGAGCCCGGGAGTGCTCGCATACTTTTTACCCGCACTGTACTGTGCGGCATGATGCCGGGAGGGAAGTCATCGCATGGCTCTATTCCTGTTTCTATTTCAGCAGGATCTGGAGGACGACTGGGGGAGCCGGGTACTGGGAGTAGGAACACTAGGCAACTGTGTGTGATCATAATTGTGGGCCAACGACTGTGGCGGCGGAAATCACAAAACAAACAACAGAAGCCTGTTCCAGGCGGCTCTCCTTCCTCGGCACTCTGTATCCCTTTCATGGCAATGCCTACTTAAAATGTCAGAGCTGAAAAGTCTGCCGGTCTGCCGGTCTGCCGGTCTGCAGTTGAAAGTGTAATTGTTGTGGGCTGGGGTGCTTAGTTTGCTCAACTGCCAGCCTGCATTTCGCTTAAATAAATTTTTCATTGGGGGAAGTGGAAACCCAGGATAGCAGCTAACAAATTTAAGTCGTGCTAATGCCAGAAATCTATACGGATGCGCAAAACGTTCGAAGCCAAATGCATTCCAATGGTAGGGCGACAGGCCAAGGAAAGGGAAAGGGTTAAGTGAAACAAAAGAACTATGCAGGCATTTGAATGTGTTTTTATGGAAAGCACCCCATAGAAATGGCTTCAGAAATTCATACGATAAATGCTAAAAGTTTTCCCATGTCGCCGCCAGAGCCGAAACGGAAGTCGCCTGGACGTCATGTGTGCGGAAAGGTCGCCTGGTTTTGCTCGAAGCTCATAAATATCTTTAAAATATGCGAATAAAACCACAGTTCTATTAAAAAAGAGTTTGAGCACATGAAATGCGGGCAGCTTAAATTCATGTATTCCATTTCCCATCAACACACATATTTTTCAGACATTTCACCGACACTGTAAGCCCCTTGATTAAAAATATTTATACAATTCGCCCAGGCCATAGGGCCAGATCAACTTTTTCAATGGCTCAGATCAATCAGGGGAACACAGTTTAAGGCAGCCCGATTTCATTACCGCATCGTCCGCCAAAGCCGGCAACATTTCCCAAGAAAATATGGGTCAACCCAGATTTATTCAGAATGTATCAATTATGAGCAGCGCTCAATCAAACGAGCCGCCAGCAAATCGACTGAAAGGCAGACAAATGGGAGCGAGATGCTGACGGTTAAATTGGCCCCCGGAAACACCCCAAGATGGCCAGAAGCATATATGCTCCATACGTCGGCTGGGCATTATAAGAGCCATTAATATACATACCAACGCGGGCCCGAAGTAGGAAACCAAATCAAAGTGTGAAGGCAAATCAACGCTTTCCCCCAAAATAGAGGGGGAGTCTTGACCATATCGGGCTCCTTGGTCAGGCCACAAACAAATCTACTGAATGGCCGAAGCATTTTATTGTTTGGCCACAATAAAACTCCAGGACTCCGGGAAAAAGGGCGGAAAATCGTTCATTATTCATTATAAGCATTCACCCACAGCAATAATTTTCCGCAGATACACATAGTCGAATACATAGGGACAGGCATATACGGAAGAATAAATATAATGTACGTAAAAAGAAACTCAAGTCATTTATCTCGACGGGAATTTTTCCGTCGGGCTGCTCACTTAATAGTTAGAAAACGAGAAAGCCAAAACTGCTCGGCCCCAACTTTCATCAATCTTTCGATAATGTTTTGAGGGTCCAAGTGGTTTAGGGGCCGTTTAGGCAGGGGAACGGAGTGGCAGGTAAGCACCTTTCAGTTCAGTGTCATGTAAATTTGTTTGCGCAGTTGCACGTAGCCAATAAAATACTCGGGAGATGTGTGGGCAGGCCTCCACTCGAACCACAAGTGGGGTCAAGAGTCTGCCTTGAAAGACATTCAAAAGTAAATAAATCATGATGGTCTGCTCGCTGGTCCTTGATCTGCTTCCCCCTCCGTCCCACCGAATTCCTTTGCTTTTTTAGCACTTCCCTGCTGGTTTTTCCTGGGAAGACATCCGTTTATTGGTGCTTGTAGCCGGCGATTTATTGATTAATTTCTCGGGAGCCGTAGGGAACCTTGTCCTTTCCGCATCTGATATATCGCGTGCACCCAGCTCCCGGTCCAGTGGGCTAATGAAGTTATTGCGCCCCTCTTTTCAAGCAATATGTTTCCATTATCCAGTGCTGTTTGCGGAGTTGGCCCTTGTGTCCTCCGCCCAAGGCAGTGAGTATTATTTTAATTCATTAAATTGGCTAATGGACGGCCGAATGCTAGGTTTCTCGGAACGCTTCATTAGCCTAAACGAAGCAGATGGCGGCATAAAAATGAAATCGCTGTGTAATTTTTGGATCGCAAACTCTCAAAATTATGGCTTTAATTTACGCTTTCCATTATGCGATTCTAAAGCATTACCCTCATTAAATCATAAAAAATGGAAGTGCTTTTTTAACGGGGACAACTTGTTAAAAATAATTTATATCTAGATCTTGTCTGAGAGAGCTCCGAATGCCACTCTTACTTTATTTTATAGATATAACTGATATATAATATAAAGCATACAACTATTACCTACTCATATTATAGATTTATTAAAATAATACCCATTAGTTATAAGGTAATAGAGATCGAATCACTTTCACCTTGTTCTCCCTATTTTCCCCAAACGCTTTGCAAATCTTTGTTTGCCTCCAGTTTGAAAAGACTCGAGTCTTTTTCTTATTCATTAAAACAGCTGAATTTTTCACGGGTTTCCTTGGTTGCGTATCATTGGGGCCACTCGTCCAAATTCGAATGGACTTCATGCCTGGCGATCGAGAAACTAATCCACCCGATGGTTTGTCCGCCGAAATCAAGTGTTCGATGTACTCCAGGAATATTTCCGAAGACCGATTCATGGCGACTGACAGGCAGCAAATGTGGTCAGATGTATGGAAAGAGCCGCATTTATACAAACAATTGGTTGACGACGCTGAGTCGATAGCTTGCTGATGGATTATAAAATATTTGTTTATTTTGTTTTTCTATTTCCGGCCGAAAGCCTTCTCTGACTGAATTTCCACAAAGAGCCAATTCCGAGAATTGCCTGCCGATAAAAATTTTTCTGGATCTAACTGATTCTAATTGTTGGCTCTGGTTTCCTTTTATGTACATTTTTTTTGGTCCAAAAGAGGCATTTCGAAAATGTATTTCTTTACTATGCAAATTTATTTTATATTTATGGGGTGCATTGAAAATAATCTTAAAATCGAGTAAGCATTTAAAACTTTCACTAATCAATTTGGAACATTCGTTTGGCAGTCGAAATTGTTGTGAGGATGAGCGATACAGAGGCGTCTAGGCGTGCTTTCGGGCCGCATCTTCCGGTGGACCGGAAACGGGGCAGCAGGGTAACCCTGGCGAAGGGTCGATGGGTGAAGACGTATGACCCGAGATTGGGCGTGTGCATGCGAGCCATTAAGCCGCGTTTCGGGCGCTACGTCAGTGGAGGCTGCTCCATGGGCGTCCTGGAGGAGATCCTGCAGGAGGCAACCAGGAGGGCGGACCTAGGCCAGCTGCTCCTGTTGGTCACACACGGAAGGCGCTACGAAACGCGCAAGGTGCATTGCTTCGAGAAGAAGACCCAGGCACACCTCGGTGTGCTCGGAGTTTCGGAGTCGGAGGTGGATCTGCTAAAGAAGTACGAGAACCTGCTCAAGTACGAGCTCATGTTCACCGAGCAGTACTTATCTGCCAAGACGATGACCTGCGACAAGAAGGCCATTGCGAGTCTTTTCGATCGCAAGTGCGGTGGCGACAGAAGCAGGAGCTACACGCGGTTTCAAAGCACGTTGAACTTCTGCCGCGCTCAAATGAGTCCCAAGAACTGCCGCAGTATTGGCATTCAAACGCAGATCAGCATTCCGCAGATCAGGGCTCTGAAATACCCCAAAATACCCGTCCGACTGCGAAACATAGAACAAGTTCGAAGGTGGAAAGCTCCTGTGGCGCAGAACGATCTGGTAGAATAGAGTAGAGTTCAAATTCCTTGGGACGAGTGCGGCTGATTTTACCCTCATACGTATAAAATAGAACTCGATAAACGCATTTTATATGGTCTTTTATTATGTCTTTTGCAAAAACGCTACTTTCAGCACTCAAGAAAATATAATTATACCCGTAAGTCCTAAATAAAAGGGTATACTAGATTTGGTCGTAGTGTGTAACACCCATGTCCATCTGTCCGTCCACCCGCCCACCTGTCCGTCCGTCCGACCATCTGTCCGTCCATCTGTCCGTCCGTCCGTCTGTCCGTCCGTCCACTTGTCCGCATGAACGCTGAGATCTCGAAAACTATACGAGCTAGAGGAGTGGCGCTTGGCATGTAGATTCCTGGACCTCCTGCGCAGCGCAAGTCCAAACAATCTTTAGTCGCGTGCCAATTTAAAACACTTTAAATTGTGCTTAAATCAAAGAGTTTTAAACCTAGTTGGTTAAATTTAGTTGGTGGAAAAAAGTGTGCAAGCAGGCCTTTGAATTATGCAAGACTTTTTTCCGTGTGTAATCAGTTAACAACAAATGAAATACCTCCACCTCTTTCACTATCTATCGCGAGCTTGCAACTCTTGTCCTGCAGCGAATTCGTGGCAGTTCTTTTGAATTTCACAAATTCCGACAGCTTTCGCCCAAAAACCCATGGCGGTGCTTATGAAAATTGCAGGCGAACAGTGTTTAAAATTTCAACCACTAATCCTGCCCCGTGGCCCATGACGTAGTAAATTACTGTGTTTGAGCTGCACTGTATTTGGGCTGCAAACCAGTAGGTTGCCGAATTCCCTGGCCCCTGCCAGGCCCTAAATGGGCCCACAAGCACAGGATGCGCTAATTTGCATTTAATTATGCTTGACGTAGCGGATATCTGGAACCATCCAAGCTGATTAGCCCGATTGGACAATATACAACACACAAAACATGGACGCGAAATTTAAACTGACCATTAATTGTGAAACTGAAGAGAATCTGCGGATGCTTCACCCATTAAACCATACGTTTTCTCTGAGGGAAATCAAATTAAATTTTAAAATAAAACAGAAAGGAGAAAGCTCCAGAAAGTTCGCTGTAGTACACTTCAGCAGAAGGAAGCTAGAAAAAACCAACCTAAAATGGCTGTGAAGTTTTGACAAGCTCGAAAAGTGCTATACAAATAGCTTCCTGTCAAACTAAAAGTGCTGAGAAAACCAGTTTTAATTTTAATAGTTCCAGGCTAAACACACAAATGTAAATAATAGTCTGCCCACTTCCTCGTTTAACATTATTATATTCCTACCCAAATTTTACATAATTATTTCAAGCTAATTTATATAAACTTGTATGCTTTCTATTCCATTATATTTTTGAATTGATTGTTCTTCGAATGGAGCGTAGAAAACCTTTATTGAAAGTCCCTTATGGCAGTGTAAACTGAACTGACTGTGCTTAACTTGAAACAATAGTAGTTATTTATTTGAAAAATAATATCTTTAACGACGAGCACAAATAGCAATGTTGTCGAGAGAATGTCGAGTGAACAGACAGTGTTTCGAAGACACATTCACTGACAACAGGAAAATGATGAGCCAGTGTTGTCTGCCAGTCTCTCGTTATTTTTCCTCGCTCGTCCAACTTGTTGCAGCTAATAAATGGCAAAGCAAGCGAAAGTAGAGGCCACAGCCATCTGTGGGCGAAGTTCCGATGCATTCCTCAGATCCCGTGTAATCGAGACCTGAAGGGCATAAACTCGAAATTAAGCACGGCACGTAACAAAACTTGAGGAACTGGAACGGCAAAGATGAGGAAGGCACGTATCCCTCCGTGGGTAGCACATATGGATATCTAAGCTAGAGCACGTGGCTGGCGCCCAGTTTACCAGCTGCCTTCTTGAGTTTCCCACAGCTTTTCCCAGTTCCGGCTGCCGCCAAAGGAAATCATTCTGGTGTGAAGTTCCCTCCTCCATTTTCCGTGGAGTGTCTGCCTGTGTGTGCTGTCATATAAGCTTGCGCTTCCACTTTCCCCTGGCTTGTTTTTTTTTTTGCAAGGCAACTAATGAGGCGCACATTGCTTAAGTGTTGCTCAATTACATTGAGTGCTAAGACGCCTTTGACGTTGGCAACACTCACGATGGGCGAACTATGTATTCGAAGAAGGGGGCGCTTTTCAGTAGCTTACCAACACTACGTACCTTCGAAATAATGCAACTGCATTCCCTGCTTTTTGGGAAGTTAAGAATAATTTCCAGAGAGAGCTAGCAGTAGCTAGCAGTAGCTAGCAGTAGTAAAGAGTCAAAAACGATTAGAGGGAAGTAAAAAATACGTGTATTCAAGGCAGTGTTTCTTAACTTTAAAGCTACTTGTTCAACACTTTTTCAAAGGTCCTTCTGCCTTTTGCACACCAAGTACATATGAGTTCTAAAAGGGGCAGCCCCTGGAGCTCACTTACAATATAAAAACTTGGTAATCGGGGAGCACCATCGTTTTGGTATTTCAAGCAATAAAAATTCATTTGAAGCTCTTCTGTCCGACTTTAAAACCATTTCCTCCATTTGTCAGACGTCAATCCTCTTGCCAAAACTTTCAATCTCAAAAACTAACACAGTAACCAAAAAAAAGCTTTTAATTGATTGCCTTCAAGAAAACCTTCTGAGTTTTGGCACAAAACTGTTTAAGACGTCAGGGGAGCTCAAGGAGTTGGCAACATCCGACAGGCACGAAATCGAAATGAACTTTAACAACAATAAGACTACAAAGCACAAGCTTTAACCCTTATGGAGGTATACGTACATTAAGCATCCTCCAAATAAAAAAGTAGACTCTTGGGTTTCAAATAGTTGAGACTCACTATTGAAACTCTTTATAAATATTTGCTGCGACTTGCCGGCGCAGTCCGTAAAGTTGACAGTGACAACATACATAAAACTTTATCTTTTAAATAGCTTAGCAATTGCAAAATGATTGCACTTATCGTTATTGGGAAAAGTTTCAGATGGCAATTCGGATTTAATATTACTTCAGCCCATTTACTCATAAAGCCATGGCAAATATGCCTTCTTTAAGCTATTGAAAACAAAAAACAATAAATATTTTAATTGGATAAGCCAGTGGGCAGTCTTAAAACAGTAATTGTAAGTTAATTAAACTAACAAGCAAATATTTTACTAAGAAAAATAAAGAAGCAACCCCTCCGCCATTTAATTTAAATTCGAGTAATTGCTGAATAAACACGTAAAGTCATCGCCTTATGTCTGCAAAGTTTGAAATGCTTTAAATTGAGTTTATTTGCGAGAATCACCTGAAAGGTGCACAGAAAATAATGGACATAATTCGGTGGCGATAACACACTGTCGAGAACAAGGCAAACTTTCAGGTAGCGCTAATTGAAAAACGTCTGCCAACTTGACAGCGACAACTTTTCAAAAACCAGGCAAATGAGACGGACAATCAGGTGGATCAGACAGACGCACGGTGTGCATGGCCGATAGGTGGAGTCGGGCAATGGCTTGTCAAGGACAATTTATGGTGTTGATTTATACCAAAGGCTGGGCGGGAGGGGCTGGGGACCGCACGTATGTAAAGGGATGTCAACGGCACTGCGAGGCGCGTTCAATCACAATTCTAATTACCAAGCTCCCCGAGGTAATTAACTTTGCATGCATTACACAAATTACACAAACAGTGCGAGGAGCGCCGCAGCGAAGCTTTATCAACTCAATTACGACGGAGGGGGTTCCCCCACTTCCGCGGCTCCGGGAGCCACTAGCAGTTCCAGTCCAAGTCCCAGTCCCAGCACCTTCCCCGGGCCCCTCCTGTCCCCCCTGGCAAGTCTGCCGTGGCCTGAAAGTGTCAGAGAGATGCTTTACGCAGATAAACAACAAATAAGCATTGTTTGTAATTTAGCGAAATCGTTGTTGCTGCAGCTTTCCTCTATGCTCCGCCCGGGGCTGCTCGCGATTCCCTCCCACTTTCCCCACTTTCCCCACTTTCCCCGCTTTCACCCAACTCCCCTCCTGCGGGCTCCGGGAGCTCACTTATCAGCTGGCAACAATCGGGGTGCGGAGACGGGTCCGACAAAAGGTTACTGCTAGTTCCGAGAACTTCGGGAACAGTGGGCCCTGGCAGCTAGTTCGATTCCCCTTAATTAAATGCTGTATTTTTATTACTGTCCCGGGCCGGATCGTTCTCGGAAGTCATTGTGTCACACCTAGGGAAAATGTTTTAGAAATCAATCTTTTCTTTTCCATTACTTTTCAACCAAAAGCATGTAGGGTATTTTGCAAAATAGAGCCACAAGGTATACAAAAGTAGGCAATGAAATCGAGAGGAAGGGTAAGCAACATTAACATCATTATGTTATATAATTCATTTGCTGAATAACTATTTTTTAATTGAAATACAACAAACCATACCCTCATCAACCAAGCTCATAAGCCCTTCTCCCGCACTACTTATCGAGGGCTCACTGTTGAACTGCGTGCATGTGTGGACTTACTTTCGCATCGTTAACAGTCAGCTTGCTGCTCTCCTGTCTTTTGCACTCCGCCCTTCCGCAGAATATAGTTTTAAGCCCAGCATCGTTTGTTGCAATGCTAGTTCCACATCCTAGTGCTTGTAAAATGCTCTGATAGGGTGAATTGTATCTGCGCATTTGCTTTTGCGGGCACAACAGAGTTTGTCCGGCAGTGCGGCGTAATAAAAGCTTTTCCGACAGTTTTAACAACAAGTTTTAGTTTTCAAAACTATTAAAAGAGAAATGTTTTTTGTTACAGGAGGATTTATGCAAATTAATATGTAAGCTTCATAGATACCTACGAATAATGTGAAATTAACTTATTTTGCTTGTTTTATTGGTAAGCAACTTATGTGGTTTTGGCTTATGGAGAAAATCCAATATTAAAATGTAACTCCGTAAGTAGATGCCAACAAAACCAACCTTTTAACTGATGTGGCACGACCCTCAGTCGGCATGCAGAACACCAAACTAATACTAGACCCACCCGCAAACATAAACCAATCTTGGCAAACACAACAAAAACTCCGAACAATAACTAAACAAAAAAGTTGCAACAAAAGTGAGAAAAACGGAAATAAATCTAACAGAACGGCTTTAGGGGTCTTTCACCCCAACCTCCGCTCCAGGCCCCGAAAGTGTGTGCCCCATGTATGTGTGCCTTGGTTTTTGATTTCATGTTTCTTTTTGGGCTTATTGTCACAAGCGATACAGACCATTCCACTGTAGGACTGTATGTAGGAGCCATGTGTGGGGCCCCTTTACATATGTCAACTTTTATGCCTCGTAAGGGTAATGTTTTCACAGTAGAAAAGATTTGTTACAGATTTCGCCACACCAATAGTAAATCCAAGCACCATACCTTTGGCCCTACCCGCATTGTACTCAAAAAGTTATTAAATTTATGAATTTCCCCCTTATTTAATTCTTTAACACACATGTGTAACTTAACTTTAAGAATAAAATTAAAGACTCCCAATAATAGTATACGCAAAGTCAACATAATATTGTCGCAAAACTCACAAACATATCAGTGTACCCAATTCGAAAAAGCAATACTCACAACAAATAAAGCTTGTAGGTTTTTTGTTTTAGACGTGCTCCTAAAGCAAATATTTTTTCGAGTCGAAATTTATGTGGAACGATTATTTCGGTTGAACGAATGCAGCCACCTCCACCGACCGCAGAGCAGAACCATTATTTACACATGTACCGAAATTGGTTTTTTAGCCCGCCGCTCGAATGAGAGTACATCGTTATTCAGCAAAAGTGAATCCGAATGACTTTATCACGACCTGATTAAAATCCCTAATGAAATATTCGCACAGTTCATACAGTCCATCAGACTACCATAATTTTGTCAGAAAATATTGTTCCCACTCTTTCTATATGAAATATTAAAGTGATCCGATATTTGTATATCAAAAATCTATCTTAAGCATAAGCAATTTGAATTTTCTATAAATTTTGTTGGCAGTTATCATTGAAAATATAACATATATATCATATCAAATGTGAATCGTCGTCCCCTGATAAGCACAAGCATTTCCCAAATTAAGTTACGAACTTGCAATTACTCTGGGATACCAACATGAGCACATCTGGCTTATCTGCATCTCGACTGCGGGAGCAGCAGGGGCCACATGTGCACCTCTCATCCATTCCTGACCCGGGAGTGGACCATGGCAGCCGTTTGTTTTTGGGTGTCCATTCCTGCTCTCCGTTAAGCCATTTAAATTAGATGGCATTTTGGTCAACGTGCTTGGCATATTCGATTATTCGGGAACTGGGGCTGGAATAATGCAACGAGTATTTGAAGGACGTTTAAAAATCGCAGAAATTAATCGCAATTCGAAGTCGAACCAGCATGATCTTGGTAAAATCTGAAATATGTTTTACCAGAGATTCGTATTATCATTGATTGCCATATATTTTTATAAAAACATTCCTTTGAAATACTTCAAGCTCCATTGGTAAATAAATATTAAAAGCATCTGGCCTGACCTGAAAAACTGGGACACAACTGCAAAGGCAGGACCATAAGCCACATTTCAACACAAAGGACATGCAGCCATGATTTTTATGAGCTTGTATTTATATGGTTTCCCTGTATCCACGCCGTAATAGCCAGGGGTTTGCAGGACAGCCCACAAACAACAATGAGGACATGTTGGGCCCAGCTAGAGTGGAAAATAGGATAGGAAATAAAATTGCTTTCCCGTATGGATATGTTGGCAAGTTTGTTATTGCCCCTACCTCACAATGGATTTCGATGTTATTAAATGCCAATCCTATAGTAAGTGTTCGTCAATAAGTAATTTCCTTAACTGCTGACTACCGTTGCTCTCCACCTCATCAATGGAGACTGTTGAAATTACACAAAATCCATCCCACTAAACATTAAAAGGAATGACTAGTTGATCCAGAGCGCGGGGTCGTTAATTTAATAACAATGCTCTGCAATAATTCAATTTCCCGCATTTCTTGGGCTTCCAATGAAAACAGACTTATTACGAAAGAAAACACTGGGTTGCCATAATAAAAGCTCCTTAAAATGATCCTCTGTAAGCCCACTTAAAAACATATTGCATATAAACCCCTTTTGAATACATTTTCATAGCTCCTTTCAACGAGGCACAATAGTCAGTACGGCCGTGCTTCAATCTTCGTTGCTGCTACAAAATAATCGTAAATTTTATTAATTGACACAACAACTGCTTGGGCGGAATTTCTGAATTTTAAATAATTCCGTTTGATGGTTTCGGGATTTCGGCGAACTCGAGTTTAATTGTGCGGCCAGACTGGGGCCATAAAATATTTTACGATCGTTTTCCTGCCCCTCTCTTCTTTGTCGTTCGCCGGTCTCCGAAGTGAAACAACTGGAAAGTTTGAGTTGATTTTTCCGGACTCCTCGTTCAGGTGGCCACTGAAAAGCCCCTGGGACTGGGGTTTCCTGCCAACTCCACGCCTGCACTTCCTTCGACTTTCTTGTCTGCAGTTTGTGGCTGACTTTTGCCCGAAAAGCGACAAAGCAAGAAGCAGCCGGCCGGGTTTCCCTTATGACTGTTCTTCCTTCTGGAATTGCCCACATCACCAAGTCACTGGCAAGAAGAGTCAACAGCAACTGAGGGAACAATCGGACTGCAGGCTGGAGGCTGGAGAGAGCGAGTGCAGATGCAGGTGGCTACAAACAGTGCAGGAGGAATACTCGCAAATTGTTTCTTCTGGGTTTATTGGGCATATTGAAAAGGGGGAGGGCGGCAAACGCCCAACAACAAGAAGCAGAACCCTTAAACTGCGATTGAAATATATATGACTCTTTTAGCAAGGCGGAGATGCAAGAATGGCGACTGAAATGTATTACTGATTCCTCAAATGGTTTCACCGACTGAAAATTGTAAGTTCAACAAATCATAAATATCCAACCATGAATATTGTGTGTCCCGACTATCAGATACCCGTTGCTCAGCTTAAGGGCGCTAAGCGATATTGTAAAGCGCCACCTACCCGCTATTATTGAGCTAAAGTTTCAGATGACGTCAG
This sequence comes from Drosophila biarmipes, assembly GCF_025231255.1. Classification (NCBI taxonomy): domain Eukaryota; kingdom Metazoa; phylum Arthropoda; class Insecta; order Diptera; family Drosophilidae; genus Drosophila; species Drosophila biarmipes. Next base: position 19,874,356 of record NC_066612.1, read on the forward strand.
TTTGTGACTTAAAAATTACAGCAAATGCTTCCTATATTTCGCGCATAAAACAATCCACATATTCAGTTTAAAAGTACATTATCTGCCCATAAGTAACACAACAGCTTTATTTACTTTATGTAGCAACAGCTTCCCCGTAGCAGTATTCACTTTTCAGCCTCGCAAACGGCACGGCATTATGGCTGTGTGATTACTTGCCGGAAAGTGAGCAACATGACCAAGAAGCGCTAAGCATAACCATAAAAAGCCGAGGCGCCCGACTCCCGACGTCTGAAGCCACAACCGCAACACAGTCCTGGGCTCAGAGCCCGCCTCCCCCCCGAAAAGGTCCTGAAGGATGTGCTCCGGCCTGGTGTCTGCAGATTAAGATGAAGGCCGCGATGGCTCGTCGCTGTCTCCCTCCCTCTGCCCTCGGCCATGATTTAATTAAAGTCTACATGTGCTAAGTAGATTTTATTCTTTGCTTGCCTATTTGGTTTATTTGCCTATTTTTCCGAGTCTTCTGTTCGCTTCCGCCTGCTGGCCATAATTGATTTAGGCATTTACTGCATTAAGCTATGACAAGCCGGAAAAAAGTTCCTCATACACCAGGAACTACGGCGGGAAGGGGGAAGCCGAGAAATTATGTTTTTGTTTCACTAGGGAAAGTGTGTTGCCACCTCGAGGCGAAGTGACTTTGTACTGCAAAAGAAGAACTCGTTTAATTGGTTGCAGCATTTTCACATTTTATGTAAAGGACTCAAAAACTCCCAAACTCATCAAAACCATTTCAATAATATTTGACTTCTTGAGTCGAAATTGATTCTCCCAATCAAGTATGCCTTCTGTTAACCACGTTTGCTTAACAAATGCATCTGCAACTTAACTAACTAACTTAATTACGGATGCCGAAACATTAGATGACCACTGAGGAGTAGCTAATTTATGGCCTTAAGGACCATTCTAGCCGTAGGCATGATTAAACCGCAGGGAAGGGACTTAAGTGGCCTTTCATACCTGTGGAATTGAGAAACACTTGTGTGAATAAGCGAGTGTGCAACTTACATAATGACTTCGTTTCCGGATGCAGTTGGATGGCAGGACTTAGATGTTGGTGCTGCATTGTCCATGCTCTCGAAATGCTAATCACCAGCACGAGGATTGGCGTGGCGATGCTGCCGAAGCACTTGCCCTCCACGGCCATGGTCTTTCGCCCAGCTGGTTATGCCTGACTTTATGGGATGTATCTTTTGACCTCAAACCCGCCTGTTTGAGTGTAACTTTGCCTCCAACTGTGGGTAGTTGCTTCACATCACTGCAAATGGATTGATACTCAATCGTGTTTGAAGTGCCTTCTGGAAGGAGATAACATTTTAATTATATCAATTATTTCTGTTAAATATTATCCATGATTATTAGATGTAAGACCACCCTACGCTTGATTGCACTTGACATTTTTGTGCCATCCCAACAACTTAACAATGTTTTATGACTTTTAAAAGAGAAATGTAAAAGGTTGCTGTTCAGTGCTTGCCATTACACTTTCAAACCAATCCACTTCCATAACCCATCCATAAACATTTATATTTTTCAGAATATAAAACAAGTTAAATATGCAATAATTTAAAGATCTAAGCCTTGACCCGTATAATTAATTTATGATGTCGACGATATGATGTTGCGATGGCTAATGGATATAAAATAAATATTTATATATATAATGGATATGTCAACCACTCCTAAATGCATAATTTTTAAAGACTCCGAATGAACTCTTTCCCAAAAACATGTTCAAGTATACCACTTTCTAGCCTTTAAATTGTGATCTAAAACAGCGAAAGGATGAAAGAATCGTTAGGAAATTAAGTCCTAGTAAAAAATGTTGCTCTCCATCGAAATCTGTGCTCGGGCACAATTAAACTTAAGCAAACATTGGTATACAGTAGGCCTTCGTAAAAATGTCCTTGCTCGCATCATTAATCCCGTGTCAAATTGCTGTCGCATTTATTTTATTTTTTCTGGTTCGAAATTTGTGTTTGTGTTTGCTGAGCCCCCATATACCGTCTGTTGGCAAGTTGCCTATCGTCACCACGTCACCTGGATGGTGTTCCTCTTCCGTCCTGCGAACCCTTATCCAATGCTAACCACTGCATTAATAGTTACACCCGCTCGGCGCACTGAGATAGTTTTCTACTGGGCCAAAGTGGCGTACAGGAGGCGTCGCTAGCCCTGATCGCTCACAAATATGTTGAGGCCAAAATCCAATTAAAATGTTAATTTTTGCAAACGGCAGAGGGTTCTGCGAGCGAGTGCAGTGTCATGGTTAATTTCAGCCCTCAACCAACGATGCAGTGGACCCCGTGCCCTCCGAGCCTGCAGGTAATCACAGCACTTAAATGCTCTTATGCTGCTGTCGCGGGCGTTGTTGTGTAATGAGCTGTTGGCTGTTGCGACGCCAATCAAACAACGGTCGTCAAATTAACGTGGAATCGGCTTTAAGTGCAAGCTGCAATTGTTATTTTCATGGTATCGACGCTTAATTGAATTTGGTGGTTTCGCCACACACGAGATATTTGCTCTCGGGCCTATTAGATGATTTAAAAGCAATTAAAAACCTCTGCGCACGCTTTCGATGCGACAATTGGGCATTTGTTATGTTATTATGTAGACTCAACCCGTTAAAGAGGCACTAACGCGGTCATTCTTCCATTTACTCGCTGTTGTGGAGCCCCTGAAATAAAAGTGAGCATCTGCCCTTTGTCATCCGTAGGAGTGAGTACAAGTTAATTAAACAGACCAGGTTGCACATTAATCACCTGGACATCGGCAACGCCACACCGTCACCTGGAGACCACTTGATCTTTAAGAAGGGAAGCCAGACAAAAAAGCTCGAAAGCAAATTCAATTAGAAAAACAGGGAGGCGGAGAAGGGACCAGGGAATGGTTCGATTTGAATGTCGTTTTTTGAGGCTGTCTCCGAGCATACATATGCCCGCTTGGGCCGTGCCTTATAGGGGTGAAAGATTAACGAGGACAAGCTCATCTACTTCCATTCCTTCAAGCGGCACTTAATTAATGGCCAGACAGGAGCGCATGCAAAAAGTCCTGCCAGGTCGGCCACCTTTAAAGATAGCTAAAGCACGGACCATAACCCCTTTAGAACCTATCTGCATGTCCATATTTATAATAGGATAATATAATAGTGTAATTAAAGGAAGCCGAGGCTTGAGTAGAAACTTCATCTACCGGCGTTTTGCTATCCCTGGGACCAATTACACACCCCCCATCGCACCACCAAAACTCATAAGAAATCAGGGCTAATTTCAAAGTCAATCCATAACACGCGTGCTCATTAGGTTGTTTGGCTTCTGCGGTCTTCCACGCTTGCGAAAAAACTGGATGGAACTTCAAACGCAGATAAGGCGAAGATAAACTTTGCAAAACTTGTAAAAACTTTGATTTGGGTGCACAAGAAACAATCATTTCTGCGGAAAACTCTCGGTTGTTTATGCAACTGACACGAAAAAGGGGGTTTTGTTCCCGCCCCCGTCCTATCGCCGAGCGCGAAATTATCAAGAAACCTGAGTAACAAATGCATTTTCGATTAGCTTTAAATCACGTTGCCCGCCTGGCTTCATTTCGGATGCGAAAAAAAGTTTTTCTTGATTTATCTTTGGTTACTTTGTGAAGATGAAAGCCAAGCTCGCTAAATGAGAAAAACATAAGTATTTTAACGAAGAATAGGGTGGTTTTTAACTCACTTTAGGGTCGATATCTCCGCACTGCGAATATCTCCATTAAATTTGTTTGTCTTTCAGTACTTTATTGGATTGCTTGATTGGTAGGCTGTGCTGGGACAATATCTTTCACTGGCCGCATAAGCGGCCTCCGTTTGCGAACTTCACTTTGGCTTTGGAAACACTGCACTGAGCGAAACTGGACCAATCAATCCATTACCTCACGTAGTGTCGTCACGCACTAGTTGAAAAACATGCGAAACGTGGTTCCAGGTTCCACCGCGAGAAACCGCGACACCGCAGTCGAGAGCGGCCACCACGAGATGTCCTTTCGGTGCGACAAGAAGGACTCGGATTCACTGCCGCGCCAGAGGACAAAGCACGTGCGCCGCGGCTTGGAATTCATTTGATACTGCGGCAGCCGAGGCCGGAGCTTTTCCGTATTGTTGTTTCCTCCTCGCTGAAGTAGCCGTTCCGACGCGAGCCGAGTCCTGCGAACCACGAGCAGCACACAGCCAGAACAGGATGGGGTGGCGTGGGGCGCACTCCGAAAGCCTTCAGTTGCGGCGAATTGAGAAAATCCTTGTATTCTGAGAGGGGCTGTGCTCGGAGGAGAACCGAAATCCCCTTATTCTCATTATTAGGCGCATTAAAACAAATATAACTATTCATTTTCTTATTTTATGAAATAAGTTTGTTGGTAAATAATGTTAAGAGTTAAAAGACAAATTGAGGTACATTACTTAATGCTAGAAAATAAGTATAACATTAAAAATATAAGAGCTAAGCAAAAAAATATGTAATTTTTAATTTTTATATTAATAGTATCGTTTTTGTAAGGAAGTAAAGGGTATATTGACGAACTATTCGTTTTTTAAATTGCCACGTTACCCAAAATTAATACTTTTAGGATGTTTAAAAGCAGAAAGTCGCTAAAATCTATTGAGTATATTCCTGTAAAATATCGATGATGAATTCTTACTATTGACCACTAGAAGCGAAGATAAAAAATTTTCGATCAATCTCTTCTGATAAATAAAACTCCATCCTTATGCCTTTTGTTGGTGACACTGCTCCCCTCTCTAATGCAGCTGTTTTTATTTATTCCGTCAATTCCCTCTTTTAAGCATGACTTTTTATATAATCGTATTTTTACGTTTAGTTTTTAAATAGTCTAAGATTGGAATGGGGTTTAACGCGCCTTGGACATATTTTAGGGAGAAGTTAAATTGTAGACTTTGGTTCCAATAAAGTTTCATAATTTCGGAAAAAGGAGTTATCATTTTCCTTATTGAAGCCCTTTTTTGAACTTGTGATGATCTTTCTTGAATATTGATGTGTTCTTAAATAGTCAAACCAAAGACTATAGAACAGTTTATATTATCCTTGGCTCAACCGTCTTCACTAGCACTCCTATAGCGCCACCTAGCGCATGCATTCGTCACCACGCAACACACAGCCCGTAGTGTCGCCCCTAGCCGCTTGGTGGCACGTTAGCGAAAGCAGCTGAATTGCTGCACGGGGTGTGCAACCTCAAAGGACTTGGCCAATATTGAGTATTAAATTAATCGTCCGATTTAATTTGGCATGAAGATGGGTAGTGATAAAAAGAACATCATTTTATTTACATACCACCAAAATATTAAATGTGGGAACTGGTGATATGGTCGTTTGTGGGCGTTGGAGTGCGCTCTACGCAAAAAACCCAAAAGCACACATGCCAACTCCAAATCTCTATCTTTAAAATTTTGTGAGCCCTCAGCGTTTATACGAACGGGCAGACGGACGGACATGGCTAGATCGACTCGGCTAGCAATCCTGATCAAGAAAATATATACTTTATGATACATACTTTCCAGAGAATCTAGTATGGCCTTTCACTCTACGAATAACGGGTATAATAACTCAGAAACAAATAATGTGACTTCTTATTAATATCACCGTAAATACACTGTCGGCAAAATGAGGGAAGTCAAATAGATTTAGGACAAAATACGATCACAGCTCTTGTACCTGTACCTCGATGGGTGGAGCAGTGGGGCCCGTCGAGTCCGCCTCAAAAATGTTTAATGGACGCATCAGGAAGGAGCTACTTTCCCAGAAGTGCCCGGGGCGGATGTGGAGTGGAATTTCACAATTTGAGGAGTTCACCGTTTTGGCCTTGGTCATGAACCGGTTGTACCATAACGACCGCGTCGAACCATACAAAATCTATTCAAGGTCCATTGCACTCAGATGGTAAGAATAAAGTGATTTGAGGTACTGATGGTACTCGTATTATTAGCTTAACCTCGTTACATTACAGGGTAAGTAAAGGATCAAAATATGCGTGGCGGTGGTCCGTTCGGGAGACAGAGTTCAGAACGCTTATAACTACGCAATGGGCGGACTCGTGAGCTGTCCGGGAATCGTGATGAGGTTTACTGGTCCATTCCTTATCATGTTTGCAGAAGTGTTTGTGGACCCCCTCAGGATTTTCTTCCCCACGACATCGGGGGAAGACTGCGAGCAAGTTTGGCCAGCGCACTGCCAAATTGAAATATCTATCTTGGTGAAGCATTTTACCATTATGTTTAATGTGTAATGTTGTCCCGTGTAGATTCCAAGAAACAGGAGGCTTTACCCGGCAGCCAATGCAATGTGATCGCAGACGCGAGAGAGGATGGTGCGCCTGCTGGGCAGGATTAAGGACACCGGGAAAAGGCTCCGGCGGAGCCTGGAGGCACTCGAGAAGTGCGCCGAGAGCCCCCTGGTGGATAAGGTCGACTATATAATTGCGGAAGATAAAGGTGCAGTAAGGTCTTCGAATTCGACGAGTGAAGTTTTTAGCACAAAGCAGTACAGAGGGGAAATTTTGGATCAAAAATTGGACTGCTTGCAAGTCCACTGCCTTTGGTATTTTTGTTTAGAACAGAAATATGCAATCAGAGCGCAAATACTACTTGCACATGCACTGCTTGTGTTATGAGAATTACCTAAAAACTGCTTTGCTCTAGAAACAATTTCCGCTTTGTCTTGGAAGGAAGTGAAGTGAAAAAGGGAGAAGGGAATTTTCAGAACAAGTTTGTTGCAGTTTTTAGAAAACCACAATTTTTTCAATTTTTATCAGAGAGGATAGAATTGTACTCCAAATCGGTGACGAACTAATAAAAACACACTAATATTCCATGCAGATGTGAAAACTACTCATTGTTATTTACGAAGTGTTAACACTTTACAATAGGGGAATAAAAATACCATGTTCTCCCAAAATGTATCGAAATAAAATGTTGCCAAAAGAAAATAAGCGAAGCGTACAGCAGACTAGGCTTGCCGAGGGCTGGACCTGACTGAGAAAGGCGGAGTTGTTCAGGAGTTAAGAATGCAATTGTTGATTAATTATTAAAAATATTTAAAGTGTATATGCTTTGACAATCCAAATTTTGTATACACCCAAAATCAAGAACGATGAAACTGACAAAATGCCGACACAAAATAATCCTAATGACATTGGGGGATCGAAGAGAATTTTCACAAGGGGTCGAAATGTTATTCGCCCCGCAAGAACGATGAAAACTAAACAATAAACTATGTGCACGCGTTGCGGATATACACGCGAAAACAGTGATCCACTTTCGTATCGGGAGCTAAAAATGTATAAGCTAAGACATATTTTCTTTAAATGTAGCAGCTAATATCCTCTTTCAATTGTCCACCGAAAATGCCTTCAATTATTTGTCCACTAAGATTTCCGACCGTCCGACTAAACTTTCTTCTTCCCAGTCCTTAAACTGTAGTTTAGGAACAAAATCAAACACTTGAATAAAAGTTATCTATGATCTAAAAAACGCAATTTATTTAAAAATATATAAAATATCGATTTTTTGAGGTGATTGCGCCACATCATCAGGTTCTGGGATGCATTCGTCACCGTGATCGATGAGCGGCGTAGCTGGCAATTAAAAAGATTGTTGTGTTTTAGTAAATCCTGTCTTAGGGTATTGTTCCGTAAGGACTAGAACTTTGCTTTGAAAATCGTTTCAAAGCCAAGCCATCAAAAGGCCAAAAGTGCAAAGAGGCTCAAAAGATTTCGCCCATGGGCTTAACAGTAATATCGTGAACCTGAAAGTAGAGCAAACAATTTGAATTTAGCGTTAGCGAGCGTTACTTGCTCCGAGTTTTAAAAATCTGCAAGTCAAGTACAAAAATCTCTAATTCGTATAGATCAAGATCACAGCGTCGCCTAGTGATTCAGATCACTCTACGAGTCACTCTACGTCCTAAGTGAATTAGGCCCACCTGAACATGAGGTGGGGTGCGCAGAGCGTACAGCACAGCGTCCGCCACGTTAGTTGGTTCCAGTCTGGCCATGTCCTTCACGTAGAAATGGATCTCTTCGGGGAAGATGTTCGTGTTGACGGCCCCCGGAGAAATGGCGGTCACCCGGATTTTGTTGGAGTGCAGCTGGAACTCCTGGCGATATGTCTCGGTGATGGCCGTGATGGCGAACTTGGTGGCCGGATAGATGTTAAATGAAGGCAGCACGTCGATGAAGTTGAGCACCTGGTGGCCGGCGATACTGTTGATGATGAGGACGTGGCCCTCGCCACCACGCCGCTTCATGTTACTGAACGCCTCGCGAGTGCACCAGATGACACCCATCACGTTGGTGTCGAGGACCTCCCTAAGTTTCGGCGTGTTGCCCTTCGTGACCAGCTCCGTCTCGCGGGTAATACCAGCATTGTTCACCAGCACGTCCGCTCCCTCCAGCTCCCGTTCGATCCACTCGAAGGAGCTGAGCACTTGCTCCTCCTTGGAGACATCGCAACGCCGCGGAATAAAGTTCGCCTGCAGGTGCGGAGGCAAACTGTCCCTGAGCTCCTTCAGCTTGGCCTCGCGACGAGCCAGGCCCACTACCCGCAGTCCAGCGCCGATCATGGCCCGAGCGCAGGCGGCTCCTATGCCACCGCTGGCGCCCGTCACCACAGCCAGTTTGTTCTGCCAGCGCTGCATGCCTTCTTCTGAATGAACAAAAGTCGCAGCCATAGCCTCGGCACAGAGTACGCCAGCAGCAGTTGCACGGCTTCGGGATTAAGGTCGCTAACGGTCAAATGTTTTGGCTGGCGCGGTCGCTGAACTGCGGCTTACCAGAGTTCAGAGAAGTAGACCTTAGAAACGTAAAACGTACTTTGACATGGTCAGTAGTACCACTGCCGTCCGCTAGGAACGTACCATGACGTCGAAATGGTTTTCTATTTATCGGTCTGGATTTCAGTACGGGTCGGCTATGGAAAGGGACCTAGTTATCCGGATGCACCTTACAAACCCCTTACTAATTTGGCATTTCTCCAAGCATATTCTGACAGGACCGGAACAATGATAAGTACTATAATATAATGGGTTTATTCTAGCCAGTTAAATACATGTCGTTGAATTTTCATAATTTCATTTTAATGAGTAAGAAAATGTTAAAAAGATAAAATGGCAAAATGTTTTAATAGCCAAGAAGCTGGGCTAAGAAATAACAGCCTGCCGAATAAAAATTAGTTAACCTAAAAGTAAGCCCCAACCACTATGTCCCTGTGCCCTTCGTAAACAGACCGCGTACTTTTAAATACCTGTGGTGATGGAACTAATAATAAAATGGGTCCAACATAAAACTAGCTCATTAAAAATTCTATTTGCAGGGTCAGTCCCCGCAACCTACTCAATCGCGAGGAAAAGAAGCCTCGGGGGAAGGGTTCTTCTAGTGATGTCCCAGTGTGTCAGCAGTAGACGGCTCGCAGTTTTGAGGCTCCAAGCTCTGAAGGTCAGTAATGTTGCATTATTTTCTTAATTTGCTTTTAATATTTCCCTTACTTTAAACGAAAGGTGATCCCCGTGGATCTGTGCGTGGACGTCGTCTGATCACGGATGTCGTTCACTCCCGGCCACAGGGACTGGCCACCAAGAATGGAGTTACTGGAACGAGAATTACTGTTCAGACGAACTATTTCAAGCTTTTGAAACGCCCAAACTGGACCATCTACCAGTACCACGTTGATTTTGTTCCCGATGTGGACAATACGCGCATACGTCGGGCCTTTATAAACCATCATCGAAGCCTTCTGGGCGGCTACATATTTGACGGAACCATCCTCTTTTGCACCACTCAGTTCAAGCCTGTGCAAAATAGCCCCTATGTCCTGGAACTTGTGACTCAGAGTCGCGAGGGCGAGAACTTTCAGATTAAAATCAAGTTCGTTGGGTCCGTAGAGGCAGCTGACAACCAGCAGTTCCAGGTGCTCAATCTAATTTTGCGCAGAGCCATGGAGGGCTTGAACTTGCAGCTGGTTTCCCGCAACTTCTTTGATCCCAAAGCAAAGGTTTGCTACTTATGCTTCTTATTAAACCTATTTTCTTCTAGAATTTCTCTTCACTACTGAAAACAGATTAATTTGGAGAGCTACCGCATGGAACTCTGGCCCGGGTATCAGACGTCGATTCGTCAACACGAAAGTGATATATTACTTTGTACAGAGGTAGCACACAAGGTGATGAGAACCGATACCTTGTACAACATTCTATCCGAGGCTATTCGCGACAATGACGATTATCAAACTGCCTTTAAACGGGAGATAATGGGTGAGTTCGTAATTGTTTTTGAAACCTTATTATAATATTTTTTAAATTTGTTTCTACAATATTTTGAACAGGAATGATTGTTTTAACTGACTACAACAACAAAACCTATCGTGTTGACGATGTTGACTTTAATTCGTCGCCATCGTCAAAATTCAGTACCAAGGATGGTGACATTTCTTATGTGGAGTACTACAAAAAGGTAAACTGACCAAAAAGCAACAGTGGAGACTGAATAATAAAATTTTTTTAGCGATACAACATTACAATCCGAGACTTTAAGCAACCTTTGGTCGTGTCTCGTCCCACCGAGAAAAATATTCGTGGGGGCGTTGATCAACTCATTATGCTTATTCCCGAGCTGGCTCGGGCAACTGGGATGACCGATGCAATGCGCGCCAATTTCCGGTGGGATCAAAGTAGGTTTACGTTTTTAAATCTCTGCTAAGATCGCTTTTCGAATGATTAGGTTGATGAAGGCCATGAGCGAGCATACCAGACTCACTCCGGATCGTCGCATTGAGCGCCTGCGCATGTTCAACCAGCGATTGAAGTCCTCCGAGGAGAGCACTAAAAACACTGAAGTCCTGGAACGTCGAACTTGACTCCGCCTTGGTGGAAATCCCAGCTCGCGTGCTGCCGCCGGAGAAAATCGTATTCGGCAACAACAAGAGATTCCTGTGCGACGCTCGCGCCGATTGGACCAATGAGTTCCGCTCCTCCTCGATGTTCAGTCACGTGGACATCAAGAGATGGTATGTGATCACTCCGGCTCGAAATTTGCGCGAGACACAGGAGTTTGTGAAGATGTGCATCCGGGCAGCCAACGGAATGAGGATGCATATCTCAGAGCCTCGCTAGTAAGTATTACTAAACTGTTTGAGAGTTCTTTATATATGATGTGCTCTTTGCCGTAGCGATGAGATCAAGGACGACCGTAATGGCACTTACTCTCAATCGATCGACAACGCCGTGGCCAAGGATCCACAGATAGTGATGGTTGTGATAAAGGCTCCTAATGAAGAGAAGTACGTTTAATTTTTAGAATACGCAGAGCCAGTTCTAACTACTTTTTCCCATCCCTAAATAGGTATAGCTGCATCAAAAAACGCACCTGTGTGGACAGACCGGTGCCGTCGCAGGTGGTGACATTGAAGGTCATTGCCCCTCGCGCGGAAAAATCCGGTGGCCTCATGTCGATTGCCACCAAAGTGGTTATCCAGATGAACGCCAAGTTGATGGGTGCACCCTGGATGATCGAGCTTCCACTTCGCGGATTGATGTCTGTTGGTTTCGATGTGTGCCACTCCTCGAAAAACAAAAACAAGTCATATGGGGCTCTGGTAGCTACCATGGACCAGAGGACATCGTGTCGTTACTTCTCCTCGGTGAATGAGCACATGAAGGGACAAGAGTTGTCCGACCAAATGTCGCTAAATATGACGTTGGCTCTGAAGGCCTACCGGGAGCATCACGGTACCTTGCCAGAGCGCATTCTCTTTTTCCGCGACGGTGTCGGAGATGGTCAGCTCTACCAGGTTGTAAACACCGAGGTGAAGTTTCTAAAGGCCAAGCTAGACGAAATTTACAAGTCGGCTGGTAAGGAGGAGGGCTGCCGCATGGCATTTATCATCGTGTCTAAGCGGATAAACTCGCGCTACTTCGTGAACAAACGCAATCCACTTCCGGGCACTGTGGTTGATGATGTTATCACCTTACCGGAGCGTTACGACTTCTTTCTGGTGTCCCAGGCAGTTCGTCAGGGTACAGTATCGCCCACCAGCTACAACGTAATATCCGACAACATGGGACTGAGCGCCGATAAGCTGCAGATGCTCGCCTACAAGATGACTCACATGTACTACAACTTCTCCGGAACTGTTCGAGTCCCCGCCGTATGCCAGTACGCCCATAAGTTGGCTTTCCTAGTGGCCGAAAGTATTAACCGCTCGCCTTCAGCCGGATTGGAGAACCAGCTATACTTCTTGTAAACTCTCTGCCTAAATAATAGGAGAAAAACGCAAAAATGCTACTTGAAATATCCGTCAATACTCTAAAACGAGAAAAGAACTAATCCTTGTTTTTTTAAATCCAAGCTTTATCTATTTTTACTGGACTAATTTAAGTTGCACGTTTTTATGATAGGAACGCCAATTCAAGCAACTTAAATAATCTGATTACACATCTTATTGGCATTTCGATTCGACCTGAGAAGTGCCTTGCCGGTATGCTAGAATTGGCTTTACTTTAAAGACAGGGCTAAAACAAAAACGTACTGGAATAATAATAGCAATTCTCTTTTCATTGCTTTTCATAAATATAAAATACTTACTTTTCTTACTGGTTACAAATAATGTAATACAAACTAACAACGGTTATTATAAAATATAAATAAACGAACAAACTGAATTTTCAGAAATTGATTTAGGTTTTCTCGATTCCACCGCCGGTCCGGCCAATGCTAAGGATATTTTCTACAAATACAGGACCTCAGCCCTGCGAAAAGCTCGCACATATTTCAGCTGTAATTTCCTGAGCATGTTTGACTCCGCAGCTATAGGCCATCATGTTATACCATACATTTCCGATGAAAATCGTTGATCAACTCAACGAGAAGCTCATTTCCGTTCAACGCTTTGATAAAAACCATATTTATTCTGTACTTCACTTCTTTCAATTTTATTTTATTAATGCAAAATCGTGTATTCCATTAATATACAAATGAGATTTAAAACCGAATCGAAAGTATAGCGCTTTTATGCAAATATTGGAGTCTACAGAAATGCACACACAAAAATAAGAAACTATGAGTAAAAGTATAAAAATATTTGAATCTATTGTTTGCCTTCAAAATGCAGTTGGAATTGTTAAGTTCAGTTAACATACTTTAGTTAACACTTCGCGCATCGCCACAAAAAAACGCACTTAAATAATTACAATTACAAAAATTTTGAGGATAGAACTTTTTACAAAACTCTCAAGCCGTTGTAAACCAATTTAAAAATAATGTTTTCTCTACTTGGAGAAAAATGTTTAAACAAATGTTGTACAACAGAAATTTTTTAGGGTTTTTAACTAATTTATCAGTATAGAGATTGAATTTACTAGGTTGTTAGTGTACACTATCGGCATCCACAAAGATTTGCTCGTATTGCTTTTTCTTAATTAGACTTGACGAGAAGTTGTTGATGAATGTGAATGGCTTCTTGAGTTTCGACTGGTAGAACATTTCCGGTTTTTTAACTAATTGCGAAAAATTAGGGTTTCCTTCACTATTTACTATGACGCGTTTTGTGTTTGCTTCTGCTGCAGCTGCTGATGATGTTGCTGTTAGAGAGGTAAGCGTGCCTGACGCTTAGAATCATTTGAGCTTGGCGTAAGCGTCGACCTTTTTGTGAAACTGGTTGTAGTACTCCAGGGCGGCGTTACGCGTCTGGTTCAGCGCCTGATTGATGTTCTCGGGCGAGAGACGGCCACTAGTAAAACGATAGGGTTATAAGGGCTGCCTTCCCAAAAAACAGAGCCATTCAAACTTACACAAGCACCTTTTCCTTGATCACGACGGCCGACTTTTCGTAGCTGCTGACGGCGAAGTCGCTAACGCCCGCGGCAAAGGCTTCAATCTTGCCAGACAAATTGGGCACGTATTGGTCAATCTGGAAAATAGAAAGCATGTTAACAAAGGAGCTCGAAAGTAACACAAAGATTTACTCAAAACTGGTTTGAGCGATCATATTCAAACGTGATATGACCTCATCTTCACATCGATTAGAAGACACTTACGAACTTGGCCACAACTGGCCACTTGGCGACGAAGTATCCCTTGCCGTTCTGGTAAACGTTGCAGGCAGCATTCCTCGCCAGCTTCCAAAGGTCGCCGGTGGTCTTAAGGGCCGGTTCGGCATACGGCGGGACATTCACCTCCGCCCACTTGTAGCCCCGAGCCCCGGCACCCATGACCGTGTACCAGGTCTTCTCTACATGCGGCAGCACTCCGGCGTTCTTCAGCACCTTGCCGGTGGCCGATTTCTCAAACACCCCCTTGCCGTTGACCTCGGTGTCGTAGTACAGAGCTCCGGCAATCAGGGCGATGATGAAAATGCTGCCCAACGTCCACTTGCAGCATCCGCATTTCTTTTTCTGTGCCGCAGCATTCTGTTTGTTCTTTTTCTGCTGCGCGCTGCTCTTCTCCTGGACGCTCTGTAAGGTACAAAAATCATAAAATCAATTACAAATTCGGGCTAAGGAAATATAAAATAATATAAATTTCTTAATTCAGTCGCTGTGTTTACCTTTTTGGCGGCCGGCGCTGGTTTGCCACCCTGTTTGTTACTTTTCGGTTTAACCTGAGCCATTTTCTAATTAATTTCACTTAGTTTCGAGTATTTCTAGATTATTTCAGCTGTTCACAAGAGAAGTTGAGTTAATTATTGTGTTTACCATTGCAATTGTGTTGCTAAAAAGAATGACGGGTCTTCGAGAGCTTTTAAACCGAGCTTTTTTGCGACAGCCACAAAGATTGCGATGGAACGCTTTGCTGGATAAGAGCGCGATGACCTAAGATGCGAGACTCAGCTAAAGCCGCGAGAGGGGATAATTAAAAGTTTGAAATACGTATTTCGGGCAAATTTGTCTAGGTACTAAAAACTAAAGTGTATGTATTTTAGCTTAAAATGCATTTGCTGTCCTTTCTTATAGTCCCTATTTATGAACTATTAATAATGTGCCATTTTAGAAAACTAATGCCAAGAAAGTTTAAATTTAATAAGGAGTCGGCAGAATTATGTGAAGATAATATTCCATGTTTTGACTGCTTTTGTTTATTTGAATATATATAATTTATTGACTGTGATATCTTGACTGTGCCTTTTTTATGATTTAGAGCGAAGTAGTTTATATTTTTATGTCAAAATAAGTTCGATGAACTACGACTTGAGCCTCGCCACTTCTTTGTTTTCGTTTCCGAGTGAAAGAAAGAAAGGTCCGTAGTGAAGAACATTTGAGAAGGCCGGCGAGTCAGGGTCACAGTGGTCATGCCACGTGTTGAAGCAGCCTAAATCGGGGAGGGCCCAGCATTCTTTCTTCTTTTTTTGGACCTCGAAATTCGCAATCGTGGCGTTGGATGAAGTGCCACTAAGAGAGCCAAACTGCACCACTGTGCAGTGAGAGTGAGAGTGGGAGTGGGAAGAGCAGAGAAGAGGGGAGAAGGCGAGAGTGCGCACAATCGGCGAGCGGGAGGGGAGCGGGCGGCGGATAGCCAATCGCAGCTGGAACACATCAGTCAATAGGAAAATAAAAATAAGCGTCAGATCACCAAAAAATTGGGCGTGCTGATAAGAACTTGTGGCCTGATAAATCGAGAATTATGATTCCCCGATGCCTAATCTCTCTTTTCGAAAGCAACACGTCCGCTCGGAGAAATTTAGCGGCAACTGGAACCCGCATGGCAACGCTACGGGAAAAGTGCAGTTATAGCTGCCACCAATACCAACACGAGAGCGGAGGGGCGCACGCATACACAACCGTTAATGATGACACGCACACACCTACGACCGAAACGCACTTCGCACTGCATAAATAACAACAACAACTGGAGCGTCAACGCGATAATTAAGGTGCGGACCATTAATATATGCTTCCTTTCGATGAAAAGCCAGTTGGAATTGAGAGAAATTACGGGCGAACGCCGGCTAGCTTTTGCCGTCTCTTTCTCGCAGCGACGTCGCGTTGGCAGCGTCCCCTCTGAACTTTCGTTTGGTTATCAGCTAATCCTTGGGGGTTTTCAGCCTAAAAAGTCGTACTTGGACCAGCTGCAGAGTTTAGTTAGCCACAGTCATTCTTTTTAGCTCCGATTGCAATTAATTATTCACTTTTGGCTGTCAGTTGAACAAACTTATACCTTCGTTTTTTTCACGAGAGCGATGTGACCAGACTAGTAAATGGAAATGTTCACCATCAGCGATTGAGCACCCAACGGTGTGGCCAGAGATCTGATAAAAAGCGCGAAGAGTTCAAATCTTTCCAAACCATTCCAGATTTCTATTTCGTGGAAATTTCACACAAATTTACTCTATTTTATGCACTTTAATCCGAAATGCATTAAAGAAAATTCGAGCGTTCATGAAAACTGAATTATTTTTAGTTTTCTAAATATTTAAGAGTGTGGATCACAGCGACTTAAGTTTGCAGAAAATTATTTTAATTTTATATCCCATACGTACCAGTAACACTTCTTTTAAGCTTTCTAAGTTGCCTTCCTTGCGTTTGCCAGCCTGAAGTTCTTCGTTAAGATTTTCTACATCTTGCAGAAAAGAGTGATATACAGGCGAAGTAGCTAATTCGTGGGTAGACGTTGTCCAGTTGTCGTCTAGGCCGGGTTAAACCATTTGTGTAAAGTTTAAATTTTCATTTAAAGTTAAATTTTTCTATTTTTTTCCACAGTTTAACTTACCTATAGCTTTTAGTAGCAATAGACTTGGTAGCTGTTGTTTTTTGTAGTTCATTCGCCACACCCTTAGGCAGTCATCTCTGCCGCTGCTAAGCAGGCAACTGATACAGCCTTCGATCTCGTTATTCTGCTTGGAGGTGGCGCTTATTTCGCGGAAGAGCGTCAAGAATATATTGGCATGCTTCACTGGACTGTCAATATAGTGTTGCTATAAATACAAGGAAAAAGAGTCAGATATTGCCGGACCTATGTACATGGGTCTTACAAGTAACAAGCGCGCACTTCGCTTCAGACTTTGCTGCCACTCCTTGGGCAGATTGTTGTACGTCGCATTCAGGGCATTGTAGGTGGCAAAGAATTCCTGCTGGTTGAGCTGCAACGGATCCACCGGCTTTCTAGCAGCTGCTGCACTAAGAGCTCGCTCCATGTACTCCACCACGAACTTGGTGTACTGCTTCAGCTCGAGGTTGGGCAGCATCAGATTCTGCCACACCCTGACACCCTCGTTCAGGGACTGGTAGCCGCCCTGACCGATGGCCCACAGGATGCTTAGGCAAATGTTGCTGCGGTTCTGGTAGGAATTTCGCAGCAGAGCAGTCTTGGCTAGGTTCCTGGAGCAAATGCTCGGCCAGTTCTGACCGATCAACTGCAGGATCAGCTTGTAACCGGCCACCGTCTGGTTGTTATTCAGATCCGTGGCCATGCTGTCTAGCAGGGAGTAGAAGAAGTATTCCAGGTTTTGCTCGCCCACGCTACCCAAAAACTCCACAACAGAATACTTGAGCGAGGCACTGGCCAAGACACTGGGATACTGGGCCGATCTGCCGGAGAAGATGGGATCGCAGTCGTAGGACAGGGCGTCATTGAAGTATAGAGCAGTCTAGAAGTGGCGAGTGATTAGTTCACTGGATCTATGGATCTATCTCCTTGAATAACCTACATGACTAAGCCAGCGCAATTCGGAGCCGGGACAACTGAGCTTAACCTGCTCCAGTTGGGCGGCGAAATCATCCCGGGTGATGTTCTTCAATGCGAGCTCCAGGGTTTTTGGCTTTCCCGCGGATGACGACGTGGACTTTTTTTGATTCGACGATGCACCAGCATTTTTCACGGGATTCTTCTTAACCGGCGATTTGTTGGTTTTCGAGGAAGACGAGGCACTTGAACTGGATTTCGCGGGGGAATGGGACTTGTTGTTGTTGTTGCTACCGGAACCGAACAGATTGCGATAGCGCTGAGTTGGCACTGTGGATAAGAAAAGAGCAGACTTGTAATCGCAGTGCCAGGTGCACTCTATTCTCTATTCGAAATTCATACACAACTCCTCCAGCTTGGGTAACTGGGCCGCAATCCGCTTCTGCTCCGTGTGAGCGATCACCTTCTTGTCCAGATTCTTTTGCTTGCGCGACTTGGAGACCACCTCCCATTGTTCCGACATTTTAAGTGCAGTCTGTTAATTGGTGGAATTAAATTAAACTATGAAGTGCAGGCGGCCGGCAGAACAGAAGGAAAAGCAACAAGCAGATGGATTAGTGTGCACGTAGTTGCTGTAACGGAAAATCCAATGCTAATCAATTTATTACGAGGGACTTGAAAGCCAGTTATTACCTTTGTCGTCTACTCAACAAGTTATGATAGTGCTGATAACACCTATCTAGTGGCTATCACCTGTAAATAGCAGGAGAAACCTTCAAAAATATTAAAATTGTGAGGACTGCCAGGGCTACAACAATTTTTTAAAGCAGTGTTTGTCCAACCTTCAACCTTCCGCGGTATTTTTCAATACCTCAGCCTGGTCACACTTCCTGGCTTGTTTACAAAAAACGCTGACCAAAAACTCATAAAATTTATAAATTAGATGTGTTAAAAGTATAAGGTTTTTGAAGTATAAAACCAAACAAATGGCTGCTTCACGCTCTCGGCGAAACAATGCCGGCAACAAAATAGCCCACTTGCTGAACGAGGAAGAGGAGGACGACTTTTACAAAACGTCCTATGGCGGCTTTCAGGACGAAGAAGAGGACAAGGAATACGAGTGAGTTTAACTCTAATTGAGAAATTGGAATATGCAAAATCATTCGATTTCCTTTCTTCAGACAGAAGGACGAAGAGGAGGATGTTGTGGACTCGGACTTCAGTATCGATGAGCAGGACGAGCTCGTTTCAGATCAGGAAGAGGTGCCCGAAAAGAAACGGAAGCGCGGTGGGGTAAACACGAAGGCCTACAAGGTACCCATCACTCTCAAATAAGGTTTTGTGAATTCGAATTATTTGTATAAGGAAAAAAGTATAAAACTTTCTTAAACATGATTCCGACATTATAAAGTATATATGTACATTCTTCATCATTATCCTTGTCGATCTAGCCATGTACGTCTGTCTGTTTATATGAGCGGTGAGACTCCGGAAACTATAAAAGCTAGAAAGTTTAGATTTGACATATAGAATTCTTTGGTTCTGAAACAGCGCAAGTATATTTTCCAGACCTTCATTTCTTTTTTTTCTTATATATATTCTGTGAAAGCATACAATCCCAGAAACCGCTGAACGCCCTAATAATCAAGGGTTAATCAGGAATCCTCGGCTCTACTTTGAATGAAAATTGCATTTATCTAAGAGATTTTTGAGTCATCAAAAAGAATGGTTAGTTAAGATGTCCCATAGCTTGCAAAAAAAAGACCCAGTGTCAAAATTGTCAATATTACTTATACAAAACAATATATTTAATCGCGTGAAATTTTCTGTTCATCGAGGAATAAATTTGGAAATGACACGATGTTAATAATGAAGTTATTTATTAGGAAACAAAACCGGCAGTCAAAAAGGAAGCAAAGGCTATACCGGCCAAGAAAAAGAAAGGCACTGGTGAAGGGGCTAAGCGACGAGTGCGCCCTCGTTTCACGGTCCTTGACTCTGGACGGAAATCCATTCGTACTTCGACGGCCATCAAGACGCAGGCCACGAAAATCCGTCTTAAGGAGTTGGACGACGCGCGCAAGCGCAAGAAGAAGAAGGTGCGTGTGGAGGACTACATGCCCACGCAGGAGGAACTGCTGGAGGAGGCTAAAATTACAGAAGAGGAAAATATTAAATCTCTGGGTGGGTATCAAAGTATTTATAAAAACGATCATAAAATACATTCTGTACCTTTACTTGCAGAAAAGTTTCAGAAAATGGAGCTGGAGAAGAAAAAATCGCGACCCACCAAGCGCACCTTCACAGGACCTACCATTCGCTACCATTCATTGACCATGCCCGCCACGCGGAAGCCCACTCGAGGGGCCAATCTTCCAAACGATTCAAAGGATTCCGGCGGAAAATGTGAGCGCACATTCGTCACGCTCGAGAACGATTTCAACGACAAGGTGTTCCAGAACATTTTCCGACACAAGACGCCGCCCAAAGTCAGCAATGGCATCTGTCCGATTACTAGACTGCCAGCCCGCTACTTTGATCCGGTCACCCAGCAGCCGTACTACAGCATCCAGGCCTTCAAGATCTTACGCGAGGCCTACTACATGCAGCTGGAGCAGCAGGGCGGCAGCAGCGAGCAGCCCGAGCTGACCAAGTGGCTGGAATGGCGCAAGCTGGTCAAGGAAAATCGCCTTAAGGCTTCAGCAGCTGCGACCAAAAATGGAGACAACTAGGTTTGCCACCAGTTTATTAGTTTGCTAAGAATACATCGAATAAAAAAATGGGAACACAACGAAAAACATCGGCTTGGGAATAAACTAAACTTTTAATAAATTTAAAATCAACCCAATATTTTGAGTCAACCCTCGAGTTGATTAGGACAGACCTAATGACCACGGAGAAGTACATAGGGTATTTCCCAAAACCTTATCGTTAAAAAGTTATTTATAATCAACACACAGTCTGTTTTTATGGGAAAAAGAGCACCTAATCCGTGCGTATAGCATCCGGTTTATTGACTTAACAAGAAGATAATAGTGTTTAACTTGCTCATCGCATTTATACAAAACCTATTTATTACGTTTTTTAAACCTCAGTTTTATTTAGCACTACGTTTCAGATAGTATGTGTTTACGTTTACAGAGCTTCGTTGTCTCTTATTAAGATTATTCGTATGTATTGTTTTGTTTAATTTCCGTCAAATGGTCAAGTTGATAAGCGCACAGCCTCTGTTTATTAAGTAACACAAGCCTAGAGGAAATGCGGTTGTTCCGACACCTCATACCTACGTAAATAATTTCTAGTTCCTAGCACTTAAAAAAAGGGTTTCATTTTTATACCTTTTAAATTTGTAACTTGCTTCGGAAATTCGATATTTACACTTAAAAAAAGGTTTTCAATTTCTACACTATATTGGAAGGTCATAAATATGTATTTTATTTCGGACAAACACAGCTTCCAAAATATTGAAATCTTACAGGGAATTGGTTTAGCAGGCCCGGCTGCAACCTTGTCGGATTTGTGTGTTTTTGTCTACTTATCAAAAAACAACGCACGCGCTGGCTATTTGGATTGTCTGAACGGACAAGGTATTTTCATGCCTAAGATTTAGTCAAGCCCGTGAGCTCAGGTTATTCGAACGTTTTGCGGTTAGCCGGAACAATGAAAGACTGGGCTGCGATAGGAGTCCTCCTGGTATTGGGATGCCAGTACGGCGGAGTTGTCCGGGCGGACAGCGATAGCAGCGACAGCAGCAACAGCGGGGAGAGCAAGCACAAAAACAAGTACACGACTACCGAGCACAAGTACAATTATCCAGCGTATCCTATGCCCTTCGGCTATGGGCAGCCGTATGCTTACAACCCCTACCCATACCTCTATCCACCGCCGCATACGCAGTATCCACAGTATCTACCTCCGCCTATGCACGGCTACCCTCCAGTGCCCGGTTATCAACCCCCGCCAGGCTACCCACCCATGCCCGGCTACAACCCGTACATGCAGCTTCCACCGCCGCAGCAGGCTCCTCCGGCACCGATGTATCCCCAGGCTGGGACTGGACAGAACCCAGGCTACAACCCAAACTCGCTTCCAAATCAGCCTCAGGCACAGCCACAGCAGCCGGCGCCCGGACAAGGAACAGGTCCTTCGCCGAACTATCCTCCAGGTGGCTCAAGCGTTATTAATCACTCCCTTAAAGTCAACAAGGAATACAACGAGGATGGTCACCACTCAACCTCACCATAGAACACTTTAAACATTTGATACAATTAAAGAAATACATTTTTATTTGCTTTTTAAAGGGAGCCCAGTTTGGATATTAAATGCCAAGCCAAAGTTGCTGGGTAAAATAAAAAGAACAAAAGTTCCAGATAAGTTTTTTTATTACAAAAACAACAAATTATGAATCTATCAAGTCATAAATGTCTATCAATGTCGGCAAACATATCACATATATTATCAATATAATATTAAAGATACTGTAACATTTTTTACTTAAATATACAAGGCATACTAGACACCGGTTTGCTCCACTACCGTGCTGTGATTGTACAGATGCACATGGAAGGCGTAGCTGTTCATGCATTTCTGAATGCTGAGTACTAGCGGCTCGAACGGATGCCAAATGAAGGCGCACAGTTCCCGCGGTGCCAAGGGATTTATAAGCCTGCGCGCAGTGGCGTGCAGCCTGAACTTAACTGACTGTGTGGTCCGATCTCGGAAGACAATGGGTTCGGAGGAGCAGGGATTGGGTCGCTCCAGCGGCGATACATGCCGATCGTCAAAGCTGAATTCGTTGAACCTCAGGTAGGGAGATGGCGAGAGGCTCTGGGAACTGACGGGGACGCTGGGGTTAAATCTCAACGCCGCATGTCGGACGAAGAGAATCGAATCGTCCACTATGTTTTGTTTAAGGAAAAAATGAAGCGGCAATGAGGGCGCGTCTCCGGTTTGCAGCGATCGTACATTGCTCATCTCATCGTAGAACTTCAGTATGATTTGCAGCAGGTCAACGGAATAGTCCGGATACACGCCAACCACTTCCTCGCCAGATATCGTGTAGAACACATACAAGCGGCGGGGTGATTGGGTCATTGGTATGGTATCGCTATCTTTTGGACGTTCCTCGTAGCGCAAAAGGAGAAGTTCCTTGTTTACCAGTTGCATCCTGTCCATAACCATATGCTCCACCTAACGATATATTAAGGTAAGTAAGTAAAAGGAACATATTTTTGGGGCATCCCCGAACACGTAAAAATCAAAACTAATAACCGTGTGACTTACAAATTCAAAATTTTTGTAAAACTCCTTTAATTTTTCCTTGGTATTTGGGCTGCTGGGGTCAATTTGCCGGTAAAGAAAGCTAAGAACGCGCTGCTTTATATGCGTAATGGGTAGAACCGTAGTCGCATCCAGGTTTTCAATATTAGTGGGAGCTTGCTCGATAAAGTTTCGCGGCCGGGGACCAATCGTCTCCTGCTTGTGGAACTTGCCCTCCGCAATACAGTAGAGGTAGATGCACTGGTGCAGCCGGGACATGATTGCCACCTTAGAGCCAAAGACCGAAATGCCATGATTGTGGGCAATCACGATGGAGTCGTGCGCCAGGAGGAGCCTGTCCGTGACCACACCCCGTTTTAAATCGACCACGAAGAACACATAGGAGAAGGCGTCCAGCTTATCGAAGAGATCTGGATACAGGACGTAGTCGTCAAAGGGGAGGGCACTACGCAGCACGGACATGGCTGCCAGCAGGACATACCGGCCCTCCTCCAGAAACACACTGAACTCCCGGTGAAGATAGTAGAGGCTAAAGTCGCCCTGGCACAGACGCAGACTCAGTGCCTCCTTGGTGTCGAAAAGGCGTTCAAAGATTGTGCTCTTGAGGACGCTGTCCTGGCTGCTGAAGCACTCGCCACTGCCCACGTTCGCCTGGCGGATCAGTTCACCCACCGCCGCGCTGCTGAACCCCCTGTAGCGGTAGATGTGCAAACTGCGCTGATCCTGCGAGAAGGCCAGCAGTTTGCTGCCATCCGGCGTAAACTTGCGCAGGAATACTGGCGGAATCGAGATCGAGTCAATGGTCAGGCAGGGCGTGATGCACTTGTAAAAGGGTCGTTCGTAGGCCAACCGGGGCATCCTGCCCGGCTGACTACCCGCGCAGGTGTATCCGGATTCGCGGTTCTGGAGCAGGTGCACGAGGTTCTGCGATCGCAGGCGTCGCTCGTAGGCCATCCTGGCTGACCATGGATGAGTCCTTGCTATTTTTGTCGAACCGACTCTAACCTTTTGACGCTATTCTTCAACAGTTGGTTTCCGATCGCAATTCCAAACCAAAATAATGAAATTATAGTGTGACCGTGATGAGACTCTCAAAATATACTGCCCCACAGCATTTAACCCTTACACCAGTGTTTTGAAAAGATTGAAACTAGAAATCCTTTAAAAGTAAAAAACTTAAGCTAAGTTTAGGTTTTTAGCAGACATAACTGCTTTAATGTATTTTGGAAATTAAAATTTCAATTTTTTACGTTTGAATTTGTTGGAAATTCTCTATGCAAAATCCATGAATTTTGTTTTGAACAGAATTCTGTGACATCCTCGATTATGACATTTTAAATGATGTAAGACATTTGATTCTCTTCCTAGCTCCCATTATCCAAAAACGAATGGTTTTAACTTTCAAATATGTCCGTAAAAAAATAGTTAATATAAGATCCCCGTTGATACCACACAGTGATTGATTCTAATGAGGAACGTAATTACAGGTTGGTTTTAAGGCTAACAAAATCAGCGTTCCAGCATAAGCATATATTTTTTGTTTGGACACTTCTCAAGAGCTCCCCTCACGCAGTGCCTTTGAACAATTTCAATTTATTAAATAAATCAAAACGAACACTGGTTTGATTTTGTTCAAGTTTTTGAGCAAGCATTCCGGCTAGTAAAAATATCAACATATTTTTTTGTGCTCAAAATTAATTGAAACAAAAAACTTATCAAATATTTAATTTGTTTTTTAATTATTTCATGTTATCACTGATTAAATGATTTCAAACCGAAACCAAGGTGTTTTCAAGAAGAAAGAATAGTTTCCAGAATAATATTTTTGTTTTTCGAAATTTTCGGAGTTTTAAGTTACTACAAATTTCACTTTATTCAGAGGCGAAATGTTTCGTTTGCCATTCCAGTGACTATCAAGCGAAGACATAACTAAGATTAGACGTTGTAGCCCACAATGTGGCGCTTGCCGATGCACTCGCCGATGTAGAACCAGAAGATGACCTCGGCGGTCACCAGGGTGTTAAGCCAGGCCTCGCGAACGGTGAGGTTCTTGTAGGCGCCGGTCTTGGCTCCCTTGACGATGTTGCCGAGTCCCTGGCGGATGGCCGGAATGTCGGCGGGCGTCGGGGGCGTCAGCTCCACCTTGGCGTACTTCAGGAACACGTCCAGTTGTGGCCTCACCTGAGTAAGGAGCCCTGCGAAAAGATCATTACATAATTTTGCGATTAGTAGGCGCCGAGTTGGCAGCGAAAAGCCGTTGGCCTCCAAACCACTACACTCACTGTTCACAAGTCCTGATCCCTTGGTAGCCAAACTCGCCATTTTGTCAATTTGGTTCTGCAAACAGTGGGAATTATACAAGAGGAAATTGGCGAAATGTGTGGAAAACCTTACCTATTCAGTGTGCTACGAAACAGAGGTGTTATGGATCTGACCAGGGCTGGCGAACGCTTATCGATTAGCGGTCGAATACTAAAAATACCAAATGTCACATTTTGCATTTTAGAGCATATATCAAATTAGTTTTTGGAAAACTCAATTTAATTCTATAAAAAAGTGGGCATGTAATATAACTTCATGTTTTTAGTTCATGGGCCTAGAAAGAAAATGTATAGCTTTTGTAGTGCTTTGCAAGCTGAGGCAGCCCTGCGGTATTTCCGAACGGCGAAGCGTCGGTCACACTGCAAAGGTGTGGAAATCTTGGTTTCCACAAAACGAGCAAATATTTGCATTTTTCAAGCCCCCAAATTGGCTAATTAGAGTTTTCATCAGATCGAATTGGCCTCCGAACCCCCGAAACGGAAGTGGCTGTTTAATGTTTGTTGTGTTGCCTGCTGCGGGTCGAAAAGTGTGACGGGCGGTGAGTGTGCGGAGAGGTGTGAACTGAGACCCAAACGAACCGAGTGTGTTTCAAATCGAAGTCGCAGTGCAATAGAAAGTGCCTGCCCAGAGATACAGTGCATTGTTGCGATTCTGTGCAAATGTTCCAGTGCGAAAATCGCGTAGTCGCCCCAAAAGCCACACTCTCTCACACTGACGTCCGCGTACTTGGGTGCTGGGGCGTGTGTGTGAGTGCGTGACGGTCTAATTTGCGTTGGTGGGGGCCCAGAGATGTACGTATAAGTATGGCGCACAGAGGTGCCCACGTAAAGCCCTCAGGTCGGAGCCCCCAGATAGTGCCACCGAAAAGGGGCGCATTATCGACTTATCTCGCCGGGACTGTGTGAATGCATCTTGCGGGGGTGACTTGGGCGTTACGCCCTTATCACCGCACTGCGGGTATCGTTTCCGTGGGGTGTGGTCCAGACGTCGAATACCAGTCGTGCATATCACAAAATAATTCAAATACCGACTGGGAGATTGTGGAAAAAACTCTTGAATGGATAAGCATCTCGTGGGGTCTATGACAATACCTGCCAAGCCGTTGGGAACTATTTTAATTAACGAAGTGTGCACTAGCGACACATTTTCAAAATCCTTTCCAAGACATTTGCAAAGTAACAAATCAATAAAACATTAAGAAAATGAATCCTGTAATGATGGGCTAAAATAAACTTATTCAATATTAAATGTAATCAGATAGTTAAATATCGTAGTTTTCAACTAGGCTAGTCCCATGCGTAATAATTTTTTATAAACTAATAAGTAACTCGAAAATATCCATATTGTTTAGATCGGTTCAAAAACGGTATTGCTTGTACTGAACTTTAATTAAACATTTGCTTACAAACTTATAAAAAACTTGACGGAGGGATTTATAAAAATTTGTATATCCGGATCAAGATTTGGTATTGAGACTTAAATTTGGGATAAGAACCCTAAATGAAGGGAAGTGAATAAAGGTTCTGAAAAACAGGGAAATATACAAACAAACTGCTCGGCAACATTTAATAAACTAAAAATCCCTGTTCATTTAAATTTTGTTACACCAAGAAGTTTTAGATTTGTGTTAAATTAAATTTTGTTTTTCAGTCGATGAGGACGCGCTAACTTACGGGTCAAGGTGGAGATAATTGTTAATTGCGCCGACAATGCCGCTGCCCAAGAGATCGATAGAACCCGTGCATGTGGCTCGCTCTGTCTACCAGCAGGATGAGCTGCAGTCCGTGGAGCTAGAGACGGTCACCAACACAACGCTGACGAACATCATCCGCCAGCTGTCCTCGCTGTCCAAACACGCCGAGGATGTGTTCGGAGAACTGGCCCGTGACGTGGGCAACATCGGTGATCGGGCCAACTCCTTGCAGGCGCGCATAGATCGCCTGGCCATCAAGGTGACCCAACTCGACAGCACCGTTGAAGAGGTACCCCTGACGGACATAACCCGCAAGAAAGCGTTCAAGTCGGCGAAGGTGTTTGACCAGCAAATTTTCTCGCGCGCCACAATGCCAGCGCCCATGATGGACACGTATGCCCAGTGCGACAAGCCACCGCCGCTGGACAAGCTCAACGTTTACAGAGACGATGGCAAGGATGGACTCAAGTTCTACACGGATCCCAACTACTTCTTTGAGCTGTGGCGCCAAGAGATGCTGAAGGACACCGAGCGTGTGATGCATGACAAGGGCAAGAAGCTAAACAGACCACGGCAGGAGGGAGGAGCCGGCGGAGCGGCTGGACGTGGCAACAAAAAGCAAAAGACCAAAATAAGGGTGCCGCACAACACGCGCGAGCAGCAGCGGCAACGTGCCCTGGTGCACGGCGAAACATTGATGCCCAACAACGTCATCTACCGCACACCCAACTCCATGGTCAACGAAGAAGCAGGATACGGAAGTAAGTACTTGGCAAAGAGATTGGTTACCGTAAGAGCCAAGTACTCAGTGCGAACCAAATTTATAGGCTGTTATTGGACCGTTTGTTTCACGCACTGAATATTTGCACTTGTCTTGCAATCGAATGGTATATTTTAATTATCAATTATGTCCTGTCTGCCCGTGTAGTTCAGCTAGTCAAAATACAGACTGTGGGCGAGGCTGACATCGATTTGCGGCAATGCACTCTCGATGCGCACCACCAAGTTGTCGGTAATATCCAAGACGTAGGTACGATGATGGGGCCCCTCGTAGCTTTCATTTGCGCCCGGCTGACATCCCACGATACAGATGTTCCCGCCATTCATTCACCTACTCGCTCGCTAGTTTTCGACTCGCCTCAAAACCAAGATCGAGGATCACTAATTCGTGTTATTTTGCCGTTGCTCTAGTTAGAACTAACCGACGTCATCACTACCCAGAGAAGGGTGACCGAAACTAAGTTTCCAGAGCTTACAAGTTCTTCATTCAAATAGCTCTCTATGACACATTTAAAAATTTACGTTTCCTAACGGAAAACCATCAAAAAATATTGAAAATGTTGTTTCTAGTATTGAGAAATGTCTGTATATAACTACTTCTAAAGAAATCAGTTTTTTAGTTTTTCTTAAATTAGCAAAAAAAAATACTTTAATAATAGGAATACGCTTACTTTATAAAGGGAAGAGTGAAACGTATTATCCAAACCAAACTTTCAACCTGAACCCTTTAAAATAATTGATTCTCTGATTTTAATTGAGAGACCAGTTGAGAGAGACTAAAAACAATCCCTGTTAGTGACGCAAAAAAGGTCAATCAAACTTTCTACCTCATACTCCGATGACTATTTTCACAGCTTTCGTTTATTTGCATGTCGTTTTTATGAACTGTTTCTCTTGTTTTTTGTTACGATATTAATGTACGCAAACTTAAGTAGCTCTGCAATTAAGAATGGAACAATCGCGCATAATCATCTCATTTACAGATACAATAAAGCCTTATAATATGCTTTCGCATTTGGAGAATAACAGTAATGTCACCAAGCAAACCGCCGTTGCGATTGCAGGTTAGACATCCACACACCTTAAAGCAGCTCAGCAAAGACTATAAGTGTTCTTTCACACGCTTCTATCCTCCTACCTTTCTAGCAACCCCTTTTGATTTCTTAGCATATGTGTACAGAGAATTCACTATTCAAACTATCAGTCGGAATCGCGGGGACGTGATGAGTTTTATGTTCATGCAAAGTGCAGATCTTTTGTCTTAAAACACTGTAAAACTAGACATTTCATACCTTTTAATGTTTAAGTAACGTGTCTGCACATTAATGCTACCATGTGTTTTGCATATTAACTAAATTCATTGCGAACCCGCGATTTACGATTGATCAGCAGTTTTTGTTTAGGATCCTCCTATCCTTCTGTTGTAGTTCAGTCAATTTCCATATCTACGTCTACATTTCACTCTGCAGCTTTACTAATTCCTTCCTGTCGCCACATCTTGTTATATGATAGTTTCTGTAAATTGTTTTCTGTGCAACGAGCTTGAAAGACTGCAAATCGGTACGATGTTTGAATTTATCAAAATTTGACTTCGCGTCCTGCGGTCAGTCTCAACTGCACAGAAATTCTGAATTGCTTGTAATTACATGTCCTAATGTTCCTAAAGTGTAATTACACAATAATTGGCGTGTTTTTTTATATGAGATGTGTGTCCTGTAAAAACGTTGCTTGCACTCGGCGAACATCAGTAGCTCTAATATTTTCCATCCGTTTTTCTAGATATGGGAGTTTACGATACTCGTCCACCTCGGCCCAACTCGATCGAATTAAACCGAAGCTACCATTCCGAGCAGATCGATGGTAGTACCTACGAGCAGCTTCCTCCCCAGATGGGCAATCAGTATGCGGCCACCTTCGGCAACGGAATGGGTGGCCCCCAGCAGATGCACATGCAGCATCAGCAGATCTACGACGCCGGGCTGTATCAGTCACACGCGCTGTACGGCCAAACGGGCCAGGGCGTCATGTCGCCGGAGCCCATCTATGGACCGGGCACACCGTCGCGGAACAAGCCACGTCCCTCGCAGCCACCACCGGCTCCGCCGTCAAATGGCAGTGGTGGAGGCACGCCCACAACCTCCAATGCCAACACTCCGACCCGCGGGAGAAGTATGTCGACCAGTCGGGACGCCTTGCCACCGCCTCCGCCAGTTCCAGACGTCATTTCACCAATGTCCGCCATGAACGGAGGCAACAGCGGCCACATGGCGGCCAAACTGCTTGGCCGGGCAAACAGTTCGTCGGGAGCTGGATCTCCACAGATGACCCCCAACAGCGTCCAAAATGCCAATGATATGGTCATGACGCAACTGAGCAATACTTTCCACGGCATGGGGATAGCGGGCAACCAACTTAACTCCCTTAGTGACTTGCCGCCACCACCGCCGGTTCCTGACCAGGTTTGTCACATTGTTGTTTTGGATGAGACCCTATTGAATTTTACTAATGTCAATCCCTCGCAGCATTCGCCCAAGATGTCGCCACCTAATGCCGCGCCACCACCGCCGCCTCCACCACCACCTGTAGAGGAGGGAATGGGTAGCGGCAACCAGCACACTCTGCGGCCGCACCAAATTCTGCCCAAATCACTGGCCAACGGCGAAATGCAGCCTGGCCAACAAAATGGTGTGCCACACATTGTCGCACCTAAAAAAATGTTGCCCCCATTCCACGACCCACGCAACGATTTGATGAAGGCCATTCGAGATGGTAAGTAATAAAATGAAACATTATTTCAATTATTTGTGGGCTTAATATCACTTTACTGCAACGAATATGAAACAAATTTTAAAAGATAAAGTTTTGGAATTAAAAATTCAAACAAAGAATATTGTGGGAAATGAAACTATTATGTATACCTGTAGAAAAGACTGTCAAAGTTTCTGTGGTTTAAAAAATGCCATTGACTCTCTTTCAGGTATTACTCTACGCAAGGTTGAAAAGTCAGAGCAGAAGGAAATCGAACGCAACGCCGCCCCGCTGGATGTGGCTTCCATCTTGGCCAGACGTGTGGCAATCGAGTTATCAGAGTCTGAAGATTCCGATAGCGAGGACGACAGTGAAGGCTGGATGGAACCAAACGAAACATCGGCTTGATCCCTGATTAACTCGTTAAAGCCCGAAATAATTCTGAAAAACAAAAAGAAAAAGTAATTCCAAAGAGAATTAATCCATATGATGGTCTAAACCAAGCGTGGTATGCAATTGGATTACACAAAAGCACCAAAGCTTTTCTACCATCCTTTAAACAATATACACCTAATCCTAAACAATATATCTAAAATCAAAAACTTTAATTGAATTGTATATACACCAACGAGTAATTATCGTTAATGTAATCGCTATAGTAAACGCATTTGAATTTTAGGCCTAGACAACAATACTGAAGAAGCGTGGAAACCCTTCGTTGCTTCTCGCTTTTCTGGGAGTCAAGGTCTAAATAGATATGGGCTTCTGTATCATAGTAGTCGGTGTATGGATATTAAATTATAAATAATCGATATTATCACTGAACTCAATCCTACCCCAAACTTGCAATCGATACGATTAACATAAAACACTTATCCAAAACGAAAATTTAGAATTTTGTAAATACAAATACATTAAAATATCGAACTCCGTAGCATTTCAATATACTCAAAAAGCTATGAATTTGTATTATCCATGTGAAAGTTAAATACCTGTATAATTAATAACAAATGTTTCACGAATATAAGCAGCCATGGATCCGTGGTTAAATAAGCGAACATGGATGTATGTAATTTTTCTTTACATAAAGTAAAATATATAATATAATATAAATAAAGTAATTATAATCCAAAATAAAAAAATTTTTCGTGGTTTTGAAATTTTTTTATTGATTGTTAGAAACAGACAAGTTTTGTGGAAGTCAAAATAATTTTAAATCTTAGGGCTTTTAAATGCGTTTTCTTGCCAAAAGAATTGAAAACATTTTATGGTAGAACCATATTTTCTGCGCATATGCTTAACGTAAAAGGAAAATGTTTGTAAACAAAAAGGCCTGGTCTGCCTGTTAAGATTCAAAGATTTCTTAATGAATACATAGATTTATAGATAATAAAACTTCTTTTCCAGCGCATTTTGCGGAATGCAGTGTAGGTTTGTACCGACAAGGGTAGCAAGTTTTTTCGCATACTGGCAAACCGCAGGCACACGTGTTGTGCCTGACCAATTGTAGTACAAATGACACATCTTATATGTGAGCTTTTGCATTTTTTCTGGGCTTATACCCAAGTTACTGTAAAGGACGTTGTAGCTCGTTGGCGACACTGTTCCCTGTCGAACTTGCTGGGAAACAAGGTAAAAATCGTAGCGCTCGGGGAGAGTAATAACGTCATCTACGATAGTTCCAGGTGGTGGATTTTGTCCATTGAGAAAGAAACGCGCGTTCATCGATTTGGTTACCACAATGTAAGCGACCTGCGGCGGAGCGGAGTTGGCACGCTTGTATTCCGCTTCCAGCTTTTCTAAGATGTCCTTCACCTCATATTCGAATAGCTGCTTTAGAGAACCTGAGCTGACACCGTCCCGATAAAATAAGATACGGGTGGGCAGCTTCTTATGCTCTCGATGGTACTGACGCAGGGCCTTGCCTATCATTGGCCAGAGGGTATTGGACAGCACATCGAAGGCACTGCACTCCGAGACGGTACTGAAGTATGTAGAGTTCTGTTGAAGATCCATGGAAGCGACCAGCGCTCCGTAAGCCTTCTTGCGATCACGTGTGCTTTTAGCAATGTCAAATCCAATCGTCATTAACCCAGACAAGGGAAGCTCGATCATCCAGGGAGTGTATCCCATCTTGCAATTCAATTGGATTGCTATTTTTGTAGCGATGCTCATTAGGGTTCGATTGGTAGCCGTTTTAGTCGTTACAACTTGAGTTGGCACAGCTCTATCAACATATCCTCTCTTTTTAATCGACGAGTATCTGAAAAAAAATGTGTATTTAGTTGAGTTTTCTTCAATTAAAAAATGACGAAAGTAAACACTAATAGAATATGGGCATTTCCAGGGGTCGCGAACGTACATTCGTACGCAACACATGCAAATAAAATAAGAAAATAAAAGTTTTCTGAATTTTTTTGCTATTCGATAGAATCTTGTTGGCTCTTTGCTTAGTGTAGATGGGTTTTATTGTGATCTCATTTTCATAATATTGGCAAAAAATCATGCGGTCGGAAAAGTACGCAACATGGCAGTCGACTTGGGCTTAATCTAGTAAAATGCAAAAGTCTGCGGTAGGGAATGGAATATCCCATAGCAATAACTTTACTTTTAAAATGGATATGTAGCTTTCTATCGAGTCTGTTTATACCCTTGCAGAGGGTATAATGATTTCAGTCAGAAGTTTGCAACGCAGTAAAGGAAACGTTTCCGACCCCATAAAGTATATATATTCCTGATCAGCGTCACTAAGCAAGTCGATCTAGCCATGTCCGTCTGTCTGTCCGTTTCTACGCAAACTAGTCTCTCAGTTTTGAAGCTATCGGGCTTAAACTTTCCCAAAAGTGTAGCAGGGAGTGCAGGTAGTATATAAGTCGGAGCCAGCCGGATCGGACAACTATATCTTATAGCTCCCTCATGAACTATCGGGGGAACAATTTTGAAAAATATATATCTTCGGTGTTTTTTAACATATAACCTCCTAAGCTTGGAAAAAAAAAATTTTTAGTTAGTTCTAAAT
This sequence comes from Drosophila biarmipes, assembly GCF_025231255.1. NCBI lineage: Eukaryota > Metazoa > Arthropoda > Insecta > Diptera > Drosophilidae > Drosophila > Drosophila biarmipes. Next base: position 19,907,877 of record NC_066612.1, read on the forward strand.
TTCGAATTTAATTTTATCAAAATCGGACGACTTTATCATATAGCTGCCATAGTAACGATCAGAAAATTAGTGGGAAAATAATATATAACAAGTTATAGCTTTGGTGCTTTTTGACATATAACCCTCTTAGCTTAATATACAATTTTTTAATTAGTTGTGAATTTCGAATTAAATTTTATCAAAATCGGACGACTATACCATATATCTGTCATAGGAACAATCGGGAAATTAGTGGGAAAATAATATGAATAAATTATTTACTAAAATAATTATTTATTTATTTATTATTTCTTATAACTGCAAGGGTATACAAACTTCGGCTTGCCGAAGTTAACTCCCTTTATTGTTTCTTATTGAATTAAGTACCGGTCGCGAACGTATTGAACATTTTTTCTCTCTTTGGATTTCAATCTTCTTATTAGATTGCATTAAAAAGTTTTGGTAGAAACCATGCAATCAAATCATATGTTTTCGTTGCAAAATAATTAAACATAAAAATGCTTTTTAAAGTAGCTTCTTCAACAAAACAATGGGAATAGGCTATAGTTCCACCTGTATTATAAAAAATATGGCCATTTTTTTATGACAATACGGAAATAATACGATGATTTTGAAGATTTTGTTGTTTTAGTCCTGGTTGACGATTTGGCGGATATGCCCTTATAAAAAAAAGGGGAAAAATACCTTTCCACGTTGTTATTGGGGACCAGGCATAAGATCAGTTTGGGATCCATTCGAGCACAGTCATCCATAGCTCGCACATAAGTTGCCGTGCGATCGTCGTAAATTTTCACTCTGAAAGTAAAATGATAAGTAGTTAGTAAAGGGTAGCAAAAAAAAACTAAGGGCACCCGAAACCACGCCTTACGGATTTCTCTATGCGCAAGGTTAGGTATGAGTGCGTTTAGTAAGCTTACTCATGGGGGTTTCTAATTCTGAGCCCCATTCCACCAGCTGCTCTAAACAAATGTTCCAGCAAGTTTCTTAGTTCACGAGAATTTCGTTCTGGAGCAATGACTGCCCAGCGATGGAGGCCTTCGGTCGGTGTGGTTAGCATCTTTTGGTCTCTAAAGGATCTTGTCCAATCGGCATTTTCTCCAGCCGGAACTCTGAAAAAATTATTTTGCTTGAAGACATTAAGCCGGTATTTCATACACTTACTTTCCATGTTGAAACACTATTTTCTGTGGTTCAATTATGCGGCCTCTTACTTCTGTGAGATTCTTGTCGAGATCCATGTGCCAGTCTCTCAGTACTTTCAAGCTTTCTGGAGTGCTTTGCAAGCGGTGGTTAAAATTTCGCAGCCGATCTATGCGTTGCTTGGGATTCATTCGCGTGTGACCATGCATGGCACGCATTAGCCTGTAGAGAAATTATCCAGATAACTGAAGTGGCCCCAAACAGGGATAATTAAAATCTACAACTAGTCATGCAAAGATAATTTTGCTGATCCCAATTAAAACCGATTCGAGTAAGCCAATCGAATACAGATGCATAGTTTTGAGATCCGGATTCGCAGTAAAAACGAACAGAGCAGGGGCTACCGGGTAATATCAGACAAGTTTTGCATGCGTACTAAGACAAGGATTCTAAATCTGATAAGGATATAAAATCAGCCATATCACAGACAAACGGATATGGCTGGATTGACTCAGCTAGTTATTTTGATCACGAATAAATACACTTTATGAGGTCGGAGACAATTCCTTCTTCCTGTTACATATTTTTCCCCCTAATACAAAACCTCTCTTCAAGAGCTTGTAAATATTTTTTTAGGTCCTGAAACGATCGTTTGCGCTTCGTGAACTAATACATTCTTATGGAAAAATGTGTCGACTCTGTTTCTATGTTGACCTTGACAGTTTGTTATTTTTAGTGACGGAAGTTCATCCTTAACTGTTAAATGTTTATTATTTTTCTCTTCTTCGACTGGCAAAATTTTGCACATTTCTTTACTTTGCTGAATGATAATACATTTTTAGTCGGAAGATCGAGAAATGTAAATTTTTCATTTAAAGCCCATTAACATATGCATCCTATGCAAGAATATCATAAGATGTTTCTTAAAGAAAATGGAAGTTCTGCTATTATTATTTATTATTTTTTCAAACAGTCGAATACTAACCACTATACCAATTTACACCACTTATAGGCACTTTTTGTTAATTAAGAACCTGTGGCGTAGTGGGGCTATAATTTGTTTTGCAACCATACAAAGCTTCGAAATATGGGAAATTACTGATAAGGGTAAACTATTTGATTATTAAGGTTAAAAGGGAAAACGTGATTACTTTGTATTTCCAATCTGCTAAACACAATATATGAATACAAAATCTTACTGGAAGTTTGATCGCATATCGTCAGTAAGACCAGTCACTCGGCAAAGCTCAGGAATAAGGATCACCAATTCACTGGCGTTGGTTTTTTGAGCCGAGTCTCTATTTTTTGATATCAACAACGGCTGATTATGATCCCGAATGCGTATGTTATATTTCTGTAAAAAGAAAAAATTAAATAATACAACAAAAATACATATTTAATACATTGCAAAACTTACAGTTAGGTAGTACTCCACAAAACTGATATCCCTACCCTTGCAACTGAATGTCGACTTTGGAGTTTGTCCAAAGTCAACATCATTGATGCGATAGGTTTTGTTATTATAATCTGTTAAAACAATCAAATCCAAAACATTCACACGGAATTCATCCTGGTGTCTAGCTGGATTTTGCGAGCAACGTCGCAGAATATCGTAGACCGTTTCAGTGCGCATGACTTTATGAGTTATCTCGGTAGACAATAAAATATCTTTTTCGTGTTGGCGAATCGAAGTTTCGTAGCCAGGCCACAACTCCATTCTGAACTCTCTAATTTCGACCTTAAATTTAAAATGTGTAAAATTATTTAAATAGCTTTAAAATTAACTTTTACCTTAGCCCGTGGATCAAAGAGATTGCGACCCACTAACTCCAGCTTTAGACCTTTCATCGAGCGGCGCAATATTAGATTTAAAACTTGCAAAAAGCGAGGCTCTGCAGTAGATATAAATCCAACAAACTTGATCGATATTTTGTAATCAATATCTAGTTTAGACTTCCCAGCAAGAACGGTTAACTGCTGATCGAATTTACGGGTGGTGAACAGTTGCACTCCATCAAAAAGGTATCCCGATCCCAGGAGGCTAGCATGATTCCACAAAACTCCCATACGGACGCGAGGGTTCTCGATGCTTGGCTCGAACTCCACATGGTAGTGTACGATTCGCCACTCGGGCTTAGTATTTAGTCGAAAGAAATTTGTTTGCAGTAATACTGGTTTTCCATCCGTTCCTTTTTTGGATACCAAGTCAACCGGACGGGAATTCACGATATCAAAGTGGTCACCCCGCGGCTTACGCTCTGGGGGTGCACGTTCCTCTTGCCTCGGAGCTGGAAGTCCACGTTCCTCTTGTCTGGGAGCTGGACCAGGCACCTCTCTCTCTCGATCATGGTGAATGTCACCGCGGTCTCCACGAGGATCTGTTCTAGAGTCACCTGGCCGCGAGCCATCCGATGAAGATCCTTTGAGTATTTTGCTTTGCTGCATAAAAAATAAGATATAAGATTAATTAACTTGAATATGCTGCTTACAAATCCACAAACCAGAATTAAATTATAATTTCGCTTAATAATGGCAAACTGAAAAAACGAAAAGTTACGATCACACCTTTGCGAAACAAATATTTTAATATCAAGTTTCTTAAGAAAAATACACTACCAAAAATGTTATTACTCGGTCCGCTTTAGCAAATTCTTCAATGTATTTTTTGAAGCGTACCGAATAGGAAGGTTAAAAATGTCCCATGTCCCTCTGTCCGTATGAACGCTGAGATCTCGGAAACTATAAAAGCTAGAAATGCCAAACTTGGCATGCAGATTCCTGGGCTTCTTGCGCAACGCAAGTTTGTTTCAGCGGGGTGCCACGCTCACTCAATCCGCGAAAATCTGTAGTGCCTACAGTTTTAATGATAGAAACAAAATTTTAACTGAAATGTAAATGTCTCATCAATGCCTTTCGACTCATATCGCTTTGCTGTTTTTAAGCTCTTTGCTCTTTTAAGCTGGGTAAGGGGTATCTGATAGTCGAGGCACTCCACTAAAGCGTTCTTCGTCTCCTTCACTGCGCTGCAAACTTCTGACTGAAATCATTGTACCCTCTGCAAGAGTATACAAATTCTAGTTGCAGGCCCTCCAATTTGGCGGCGTCATCAGAGATGTCTCTCTCTGTGTTAAAAGCAAACGGCACAATTATATGTAAGCAATATTCGATGTTTGAACTGGGAACTGAAAAACTAAGAGAAAGCGGGAAAACATATTGGACAAAGTCCAAGCGTTATTTTAATAACCTTTTCATTTATCAATCCAATAACAACAGCATATGCCATAGATCGGCACCTCATCTTGCTACCCTTAAATACGAATATATGCGTGTGTTTCTCTTAAAACCTTTTACTCTTTTTTGTAAGCAATCGTAAGGAAAAGTAAACCCAAGAACCCTATTAGAATTCTACAGAAACCAAATTGGTTCACAAATAAAAATACATTATTACATACATACATATGTTGTCATCTTTCCCAAAATGTTCTTAGAATCTCAATTGGGCACTGGACAGGAACTTAACTTCAAAATTTGTATATGTGGTTCAAGGAAGCACTTTAATATGTACATATATCCGTGGAATAACGTAAATACTCCTTTAAAGAAGCGCTTATGCAGCAGAAATTTGAGATTTGTATGTTTATGCTTGCAGAAGAATTTCTGCGAAATTTGACATTTTCTTACAATTTACTGTCTAGAAATGATTTGTTGGTGCATTTTATAGCCATATCCATAGCGGTTTTTTGTTTGTTTATTAAATTTTTGATTTTCGAGTGTTTCTCTTTGGGACAAGCTTCGAAAAAAAAGAAACATGCAGATTCTTGTTTATACACCTATACAATCCATAAACACTTCTAAGGCCTGTATATAGACGCCATAACGGAACTTTAGCGAATTTGCTTATCGGGCAACAACTTTTACCACTTAGTTTCTTAATATAAAATAGATGAAAAAATAAAGTACTTACCGGCCCATCTCTATTTCCTCCAGAAGTTGAGGGTTCATCCTCATTAAGTGGACGCCTGCGTCCACGTCCCTGATCATCAGCCATTATTTCAGCGTTTTTGGACTCAAACTCACGAACCGGCGAAGAATGGAAGAACGAAGAACTTTGAAAACGACGCACTGATTCAGTGTTACCAGATGTAAAATGGCTTTGGCATGACGGCGGCGTTATCGATCAAATATACCGCCCTGCTTTTAACAAAATACAAACACCAAAACTCCGTAAATACTCGGTTTTTTTTTTTTTTTTTATTTTGAAATAACATCTGCACACAGCCGCATTAAATCGCTGTTGAATTTTAATCGAAATCCTGTACAGAGGCTGTCCATATATACGCAATTTCTTCGACTGAAGACAAATTCAAAAAGTAGATTCTCACACAAATTCGATATTTTCAATAAATACTAAATGGGATTATATTTCCATTGATGCCAAAAGTTAAACGATGCAAGTTCAATATAAGAGTATATTTAAGTTTTTTTTCGTCAAAATACTTATGCAGACTAATGTATTTATATTCTACAATAGTCTGACGTTTAGAGAATCGTTTGCATTGTTTTTATTGTTAAGGAAGGCAGCCTAAATGATTCGTCTTGAGTTTCAAAACATCTTTAAGAATATGTCAAAATTTACAAAAGTAAAAACATGTAAGATTTAATTTTTTACTATAAATGCCTAAAATTATTAGTAGGGTGAAGAATTAAAAACAAACTTGTCAGTGTTTCCTAAAACTAGAGTTTTATTTCGGCCTTAGATAAGGACAAAAAATCGGTACTGAAGACGAAAACTTACTTTAACAAGAAAGGTGTTTACTTCGGTATGCCGAAGTTTGTATACCCTTGCAGTTATAAGATACAATCAATGTTAGTAACACCATGTTTAATTTTAAAGGATTGTCACTAGCTTCAAAGATATTGAAATTCTTATTTTTTAATAATAATTTTAATTTTTCTCTGATTGTTTTTTTGACAGCTGTGTGTCAAAGTTGTTCTCAAAAATAATCTTAAGCATAAAATATTATATGTAAAAATCACCGAAACTATAATATGTATCATATTTTTTTTCACCAATTTTTCAATCGTTCTTATTAGAGCTTTATGTTATAGTCGTGCAAACGTGCGAACTAATTAAAAAATAATATATATAGTTTATGGGGTCCGAAACGTCTCCTTCACTGCGTTTCAAACTTCTGACTCAAATCGTTATACCCTCTGCAAGGGTAAAAAAAGGTCTGAATAATATTAGGAAAATCATTTTTAGTAACAGTAACTTCAAAGCATATCAAAACAATATATTTTTTTTATTATAATAGGTGCTTCTAAGTGGGTGGACCAACGATAGTTGTATATATTTTTTATAAATTTGACTATTTTTCTTCTTGCATATCTTTCAATTTATTGAGCTCTACAATGGTTATTAATATTTCATTAGTGAAAAAGAATTTCTGAGTATTAGACTTTTTACTATAGAGAAAAGCACTCAAAAAAGCATCTTGAATAAGGCCTGTGGTCCTAGCGTGCTTCGCAAAAGGTTTTCAGATTTGGATATTAGTAAGTGTTAAAAGTTCAGTCCCTTTATAAAACCTGTTTATCCATTTAAAGTTTGGAAAAAATCGATACTATAATTACGTTGTTAATTAAGGGTACTTTTTAAACAATAAGGTTTTTTTTTTTGTTTCCTAAACTCACTAACAGTTTTAGAAGTTATAAATCAGAAAATCAGAAAAACATTGTCGCAAATAGAAAATGAAAGTTTCAAAAATTAAAAACATATTAGAACCGCTTAGAAATTTAAAAGGAACACGTTCATTGTCGTGCCTCCATTACTAAAATTTTGTTATTAATTTTCAACACTTTAACACTTTAATGCGTACCCCATATTGGTTTTGAACTTGATTCGGTATATACCAAACATAAAAATTTGTAGTTCAAATCGTTGCTAGAGCCTTAAATACTAACAATATTATTTCGATGTCAGTCTGTAAACGGTATTTTTAAATACTTAGGAAACAACCACTTTGAACAAAGTATAAACAACTAATGTAAAAATGGAAGACATACAAAAATTTTGCAATATTCTGAAAGATTTTGAGCATTTTAGAGACTTTCAAAGTTTTCTTAATCCCAAAAACAATGCTTGTAAGGTTGCCAAAATAAAGAAAGCTCATCCGCGCTTCAACCCTCTGACAGATCTAAATGAACACAAATTTCGATTGAAGTACAGGTATACAAAAGAAAATCTTCGCCGTATTATTGAAATTGTACGGGACGACCTGGAAATTGAATATTTTGAGCCCTTGAAAAGAGAACAAGTTCCGATAGACCTACAAATCCTATCCGCAATTCGTCTGTGGGGGGGAACCGAGGTATGTAAACCCAACATTTCTGTATGCTAAACTTTTGTGTGTACACCAAAACCGCGAAAGCACACCATTTTAAGATTGCCCGCTTAAAGTAGTAAACTAATTTTATTGTTTCTAGCACCCAAAACTAACTGCAATGGCCCATGGCGTTAGTTTACGTACTCTGGCGAAAATCACAAGGCGTGTTGCTTCGGTTTTAGCCTCGAAAGCTTCTCGGTATATCAGGATGCCGGCAACGCTCTCCGAAAAGGAGCGAATGATGTGTTCCTTTCAAGCTATTGCGAATATGCCACAAGTAATCGGCGCTTTATTGCAGACAACAGTTCGGTTTCAACCGGAAAACGTATCATCAGAAGATAATGATGGGGAGGACCTTTTTCCTGCGTTCACAAAGGAAGAGGAGCTTCACCTCCAAATCGTTTGCGATGCAGCCCATAAGATAAGAGACCTCGATATTCGTCTGATCGAGGAAAACTCAATGCTCACAGATACCGAGATGTTCTGTCTGTCAAAAATAAAGGAGCGCTTCGAACAGAACGAGTTTCGTGGTCGTATTCTGCTGGGAAACGAAATGGTCCGTTGCTCTTCCTCCCTGTTCACGCCAGTTCGGTTTCCAAGAAACCAGTCCGAGGAGCTCTACAACCACGCCCACTCAATAACCTATGCTTCGGCCAGAAAATGTCTCAACCTATTGATGAGTCGCTTCGGCATCCTCGGCACTGAAATACACGGGTCCCACGGATCCGCCAAGCAGACGATAACGGCCCTGTCCATTCTACACAACATGGCAATGGAGTGGTCAGATCCCAGTATTGGTAAGTCAATAATATCTATGTCAGAACTTCGAGGAATTTGTTTTTGAACACTAAATCTATTTCCCCAGATACGGAGCAGAACATTTCGCCATTCAATTCAACCTTCTTCAATTCCATAGGAAGAGCACCGAAGTCCGGGGAAGACAACAATAGGAGACAATTTATAAAAACTCATTTTGCATCCTAATCTTCGCATTTCAAAATAATTTTTTTTTATTGTCAAAAGGGATTGTATGGCATTTAAAGATATGTTAAAAAAAAAAATGGGTTTTAGCAAGGACATAATTATGTTCGTACCCACTTTAACAAGACAATTATCGTCAAAGAATATATTTGACCAAAGTATTACGACTTTCTTTTTAATAAAAGTCCCCTTCGCCCAGATAACCATCAAGTATTTTCATTTAACATTGCTTTACTCCATTTTCTCCTTATTGTTAATATAGTTTTTCAGGGGAATTCCCACAAATGGCATGAGGAATATCTATCGGCAACAGCTGCTGCGTGCGCAATCGATATATATCGCACTGTGTTACTTTGAAGTGCTCACGCTTCCATCTCCAAACTGTGCACATGGGTATTTTATTTCTTCAAAATACAGTAGTTTAGTTTTTATTTGTCGTAGGCTGTGAAAAGTTTAAGTGAAAGATTTAGAATTTCAGTACAAACGTTGAGCTGGAAGTTACCTTATAAGCCAAATAAATATAGACAAAATTGTGCATTTGCTATTAGTTGTATTGTAGGTATGCTATCTTTTCGCAATTGTCAGAAAGAATGGTCTCTAACTGCAGGATGTGTTTTGTTTTTCAGTTTTGCTTCCATTTATATTTACTTGGCGCAATTTTATTGCTGGCAATGTAATCACACCGAGCTGACGACGAGTGCTAGTGACCTAGATTTAGGGAGTCCTGCGCTTGAGAGTAACGCCACACCACCGCCACCGCAATCCTGCACCGTTCGCCTGTGCCAGTGACTTTGCCTGTGCCTGTGCCTGTGAATCCTTCCTGCAGCAACAAAGTAAAGGTCACAAACCGGGAGGCAAGTAAGTTTTTGTACATTTGACCTGGTTTACGGAGTGGTTTATGGAGCGCTCGGGGTTCGCAGGGGGTTAATATATAATGTATATTCACCGTCGGAGTGCCATCAGGCGTTCCGCCTTCTCTCTTTCCACCAGATATGACTAATCCGCATCCGTAATCTTACGTCCATATCCGATCAGAAATCATTCACAGCATTTAAACCTTTTTAAGCCCTTTTATCGGGTTAGCGGAGTCAGAGACCACAACGAGCTTAGTACCCCCACTATATATGACTGGGTGACCAGGATCTGACATGCGTAACAACAGCGGCTACAGTATCCCGGCCAGCAACAGTCTGAATCTGAACAACAATGGAGCCCCTCCGTCACGTTACTACAATGCGGATAATACGTTTTGCTACTACAATTACGATAACTGCAACCTGATCGGTCCCGCTTGGAGCAACCGTCAGAATCAGAATCCCAGTCAAAGTCAAGTACCCAACCAGAACCATAATCTGCCGTCAAAGAGAATTCCCACCAAGCAAGGAGCCAGATCGAGCTACCATCAGTCGGCGGCCAACTCGGCGCCAGATTCCTCAATCTATACCGATGCATTTGGCCAGCATTCCCTGGTCAACCAGCGAATAGCTGGCAACAAGAGCTGCGAGTACGTCCACCAGACTGTTCGGCGATCCGACGATCAGCACTCTAATCGGCAGTACAAGCTGACAAGGCCCTATGCCGCTGACAAGGAGCAACAGCAGATGCTGCTGCAGCCATCTATCGTTTACTTCGATCCGGAGCTAAAGAAACGGAAAGCCCGAGGGGGACGTGTGTCGTCCGATTATCTGGACAATAGTCCGGACCGATATCGGGCACTCAATTCCCCCTCGCCAGAGCCAACCTGGGATAACATACTGTAATTTTGCAAATGCATTTTTGTTACTTGTCCTGCTTGTTGAAACTACATACCTCCAGTACACGCACACACACGTATTTTGTTGTTGTTGTGTTTGAGTCTTACAATTACCATTTGGAAAACAACCGATAGATACCACACAAACTCTAGTTTCGAGTAAATAACTATATACCCACAAACACTCATTGAACATAGATGTGTAAACATAAACGTATTCCCTTGCTCGCCATGTTGTCATTAACCGGCTTCTGTTCTCGTTTTTCAGCTCAGAGCGCCCGGCGCAGTACCAGACGACGAATCAGCACTATCAGCATTATTTTTCGTACTTTTACAATCGTGGAGCGGAGAAACTGTCCAAGCCAACGTTTGGCGTTGCCAATAACCGCAAACTGCCAATGAGTAAATTCCAAAAGCCCAGCGCCAGTCGCAGAGATTCGCGAGATGCTAGTGACACCGTCGTTATTGGTCGGAGAGACAATTCTGAGGACAGAAGCTGGCAGAGTCCAAAATATGAGAAACCCGTGCTAAAGGAGAAGCTGCCGAGCAATGATTTGGAAGGCGATTACCTGGACAATGACTGGGGGGACCCTGAAGGTGGCGAGGATTACAGGGATGTAAAAGAAGTCTATGATCCCGTGGTTGTTATTGATGACGGCCTGGAGCAGGTCCATCGGCGCTATTGTAGAATGTCCGAAAATACGGCTCTCGATGATTGCGGCGATGCTCTGCTGAATAACAATAATGAGCTGAAGATAATGCGAAAGGCGACGGATCAACCCGTGCCCCGTTTGCCAATGACGCCAAAGAGGGCCAAGGGGGGTGCTGTTCCCACCAAAAAGCCAACGCCCACGGTTCATCGGGTGCTGCTGTACAGCACTCAAAGTCCTCGGCTGGGCCGCAAGCAACAGTTCACGACCCAGAGACTCAGTACAAAACAGCAGAGCGCCAAGACATTGGGAGGTGGCGATGAGGGACAAACGGTCATATTGCTGGAGCCGGATGAAAAGCCGGATGACCGCAGCGCCTTAGACTTCGATCGTAACGACGACTTCGACGAAGATGATGATCTCGACAATCGTGAGTATAGTTTCCCAAATAACACCTTTTGAATTTAACTTTTTTAAATAAATTCAAAATTTCTTCACTGAATTCATTCAAATTGCATTCAAATTTGTTGTTATATTCCCGTTTATTTAACATTGTTTATTTATCTTACTCGTTTTACCCAACAGTCTCAAATTTCGACGAAAGCGACACGGCTAGTGTTTTGTCAGACACCGAAGACGGCTATCGTGCCCATGCCTACAAGCTCACACACTCTGTGGACCGATTTTCATCGCCCCAAAGCACTCCCATCTTTATGTCGTCTCAGTCTTCTGAAGACGATCTTAAGAATCCGGACTCGCTCCTGGTACCCAGCTTGTTTCCTTACGTGCCCCCCTATTTGTCCTTCTCGTCGAACACCAAAAAGGGTCCCCGGGTACCGCCGGAACTGCATCGAGTCCTGAAGTGGCGCATCACAAATATAATGCCAAAGGTCGTTCGGCTGATTCTCGCCAACAGCGGGATGCGAATGCTGAAGAGTGAGTTGGTAGGCATAATCAGACTACAATTAATTTGAATTTATCCACAGAAACCAACGATTGGATGGGTGTATGGGGCAAGCACTTAAAGTCTCCGTGTTTTAAGGCCATTCGGTCATATCAGAAAATAAACCACTTGCCCGGCTCATTTCGCATTGGCCGAAAGGATTCGTGCTGGAAAAACCTGCAAAGGCAGATGGGTAAGCACAGCAACAAGGAATTCGGATTCATGCCACGCACCTACATTATTCCAAACGACCTGGGTGCATTGCGCAGGCACTGGCCTAAGTATGCCCAGCGAAATACGAAGTGGATAATAAAGCCACCAGCTAGTGCCCGAGGGGCAGGCATCAGGGTTATTAATCGGTGGGGCCAGATACCCAAGAGAAGGCCACTCATCGTACAGAAGTAAGCAACATTTACAAATGAATAAAGCCGAAGTTTATTTATTTGTTTTGTGTTAAAGGTATATTGAACGTCCACTTCTGATCAATGGAAGTAAATTTGACTTGCGCCTTTATGTGTTGGTTACTTCCGTAAATCCCTTGCGAGTTTTCATGTATCACAACGGATTGGCTCGATTTGCTTCTGGTAAATATTATATATTTATAAATTTTCCAATGTATTAACTGAACTTCGTATGTGCAGTGAAGTACAGTGCTAAGACGGACACTTTAAACGATCGGTGTATGCACTTGACCAACTACAGCATCAACAAGTTTTCCTCAAACTACTCCAAAAACGAAGATGTTAATGCCTGTCACGGTCATAAGTGGACCATAAAGTCCCTGTGGACGTATTTGGCAAACCGAGGAGTTCGTACCGACTGCCTGTGGGAAGCTCTCAGAAGTTTAGTCCTTCGAACGATTCTCGCTGGCGAGAATGGCATTAATAGCATGATTAGAGCAAATGTTGAGTCGAAATACAGCTGCTTCGAGCTGTTTGGCTTCGATGTGATTTTGGATTCCGACCTTATTCCTTGGCTTTTGGAAGTCAATATATCGCCCAGCTTACACTCGGAACTGCCCCTAGATGCCCATGTGAAGGCGCCTTTGGTTCAGGGCGTCCTCAACACTGCACTGTACAACGTAAGCAGAGACTTTGTAAATTTAAACTTGCTTTGATTGTTACTTTTATATTTTCAGGTACCTCCAAAACTATCTTTGGACAAGCAAAAAGAACTGGCTGCAGAATTTTCATTTCCTCCTGGCACACAAATCTGCTATGATAAACGTCTCTATATAAACTATTTGTCTCGCGAAGAAAAAGTTAAGCATAACACCTTCACAAGAAAGTCTATGGAAGATCGGAATGAGGTATGACGAAGGCTTTATACTATTCTAAATCACGTTCAATGACCCTAATTTTTGTATCACAACAGTATGTAAATGCAATCCTGAATAATCTAACTCCCGACGATGTGAGGTGCCTTATAATAGCGGAGGATGAACTAGCTCGATGTGCACCCTTAGAGCGCATTTTTCCAACTGATCAAACCCATAAGTACCTTAAATACAACGACAGTCCGCGGTATTACAATCGCCTTTTGGATGCCTGGGAGTCGCGCTACGCCAACAATCGCACGGAAGGCATTGCGTTGTTGCGCGACTTCTGTCAAAACAAATATCATCTTCAGGTCCCAACACCTCCAGCCAAAAAGGTGAGAAATTTATTCATCAACGGCGCAGAAGCTTTTCACAAGACTCATTCAAATAATTCGTAATTTTATAAAAAGATTTTGATAGGTCAGGATGTCTTACAAATCTTACAAATTTCATAATTTGGTTATCCTATTGTTTGTTTACCAACTATAAATTGAATTACTTATTTTTTAAACTTAGTGCGTAATGCACTCTATTTTATACACACACAAACTATGTTCTCTTCACAATTATTTTATACACAAGAGTATTGTCCTAAATAAGTTAAAAAATTCATAAATTCTCGACTTTTGTTAAATTTTGAGGGCTGTTGGAGATTTATACAATCGTTCTTTTGGCGGTGCCGTGCTCTTTGCCTTCGTAAGTTTTATCAGTTGACCACACAGAGTCATCGTAAAATAAAATCTCGAATATTAGTAGATAGAAGAAAACCAGTAAGCTTGTTATAATATCGTATTGTCTTTATTTGAAATATATCCAGGACAACAAAGTGTATTTGTCATCTCTACTGGTTAACTACCGTAACGTAAAAATATTTTGTTTTCTTTACCAGTAATGCATAGGTAATTAAAAAGCTTAAATAAAGTTCAAAAGTAGAGGGATGGTCAAATAGTGATGTTCTTTTTGCCAAAGGCCCATACATAGTTCTAAATCAAAATGTTTATGTACTTGAAATGTTCTTAGAGAAGTTATAAAAAAGTGTTCACCGAATCCATTTGTATTGCATAGCTTTTCGCTCTTGTGTTTTTCTGTTCGACGTTACCATCGCTATAATTTCTTTTTATGTCTCTACGTATATTGAAGTATATTGAAGGTGATCACACTGCATACTCCTTACACCTGAGTCCAGAACAAGAATTTCTTTCGACGACAGGTGGGTTTTTACACAGTAATGCAACTCGAACAGCTGTCCATAACTAGCTTTACCAACGCTGACCTCAAATCTTTCACAAAAACATTTTTAAATATCGGACCATCAAAAAAAGTACAAGCCTGAAGAACTCAATTTAGCAAAAGTAGTGTTCGAATTTAAATAAAATTTCCATTAAATCATCAAATAAAAAGGTTAATAACCTTAAGGATTCTTTGTCTTTACTTTAATCTTGTTTGACAAATAAATATAGCTCACCAAAATATACTGGATCATTTCTTAATAGTGATCATCGGATCATTTGTTTAAGGGGATTGGTTATAAAAATACATTTCGCAATCAATGTGGCAAAAACACTGGAGTGATTAGAGTCAAGCCGTTCCTCCCTATGTATATACCAAAAAATAAGTATTTAAGAAAAATATTATTTTTGGTTTCTCAGTGGGTGACGGTTTTTTTTAACGTTGTTTGTTTCGTCTTTGAAATCAAAAATATAAAAATGTAGTGTCTCGAAATATATTTTATTTATTCATTCAGGTGCATTTTTTGTTGGTAAACTTTAAACTATTAATTTTAATTTTATGTAAGTGTACTTACGAGAACAATAACATTTAAATGTCTACTTTCCGTCCATTTACATATGTCAGACCAAAGTATAGTGTTCAACTAAATTACATTATATTTTAGAACAAATGTATTTTTAACGATCACATATTTAGCGCTAGTTATTCTCGGTTTAGGTTTTCAACTCTCACATAGTGCTTCAACATCACTCTAAAGTAAATATTTTTTCTTAGATTTAGTCGTTTATTTTTTGTTTTGATCAAAACATTTCCTAGTTTTGAATCCTTGCAAATCATCGCAATATAATCCTTTTATTTAAAAACAAATAAATTGTTTTATTTTTCAATTTAATCTTATCGTTGATTCAAATTAAATCAATGTGTTTTGCTGTAATTGTAAATTTGCAGGATTACTTCATCAAGTTTATGAGATGGATTTTAAAGTGACAGTCGCTGCCATCGTATTATTGGTAGTCTTTATTGTTATTGTTAGTGCAATTACATTAGAATTAATAACATATGTATATATTTGATATTTAATGTTAATAAACTCCATGTATTTGTAAATAGGTTATTCAAATATTTAAATCAAAATGTACTCTGTTGGGACATTACCGAAATTGCATAATTCGTAACTAAATTGTGATCTTGTTTTTTAAAATAGATTGGAATAGTGTTATTGCTACAATTAAAAATATTATATAATTCTAGAATCAGTAAATTCGTTGTAATTAATTTATTATGGTAAGCTGCCAATCATTTATGATATAATAAATGAGGTGTATGCGAGCAAAACTTTAATAAAGTCTAATAAATTCTCCATTAACGTTAAGTAAACATATTTTTGTATTAATTAAATTAAATTAATTTAATCTATATTTAAAGGGTGTGTATTGTAGGATATAACGTTTGTAATATAAGGAAGGATTCTGAAAAATGAAAAACCAAACTTTTTCCATAAGAAAAATTTAAAACAAGTATACCTTTGAAAAAAAGGGACTTTTTATAAAAAAAGGAGACGTTTCCGACCCCATAAAGTAACTACATATTTTTGGTCAACATCACTAGACGAGTCGATCTAGCCATGTCCGTCTGTCCGTCCGTTTCTACTTTCCCAAAAGTCTTCTTTTATTTTCAGGTAGTATATAAGTCGGAACCAGCAGGATCGGGCAATTTTATCTTATAGACACCATAGGAATAATCGAAAAAAATATTTTCTTTTAATATGACCTACACTTGCAAATAACATTTTTTAATTAGTTCTGTATATAGCTGTCAGACAAATAATAAAGTAGAAAAAATCCTTTGTTGATATTGTTTATTTTTCATAACTGCAAGAGTATACAAACTTCGGATTGTCGAAGTTTACTTCCTTGATTAATCTCTGCTGTATTTTTATTTTGAATAAATTTAAATTGATTTTCACAACTTTTGATAATTTAAAATTTATGAAAGAGTAGGTTTTAGGCAAAGAAATGCTATGGACTGAAAAATGAATGAAAAATGTATTCAGAAAATGGTCAAATTATTAAATATGCAATGTTGTTGTCATCTGTAACATACAAAACTTCGCTTAGGAAAATACTAAAATATTGATAATCACAGGAATAATTGAAAAAAAAAAACTTACAGACCGACCCAACCTGCATAGTATAAGGCATCCGAAACTTGTATTTAAAATTTTTTTTTATTTTGTTTCGTTTACGTGAGACCAACTATCACTTAACACAATCAGTGGTTATTACCTAGTCAGACTCAAATTCTAAACAATACCTTTAAAGAGGCATTTCTTATAAAATATTTTTTTCTATCAATGGGTAAGTACTCACTTTTTACAGTAATACGAACGTACGCATTAAAATAGGTATATTTTTTAGTCCTGGTACTACCGGAAATAAAAAGATCAAAATCCAACAAAAAAGCTATTAAAAGTGTTTTTTTTTTTTCGTTTAGTTTTACATTAAACACAGTTGAGAGCGTATTACTATAGTTCGTATTTTTATTATAGTGAACCAAAATTCAAGCTCTTAGTACTTTGTATTAAAAATGCTTTCATTCATTTTATTAAGTGATCTTTTGTAAATTATAACTATAAAATGTATAAAAAAACTCCCGCTTGCTACCTACAAAATTCCTGCATGTCTGTGACCTATACACTGGTCAAAAACTGCATTCATTTATGAGATTGGGTTTAATACATAGTCCTTGCGTATAGTTGGTATTAAAGCTTCGGAAACCCGATAGTATTTTTTAATCGTTTTTATTCTTAACCGTACCATTTAATATTGAGTATAAACTTACATTTAAAGTCTGTATTTACATTTAGGACTTGAACGATGAAAAAGTAAACTTACTGACTCCAAAAACCACAAGAGATGAAACCGAGTCCTAGCATCTGCATTTGTTGACCAGGTAAGCCAAACCATTCAAATGTGTGTTTTAAACAAATAATTACATATAATTTCTCTTCTCTTTATAGACATTCAATTTGCATCAGGAAGGGCCTTTTTTGATGAACACTCCATTTGGCCTGTAGCAACTTATCTCTGAGTTAAAATTTAATATTAGGATACACGGCATTGCGCGTGTTTGGCAACCACTGAAATTTGTATGTAATTCTAATACAATTAGTAAAAGTTAAAAAATGAATTATTAAATTGTATGTTAAATAACTTTATTTGTTTTTATTTCTTCCATAAGTCATAAATATTGTTTGGGGATTTTTAAGCAACAATTATTTTCTTAGGACTTTGTTTAGTATCGTTACAGAGTGCATTATAATTTTATATTAACCAATTTTAAAATAAGTTGAGGTGACATATCCGAACCTAAAAAGATGTTTATCTTAAGCAAGCTGGTCTCTTTAAAATCAGCATTCGGCCGATTCTCATTAGACTGGCATAGGAAATATCTCTTCTCGATCTGTACCGACTTACGAAGAAGTAGTTAATACAGGAACAATCGGATACTTTAAACAAGCATATATGGCTTATATACACACATATGTATGATTTAAGTTACATTGTATTGTTTCATCTGCAGGTGCCGGCATTTATAAAATCCGGCTTACGTAAGATATATTCATTTTATATATATTTCTTAGATCAAAATAATTTTTTTTTTTAGAAAAATATGTGCATTCTTTATTTAGTCCAGTATCCATTCATTTTGATACAAATTATGTCAACATAAAATTACGTCGTAAAATGTTATAAGTGAATTTTCGAAAGGGTCAAATAATTATAAGAAGTATAGCTGGTTCTCCAATCCGGCTGAAGGCGCGCGATTAATACTTTCGGCCACTAGGAAAGCCAACTTATGGGCGTACTGGCATACAGCGGGGACTCGAACAGTTCCGGAGAAGTTGTAGTACATGTGAGTCATCTTGTAGGCGAGCATCTGCAGCTTATCGGCGCTCAGTCCCATGTTGTCGGATATTACGTTGTAGCTGGTGGGCGATACTGTACCCTGACGAACTGCCTGGGACACCAGAAAGAAGTCGTAACGCTCCGGTAAGGTGATAACATCATCAACCACAGTGCCCGGAAGTGGATTGCGTTTGTTCACGAAGTAGCGCGAGTTTATCCGCTTAGACACGATGATAAATGCCATGCGGCAGCCCTCCTCCTTACCAGCCGACTTGTAAATTTCGTCTAGCTTGGCCTTTAGAAACTTCACCTCGGTGTTTACAACCTGGTAGAGCTGACCATCTCCGACACCGTCGCGGAAAAAGAGAATGCGCTCTGGCAAGGTACCGTGATGCTCCCGGTAGGCCTTCAGAGCCAACGTCATATTTAGCGACATTTGGTCGGACAACTCTTGTCCCTTCATGTGCTCATTCACCGAGGAGAAGTAACGACACGATGTCCTCTGGTCCATGGTAGCTACCAGAGCCCCATATGACTTGTTTTTGTTTTTCGAGGAGTGGCACACATCGAAACCAACAGACATCAATCCGCGAAGTGGAAGCTCGATCATCCAGGGTGCACCCATCAACTTGGCGTTCATCTGGATAACCACTTTGGTGGCAATCGACATGAGGCCACCGGATTTTTCCGCGCGAGGGGCAATGACCTTCAATGTCACCACCTGCGACGGCACCGGTCTGTCCACACAGGTGCGTTTTTTGATGCAGCTATACCTATTTAGGGATGGGAAAAAGTAGTTAGAACTGGCTCTGCGTATTCTAAAAATTAAACGTACTTCTCTTCATTAGGAGCCTTTATCACAACCATCACTATCTGTGGATCCTTGGCCACGGCGTTGTCGATCGATTGAGAGTAAGTGCCATTACGGTCGTCCTTGATCTCATCGCTACGGCAAAGAGCACATCATATATAAAGAACTCTCAAACAGTTTAGTAATACTTACTAGCGAGGCTCTGAGATATGCATCCTCATTCCGTTGGCTGCCCGGATGCACATCTTCACAAACTCCTGTGTCTCGCGCAAATTTCGAGCCGGAGTGATCACATACCATCTCTTGATGTCCACGTGACTGAACATCGAGGAGGAGCGGAACTCATTGGTCCAATCGGCGCGAGCGTCGCACAGGAATCTCTTGTTGTTGCCGAATACGATTTTCTCCGGCGGCAGCACGCGAGCTGGGATTTCCACCAAGGCGGAGTCAAGTTCGACGTTCCAGGACTTCAGTGTTTCAGTGCTCTCCTCGGAGGACTTCAATCGCTGGTTGAACATGCGCAGGCGCTCAATGCGACGATCCGGAGTGAGTCTGGTATGCTCGCTCATGGCCTTCATCAACCTAATCATTCGAAAAGCGATCTTAGCAGAGATTTAAAAACGTAAACCTACTTTGATCCCACCGGAAATTGGCGCGCATTGCATCGGTCATCCCAGTTGCCCGAGCCAGCTCGGGAATAAGCATAATGAGTTGATCAACGCCCCCACGAATATTTTTCTCGGTGGGACGAGACACGACCAAAGGTTGCTTAAAGTCTCGGATTGTAATGTTGTATCGCTAAAAAAATTTTATTATTCAGTCTCCACTGTTGCTTTTTGGTCAGTTTACCTTTTTGTAGTACTCCACATAAGAAATGTCACCATCCTTGGTACTGAATTTTGACGATGGCGACGAATTAAAGTCAACATCGTCAACACGATAGGTTTTGTTGTTGTAGTCAGTTAAAACAATCATTCCTGTTCAAAATATTGTAGAAACAAATTTAAAAAATATTATAATAAGGTTTCAAAAACAATTACGAACTCACCCATTATCTCCCGTTTAAAGGCAGTTTGATAATCGTCATTGTCGCGAATAGCCTCGGATAGAATGTTGTACAAGGTATCGGTTCTCATCACCTTGTGTGCTACCTCTGTACAAAGTAATATATCACTTTCGTGTTGACGAATCGACGTCTGATACCCGGGCCAGAGTTCCATGCGGTAGCTCTCCAAATTAATCTGTTTTCAGTAGTGAAGAGAAATTCTAGAAGAAAATAGGTTTAATAAGAAGCTTAAGTAGCAAACCTTTGCTTTGGGATCAAAGAAGTTGCGGGAAACCAGCTGCAAGTTCAAGCCCTCCATGGCTCTGCGCAAAATTAGATTGAGCACCTGGAACTGCTGGTTGTCAGCTGCCTCTACGGACCCAACGAACTTGATTTTAATCTGAAAGTTCTCGCCCTCGCGACTCTGAGTCACAAGTTCCAGGACATAGGGGCTATTTTGCACAGGCTTGAACTGAGTGGTGCAAAAGAGGATGGTTCCGTCAAATATGTAGCCGCCCAGAAGGCTTCGATGATGGTTTATAAAGGCCCGACGTATGCGCGTATTGTCCACATCGGGAACAAAATCAACGTGGTACTGGTAGATGGTCCAGTTTGGGCGTTTCAAAAGCTTGAAATAGTTCGTCTGAACAGTAATTCTCGTTCCAGT
Organism: Drosophila biarmipes; assembly: GCF_025231255.1. NCBI lineage: Eukaryota > Metazoa > Arthropoda > Insecta > Diptera > Drosophilidae > Drosophila > Drosophila biarmipes. The sequence continues at coordinate 19,928,706 of NC_066612.1, forward strand.
AACTCCATTCTTGGTGGCCAGTCCCTGTGGCCGGGAGTGAACGACATCCGTGATCAGACGACGTCCACGCACAGATCCACGGGGATCACCTTTCGTTTAAAGTAAGGGAAATATTAAAAGCAAATTAAGAAAATAATGCAACATTACTGACCTTCAGAGCTTGGAGCCTCAAACTCTCTCGACTTGGTCTCAAAACTGCGGGTCGTCTCCTGTTGACGTACCGGGACATCACTGGATGAACCCGGCTCTCCCGAGGCTTCATTTTTTCCACCTTGAGAAGAATGCGGGGACTGACCCTGAAAATGCAATGTTGTGGTGAAATGTTGGTTATGAAATCAGCTTATTTAACAAACTGAAATGTTCAAATAGAGAATATTTTATTTCAAGATTTCAAAACCTGGAGGTAGATTTGTTTAAAAACATAAAATTCCTAGATGTTAGCGTTTTGAACTTAACTAGCGTTGATATATTTGGCATTCAAATATTTGCGGGAATGTCGATTTTTATCAAGAATTAATTAGCATTAATTACATCAAAAAAGATCTTGTACTTGGTACTTACAAAGCGTATTAGCCAAATATGGTTACGCCTTTGAAAAAATTAGTTTATTTTTTAAAACGATTTGTTTTGGATTATTTATGAATAGGGGACAAGTAAATCCCACAAGTGAACTTTTTGTTTAATAAGGGGATTAAAAATTCAGAATACCGCGAAAAATGAAATCTATTCATATAAAAGTTTCGATTACGTTAGAATGTATATATTTCTCGCGATTTTACACAGCCTTATTTTGTTATGCAAATAATAAGGGCCGTTGCTTCACAAAAGTTTTCATTTCCAAGTGCGTCTTTATGGAATTTGATCTGCCTGTTTTATTTATTTTTTGAGCTCACTGCAAACATTTCATCACAAACAAAAAAAGGAGAGCTTTTGAAAATGAGTGAGACGATTTGTACATTGTCATATGTGAAAACAACTTTACATTTATGTACATACATGCGAATTCATGAATTTTCCTGAATGGATTTAGATAAAGGCAAATAAATACGTGTGCATGGATGTATGTATGTGTGAGACCATCATTCCAATAACGCTGATTTTGCATTCCGATGAGAATCTCTTATTGGGATACACATGCACTGAGTGTGAAGGTGATCGCCGAAGTTATGGCTCGCCCCATCTCTTTAATGTCACTTTTTTATCACTTAAATGTTGAAGGAGATAATATATTTAAAAAGAACGCAGCCATATTTTCCTATTAAAGAAGTTTCAAAATGCAATGCTGTGTAGCTTAATACTACCCAACTTTGATTGAAAAATTTCTGTTACGCGAGCTATTAAACAATTATAAATCCTTACCAGTTGGGGACCCATTCGGCGATTGCCATCTTCAGTGCGCTTTTTTCCGCGTCCACGTCCGCGAGCCGTTCCAGTATTTGGTGGCAAATTCATATTTCACTCTTAGATACGTTAATTTAACACTTTTTACTTAAATCTATTTGTTTTCCACTCTAAGTTTTGCTCACGCGCTTCATACAGCCATCAAAACGGAAATGAACGGGACATTTGAAGACGCCCAGGGCTGGAGCTCATTTTAGCTCATTCAGTTATCGATTGTGCATTTCTGGGCACATTTGCAAATATGTTGTTTTCGAACGCAAATAAAGTTGGTTTTTTATTAAAAATAAAGAACAACAAGCTTTAAGAGTTTGATTATTAGCAAAGCAACATAAATTTAAAATCAGTCCAAAAGATAAGAAAATAATAGCAACTAGAATTTTACAATTTCAAAAATCTACTTTTTTCTTAAATCTTGAAATTAATGTATTGTATGTATGTATTTTCGACTGAGAAGCCCCTTTCAATATTAGCACTTCCAAATTTAATGAACAAAATATTGAAAAATTAAACTAATGTGTTGAAATATACAGTCACACAGAGTTCTGCAAAATAAGAAGAATATAAGACGCTTTAACTGACCTAGCACTTAGAAAAAGTTATAATTTTTAATCTACTTTAAGAGAGTCAAAACTGTAGGTTTTAAAAAGAACCAGAACGGAAGCAGAACTTTATGTACCCTTTCAGCTTAAGCCACATCAAGCCATTAAATCATACCTTTTTTATCAAAACCTCATTTTCAAAAGATATATTTCTAAATAAAACGAAAAGTACATATAAAAATTCGAGCAAGTGAAGTTTTAAAATAATAATATGTACAATGTAGATTGTACATGATATAACATGATCAAAGCAAAGAAGCTATTATTTTTTCGTTTTACTTTATTTTTTCGATTGTTTCTACGGCATTCTAATGATATTCAAAAATAGTTCTGTTTGAAAATCTTAAAACGTAAATGGATTCTATAGTAGTCCAATATTGCTCGTTTCAACTAAGTACACGAAATGGAAAGAAGACTGTTGGAATCTTTTCATTCCGAGAGACTAGATTGCGTGGAAATGGATAGACGGATATGGCAACAGAACCGACCCACGTTCGTGAGAAATTTAAAAAAAGCTGGTAAAGTTTTCAGGACTAAAAACTTTAAAACGTTTACTAATATTACAATTCATAATAAAAAAATGTAAAAACTCTGGCTTTAAACAGTTTAACAGCCTCGAGGTTGTTTTGTTGACCTTCCTGAAAATTTTCCAAAATTCCTCAATTATAGAGTTTATGGAATACCCTAAGCGATTTTGTCATTATCATTTAGAAGTAAATAGGCGTAGCACTTTATTTGCAAAGGCGCTGACCTACAGACCAACTTATTCAATGTATAATAAAATAGATTTCAACATAGAAATAAATAAATAAACAATTACTTAATTAAATAAGGGCAAAGAAATCACAAAGTCAAAAAATATCAAAAAACAAAGAAATATAAGTTGTTTAGCTAGTTTCCATTAGACTTGTTTTTTAATGAATATTCAACATATTAAATAATCTCGATTTGTATTGTTGGTATGTTAAAAATTGCAGATGTAACCAAATTTGAACAATTTTAAATTTGGTCCCTCTTATGATTTCCCAAGGTCTTAAAGATTGTTTGGCATTTTATCTTTTGAGATATGTATGTCTCCCCATTTCAGTGGATACAAAAGCAGTTTGCCCTTAATGAAAAAAAGCACAAAAAATTTTGTTTTTTAATTTCAGCATTAAGTTTAAATTTACTTATATGTTCATTCGCTCGCAGGAAATGATGCTTCTATATAAAAGGTAGAATGATAAAGAAAACGTTTTTGTTAAAGACTTGTTAGATTTATGACAATTGTCAGAGGGAAGTAGTACGCTTCTCTTTGCCCTGAAAGGCATCATTTCTTGGAGGCACAATTGTAAATCTGGTTCAACATGAAACCTTAACGGATTTAAAACAAGCTTTGAAATAATAATATTGATTTTAATTGTAGTTTAATCAAGTCGCAGGGGAAAAAGAACTTTTAAAAAAGTCGCGAGGTAAGACAGAAAACTCGATGGCGATTTGGCTAGTTTTGTTTATAAAACACAAGGAATATCCATGCAGATAACAAGTCACTATGTTCCACACTTCAATGGCATCACTACTTCTCTTTGTCGAGCTTCATAAGCTGTACCACGCAGAAGATTCAGACACACTACATTTCTTATTGAAAGTTTCGGCCGTTGATTTTATTATTAACATTTTGGATTGAAACGCATTATAAAAGTCTAAGACTCTTGCTTCACAACGGTCGTCTTCTCGGACACGTACAGACCGTCAAGGAATTTACGGATATCCTTGTTCTTGACGGTGGTGGACTGCTGGATGAGGGCGGCAGATCCGGAGACCGACTCGATGTCATTTCCCTCCACGATGAGCTCGTCCTTCTGGGCAGTGGAGTTGACCACGGTGACGCCAGGTGCCATTTCGACGCGACGGATGTACTTCTCACCCAAGAAGTTACGGATCTCAATGACCGTGTTGTTCTCGGAGGTGACGCAGTTGATGGGAAAATGGGCATACACAGCGCGCATTTTGTACTGGAAGCCGAACGTGACTCCTGTGGATAGAGAACGAAGTTTACATTAGTTATCTACTCTCGATTTATCCTGTCCGTTTATTTATATTTTCCGCCACAGGTGCCAAAGAAATACAAACATTTTTAGGCACCCAAACATTAAGTGTGTAGAGAAATGTTTGAATGGCTAGAAAGTTGTGTTTATGTGGTGGCATTTTGTAAAAAAGCGTCTGGATGTAGACTTTTACGGACAGTAAGATTGTTGCCTTTGGGTTGGACGGGTTAGTCGAACATCCCCAGTGTTTTTGTGAAGAATCACCATGGGTTTACGCACCCTTGATCATGTTCTCGATGTGACTGCAGACGGTGCGCACGGCGGCCAGCTCCTTTTTGGTGCCGAACCACTTCTCCACCTTGAGGGTGCGCTTGTCGGGCATGTACATGTCCAGGGCCAAGTGCTTGAAGCTGCGCTTCAGGGTGCCGCGGGTGCCGGTGATGGTCACCACACGAGCCTTCACCGAGGCCTTGATATCCTTGGGGATCTTCACGCACTGGTTGGAGTTGATGGTACGCATTTTGATGACACTGTTGGGGGAAACGAGATGTTAGTTTATCATAGCAATTATCCAATTAGCAGGTGGATCAAGCAAGCATCCCAAACATCGAATCAAATCATTTACTGTCTGCACTGCCCACACTATTTAGGGGTTTTGGGAGTATCCATCACAGCGGATGTCCGTAGCAAGAAGGCGGCTCTTCAATTCGCAGTGCCACGCTCAGTGGCATTGTCAATTAGGTAGATCATTAAAGTCGATGTTTGTGAACACTTTCTAACACAAAACTCACGCTCCGTTAGTCCCTCGTTTGTATGATACAAATTCTGGATGGACTCCTCGCTGCAATGGTTCGATTTAAAGATATGTTGGGTTAAAATTTTAATAAAAAATATAACGCGGAACACACTACTCACCGGAAACGGGGAAAAGAAAAGAAGGGAAATTTAATGTGGCTGTGTGAGGCGCAAAAATGGGGCTAAATATTGCGTGCCATGTGCCGTCGTCGTGCTGTTAAAGTGGTGCTGTTAAGCGCAAGTGTTATTAACGAACTGGTGTAAGGATTCCCGTTTATTTTCGGTTTATTATTGTTTGTATAAGGAAAAGCCGCTCAGGCTTTTTAAACAATATTCTCAACCTATTTTTATTGAAAGGTTTCTTCTAGGAAATGCCATCCCTACTTAAATCCTTTTTTTTAAGACCTTTTAGAAATTGTTTAACCGTGCATTGAACTCCAAATGGTTTTTAAAATTACTGTGACAAAACTTCTAAGAATATTTCTACCATACTGTTTAATAGCTGTGACAGAAACTTTTTTACCTTACAGATCGCCACACCTGTTGCGCATTGTTTTCCATTTATATTCCTCAGTTGTCTTGTCAACATTTTTGGAACTGAAAAATTATAATTATTTTACTTATTATAAGCCTAAAGGTTGTTGAGCTGATAGAATGTGTAAAATGTAATCTATAAAAGCAGCTGAAACAAATCTAAAAATTCAACTATTTAACATTTTAGGCAATACTTATCTAACGAGTTAATCGCAAGAGTAAAAACAAGATCACCGATATCAAATAAAATTCAAATAACATTCCAAATTTGTATGTACTTAACATATGTTAAAAGATAACAAACTGGTACGGAGAGAACCTCGACCAGCTTCGAAATCACCTAAACAACTTACATATATAAATATTATAGAGCAGCAACCCAACCCCCCAATCACCCAAATTGTAGGAACCTTTAAAAATAAAAATGAATATCTTTAAATTTTCAAGTGAACTAGTTCCACTCTGGTTCAACCGGTGTCCAGGCCGGCGAACACCCCAAATACATGCGCCGTTATGGGCAGCACCGGCACAAGCAGAAGGCGGGAGCGTGGGTAAAGCAGCATCAGCCGGCCAAAAATTTGCAGATTGGTTGTTTATCTCGTTGTAATTGTTTGAGCCCGTTTTCGAAGTTCCCTCGCACCGTGTCAGCCCGCCCTTGAACAGTCTTGCACGATGGCAGCTCCGCAAGCACAGCTGGACTTTTTAGTGACGGCGGGAAGTATGCTGGAATGGCATGACAACCTGGACAGGAATAAGCCGGGTCTGCTGGAAGTGAGTACTGATCCGGATGTTGGCTGCCTTCGATAAACAGCGAGTCTTTCCCCCACAGTTGACCGGCGTTAGTCAGCATGGACGGGCCACGATGAGTGGGCTCAATGACTACGACTACCAGAACCTGTCCTTTCTCAAGTCGGATGAAACACATAACCTACAACAGCTGCGGACGGTGACCAAGTCGGCCATACCCAACGAGATCCTGGAGCACTTCAAGCGTGCGTAACCCTTGAATCCCCGGGTTTCCTCTGTTTGAATCTCTAATTCCTTTTTGCAGACATAAAGTGCCACTGCACCATGGGCCTCTTCCCGGAAATTGGTCGCGCCTGGCTGACCATCGACTCGGAGATCTACATTTGGACCTTCAATCAGGCTCGGGACGTGGCCTACTACGATGGACTGAGCCACTTGATTGTTAGCGTTGGTCTGATCAAGCCAAAGGCCGGAGTTTTTGTGGAGGACGTTAAGTACCTCCTGCTCCTTACGACGCCCATCGAGGTCATCGTCCTGGGCGTTACCTTCGGGGAGGGCTCGTGCAAAGAAATGCAGCTGATGAACAAACCCATCTTTGTAATTGCCACCGACAACGTGTCCATCAGCGTAATCAAGGGCACGGACGACGGACGCATCTTTCTGGGCGGTCGAGACGGCTGCCTCTATGAGATATTCTACCAGGCTGAGTCTAGTTGGTTTGGCAAGCGCTGCAAGAAGATAAACCTCTCGCAGGGACTGGTCTCCTTCATGGTTCCCAGTTTCCTTAAAGTTTTCTCGGTAAACTGAGTCTCTGGTTTCGTGGAATAATAGGCTAACTCAGTTTTTTTTCCCCGCAGGAAGTGGATCCAATCGAGCGAATAGAGATCGATAGCAGCCGGAAGCTTCTCTACATCTTAACGGAAAGGGGTTCCATTGAAGCCTGGGACATAAGCACGGATTACACGAATGCGCGAAGGCTAGGAAGGATCACCCAAAGCGACATTACAAACCAGGCAGTTAGTCTGATAACGTAAGTGCATGTTTCACTGTTATTTGGACACTATCATCTATAGAACTCTTAACCTTCACTTCAATTCCATTTTTAGAACTGTGGATCCGACCATTTTTAAAAGTGTGAAGGCCATCTGCCCTCTGAGTGCTGACGACGCCGGTAAACTGCACCTAGTGGCTGTGACACAGTGCGGTGTGCGACTTTACTTCTCCACAACATCTCTAAATGTACAGCAGCAGTTCAATACCACAGCGGTTTGCAGTCCGGGAGAGAGTACAGGATTTGGTCAGTCGGTAACGCAGTCCCCACTGACGCCCGGGGCCGACTACCCGAAAGGACTCTATCTGCTCCACGTGCGTTTGCCACCCGGCTACACGCCAAATGCCACCACCAACAAGCCGAAGCAGGTGCATGCAGCACACTACACTGAGGGCACCACGTTGATGATCACCACACAGCAGCAGGAACAGGACCTCCTGTGGTCGGTCAGCTCGGCTCCCTCGGTTAACTTCACCTACCTGGTGGAGTCTACGGCTCTGGAGAGCCTGGATGGAGTGGTGTGGGGTCTGGCGGAGGTGCGAGAATCGTCGACCCCGATCCTAAAATCTCCCTTGAACAGTGCCCGCAACTCGCGCAAAGTAGCGCTGCTCACCAACCAGGGAACACACATTATAGAGCTGCTCAAAATGGTCGACGTACTGCGTCAGATCCTGCTCTCCTGCCATGGTCCCCACCACGAGGAGGTGAAGATGTTTTTCCAGTCGCAGAACCAGCGAGAGGCTTGTGTCACTGCCCTGTTGCTGGCCACTTCGGAAAAGTATCGTGGCGGCGACATCGCCCTGTGGGCCACCCAGGCCTTTATGCTGTACGGCGGGGAGCCGTGCTACCAGCATCAAAAGTTCCTCAACGCCAGTAACCGCAACATGGCGAATCAAACGATGGGTGCAAACATGACAATCGGAAGGGAGAGGCTCCCCATGTTTATGTCCACGCCAATGCCGAATACGGCGAGCAGTCCGCTCTCTTATCCTGGATCGCAGTTCAATCAGCCCATCAGTCCAAGTGAGTAAAATGAGACAAGGAAACATCAGGCAAATTATCATGTAATTTTCAGTTGGCAATATGCAGCCTTCTCAGGCGGTTAGCAACGAGAACACACCAATTGTATTTTCGGCCAAACATGACGGGCTTTACCTGTATGTCTCGCGGATGTTGCGTTCAATATGGCAGATGCGTTGTGTAAATGAGCAGTTCTGCTCCAACCTGAGCCACAGCGACTGCACCCTTCTGCAATCCGATTTGCGATCCCTGCGAAGCTTCCTGGAGGTACACTCTGTGCACGATATTTCCTGTATGTAGTCTCCCGCAGAAGTATATAAATGCCAGGTTTGCACAATAAATTCAACACTTTGTATTATAGCGTCTACCCGAGTAACCTTCGACCCCCATTTGGAACGAACCAGTTCTTACAACACCATCATGATGAACAACACCCTTTTGCCGATTCCCGAGCAACGGATTTTATCCGAGCAGGCTCAAGTAGAGGAGAAGCGATCACTTTCGGCTCTAAACCTCTTTGTCAGTAAGTAAAACTAAAATATACAATTTTCTGTGTTAAACCTGGGCCACTCTTAACAGAACATGCCTGCGAGGTAATATCGCTGTGGAGCATTCTTAATTCGCATTCCTTCCAACTGATCTGCCTGCAACTCAGTCCCGAACACCAGAAGATGTTGAAGTGCTGCACCTTCCGTGACCTGCTACTCACACGTTCCGAAGTCTGCGCGTTCTTAATCATCTCGCTGATTAATCTTTACCTCAAGGACAAGGCGAGCGTGTCAGAAGTGTCCAAGAACTTGCGTGAGAACTGCCCAAATCTCTACAGGCATGAGGATGACGTTACCTACAAGGCCACCGAGCTGTTGATGAATGCGAAGAACTGCACTTCCCCCACCGAAAAGGACCAAAAGCTGCGCACCACCCTGCAAATGTGCAAGGAAGCTGCTCCCACCCTTCCACTGCACAGTATTTGCCAGCAGTTCATTTCCGCCGACTTCTTCGAGGGCGTAATCGAGCTCTCGGCCGTGTGTGCATCGAAAAGTGATCCGGAGGAGGTGGGTGTCCATTTCTACAATAACGGAGAGCCCGCTGAAGACCGCGAGGGCTACACTTGCTTCGCCACAAGAATGAACTACTACAAGGAGGTGCAACTTATGCTGGACCACATCTACCAGACTGCATGCAATAAGTCGCAGCTTCAGGATCAAACGCAATCGCCAAGTCATCTTAAGGGCAAGGATACTAGAAACGCAGCTAAGCAAACGATTCCCAAAATCGTGGCTCAGACCCTGCGGGTCAAGGACCCCCTGATACATGTGACCCTGTACGAATGGCTGCTCGCCCACGACATGCTCAGTGAACTTTTGGACGTGGTAGAGCCGTCATTGGGCGAGTTCCTGCGCCGCAGTGTGTCGCGAAATGCGGAGAACGTCGTTCTGATCGACTTGCTCTGGAAGTATTACGAAAAGAATGGCCATCACTCCCAGGCAGCCCAGATACTGGACAACTTGGCTATGACACGCAGTGAAAACATAACCCTGGAACAGCGCATCGAGTACTTGGTGCGTGCTGTTATGTGTATGCGAAATGGGAACGTTGGCTCTTCACTAACCAATGGCATATTCCTGAAGGAACTGGAGGACAAGGTAAGGTATCAGGAACTATTTGACAGACATCGCCTTTAATTCATGCATTCAAACTATTTAGCTGGATATAGCTCGAGTTCAAAAGGCAGTGCTTGCCGCAATGACGGAATTGGCTCGCCATAAGCTGGAGGCTTCCACGGCCGTAAAGGAGTTAAATTACGCGCTGTACGATATCACACAGCTTTACCAGCATTTCGCCGAGCCCTTCGACCTCTGGGAGTGCCAGTTGTCCATTCTGAACTGTTCCCATCACAACGACCCCCTGCTGATCGAGTCGGTCTGGGGCAACATTATCAATAACGTTGTCGAGGAGCCGGGCACAACTCAAGAACGCAGCAACAGGTTGTTCACGAAAATCGAACTTTTGGTGAGAGAGTACGAGGAATCGGGCGCCTGCTTTCCCTTTGCCTTTCTCATAAGGGAGCTGGAGATCAAAGCCTGCCAGCTGCGCCTGCCCGAGGGAATAGTGCCGGAAAAACTAGTGGCCATGAATCTGGACGTTGAACTGCTCCTGGAGTACTACTCGAGGTACGTACCCAGTCGTTACCAAAGGAAAATATTATTTTCAACCTGCTTGGTGATTACTATTGATAATCCATTGAAACCTCTTTCAGAATGATTTCAATGAACGAACGTGTTTGGGCAAACGAGGGCAACGAGTGGCATTTGATCCAATCCGCCATTAGAGTGGTCTCTCTCTTGGCAGACAACGCACAATCCATTTGGTACCGCTCAAAGTAAGTGCAGGGGTTAAAGCATCTAGAAGATCGAGTTGTCTTACATGTGTTTTTACTTTGCAGAAGAAGAATTATTGGCAAGGCCCAAGATATTGTGGCCGGCTGCCTGAACATTTGCTACCAGAAGCCAGACACAAATCGTCTCCAACAATCGCTCAAGGAACTTCAGAGTCGGCTGCAGCGGTTGTTGGTTTAAAGCCCCTTCCCCGCTTAAAGTAACTAATTTGATTGAGTTTGAAAATGCTGGACTAGACGTTAAGTTTGACTGAGATATATATTGTATTTGTATTAAAATGTTAAATAAATTGATTTCCCCACAGTTCGTTGCATAAACTCATGAGGTGTCCATCATCTTCAGGTGTGCTTCCGTCAGAATGCATTTGGTCATGTGGCAGGAGCACGGCACCGGGTGCTCCTCTGTGTTGGGGTCGAGCAGATCCACCTCCAGATTGTACTTGCGCATGTCGGCCGCACTGCGCTTCATGGTGATTTGGAAGGCTATCGGTGCCTTTTCCTCCAGATTCTCGCAGGACTCCTCGGGCAGCACGACCACACACTGCTTCCAATGCGTAGGCGGGGAGAGGGGGGAGGTGCTCAGAACCGTCTCTTCGCCAGGGAACCGCACATCGAACCAAATGCAGAAGCCTTGGTGGTTCCCCGCCCTCTGGGCCGTCACCACCTCCTTGAACTGTATGCTGTCCAGTTCGCTGGGCTGCACGTCCAACAGATTCATCCAGTGAAAGACGACGCCTTCGTGGAGAAGGTCCTGCGGGCTCAGATGGGTGATCTCCGGTCTGGCCGACTTCTGGGCTCGCAACTTGCTGGCGAAAGTGTCCATTTTGATGCCATCCACATTGTGCCAATCGTCGAAGAGCGATGGGACCGAGCAGGGCGCCACAAAAATGGTGCACTCGCTGGGGAACAAGAGACCGCCCTCCTTGAGGAACTTGTCCCGGGCCAGCAAAACGGAGTCCAACATGCCCTCGTGCAGTAGGTAGAAGCCCATCCACTCCGACACAATGATGTCCACCTTCTCCGCCTCGGCGGGCAGCACGAACTCCTCGACCCGGGATTGAATCACCTTCACCACGTTCGTCAGGCCATTATCTTCGATCAGATCCAGGGCAACCTTTGTGGCCACATTGGACGCCTCCACGGCGTAGACCAATCGGGCTCCCGCCTTCGCGCAGAAGGCGGACAGAATGCCAGTGCCGGCACCCACGTCCATCACGATCTTGTCCTTGAACAAATCCTTGTTCCCCAGAATAGCATCGTAGTAGGCGGCTTGTCGGGGCCGATCCTTCAGCATGAGTTCATGGATCTGTCGCAATGGTCATGGTCAGATGTCTTGAGTTACGTTTGCAATCAGTCTGGGAAGCTTACCTCCAAGTTTTCGTATTCATCGAAGTAAGTGTTTGCCATCGTCGCTGTCAAGAGTTATCAAAACATTTGCGGATAGGATCAGGTGGATTTTCAAAACAACGTGCAATCGGAGTGTGGCCGTGGTTTTTCAAGCAAACAAACATGTACGTGCTATGTTTCACCCGGTCTGTGGAGGGTGTCGCAGCTAAGTTAGCGAAGGCACCCTCAATCGGCTGTTAAATTTCTGTTATATTTTCAGTATTCAAGGGTATATACCAAAATGTATAGACGGTATCTGCAAGTTATTGGGGGTGACGCGGCTAAGCTAGCGAGGAAAGCCCCCATTATTTGCGTGAGACCGCATATTGCCCAGAGCCGGATGGTCCTATTGATTCGGCAACACGGAGTCCGCCAACTTGTAGACGCTGACGCTCCGCATCGCGCCAATTTTTACAAGTAAGCTGAATGACACACAAAGGATTTTACCAGTCCTATTAACGTCCAATCTGCTCAGCTCCAGATGCCATCATCGACCAATAGCGAAGATATTCAAGCTGCCAAGAAAATGAAGTTCGAGGACAAGTGCGTGTTGAAGTTTGCCAAGCTCACCGAAAATGCCCTGGAGCCGGTAAGAGGATCGGCCAAGGCGGCGGGTGTGGACCTGCGGAGCGCCTACGACCTGGTGGTGCCGGCCCGAGGAAAGGCCATCGTGAAGACCGACCTGCAAGTGCAGGTTCCCGAGGGCTCCTACGGACGAGTGGCTCCGCGATCAGGGCTGGCCGTGAAGAACTTCATCGATGTGGGTGCCGGCGTGGTGGACGAGGACTATCGCGGCAACCTCGGAGTCGTCCTGTTCAACCACTCGGACGTAGAGTTTGAGGTGAAGCGCGGCGACCGCATCGCCCAGTTCATTTGCGAACGCATCTTCTATCCGGAACTGCAGTTGGTGGACAAACTGGAGGACACCGAACGTGGCGAGGGAGGATTCGGGTCCACGGGCGTCAAGGATTTGCCCGCCGCCAAAGCTCAGAATGGCAATGGCCACAAGGCAGCCGAACCGGAGGAGGCTGCCCCCGCTCCCATTGCCACGTAGAGGAGAAACTATCTTAATTTTAAGCACATCGTATTAAAGAGAAAAGTGAAATAATTCCTATTTATTCTCAATTAAAAGCTGTCAACCTACCAATGAAAATCAAAGGTTTAATGTGTTTCATATTGCTTTTAAGCGGCAGTCTCTGTTAATACGATCTTTGAAGGCCACCAAAACTGGAGGCCTCTCCAAAAAGTTGATGGCATTTGGAGGACTACTGATCTAGCGGCGCAAGAACCGGCCTTTCGTTGCTTACCTTATAGGATGTAGTCATCCTAATCCATTGCATACTTTGGCTTGCATTATGTATCATACATATTTTACACTTCGCTTTTACACAATTATCTACAAATCTACATTACTCAAATGTATATACAAATTACTAACACCAAAACGCCAAAGCGAGGCATTTTTAGAATATTCGTAAAATCGTATTAAATATCGTAAAAATATATAAAAATTATTTAACACAGGGAATAGATGGGTCGTAAGGGGTAAACAAATATGTTTTTATCCTCAAATATTGCAAAGCATTCGCTTCACCGCCATGCAGGGAAATAACCTTGCAGAGGGTATATTGATTTCAGTCAGAAGTTCGCAACGCAGTGAAGAAGACGTTTTCTACCCCACAAAGTATATATATTCTTGATCGGCATCCTTTTCTAAGCAAACAAGCTTTTAAAGCAATCATGCTGAAACTTTCCTAAAAGACTTCTTTCTGTTGCAGGTAGTATATATGTTGGAAACAGCCGGATTGAACTACTATATCTTATAGCTCATGGGAATTTTGGGAAAACAATTTTTTTTTTAAATATATGTCTTCGGTGGTTTTGACGCTGGGAAAAAACATTTTTTAATTAGTTCTGAATTTCGAATTAAATTTTATCAAAATCGGACGACTATATCACATAGCTGTCATAGGAACGATCGGGAAACAAATTATTTACTAAAGTTAATTATTTCTTATAACTGCAAGGGTATACAAACTTTGGCTTGCCGAAGTTAGCGTTCTTTCTTGTTTAACATATAGCCTCCCACGCTTGGAAAAAACATTTTTTTAATTTCTTCTGAATTTCGAATAAGATCTAATCAAAATAGGAAGACGATATCATATTGCCGTCATAGGAACGATCGGAAAATTGGTGGGAAAATAATATATAACAAATTTTAGATTTGGTGCTTTTTGACATATAACCTTCTTAGCTTGGAAATAACATTTTTTAATTCGTTCTGAATTTCGAATTTAAATTTATCAAAATCGGGCGATTATATCATATAGCTGTCATAGGAAGGATCGGAAAATGCGTAGAACAACAATATGTAACAAATTATAGCTTTGGTGTTTTTTAAAATATTATCTTATAATATTGGGAACATTATTTTTTATATTTTTAAGAATTTTGAGTTAACATCAATACAAATCGGACTTTTCTGACATACAAGTAGCTGTTATAACTACAAGTGAATACAAACTTCGGCTTGCCGAAGTTAACTTCCTTTCTTGTTTTTTGTTGAAAGAAAAAAAGTAAAATAAGGTTTTTTTAAATGCTAGTGGTGATTAAGGCTTATTATAGGGATAACTTATACATGTAATTAAAAACTTTGCGTTCTAAAAAATTTTAAAATATTTACTATTAAATAAAAAAAAGGTTCCATAACAAGATTTCTCAGTTTGGAACTAAATCGTTTTTAAAATTGCGACTGGTCCGTTGACTAAAAACTCTTATAAACCCGGTGTTTTTATACCCGCTACTCGCAGAGTAGGGACACATTCATATTCTTGATCAGGATAACTCTAACCAAGCGGATGAACGCTGTGACCTCGGAAACTATGAGAACTAGAGGGTTGAGATTTCGGACTAAGTGCTTAAAAAATATTTTGTCTAGCTATCGATTGACCTAAAAAAATGTTCCTGCTCCCACTCTAAACTTTTAAACATCAAGAATTTGAACGCTGATACCTCGAAAATTATCAAGGAAGAGAATTGGGCTTTTGGAAATAAATTAGATAGCTTCGTACGCAGCGGA
Organism: Drosophila biarmipes; assembly: GCF_025231255.1. Taxonomy (NCBI): domain Eukaryota; kingdom Metazoa; phylum Arthropoda; class Insecta; order Diptera; family Drosophilidae; genus Drosophila; species Drosophila biarmipes. The sequence continues at coordinate 19,943,743 of NC_066612.1, forward strand.
AATTTCCTAAGCGAGTAAGCCACGCCCACTCTTAAGCCCACAAACCGCCGTTTTAACTGAAGTGTATTTTTATTGTCAATAGCTATTGATTGAGCTAAAGGCTGTCACGCCCACAAAAGTCATAATGCTTAAATCTGTAATGTGTATTTGGTAGTAATGGCACTCGATTATAGCTTTCTTCCTTGTTCGGTTTTCTAATCTGAAATATCTTAAACAGTACAATTTCGAAAAATGATTTTGCTTTTGAATATATACATGTATATATGCACTTATGTATGTATCTCGGACCGACATTGTCGGTATACTTAAGTAGGCATGAAGAGGCGATAGGTTAGACCTGAATTTAATTATATTCTCCTGAGCAGAAGTGCGGAATCACTTACCTGCAACAGCGACTAAGCTCTTGGATCTGAATTGAAGGAGCTGGCTGCACAGAAGTAAAGCAATTATGTTTCTGAAGAAAAGCAGAGCGGGTCGACCGACCGGGCTTTATGGACTTTATGGGCTTTTTAGAGGCTAGGGATACTTGAACCGGACGGGCGCAGTGAGTTATGACCGAGTAATGGGAGCCAAGAAGCGCCGATGGCCCACAATATCAGCTCGCGTGTCTCAAGTGCATTGCTGCACAATTTACGCGGCCGATTTTAATAAATTCAATGACTCCAATTTGTAATTAGACGCTGGAGGTGCGCTGCGTGCTTTTAATTGTTTTGCAACCATCCTTGGTTGCCTTTTGGCGCAACGGTTCCGCTTGACCCGCGACGCATCGAGCGGTCCGGAGGTCAGCCGCGTGCCCATAACGCCCCAGAAATGCGCTGCAATATGCAACTTGCCACTTCCCACCCGCCACTGCAGATTCAACGAGACTGGTCTCTGTTTTATGATAACTGGTATAATTTATTTGCTTCAGCTTGTGAAAAATAGCTATAGTTCATTAAATGTATATAATAAATCAAGTTCATTTTCATTCCTATATCGCAGAAACACGCTACTGCTTCTTTAAGTTCATTGCATACCGCCTAGGTGTTAGAAAATCTAAAAGACTTACAACTAATTAAATAAACAATATGTACAATGGAGCTAAAAATTACGTTTTCTATATGCTGGTTTCTTGTTGTTTTCATTTGTGTATGGTGTGTGAGTGTGTTTCAAGTCTTGGAGCTCTTAAAAGGATGCATAGTTCTAAAAGTTGAATTTCGAATTCCTTTGTGCAATGGCCGCGGAAAGTATAAACATAAATAATTAAAATCTGAACAAAGCATGGGGGTTCAACAATTCTGCCGTATATTAGGGTATATAAAAATAAATAGCCTTTTACTTCGATTTGCAAAACAATAAAATTGAATTTTTAAGTTTGCTTCACATTTCGCGGAATTCTATTAAATATATATTTACTGACTAGCAGTTAAAAACGAAGAAAGTCATAGAAATAAATAAAATCAATGCAAATTGCGCTTTGCACTTAAGTACGTGAACGAAAACTCTCATTAAATTGACTAAGAAATTGATTAATGTTATACAAATATGATTTGTGTAGGTGCAAATGGAAGACTTTGCGATTATTGTTGTTGTCACGTAAAGTTTTCAACTTTAGCTAGCCATTAAATTACATAATTATTGTTTAATTTATACATTAGGTATTGTCTCCAATCCGATTTGCTTCTGTGTTTGTGGGTGTGTGATTACTTTTCGTTTTTGAAAGCTCATTTGGTACAGCAATGTTGCAGTTGAAATGCAATTCATTTAGCGCAAATATTTATGGGGCGCGCTGATAACTAGCTGGCGTCGTGCAGTCCGCTGCACGGCAACACTGGCAGCAGCATGTTGCTGCTGGGCGAACTGGCTGTTGCTGGTGCAGCGGCAATGTCGCTGCCCTGATTGCTGTTGCTGTGGCTGCTGCTGCCGTTGCTGCCGCCATTAAAGATCTCCGACTTGATGCTGCAACTCGTTGCTGCTGCTCCTGCTCCTGCTGCCGCTGCCGTGGCTGCTGGTGTTGCTGCTGCTCCCGGTGCTGCCCCACCCGTTTGCAGTGCCAGCATTTGTTGCGCCTGCGCAACGCATGCAACGCACGGGCACGGCCCGCCCAATTTCTTCGCCAATATGGAGCGCAGCTTGAGAGCCGGCCCCAGCTTCATGCCCAGCGAGTTAACCAAGTGGTCCTCGGTTAAGAGCGGCAGGCCGGTGCCATCGATGGACTGATCACGAAACGACTGCAACGAGAAGAGAGCAAAAGAGAGAATTAGTGGGGTGTCGTCGGAAGAGGCGGCAGATTTATGGCCACCGTGACCACTTGCACAGTGCTTTGTGTATCTTTAAGTATTATTAAATATTAAGTTCGATATGGGAACCACACGCTTATGTTTACGAACAATAAACCATTGTACCCATATACAAAAATGATTCCCCACAACTCTGCGTCGGTTAACAATCTTGTATTAATAATTGAATGTGTAATAAGCATAACGGGAGATTAGTTGCGAAAATTCATTTCATTTAACTCAAAATCCGCGTTTTACTACTACCATGCATCGTTTGAAGATTGTTTAATTCAGTTGAACTATAAAAGGATTACACAAAAAAAACAATACATTTTTTGAGCTACACTTTATGGGTTGTTTGATTTATTTTGAACCCTTTTCATATATGGGCATTTTTCATTCTTCCGGCCCACCGTGCCACCATGCCACCAACCAGAATTCGTAGGCGCAGGGCATCCTGTATTTTTCTTTATTCGGCCTTCTGTTCTGTGTGTGTGTCCGTCTGCTTGTGATTAATGCGCGGCTTTTAAAATTGTTAATGAAAAACGATTTTAGCCAAAGCTGCCTGACTTGGCTGCCGCTCGGTGCAGTAGCATTTTCATATTTGCAACGCACGATCGATTGAAAGTGGGCAGAGAGTGGGCACCCCATTTCCCTGCTCCTCCTCCTTCGAGTTGATCTCTACTGCCACGCCCCCTGCTGCTGCTGCTGCCACAAACTCCCCTTTGGGCAAAATGAAGCTCGCGCCACATGAGATTTCTATTATAGATTGGCCCTGATTGAATTCCACGTAGCTCTCTTCAACGGGGGCCAACCTGTTTCCGCGGCAGCTGCTGCTGCTGCTGCTGCACCACCGCTGCAACATGGACTAACAACTGCCACTGTTTTCTGCTCCCCAGAAAATGCCTCTTATTTTTTGCTGTGGCCCCGCTTTGGACACGCCTTTATCGGGCTGCCCCTTTTTATGGGCGAGAGAAGAGCCGTGGAGGCAGCCAAATCGATTCGATTCCGGGCGGCGGCGGTCATCTCTATATATAAGGGAGGGTCGGCCAGCCCGGGAAGCTCAGCGTTGCAGCGATGTGGCGGATGCGGATACGGCTACTCACTGGCTACCTGGTCCTGCTGGCCCTCGGCCATCTGCCGGAGCACGGCGCTCTGGGCCAGAAGTACTACATGAACTTTGCGTTCAACAACAACAATCCGGACGCAGAGGGCGGCGGAGGAGGTACTACCGGTGGTGGGGCCGCTGGCGGAGGATCCCATGAAGGATCGACCGATGCGGATGCCAGCGGTGTGACGGATGCACCAGGAGATAAACATACCTCGAGTGAATCCCATACCACAGAAGCCCATCACTCTGGGGATGCCTCCAATGGGGACGATAAGCATACAACAACTGAAGGAGCAGGAAGTCACTCGAAAGAAGGTTCCAAGAGCCACAGCGGGAGCAAAGAAGCCGAGGCCGGAAAGGATGATGACAATGATGACAGCGACAGCAAGGACGCCAAGGATCGGCGCACGAAGGCGGAGGAGAACGAGCGCAACGGTGGGGGCAAGCGCAACGACCACAGCCACCACAGTAGCTACGAGATCAGCATCGACGACAGTTTCGGTGGGCGCTACGTGCGATCCATTTACGAGAGCAGCGAGAGCCACGGGCATTCCGGCAGCAATGCGGGCTCCAACCAGCGGGACGCCAAGGATCGCGAGAGCAGCCAGGAGGCGGCCCCGGATGCCGATGCTCGGGCTCCACTCGCTACCGGCACTGTGGCCGATGCGCCGGAAACTGGAGCTCTAGATGCCAAGCAGGATGACTACGAGGAAATGTAACACTAGCGGGAGATCTGAGAGTAAGAGATCCTGGACGTGGGCCACACCTATCAATGCTAACTATTTCTTTGTACCTTTTCCCCGACAGTAGGATTCGCTCGAGGGACTTTGGGAAGACGCAGCCACTTCAATTGATTTCATCATTAATATGACAATAAAATTTAAACACACAACATGTTTTTTTTAATGGGACAAAGATTAAAGGGCCAGAAATTAAAAATAATCCTGCCAGTTCTTAGAATACTAAAGGAGAAGAGCAGCGGAAAAACAATAAAAGAACTAAAATATGTGTCGTGTTCTTTACATACTTTTCAAAAAAAAATCAGTTATGAAAAAGCAGAAATAGAGAGTAGAGGAAAATATATTTTAACTTAATTATTTAAACTTTTAGACTCCCAGAAGTTAACAACTTTAAGGAAAGACAAGGAAACATCTGAAAGAATTCAGTTAAAGATTTGAGTTCTAAGATTTAGTATCAAATCTTATCGAATGTTCAATGTTAATTGATTGATAAAGTAATCTTGCTGTTTAGGTTCATTTTAATTTTCGCTTTAAGAATAATATGTTAATTCAAATTAAGCCCAACATTTTGTCTGAGTATCACAAACGAAGCGATTTAAGTTATTATTATATTATAGGTCGTGAAACTTCTTCAATTGCTGCTTTAACACGAAACTGTTACATCAATTAAAGGTTGCGCTTGCAGAAGAAAATTGAATTTTAGAGCAATCGATTTCCACCACGTCTAAAATCAGACTCAATTGGAAATGCTTAATGAGATTGGTCGCAAGTCAATGTAGCGAGGGTATATAGGGAACCCAGCTACCATATACGGACCTCCACTCTGGTTCCGGTGAAGCTGAAAGGCGTAGCTATGTTGATTTCCTGCCTGTGGACAACTCTTCCGTGGATTGTCCTGGGCCAGACGTACTACATGAGCTTTATTTTCAACAACTATGGGCCCTCCAGAATAAGTGCGCCTCAACTGGGATTCAACGGCTCATCGAATCCGCAAATGGAGGGAGGCAATCCTAGAGTTAGCTCGGAAGAGCATCCGCATGAGCAGGAAACTCTGGAGGTTAGTTCGTTGGAGCATTCAAGGGAGTCCAAGCGGAAACCAAACCGTAAGAAATACAAGGAAGCGGAAACTCTTGAGCTGAGTTCAGAAGACCATTCGCGGGACACTCATAACTCCAAGCCCGATGTAGAAAACATGGACTCAAGCGATTCAGATGAGGCTTTAATTTGGTCCACAACCGCAAGGACAAAGCCCACGACTCCAAAGAGAAAACCCAAAAGGACTACAAGTGAAACTGCAGAATTGCCAAGTGAAATTACCACGGAACCGAATAAGGTCACTGCAACTGATAAGGGGAAAACGGAAGACCTATCGCCCCCTAATCCCCCTGAAGAAGTCACAGAAAGCCCAGAGGAACCAATCGTCAGTACATCCTCCATAGCCACCATCCGACCAACCAGTCCTTCGAGGACTTGGGGGGAGACCGTCACACCACATCCCCCCGAATTCTTCGAATACCCAGAGGCCGTGTGCCGCGAGGACATGGATCTGCACGAGGTGTTCGGCATCAGACTCGAACGTGATCGGGGCTTGCCCACCAAGATTCTGTGCGACTTCAAGAACAGCTGGGGCGGTCCTTGGCTACTTATGACGCGAATAGAGCTCCCAGTGCGCATACACCTGCGCCACTGGTACTTCGGCTACGTGACTCCGGACTACAAGGACATCAACATCAACTTCCTGGCGCTGGCGCACATCATGAACTCCATGCGAACTGCCATGCTGATCCTCGGGCAGGACAAGGACAACAAGTTGGTCTATAATCTCTACGACGACGTGGTCATCTCGGCCTTCAACGATCTGTTCATGATGCGCAAGGCCGAGTTGGTGGAGGCCAACACCACGGAGCTGCTATTCGTGTCCGTGGGCAAGGTGATGAGTTCGTATGCGGGGCGGAATCGATCTTGTCCTTTGCAGGTCCTCGGCAGCTGGTGGGGTCATCACGTGGTGCAAGAAATGTACCAGGGATTTTTCTGGTAGGCATAAGGTACTTATTTTTAAACTAAGTCTCCAAATCGCATTCTACTTTTCCCCAGTGTATTTCCCAAAGATCGGAACATTACAATGCCTGGCTATGTGGCAATATTTATCAAGCCCAGCTTGTTTCCGGCAAACCACACAGCCCTCTACAACAAGCCCATCTCCACGCGACGACCCTGGAATACCAGCCTTAACACGAAGGTACTAAATGAAACTGCCAGAAGTCCGACGCTGTATAGGAAAAATCAAAAAACCGAGTGGGAACGAAACAAGGTGGCTGTCAACAAGGAGCTGGTGCGACGTGCGAGGATCTTCGAGACCATCGACCGGTTGAGAATGGAGGAGGCGAAGCGCTACCGCATGAGGTAGCATTAAAGGGGTTCTAGGCTTAGGGTGACACACTTGGGCTGGTACTTCTCCATTACTCAAGAGGGAGAATAGTTTAAGCTGTATAGCGTTTAAGTACTAAATCACTCATTAGTTTAAGCTAATAAATAGGAATGGACATTTTTGTTTGAATTTTGTTTTACTCTTTAAATGCTGTAAGTGTCCCAACTAACTGCAATGTAATTATTGCTTTTCCTAGCCGTATTCCTTTTATTTCTTAATGGTGAAAGTAATCAAAAGACACTTTGGAGACAATTAACTTTTTATTGGCATCTAATTTTTCGATTAGATTATTTTAAAATAACTATTTATGTCCCTTTCCCACCTTGCGATGGTTAAAAGGCGAAGAGAAACTCCAAACAAGCTAATAACTAAGCAAAGACCGAGTTCTAACCGGAAATTGGTGGCTTTTGCTCCTATGGCCAGCTCTTAGGCTCTGTCATAATTTTACTCGGACAACGTGGAACTAAAAAAAGTATTCGAGGGGATTGTGAGGGGCAGGGGCTTTGATTTGGGTGGCTCTGTGGTTATGGTTATGGTCAGCCAAGTGCATTCTAAATTCTGTGCCAATAATTGACAGAGCCAACAATAGCAACAACAAGTTGGCATTAACTAGAGCCCAGGAAATGGCAAGAAAAAGCAAGAAAAGAGCAACGCTTGGCCATAACAATACGGGCCAAAAACAGATTTGAATTGTGGGTCTCTCAGGCTCGGCTCTTGACTTTGAACTCCTTTACCAAGGCAAAAAAAAAACAAACCAGGGCCGAGGCCATCTGGAGATCCATACACGCAATGTAATTGGACTCCAGGTCTCGGGGTCCGTTCAGTTGAAGGCAATTTAAGAGAACACAGGCCAGCAGGAAAATGTGGGGAAAATATGGAAATATGCAAATCATTTGGCTGCATCAAACAAAAGACTTTGTTAGCGTTAGAAGACCTAATTTAGTTCGATATTTTCACCAGAACCTCTGACGACTATACTAAATAAATGCAAAGAGATTGTCGTTGGGAATTTTTTGGCGATTTGATGGCTTTCGCAGCTCATATCTCTTTGACAGACACAAAAGATAGACTCTTTCTGATTGAATTTATACATAATTCAAGGAATTTGCCAATATTTGCCTTGAAGCCAATGTGTTCGCCACCGCAGACACAGATCTTAGAGCTCCGCCCAGATCCAAACCCAACCCCAAATCGAAGTCAATCTAATTAAACTTTATAGTTCTAGTTTGGCTGTTTGCCAGATTGGGATTTCTGTCTCGGCAAGACGGAAACGATGGTGACCTGACTTGACCATGGACAGATGGTTAAATATCAATGAATGTCCAAGATCGATTTGCATACGTAGCCGAAAGATTCGTCAAAAGTTCGCTTCTTTTTGGGCCCGAACCCGGCCCGGGTTAAGCCAAAGAACTCGTAAATATTTTCTTGTTTTATACGGCTTCAGCCACTTCTTGCTTTAATAGAGCTATAAAGTTTAAGCCCAATAAAGTTATTTTGTTGCGCAATATTTACATAGCATTCAAGTGGGTTTCAATCATAAAACAGCCACATAAAATCGGTTCTTGTTTTGTATAAAATATACGGAAAAGAAAGAGACATCAGGGCATACAATAAGGGTTAGGGAAAGACTATCGGAGACCTGTCTTGATTAAAATTGGGAACTTGGGATTGTTACGATTTATTAGAGGGCCAGAGACAATAAAGGTACTTTTAAATAACTAACTCTCTCGCTTAAAACAGTATTCCAGTCACGCACCCATCTCTAATATGCATATAAATGGATTCAAATTGAATGGACGAGCATCTGGGGATAATCTCCGACTCTGGAATTTTTTGCAAAATAAATTAATAGCAGGGTCAGCGTATGGCGCGTCAAATGTGAAACGTGCCAGGTCCTCATCCGCGGCCTTCTTCTCTTTCTTCAGCTCGACCAAAAGCAAGTCCTGCCCGGGACCCCAAAAAGCGAGTCCAAGCCCAAATCTTTTTGCCCAAAAGACACATCACACTAATAAGCAGCTACAAAAGTGCTTCTGGCTGCTTCTGGTCACCCAGAGTGGACGATCCTCCACACCCTTTCCCGCCAAATACATTTTAATTTGAGGAGCGGACTGTGCAGCGAAAAATGAATTCTACCGGGTTGAGAGGGTCCTCTGCCCCTTTCTCCCTCTGCTGCAGCCCGATTGTATTTCTGGGGCTCAATTTAGTTGTACGGATTTTGACCTGCTTAACCCTAAAGCCAGCCAAACAACCAGCCACCAAAGTGGCGGGGCAGCCGGAGAAAGATTTTCTGGGATGGGGGATGGAGTATTGGGCATGGGTTGTGGGGCATGGGGTATGGGTTCGAGGCACGAGATACGAGGGGAAGACAAGAAGCGAAGACAACAATTTGAATTCTAAATTGAACAGCTTTTTGTGCTACCTATGCCCGGGAGCTCGCCCAGCCGCCAGTTGAGTGGAGCGCTGATCGCAGAACGTGGGCCGACCTGCTGCCAACTTGCAGAGGTTGAAGCTGTTGTTTCTTCGGCTTTAACTCTGGAGCTGAGACTGCGGCTGCGGCTGAAGCTGAGGCCGGGGCCGAGGCTGAGGCTGAGGCTGAGCCACCGTCAATTGCGCCCAACTACCTACTCATTGTAATTCTTCATGTCTGGCCACGTCCCGGCCGGGCCAAAAGCAAAAGCGAACCGAAAGAGCTGGCCAAGACTGAGCCAGCGACGGCGACCTGATTGCCGGCAGTGGCAAGTACCCAGTTCCAGTTGCCCATCAGCAACCTTTGGCTCGGTTCGCTCGTATCGGTGGCTGCCCACCTAAAACAAAAAAGTGACACTGCAGAAAGGTGTGCTGGACTGAAAGATTCCCAGTGGGAATATCGTAGCTGAAGTACTGTACTCTTTATCTTATTATTTAACTTGGATAAAACGAAATATTGTTATAAGCTGCAAATAGTAACCTCGATTTAAAATTAAAAGAAGACAACAGATTGGTCTCCCTATGTGGGTGATATGGCATCTATAAAGATGAGTCTGGGTTCTAATAACTTAATAAGCAGTTTAATTAAGCAATTTGAATAATCATAAATTTAAATTATAAAGAATACATTTCCACAATCGAGCCGATTCCGGCTTTAGGACATACCCAAAGTCTTGCCAGCTTGAAGGGGTACTAAAAAGTTGACTTGTCGGCTTCACCACCGCGGCTACACTTCACTTGTGTCTTTGGCTTTGATTTTGGTACCGAGTATTTAATGATATTTCTCTCTTTTTATTCAGCCCAGCAACCCAACAATTACGCTTAATGCCAAACATCCTCTGCCGCCCAACTGTTTGGCTGCCCAGCCCGAGTTCCCCGGTCCCAGATCCCAGCTCCAAGCTCCCAAATGCGATGGCTGCGGTTTGATCTTGTTACGCATTCGAGGCTCTCTTTCTCGCTGCCTCTTGGAGCGACGACTACCAGGTGGCCCGGCCCCCAGATTGTATTCTGGAATCTGTATTCTGGCATCTGGATCTGCAATCTGAGGTAGCATTTGATTGGCATGTAGAGCAGAACAGCCTCGACTAGCGAGTAGCTATCTGCCTTGCCCGATACTTGGTCATCGGAGATTGGCGAAGGGCAGTACTAACTAAACTCTCGCAGCACTTTCCACCGAAAGTGTTGGAAATTGCCATTCTAGGCCGGTCTCTGATTGATTTGCCTGCTAACTATCGATCTTCGATCCAAGAAAACTGTTTTCTATATCAATCATCGTGCTGTTTCAACAACGGCGATCAAAACTGCCCTCTTATTATTTAAATAATTTAATAAATTATTGAACACCCGCCCTGCGGCCGAGTAATGAAGTCGGGCTCTGGCTCTGGACTTGGACAGATGTAATAAATAAGTTTTATTTTTATTTCACAGCTACTGCCGCAGGCGGGGAAAAACGACGCCACTGGGACAGTGGGCGCGTTGTGCAAATTGCTGATAAATACAAGGATAAGAGAGGGAGCGGAGTGGGGTATCGCAAGTCTGATCTTTCGGGGCATTGAAATTAATGTAACTAAGAAGTGTATTCAAATAAGTTCACAAAAATAAAATGTAAAAATGTTTTTTGACAGTCAGTCAATGTAAATTATAGTAATTAATGCATATACTGAAGTATTTATTTTTCTAAACAACTTATCAACATTTTTGATAACTCAAATAAATTGTTACAAAATACGTTTTATGAAAAACTAATTGTATTTTTTTTGTTTCCTGTTTGTTGTTAGGCTATAAAAAAAATAAAATATTTCTTCGTTTTAGCCCACTGTGTACAATGGGGCCAGCTTAGATATTACATCTTAAGGTCAAAATATTAGCAAATTTTATGTGACCCGCTCACCGAACGATGCCGCTAGGGAAAAGAAGGCCAGCCAATCCAATCCACTCCGAGGGGCGTAAGGGGAATGTGGTAGGAGGAGGAGGACTTGGATGGCAATGGAGGGACCTGCACTGGCTGAGGAGCTGGGGCTGCTGTTAATTTCGCTGCAGAGAGCGGTAGGCACATAATCAGTTTATTTTGTTGCTTTGCTCTGCTCGGTGCAGTAGGAGCAGGAGCCGAAGCCCAAGAAGAAGAAAAAGTGCCCCGGGTTACACGCCAAAGATACAATTTTAGATTATATGGCCAACTGCGCGCATGCGCATAATAATAATGCATGCAACAAGAAGAAGACGACGGCGACGACGATGGCGATGGCGACGAGTAGCCAATTGCAGGCAAGGCTCAGCCCCAGCTCAGCTCGGCCAACTCCGCTCAAGACCAAAAGCCGGGTCGTCTTTGGGCCTCCGCTTTGCCCTGGCTTTGGCTTCCTGTAGGGGCACAAAAAAGGCGTGCAAGTGGGTATAATCATCATCAGCTTTGATAACACACCACGAGCGACGTTGGCTGCAACGACCTGCCTGGGTCCGAGGTTTTGAAGACCCGGGACCCGAGACCCAGACCCTAGACCCCAGACCCGGCATGATCTGCTGCTTGGCATTTGACTTTCGGGCCGACTTCTCTTCTTTTTTTCGCTCTTTGGAACTTTTTTGGTTTGATCTGGGTGCTTCCAGTCATGCGCTGGCTTCAACTGCGAGTCCGAGCCTTGGCTTTGGTTCCGAGGTCTCTGGGGTCTCAATGGGGGCTGCTGCCTGACTTTGCCGCTGCCTGCTGACTGTCAGTTAAATGGCAGCTCTGTTGCCGTGGCCACCTTATAACCTCCGCCTGGTGCACATTTCATCTAACCTCTGCTCCAGTCCGGCGGGCACAGTGGGACAAGACTTCGCCAAAAGAGGAAGGACTTGATGATACCATTCAGATAATTTATTACTTTTTTTAAATATAATAATTTGTAATTAATAAGCCGCAGTTGTCGCAGTTCTTATAGGCCTAACTTCCAATAAAAACCTATAGTTTCCTTTAGAACTTTATAATTTCAATTGATTTCAATAGAAGATAATTTAATATTTATGACTTTAAAAAAATTTAAATTTGTGCCCTACTGTGCTGCATAATGCTAGAATGAGAAATGTGGAGGCCTGCAGGTCTCTCCTCGATTGCGATCATTGGCTTTCGTGCTGTGATTCCTGCCCCGAACCCTCGAGAGAACCGAACTTTTCCTTCAATAAAGGTGATTGTTTGGGGATCCTGTTCGCTTTGGTTCATTCTAACTGCCACAGCAGGTCGGTTTCGCCGGCTCCAAGGCCCAGCAGCAACATCATCAAACAGACGACATCATTATCGTGCAACATTATCAAGAAAGAAAGAAAAAAAGGCCGAGCGCGAGGCAAGAAATTGCTTGTCTTTTGGCCAATTTTTTCCGATCGTACTTTTCGTAGGCGGCCGAAAAGTGGAAGCCACAAGGAGCAGCCACAATCAAAAAAAAAAAAGAAAAAAACTGGCACCAATATATTGAAATATGGCGGTAAGCGGGCAAATGTGTCTTTAAGTAATTCATGGATTAATGGTAGCGTATTGGTCTTGTGGCAAAGTGGGGAGCAGGAGGCGTAGGAAGAGGAGGTGGTTGCCGCTGTCTCTTGAGTGAATGGTCGTGTCTGAGGCCGAGACTAAAACTGCTGTCTGTCCGTCTGTCTGTCTGTCTGCGGGGCCTTGGCCGTGGTAAGAGTAGGAGTTGCATGTTTAGCACGTGCCTTCGGTTCCTCTTGTTGCACACTCAAATGTTGCCGATGTTGCTGCTGTTGTTGCTGCTCGTGTGCGGTAGTTGCTGCCGTTATTGTTGCAGTTGCAGTTGCTGTTGCTGTTGCTGTTGCCGTTGCCGTTGCTGATAATGCGTTGACCGCCAACGCCGCAAACTAGATTGTTACGTTTATAATCATTAGGCAAGTCGGTGATTTGTTTTCCTTTTCCTACATTTCTTAGCTTTGATTCTTTGGGCTATGAAAGTTGTTGGTTGTTACCACAAAGCCCCGTTAATATGAGGTTGCTTTTCTGGTCGAAATGAACTTCAGGCTACTTTTTGGTGGCAACAAAGTAGGCGGTTGCTCTAGTTAAGACTTAAGCAACGAAAGCTTTTTGCAAAGCGTTCATTTTAAATTTACCATGTGTGTGGTAGCTCAGTTTAGTTGTTGTCTTCGAATCTCAATCTAAAATATGACCATTGCTTCCAACTCAGCTTTACAAATTAAAACTCAATCAAATCCCCCACAGTTACGTCACCACTTCGCCTCTTCGATTGAAGTTTTCTTTCACATCTCTGTCATTCGGCTTGACCGAAAATTAATTTCAATTTTTGTTTTTGACGCATAACGCCTCGTCATACTTCCTGTGGCAAGAAGAAAACCCCAACTCACCGGCCACATAACACTTTTAGCCGCCGCACTCACACACTCAATGAGAAACCAACAAATTGCATTTTAATGCAACTTTCCAAATCAATTTTCGAAAACCAAACAGAGAGCGGGGCGCATTTCCCTTTACCGAGTCGAGGCGAACAGTCGAGGGGAAGTTCGACAGATATGGCCAGAGGAATATGGCGGGCACCCGGGTCGGAGTTAGCCACAAGAGTGCCTGGCCAAAAGGCCAATATAAAAATAAATAAAACTCAAGTCAGCCATGTGACAGTTATGGATGAGAAGGCTGCACTCCAACTGGGTACTGGCGACCGGGGACCGGGACTCAGCTCCAAAGTCGAGGAGATCCGGACTTGGAGCCCCGGCCTGAGCCAAAGTAACGAGTTGGCTGTGCGATAAAAAATCTAACTTTAATACGAATTAAGATAAACAAATAATGAGAAAGGGAAGGGAGCGGTACTCGCATGCTCGGGCTTTGCATCTAATCGAATGTTTGTGGATGGCAATGGAGACCTCCAGGCCCAAGCTCAAGTGACAAGTGCGAGCCTAGCCGGGCTTTTGACTTTTGCTGAACACGAGACTGCGACGAAGACGATGATGATGATGATGACTACGTGGATTCGCAGTCGTTGTTTATGTTTACTCGAACGCTGAAACCTTATGCCTAATAATAGGGTCGACTTTGAAATGCACGCAAGGGGGGTGCAGGTGAGTGCCATAGCGCTGGAGACATACAAACAGTTCGCCTTGCTGTTTGTCGGGGGCGTTAGCCACGGTGCAAAATGTAGAGCTGCGGAGTTGATCTCCATGTTGCCGATGCTTGACATTTATGTGAACCCGGGCCACAATAACACGTTGGTGTACCTACGGCAGAACGACACGATACCGAACCGCAAAAGCAAACCAAGCCAAGCCGAACCAGAGCCGGAGATCCAAGAGATCCCACCGATCGTCGTGGGCAAGCGGGCCAAGTCAACTCGTTCGAGTCATGAATCTTATGACGCCTACGTGTACTTTTGGCATTTGGCATGTCAAATACAATAAGTACTAGTGCCAGTGCCAGTGCCAGAGATCAGAGCTGCAGACCAAGATGGAGCCGGAGACCCGCCGAAAGCGGAGCCTGCGATGACTCTTCGGGTTCAAGACTGTCGCGACTGCGTTGGCCGCTGCTGCGTTGACTTCTTACTGACAGCTTCGGTTTGGGCCCGAACTCGTTTTGGCCCAAAAGGGGAACATTCCTGGTGTGTCATTAACCGACAGAAACTAATTCGCCCCAAATAAGTTCAAGGCGGAATGCTGATAGATTGAAAAGGCAAATGGGTTCAGAGATGTTTGCCTGGGTTTTCGCTTCAATTTGCGAATTCGTCATCTTGCGATTCCTTTGAATTTAGATGGAGATGTCGGTAATGGCAAGATTTTGGCCTTCGATAGGGTTAAGGAGTTATAGTGGTATCAGTCAGTGTACCCTAATTATGTATAGCTATCTTTGAAAATGGATCAAGTTTATTAGTGGAAGACAGATCCAAATGTTCGCTGAAAATATAATCAAAGTATTTACTGAGAAAAATGTTTAGCCAAACGTTAAATTGGAACTACACATCTAGATAAAATAGGCAAACAGTTTAAGACGAAACAAATATAACACAGTCCCGACAAAGGAATTTAAAAATGTTTTAATAATAAGAGTCCCAAAGCTTTTTGGTTAGACCACCGGATTTCCAGGGCCTGCAATCTCCACCGGTGATCTGGCCATCTTCTATCGATCAAATTTCTAGCCTCCTCTCGAGTTGCCTCGCATTCCAGAGATCCAACCCACCTGCTACCTGAGTGCACTTAATCAGCGAATAATTCATGACAAACTGGGGACCGGGCGGTGGCGTAAAGGGGATTGGCCCCCTCCCGTAGCTCGTGTCGCTGATCACGCATAGAAATTATTATTGTGCTTTAATATAGCCATAAATCTGAACATTTAAAATGCAGAAAATATCGCATCCTGCTGCGTTTGCCAAACCTGAATGCCGGCAATCGCAAAGCTGGGGCTGGGTCCACCTTATGACTTCATCTGCATTTTTATGGCGAATGCCCTGGCGATAATAAACCCTGGCAGGGATCGAGCCACCCATGCGTGCTCCTAGAAAAGGGGGCTGGCACAGGGAGGAGGAGGAATCTGAGGCACTGAGGCAATATCAATAACACTTGCAACTCTGTCCGTGGCCGTACGACTGCAACATGATGCGACAACGTTGTTGTCGTCGTCGGACAATGTCACTGAACCAGTTCTCAATGTCTTCATATAGATTTCCACGGCCCGCGAGAGTCAACCTCTGCACTAAATATTTACAACCTCCACAATATCTCAACGACCGACAACGACGACAAAAAAAGGCTGAAAAGACTTTAAAAATAAAAAAAAAACAGTAACAGAAACGAGGCTGGTCTTTTCTATCGCCTGGCCTGGCGGAACAAGTTCATGCAACTGCAGCAGCCCCAGCACCACAAAAGGTGTTCAGGCGACCAAGACCGAGCCCAAGACCAAAAGCAAGATCCAACTACCAACGATCAACGACCAGCAACAGCGACCAGCGACCAGCGACCAGTGTCGTTGTGGCCATAAATTCAATTGAATATTACGCCAATTGCCTTTTTGTCTATCGCGAGCCCCGTCGGGGAGGAGTCAACATGTCGGCCTGGCCTCCAAACTGGTTCCATCATCATCAGTTTGCCAGATATGTTTTTAAGCAGATTTAGTTCATCTTTGAATGCACGCTAAGCCGCTTTCGGCGTGCTAATTAGACGACTTTCAGGCCCCATCTGTGGCCCGGGATAATATGCATCAAAATGTGTCAACACCTAGAGCTCCGAGTCCTGCCACCTCGTCCGGCTTAGTTGTGGGCACTCTTCTTGCGATCGAACTGAACCCCACCTAACCGAACTGAGAGCCCAGGCCATGTTTTCACTCCATTAACGCGTTGCGAAGTCGGTGGCTAGCGGAGTGGAGTGCAGCGCGGCGTGGATTGGAGTGCAGATCCTGGACTGGGTCTGGTAATGATGCCTGACGTTGACCGATCGTCGACCGCAAAAGCCAGCCAGCCAAAGTCACAGCCAGAGCCAAAAGCCAGGGGAAAAGCCAGATCCAGAGCAAGAGCTGGCCAGGCTGACCGACCGATCAAAAGTCGTTCAACTTGCCGGAACTGGTCGTAAAGATCACCTGGCAGCCACCATTCCAAGCAAGCGCTGCCTATGTGGAGCATTTTCATCGCTCGGACTTGGCCAACGCAGCTCGTACCTGGGACCTGGAGTCTGAGCTAAGGCTGAATCTCGCGTGGCACACTATTAATGGCCGCCAGAGAGTTCAGCCCGGCCATGGAGAGTTCAAGTCCCCAAAAAAAGTACATTTTTGCGGTCCGACAATCGTTTTGCTTTTGGCAGAAAGCTCCAGCCACAGCACAGAATCAGCTGTAATTAATGATCTTTCAGCTTTCATTGGCCAGATGATGGGTTTGCGGATTGCTCTTTTATCACAAAAGGTCGCCAGGTCAATTCCAGATAGATATGAATTTATTTTATTATAGCTACTCCTTCGAAATATGGAAATTAAGATAAAGTTTTAAAAAATATTGTTCTTATTCAATTATTTAAGTTCTGAAATGCAGTGATTTAATGATGCACTACGAGAACATGTCTTCAATGCGGGAGTCCAAATTCAAATTCCTTGAATAATGCAACCCAGTGTTATGTTTACTTTCTTAGGTCCGATTTATTTCCCCTGCCAACTGGGCCATAAAACTCAATTAGGTGCAGCAAAAAACTCCTTTCTCCGTCGAATCTCTTTGCTTAATCAACTACAAATGGGCTAAAGGGAGAATGTTATGTTATGTTTGGTTGGTTGGTTGGCCTACCTGAACGTATTCGGCGCATATATCAATTCCGCCCACAAAGCCGCACACATCGTCCACCGACCAGGAGTTAACCTCCTCGCTCTGCGCCTGACACCGTCGCCGGGCCTTGCCACCTCCTGTTCCGGCTCCTGATCCCGAGCTGTCTCCTCCCGCGCCCGTTGCCGTTCCCGTTGCCGTTGCCGTTGCCGATTCCGCTACCGATTCCAAGCCCAGGCCTATGCCCGCGTTGGCGTTACCAGAATTGATATCGTCGTGCTCCAGCGGCAACGGAGGCGGGGATGGTGTGGACGTGGATGTGGATGAGCCTGTGGTCGCTGTTGTTGCCGTCGTTGCGGTGGAGCTGGCACGACGCTCGGCCTTAAAACGCTTGGCGGCCGGCGGCTGGGAGCTCAAATCCA
Organism: Drosophila biarmipes; assembly: GCF_025231255.1. NCBI lineage: Eukaryota > Metazoa > Arthropoda > Insecta > Diptera > Drosophilidae > Drosophila > Drosophila biarmipes. The sequence goes on from NC_066612.1 coordinate 19,961,381, forward strand.
ATGGCGCCGCCGACGCAGTCGAGGAGCCACCACCGATGGGCGCCACCGCCGAGGAATCGTTGGTGGATCGTGGACTAGACTGCCGCGAAGCGTGATGTTGCTGCCGTTGGTGTTGCTGCTGCTGCTGCTGCAGCTGGGCCGAGTAGATCAGAGCGGGTGTAACAAATTGGGCAGCCTGATGCAGTGCGGCATTCAGAGTGGAACTGGAACGTGGCGTGCCCGCCGCACTCGCACTCGGCGACGATGCATTAGAGCCGGAGCGCTGCTGCTTGGTGCGCAGAATCTCCTGGATTTCGGCATCTTTGACAGCACGCGCCTGAAAAGATTGTCGGGGAGAAATGGAACAAAGAAATAGGAGCGGTTAGGCTTCATAAAAAACAAGGAGAAATATTGCTATTGGAAGAACTCCTGGTTAACATTACAATCACAGTCATTATATATTAATTATATATTAATAATTAATTATTATTTTATAGTACTCACCAGCGTCAGTAGCGCCTGGGTACTGCTCATGTCTATCAGCGGCGGATAAATGCCGGACGAGAAGGGCAGAAAGTTGGTCATGAAGGGCGAGACACTCGCAGCTGCCACCACGGCGGCCATTTGGCTCTTTGCCTGCTCCGAAGGCGAGGAGGCGGCGGGCGGGGGGCCCAGCTGCGAGAGGGACGAGCCTCCGCCAGCGGCCGATGCACCACCCCCACCTGCACCACCGGCCCCACTCACTTTGGTCTCCTTGGGCAGGCTGACGGCAGCGCCAGCTGAGTTGGCCGATGGTGAGAGCTTCCTGGCCGTGGCGGTGGTGCAACTGTTGCTGGTGGTGCCGCTGGCGGACTTCAGGGAGGTGCCCAGGTTGCCAGTGGTTGCGGCTCCAGCTGCTCCTCCGCCTCCAGTGGCTGTTGTCGCCGAAGTGCTGCCACTGTTGCTGCTGTCGTAGTAGGAATTGCGACGTGTTGCATTGTTGCTGCACGGAGGAAAAAATTTTGCAAAAATGCGTGTAAATTTTAATATTGTAGGTAGGCAATAGAAAATTTAAAACATTTAAAAATATATTTTTTATGTTTCTATTATTTTTTCTATACTCAAAGAACACTGACCGAACATCGCATTTGATTTTCGAAATAAGTTATTAATTTCGCCAAAAAAATAATTACATGGAAATAAAAAGAATTAGAGTTATCAAATTAATGTCTTACTATCTATAATTTCAGGGAAAAGAACTCAATGGTCTAATGGTTTACTCAAATAGTTGCTTTATGCCTTTCAATACATAACATAACCAAACATATTTAACAGAACGTTTTTGTTTAATTTTTATAAATTTTTCTCTACGTATCCTAAGGCTAGTCAAAACGTACTCATTGGGATTTGCGTTGTTGTACTTGGCCGCCAGACAGCGCATGAAGTCCGAATAGTTGCGGGTGGAGAAATCCGTGGCATTCGAGGCGGCACCACCCTCTGCTTTGGCGGTGTTGCTGCTGCCACTGATGTTGCTGCTGGCGCTGTTGCTGCGATGTTGCTGACTTGCGGCCTGCTGGATGCTATTTAACAAATTCGTTGACAAATTGTGCAGCGGCATGTGTGTGGCGGATGCTGCTGCTGCTGCAGTGGTTGTTGTTGCCGTTGACGGGCCACTGGGCGGACTTAAGCGCTGTTGCTGCTGGGAGTGTTGTTGCTGTTGTTGCTGGCTGGGTGAGACACCACCGCCTCGAAACGATGACGAGGAGGGCGTGGCGCTGCGAGATCTGTGACAAAATATAAAGAGGAAAATGTCAAAGAAAAAACATGGATTAGTTATGTTAAAGACAACATTTAGCAGATTTAGCATAAGTGGGAGAGTGTGTGACATCAGTGTGATATATTTACTATATTCTACCCACTCTACCGATCATTTCTCATAAATTTGCATTAACATTTAATTATCTGGAGTTCTCATTCAACGACCGAATAGGTGTCGCATACAATTGGATTATTTGCCATTCTGTGAGTTCTACGCACAGCATCTGAGCCAAGCTCTCTTGGCTTATTTGACATGCTAATGAGTGGCTTCCGTGAGATCGTGCTCCTCAAAAAAAGATCCCAAGAGCTTCAACCAGGTGCGACGACCACGATCTTCGTCTCGTGGAGGCTTGATATTTAGTTAAATTCTTCGGAGAAGTGGCAAGGAATTGGTCATAATGCGATTACAAATGCGATGCGGCATGGGAACTCTTTCGCCAGGAGTTTCTTTGCGGAAGGAGTCCGATAACTGGTGTCCAGATGAAAAGCCTGGGAGAGTTCACTCTGTGTTATAATTAAATCTGGTATACAGTTGGATAAGCAGGGCACAAATACTGCATAAGATATGTATACTAAAATATAATCATTTGTTTTTTTCTTTCAACGGCCGTGTGATCGGCTATCTCCTCATTATTCTATTGGTAGTTTTCAAGCTTGTTTAGTCTTTCGCAGAACATTAACCAAACAATTTCATTTTCGATGCTCTCGGATCGAAACGAAACAATTCATGTTAACCAATGTCGAGTATTTGTGGACTACAATCTGGCTGGCATGGCCATAACTCATATGCAACTACCGCCGGAGACATGCCACCAACATGGAGCATTCGCTGGCCTCCCGCCGCCGCATCCAGCCCTCCATTAGCCATTCCCAGAGCTCCCCAACACGAGCCAGAGCACGGCAAGGCTGGCCAAAAAGAAAATAATCAGAATAGATTTCTGGCCAGATCGGCAGTGGCAGCGGTCACCTCCTAAACCAAGCCACGCCGCAGCCAGTGGCAGCTGCAAGTGCCTGCCTCTATTTTAGCTTCGCCAAAGCGTTGTGTTGCATGCCACCGAGGTGCCAGCTTGGCTCTTTTCGAGCAGTTTGAAGGTTTAAGATTGTAAGCTTTAAGCTGTACAATACCCAAGTTTTATTGAGCTGCGAGTATTCGAAAAATTCTTTATATAGCAATACAGTATCTTAGATTATTTTAATAATTAAAGAAAAGAAAATTATATTTTGCTTTTAGTCACTTGAGCCTTTAATGCTTCAAACTCTGTACAGATTCTCAAAAATGATTTATAAAACACATATGTAAAGCCACCCAAGTTCACATATTTATAACTTTCCAGACAGCATAACTTAAAAATTTTGGATATTAACAACACTGTTTATCCCTGACTTATTCTCCGTAAAAATACATTATATTTAGTATAATATTTTGAGTAAAAAGCGAGCAGCACTGGTTGCATGCCACATGGCTAGGTGGTTGTGGCATGGCCGGGCCTGAAGAGAGTAACTCGTGCTGCACGTCGTCGTCGCTGGTCGTTGGTCATGTCGTGTCGCTCTTTCGGAGGCTGCGCCACAAATTTATATATAGCAGCTGGCCGCCCAGCCCCCCGCGCCGCGCCCCCTCCCCCGGTACCGCTCCCTGTGTGTTGTTGTTGTTGCCATTGATTTATCGTGATCTGCTGGTTGTCGATTTTTTTGGTGGCTGTTATTTTGTTCGTTTGCCGGTTCGTTGTTGCCTATGCTGCTTACAACTCTGTTGTTCTTTTTGTCTCGTTTTTCGCTGTATCTTTTTAGTAACTTTTTTTCGGTTTTGCTAAAAATGTTGATTATTGCAAATTGCTTTGGCGATTGGTAGCAGCTACTTAGTTGTGTTTTGTTGCTTGTTCTTGGCAATTGTTTGAACAGCAACGAGATCAAAAAAGCCAAGAAAAATTGGTTTATAGTGGCGATTATGTTGGCTGCTGCTGCAGATCCCCCAGTCCCGACCTCGCCTAATCTCGATATGTGCCTAACGGTTTGGTTGGCTTAGATCTGTAGATCGGTGGCATGCCTAATTGGTTTTTATTATACAACCGTCAAAATGTGCCCGCCTCGGTATGCAAATGGTGTCTATTGTTACGCCTACACAAGACCCGATAAGTCCCTAATAAAAATAAATGTATATGTGTACAGTGCGGTCCGAAGCTCGAGCACAGTAACTCGGGATCGATAGATATTTATTCGCGCAACTTCGAAATTCTACCCTACAGTCAATATCAAGCAGAAGGCATACTAAAACCTATATTTCACATATTAAAAACTGAAGGCAAATAATAATGAAAATAACTAAAGTTCGTATGCCAAAATAAACTTAATGTTTTGAAACCTACTGTCTGAATCTATTTGAATATTTGTGTGTATCAATAGGTCCAAAGAGAATTTGTTGACGAAATGTTCCGCAAAACAAAACGAAAACGAGGCACAAAAGACAAAAGAGCTAGAAAATATAAGTTTATTTTTCGGGTTATGCTGATACATGATATAATACTGCACCCATTTGGACAAACCCATAGAAGAGGTTGGACAAAAGGTTTTAAAGCCCACAATTAGAAATTCCGCTTTTAAGTGTTCTAATGCCTTTGCAACCATGGTTTAATTATGCAAATATATAAAATAAAATATAAATACCTCCAAAAGGTCAAGTATAAGCTGAATGGAATAAACAGAAATCGACTTTTTGTGAATGGAAGCTCAGGAAAATCAAGTTATGACAACAAGAGCTATCGTGTTGGCGATCCCAACCGAATCCCCGGTTCAATCAGATGTCTTCGACAGATGAGAACTCGCATATAATTTGCATAAATTCTTCGATAGTCTCAAACTTATTTATTTGTGATATAAGCACAGTCTTCAAACAAGATCTTTGCCCAGCCCTAAAACATTCATATGTCATTTCGTATTAAGGCATCTGCAGGTTCCCATAATCAGCGTTCCTAATTTGTGGCTAAACAATTATAAATTATGAAAATTATGCGGCTAATCCAATCTTTTAAGTCGACCACCCCGGGCGGAAAGAAGGAAACCCACGGACAGATGCGAATCGAATATGTAAAGATTGAATACCACTCTGTATCCACACCTCAGGTGGCGATGGACCAGCAAGTCTCATTAATATTAATATGGCTAGCCATTCGGCCAAAACATATCGCCCAACTAGTATCTATGTATCTTTGTAGCCATCTGTGCTGAGGCCTAGGGCTTGTTTAGGTGGCTCGTTTCTTTTTTTGCGCTTGGGAGATAAATCGCCTTTATTTATATTAGTTAATATATAATCTTTAACGCCATTAATTTAGTTGAGCGTATTAATTGCTGTTGATTCCGCTTGTCAAATCACATTTTGTCTTTATCTCAGTCGCCGTCTGGGCCTTATTAATTTTTCGTCTTATTTGTATTTACATTTCAAGTTTTTCAAGTTGTTTTTCCTTCTTTTTCTCGGCGGGTTCTTTGTTATTGCCTCTTTTTGACAGCTAAAGCGTGCTCTTGTGTAGACACATTCGTGTTGGCTGCTTTTTGTTTCTTGGTTTTGATTAATTTACTCTTGGCTGCGAACAGAAGCCGCATCGATTTGGTTTCTTTTCGAGGTATTAATTTATTAAAATGTTAATTAATTTGTCAGGCGTCGACAGCAGTCGAATTCGCTTGATAAATAGTCCCGAAACGAGTTCGCTGGGGAAATCTATTCCCTTTTCCAAATCAACATGGCTGTGAAATTTAAGTGATTCGATGCCAAATGATATTTATATCAAGTCTTTAGAATATGTCTGACAAGGATAAGCAGGATGTGCCAGAGCAGTTCGATGACACCAGTCAGGAGAATGCCAGTCAGGAAGATTTCATTGACGAGGCCAGTCAAGCCCTTCCTGATCCCAATGCAGAGAGCATTAGCGCATCGCCCTCGATCCTACGACCCATCACCACCCCTAGGCGAGACGTTTCGGATGCTCCCTCTATTGTCCTTTTGCTGCCAGATAACGAAATGGATACCCTGCCCGAAGAAACCGAGGAGCAGCGGCAACGACGACGGATGAGGTTCCTCGAGTTGCGGCGGGAACATTACAACCATGTGCATCACAGTGAGCAGTGCACTATGTCGGACACGGATGATGAGGATCGCTCAGAGAATCAACCCAAGTCCCAGGAGCAGAAGAAGCCCCAATAAAAGTCTTTTTAATATACTTTTTTGTGGATATAACTTATTATAGGCATCAATTAAGAACTCACCGGTCCCTGTTCTTTAATTTTTTAAGTTGATTAAATTCTGGAGAATAAACACTACATTATGAGAAAATAAAAGGGAAGCAACACAAACATAGAAGAATATTAGTATTCCTAAACAATGTAAAGACATACAAAAAATCTCGGACTACACAGAAAGACGTTTTCGAAAGCATTGTTCATAAATACACTTTGGTATCTATGTTCTCAATATTATATCGAATATGTTTAGTCTTTTTTTAACTCTAATGAGAACGTCAGAATTCTCCCCAATTCTACTCTCCGGCAATTCTACTTTTTTGTTACTGCTATTTTCAATTGTAAATGTAATTACTTAATAAATGGATGTGCAGTTTTTTGATCAAGCAAATCAAAGGTCTAATACGTATGCAGCCTCCCGTGAGTTGATCTGAGCTGAATCATTTTAAACAGTTCACTTGGGTCACGGTTATATCAGTTGTGTATGACTCAATAAACCAATGATGCAATGGGCAACGTCCATACTACAAAACTATAATTTCCCTGCACTGACCTGGCAAATGAGCTGACGGTGAGTTCGCCGTTGTGGCTGCTGCTGTTGCTCCCTGGACTGAGCCGCTCCCTTTTGACGCTGTGGCCCAGATGAGGCTGCTGTTGTTGCTGACTCGATTGGTGGTTGTTGCTGCTGTTGCTGTTGCCACTGCTGTTGTTGTTGTTGATGGTGTTGTTGTTGTTGTTGTTGTGTATGGTGACCATCGGCGCATCCTTGTGATTGTCCATCTGCAGCGGCGACAGCTTCTCGTTCTTGACCTTATCCAGATACATAGCGGCATAGGCAGCTGCGATCGATGCGGTATTTGCATTGGTGGTGCACGCTGTGGTGGCGGTGGAAGAGGTCGACGATGAGGAGGATGAGGCTGAGGAGGCGGGTGCACCCAGATGGGTGGTGGGCGTGGGCGTGGTCGCCTGACTAACCGCGCCACCACCACCCGCGCCTCCGGTGGCCGCTTCGCTCAGCTTCTTGGCGCTGCTCTCGATGGCCCCATACCCGCTGAGCAGCAGCGATCGCTCGCTAAGCATTTTGGCCGTTTCCGCAACGGTGGGGAATCTACAGGGGCTAACCGAGCGACTCCTGATACTCGTGCTCTTCTGACCCAGCTGCCGCTGAAGGTCGCTGGCCAGCCGCTCGAGATGCTTGCGCTTGGTAGCTGTCTTGGCGGACTTGGACGTTGTGGCCGCTTGCTGGTCCTCGTGGTTCGCCGGTTGGGCTGCGCTGCGACCGCCCACAATGGCGGTGGTGGCCTTGGCTGGCTTCTGCTGCAGTATGTCGGTGGGTGCGTTACCTGGAATGCGATTAAACAGAGTTTGATTAAGCAACCACTTTTTAATGCGAAAACTAAATTCTTAACTATTTGCGGATGGTTAAAATATAGTGGCGGTAATTGAACAACATGTACTGTTCAAAATGATTAAACTAAATAAATAAGTTCTAAACCGGGATCGGAAATGGTCGGCTTCCCTCCAGAGTACACTCGCAATGACACGCACCCATGGACTGAGTCAAATACATTGTGGTGTAAAAAGCTCGTGGCTCGCGTCGCATGCAAATCGGCCAAAGGTTAAAATAACTTATAATATGTTAACAAAACCATTGACCTGCATCGTTGAACCCTTAAGCTAATTATCGGGGTGAGCCAGGGGGCGCGAAGTGCACAGTACGAAAGAGTGCGATTCCAACAGTTACAGGGCCCGGAAAAAACAATCATTAAACAAACAAACAGCAGCAAACCCAGACAGTCGCAACAAAAGCCCACTGAAATGGGGAGCTGGGTGTCACCAAGAACCGCACGCATTCTACTTGGAGATAATGCGACACTTAGGTGTTAAATACGAGTATTCGAGAAAAACCGGGCAGTTATCGTAAAAATTCGGAAAATTTTAAGTATGTGCCGATTGCTCAGGAGGTTTAATAGCATTATGAATTTGTATCGGAAAAACTAGTTTATAAGAATTTATAAGTGTTTGTTTTTTAAGCAGAAGAATTATTTTATAATTTTAAGATTATTATTATAAGATTTACAGTATTAACAGTTTTGGGATTTAAAAACAATAACTCTATTCTACAAACACAAAAGGCCATAATACATATGTAAATAAGCAAATATTAATAAAGATATCCGAAGACAATGTACACATCGCGAACGGTTAACTTTTATGGATTGGTCTTATTTGCGCTCGCACAGTCAGAGCAAATAATTTGTTTATTTACCTAGGCATTTATCCCCCATTTTTGATCATCCCGATTTGACTATTTACTTGGCTCGCACATAAATAATTTAATTGTAATTTAACTGGCAAAAATTAAAAAGCAAATACGTGTACCAATGCGTGCACAAGCATTGACCTTTGCCTACTCGACGGCCTAATGGAGGAGCTTTCGGAACCCTCTGAGCCATAGGTGTAAATTGATGGAAGCCAAGCCACAACAGTCTCGGGCCCAGTCACCACCCATACCCATGTACCCATCTACCCATTCCTATAACCCATACTCATAGCACCACCTGGGGCCAGAGCCATTCCCTCGCATGTTTGGCAGCCAAAGCACACAGCATAAATAATTAAATGAAATATTTACAAGCGAAATTAACAACAATTTGTAGTTTTAAGCTCGTTGCGGTCGCCACAATCGGAACTCAAATCAAAACAGAACCAGAATCGTGGCTCGGAATTGCATTGGCTTTGCTTTTGGCCAACAGAACGAAAGCTCCCCTGCCGACTTGGTTCATATCAAATTTCACCCTTCATTATGGTGTTCGGAATATGCCTATATATATGCTGTTTAGTAAGTTGTCCATGCGTTATCATAAAATTAAGTTTATCATTGGTTAGCATAGAAATTAAGTTGCGGGTATATAATAACAAAATTGAAAAAACCAAAATCAACCGCCCTAAAGTGGTTGAACAGTGGCCCTTTGTGCTTATTTGTGCGAATTTTACAATTTTCACATTGGCTTTAAATTGTCTTTTATTGTATTAATACATTTTAGACTAGAGATACAAACATATACTTTTTAAAAATGTTAATTCTATCATTAGAGTTATAAAATCGCAACTCACTAATATAAATAAATATACAAAAATCTAGATTTAGGACATAGTAGATATAACTGAAAACCAAAAAACATAGGTTTTAGATAACTTTAACTTAAGAATAAATAAATAAATAATCGAAAAAATAATTTCACTCATTTTCACATTTGAAGTTTTTAGTTAATCTAAAATTGTATTTATTTAATTATAATTTTTTAATTAAAATGCTTTGTATTATATTTATAACTCACTCTTTACCGTATAATGATAAAATGTAGGGCTCTACATAAAATATTCTTGTCAAACACATATTTCAATTTTTTTAAATAGGGGGACATTTTTTTAAAAGAATTTATATTATAAAATGTTCGCACACTTGGAGTTATAATTAAAAGAGCTCTTTTTATTTATTTATCTTTTAATTTTGATTGCAAAATTAATTTCCCTACATTAACGCACTTTTCGTCCCACAGTGCACTCGACCGCCGGTCCGCTTCGTTCGGTCAGCACGATCCCCATAGACCCCCTGATTGGCATCGCTTGGTGCCAATGGTGCTAAGTGCCGAATGTCGAATGGTGAGGATCATTATGACGATGATGATGATGATGACGATGGAAGGCGGACCCGATACGGGAGTACGAGGAGGGGGAGATATGGAAGGCAAAAAACCTCGACCCAACATGTGCCATGCGCGACACTGTTGACTTTTTCCAGTTGGACGTTATGTTTTTTCCCCACCGTGCCCATATACCTGGGTATCTGTATCTGAGTATCTGTGAGCGATCCGCACGGTGACAGGCCGCCTCTCGGTCGTCGGTGGGTCGACAAGTGTCAATAGTACTAATAGACGACGCCGCCATCGAAACGTAGGACCGGGCACGTTCACGCTCACACCATAGAAAGTGGCGGGTGCACAGAGTTCTGGGTAAAGCGGTAAAGTTCATTGCCGCTGGGTGCGATACGTATACGTATACGAGTATTCCGGCAAACACAGCTGCCGCCGACCTGTCATGTGACCATTTTTCATAACCAGCAGCAAATAAATAGCACGCTGTACTGTGCAACATGTCATAATTACAATTGCGACAAATTGCGATAGATTTTCAACCCAAACAGCTGCCTTTGAAGGGTCACACACTCGGCCGTCTAGACCTTAAGAAAAAACCCCAAAAATGTAGAAAAAAACCTAACCTCTGACGCAAGCCATCACCGATAATTGATTTCGACCCTAGCATTTAACTTTCATGGGTCCGATTGGGGAGAGCGGGTTATCAGCCGAATTTTATTATTTCTTTTGACCTCATTTGGAACCCAAATAAGCCCCGGGGCCAGCTGACATTCCCCCACTGGCCCCTTTTGCAAACTCTGCTCTGTTGTTATCGCGCCCCTGCCCAAAAGAGCGACAGGGTTCAACCTTTGTTCCCGACTTGTTCCGTAAGAAGAGTAAATAAACCAAATATATACGAGTATCAGTAAGTCAAGAAGGTAATTCCAAAGCACGCTGATAAATAGGGTCTCCGGCTCTGTTTCGGGTTGCCGTATCAGAGCAGCGGGAATAAAGGCGATTCGGACTATCTACGGCACAGGCCCTGAACCGATTCCGTGTCGAGTTCGACTCCGTTTGGCCTCTTCAATAGCTGGCTCTTTCATTTCTCCCTATTTACTTGTTGGAGCTTCGTTTTGTCTATTTGTAGAAGCATAACAATTAAATAGTTCAAAAGTCCAATCAGGAAAAGGCAAATCCCAATTCGCCTGTGTTCGGGGTCTTTCCCCAACTCGGAGGCACCAAAAAATCCTAATAGACTACAGCATTGTTAAAATTGGAGCCTACAGCGATCGATAGTTTAAATTGATGATAGAGGTGGGAAACTCATAGAATTGGTTAATATTAGTTTAAAGTGTAACCTACAATATTCCGTATTTTTAGGAAAGTACTCTCAGTTCTTACCAGCTACGATGTGTTTCGACTTTTCTTTGGCTAGTACACTTACACCACTGAAAAGTTAACCTTAGCATTCCTACTCGACAGTTTCTATTCGCTCTCTTTTGTCACATTTCTTATAGATAAACATTTATGGTGGCCTATCAGTATCTGTATCTGCATCGCTCTACTCCGCTTCAGTTTTAGCTCGAGTTCAGTCAGTTTCAGTTTCCTTTTTACGTGATTTCTTGTATCTCAAGTGTTGTGCTCTGGTCGCGGGGTCTTATCGCCTTGTTTGTCCAAGTGCCAGTTGAACTATATACGTATGTTCGCGATCATGGTGATGATGATGGCCACGACGATGATGATGTATGTATTCCTATATAGGGGGCTTAGTACTCATATATGGCCTTCTCATGGTTCACGATGTTTTCGTCAGCGTGTGTTTTCCCCCTTGCTCTCTTTTGTTGTTCTCAATTCTTCGGGTCGTTTTTGTGGTTTTTGAAAATCATGTCGCATTTATTAGATCATCAAAAGGTGTTAAAGATTGTGGGGCACGTTTCACTGATAATATTTGGCCTGGCCCTTTGTACGGCTTTCTAGAGCTCTGGTTCAATTATTGTGGGGTGAAAGTAATTCAAAGTTCATTAGAGATCTCCCATCTAACTGTTTACTGGGCTTGCCCGAAATTCACCCTGCTTGCCAGTCGTAAACATTTTGGTTTGTCATATCTGTTGGACAATTCCTTATCTTTATGGGATAGCAATCTCAGGGGAATTGCAATATGCCCCAACAATAGCGTGTGGAAATTAACCGGAGTACAAATGAAAACAAAATGCCAAATTGGTTCAGATTGCGGAGTTGCCCAAGGTTAAGTGGTGACAGCTCAGAAGATCATAGGCATGTTAGGATCCCATAACTTATGTAGGTCCCTGGTCTTGGTAAGGGGACATCTTCTCGGACCTCGTATTTTTAAGATTTTCCCCAACCTGCCACAATTAATTGATTAACCAGTCAGCGCCAAATCGCCAAGTGAGAGACCTAGAAACGGCTTAGGAAAAGTCCAATAATAAAATACAGAGATAGCGAACTGGAACGGACGCCAACTAAAACCACTGGAAAACCGCAAAAAGTAAAGCGCTCTAACGGTTCATGACACTGTTCCCCACAGGTCCACGGCAAATTGAAATTTCAAATCAAATCAGAGCGCGGCTCAAGACGGAAATGGCAAATGATTTTCTTCCAACATTCTGCGACTGCATAACGGACAGCCGAGGAAAAAAAGTAAAAAAAATATAGCCTAGAACCAAAGGAAAAATTTCATAAATTATTAACACCTCTGCCATTTGAACTGGACAAACTGGTACCCGTTCCGAGTGTGTGTGAGTGTAAGTCGCGCCTCTCTTTGCGCTTCTCATTGAGGTGAGCTGCTGCCTGGCCCATGTCTTCCGACTGCATAATTGCTTTAATGGAATTTGATTTTACCCAACCTCTCAACACGCTCAGCTAGAGACAAGTGTCAGACCTATCGTCCCAAACCGAAGGCTTAACTCTTAAGCGGAGATACGTGCGTGATTCACGGGCTATATACCCATATATGGCGGTATTCTAAGAACTTGATATCCTCATCTAAAAGAATCTTCTACCTTAAAGGGCATAAACTAAATAATTTCAAGCAGCAATTTATAACCACTCTATGGGAACTTTATTAAAGTAGAGCACCATTAAAGGACAGCAGACATTTATTATATTTTTCTTTTGACAATTTTTCAATTTGAGTAATGCAGTTATATGTCACAAAACACAATATGTATATGAAATGTCCAGAAGCTTGGATTTAGATTACCAATATCCTGCCCCTTTCTCTGTTTTTGGACAGCCTAATACCCAAGATTTCAATTAGTACGAGTCTATCGTGTCACGCTCGCATCACTAGACCCCACCTTGTCGTTTTTTGGTCCATTGCAGATGATGTACAACCACTATTAGCATTAAAGTTTATTATCGACAACGACGCTGGTTCTGAATTCCTGTAAAACAGGTGCACCATACCGTACACATACGTACATATGCATACGTATACTCCATTGCAGTGAGGCCATCAGAAGAGGCCTTTCAACTTTTAGCTAGTGATTTCTCCACCTCTGCCACACCACACCATAGCACACCATCCCGAACCAAACCAAACCGCACCACACCAACCCGTACCATCCGATCCGATCCGATCCCAACCCCGTCCACATGGTTGCATGCAAGGCAGGCGGCGCAATGCATTTGGCCGCTAAAAGCGCCTTATTTGGTTAAATTGGTGCAGATTGCCGGCAGGCCAGCTCTAAATAATAATTAGCACAGGTTTTTTCAACTTCTCCTGCGTCGTCGTCGCTATCTCACTTCAGCTGCTTCTTGTTCGCCTCGCCTTGCTGCGCTTTTGGTTTTGGTTTTAGTTTGGTTTTGGTTTTGGATTCGGCTTGGTTTTGGCTTTAGTCATTCACCAGGCGCACCGCAAACCAACAAAAAACAAAAAACACAAAAAATTGAAAAAAATAAACTAGCCGAGAAAAAACATCTTGTTGCATGCCACATACGGGGTGAAATTTCCTTAGAAATTTCGTGCTTGCCTGCTCTGGTTTTAATTTGATTTTTACTTGATTTCCCCGCCACTCTCCATCACCGTCACCATCACCATCAACAGCCTCAACCTTCCCCAGCTTCATCCCCATCGCCTCCGTCTGCATCTGGTGGCCCAGGTTCAGGTTCATAAATTTACTAGATGTTCGCCCGATTTCTTGGCTCTGCGTTGCATGTTTAATGTTGCTGCTCCGTTGCATATTCGCGTGTGCGCCATGCCTCCGTGGGCTGCACTCGCAGCCCCAGCTGTGTGGTTGCTGCTGCTCCTCGCCACCCCATTGAACCCATCACTTCCCTTTTGCTAATAACTATTTTTCTGGACCAGGATTCATGAAGCTGCAGGATCTCTAGTTGTCTTTCATGCCTCTTGTGGCGCACTTTCTTGTTAGAAGTGTATAACTACAGTGGCAGAAACCGATTTGAGTAAATTACAAACGTGGTAGGGTCTCCGTTTACGACTAATACATAAGCGTCATTTTAGATCTTGTCAAGAAAGAGGGTACTCAAAATTTCCTAAAATAGTCTAAGACATTATAATAACGACGACGAAACTTTAAGTGCAACCAATCCCTTATGGATTCTCGAATACAAAGACTACAATCCTTGCCTTTAACTTTTAACAGCTATAAAATCATACCTTCTGAATTTAAGTTAATTAAATATATTACCAAGAAAATGCAAAGAAATAAAAAAGGAAAAATAAAACAATTTGCCAATTGATGCCGATATGATAGTTAGAGCGAGACCCGAAGTGGAGTGCCGTGAATTTGGAGGGGAGCCGAACCAGATGTGCGCATGCCTCAAAGGCACCTGCCAAGTCGGCTCGCTGGAGGTGCGACAGAGAAGAGCGGCAGATCGGCTTGATTCCCGTCCAAGTCTGGGGCTAAGGCGAGGAAATCAAGTGCAGATTAATTAAATTCGATAATTAAATGAACGGGCCGCGCCGGGGCTAGCAGATCGTGTCTGCCGGCAGCATCGTGGCGGCTGACGCTGAGGCTGAGGCTGAAGCTGTGGATGTGGCAGTGGCTGCCGCTGTTGGTTTTAGATGAAAGCTGCCTGCAAGTTCCCCAAACAGCAACCGCAGCACCAGTGGTATAAAAATAAAGAAAAAAGGAGAAACATTTGCACATTGGCTGCACATTTGGGATTGAGGTTGAGTCGCTCGCGACGGGTGATGATGGCGTTGGACCAGCCACGACCAGCGACTTCTCCTCGACTCGTCTCCGGCTAATGCACTTCTGTGATTTTAGGCGCAGCGAATTAATGTGCATCGCTCTATAAATTTGTCAGCAATTAAACGAGCCAGTCGCCCGGCTGAGCCACTAAAACTGTATGCCCACTCTGGCCAATACCCCGGGGTAAAAGATTCGGTAAAGAACGAGGCTTTATGATGAGCTTGTATAAGGAGTTCGTAAGGAAGGAAGTCCATGTTTCAAAAGCAACAAGTTCGATTCCGGCAATACATTTATAAATAATCAAGCCAGCAACTATCCTTATAAGTCAGTAAAGCCCCAATTAAGTCCCCATTACCCAAAAGGTACTCCGGTACAGCTTAAAGTCCTTCCATTTCCGACAAGGAGGGACAAACTGCCTAAGCCTATTTCTGATCTTTTATGGATTTTGTGTCGATAGAAGCCACAAACTCCTGAACTTTATATAGTAGACGGACTCACGGCTCGTAGAATCCTCGAGTGTGCAACGAATTTCAGCGGACTTGATTGATATGCGGCGATAAAGAATCCGCTAAGAAGCCGCGCTCGGACTCCCAGCATCTGGCTCTCCGTCAGCATCCGTCTATATGTTTCTCTATCTCCATATAACATGTGTAGCAGTTGTAATGTATAGCTGGCAAAATCGGTGCATGTTGCACATAAATTTCATACGAGTTCAAGCTCAGTTCGCCTCAAATTTATGGCTAAAGCGAATGGGGAGACGACTGGGACTGGGACTTGGACTTGATATTGGTTCGACTACGGGTCTGATGTTTTTTGGGGGGAAGTGCACTCACTTTTCGGGGCGTGTTTCCTTGTGCTCTGTCCTGTTAACAAGTTTTGAGTGTTGCAGCAGCATCCGCATCTTGTTTAATGTGTTTGTGGTGGCCATTCGTAAGGCCGTTGAAAGCCAGTTAAGGCCAAAGATTGATGGCGCAAGGTTAGAGCGCACATAAAATGCCGATTGAATTCGAGCCATCAGAGTAGTTGAGAATAGTTGTGTGCTCTTCAAACTCGACACTAATTTGGTTTTATTTCACTGGAAACTATTTTATATCAATCCTTACTGGAGTGGGTCTCTGCTGAGAGTCGCACAGATAACGCTGCGTATACGTAATGCTACTCTGCGAAGAGGATTTTCTGAACTATAAGTAATACTCCTCATCCAACCACCTGGCGCAGAACATCTGCAATCGATTTTCAACCCAATCAATCTGTCCGAATGATTAAAGCGCCTGCTATATCACTCCACACCCCGGCGGCGTACTTGGCGTATGCTTAATATGCAATTATAAATCTTAAACACGATCGCCCAGAAGGCAGTCTACAGTATAATTTCCTGCTTGCCAAGTATATGGGCTATTCTGTCCACATACTGCTCGCACATATAAGTATATGCATATAGAAACATGCACATTGGCTGCCGTTTTACCAGTAAAATGGTGTGTACCAACGAGTTCAGGCGGTTCAAAACCTTTGCACGCGAACTTATCGCACAAGGCGACTCCGTCTGGTTAGAGTGGGACCGAAACCCAACCACGACAATGCAGTTCAGGCAAATAGGAAGGCGGGAGAACTTAAATTTTCAAATTTCGAAAATACCAACTTTTTGGAAAGCGTTTTTCGAGGCGAAGAAAGCAAAAGCTTAGTACATTCTAGCTATAGGTATTTAAATTCGAAGTGCGACGGAAAGATTTATCATGATGAAAAAGGGTCGACTACTACCATTTAAAGTCAACATTTTTATTATAACATTTGAAACATCTTTTGTTCTGACTCCCTTTTGGGTGTGTCAGATCCCTCGAGTGCTGGGTTATTTTGCCTTTCATGTGGGGTTTTTCCTTTTCGTGTGGACTGTTCCCGTTTTGCCCCCGACTTGAGATTGGTGTATATTCAAAATAAAATACAACAACGCGGAACGACCGCAGAGCAGAAAGTCAAAGCGGCACAAGCAGCGGCGACGCGTACAAAATGCGACAGCAACAGCAACATATAGTACACAGATCAGCCGCAGCAACAGCAACAACAACACCGGCCGTGGAGAGTGTATACACAAACGTCAAAAAAGTCAACTGCGCCGCTGCCATTTGATAAGAGGCCACAAGTGTAAATATAGACGGCGACAACAACAAACCGCGATGTCCACGACCGCTGACTCTCCCTCTCTCTCTCGCTCGCTCGCTCTCTGCCTCTCCCCTCCCTTCGCCCAGCGGAGAGCACTCTTTTTAGATTTCGTGCATCTCCCTCACTCCCGCTCCTCGAATTGATTGATATTGCCATTTTGCCTTTGTCGCCATTTCATTTCTGCTTTCAGCAGTTCACCAGAGTTCACATATACACATGCATGCGTGTATATAGGTAGGTGCATGTATATAATGCGTGCGTAGGTGGATGTGGAAGGGGCACGGGCGGGGGCGGAGGCAGGCAGTGCATTTGTTTTCCTCTACGTGCTGCAATGCCGCTCGAGGTGGCGGCTGGGGGGAGGGGCGGAGTGGCTTGCATTTAGGGTTAACCACAAAATAGGTCAACACACTTGCCGAGGGAGCTGAAGCCGTGAGTCAGATAAGAACTTATAGAGGATCGACAGCTCGGGCGGGGACGATGAGTCAGGGATACGGCGACACACCAGTAATCAGCTGGTGATTAGGAATATATTTCAGAACACTTTGAAAACCGTTTACTAGGTTGATACAGTCTGCACTACCCAATTGTTTTTATATTTTGCAAAGGCAGTAAATACCACAGTATTGTGTGTTTCTTTTCGATAAAAAATACTCTCCTTCTAAAAAATGGATTAAAAGGCAGCTAAAAAACACTATAGTGCTGCTGATGATATTGGGGTTTTCGGTTGAAATACCAAGTTTGAAAAATAATTCTTAAAAAACGACAGTATTGGGGTTTTCGTTTCGATAAAAATATTCACTTCTTCAAAAATTGATAAAAAAAAACCAGCTGAAAAACACTAAAGTACTGCTGATTATATTGGGGTTTTCGCTTGAAATAAAAAGTTTGGAAAAACCGTTTCCTGAAATTTGTCCATTTTACTATCAGAGGACCCTTCTTTTTTAAAAATATAATTACTGCATTCTGACACCATTCTTATTCTTCTCCTTATATGACCCTAAGTAGAAAACGTTGACATCAAAAACAACGATCAATTGATTGGCAATTTCTGCAAGTGACAAAAGATGGAAACGCCGTAATTTATGCAACATAAATGGCCATAATGATACCCAACAACGTAAACAATCAGCGATTTATATGGTGTCTTTAATTTTTGTCGATTATTTTTATCGTATTTCATTCCTTACCGCGCCGAGAATAAAGACCTAAAGAAAAAGTAACGCGTGCACCATACAATTTAACAGCTCAATATTTGCATAATAGCAGCGCGTGACAGCAACAACAAAGGCGCGGGCGGAGGGGCGGATAAAGACGGTGGGTGAATACGTTCAGTCAGACAAAAGATCGAGCATAATGAAGGTGATGACAACTGGAGGATAGCTGAAAGTCAGCAATGGGGAAAGGGAAAACAATTTACAAAATAGTGGGTAATAAAATCTTTTCGAGCCGAAGATGACAACTATTTTACACTATTAGATATATAAAAATTATATTTTTAGAGCAAACAGCAAGATATATTTACCATTATCCCCTAGAAAAAGCTTTATCGTGATATTTTTAATGTTTATTCATAAAAACATTTATATCATCGGCAGGGATATATATATTTTTTAGAGCCAAGAGCTCCCTAAAGATATGATAACAGTTATCGTCGGTTAATAACTTATAATTTAATGTGATTAGTGATTCAATAGTATTAAGAAAACAAACAATTAGAGTGATTTCCATTGGTTCCCCGATGATTGGGTCACTGATCGTGCAGTGCAGAAATTCCATCGGCTTATCTTCCCGATGCAGTTAAGGAAGTGAGGCGAAGAGAACGACTCCTCCATAAATTGCCAGGCTAAGCAACGGCGCTTCAATGACGGATTGACAAATCACACACAAAACCGGGCACAGGCAGGGGCCCAAGGCTGGGCAGAGTTTATGTAAGTATATATATTTTTGTGACAAATTTATGACTGACTTTGAGGTCCAAGTCCCGCGGCTCCCCTCCCTGGCCAGCCGATCTGGCCTGCTGCCTGATCAACACAATAACGACGATGATGAGGATGGTAATGATGATGATCGTGGCACGTGAAGACATGCCAAAATGTTTATGGCTTTGGCCAAGGTAATAATTTGCCAACAACAATTTCGCGAACAGACTGCAGATGGCAGGAGGCTGTCCGGCGATGATCGCAACGATGATGATGATGGGCATGATGATGGCCCATCATAATGATGATAATTTGCATTTTAAATGCGCGACAAACTGCCAGAAGACAACGGCAGCAATCCCGCCACCTCCGCCTCCGACTCCGACTCCTCCTCGTCTTTGTCTATATCTTCGCCTGCCCATTTGAATACTCGCACAGTCAGCTCACATATCTGGGCATAAAGTACTCCCATCGCAGGCCTCCTCCTCGTAGAAGGAGTCCCCATATTTGGCATCGCGGAGGCCCAAAACGAAACGCCAAAGAAGCCACAAAGAGATCGTTTGCCAAAGCAAACTGGCGAGCCATACAAATTTGTCACACGAAATTGGTGTTTGTGACAAATGGAGAAAGGCGCGGAGAGGCCGGCAGGGCTGACTGAGATGAATGCGCTTTTGAGGCGACAAGTGATTGAACTATTATGCTGCAGGCCCAAAATCGCCGCCAGCGCTGCGGATAGTAAACGTTTAAGCCGTCTCTCCTCATATGCATATTGTACAGTTACGGGATTTTGCATAATTCTCCCCCTGGGGTTCAATTTGGGCCTAGAATTTGGAGTGAACCCGGGAGATCCCACTGCGGTTGGCAGTCTTTGGCGTGTGTTAACTATTAGCGGAGGTCCACAAAGGGGCGACCAAAGAGGTTCTTTGAATGAAAGTTGGGGCTTTATAAGAACAGCAAGTGTAAGTATCGAACTTAATTCTTATTTTATCTAATATACTCTTTGAAATACATGTAGTATAGTAGATAATTGTATACATATATGATTGATCTAAAACGCTCTCTTTATCTTGATTCCAACTAAACGGTGCCATCTTAACAGTTGTCATTAGTTATACTCGTACATAAGAGTGGCAAATGAGGCCAAACACATATTTTTTAACCAAAGACAGATGACCTTTGACAAAGACTCCACAAATCGCGTATCCAAGCAAATTTACCATCTACTGTAAACTAAAAACTTTACCTAGAGTTTGCTAGATAACAGGCCCGAAGATCACTTACAGGCAGCCAGGCGAGATAAGCGGAATATGAACTTAGACAGCCAGGCGGAGATCGCCGACAATGATGCACGAGATACACAAGATATCATTATTATCTGCTAGATAAATCACTATGCTCGCAATATCCGGCCAGAAGATAACGATCCCCGTGAAACGGCAAAGTTGTGGCACTCACACACACGCGCGAGTGTCTTTAATAGTTTCTTCAGCTCTAGGGGCAAGCCACAAAAATCCACAAGAGACCAACTAATTGAGACATCATCAGCAGATGCTGAGAGTGGGCAGGGGGAGGAGCCCAGGACTGCAAGGAGGCTAAGTAAACATAAAAACGAATGCCTCAACTTCAACTTCAACTAAGGAAGGCAGAAGGCAAAAGTGTAAATAGCTCAGAAAGCGCCAGAGGAAGTCGAAAAGGTGAGCCAACTGCACTGCAACAAAATGGATGATTGAACCAAAAGCATTTGGGAGAACAATCCTACTGTTTGTGGTGTTTGTGGAGAGGATTCTTGGTTATTTAGAAGAGATTTTCTTGCTGATCGTCTCTAACTTTCTCATTCGCTCAGTGCAAGACCCGAGAACATAAAAATCAACAGGAACGGCAACTATTTAATGGCAATTTTACAGCCTGCCATCTTCTATCCTCGACTGGGCCTGCATCCGAACTGGTGGCCTCCCTTTGGAGTCCGATGATGGAGATTAGATGCCAAGGCAGGCTCCAACCAAAGCCAATGTGATCGCAGATCCCGAGTCTGTTAATTTTTTGTCATTTGCGGTGGCAAGGACAAGGCAGGAAACAGTCTGTCCGACTGCAGCGTTTAACGATGGCACTGCGGCAACTCTGCCGGCAACTAATTTGAGGTTACAGACGTTTGGGGTCGTAAAAAACGAGGGACCGGGTGAAAACTTCATTAGAGGCCACATAAAAAACGTTCCAAAAGCCCAAAAAAACCCGGCAGATAAATAATGTGTCAGAAATTCAATTTGGTTAAAAGATTTTTGGCCAGGCTGACTGGCGACTGACTGATTGACAACTCTGACTCCGAGCGTTGACCTCCGCAGACGGGCTGTGCTCACAATTCGGTTGCTTCGAGTACGTGATCGCATAATGAATAACTTTCAAATTGAATAATCAAACAGACTCAAACTGACTCGCAAAGAGCCATCGTCGAGATCTTGGGGTGTGTGTGCGTCTCTGTGTTGGGTGTCATAAAGCCAAGTCGAGGCCGCCTCAGAAAACATGGCCAGTGTGTTTGCCCGAGTCTCGCTCGCTTGTCTTGGGGTCACGCGCATCGTGAAGGAGGCAAACAGAACCAGAACGAACAGCAAAAACCTGGACAAACGGAACGGAAAAATTCTTAAAAAGCCGTAAAGAGTTTGACAAGATCTTTACTGCGGTTTCACAGCGGAGGGAGACCTCTCTTCAGAATAAAATCTTTCGATTACCGATTGAGATACGAGTTAAAAGGTTCGATTTAGCTTTGGATACCAACATTTAATTGGGATTTCCAACGATAATATCGGATCCATCTGGGTCTCTATACCCCTTCAGTACCCCTAAGATATACTTATTGGGTATCCCCACCTGCTCCGAACTTACCGATTGGAACCCAGGCCTTTTTGAGGTCGCTGGCGGCCGCACACTCGATCTCCCGTGCACATCCCCCCTCACAAATTGCTTAAAAATGTTAATAAGCAAAGGCATTTTGGGATACACACGACACTTGCCGATCCCCGATCCAAACCGATCCTATACTATATGGTGTGTCGCCCTCCCCCCGCTCTCACGCACCGGCCGATTGTTCTTTTGTTTCTGCTAACTCATCAATAATTTGCTCACGTTGCGACATTTTGTCAATATCTGCGCCAATGATCGTCGCCGCTTGGTCTGACCTACCCCTAACCCCCTGTGTCCCCCGATCCTCTCCTGGGCACTATGGTTTCAACTGGTGATTCCTCTTCTTCTTATTTTCGAGCAGGGCGCGAGCGTCGTTCAATGATTTTTTAATTGAATTCTAAAAGCGTTGTCAGTCCTTTGTTGTTGTTATTTGGGAGCTACGCTTCGGTATCTCTATGTGTGTACTCTATATGGTTTTATGTGAAGAGAGAATCAACCTTGTGGTATGTGAGTATTATAAAGAAAACCAAAAAACATAAGCTTGAGGCTTGGACTCACAACTTTTTTAATGGACAAGGCGCAAACTTTGCATGGTAGTATTGTTGTTTTTGCTGATTTTATTGAGCGGCAGTTGTGTGTTTTTTGGCTTTAATTTTTTCGCGCGCTCTTGGACTTGACAATTACATGGACTTTTTCATGGCATTTCAATGACGTTCGTTAAATTTGTTACAGTCATGGCTAACACAGACACTGGAACACACACACTTACACGAACGCCAATAAAGAGAGACAGATACATTTGAAATTTATGGGCGCCTAACGTTTTTTAGAGTTCGTTTTTTCCTACTTCGTTTTGTTTTTGCCCATACGGCAGCTCAGTTCAAGTTCAATTGTTAATGTAAAAAGCTGCACACACACTTAACAGAAACAGCAACAAACAACCTGAAATGCCATTAACTTGTTCGTTTTTTATTTGTTATTATTTAATTATTTGCCATTCTGCTTGACCAGAATGTGTAGGCAGGTATTCACGAACTATTCAAAAAACCATCGCAAAGCGGAGAGCCCAAAAAGAAGAGAAGACCTTTTGATATCGCTTAATTAATATCAATTACTATGCAATTAGAGACCGCTAAGCTAAGCAGTTGGAATTAAAAAAGGTCACTGGAAATGGTTGAACTTTTGGCTTTCTACCCCAAAAGGTGCGGTGGGATCAAGCGCTCGAATGGTCGAAAGGCAAAAACTTGTTGTCGAATTAAAGGTATTAGAGGGAAAACGATGATGGGGCGGACCCGCTTTAGAGCTAGCTTATTTGAGTTGAATATTAATTTCTCTTGTGTTTAACAAGAATTGCCAAATCATTCTAGACCTCCCACGTTCGCAAAGCAGATCTTCAATATATTGTAAATTCTTCAAAATTTTTAAATTGGTATTTTACCAACAGCACAGGAATTGGTTAAAAACTTTAGGAAATGTCATTATACTTAAAAAACAATTGTTATCGAAATACCAGCTTTTCACACTGCGAAATCGATAAGTATCGATCTTGCCATCGCTAGTGTTTGATAATAGTATTAGATTGGCTGTTCGGGAGTGTCCCCAAACCCCTTGAACGCTTTGGGTGACAACGACTAAGCTGCGAGCAGTCGACTCGACTTTGACTGAACTCGACTCCCACTTGAGTGGCAGCCAATAATCGAACATGAGTGTCGCTGTTTGTAAGTAAGTATGTACCTGCGGTCCTTACCTTACGTTGGGTCGCATTTTTCCGATTTTTTTATTTGCTTTGGGCTGTGACCGCGACGCGTATAATTTACACGTTTCGCTCATTTGCGATTCTAGGCTCGCAAGCTGCGACCGAAACAGAAACAAAGCAAATGAATTTAAATCCGCACATACCCAGTACCTGGTACAGTATAGCAACACATAAGAGAGCCCTAGGGGAGTCCAGTTTCCTGACTTCTTATCTCCTTGTGACATTCACCCTGTCAATGAATTTATTTTGATATTTTTATGGCTCGCTTAGCTCACATTAAGTGGTTTATAATCATTCAAAGCAAATAAGTTGTAGAATGTGTGCAATGGCAATCTTGATATAAGACAGGCGCCTTTCTTTTCCATGTTTCCTTTTACCACCCCACTCTATTTCCTTTAAAAACATACCTATCATTAGGAAAGTAAGGGATCCTTTATCCATTCAATAAACGTTCATATGAACCAATAAGGCATGTAAGAACCAATATGGAATATCCATCAAATATTAAAAACATTGTATAAATTTAGAACCCTAGAGCTATTCATCCTCGTATAAGGCTAGAAAGTGATGTTAGCCTGTGCTCACTGTACCACATACTCGATACCGAGTCCTCTGCTTGAGTGGCGAAAGGGGGAGCTACTGCGGCGGCGCAACGGCGGCCCTATCTGCTCTTCTTCTTCCGCAGTCTGAGTGAAATTCCGACAAGTGGCATAATTGCGCCCTGCGGCGGCTACCGTGCTAAGAGGGCATGAGGGATTCCGGATTCGAGGCCGGGCTCTCGCGGTGGGGTTATGACAAAGGGGAGCGGACCAAGTCCAAGTGGCCATCGATATGCGGGAAAAAATCGCAAATCATAACCACGGCAACAACAAACAATAAATAAGTGCAGCAGCAACTCGCAACGTGCAACGTGCTTCGGCTTGCATGCCACGTAAGGCAATTCCAATGCCAAAGAGCAACAAGTGTGCGTGTCCCAAGTCGTTTTGACTGTGCTCCGAGTGCAAAGTTGAGCACACATAAAAAATGCGAGGATGACTTCGCCGGCGGAGGAGGCGGATGAGGTGGTCGGGCAGGAGCTCAGAGGGCAGGGGTGAAACTGCTGCGCAGTCGCCTTTAAAAGTCATTGGCGACTTACTGCACGCCATCGGCATATAAAGCATACATAGGACCTGAAAGCATTGTTTAATTCAAAAAACTGATGCTCTTTCGAAAAAGACGATATCTTAAAAAAAGGTGTACTAAGTTTTATTAAAAATTGATAATTTGTTAGGAACGATTTTCTCAACGTACCTGTCAAAATATTAAGTGTCACATTCTAGGCCACAAAATGTGGTTTAATAAATCCCAAAACCTTCCTGGCTACAAAGGAAGCAAAGTACTTATACAGTCCCAAACGACAGAATAAAATCCCCAAGTTTGCCTGAGTGAAGTGTATTCTCCCTTCGGATTACTGCAAGCGGTAGCTTCTTATTACCCTGACTTCATCTTCTGGTCCCTCTGATTTCTGCCTGACTGCGACTCATTCGCATTCGCCATTCCCGGCCTCCGACAGACAGCAAGTCAACATTCCATGGCCACTCGCAGGGCATAAGTTCGCGTCAAAGGTTTCGGAGTCAAGTCAGGCAAAAACAAAAAGCCACTGCGGAACGCAAGGCGAGCGGAGTGGCAACGAGTGAAAAGCGCAAAAGGCAAACAAGAACGACGGCAGCGAATCGCGGCAGAGATGGAGATGCATTATAACCTTTGCCGGCAACTCATATTGATATTATGTGGGTACAGTGAAGCCCCGAAACGCTGTCTTTAAAGATATATTAAGGTGTGCTTGCAGAAATTCCAGTAGATCACTTTCCTCACAATTTTAGGCCAAGGAGGATTTAAATGTTGTGAATGAATTTTATATTTTAAAGACTTTATATTACATTTCTTCTAAACATTTTAATAGTTCCTTTATAGCATAAAATATGTTGACTAATTGCAACGGATTTTCTTTTGACTTGGTCATTTTTCGTTCTGAAAACTTTACTTTTTAGTTCTGCGAGATCGTTTTAGTAAATTCGTTTTCTGTGTCATGCAGAGATCTCTTTTCTTTTTTGAGCTACCACTGTACCTTTGGCCGCCTTTGGTATTGGCCTGGCCGCGATGGAGATGCGAACGGGTCGCTTCTGAATTGGACGGGCGATTGCCCTTTTCCCGGCGACTTCCCGACGGTGGGACTTCGGTGCTGACTCGTTTTGCATTTTAATTTTGCCCGCCGAGCGATCTTTTTCATCATTATCATCATCGGCGACGTCGTCTCCGCCGCTGTTCGGCATCAGTTGCTTGTTTATTTTTATTTCTGATTATTTTTATTTTAAAGCTGCTGCAGCCCGATACGTTTCCTTTTTTTATCGCCACTTGTCGGCCATTTGGGCGTTCATTTGTCTCCGCATCCGTCCCTCGCCGCTTGCCTTATTTGGAGGAGCTGGAGGAGCCGGTCAAAGTCAAGTCAAATCGAGAGGCGCATTGGAAGTGCGGCTGCCTTTTCATACTGGGGGGAATTTAATTTTATTTAATGAAAATTTGCATGCTGAATGCTTAATTTGCCGCTCAAAAATATTCGATGAACTCGCTGATTTGGGAGTGGTTTTGGCCACATTTTTTGCATGGTCAAAAGGTTGACAACTCGAAAGGAAATGCGGATGCGCTTGAGGTACAGTTCCCCAATGTATAAATAAGGATAACTACAAGTGTATGCTTAGTAGATTCATTTTATTTGTCGCTTCAACTCCTTTTCGATTCTGTTCACTTTGGAAAAAATAAAAGATCGATAATTTTGGTATTCCCGAATAATTGAGTTTATTCCAGTTTAATGGAATGGGAATAATGCTAATTAGTATCAAAAATTATACAGGCGTGACCCAATATATTTCTTAATGATTATCATGATTATGATAATATCGGCGGTGAGACCAATAGGCAAAGGCACCTAGAAACTCTTCATTAGTTAATTTGAAGATATTCCGCTGAGTAATGTTGGGCACATCTCCAGAAAACGTCTCTGACGTCAAACACCCAATTCTCTCCCTGGTTTGGTGACTGTTCGATCATTTTTTCGCGACTTCGGTTCTGCCTTTTACTTTTTACTGATTCTGTGTACACATACATTGTTGTTTTGGCAGTATAACTTTTTGTGTTTCACAATGTGCATGTCGAACAGAAATTCTCGTTTTTGCATGCTGGCTTCGAGTGACCAAAGCAAAAGCAAAAGTCAAAGGTGATACAAGTTACGGAGCCATGACATCATGGCTCAGATGCTAGGCTACCGCGCGCAAGTGGAATATCGAAAGATCTGAGCGAAACACCAACGGACCAACACTAGTCAATCTAATTAATCTATCACGGAGTACCAGAACAATGTCACACTCCCATAAGTAATGTCAAAAACAGAGTGATACAAGCCAAAACGCCAAAGCAAAGCCAAAGGTCTCTGGGTGAGACAAATTTACGGCAGCACCAAAGAAAAACTCGTAATAAAAGTCCAAAAAGACAAGGAGGGTCGAAACGGAAAACGTTTGATCATAAACTGCAGCAGCAGAAACAGTGGGCTACGACTCCACCGGCCGGGCGTTGACAGCCCAAACAAGCGGAGCCACCTCAATGGCCATCGGCCTTTCGGCGCAGTCCGGTAAGAAATATAAGCCCGAAAAAATAAAGCGCACAATAACAAATAGAGTAAATAAAATAGAAGTACACATATAAATGCTGCAGGGAAATCGGGGGGATTGGCCAGCTCCCGAGATACCCTGTGAGTCATAATTTCCAAAACCTCCTTCAGTAGGTTTTACCATTTTGAAAACCTATAATATGATTCATTTTAAGTCTAGGAGCTACTATAGAGATTAAATTTTTTAAATCTGAATGTACATACATACAAAACAGATGGCTTAAAGTTAAAATAGTTTTGTCATTTAGTTGTAGACCATAATTTGAAAAATGTATTTTTTGTCAAATCTCTGGGGCTGGTTTTGGCATAGGCCCCAGCAACCTAGCTCGTCTCCCCATCACAGGGTACTCGAAAGCGGCCCAGATATAATAGCGCAAAGCGATAGCTGAACTTTCAACAACTTTCCCCCTCCCTGGAACACCATTGTCATAACACTACGAAGCACTCCGTTTCGGAGTTGGGAAGCAAGTGAACAGTGGGAGCGGGGGCTGTGGGCCGGCATGACTTACCGGAATAACACCAGGCTGGCCATACTACTGTTGTCTCCGTATCAATTTCCTTCATTATGGGGGCTCAACATATTGTCAAACCTCGCCGTCGTCAACCGATTCGATTTGCCCTCTCTCTCTGGCGGTCCGCTCCGTCTCTTTCGCACGGCTGGCTGCTGCAAGTGAAGTGAAGGCAGGAAATATATAGTGGGCAAAATGCAAACACAGATAGACATGCGGTAAAGACAAATCATGGGGTTTATAAAGTTATTTTAACACTTTACGCTCGACCACTTCTTCAATTAAGTTGCCAGGTTTTGTTAGCCGTTTCAGTTGTTTTGACCATTTATGCTGCTAATTTATCTCTGTTCGTATTGTCCAAGTCTCAGTAATCGTTACGGGTAAATGTAGTTTTTGTGTCTATGTATCTTTGTGGGCTTGCTTGTCTTTGGGTGTTTGCTTAATTAATTTGCTTTTGGCAAGTGGTTGTTGCTCTTTGAGTTTGAGGTTTAGCCATTCTTGTCTGTTGTCTTTGTGATGTGGTAAAATGATATTAAATGCTGCCTCTATTAATTTGTCGATTGTCAAAGGTTTGCCTTTGTCAATTGTGCCACTAAGGTAAAATAGGTAAAAGGGGTTTACAAATATAAATATAATATTTAAAATAAGTATTTGAATGTTTTTATCAAGCTACCGACGATCATCAATTGCATTATCTACATTTAAGGCCTTTTAGTTATAAATTATGGATTTGACATACAATAAAATTTCTTTAAATGATAAATCACTGTAAGCTTTTATAATTCTTCACTGATATGATACCATAATTGTTTGGACTGTCAAATTTATTACAATTTATAAAAGATAATGATAATTTTTTTGATAAGCTAAACTAAAGACATTCGTCTGCAGACAATAGGATCGACACACATGCTTTGAACACGTATCAAAAATGACATCTAAACTTGTTTAAGATCTGGTTAAACTGTATCGGAACTTTAACCTTTTCTGTTTCAAGAAAACAAAGCAAAAGTTTAAGGTCGGTCGGTTGGCTATCAAATATTTAAACAGCTTTTGCATTTTATTATGCATTTGTTTCTCGTTCGGTTGTTTCAGTCTCTATGCCTTTTTTATGTGAGTGTGTCTGAGGTTTTTTCTCAGACACAATTTAAAATTTGAATTCACCTTTTGATTGTTTCTACGCTGATTGTGGCCCGACTAACTAAGTGAAGTGACAGACTGACTAATTGTGTTGTCAATTTGTCCTTTGTATGGAAAAAGTCGAAGTAGATGTAGGTGTATTTCGCTAGGTGTTTACTTTTAAGGTTTAGGAGGTGTGACCGATGTTTCACTGTATATTTGGCTTTAAATTTATTTCCGTTTGCTAAATGTATAATTGTATAGCTCTGCTTTTACTTTTCTCCATTTAACATTTGTGTTTTGTAGCTTTGAACTTTTAAAGCATTGTTTATTTAATTCTGTTAGTCACTTTTGACTTTTAAACTTGATTTTTTGCGTTTCACTTTTTTCGCTCGATTTGCATAAGATTCGGGATTTCTTTCCTCGCGACGTTATCACTTATCTAGCCCGCACTGTGCCCTGTCTCTCTCGCTCTTCTCTGGTGCTGTCTCATTCATTAATTGGTGGTCACGTGCTCGGCTTCCCAAACAGATTTGTATCTCTGTTGTCAAAGTGTCGTTGGGCACGTGAGTTTGTTGTAAAAAGCGAATAGCCACAAACAAAAATGTCAGAGTGTATTTTATCTCTCTGCGGACTATTTTTAGCTGGGATTTGCTGCGCTGGTTTGTGACTTTTTCTGCTCTCTTCCTGTCAAAACTGTTACTGTTACGGTTATGTGATTTGCTCCCGGCGTAAGCCTTTTTTGCGAACTTTGTAATCCTTCGTTTTACACAACGCCCCCCCGCACTCACTCACTCACACTTCACACGTCATTCGTTTTCTGTTCTCTGCCTTTTATCAATCCCCTTGATTTATATTTTTCTCTATTTACGCGCGCTTTGCGCCGGTCGCCGATCTGCCGGTCGCTGAATTGTCGATCACTGATAGTGCCGCCGCCTTTGTTATTTATTTTCGCATTCGCACGAGTTGCCCGCCGCACGAACGAAACCGTACTGAACCCAGTCTCGGAGAGCCCCAGAGCGGCCCCAACAAATAAGAAAACAAAGCGAGAAGAAAGCCAGCGAGAAGACGCCGACGAGTCAATACTCTCGCTGCAAACAAACGCTTATGATATAGATTCAAGGATCTTAGGAATAAGAGGAATCTCAAAAATATTTGGGATTTAGTTTTCTAAACTATGTGTACTAAAGTAGCTTTACTTTCAAAAAGTTGTAAGCAACCAACCAAGATCAGCAATCTAAAAACAAAAATTTTAACTGCAAAAATCTAACCAACTTTAAAATATCTTCGAAATGGTATGGAAAGAAGCGGAGAGTCAACGAGAAGACAAGCACACACGTGCAGGTCAAAGAGAGCGAGCAAGTATCGAAGAGCAGCAAACAGCTGTGGAGCAAAACAAACGGAACGAAGAGAGCGCCTGCTAAGAGCGCTTTATCAGTACAGTGAGTGCTGCGCGCAGGCGACAGGTGCGTGAGCTTCGAATTAGTTTTGATTTCAAATTAGAAATAACAAATTTATAACAAAATCTAAAATTATTTATGTAAGCAAATTGAGCTTAAAGTATGTAAGTTATCGATGGAACTTTTCAAATTTCGTAAGTTTTGCACCAAACAAATTACCAATGATAAGACGCATGCACCGATTTATGATTCCATCAGTACAGTAAGTACTAGATGTTAAATTTAGTGATAGGTATAGTGCAGTGTCCACTGTACGCAACGCTCGGTGGCCCCACCGTGGCTCTCTTTTCCTAGTTCCCCATTCCGGCCGATCGCCCCCTGACTCACACACACACCGAAAAGGGTTCACTGAAGGTCAGCTGGTCAGAGTTCAAGTGGCAGTGGGAATGGGCTGGCAGGGCGAGCGAAATAGAGAGACGCGGCGGCGATAGAGTCATAGGAAGAACCACACCAACATCAGAGAGTTTACAACTCAGAAGACCTCAAAAAGGGTCGCGGAGGGGTTTCTGATGGATAACAAAGCGTAGGCGTGTTTTGTAACTGTATTTGTACACGGAGGCATATCTGTGTCGTCGCTGGCCATTTGATACTTTGGCCTCGTCACTCGTCAATCAACACAAAAAACAGAGGGGGTGGTAGCAGGGGAGTGGGCGGCGGCGGGCTGAAGCGGGAAAGGGCGAGAGTCGAGCAGACATATTGCAGTTGTTCGGTTTGTGCCCATGTTGTTGTTGCTACCGTTGTCTGGCGGTGTTGCATTGCACTTTCCTATTTGCCCAGTTGCTGTTCGATTGAACTTCGCAACAAAACCAACAAACGGTCGAATAGGAAACATATGCATATTAATTGCCCATATCGCATTATTCTTATGAAAAAATCGCGTTTCCTTTGTTCCTCCGCTTAGAAACTTTCGCTATCGAGAGACAATTTCCAGTGTAAACCGAAATCGAATCGCCTCAAAACTGAACGACCTGAACAACCTCAAGAGTCGCAGACGTCAAACGAAGGCACCGATATGGCCGAGGCTGATTCCAGATGCGAAACACTGGACACCCCTCAAAAGCAAGTTTTTTGAACAGAAGTAGCACAACCCGATCGCTAGATTGCTATCCAAGGTCAATGCAAAGTTATTGAGGTTTCTGAAAGGGTTTTGCAAACTACCAATGATCTTGTGCCCTCAAACTCCTCAGATCTACATACTTAAAAAAATATTCTGATAAGCCTTAAATTCAATATCTCTAGTTTCTTTGTCTACTTATACGGTAGTATTTTTAAGTTAGTCGTATTATTATTTTTAATTAAAAAGCGTGAGTTGAGTTGATATTTATTAAGTTACATCAACAGAGAACCTCACATGTACACCGTTTTCGAGTTTGGGAAGTTAAGCTATCCAACTGTCCTAACTTATAGGGTGTTCCGACCCTCCCCATCTTGTGGGCCAAGTGGTATTACCTTGTGCCAGGGTATATTAAGAAATATATACGTGCATATTTATGTAGGAATGGACGCGTTCGTATATATAGCCAGGCCACAGATGCGAGATCCGCACACTTAACCCAAAACGAGACCAAAAAGGCGAACAGAGGCGACCGGGCCATGACGGGATCTCGGCGACGACCGACGATGCGACCTGAGTTGGCGGCGAAATATTTTTAGAACTCTGCGACCGTCGGCGACGACATCGGCGAAGGGGTCGACGGGGGGAGGGGCGGTATGGGGGCAAAGGGGACATGCATATATTGTGGTACTTCGATATCTGTATCTCTGGCAGCCCCAACTCAAGTCGTTTTTTTGCTCGTATATATTTTTTGCAGGGCGCTCGGCGAGAGAGCGAGAGGTCAGAAGGTCTGTGATCTTTTGCAAGTTCGCCTGAGCGCGAAAAAATTCTCCGAACTGCCAACAAGAACAAAAGGCAGCCTGGGCCGTTCAAGTATCTGTGAGATACGATTGTGCCGCCCATGTATATACCTACATATATGCGATTTAAGCATCTTATATTTTGGCCAGGCAAAAAGTCAAATGACAGCAAACTTTCGGTTAGATAAATAGGTGAATATAATAAGATATGTATCTATTTGCCGGCAGATATACGTAGGCAACAAAGTTTGAGTGTATCTTGGAAAATTCTTTATGATTTCTTAAAACCAGTATGAAAAGTTATTTTAATTAGATCAAACATGCCTCGCTGCAAGTAGAGTTTTCACGAGAATTGCACAGTTTACCGATACCTTGCGCGATTTGATATGTTACTTACTTTGGAGACAAGTGTTGGCCCGCTGTTGTTTTTGACACATTTCAGATTGCACTATTTGCTCAACTACTTGTCAACTACTTTTTATTGCACTTGTAGAACCGCAATAAATCAATGATACACAGGTGCCCGAAACACACTCCGTCTTCTGGTTCTTAAGTTAAATCGGTCAGAGTAGGGAAACTTATATGCAGAGTCTAAAATATATTTTAACAATATTCAAGATCGGGTCCTTAAATCACATTCTTACGAGCAGAAACTGTAGATCATCTCGAATCAAGATGAATAATTTCGTCTGGGTGTAGCCCATATATTGGCGAGCCTTACGTATAAAAATGCCCATTTAACGAACCACATCCACGCAGCACTTCAATGAATCAAATATGTGAAAAAGCGAAGAAGAAAAGGCAGCAGATCGAAGAAGGTATATTCACCTGGGGCAAGGTGAGAGGGCGCAGTGTCTTGCACAAAGAACTACAGTTGACAACTCGGAGAGAGATGCCACAGATTGCCGCCAGGTTGGCTGATGGGGGCAAGGCAAGTCAAGGTGTGCTGAAGTATTGCCCCGTGTCTTCAACCGACCGTATTTGTGTGGGACGATCTGCAAAGCTTGCTAAGTCGCAGGCCGCAGAAAGAGAGGCCAAAGCCACAGAGACAGAGCTGGATGCAGTTGCCGCTTTTGCAGCCCGAAAACGAAAGACAGTTCGACAGTTCATACCAATTGACTCGTTTGCCAACACGCGTCTCCAGGAACAACAGCAACTATCTCGGGGAACATCCAACATTCGACATCCAAAGCCAGCAATGTGACTCCGAAAAATCGGTAAGAGCTGCACTGCATATGGACAGAGACAAATATCGGGAATAACACGTTCTTAACCTGTCACCGCAGGGACCAGTAATCTTTCTCTTCTGCTTATTTTATTAGCTTTTCGAGAAGACTGGATTGGAATCACTAATAAGGGGACGACTTGAGAAATCGAGTTGAAAAAATTGACGTGGTTTGCCGAAGGTTTTAATTATGTTAGGGTCTTACCATTAATGATATCAAACACCTCTTCCTATTTTGCATAAACGGTTTTATGGGACACATGGTTTTGGGCTTAATATAAAAATGTTTCTTGCTTAGATCCATATTGAGATAACTTGAAAACAAACTACACATTGTAATTAAATGTATATGAATGTTTTTTGTTATCAGACGATTAATGGCGTGCACAGGAAATTCTCAGGAAATTATAATTTTGATTATTAACTTTCATTTTTCTGCCTTCTAAATCTTTATTAGAATTACAGTTAATAAAGGTAAACTATGATAGATCGATAGTTTTTTATTTTCGCTATGAAAATGATAATATTTGCTCCACATAGAGGATGCGGCACTGAAAACCTTTAGTTCTCAATATTTTTATGAGAAGCTGGAACATTTTTGAGTTTCCTGGGACCCTGTTCTCGCTCTTTCGCCTGTAGAATGGGAGCAAGAGGGCTTTGGGCACTGCTGGTCACAATGTCAAAAATATCGTCGGTTTGTCAGTCTGTCAGTCCATCAGTCAGTCACCTCTGAGCAATATCGAAGACACACACACTCGCACACACTCCCAAACGCAGACACTTGCAATTTTGTTGCCGTTTTTGTTGTGGCTTTTTTGCGCGCATCTAAAAATAAAGCAACACTGAAAATGCTAATGCCAAGCGCCCGACCGACCGATCGACACCGACGTCGACCGATGCCCACAGACCTCAAAAACGAACGCCCGTTTGCCCTCACACAGATACACACATGCGGCCCCAAAGCACACACTCAGATACTCGATCGGCGACACACATGCGAGCATGTCCCCAAAATGACAGCGACATATTGCGCGCCTCGAGTTCACTTCACTCGAGAGTTTGAACCGATCTGAATATAGTCAGCGCCGGGGTGTGAGTGCGAGTGGGGGTATCTGGCATATACGTGGATATAGATACTTGTAGACTATATACTCTAGATGTGCGGCACACGCTGCTCGAGTCTTAGCCGAGGTCTGCCAATTGCTAGGACCTACATACAGTGCGTGCCGGCGCTTTAATGCGACTGGACGGGTTCCACTTTACGCATTTTGAACCTTTATGATTATGGAAACATTGGATGCAGCGTTGCCAGCGAACAACTAAAGGAGCAAAGTCGCCATACAAATTTGGGGAAAAGTACAAAAAACATTAGAAACGAAAAAAAGGTTAAATTTAGATCCCCCAGACTTTTGACTTACGTAGATCATTAAGATATGGTACTTAATAGAATGAATTTAATAATGTAACAAATTCAGTGGCTCCCTTGAATTTATTTTAACGCATACGTAATATTAAAGTAAGTGCTGGGAATCTTTCTTGACTCCTTCAAAACCATAAAAGTTTAACACTCAATCGGACAGACCGTTAAAAACAAATTTCTCTTAGATATTTTTATTTTATTCCTTTAAGAATTGTTTAGCTTCTAAAGTATTTTATAGCTATACCAATGCAGTTTATGTTCTGGACAAATTTCGATAACCCGGACTGTGAAACATAAAAAATGTATTTATCTTTTGCCATTTTTATTTTTTGTGAACCGAACTACAACTCAACTCTGTCAGACGACAGACTGACTGCAGAGTCTTTGGCTTTGGGTCTTGGGCTTTGGGTAGAGGGACCTAAGACTGAGACCCGGGATCTGAGACGGGCCAGGCCAAGTCAAGTCGATGGCGAGGCGTGTGGGCAGCATCATCGTGTTGGGTTCAGCTCAGCTTATTTCCTTTTTTGCATGTTTTCTTCATTTTTTGCACCACTTTAGGCGAAGCCTGTCGCCGGGGATGTGAGGCAAAAACATGGCAGCTACAAAATCAACGAACGAACGAAAACTTTTAGGCGAGAGGTGCTGGTCGAGCCGACAAAGATCGTTATGGGCCAGCTCGAGGGGTCAGGTCGGTCGTGTGGCAACTGTACTCGAAAAGTGACACCTGCAAAGGCCCAGGGAATGGAGGTCAAATATAAACGAGGCGGAAGCGGAGAACCAAAGTGTTTATGGTCATGACTGACGGGTTGTTTGCGTGCTGCAAGACCAGAATGTGGAGATGTGAAGACTCCGAAATATCCTTATATGTATTGCCGCAGTCATTGATAACATAAATCCTTATGCGAAAGCTTTTCATTGTAGGTTTCTTAATTAATACACGCTTCTAAGAACGTCAGCATAAATTCTTAAAAATGTTGTTTGGTTAGATAGTTGTTCAACTTAGAGTGTATAAAAAATTGATTTTTTAGTCATTTATAAAACTAAATACAGCTCTCTTTTAAATCGGATCAGCAACCCCATTTACCCCATCTCA
The DNA here is from genome assembly GCF_025231255.1 of Drosophila biarmipes. NCBI lineage: Eukaryota > Metazoa > Arthropoda > Insecta > Diptera > Drosophilidae > Drosophila > Drosophila biarmipes. The sequence goes on from NC_066612.1 coordinate 19,997,312, forward strand.
TCGAACTGTATATTTAAGCAGTCGGACAAGATCACACCTCACCCACTTATCTTGAGCCTTCTTTCAACTCTTGACCTACCAACGCGAACACGCTCGGATTAACCAAATCCAATCCTCACCCCAAAACAAACAAAGCAAAACCTGTAAGCCATTAGCAGATAAAAAAGCCTATATATAAATATTTATATTAAAAACCAAAACAAAATCCAAAAAAAATAAAATATATTCAAGCATTAACACGTTTTTGCTATAAACCATAAAAGAAGCAAAGAAACCGTCCGAAATTTGTAATAAAATTAAGACAAACGTATATTAACATTTAATATCAAACGCTTTAGGTGGAGCTCGGATTGGTCAATCCAACTATAATTTATGCGCCCGAAGCTTAGAATAGTAAAATGGTATCAAACAGACGTCACAGAAATTAAAAATGTAGACTAGATGGAGAGAAAAGCACGCACAGCCCTGATGAAATATCCATATTGTTTTTGCTTACCCGAAAGAAGACGATGTTTTGGGTCAAAACTCGAAGAAATTCTGTAAAAATCTGTGTGACCTTTTGGGAAGTCTCAACTTCCGTTTGGCCAACGATTGTGAATGGAATTCGCCAGCGCATTGAAAAGTTTATCGCAAAAACACGCAGAGGGTGAGGAGAGGTTCAGGTATCATCATATAATCAGGCTCATAACTGCTTACCTCACAAACTCCCTTGTCACTTGATAGAGGTTCCGCCGAAAAAAACGAAAAACCAAAAGAAAATCCCCAAGCTGGCATCGTAAAACATAAAAATAAATGCTAATAATAACAAATTCAACAGTTTCCTGCGGCTCACATCACAATTTCGCCGTCTCCCTCGACCGTTCTGCCGCTTCATGTCATTAGCGGACTCCAAAGTAAATATTTGACGAAGACAAACGAACCTCCGCCGCGCAGCAACTTCATCATCCCACCATAACCCGTTCTCCCGAAAATAAGGAGGAAAAATAATAATAATAATAAAAAGCAAGTGACGATCACTTTGAGGGCATCGAGGGCGTTCTTCACTCTGGGCTTGTTTGCCGAAGATCGGCTTGGTCCCCCTTGCTTCAGTTCGAGCCTGAGATGAGTTTGGGAGTTGGGTAAACCGATCGGCGTCGGCTCTTTGTTTTTTTGCTGACTGCGACATTTTTGTCACACGAACTTGCCGCAGCCGCGATCTCAGCAGTCCTCGAGCAGGGGTAACTTGAAGTTTGCTTTATGTACTGGCAGTACTCCGTCAGCGTTTTTCGCTGCGGAGATCACTGCCCACAATTGAACCGATTGGCCGCGTTATGCTGTGGTCCCTGATTTTTTCAAGTCTTCATAATTTGATCTTTTGACAGACCAAAGATCGCTACTTGAACCTAAGGTTAATCACTGACCGCAGCCCCACAATACGTACGCGAGCATGTGGCTGTTGTTTCTGCCCGGGCTCGCCGTTTGTTTGATTCGAGCCGCCACATGAAATCATATTTCTCCACAAAGCATCCACTTTGTCTGTCCCAGCTTCCACAGATGATCGAGTGCCGATCTGGGCGCCCACACTCGATCGCATGTGTGCCTATATTTCTGCGGCCTGCGCCTGTGTGTTAATGATCGCAAATGTCGTGATTTTAGTCGAGTGGGTTGAGTGAGGTGCTGAACTTTAATTAAACGCGAACCGAAATGTGTTTTTTCACATTCTGAACTTTGAGACATCAACTGCAGCCGGCAAATGCATTGCAGTCACTCTGCGATTAATCAACAGATGGCCTGGCCTTATGTCTCCTATAGGGGTTATGAGTCGAATGCAACTCAAGGAAAACCTTGCAAGATTGACACACATCAAAATGCGAAGAGTATTGTGATTTATGTGGGAAATTTGTAATAAAATAAAGCCACTTAGGTTGAAAGAATTGCTCACCGAAAATATTAAATAGGATCATTTTCTCACGTAAACCTATTACTTTTGCTATTGCTTCTTTAGTGATATCAATCAAAAACAGGTTTTAAAACGAACATGAAAGGAAATAATTTAACCTTATTAAAAATAGGAATAAACTAAGGATATGGAGCTGACATACACAACCGTCTAATGTTTTGGATTCCAACGTACATACAAACTAAAGTACGTACAAGTGTATAACCACACTAAGTGACAACTTTTCGAAAGGTATAATAGAAAACATTCTACAACTGGAAGAACTCAATGAGCCATGGGACAAAAACAGTTGGACATTAGGCCACCTAACTTAAAGCTGAATCACAACGGTTTGGGCAAATAAACCACAAAAAACACAAGGGTAAAATTCGAAAAGGCAAGGCCAGAGAATCAGGAAAGGGAAAAGTTGAAAGCGCCTAAAAATGCTGTAATCAAAAAGGCGAAATGCAAATAAAATGCAGGTAGAGTGCACACACACACCTGCGACAACTGTAACAATAACGGCGAGTGGGGGCAGTTCAGGGGCGTTTTGGGCGAGGGGCGGTGAAGGTGAGTGCGCTTATCAGGCCCAAAAGCAAACGCAAAAAGAGTACAAATAAAAAACAGCAACAACCACAAACGCCGGATATGAGCGCCACTTAAAAACTGTAAAAACAATGAACAAGCAACAAGTGCTCGAGACGACTACACAGAAAACAAAGTGGTCAAAGTAGCACATTCAAATAAGCAATTTCAAATTTTGGTAAGGGATCACTTTAAAATCCAATCTATACTTAAAATTATAATGTTTTTCAACTTTGTTTAAAAATGGCAACTTAACTGCTTGACCCCAAAAGTCACCAAATTATCAAATCATGCACATTTTTCTCTATGCATAGAGAGACAGATAGAGTGTAAGCGGATCTGCGGAGAGAGCGCTAAATTTGCACTTACCGTTCCGCAGAGAGCCAACCAGCGGACAAAAACAAAATACACAAGAGGAGACAGGTAGCCGTTTCACAGGCAGGCCAATTAATGAAAGCGACAAAATGGCAAATAATACTTTGGAAAACGTCCATGGCATGACCATAAAAGCCAGCAAAGCACAGGTGGCTGGCCCACAGCGTTATAACTTAACTTTTTTTGTAATATCTGTTATCGATTTATAAAATTAGTTGGGTTTTCTACAAAAATACCTTTTAATCATCTTTTTTGTTGTTTGCTTAAAACATTAGTAAAACTCTTCTGTAAGCCTTGCAAATCAAGTTGATGTTTAAACCGTTTAAAATAATTTGTTTCAAAGTGTTTCCAGTTATATAAAATCGTATTAATGTAAAGACACGTTTATAACTCTATTTTACAACAGATTCTATTCCGAATACTAGGTATTTCGTTTAATTTGTTAAATTCTCAACAACGTAACGAAGGGGTAGGGAAACCGCTATCACTTCGTCGGGGCTTCACTGTGGCCGTGCGACTCCCCCGCAGAGTGGGAGAGCGGAGTAAGGAGAGAGCGCAGAGGTGGACCGAAACAGTTACCCACTAATTGCAAGCATGCGTCGCCGCAGCTTTTTGTCACCCGTACGACGTACACATGTAAGTGTGGTTGTAATTGCGGCTCAATCAAATGTCTCGCTGCGCAGCATTTACAGTTGCTGCGGCGGACATTTGCTGAATCATTTGTTTATGGCCGAATCAAGAGTGTGTTTGTATTAATTACCGTTTTAAGCTGCCTCTTCTTGCCTCGCCTGCTCTGCTTCTTCTTCCTGCACGCTGCTATGGTATTCGGAGTGGAATTCTTTGCTGTCAAACACTTCAATGAAAACTTTTATGTGGAGCAATTGATAAAGCCGCTCACGCACACTGGCACTCCGCTGCCGGACTCTATGCACACACACGCGTCTGCCGTTGGCTCACTGGCATTTGTACGTTAAAATTAAGTACAATAATTCACTTGCTACTGGCTTGTTGCACTTGTTGTTGGGCTGGGCGGGCGTACAATTAGACAAACATTTTGATGTGTGTATTTCTCTGCAGTCGCAATAACAATATTCATCGATCGCCGCGCTTTGATTAATTGTTTAAAATACATACGTTTATCATAATTACTATTATTGTTTGGCAGACCCCACGAAAAAGCTTCCGCGTCGAACCGCACTCGAGAGCTTTGGAAAAATAACTGTGCAGCAGCAAGCGATCAATCGAGTTTGTGGGCTCTTCTCTCCATCGCTCTCGCGTTCTCACGCTCCCGCGTTCCTCTCTCGAAGAGTGCACTTTTTGGGGAGCGACAAGTGGGGACTACAACAACAACTGGTTGTATGAATGAATTTCGTTGGCACGCTCTGCTTTAAGAGAGTGGGGGACAGTCTCCCGAAAGAGAGCCACACTCTCTTAGGACTTCCTCTTTGGCGTGTAGCAGGTTATTTCTGCTGAGTGATTATTATCATTATGAAGTGATCTGATTTGCTGCTGATATTAAAGCAAGGCCGGTCAATAATTACACTGGCCTACAAAGGGCTGATCAAATGAATAGTTCGCTTTTAGATTCCCTAAGATAAATTATTTGCTGATGAAAATAACTTCGTAACAGTCAGGCTTTGATGAATATCTTTTAAAATTCGGCTGTTTAAAATTGTGCATCAAATCATTTCGATCCTTGATCGCCATTAAATCCAGACTCAAGCTTTAAGCAAACTTTTTTTTTTTAAGATATCCCGGTTAAGGTTTGTAGATATTTTATAGATTTATTCAATACAAGCCTATTAAGTCTAAAAGAACATTTCTCAATCTCTAGATTTCCGAAGGAGAGGTCTAATTTGACGTTTTTTATAGATAGGAAAGTCATGCAGGACATGTAGTTATAACGAAAACCCATTAAGCTACAAAGATTTATTTCGTCAACGTGGTTTTTAGATATTTTAACGCGCAATTTATTCATATGCTGTGTAACCCAGTGTAATTATAGTTTCTGCAAGATACCTTCCAACGGAAGAAGATTAAAATGCTTTAAATAATGATATGGTTTGTGATTAAAACAGGACCAAATCGTGTTCCCGATGGGATCATCACAGATTCCCATTAGGGCGACAAGATGGAGATATCCCCCGAAGAGCCACAATGTATGAGGTGATAATTCACTTGTACGTCACCCGCTCGCATTTGCATTCGCCATGCGATTCCGCCATTCCCAGTCCACTAACTACGGTTATCCTCAATCAGCTAATTTATTTCCCTAGAAAATATCGCCCCCACCTCGCACAAGGCGAACGATTTTCCCTGCCAAAGGGGCTCCACCTCCATTCAATGGGGGAAACCAAACAATTAAGCAAACAAAACGACAGCGACCGCGGCTGCAGTTTCCGTCTGCTCCGACTGCAGATCCAGCTCCAACTTCAGGTCCAACTCGCCAGCTCCGACTCTTGATAGCCCCTGCAGATAGAAACTGTCAAACAAAACAAACTACACGATAGAAGCCAAACAAAGCGAGGCTTCCAAAGTGTGCTGCGCTTTAGTACCCGGTACTCAAAGGGTATACTATTGCGAAAACATTTACAAGGCAAGAGCCTTCGACTAACTCAGCTATTTCAAGTTCATAGAAATATCATCTAATAAACATATTCCAGAGATGATACACATTTTTAGTTAAGTTAACCACGTATTCCATAATTCCTATGAATTGAAGATACATTCGATTTTTAGAGTTAATATTTTAAAGCCATGTACGTCTTAAGCTATTCCATAATACTATATTATGTGTGTGTAGTAGATACATTCGCTTTCTAGAATTCTATTTATTTTAGTGCTAACAAGTATCTGAGAGTCGAAATACCTGGATCCAGCACACTGGCTTGTTTATTGTTGCCCAGCCTTTGTCTTTGTTTTTGCATGGCAAATGGAAGACTAAGTACAAGGAAAGGCGTCAATGACGACCGTCGAAGACGACTGACGTCGACCTTCGGCAACGACGCCAGCGGCAACAACAACGCCACGTCGAAAAGGAAGTTCAAAATGAAAAAATAAGAAAAGGCCACCAAATCGGAGCTCCAAGAAAAGGACCGGGAGATGCATCGAATATAAATTAACTGCCATGAACGAGGTAATGGAGCGACAATAACAAGAAAAGCAGTGGCAGCACAGAGAAAAATAGGAAATGAATAGGTATGAATAACTCTTAAACAGCACACTTTTTTAAAAATTACAACATTTTCAAGTGTTTTGATTCACTGCTTACATACACCGCATACATTTCAAGACCATTGGGTCAGAATATTCATATTTAATTAATGATGTCGCAACTTTCTCCTTTATCGACCAACATTAAAACGGCCCTAGCAAGTTCTTGTATGTATTTTATATTTAAAATATTAAATACACGCAAAACTAGGACCCGATAAAGCAGTCAAAGTACTCACTCTTTGGTAAGCGTTATAATAGTTACAATACCAACTAATTATGGATAATCCTTCTCAAAGCGACGATAACGGCACAAAGTATATAACATTAATTTTAGCCAATAATTGTATTTACTCTGTACTGCTCTTTAGCTTTCTATATGTAGTAACTACTTTTTTGAGTGCACTGGAAAGAGAGGCAGTAACAATGAAGGCTGCTCGAAACCCAGAAAGCAAAACGACACGGCGATGCTGGTGGGCGTGTACCGCTCCCCATCCGCCCACAGCTGCTGCACCTCCCCCTCCCCGTCCCCCTCTCCTGTGCAGTGTGCAGGCCAAGTGCAATCTATGCCAGCGATCGGCTAAGTACAAATGGTTAGGAGATGCAGCTCAACAGTAAGAGCGAAAAGAGCAACAGCCACAATGGCTGGCGAGGTCAAACAGCAATCAATAAAGGTCAGCGACTACCGCCAGGGCACGCCTGAGTGCCTACCGTCAATGCCGGATTGCTGGACTGCTGGGTTGTCGGATGGTCGGACTGCCAGATTGCCAGATCAGAGGTTGAGAACCAGCTCCCAGCCCACACCCAACCGCCCCACTCCGCCTGCTTTCCAGTCACTTGCCCATTCATGCGGCCCACGATGAAGATGCTTTATGTTGCAAATTGAAAGCTGGACATCCAATCGACTGAAGAAGAACAAGACGAACACGGCGAGGAGGAGGCAGTGGCGGCAGGAAGGTGGGAAAGAGAGGGCAGGCCGACAAATGTAGACAGTTGCGACTGCGCAGCCGCAGCAGCAGCAGCAGCAGCAGCATCAGGAGCCGAACAGAAGAGCCTGAAGAAGTCGCGTCAGAAGCCATGAAAAGTGCGAGAGGGAACGGGGGAAGGGGGAAAGCTCACTGATGGACGATCGCTTAACCCCTTGGTGCCGGAGTCTTTTGACTTAAAAGATTACTTCTTCATATTTTTTAAAATATCTATTAAACGCCAAAAATAACAACGTATTTAAATTTAATATCTTAAATGTCATTGCTATAATGCAAAAACTAAACATTAAGCAAAATTATGTCTGCAATAATTGTAATTATCTATGTACTTGTTATTACAAATGAATAAAGCTATGTATTTAGATTTTCTTTAAATATGCAGTTCTGGTTATTTTAAGTTTACACTTAGGAAACGAATTTTTATTTATTTTTAACAAAGGCCATTAACATGAACCAGACCCCCTGAGCTGCATTGGGTTAATTAGCTAAATGGCGGATGTCGATGACTGTGGCATTAGGCGTATGTTTCTTGGCTATTCCTCGGCTGCTGCTGCCCCTGGCTGTCGATGCCCACCGAACGACCAACCGGGCAACCGTCCAGCGACCTGTCCCGCCCCTTCCGCCGCGTCACCGCCCCCGCAGACGGGGCTTTCGTGGCAGCAGCTCCCGGAGCTAAAGCCGCGGCTAAAACCGATGATGATGATGATGCTACCAAGTGCTACCCCTGCCCTTGCGGATGCATCTTCTCCTCTGGCGGCTGCTATCTGCCTTGCCGTGGCATCCACAAGATATTTTTAATGGCCCAGCTTCCTTTTTGCAGATGCTCTGCTACTTTGCTTCTGCTCTTTTTTGTTGGTCCGATTTTTGTGAATGAAGTTGTTTTAGATACTCACTCGAGTCTACTCGCCGGAGGAGAAGTAGCACCAGCACCATTATCGCACTGACATGTCTGGTGGATGTCGCGGCTGCCCGCCACCCCCTTTTCGCCCGCCTCTGCCCACCTCCAGCCGCCCACTTGGCGGTGTGTGTCACCTGTTGATGGATTTCGTTGTTTGATTAACATGAAATGGCATCGCATCCAATTCCAGTTGATCTTGATGCCTAGAGTGGAGTGGAGTCGCCGACTCTAAGTGACTCCGTCCCCAGAAGGATCGCCTGGCGGATAGTTAGCCAAATGTCCGAGATTGATGAGGTGGATGGGTTAAGTGATGGCCCAAGTGGAATGACCAGGGAAATTGTAGGTTTTGATGGATTTCAAAGGACCTGCTCTTTATCTAAATAGCCCGCAAGGTCCATTGCGTGATCTTACACTAAAACAAATGAAACACACAAAGTGATGTATTAGGATGAAAATTCATTGTTTAGGTATTTGAAAACTAATATAACTAAATTGTAAGGATTCCAAATCCCCGAGTCCCATTTTCAACAGATTGGCAGACATTTGTGGGCCATAAAAGGTAGGTAAAACCAAACACATGGCATCGGTATAAAGTACTTAGAGGATCCACCATATTGACTACCTGAGCGGTATTCTCCCGGCTATAAATTCCTCTATTCCGCAACACCCTCAGCACACTCACAATCCAACTGCCAAGCAGTCAAGATGTCGAGCTCTAAACTTGCCCTTCTTATCCTGGTCATTGCCTGCTTGGTCCTCATCGCTTGGGCACGACCTAGGTCGAGGTCTTCAATGTACAATGAGGTCAATTCCTTGCCGGCGGAGAGGAGGATCAGCAACGAAATCATGGATCAAATTTCGCCCATGAGGAGGCCACACAAGAGGGAATACTTCATCAAGAGGCGCACCTTCGACAGCCCAAAGATGATGATGTCCCGGAGCCCCTTCCTCGAGCGTTTCTACAATGAGCCAGCACCCGAGATGGCTCCAGGAGGATCGAACTACTTTGCCAATGACGTCCTGCCGCTGTCCACATTCGAGATCCTAGAACCAGAGTCATTGTTTTAGGAATAGATCAAAGATCAGAGATACTTTTTCCTAAACTCAGTTTGATAAAGTAAAATCACTTTCTTTTACATAAATTAAAGTACATTTAATTTTAATACTGACATTTCTTTCTTGAAAAGAAAAAAATATATTTAAAATGTATGAAAAATATAAAATTAATAAAAATAATAATACTAATTAAGCTTAATAAAAAATAAAGATAAGCTTATTTAAATTATATAACAAACGAAAAAGTGGGAACCAAAATGCTTAATGACACGTGAAAAATGTTTTGTATCAAAATACATTTTTTGGAAACACAAAAAATAAATAAAACGAAAATGCAACTCATATTGTTTCATTCCTAAAACTAACATTTTTCGAAATAAAAACTGGCAAAATTGCTTGTATGGTATTTGTAAGACACTGTTCCGTAATTAGTACTTGCAATCAATGTAATACTTTAAAGAAACTATTATTGAGACTAGAGACATTAAAAAAATCGACTTTTATTCCACTACTTGCTGCACCTTTCCCACCAGTCCCCAGAGGATCTGCCATTCAGCTAATCGAAGCCAACGGCTCCGAGGGACGAGCCCACTCCGCTAACAACAATCAACACTCAAATCAACAACAATCTGAACAAACTACAACAACATAATCAACGGCAGCCTCCCAATCCGAGGGCAACAACAAAACGCTTAAGTACGCATCCGGGGAGGGAGGGCGAAAAAACTAAAAAAAGAGTCGAGAAGGAGCATCGAGCACCGGGCATCCCAAATGCCATGTAGGAATTCATGTAGCAACATCGGGTTGGCGTGTGTATCTGTGAGTGGCCCATGGCCAATGGCCATATCCCCAAGGAACGAATGTTTCTGGTTGTCGTTCTGGCCGGAGGACAAATCTATAAGGCCAGAGGCGGAGAGCGGTCCGAGTCGGGTGAACGCAGCTTCGGAGGCAACAAGTGTTCCAAATCAAAACGGAAGCACAGCCAGGCCAGGCCGCTCCTTTGTGCCGCATATGTACATGGCTTTTTGGTTCGACATGGCAAAAGCATTTGGAAAATGTAATTTACAACGCTCAGCGCGGAGCAGCGACCACTCCGCTCGCACACACACACCCGACGTTATATGCGCTATATTCGCCCGGGGACTGGTCAACTTCGGTCGGTCTCGGTCGCATCAAGAGCCACTCAACCTCAAAGTTGAACGGCATCGGCATCACCTGCCACCGATCTCACACCGCCCCGCAGCCACCGATTCGCCGGTGAATCGCGCTCGGACTGAAATCCAAGCGTTAAAAAAAGGAAACAGCGGCGGGACAGTGTGATCGAGTCAGGAGCTACCCTGTGGCAGCTGGTTCCACAGAAACTGAGGGATCACCACATCAGGGGTCACCCTTCCAAAAGCGTGGTTAATATCAACAAATTCAGTGTTCATTTGTAGACAAAAGCTGCACAAAAACATAGATACTTACTCAGGCCTCTGGGTTACTCGGGTCCCATTTTAAATTATTTCATTAGATTAGACTATGTATCTTTGAAACCCTTTTTAATCCTATTCCCACCAGATCACCCCGGTAATCTACTGAAGCAGGGTACGCTGAAGAAGTGCTTAACTAAGAACAAGTGAGCGGAGATTTTAATTTTAACCTTTTTGTTCTCGTTCTCGCCACTCCACCTCGATGGCTTCTGTGCGCACAGCTTCTCCCGGCTGCTGCTCTTTTTTCTGTTTTTAATTTGCTGCACCGCTTCATAGAGCATTTTTCATTAAATTCCTGAATTAAGGCATTCCTCCGTGGCCTCCCATTGGACGCTGGTCATGTTCTGAAATAAGAGCAACATAGCAACATGGTCCAAGACGACATGGTGACGACGATGCTGGCGATGGCCAAGTGGACGTGGCCATGGCTTTGGCGCGGTATGGCCAAGAGCCACGACACGGACTACCGGTTGCCACCGACTGGGAGTTCGAAAGCCAATTGGATCACACGTTGAAAAAGTAGTATTTTACGTTAATTGGCTTTTCTCAATTTGCTAAGAAACTAAAAGACTATAGTTGTGAAGCCGGATTTATGACAATTATATCGAATTGCCGGCTTTAGTTTTGCTTTACATAAATTTTAATTTCCTATAATTACAAGTGGCAAATTGTTTATAAACCCATAGTTAAACATGTTTATTTTATAATTTTTCTTTAAATGTAAACATAACTATTTGCAGTGCAGTTATTGTCCCAAGTTGTTGGCAATTTCGTTTTTCATCTTTTGCTTTTGTTGTTTTGCCCTTTTGAGGCATCCCATGCCAGGGACACTGAAGTTACTAAGGGGATCTACTTCTTTGGGGATCTAATCCTCTCATAACCAAAAATTAAATCAGTGTCAAAAGTGTTTTATGATGGCCCAACGTATTTGATTGGCGTTCAATATTGGATTAAGATTTGTGGGAAAGTATAATGGACTTTTATGCATTGATGGATTCATTGATGACTGGTGTAATTAACTTACCTCATTCTCGAACTTTCACTGTCGCCAACTTAAATCAGTATGAGTTCCGTGACATTGTGCTAGGGAAAGTCCGTCTTTAGATTACCTTCCTGAGGTCCCAACCAGGTTCAGCTGCCATCCACCACAATTCACTTAAGGCCACTGCCTCAGCTGCCATCTTCCAGAGGCCCCGTGAATCCAGAGCATTTTTCTAACTTCCTTTTACCAATAGAACAAAAGCAACTCAAAGCGCCGCGGATAAAGTGGCATGACAGCGGGCAGGAGGGATCGCGGCGGGGCTGGAGATCGGGAGATGGAGAAAGAGCCAACCGGTGGCGACCCAAAGCTATGCGAGAAAGAAACGGGCGCGAGATCAAGCCAGGTGAAGTCAAGTTCGAGTCACCGGTTGCATAGTTGACCAGATCGGGACAAGCGAGAGCTGGCGATCCAAGGCTTGCCACTCCACTGGCCAGAGGTGAGCGCGGCTCGTGACTGAGCTGATTATTGACAGGGATTAGGAAAGAAATTGAATATATCGGAAATTCATAAAAAATTGTAAGCGTGAAAAATTGTAATTAATATGTAAACAAGCTGATTTAGGAAATGAATTATGATCTATTAACACGTCTCAAGTTTTATATTAATTTTCAATCGCTTTCCACACCAGAGCTTGGCTTTCTAGCAAAGCTCTGTCTGCAGGCCTTTTTATCTGCGATTTTTAAGGATTTTTTTTGCATGCGATAGAACGTTCCAAAAATGTTACGATTATAATATAATTTTAGATTATATCGGAAAACGTTTAGCATGCACAAAAAGGCAATAACTCTAATCCGTTTGATGAAAAAGAAAAAAACTGTTTTTCACTTAGGGGAATAATATTTTAAATGTCAAGTCACTAAACTGCAGTTGCACCCAAATAGATTCGTTACATTTTTAGATTAAAAAATTAGAATTCAAGAGTTTTACAAATAAATGTAACCAAATAAAATGATATTAATAAAAGACGGAAATTTCCCTTTAATATCCCTTTAAGGGTCTAGCAAAATTAGCAAAAATTAATTTTTGCACCCCGTCAATCAATTCGTGTCACGGCCTCATCTCCATTTGGAGCCACCAACTAGATACAGATATGCGCGGCGACCGCGACTTCTGCGCAGGCGCAGCCGGCGGCAACTGGACTGCTGCGCTGCTGATGCTGCTGCGACTGCGCGGTTGCAGATACACTTTAGGGGCATGACATGACTCGCATACGAATTATTATAAACGATCTGGCGCAAAAACTAACAAGCGATGGGGCCGGGACTGGACTGGAATGGAATGGACCTCGCTCGCCGCTCTGTGGGATGTGGATGGATGGGGAGGCAGCGGCGAGGTATGGGTGCAAGTGGATGTGGATGTGGCGGCCAAATGGGCGGCAAGGTGACGGCGACGGGCAAAAGGAAGGCGGGCGACCGACGGACGAGTTATGGTGGCCAATTCAAAGTTAATGGAGTTTGGCTACTCCAGCAGTGAAAGATCAGGCGGAGGGGAGCAGGGTACTCGGACCCGGGATCGGTAGCGGGGCACTTGGGCGACTGGAGCGGATGCTGGCTGAAGAGATACAGCTACTGGTTCGCGACTCGGCCAAGATTGAACTTAATTTTGCACAAATGCAATTTATAGAAAATTGTTGCCACTTGTTTTCACGTTGATGGCACTCGGGCCGAGTAGATCAACGGGCGGGGTGGAGCCGGGCAGATAATAAATGCAGGTAGCCATTGGATTCCTGGATTCTCGCTGCTGCTGCCCGATGCCTGCAGCTTGGCCATTATTTAAATTTTCCCCCACCCAACTTCGTTTTGCAAAAATTAACAATTAAAACGTCTAATGGCAGAAAAAGAGTGAGGCGCGATAGAGACCGAGAGACTGGGATCATAAAGGCGCTGTCCCATCAGGTAGGTCGACATTGTGACTCCTTCTTGGAACTTCCACTCATCAGGCAGGGCAATTAGTTTTCCCTTTATGTATCGGGCGCAGTTCAACTTCGCGTAGAATCGAGGATTCCGAGCAGAGGAAGTGGAAATGAACGAGTGGATTAGCGCGGAATGGTTTATTGGCGAGTCGCGGCCATAAAACTGCGTCCTAATCCATCAGCCCACCCTAGAATCCTCTCGAAGGAAGGTCTCGAAAGACAGGTAACCGATACCTTGGTACCTCGGGCACCTCGAGCTATAAAAAGACGCACAGCAGCCCGTCACCCAAACAGTCTCGATTGCTTCCAGCATTTGTCACAATATGCTAATTGTTCGCTATCTAATCGCCTTGGTCTTCTCCATTTTCATGGTGGCCACATCGCTGAAGATCGAGGAGCGCTACCGGCGGTGCAATGGCTACAAGATATCCACCCCGGATCGGTTGGTCATCAAAATGGAACGGCGTGGTGTGAAGTGCCAGTCCAAAAACCTTGAGAAGAGGCGATTACAAATCTAAACTGCAGAAATGGAATACTTTCGGGACCCTAGTTTCGAAAATCAGTGATCAAGAATGTCAAATTCTATTCCGAGTCAGCTCGATGGAAAAAGAAAGGATACTGCCTCAGAGGCAACATTGAACTTTAAGCTTAACCCAAATTAAAAATCAGAATTGTTTTAAATATTATAAATGTGATTAGAGTTAACCGAGATTCGCTTGTCATTTCACTTTACCTGCTAAGCAAAAATTTACAAAGAATTTTAAAAAATATATATCACTTTTAAAAATAAAAGTCGGCGGAAATATATATTAGTTAAATATGTATCATAAATTATTAAATAAAATTGTAGCAACAAAACCAAGTTTCATTTCATATGTTAAAGGCAAAAGGGTAATTTTCTCTTCAGCATATTAAATAAAATAAACAAACAAAAAATTATATTATAGTAAAACAAGAAAGGAAGTTTACTTCGGCAAGCCGAAGTTTGTATAACCTTGCAGTTATAAAAAATAATCAATACTTTTATTAAATTGAATTCGAAATTCTTAAAAAGATAAAAATTGATATTCCCAATACTAAAAAAAAAAAAACACAGAAGATATAATTTTTCAATATTATTTTACCACTAATTTTCCGATTGTTCCTATGGGAGCTATATGATATAAATATGATATGATATATGATGATATAAAATATAAAAATTGATATTCCCAATATTATAAGATAATATGTCAAAAAGCCCCAAAGCTATAATTTGTTTCACATTATTTCGCACCAATTATCCGATCGTTCCTATGACAGCTATATGATATAGTCGTCCCGTTTTGATAAAATTAAATTCGAAATTCAGAAGTAATTTAAAAATGATATATCCAAGTTTACAAAGGTGTATGTTAAAAAACACGAAAGATATAATTATTTTTTTAGTTTTTTCCCCGATAGTTCCTATGGGAGCTATAAGATATAGTTGTCCGATCCGGCTGGTTCCGACATATATACTACCGGCAATAGAAAGAAAGTTTCAGCCAGATAGCTTTAAAACTGAAAGACTAGTTTGCGTAGAAACGGACGGACAGACGGACGGACAGACGGACATGGCTAGATCAACTCGTCTTGTGACGCTGATCAAGAAAATATATACTTTATGGGGTCGGTCTCCCTCACTGCGTTGCAAACTTCTGACTGAAATCATTATACCCTCTGCAAGGGTATAAAAAGGAGAAAGTTAACTACGGCAAGCCGAAGTTTGTATACCCTTGCAGTTATAAGAAATAATCAACGTTAGTAACACAATGTTAAATTTTTAAGGATTGTTGCTGGCTTCAGTGATATTAAAAAAAAATTTTCATTATTTCCCTGACCGTTTCTTTGACAGTTATATGTTAGATTCGTCCGAGTTTTATTAATTTTAATTCGAAATTCTTAAAAATATAAAGAATTATATTCCCAATATTATAGAATCTGGCAAAAAAAACCGAAGCTTGGATTTGTTTCATATTATTTTCCCAGCCATTTTCGGTTCCTTCCTATGACAGCTAGATCATAGATCCGATTTTGATAAAATTAAATTCAGAATTTAGAACTAATTTTTAATTAACTACTAAACTGATTATTAAATAATGTATCATATGCTAATTAATAAAATTGTAGTAACAAAACCAAGTTTCATTTGATTTGTATTATTAAATAAAATAAAGAATTAGCGTAGAACCTTATCAAACAAAAACACCTCTTAATGCGGTAAGGTGTCGTGGCGATCACGCACCAGCAACATTGAAAAGTTCTGATATCCACTTTTTTGACGAATAATCCTTGTTAATTTGACTTAATAAATACACTTTCTTTCTTTCAGGTTCTCGCATAAAAGAAATATTTATTGAAGCGTGTCGAATGGGAAAATGTATTTAATCGAATTAACAAGCATTATTCGTCACATAAGTCGATATCAATACTTTTTTACGTTGAAGGTGCGCGATCGCCACGACCCCTTACCTAGTTAGGAGTTGTCTTTGTTTGATACCAGAAGTTTTTGTTATACCACTGCATATAATAACATCATTCAGAAATTTGCATTGCAGTGAAGAAGACGTTTTCAAACTCATTTATGTTTAACAAATTTTAGTCGATAAAAACTTATATTAATTAGAAAATATCTAACAAGAATTTGTTCTTATCAAATTACTGTTGCACAGTTTTGGGCATTGAAGTAGGCAATGAAATGCTTTTCATACTGAAAAAAATAGCTTTCTATATTCCAAACCGTAATTTGTCAAAAAGTCGTTTCATCAAAGAACTGTTTTCATTATACGCTTTCTTTTCAGAGACATATAGCTCGTCTCTGTAGCATTAGTTTTTTAGGAACTATAAGCCTTTCAAATCTGGCTTTATTTTTTCCCGCTAAACTAGCGACTTTAACTAACTTTGCGATCCTTAGCAATGCCCTTTTATTACCCCTTAATAACCGAAAAAGAAACCATATTATGATTAAACATTTGGGCGCATTTATTTCATACATATATATTTATATCTTTGTTTTAGGGATTTACTTTACATTTATAATTCTGTGTAGGTATTAAATGACTCCAAGTTCACATTCTTCAGTTTGTCATTTGATCTTTTTATTATACAAGAGCTGGGACGCTTAAATTTACAAAAGCACATATTTATTTCGAATGTGTACTCAATAGACGAATAGCTTTAGGAAGCATTGTATTTTATTTTACCACACCATATGCAAAGCGTAAATCAAGAAACGAATCATAATTTGTAACTTTTGTGCTAATATTCAAATTAATAGGTGCACCATTTCTTTTTTTGGTAACTACAATGGAACATTTTTTCATTTACTTTTAGACATTTAAATAGATATATTTCTGTGTATATATGCATATATGTTTGAGTCTTAGCTTTAGTTTAATTGCACTAAATATTTGCGTTAAATTGTTGGTAGTCCATTATACTAAACGTTCTTTTTGGCTTATTTTTGGTTTGTTGAAATGCTTGAATTGTTAATTTATCCAAGAAATGTGGGTTGTGGGTAGATCGTCGTCTCCGCTGAAACTTACTTCCTAAAGCAGGAGATGGGATTGAAGTAGCACTGCCGGTACCTAACTTGACGTTTGCTCTCCGGCAGCCGATAAAGTTCATTCACATTGCCATAGGTGGGACTCCTCAAATAGGCGCTGTAACTGCTAGATTAACCAAAAATCTGAGCTATTTAAAATGGTGAATTGATGCTGTCTCTTACGTGGGTCTGTACTGCGCAAAGAGCATCTGCAGCCGGTCCATTGGAATGTTGGGATAGATGGCCTGGGCTGGCATCTCGTAGCCTCCTCCGTAGGCGCCCCGCACGTCATCGGCCTCCTGACCATCAAGTCCATCCGTGTCCTTAAACGGATTAGCCATTAAGCTTTGTTTTTCATTCATTTCAGCCTGGTTTACTCACCGGTCCTGTTTCCCCTGCCGAGGGGCGAGCCTCGCTGAGGGCGAAGAGCAGGGTCAGGAGCAGGCCGTAGCACAATAATATCTGCACGAACTTCATCATTTTTAAGCGCTTCTGGTCTGAAAGTAAAATTAAAAAACAAATACAAAATTATGCAAAACTTGTAGATTTCTAAAGATATAATCTAAGCACTCAATTAACTTGGAAGATATATTTTAAAGTTTAAATTTGTTCACACATTTTCCTATTAGTACACGTTTTTGTATTTCTGCATACTAAGATATCTAAATCACTACTCCTTTTCAAAGCACTAAACCAATTAAGCCAAATTATTCACTGACAGTATACGCACTTTTGCGGTATACCAATTAATGCAAATGTTTGCACAACTTCAAAGGAAAAACTCACGACTTTGTCGCCGGCTAATCCCGAAGCTCAAAGTGTTGTGAAGGGGCAATGCAAAAAAATGGGACAGAGTTCCACTAGCCACATTTTTAATTAAAGGTCAGATTTCAGTGGGATTGTTTTTATACTCATATTTATGATTTTATTACACTTTTGCGTCATCACGGCCCAGAAGGACTCGTAACAAAGCAGGATGGAGTGAGTCAGAACACTTGTTGCCACAAACGTGACGAACATATTTCTGAGAGTGGGGGTGAAGTCCGCCTCAGACTCCGGTTTTTCACCTTAGGCCGGCTTAAGTGCATTTCCGCAATTAAAAACGGATATGGAACTGCAACTCAAGCGTTGCAACAGCCGCACACACCGCATCCGTAATACAATGTCGATGGTGCAACGTGTGGCAGCCACACAACGGCCTGGACATGGCCTTGCTGGACAAACTTTAATTGATTTATCAGAAGCCGACATAAAACGTGATATGGGCTCCCTTTGTATGTTTCACTTATTGAGTAACTTCCACGGCCACTTGTGTAACGGCTAGCTGACTAAAGGTCATCAAATCAACTCCTCAAAAGTTTGTGAGTTCATAAATTAATATATATATTTGGAAGGTGACATACAAAATAGGGTTACTAGTTTCGAAACTCTATTTTGAATTAAGTCATATTATTAAAATTACCTATTCCTAATTTTTTATAGTGAGTATACAATTTTTTAATGATAAATATATCTATCGTATTAAATCAGGAAGCCAAAAATTATTATATTTATACGATTCAACTCTTGGAATCTGAGCCTTTAATGTGCATACATTATAGTTACTACCTCCTTGCCTAATAACTTAAATATTTAAAGGAATCGGAGCAACTTCAAAGGTAAGCACAAACGCAATAAAGATGATATCAGTTTCCCGAAAATAACTAAGACAATTACAATCAGCAACTAATTTCATAAATTACATAAATTATGCCCTCATTGGTAATTGAAGTGGGTGTGAAATCAAAAGAGAGCGCTCCCGCAGGACATGAATAAACAAACAGTCGCAGCTTGAAGGAAGCAATGGGAACATAAATCCCCGGGATACGTTCGTTTGGTCGGGGAAATGAGGTCATCAAGTGGCTCTCAGTATCATCATCAGCATGCAACAGGTAAACGAGCGACAGAACCGGCGGGGCGGGCGTAAAAGCCATGGACTAGACCCATAGACGTGGCCTATCGAGGACCTCAACGATGTGGCCGTAAACGTTAATGACTTGTCTCATTTGCTAGCTGCAGCCCATAAAGCGCTGCTGCTCCTAGGTGTTCGTCCTGTAAAAGGAGCGTCTCCTCCTTAAGTTTCAAGCAGCTGCTAATGTGAATGCATCGAAAGATGAAGGTTGTTAGGTCGCAAAAATCTGAATTGCAAATTAGCTTCTTGTTTGTATGAAATTTCAGGGAACTTAAATTGAACATGTACTGTAACTGAGAATAGTTGGAACATAAGAGATATTGGAAAGCAAAAATTATATGGTAACCTTCTGCTTAAATCAAAATCTAAAATTCATTCTTGTTACTTAGCTATAAAATTTGATGTATCTACGCTTATTACTTCTTTTTCTTATTTTAATATTCTTTTCAGCAATACTTACAATTTACAAAAATTGGCAACTCTTATAAAGTGGTAAAAAATATCTTTTTCGTTATCACTATTTTGTTATCTCAGCAAGGGCACAGCAATGCGTGGCATATGGACGCATTTCCGTGTTTTGGGTGGCCGGAGTGCATGCGAAACTCTTAAAACACTT
This sequence comes from Drosophila biarmipes, assembly GCF_025231255.1. Taxonomy (NCBI): domain Eukaryota; kingdom Metazoa; phylum Arthropoda; class Insecta; order Diptera; family Drosophilidae; genus Drosophila; species Drosophila biarmipes. The sequence goes on from NC_066612.1 coordinate 20,016,901, forward strand.
TACAAGTGCGCACAGACAGAAGGAGATAATTGTAATGCCCACAGCGCGGTCTGTTCAACTTTGAGCTCATAAAATATTTGTTAGATTAAGCAGCTAGTGGGTGATAAATAAAAACTAATGACTGGGAGGCTTACTTCCGCCCACCCTCCAGCGAGCTGGTTCAAATGGAATAATAAAAGGCCAAAAGCAGGCAGGTCCCGCCGGCAGACCCTAAAGCCAAACCCAGAGCCAAACATAATCAGGACACATTTATTGCCACCGATAAATAATGCTCGAATGTTAATTGGAAATTTAATCTCGCCGTCGCAGCGAAAGAGTTGCAAGTGCTGGGAGTAAAGGCGGAGGCGGTGGGAAGAATCGCAGAAAATGAAAATGCAATTTTCACGTGGCAATCTAGACCCTCCCCCGAATCCCGCCTAATCCGGCGGCTTTATTCCGGTTTCACTTTGAGTTCCGTTCATTTTTTCGTCAGAATTTCGCCTGCGGCGAACGGAACTTTAAAATTAGCTAAGGACAAATGTCGCTGGGCAAATATTTGCCCGAAGGACCTGGCGTGGGCTTCATTAATGTGTGCCTGACAGGAGCCGGCAGGACAATGGCCGTGTCCTTGGCCGTGTGATTTATCTGGTCATATGATATTTTCGAGGGAGCAAATTAAAATTACGTCAGTCAGTCAGCTACCGAAAACTGGAAACTTCAGACCTCTTCAAATGCGTATCAAAATGTTTTTCGAGTTTCCCATTTGGCGCGGGAGAGTGGAGCACTTGAAGTTGTATCGAGTTTCCTCGGAATCCGTTTTGTTTTTGTGGTTACGCTCTGATTTGCGAAAAATGCGGCTCAAAGTGAAGGAGTTATTCACCCAATTAGATTACAATTTTTGGGAAAACGTGGGCAGAAAGATGACAAAAATAATGTTTAATAATGTATGTTTTGCGGTTTGTGATCAATTTTCCCCTATTTGCCTAAGCTTATCAATTATTTAAATGAGGTATTTTTTGTGTGTTTAACCTAATTATAATAATCACAGTACGCGAATATTTCTAAACAAACAAGAAACTGGTCCACTAGACTTCGCCCCACAAATTTCTGCGGAAAATTATCTGCCTCATTGATGCCAACAAGCCGCAGGAAAGCCGCCATGAAAACTGTAGGCGTATTCTAATAAATATTAAATGCAATTTGATGGCGGTTTCGGCGGGAATCGACCAACCAAGCCAAAGCGAGACGAGCCAAGTCAAGTGAAGTTATTTATTATCAGCAACTCGATTCGAGATTGAAGTCCAAATCAAATGAAGTGAATGTTTTGTGCGTGGGCCTGATTTGCTACGCTTCATAAATAATTCACCTAATTTTCAATGAGCAGAGGAAGCAGTTGCTCCCGTTTTGGACTGTCATTAGGTGGCTCTGCGAAAGTCCCCAGGGAAATGGATGTACTGGCATACGCAAAACAAAAAACATTACAAAAGATGGAGCCCAGAAATGGGGTGGTAATATATGGCCTATGAACTGCATGTATTCGTCAACTTGTGGGAGGGCAAAACGAACCTTTCTTCACCTTCAACGTTGTTAAAGGCCCATCAATTTGCAGAACTTTTATGAACTCATTTTAGGGAAACAGCTTTGAGTCAATTTGCACGGAACACATACAAATTGGCCTCAATTATTCATTAAAATGATATTTTTGTTTATAAATGACATACATTTAATGTTTATCTGGTCCTGTATATTAAACTTCTGGTGAAATATTTATTTATTTATATTAATAATAAAACCTGCTTATCATTATTTTAAATATTTAAAAGTCAAAGAAATCTTTTTGAAATATATTGTTTTTAAAACTTGTTGCTGCTTGATAAAACCCTTTCGATTTAATGTTACGAGAAGAACAAACATGATATGATATCACCGGCAATAATTCCTTTGCCTGCAATTATTCACCTCTGGCACAATTTCCGCGCCCACAAATTAATTCTGGGAGACACACAACTGCTCATTTCAATTAGTCGCCAAAAACCCAATTGGCTAAGGTAAACACACAATTGGCCTGACCTGCGATACTCACCGATACTTGGAGACTGGGTGAGATTGGGAATTGGTAATTCAGTTGGCGTCGGTAAATTGGAATATTCCGGCGCCAGAACTTTCACGATCTGATGATTTCGCGAGCTATTTGCGTCTGTCCTTGCAAAATACTGTGAGCTTAGCGGCGGAGCCTCTGATCTGATCCTGTGGCTGGGCTTACTTGTGGCTGCTTCGCTGTCGATGTGAACGCCAAGAAGGGAAATTGGTAACTCGATGTTGGCGATGCCTGCTGCCGGCCTTTATATACAAAATAGCAAACAGCACCCAAGGCAGCGACGTCGGCAGCGGCAGCAACGGCAGCAGAATCAACAGCAGCAGCAGGAAGCACGAGCTGCCGGGAAAACAGGAGGAGGAGGCGGTGGGTGGGGCTTATTCGTTAGGGGGCGTCTGCTTAGGCAAGGCTTTATGCCTCATGTCAAGCCGGCACTGCAGCCAGCAGGACTTACACTTGTTTATGGTAGGTACCTGGCATGCTGCGAGGGTACATGAGGTAAATGAGGTGCCCAAAATGATACCTCTTTCGTTCATGCATTTTGTCATTTAGGGCGAATCAAAGCCTACTTTTAAGGGCTTTAAATATATGAATTTCAAGTATAACTCTCAACATTTCAGTTCAATTTACGTTGATATGATTAGCAATATCTTTAAGCCGTTATGATAATAGTAAATAATAGTAAAAGTATCTTAAATTAAAAAAATCATTTAAATTGTAAAACATACAAATTTGGAATGAATATAGTTTTATTTCAGTTGATTATATTACACTTAATAATTAAAAATAGCTTTCCTCTCCATCACCTAGAGCATTCCGCGGTCGCATACTCGTCGGAAATGTCAACATCCAAGTGCTTTTTGCCCGTACAATGGGGCGTATGAACAATGTCCAATTATTAATTCACCACACGGACATGGGACACTGCGAGGCGAGTACGTGGACCACCCACAAGGACCCCCGCCCCCGGTCGGCGTGGTGAGTAGCAGCGAGCGACGGCACCTGTTGCTGATTAACCCAACTCGTACGAAACCTGTTGCATACTTAGCAGCACCTATCTATGACGTAGAGATTACATAAAAAGGTCGCGATGCACCGGACAGTAGGCTTAGCGAGCGGCTTTACCCTCGCCATTGATTTATGGCCACTCGATAAGAAATTCGCGCCATGTGCAAAAGTGAGATTATGGTAGAAGCGCACACAATGGTGTATGTTTATACCCGGTAATCGAATAATATAATGTGGTATTGCAATCGGGGAAAATAAAGCATTTCCGCCCCTGAATGCAGAAAATAATATTTATTACAGAGAGAGTTTATATTTGTTAAGCACTGTCTCCGCTGATTGCAGTAGGTATAATGATCATTAAACTAAGGCATTTATATATGTAGTATTTGTATTAACAGAGCACAAAAACCCCCAACGGTTGGAATATTTTTAGTTTCTTTATTTTGGCTTGCAGTGTCTTAAAGTTGAGTAATCATTCTCGGTTGTCGGGTATCTAATGGTCGAAAAATAGTTAAGCGACTTCTGCTCCAGCCAGCGCTGCCGGACCATCAATTGACGGGGGCAATTAGATGTACATAAAAGTCTATTAATGTGTGCTCCAACAAACTCATTAATGGCCGCTATTGGCCAATAAAACTTTGCCATTCGCCTTTGCAGCCAAGGTGGTCTGGCAATAAACGTGCGTTGCACACTCAAACTGATCGCCAGTTTAGTTTAACAGTTCATTATGGGAAGGCACTTGACCCACAGATAATATTATGCATTGACTTTGAGTTGGCAATCAACAGCGCATAGTTGGCCAGAAGTTCAGGAGGTTGATTTGCATAGAAAGGAGAGAAAGATAGAAAGTGGGAAATCTCACCTGGGTGTTGGGAAATCAAACTAAGGAATGTGCACAAGGAGCCTTAAATAAACTGCGTAGTGTTTAAAAAAGTAATAATTTTAAAGGAATTATGTAAAATTCATACAATTTATGTTCTCTTGTGAGAATATTTTGAAGCAATCAAATTATAAATTTGTACCATTTTAAGAAAGTTTTACCACAAATGCAAAACCCATTTTTTACATTAATACTAAGCTTTTTTGGATATAGTATTTGAAAACCATAGTAAGCCAGTCTTGTTATTAGCTGGAAGACTAGTCAGCAGAGTCTTACGAAATCGAATTTATGTCATAGAACTTGCAATTTTGTATTGAAAGCCAAAATGATTTGTGTACCTTAACTGGAAGACGGGAAAGCAAAGCCCAAATTTGTAAGATATAATATTACGTATACGTACCTCAAGCATAGAATTCTGTAATGAGTAGTCTCAGATAATTGGACAAATCTATGAAAACATGAAACCGCAACCCCTTGCACACACCTCACCAATGAATAGATAAAGACATTATCTGATGAAGGTACTACTTCTGCTCGGAGCACGCCCACAACTGCCACCGAAATAGATCGCAATGGAACACGAACTAAGGGCGTGCGATGGATTTGCTCAGAGTTGCGATTTATGGCTATGTCAGTCAGCATTAGGCAGGATAGGTAGGATTACCTGTCTACCCGAAATTAGCCTCAAATAGTCAGAATTTATACTCCCTACTAGTATTGGATTAATTTATTCATGAATGCCGTTGGACTTATCGTTGGTGGTTTATTTATAACGCAGATTCACAGTGAGTTACAATTGCACAGACACAGTTACAGATACAGATACTAGATACAGATACCACTAGATATAACTACAGAACTCGGGGATTTCAGTTAATTGCGCGAACAACTCTCTCATCAGCAAGGACAGAAACTGAAAACTGCTTTGTTCAAACACCTTTCTGGAGATCAGCTGGGATTTGGCGTTGGTTCGACATTTAGCCCACTCCAGAGGCGGATACTATGATGGATTGTATATTGGTGTTTTCTAAAAACAGCTGACGGCATTGAAATAGCACCGCCAGTACGCTCGGCCACCGCCGGATCCGGATGGTTGGATACGCCGGGGACCAGCTGGGGAACCGGAATTGGTGGAGGTTCCAGATCGATCTGCGCCCGCTCTTCTCTGAAAGCTCTTTGGCATTAACTGAAATTTTCTTACACATCGCGCTGCTAATTTTATGTCTTATATTGCAATTTAGGTTTTATGTTCCAACTTACTGTTTCGCCAGTCGCGCGATTGATCTGGTTCAAATCTTTGAAATCATAATCCATCATTGCTCCCGAATCATCGTCGCTGTACATCCCTGAATTACGCGATACGTTAGTTTGGGTCCCCAACAAGGCGCCATACCGACACTTACCATCCTCCCTCACCTGATGAGGCTCCAATCCGTTGTGATATTCGCCAAATTTACCATTTAGAATGTTCTTGTCCCCGAAGAATTCGCCGATCCGTTGTTCGCCTCGCTCTTGCTCGAGGGCGTGATGCAGAGCGACCATTAGTCGGTCCAGGAGCAAAGCTGCTCGCTTCGGGACCACCATCTTATGTGTGGATAGAAATTTTGAGTAACGTTAGATTATTGTTATTAAGAAGTATGCACATTTAAAAATGTAAAAGCAGATATACGGATATGAAACAGTTGGTTTTTTAAAATATCTATCTTGTGTCCATGAAAAGCTGTATGGGTCAATATATTCAAACATGGGAAATAAAAACTGTTTTTATACAAATAACCTACTAATATTTTCTTTAAACTTAATTGATAATGTTTTATAGCCGGTAATAGCACTATATATAAGACCTTTAACTCCTTTTAAACTTTTTAGTATCTCAAAAATTTAATGAAAATATGTTATCACTTTAATTCATCCCATAAGTTCCCCTATATTTTATCAATTTAGGTACATCTAAAGCACAATAACCACGCAAGATACTAAGGGAATTCGGAAACTTTATTTTCAATTAGTTAAATGTTATTCCTAGGACCGGAAACGTTCTGCCCACGCATTGAGCCTGACCCCTCAGCACTTTTAATTTAAGGCTGGAAGTGTTTTGGTAAACCCACGGTCAAAAGGAGCCCTCATTAGACCCACCGTAGTATGCACCAGGCATAATCAAAGTGATGTGACGTCAGCTCAACTTTCTGACGGAAACGTAGCTTGGGGTCAAAGCCGAAAAGCAATCAAATGAAAAATATACAATTACAAATTGTGTGTAAGGTGATAGGGATTCAAAACGGAGAGTGACCAACAACACGACCCACGCGGACACTTTGTCTTTTATAATTTTTGTGGTATTTTGCTCACCGGATACTCGTCGTAGCCCTCGTCGGCTGGGGCGCTAAAAATCTCCTCCGGCTGACTGGGCGCCGTCCTTCCGTCCGCCCGCTTGCCATCCGCCGGCGTTGGAATCGCCCCCGGCGATGTCACCTCCCCGGCTGCACTGCCGCCGATGGAGCGCAGCTTGTCCGGGGATCGTTTGTCGCCCGGGTACCTCATCAATTGCCGGCACATGTGCAGCTCGAAGTTCTGGATGAGGACGAGCAGGATAATCAACAAGGCTGGCAGGTGATAGGTTCTGCTGGCGGGGAAGGCCTCGTTCCTGCTCTTGGCGAGACTCCTCGGACTCCTCCTCCTGGCAGAGTGGCGCCTGGCAGCATGCACTGAGCTCTGCCCAGGTGGGTGATGCATTCTGGTGGCTCCTGGTGGGAAACTAATTAATGTCAAGGCCTGTCCTGCGTTCGACAATTTTGAAAAATCAACTGAAGCGTTGGCTTTATGCGTTCGACGCTTTTATAGCTGCCAATTTCTTGGCTTTTCGCTGTTTTTTCCTTTCTGCTCCCTTTATTTTTTACAGTAATGAAGCATTATAGACGCTTGTTAATCGGGATGGAGCTGGTCCGACAGTGAAATGCTTTTCTCATGCTTTGATTTACGATTGCTTCTCCCACTCGGCGTCCTTGTTGTTGCTCCTCGGCCGTTGCTGTAATTATCGAACATCAAAATCCATGTCCTGCCTGCAGCCAAGTTATTAACGCACACACATCAAGCACAAATGGGTGGGAGGATGGGTGTGTTGGCTGCAGCCTGTTGCGCTTTTTCGGTAGCTCGGTGTAATGAGCGGAATGTGGGTGTCCTTTGGCCGGTTTGCCTCCACTTGTTGCTCGTTAAGGCCAAAAAATGAGAGGCAGGCCAAGGGATGTGGTGGCCTGAAAGGGGGTGGGCTGACCACGAACTCAGTTGACTCCTCGCTGCAGGTGTCCACCATTTGTGTCCCTGAGTGGGACTTAAGTATTTTGCATGTTGAAATCCCTTAAAATGTGGTGCATCCATATTCAACGGAAGATTATTTTGGATTACAGCTCATTAAGATGAAAAGTAACTGTTTTCCGTTTCAAAAAAAGGTCTCTACATAGGAAACTCCAGCATTCAATGATAATGCCCTGATCACTAAACATTTTAGTTTTTAAGTACTGTTTAAATTTAATATCTTATATAACCCTGAAGTGTGCTTACTTATATTTTAATTTCTGATTCAAATTATTCTATTCTGCTATAACCAGCATAAATAATACCTAGTTATTAAATATAACTTGAACTAAAATTTATTAAATTATTTCTGCCACCATAACTTTAAGTTGTGCTCCCAAGAAACAGCAGGGGGTATACGAATCGGAGTTCATTGGCCACTAAACATTTCCAAGCGGTATGATTACCTCGTTTAATTGCCCACTGTGGGTCATTTCCATAGGCAATTCGCAATAAAATCCGCAAATAAGCCATAAACTAAAGAAAAACAAGCTGACAAAAGACATTTTTGTGTAAGCATTGTTTTTTCAAGTGACTCTGGCTGGGGATAAATACTTGAATATGTATGTAGTTTGACTTAAATACGAAAGGGTTACAACTAATATTGGGTTTTGGGGAAGCCAAAATTGAATCAGGATACCTTAATTAAATTAAATAAGAAATTGGTTTAAAAATTACGAATTCCTGGAGAAACATTAATTTAAATATCAAAGACTTTTGTGAATTTTCCCGAATTATTATTGCTGTTGCGATATCAATATATCATGTTTATCTCTCTCAAATGGTATTGTATTTACAATAACAAATAAATAATATCATTAAACTAAATTCTTGACTGCATTCCGATATTTATTCTCGAGGATTTTACTTGATTTCGATTTGAACATATGTTACTATTTGGTCCTTTTCAAAGTTTGTGATTTATTGAGGAAGGCTTTAGTAAAGATAAGATGTTATAGCAATTTTGAATGAAATGCTAAAAAGCTTAATAAAAAATTAACTAAAATGAAATTCTATATAGGTTTTATAGAAAAAAGAAAACAGAGAGCACAAGCAGTTTAGGTCTGCCTTTCTCCAAGTGTAATTTTCCAAGCACAGCATCCCTGGAGCATCTGTCACGCAAGCGGACACGCGCCTGCGCCCGAACCGCCCACCCGAGTAACGGGACTGTCAAAACACTGGGAGAGCGCGGGAGAGCCAGTAATCCTGGGAGCCCACAGCCTCCGAGTCCTGCGGAAACCCAGTGTGCGCTGAGGAGCCAACTGAAACGGAAACGGAATCTGCAGTAATTCGCAGCGAAAGCGTGGCAATCGGAGCCTCAAACAAAAACAACATAGCTAACTGGGCGAAAAGGACTGCAGCAAGGGCAAGGGGGCGAGGAGATGCGGATGCAAGAAGCCGAGCGGGTGCAGTCGTGTGAAAATTGTTGTATCGAAAGTGCATAAAATGTGGCCCACAAACAATTAGCGGAATAAGCAGAGCACGGAGAACAAAACAAAAGTCGGGCTAACTAGAAAGCAAACAGGATGTCAAGGACTTGAGCCGGGGGAGGGGCTTGGTGGCGCAGGCTAAGGGTGCCAGGAAGGGTGAGACTAACGGGACTTAGGGCGCATCAGGATCCGCAAGTGTCGCCAAGATGCGTACCTACTACACGGCGAAGGACATGCGAAAATACGGCGATTTGAGCTATGAGTAAGTACCAAAATGGGCAACCCCTCCTTTGAACATCAAAGGACTCTGAAGAGGAGGTGGGTTTTTGGGGAGTTGAGGGTTGGGTGTTGGGCGGCAGAGGACAGGTGGGTCATTGTGTGTCATCGCTTGTTTGCTTCGAGCTTTCAAGCCGAATGCCATTTCAACGCGCATCCGCTTCTCCCGGCTCCTCAATCCATTCGATTCCTTCTCTTTCCGCGGGCCTGCTCGAGAAAAATGCAATGCCTAGTGTCAACTGAAAAGTTGTTTTTGTCCACAATCGGATGGATTGGAAAGGCAATTCCTTTGAATGGCTTTCACCTGGCCGAAGAAAAAATTTGGTAAAGAGAACGAGAAATGGGATAAACATTTTGATAGTCTCTGATATTTTTATTGAATTTTTGGAGTTTGATATTTACCTTTAAAACATTATAATTTTTTATGGGGTATCCTTTCATTACATTCTACTTACACGCCTTTCGAAAAATATTCTCTAACTCGAAAGCGACCGAATATTTAATTTGTTCAAAACAAAATCAAGTTAAATCCTCGACAGTTAAACCCAGAAGTAGCCTGTTAAGGATAGCTAATTTTCCTAGGCCAGCAATACAAAATGTCATTAAAGTTATCCCTCACACTACATTCTTCTTGGTGTTTCATGCCATTCTTACACTGTAACAGAATTTGGTATGTTCACTTTGAATTGCCTACTTCATTGGGCATTCCTCGGCTGCATATTCATGAGCTAGCCCTGACATAAATTGAAATACATTGACAGCATCACGTTCTCCTGCAATTCTCGACTCAGGAAGCCAACTTCTGGAGGGTGTGGATGAGGGTCGAAGGACCTGAAAGTGGGTTGTGGATGGTCTAGGTGGGCAGCGGATTAAGGACTTTCGGCTGAGTGGCCACTCGCAACGCTTCTCTTGTCTCGGGCAGTCATTATATTGCTTGTTGCCTTAATTAATGGCTGTCAGCATAAAAAACTACTACGCCCTGTGGAGAATACAATGAACCCACCAGAAGTTTGTGGCAAACATGGAAGGTCAACGGGTGATGCGGGGAGCTCGAGTGAATTACAAGGGTAATGAACTAAACGAAATTAAGGTATGGTGGTTGGCGATGGTGCACATCTCAGTGTTACTAAAATTCTACAATATCCTGTTAAAATCTAATTTCTAATATAGTAAAGAACGATTACTTACCAATAACAGATTAAGACTTAATACAGATCCTCTCAATAACCATAATATATATTTTATTACATAGGTTATAAAAATATTTACTTCGCATAAAACTAGTAGATTTATTTATTTAAAAAAATTAAGCTATCATTCCCTTGAATTGCCAATTACCAAGCATTGACTTTGGTGGCTTTCACTAATAGATTTATTTTCAATTACTCTTTGATCAATATTGTATACATTTTGGGATATATTTTAAAAAGGGATAGCATTATTTATAAGAATCGAAACCGATCACATATCTCGACCACATCTCAAACACCTACCCTTGGCTTTTCCTGCTAGACCTACAAATCAAGTTAATCTACGTCTTGTTGTTTTCCCACAGAAGCAAATACCTGCTGGATCCGAAGTTTATGACGAAGAGGGATCTGCAGCAATACTACCGCTACTACAACATGAACAAGAATCGCGGCCAATTCAAGAAGATAGTGATTGTGATCTTCTGCCTCTGCGTGTTTTCCTACCTGTGCGTGGACTATAACCTCAGGACGAAGCTGCTCCGTTTCCGCGATGGCTTCGATTTCATGGCGCGCATCGAGGACCACTATGGCGGAAATGTGACCACGGCCTACTTCGTGGACACTCCTGGCTGTCGGATGCCGCACTTCGAGGTCACCGACGACACCATTGCCCAGTTCATGTTCAAGCCACGACCCTACAGCTGCAACAGGCCTCTGGTCCGGACCAGTGACACGGTGCCCGGCGAGCTGCACCTCAACCTGGACTCCAGTGAGCTGCTCGCCTACTACAACATCAGCGACCTGTCCTCCGTTAACTGCACCTTCTCGGAGGTGAAGCGGAACACCGATTCCAGCAACAGCCACAGTCCGGCTGTGGGTTTCAAGCTCAAGAAGGTTGTGAAACTTCCGCCCGGCCTGGAGTTCATTTGCATGTGGTGCTATGATTTCTCGGACAAACTCTTCTACAAGGACTGCCACTTTCTGGCGGTGGACAAGCCGCGGGTAAGACCGCCACTTAAAAGTGGATCCGATAGGGTCAGCTTCAACAAGAGCAAGGATGAGCAGGAACGTCTCTCCGTGATGATTCTCGGCATGGACAGCCTGTCGCACCTGAATTTCCTGCGGCAGATGCGCCAGACAGCGAACTATGTCCGGAAGCATCTGTCCCACGTGGAATTGTGGGGCTACAACAAGGTGGGCGACAACACTTTTCCCAACCTTGTGCCATTGCTGAGTGGATTGGACGATCAGGAACTGAACTTGGCCTGTACTCCGAAAACGCTAAGGTCCTACGACAGATGCTCGTTTATTTGGAAACGCTACCAGCAGCAAGGCTATCGCTCCATTTTCGCCGAGGATGTGGCCCTGCTCTCGGCTTTCAATTACAACCAGAACGGATTCAGGAAGCAGCCCACGGACTACTACCTGCGGCCCATGATCATGGAGATGGAGAAGACGCTGGCCTTCAAGAAGGACCTCAACATGCACTTGTGCATGGGCAGCCGGAGGACTGCGGATGTGCTGCTGGAGTACATGAGGAAACTGGTGCCCCGGTTGAGCACGGATCTCTTCTTCTCCTTCTTCTGGACGGTGGCTCTAACACACGACTACTTCAACTTTCCCTCGCTTCTGGATCAGGCCATGTTGACCCAACTGACGCAGCTGCAAGATTCCGGAGTGCTTAATCGGACCGTGGTAATGCTGTTGTCCGATCATGGACTGCGATGGGGCTCCTTTCGTCGAACCTACCAGGGAATGATGGAGGAGCGCCAGCCCCTGATGATGGTGTTGTACCCACCCTGGATGAACGAGCGGTATCCGGAGGCCATAGCCAACCTTAGGCTAAATGCCCGCAGGCTGACCACCCCTTTTGACGTCCATGCGACAATGCTGCAGCTACTGAAGCTGGGGAACCTGGAGGCGGATCAGTTGCTGCGCAGATCAGCGGAGCTGGATGAGCCGGACAGCACGCTGCCCAGAGGCATCAGCTTGTTCCTGCCCATCCCGGCGGCGAGGACCTGCGAGCAGGCGGGCATTGCCGCCCACTGGTGCACGTGTCACCAGCGCCAGGAGCTGCAGACGAACGATCCCCGGGTGCAGCGGGCTGCGCGTTATTTGGTGCGCCTGATCAACAACCGGCTGAAGGACAGCTCGCAGTGCAGGACGCTCTACCTGAACTCCATACTGCAGGCTCTTATTGCGGCGCCCCACTCGAAGATCGTGAAGAACATATCCACGGACTACGCGGTGGACATCACCCTGCGACTGCAGACGAAGCCCGGACTGGGCGTCTTCGAGTCCACGGTGCGGATGACGGGCTACACGACCGTTCTCACGGGCACCATCAGCCGGCTGAATCTGTACGGAAGCCAGAGCTACTGCCTCAACGATCCGGCCCTGAAGATGTTCTGCTATTGCCACAGATAAGGCGACCATGAAAATGGGCTCCTTCGTTATGGGGTGTTTGACGTCAAAGACTTAAACCCATTAACGTAGCCTTAGCCATAAAACCTAGTTTATTTCTATGAAATAGCCGAAGTTTGTAAAAAATATTAATCCAATTTTAGCCTTGCCGTAAGAAGTTACAAGTCTTATGCACCTAAATAGTCTCGTTAGTGTAGCGGTTTTTGTTTACTTCCCATTTACTTTGAGGACAATAAACTGAATAAACTAATATTCGTAATACCCGCGGAATACTTTACGTGTATGTAAAAAAATTGATAAACGATTACTGATAGCGAGAGGGATAGCGAACTTATAAGCAAATAATCGTATGTGTTATATGTGGTATGTAAAAGTAAAACACCATTTTAAGTTGTAATGCGGTGTCCACCCTAACAAATTTCTTTTAAATAGGTCAATTACAAGCGTCTCGAATATTACATAAAATTTTAGTAAAAAAAATCGCCTGTGAACCATTTTAAAGTGTTCAGTAAACTTTAATTATTATTAGAAACAAGTATTTTTATAATTTGATAATTGCATTTTTAAACGATGCACATATATTTTTTTGGTGATTGACAATTTAAAAATAAATAATAAAAGAAGTCAAAAAATGGTGTCTTTATAATTTGTTGCATTTTAATACCCGTTATTCATAGAGAAAAATGGTATTATAGATTGGCCGAAAAGTATTCAACAGACAGGAGGAAACGTTTCCGACCCCATAAAGTTTATATATTCTTGATCAGGATCACTAGCCGAGTCGATCGAGCCATGCCCGTGTGACCGGTCGTCCGTGTGAGCGCTGAGAGGGTGGAACTAGAGGGGTGGAACTTGCCACGCCAACTCTAAATTCCCGAAAGTCTGTAGCGCCTACAGCCTTAATGTATTGTTCTCCTCAACACCTATCGTTTTACATTTTAATGTATAATAATAACTTATGCATATTAAACTTCAAAAGTTTTTTTCGGAACAAGGAAAAACGCTATAGTCGAGAGCCTCGACTATGAGATACCCGTTACTCAGCTTAAGGGAGCAAAAGGGAAGATATACATAGGCAGCAAAGCGATATTGTAAAGCGCCGTTAGAGTGGGCGTGGCACCCCGCTGAAACAAACTTGCAGGAAGCCCAGGAATCTGCATTTCGAGATCTCAGCGTTTATACGGACAGACGGAATTTTAAGATTTCAGCTGTTCTATTATCTTTTTGTCAGATTGTCAAATTGCCAGGACGTGTGCTTCAAAGATTATGTTTAAAATTAAGGAAATAAAACTAAGCTATTAGAACAGAACAGTCAGCATCCTATTAGATAAAAGATACAAAGTACCCAAGATAAAATTATTTACATAGATGTATTTTTTAGAGGGCAATCTCTGAGCATTCCTTTACCCCTTTCCAAACCGTTTCCACACAGATTGCCGAAGCTTTGGTTGTCCAATTGAACGTTTGCGCTCAACCGAAAAATCAAAAAATTTGATTTTATTTACAAGTGACTAGAATTTCCCTCCTACTTTAAGTCGAGAACAGCAACAACTCTCGGTCTCAGCAATCTGACTTTGTATGGAACAGTTGAACAAAATTACACAACTCAACAGTAGGGGATACCCTGCATACTTATTTTTCAAAACCGATTGGCTTGCGGTTTGTAATAATCGATAGTTGGATAAACATCGGTTCTTTGTTCCAGCCCTAGTTATTGTCTTATCAGTTCAGTTTTCGTTTTATTTTTGTTCGCTGCAAACATGGATTAAATTAGTAGATTTTATGTTTTTCTCGCACTCATAGAAGTAGATAAGGATGCCGCCCACGGAGACACTGCGTCTCGGGGAGCGCGGGGGAGCCGCAGGATCGGCGGCAGGCGGTCCCGAACAAACGTACATCATCAGGCAGAGCAACAAATACTATGAGCACCGTGATTCCCAGGCCACGGCCATGTCGGTGGACTACTCTGGGCAGTGGGTGCTCCTCGCGGGACGCGGTCACCTGGCCCTGCAGCGACTGGGGCAGGATGACGGTTCCCTGAGGCGGCACGAACGGCAGTCCAAGTACGAGGTCTCCGTGGCGGAATTTGCCATATGTCCGAGTCGCAAAGAGTACTGCGCCATAGCGGTGAGTAGTCAGGAATGCCTCTTAATGTGCCGAGCTAAACCATTTTTCGAATTCCAGACCAGTCAGTACATCGATATCGTGCGTTGGGGCACTACCGAGCCCCACTACGAAATGTCCTTGCGCGGACACACTCGCACGGTGACCGACATCGACTGGCACGGCAAGGATCCCAATCTGCTGGTCAGCTGCTCCATAGACACCTTCTCGCACATCTGGGACTTGAGGGAACCCAGAAAGCCGGCATTGTCCCTGAATGCCGTCTGCATGTGTAAGTATCGCAAATTGTTTTTATATGATTCCATCTGCATTTAGTACTTCTTCAGCTGGTGCCACCCAAGTGGGCTTCAACCGCGTTTCGGGCAACCTTTTGGCCGCCGCCCACGATGGAGATCTACGGATCTGGGACATCCGCAAGGGAAGCTGCCCCACACACTATATCACGGCACATTTAAATAGAGTGCACGGCATCAATTGGAGCCACAAAAGAGAGACCTGCTTGGCCACAGCCAGTCAGGATGGAACGGTGAAGTACTTCGATGTGTGCAACCCTCGCAGGGCCGAGAAGATCATCACCACCATGTCGCCCGTGTGGAGAGCCAGATACACGGTAATTTATAAAACCTATAAACCTAATACTAGGTAATTGATAGTCACCTTAATATAAAATACTTTACCGCAGCCCATTGGCAACGGCCTTGTCAGCATTGTGGTGCCTCACTTGGGTCGCGGTGAGAATAGTTTGCTACTTTGGAGCAACAGTAAGCAGACCGATCCAATATGTTCCTTTGTGGGCCACACTGATGTCATACTTGACTTCGCATGGCGTCCGAACCACGAGAATTCCTCAGAAATAGTGCGTATTAGAGATAAACAAATTTTTTACCCACCTATACATTGCTAAATATTTAGGAACTGGTTACCTGGTCCAGGGATCGCACCCTAAGGGTTTGGAAGATCGATGATAATATGCTGAAGCTTTGCGAACCATCTGCAGAGGAAGAAGAATCTCGATTTGAGCCCGATCTCAGTGAGTTGAGAGTGCCTACTCCTCCAGAGTTGTTGCATCCACGTTCGATTTTGGTTGCCGCCTCGTTGCCCATATCTACGGGGGACGGAGCTTGCAACACGTTGCCCATGGCCCGCTCTCCCAGCTTTGGAGGTTACTACCGCAGGGAGGAGCCCCACATAGCCAGATCCCTGACGGACCAACCCACGTGTTCGCTACACCACGAGTTTTCGCTTCTCAATACGAACATGCCTCATGTAGAGGTGGACACCCTCGATGCCATAAAGCGGTACGCCTGCTTCAAGATTTGCGCCGGAGGACACACGGTAATCTTGCAAGTGACATTTGCCACTTCGTATCCTAGCCCGCATGCTCCACCAGACTTTCAACTTTGCCAAGGCACCACAATATCCAGCGAGGTGAGTGGCGTACTGCTTAAAGTACTGCGTTGCAATGCCTTGCAGCGGGTTAAAAAGTCGCGCACCTGCCTGGAACAATGCCTTCGTGCGCTGGTGGCAGCCATGAAGAAAAAGGTGGCGGCCGTAGGAGGCGCCGATCGTAGTCAGTTGCATCTGCAATCGCCTCGACTGGAAGGAGCCCTGTCCAGCACCCTGCACGATGCCTGCATTCCATATCCACGGACATCGGGGGTTCACTTCAATGCCATTGGCATGCTCAGCACATTTGCCCAGCCGGTGAACAACAAAAGGCTGACCCTACGTCAGCAAACAGCTTTGACTCCGAGAACTTTCTCATCGATCAATGGTAGCGGACTGTTAGGGAATGTGATGGCCACCGCCCAGCGGGAGGCAAATGCCTCATTTTATCTCCAGGAAAGAATGATTTCGGGGAAACCTGGAAAACAGCGAGCTATCCGGCAGATGAACGGAAGTCCGGTTGTTCACATCTACGACACAAGTAGCCTGCTCCACATAAGTCGCAGCATGGCCCGCGAGTTCTCTCTGGATAAACTCAACATTGCGGAGACGTGCCGTAAGAATGGGGAGCTCTGTCGCCAACATGGTCGATTGGACCTGGTCCCCGTGTGGTTGTTGGCGGAACTGATAGCCACACCACAAGTCCCCAATGAATCGCTTAACGAGCTTTTGTTCTACAAGGATCCCTTCAAAAAATCATTGCTGGAATCTCTAATTATGCATTATGCCACATCGGGCGACATACAGACAGCTGTCCTGCTGGCTTGCTTGTTTGACAAGTGTCCATCGGGTGGAGGTGCTATCATGGAGATGGCGGTCCGACTTCCGCCGCAGCTGAACTCTCAAATTTCGCCCTATCACACGGTTCTCCCGCTTGACGTCAAGTCTTCTTCGTCATCCAACACTTGGCAGCAACTAAAGCAGCTACGCAGCAATTCTTGGTCGGACTCCTTGGATCTGGAAGTGAAGCAAGTCCAGTCCGATGCTTATGCTTGCTCTTTGATTAGACGCGTCAAGGTGCCACTGTTTGATCAGTTCAAGCGTGCCTACGCCGAAATCCTATTCGGGTGGCAGCTGCTCTCGAAGCGGGCACTTATCCTCAAGCACACACAGAATATGCCACCTCCCATACAAGGCGTGGAGTTTGTTACTGAGTGTGGGACGTGTTCAAAGCCCAAGCGGACGCCCAAGTGCGAGCCCTGCAAACGACCCGTGCTTTTCTGTGTGCTCTGCCGTTTGCCTGTAAAGGGAGCGGCCAACGCGTGTTTGGCCTGTGGTCATGGCGGTCACATGGATCACATGATGCAGTGGTTTGATGTGAGTACCTTTCCTAAGCGTGTAATTCCTTTGCGCTTTTCATAAATCATTTTTTTAATTATGTGTACATTTATTTTTGTTTTAAATAAAACTAAAACATTAAGTACAAAATTATTTTAAAACATATTCCCCTAAAAAGAAAGGTAGATTTCTATTGCAGCTAACGTTTTAATGAAATGTTTGCATGTTTTTTTTTTTATTTCTTACAGAAACACAAAGTGTGTGCTACATGTGGCTGCAAGTGCTTGGAGCGCACTGCGGAACTGCTGTCCCTTTTGAGCTGATCGGGATCTAAAGAGATGTATTTCCATTTCATCTTTAAACTGGCTAGACTTTTTTTTGGCTTTGGATATCAAAATAATAAGGTGTTTTTAGTCAATAAGCAAACAATTTTTGTACGATTTGCATACCATTTAGAAATATATGACCATTAACTAGCTAAGCTAAAAGTAAGAGTTATATGAAACTATGCACATGACCAAAGTAATTTAATCGCTGGCATAAAAAAAAACAGTTTTTCGATTTTTTCAAGTACATACATTTATTCTTTTAAATTATAAACTTTCGTTTTTTTTTTTTAATTTCTTAGCTTAATATCTACGATTTACTTGTAGTATTTGCGTTTGCAATCATATTTTTGTGTTTGTGTTGTTCGTCAAAATCAAAAGTGTTATTTGTTTTGAAAATCTTTTTTAAATTAGTTTCTACACCTCCGTTTCTAGTGTTTTTCGTTTTCTTTTGTTCAGTAAGCGTCATAATTATAAAAGGAAAGGTTAAAGAAACAAAACTAAAAAGCAACACTGAGGAGCTGCTCGCAGGTCAGTGTACAAATTAAATTATAAAAAAACAATATTGCAATTTAGGCGAATCTTTCTATGATAATACATTTCGATAGCGACAGAACATTATATATAAAGCCTTACTTAAAACAAACACGCACAAAACAAATAAACAATAAAATGAAAGGCATAGATTAAATTTCAACTCTTTGAGGGATCAACTTGGCTGAGTTTTTTTAGCAGGGATGAACTGCATGGACTTAACTACAAGCGTTTATGTATTAATGTGTATGTGGTCCTAGATTAACTATCTTGGATGGGGATCGGTGCCGGGACAGGGTCGGTTGGGTAATTAGTACCAGCCGCTGGCCAGGTTGTAGTTCTCTTGATATCATTTCAACTGGTCGCGGTACGTTATGATTGCCTTCATCAGCAGGCGGACGTTGCTGAATTGCGAGTTCTTAGGGCTGTTCTTAATGAACTGCTGGCAATTGCGATACAGCTCCGAGAGCACTTTGGGAGCGTGCTCACGGGTAATGGGATCTGCCATGTTGATGGCCAACAGCGCCTCGTTAAGGTATCTGCAAAAAGCAAAAATAAATTTTTATTGGAAATCTAAGAAAAGCTGAATAAATAATTTTTAGCATATTCATAGTCTATGATTTTACAAATTTCATTTCATTTTTTTTTCTAAACTCACCTCTGCTTAAGTTCATTGTGATTGGTCATGTCAGCGGATATCTGCTGAATGAGCGACAGCAGAACTTTCTGTTCCAGCCTGCATCCCTCTGGAGCGAATGCCTGATTGCTGTCCGTGTGGCGGAGTGTAAACTCCACTAGGCTCAAGTCGTTGGCGAGCAGAGCCTGATGGAAGGCCTTGTTGATTTGTCCAGCGAGCAAAAGTTGCTTGATGCTGTCCCTGAGGTCGTATGGTGGTGCCGGGGTAGCTGCCTGCGAACGCATGGCCATGCTCTGGGACTCCATGTGCTTGCGCAGCTCTGCTCTGATTGTTTCCTGGACCTGACGCGCCAGCAAAATCTCCAAGCTCTTCACCTCTCTTTGCGTCTCGAGCATGGCGTCCGTGAGCTCAGTGCGGTGCTTATGCAGGCTGCTCTCGACCAGCTGCTTTAGCATGGTAAGCTTGTTGTTCAGCTCCTCGGAGTTCGCACCCACTGCTTGGGGCTGGGGCATGTGCTGCAGGTAGGTATTGAACTGGACCATGACTAAAACGAAGAGTCATTAAAGTATTAAAAAATTATAAGAAAAGGTGTGCATTTTAATATTCTTACAATCTTTTATGCCCACACTGAAGGCGTCGTGCAGTTGTTTAAACATATTCTGCGAGGACTTCTCATAAGCTGGAATCAAGGTGCTGCTCATGGATTCAATAAATGCGGTTTGAAGGCTGGCTTGGACACCAACCAATACGGACTTGCCAAAAGTGTCCAGAAATTGCTAATAAATAAGAGGTAATGAAATAATTTTGAACTTCTTAAAACGGTTACTCAGATGTGCGTACCTTGCTCTTGCACACCTGGGCAATGTTCTCTTTTACCGCCTTGTCAAAGACGCCCAATTTCTGGACGATCTCCACTTGCATTTGGGCTTGGAGCTGATCCATCTTTGCATTCACCCGCGGGAGTAGTTGTCGCTGAAGTTCCATGTTGAGGACGTTACCAATGATGTCCGTAAAGTGGTTCATGACGTACTGGTTCAGTACCTGCAGTACGGAGTCGCGCAGTTCGCGATTTTGACTCTCACTAAAATGTATGTTTTTTAGAATTTGCCTATCCTGTGCCGCTTTGCTATTAAAAAACTTACCGTGCCGCCAGGAATTCGGTCAGTTTCTTTTTATGTTCGTTTTCGTAGCGCTTAAGGTACTGCTCCATTAGCTTGGACAGCTGCATCTCGATCTTATAGGCCAGCTGACTTACATTCTTTGGCTCCAGGGAGGCATCTTGTTTGCTGTGCTGGGCCACCACCGCTTCTTGTTGTTTTTGTAGTTTGATGACTTCATTCTCCAATTTATTCAATTGCTTAGATTGAGCTTTAACCAAGTCTGCAAATAAATCAATGGGAGTGTGTTATTATTTATACTAAATATTATTTACATTTTGTATTACATATATTTTTATTTTCTTTTTTATCACAACAACTTACCAAGCAGAAGTTCCATCTTGGCATTCAGCTCTCCATTTCCACTCGAGCCATTGCCTGCTCCGCCCGCATTATCGTTGCTGCTGCTATTGCTCGTATTCAGCGTTGTGGCTGTATTATTGTTGCTGTTGCTGTCGACACTAGTGTTATTGTTGTTACCGCCACCAAGCGTTGGTGGCACGTTACCATTGTTGGTGTTCTGGACCGCCTGGGACATAATCTGGGCAGCATTCTGCAGCTCAGCCGAGTTGGTGAGGGATTGCAGCTTTACGATTGGCCAGGTTCCATCCACGGCTTCCAACAGTGGCGATGAATTTGCCAGCTCTTCTTCCTCATCGTCATCATCGTCGTCCAGATTATCTAGCTCCGCTTCATAGGCATCGGCATCTTCCTGAGTGGCCATTATCTCCTGCACCTCGCGACTAGGACTCGAACCGCCGCTGGCCAAGTTCTCCGCCACATTACGCTCCGGATTTCGATCAATAGCAATAAACTTCTTACGAGCATCGAGCTTTTCCTTGAGTTTTTGCTGCTCCCGGTCCTCGATAAGCGTGTTGTTCATAAGATTGATAAGAACATCTGCATTGGGGGTTTCGGTAGTTTTAGATGTAACCGTGGCCAGCATGCGCAGGGTTTGCAGCACGGCAGAATCAATGGTTCTATCATTTCCGACGTCAGCTGCAGAGCTATCAGTTCCTGTGGAAGTCGTGGTGCTAGTGGCTACAACCACAGCTGTTGCTGTAGAGGTTCCGCTTGCACTAAAGGCGTCTGGGGTCATGAGATTCACCTGCTGCGGATAGGCGTTGCTTAGCGGCGGGGACTCGGACTTGGTGGCCTCCTTGGTGGCTTCCTGCATGATGGCGGAAGGAGCAGCTGCTGCTGCAGCCGCCACAGCCACTATGGCCGATGAGCTGCCCGTTGAAGATCTCTTTGCGGACTTGGCAAACAAGGCATCTAGTTGAACAGTACCGGCAGATCCGGTGTTTGGAGACTCAGGCTCTTGTTTGATTAGCAGATGGTCCTCCGGGGTTTCGGATCGCTTGCTGCTCAGGCTGCGGCGCTCCTGTTTTTCAGCCACGCACGGCTGGTAAATGATTTGACATTCCTGGAGGCTCTTTGCTTGCACCACAAACATGTGCAGCACAAGCGCACTAGTGGAATTGCTATCGTCGTCGAAGTCATCGGGCTCCTCAATAGGATAGTAGCTCTCGATGGAGCTTTTTACTCGACGCATGCAAGCGTTTACAATAGAGAAAGATAGAATGCCTGAGCTAAGCTTGAACTCAGCAACGTTCTGAATCCTTTTGGAGGAGTCGCTTCCGTCTTCTTCGCTGTCACTGCCTTTATCTCTGGACTCTTCGTTCGCAATGTTTCCAATTTGCATTACATAGACAGCTAGAGAATCTAAGCAGGACAGCACCAAATAGTTAGCACTCCGATCTATTCCCGCAATGAAGTTTCCTGGTTGTCCTGATGTCGGGCTGCTTGCCACTAAGTTGATAGTCTGCAGGCATTCCCACAGCGAGCAGTTCCACAACTTGATTTCGGTATTGGCATCGCTAGTAGTGATCACGTGCTGCCAGTAGGAGCTAAAACAAAATTTGTGTCAGTCGAAACGTCGAAAGCAGCGGTTTATATTCGACAGTGGTAAGATATTAAATTACTTACTCTTCAACAGGCTTGTTGATATTGTCCAGGAAAAAGAGTGAGCAGACCTTTTTGCCATCATGTGGCTTCCACTCATGCAGACAACGATGGTTGCGCACATCGAACAAATAAATTTGGTAAAATCGGACCAAGCCATCGGCGCAGGCTGCGGCCACAGTTGTGCCATCCGGCGAAAGAGCGGCGCAGGTGATTAACGAGTCCTCCTCGATCTTCAGATACCCAGTTTCCAGGGCAGCTGGTTGAATTTTGCCACGCTGCACGAAAATAAAAATTATGACTATTTTTAATTGCACAAAATGATTGCACAAACGAACCCCATGCTCAGAGACAATCATCTTGACTTGGAAGCACTGGAACTGTGAGCTTCGCGACCAAATGAGCAGTTGGTTTTCATCGTCCTCTTCGTTGATCGGAACATTGGAGTTGCTGCTGCAGACATATGGACACCACGAGACCATGTCGTACTCCGGCACATACTTGGCAATCGGGTCCTCCACCTTTAGCACAAGATTGCACAGCAGATTGCCTTCAATCTGATCGACTTTGTAGACAAACAGCGAGCTGACGTCAATTACAGCCAGAATGCGCTCACGGTCGGTGTGGGCGAACTGCAAATCTAAGACCTCGCCGCTCATCCCCTTGATCAGGGCGCGCATGCTGCTGGCGATGTTGCAGACTCGCACCATGCCCTCCATGCCAGTGGCTTTGTTGTTAACTGGAAAGGCAAGGCAAAATTGGTTAGTTGTGTGTTAATAAAGCTATGTGTGTAAAACCTTTTTCAGCACAGGAATAGGCAATTTAAGGGGAAGCATTTAATTCCCGACAAACTCGATGGTTGCAAGAATCTACTTAACTATTTTTATAGAAACCATATATTGTAAAAAGTTTGCTTACAGCCGGAAATTTTAACTTCCTTTGAGTCAATCAAACCAAATAAAAGCTATAAACAATCTATTTTGCAAATATCAAATAAATCAGTGAAATAATTTCTAAACACATTTTTTGCCATTTAAATTAAAGTTTAAACGAGAAGGACAACTAATAATCGTTAGATTCTCCTGCGGCATAAATGTAATGTTGCAACACGATGAAATAATACAGCAAGACATACTAAGTGATTACAGAACCTAATATTTTATACCCATTTAAATTTTATAGGTGGGATAATCAAAGCTCACCATTAATAGCGTAGGCCAAGTGCTTGCCATCGCGGTGGACGGCCACCAGGTGACCGGGATAGTAGTACTTGCGCTCCCACTTGTAGTCCACGATGTTCTTTAGCTTCACTTTGGAGGAGCCGCGCGTGTGGACGCCGCCGGAGGTGAGGACCTTGGTCTTATTGGTCTTGATGACACGGCAACACTGCTTCTCCTGCGGCTGGAAGTTGCTGCAAGCGAGGACACAACGCGGATGTCAAGAGCGAGGATGATAAAATGGTTTTCAGATGGTACGTACATGATTTCCACATCTTGTGTCTCCACCGCATTGCCGTTGGCGGCGATGGGCTTGTCCTGGTCGGCGGTGTTGCTCATTCCGGGTGCTGCGTCGATGGCCGGAACACGGATGCGGGCGTCTGCTGGCGATGGATGGTACGCGGATCTAGCTCTGCCACACCTAGGCGACCGGGAGACAAACGGCGGCGGGGGGGAGGAGGCTGGGGGCGGCGTCTTACGAAAGATTGACAAGTGTGCAAGCGCGAAGAGCGCGATTAACATTGACACATCGGCTGACTGCAGGTGGGAGACGGAATGGCATGGGGGTACACATTATTAATTTCGCCAGTTTATGCCCAACAACGGCGACTCGCACTAACCTGCCCTATCAATATGCAGCAGTTGGAATCGCCTCGTTTACTCCTGCTAAAAGCACCCAGCCGGTACGCGGAAACTCTGGCCTGCAGCAATCGTTCAATTACCCTGCGAAACTAAACCATTTAAGGAGCTGTTCCCCGTAAACTCACAAATTTTCGCAAATTTTTGCTCAATGCCGCAAAGCCCTAGAGATGTGTAGCGGCGTGTGCAAGGATAATCGATAACGTTCAGCGTCTGCTATCGGCGTCGCGGTGTCTGGCGGGCCAGGGATGGACGATCATGGTAACGCATTTTCAAAATCAGTAAAACTTTCGATGCACTTTCATTTTTATTGCATTTTAACATCAACTTAATACATTTATCTTTATTCATAGAGATGTATATCCATCAAAACAATACACATTGATTACGCTGCTACGTAATAATATGTTTACATAGTGTTTCAATATCACTTTTTTCTTTTCTTTTCATTACATTTTGTTTGTTTTGTTTTTCGTGTGATTGTGTGTTATAGATCTTTGAAAATGTTTAACAGGTTGCATACAAACTCATACATCTAGTGGCTTAAGTATGCAAAAGAAGTGATATATGCCGGTTTATCTCATAAATTCGAAGTGAGCATATACGTACACATCCAGTGGTCCGGGTAAACTAAATTTGTCTCCTGTTTCGATCTTAATTCCTCTCCCGTTAGTCGTAGAAAAAATTTTGGTAAATGTACATAATATCAAGTAGTTCGTGTTTTGGGTACACTATACAGATAGAAAATATATTAATACATATATACTTTTTGAAAAACCTAAGCTTAGCTTTCAAGGAAATGATTTTGTTATCGAATTTTTACCTTTGACTTTTTAATACTTAAACATTAAGCCTGGCTTTTTAATTTTTAGGATCGTTTTAGTGCTTTTGTTTTGTTTCTTGGTTAGTTTTCATTGCCGGAATGAATAGAAGGGGACATTTTCGAGGCATACACAAAACATTAATCAATAGCAAATTGGAAAGTAAAATGCCTTCGCAGCAGGAAATATTACAGCTGGGATTGGACCACTTTGTGGCAGTTTCATTAATCACTAGGGTGAGGGTGAGATACGGGTGGCTGTCAAGCGAAAGAACGGTTTGTCATTTACTCGTAACAATTAGGAGAAGCGCATATACATATATCTCTAATATACATATATATATAAATCGATCTGCATAAATATCTATAGAGGCGGCATTATTGTTGTTGTTCTCGCATGATTTGTTTGTGTTCTTGAGATTTAACTAGCCTACAAATTAAATTAGCAACTTCAATGCATAAACGGACGCTGGATCAGATCCACCGTTGGTGTTTCTAGCAGAGAGAACTGAGCGAGCCTTGAGTTAGCAATATGAACACTGGAATTGCTGAAGCTGGCAGATCTTGTTTGCCCACAAACTGCGTAAACATTTTCCGAAATATGAAACGATTTGTCGGAAATTTTGGTGCTTACTCAAGCATTTGCCCAGTCCTATCGCTGTATAAACACCCTGATTAGTAAATTGTGCTTGCAACATACAGACAAAAAAATAAGTAAAAAACAGTAAGGGTGGACCGATTTGTTTGAATGGAAAAAACGGGTTTTTGCTTAGAATTGCACTACAAAAATTTTAAAAATTTTAATTAGAATATAACTTGTTCCGACCAAGGATATATTTCATTTTGGATAAGGATATAGTTCATTTTTTAGAAAACAAAATTGCTTTTATGAAATTTACCAACCAATTAGCTCAAAGGACAATTGAGAAACAAATTAAAAAACAAAGTGGAACAAATTGTAAGGATTTTTAAATGTTAGCTTCAAGGATAGCAATTATAGATGTGAGTACGTAGGCAAAAGAAGCTCACAAGTTGTCCAAAAACAAATCGATTCACCCTAGTAAACATTTTTTTTTGCTGCTTAAACGTTGGTGTAAGCAGCTCCTGCCGAACCAGAGGATCCACCGGTTACGTTCGCTGTCACCGGACCGGATACCGAGGAGCTCGTTCGACCAGTATTATCACCGGCACCAAGTCCCTCCAATTTCAGTCGCATCTCCTCTTTCCTCGTCTGAACGCTCAACAGTTCGTCGCTTAAATCATTGCAGAGGTGAAGCAGTGAGTTGTTCTGCTCGCGCAGTCTTTGCAACACCTCCGTTGTGTTAGTCTGACCCTGTTTGAAGGTTACGTGGCGTAGCGAGTCGCTTATGGCAGTCACCCGCTTTTCAAAGCTCTCGGCACTGGGAAGCTGACCGGATTGTGTGGCCAGTCCCACAGCTGGGGCCGGCGGTGGAGGCTGCTGGGGTGGCGACTGCGATCCGCGAGGCGTCTGTGGCTTCCGATAAACCTCGAAGGCAGAAACACGCTGATGAGCTTGCTGAAGGGTAATTCTCGTGGGCGGCACTACTGCAGCTTGCGGAGGAGGAGCTGCCGGCGGCAAAGAGTGTAGCTGCTGCTCGTCCACCTATAAATTAACCACAAATTATTCAGACTGAAAACGCATATAAGCATTTTATAGTTAAGCTACTGAATTTGGACACATGACACTAGTGGAGTTACGGCCAATTGAAGTGGAATGCTTTACGAGTTGCATACATTTAGGGTTGGACTTACGACGTTCGCGGCGCCTTCGTCGGCAAAGTGCGTGAAATCGGCAAACCCCGTTGAGGTTTGCATATCGAAGCTGGCCTGCGCAGTGATCTTAACAAAGAGTGGGGTTGCATATTTATATACATATCACACGTTAAAGGTAAAAGCAAAACAGCAAACGAAATTCATGAAAAAGGCAACTTCGGCTGTCCGATGTTTCGAGTATCCTTGCAAAGATTAATCTACAATAATGTCTTGGTTTCCCGCTCCTTACAAAAATGTTTAAGTTCTATTAAAACATCCTATAATGTATAATTTGCAAGGATACATCACAGATTTAAAAAAAATAGAAAGGTATATAACAGACAGAAATCTTTACTCTTCCTTGGCCTAACCCAAGATTGCAGGGGATAGTAAAATAAAAACCAAAATAAATTCTCCCCTGCAAAGCTGTAATGACCAAGGCGATTTACACAACACAGATTAAAATACAGAAGTTAAGTAAATTGGTGGGAAATAGGATATAACTAACCTCCGCCTGCTGGGCACCGCCCGTTGCGCCCATTTTGAACTTGTTTAAGTCCAAGCTGCTGCTTCGCGCATGGCGATGTGGCCTTGGTGGTGGCAGGGGCGGTGGGTCCTTTTTGGACGCCACCAATGACGCCATATAAGTGGCCTGGGGCTCCTGCGGCTCACTTGGACCGCTAGATCCGATGCTGGGCTCTCGTTGCGGTGGCGGTGGCAATGCACTGTTTTTGGCCGGCAGCTTTTTTGCCTGGGGCCGTTGGATGGCACGCAGATCACTGCTATCACGATGGGAGCCAGCGACTGCCGATACTCCGGTTAAAACAGCAGATCCGGATGACTGATTATTGAGCGTGGTCGATGAGATGGCCTTCGGACTATCCTCGCGCAGAACCACAACGCTCTCGGTGTCGTTAGATGACTCGGCGGAGGAGGCAATGGCGGACCCTGAATATAGAATTATAATTAATTGCGCGTTTAAGTGAAATAAAGAAAAAAATAGCCTACTCACCTATGGGCGTCACTCTTAGCGGCACTGGGTGCAGGATCTGTGGATTAGAAACCACGTCCTGAGCAGAGCGCTTCATGTCAAAGAGGGCTGGCTTAAGCCCAGGACTAGAGGCAGAAGGAGCGGCTGCTCCGGTGGCTACAACTGGTGCTGCCCCAGTGGTAGACTGCACCGGTGCAGCACTTGTAGTAGGAGATTCGCTGAACTTTGTCCACTGGCTGGAAGCGTTGCTCGAGTCTACAGCGTTTGCCGTAGACGAAACAGCTCCCGGCACTGATTTTTCCGCA
Organism: Drosophila biarmipes; assembly: GCF_025231255.1. Classification (NCBI taxonomy): domain Eukaryota; kingdom Metazoa; phylum Arthropoda; class Insecta; order Diptera; family Drosophilidae; genus Drosophila; species Drosophila biarmipes. The sequence goes on from NC_066612.1 coordinate 20,044,746, forward strand.
CTCGGTGAGTTTGAGATGCTGCGGTTCTTAGATAGGGAATTTTGCGGTGTAGCCTCTCGCCTGGAACTGTTGCTAGCCTGAGAGGATGTGGAAATGCTGCTCAGATTCATGATGTTCTTATCGCTGGGCACATTGGGACGCGGCTTGCTGGTGGAACTGCCGCCGCTGAGATTTCCGGCTATGATCGTATTGTCCGTGTGGTCGTCTTCATCGTCGTCATTTAGGTGCAGGAGATCAGCCTCAGGCGGCTCCTGAGGCAGCGCAGCTGACGATGAGGAGGTTACTCTCTGTCCACTGCCAGCCGCAGCCGCAGCCGCTTGGAGCACGTTAGGGTGCAGACAGTGGGGCAGACTTTGAGGCAACGGAATGTTGTTTCGTCTCAGAACTACCAAATGCATGGCGGCCGTAAACTCAGACAGGCTAAGCGCTCCATCACGGGTGACGTCGCACAATTGCCAGATGTGACGCAACTCCTCCACAGGAATGCGGCTCTTTTCAAAAAAGTTCCTAGAAAATTGCCATAAAGTTATTACAAAAATCAATATTAAGGTTTTTTCAACAGAAACTTGTAGGAGTCCTTCAAACTCACCTAGCTGCCTGACCTGAGAGCAGGCCATGCGGATCCCTTTGCACCGCCCGGAACTGCTTGTTATAGTATTCGCGTTGCTCCGGGGTTATCTGGTAGATAGTAACCAGTTCACTCTCGTTGTCCTCGTCGTCGCTGCTGTGGCGGTCGGAGGACTCCTCCTCCGTGCCCAGTAGCTGGCGGTGCTCGTCGCCCAACAATCCCTGCCAGAGGGTGTCTTGCGCCCAGGGACGCTCGGCTACGCTATTGGTGGGGGTGGGGCTGTCACTATTAGTGCTCCATGCTTCCGGAGATCCACCAGCAGCACCGCCCCCGCGGCGTCGCTAAAAGAGATGAGAAATGGACGCGGATCGGTCACTAATAAGCCTATTTGCATGTGTCACAGATAAGATAGAGGTACGAACCACGACATTCTCGCGACTGCTGCTGCTGACGACCCCACTACCATCTGTGCCGCGTCCGTGGCCCGCCGCCTCGTCTACGGATTCGTTTTGCTCCACTTCGGAGTCGGTGCTGGGCACATCAGAGGTGTCCTGCAGCTGCTCCTGTTGGGAGTTACGACGCAGCGAATTCCTGCGATCCGTGGGTGGCGGCGGGGGCAAGGCCGCCAATCCATTTTCAACCGCCACCGGAGCTGTGACAGCCTCCTTCCAGCTAAAGTGCGGCAGTGGTAGAGAAAATGTTGCCAAAATCAGCTCCTGGCGCAGGGGCATGGCCGCTTGGTGGGCGGCGATCAGCTTTAGGCATGAGTAGAACTGCGCCCGCGAGATGTGCAGTGCCGTGGGAGGAATCCCCGCGAGACCGGTTATCTGTAAGACCAGACCCGGATAATTAATCACTCACGATCAAATGAATTGGACCTACCTCAATCACCGTCTCATTGGCGATGTCTGCCGAGCGGAAGAGCTCAGTGGCCTTTAGCATGGGCACCTTGCCCGTCTTCTCCACGTCGCAGCATTGGAACAACTCACTGTAAAAGCGCGTCTCGGGCTCGGTGAGGGACACGTCCATGCCTGCCGCCTACTTGTTGCCACCTTCGGTTCTGTTTGCCAACCCGCCTGGTAAGCGAGCCACGCCCCGTTCTTCCAACCCAGACCCGGAATCCAATCCTTTTGTTTACTTCCTCGCTTAACTCAGCAGGCCAGTGCCAGTCCCCGCTGCCCGCGCTGCTCGTCTGGAAGTCTCTGCTGATTTTCTTCGGCCCCCAAGACGGAGTTGGAGGAGGTGGAAGATGGGAGAACTCCACTGGCGAGCGTTTCGTTGGCTTCTCGGTGCCTCCACGGCCACGGTGGTTAGAGCACTCCACGGCACTGGTCAACGGGGATCTCCTGCTTCCTCAAACTGCTCGACTTGCTTCAATTTGGCTTTTTGTCCAGGTTTTTTCGCGAACTCTTTTGCACTGTGTGTGCGCTGGCTCTCGATAACGATAAGTGCCGATATCGATTAGTCAGCTGGATGAGCAGCCCTGTACCTGTTAGCGTATTAGGTTTTAGAAGGTGGCTTATTTCAGATTTTAAGTGAAAAATATTTAATAATTGTGGAATATAGGTAGTTGCACAAACTCGCTTCCAAAAAATAGCTATAAATAAATACACTAAGGAAATAATTTCGAGTAGCCCTCTACCAGTGACGTCACACATTCACCGACGTTTCCTGCGTCACCTTAACTTCCATCGCAGGGATCCCACAAACATTCTGTTATTGTTGTCTGCGTCTGAGCTCTTGCGACGCAATTTATTAAAGGATTTGAGGCCTTTAGAGCCTTATTTTAGAATCTTTATAGCTCCCAATAGTCTGGCATGTTCTCCAAAAAGAAGCCGGAGCCAGCCAAGCGAAGGCAGCACGATTTATCGCAGGTAAGAGGAAAAACAAACAGGCTAAATCCATATATTTATTAATTATGAGTCATCGTCTGCACTCTCACTCTTGTTTCGTGCGGCCAGTTTGGGCTTACGGAAATCCCAGATGACTTCGATCCCAGCGCTGGATACGGCGACGACGATGGTGACGACAGCGATCTGGAGGCGGAGCTGGCTGCCATAGCCGGCGGAGGTGGAGCCAGGCCCAAACCCAAGCCCAAGGCAAAGTTGCTCCCCGCCAGTGACTTGGACAAAATGATTGCCGACAGCTTGCGTGATGTCAGCGACGATGATGATGATGAGAATCTTGAAAACGACTCAGATCTGCTGGGCGAGCTGAGCGGAATTGGTGGCGAAGAGGAGCCGGAAGAAGAGGAGGTTGCAGTCCAGCCAGCCGCTGCGAGTGAGGAGCCCGTCCAAACCTTCCTGCCCACTACCACTGTAGACACGTTGGGCATAATCAAGCAGCGCCTAGAAATGTATAAGCTGGCCGAGGCAAATGCAAAAGCTGCAGGCGATGCGAGCAAGGCCAGGCGCTTTGGAAGGGGTCTTAAGACTCTGCAGGACCTCAATAAGCAGGCAGTGGCCGGGAAGTCTATTAACGTGGATGATATTCCTCCGGAAGTGAGTGTAAAGACAGCTGGCGGACAGGGTACTCCAGTGACTGCTGAGGAATCCCCAGCTCCTTCGACTCCGGCTTTCCCTCCTCCCGTACCGAGTCGTGCAGCTCCCGCTCCACCGACTCCCGCCTCGCCAGTGGCGGCCACCACCTCCGTGGCTCCAACCACGCCTCCAAATCCCCTTGTGGCACAAATGCGCAGCCGCCAAAACGAGTACAAGGCTGCTGCACTGCAATCTAAGCGCAGCGGTGACACAGCTACTGCCCTTCAGTTCCTTAAGGTGGTGAAACAGTTCGATGTCGTCGTAAAGATGTGTGAGGACGGCCAGGAAGTTGACCTAAGCGATATGCCGCCTCCGCCGGCTGAGTTTTTGGAATTCCTCAAAAAAATGCAAGAGGGAGCTGCTCCAGACGTTGTCGCTGAACCCACTTCAGTGCCAACTCCTGCGCCTGCTGCACCTGCTCCTGCTCCAGCTGATGCCACAAACATGGTGGAGGCCCTGCAGCAACGTTTGGAAAAATATCAATCAGTGGAGGCGGCAGCCAAAGCTGAAAACAATACCGGAAAGGCAAGACGCTTTGGAAGGATTGTAAAGCAATATGAAGATGCCATCAAGCTGTACAAGGCGGGAAAACCTGTGCCTTACGATGAACTGCCTGTGCCACCTGGCTTTGGACCCCTACCCATGGGGAATACTGCTCCGGCGGAGCCAGCACCATCACTTCCCACATCACCAACATCGCCCCCTGCAACGGCGAGTACTTCCGCCGGAGGAACCCCCGCTAGTTCCAGTGCGACTACACCAACAGCTCCCCGAAAAGCCCCCTCCCCTCCTCAAGCCAAGGAACTGACCACACGCACTTCAGGCAATCAGCAGAAAAACAATCTCGCCGAGCAGCAAATGAAACTTCTCCTAGAGCGTCAAAAAGAGTTTAAGCTTGCTGCAATAGAGGCCAAAAAAGCTGGAGAGATCGACCAGGCGAAGGAGTACCTCAAGATATACAAGGGATTCGATTCGCTTCTTAATGCAGCCAGCAGTGGGCTGCCAGTGGATCTAAGCACAGTAAGATTCGCCTTGTGTATCCTTTTGACATACCAAAGTTATTTATTCGATTCTAGCTTCCTGTACCACCCTCCCAAAGAGACAATTTGGAAGCATCTTTCGCCATTGTGTCCGCCGAAGAATGCGATCCGAGCGATGACATCTGCGAGATTGGTGTTCGCATGGAGGAACAGCTGGCAAAGCAGCTGATGATGTGCAAGAATACACGTGATCATCACAAGGCTATGGGGGATGTAGCAGGCATGAACCGTTTCGAAAATTTGGCCCTGACAGTCCAGAAAGATTTGGATTTGGTGCGATATTCCAAGAGAAAGAATGAGCCACTGCCAAAGTTTCATTATGAGAAGCGAAGCTTCAACATTGTTCATTGCAATACAGACCTTACGGACTGTGAGCTGGAAATTGTTGTGGTCCGGGGAATTAACTATAATGTGTCCAATCCCAAGGATGTAGACACCTACGTTCGCGTAGAGTTTCCCCTGTTAAACGTATGTTTGTAGCTTTAGTATAACATTCGATCTGACATTTTTTTCATTCTTCATTAGGATGAAACTTTTAAGACCAAAACTAATGTTATCAGAGACACCAGCAGTCCAGACTACGACGAACGCTTTAAGGTTGAAATTCAGCGAGCCAATCGTCAGTTCCAGAGAATCTTTAAGCGCCACGGCGTCAAGTTTGAAATTTATTCCAGAGGGTAAGCTAATTGTTATTAACACAACTTAGATAGCACACTTATTTAATACGTACTATTTCGCTTTCCATGCATATTAATCTCGACTAACATAGGTGGTATATGACTTTAATCGAGCGCATTAATTTCTTAAGGATTACAAGCTTTTATCCAAGTTTAGAGTATATTGGGATAATACTTAGTTATCTATCTTTAAATATAGAATCCTTCTAAAAAGTCAATGTTTTTATAAAAAATATTTGGCATTAAAAAATGTATTAAAATTAAATAAATAATAAATTATTAAAGTATAGAAAGAAATAATTATAGAAAATATTTAACTACAGAGCGCACTTATTCATTTTTGATTGAAATTTAGTTTGGCCTCTCATATTAAGTTCACATTCCCACATTTGGTTCAGTTCATTTAATTTTCTCCCGTAGTCAGCATGTTCCTTTGGTCCCGCAAACAGTATCGTAACAGCCACGGTTACGGCACACATATATTTCATCGTATATGTATTGTCATTGAACTTCATTATTTTCCATGAGGACCATTATAATAAAATATTTTTCAAAATCTTTACGCCCCGACTCCCGACAAATCGCAAAACCTCATCCAATGCCGCACGTCTTACATCGTGCATATAAATAGCTGCAGTATAGATTGTTGTGGACTAAGTCGTAAACTGCCCCTGTGTTGTTTCAGAGGATTCCTGCGATCGGACACGTTGATTGGAACAGTAAACGTCAAGCTGCAGCCGCTGGAGACCAAGTGCGATATACATGATACCTACGATGTAAGTAGTGTTAAAAATAACCAGATATTAAAGGAACAATAAATGTTTTTACTTCCAAAACAGCTTATGGATGGCCGCAAGCAAGTGGGAGGCAAACTGGAGGTCAAGGTACGCGTTCGCAATCCCATTCTTACCAAACAAATGGAGCACATCAACGAAAAGTGGCTGGTCCTGGACGCCTAGGTTCATTAGTTATTTGCTTAAAGCAAACAAAATAATCATTTGTCTTATTAGAACAGTCCCACCGCGGTTGTTCCCGATTAAGTCACTAAGTTATTTCTTTGTAAATATCCCTAATGGGAATTAAAAATATCTATATACGCTTTAGCCGATTCCTACGCAGGATAAAGGCATTTATATATTACGAACACAACACAGATAATGTACTATATATGTATATCTATTTATATATATAATGTATATATGGTATTGCCGGCGTAAAGGCGAAGGCGCAAGTCCAGAAGATTGTGCCGGTGAAGTCAGTCCATTTCAACAGAGACAGATAGAGAGTAGGAGGGGTTCACAAGCGCCAAGCCGAAACCTGATTATGTTTGCATTCACTTTGCATAAATATGTTCTTTTGATTCACAAACTTTTTGTCGAACTACAACTCCAGATATTCGACTATTTGTGAGTAAGGACTGGTTTCATTAAACACATCCACTCCACGAACTTTGTAGAAACCTGTTGATAAAATAGGTAAAATTGGTAAGTGTTTAAGTTACTTTTCGCAAATTAAATATAAATTGAAATTAAAAAATAAAAAGTTTAATTTTGAGCAGAGGTACTTTAAATCATTTATTTCACTACTCACCATTGACGGATCCATTGTCTCCGGGCGCGAAATGAAAAGAGGGATAGGGCAGGTGCCAGCCGCGTGAGATGAGCAGCCAGTCGGCTGAGTGGCCCAGGGTGTCGCGTTCCTTGAACCACACCTCGTAGCTAAGAAGGCACTGTGTGGATTTGGGGTACTCCATCCAGCTGATGAACACCTCCCGATGGGTTACCTCCGCGATGGAGAGTTGCTGCGGCCGGCGCAGCTTGGGCCACGATGCGGAACAAACCCGGAGCAGCATCGCCCAGGGCAAAGGAATGCTGGCGGAGTTGATAACTAGCTCGCTATTGTACTGCCAGATGGGACCCGTCTTGTACAGCTTAGGAGTCTGCGCCCTTCGCATAGCTTCCCTTAGCGTTTCGTTTGGATACACTGGACTTCCCGCCTGCTGCCACAAGTAGTAGGGATCTGTGGTCTGTGGCACCAGGAGCTCCGTGATAAAGGCCGACTCATTCGCTATCGACATGTTCAGTGTGTACCTATGATGGAAGGCCGTCATCTTTGGTCCCGCCTTCTCGGGACTCAGGAATATGGTGGCCATGTACTGTCCAGGGCCGCCAACTCCACCGGACACTGTACGCAGGACCTCTACGCTGTGCTTGGTATCCATGTTGACCAGTTCCACATCCGCAGCTTTGTTGCCTAACTTGGCCAGCATTCCCAGAGCCGCGAAGACTGGTTTCTGGATGAACTGCGAGTGCGGCGGGATAGTCTCGTTCATTCTAAAATGGGCAAGCAGTGTGCGTTGCGTGAACTCGTGGGGATGGTAGCTGAGGAATGCGTTGTCATGACTGATCGACTCCAAACCGCTTAGTGGACCGGCGGCTAGCTTGGCATGCCAGAACTGCATCACGGTGGAAATCAGGGTTGCTGCATAGCGAACATCCGCCTGAAACTCACGTGGGGTACTCCAACCAGCCACAGGATCAGATTCACTAAGATATAAAAAAAATCGATTCTATAAATTTATGATAAATCTTTTTAAGCTGTAAAGCCCGAAAAAAATAAGGTTCAAAATAAATTAAATTCTCAAACGGTTCAAGTTTTTAGAAACATTTTGTTTAAAATGTCTTGATGTTTTTGAAATGTATCTTATGATATTTCCAATGTGGAAAACGCAGAGTAGTAAACTCATAATAAAACAAATTCAGTACCAAAGATTTTCAACAAAAAACGAAACCCGAAACAATAAGATTGCTTACTCATTGGCCACCGGGAGTTGCTTGAGATTGGGATACTCCTCGTAGATTTTTGTCATCAAGGATAGCGAGCCATTAACGATCTCCGTTGCAGTTCCTTCGATTCCCTTTCGATGAAAAGTGAGAACATCGATGGGACAATATACAACTCTCTGGCTACATAGCTCCAACAGCTTCCAGCAGAGCGGATGATTGTTGGGGTTTCTAAAGAGACCCGCCGGACCTCGCAAAGACCGATACATGGGAAGCTGGAGCTTTCCATCTTGGGCGTCCAAGTTTCCAGCCTTACTTAGACCACGGCGCACGGCTTGGACGTAATCCAGGTAGGATTGATCCGTGAAATTCAGTTTGTTGTACCCACGAAGGTCGGGTTCATTCCAGGTTTCGTAGCGCCAGTTAGCTAGTCTGGAGGACCCATGTCGGGCTGTTCCATGAAAAAGAAAATATATTGATTTGTAAAAGATAATTTTTCAGTTCTTACCCAACTGATGGTTAAGCGTGGTCTTAACCAAGTGCTCCCAGTAGAAAGATTGGTGCATAGGGTTTTCCAAAAAGACCCCGCCCAGATTGCCCATCCACTCTATGACCGGAGACAGGCGCAGTTCCTCGTGCAGGAAATCAATGAAATCGTCGAACTTGGAAAAATCATAAATCGGAATTCCACTAGGGTCGTACTGCCAGAATTTAACCAGCTCAAGCAGCCAGTGGATGCGAATGTGGGTCACCGCCCCCACGGGCATTGCGGAAATCTGGCGGAGATTGAGACGGAGGGCGGGATCACCCAGGGCGGTGCTAATTCCCTCGTGATCGATCCGGCCGGCGGGACAGAAACCTACGCCCGTCCAAAAGTGCGGCATCGAGTGGTAGACTACATCCCCGCTCGTGTAGTGCGCGTGGATCCTGGCGAGTGTCGCCAAAACCAGGAGCAGCGGCAGCATTCCTAGCGATGAGCGATGCGCTCGACTTTCTCTGCGGGATTAATGACGGCTTTTGTTTTGTCTTCGATTTGTCGATGCCGCTGCTGATAAGAGTGGCTCTCTCACCTTCCCTCCTATCTCTCGGTGTGTCTGTATCTGTCGGGGTGAGCTAACCCAAAAGCTGAAGCCGTGACGTCACAGGCAGTAGCACACAGTGGGTTCGCTGCAGTACAAAGCCACGGCTTAACCTTATGCTTTAAGAAAATTGGCAAAATTAAAGCTTAATAAAATAATACCATCCCTAACTTAGGGATCAAACTTAAGTGTTGCGCTTATAAGGGAAGTTAAAAGTATTTATAAGATCTGAAAAAATATATGTATAGATTGATGATAGATAGATGATACGGTAGTTAAAGGTAAAATAATAATGTCTAAATAAATAATTAAAATCCTTGAATAAAAAGCCCTTCCAACTGAAGATTTATTTTTAAGTTTTTAAAGCTTGAATCATTAATATATGAACAGGTCTAGATCGATTTTAGCCGGTTTAAATACTTTCAATTTAAAACAGTATATACTAAGGTATTCGTGGTGGATTTTATTTTAAATTTCCAAAGGTCAATTCTTGGATTTGACCCACAGTAAGGCGTGTGCCGAAAGCAACAGCGTGCCCGTTTAGCACTCTCTCGCTATTAGTCTCTCCCCCAGAAAGGTAAAGTAAAGCTGGGAATGACACAAAAAGAAAGCAACAGTCCGAACCGCATTGAACTGCAATCCTTCATTGGGGGTGGAAAAATACTCAGAAGTATAGGTTCGAAGTGGATGTTGTCCTTGTGTGGGTGCCTTGGGGGAGGAAAAGGTGTGACAAAGATAATATTTCACGCATCTCAGCGATAATACGCCCATAACGCGCTCATGTCACATCCGAGGGTGAACTGGTCCTGCGCTGGTTTTGTTACATATGAAATTGTTCCCCATTCGTTTTTATAGTTATGGGATTATGGGATTTGTTTTTCTGGGATTACTCAGGGATCGGAGAAAATATAAAGAAAAACACAACATCCGATTAATATTGAAAGCAATGGCTCGATGCAATTGTATAAAATCGTTGGGGTTTTAGGGATAATCTAGATACATAAAACTTCAAGAAATAATTTTAAGAAAGAAGAGAAAAGTATAAGTCCTTTCGACCAATTAATTTTTATTATTGAGCCTACTAAATAAATATTTCATTAATTATTATAAATATTATAATTCAATTCTAATCATGGAAATTGTAAATTATCACATCAAAGGGGGCTCGGCATTGGTAAAAAGGAATTTGAGGACCCCTGCACCCTTCTCTGGTTCGACTAATTCTTAAATATTGTTGTGGGGTTTGGTCGCCTGAATGCGCTACATTGTAGGACCTTATCAAATTAGTACAAATACATTTTCCTTTGTTTTCTTTACGTGGATTAACAAGGAACACATCTTACCATCTCATGACAATAGAATGAGTCTATACCCGTTACTTTTAAAATAAAAGTGTTTACTGGATTCGTCGGAAAGTATGTATCAGTTAAAAGAAAGCGTTTTCGTCCTCATAAAGTATATATATTCTTGACCTGGATCGGTAGCCACGTTCGTCTTTCCGTCCGTATACACGAGGGAATCTCATAAACTGTAAAAACTTGAAATTTGGGTCTCGGCAAGAAGCTCAAGATTTTTGCGCATAGCAAAAAAGTAACACCAAACCGTTGGGCGAGTTGGCCAGTATATATATATTTTTTTTTTAATTCTCTATTCATTTTAATTTAATTTAGCAATCATCATAGCCAACATGTATTTTCATCCGCCCACCTGAAGTGAGTCAAAGCACATACATATAAAAAACTATTCCCAATTCGTTCGGAAGAAGGAACTTGGTTTATGTTGTCAGATACTTGCTAACTTAAAGGAAATATAATTAAAAATTGTGCCAAAAAGATCTTCTTCGAGCTAGGCATTGATCATGTTATTTCCCTCCTACCGGGAGACGGACAATGAAATCATAAATGAACAGCACCAAAGATAATGAGATATTTTAGCAAAATCCTTCTAAAACTAACTTCGGCAAGACCGCAATACTCAAATGGGGAAATCCTTGTACCAGAAGAGACTTGAATCTTTTTTCAAACTGTGTAGTTGTGTTTTTTCAAACTTTTCTATTTTTATTAGAATTACAAATATTACGACAATTTCACTATTCGCATATACGGGAGTCGAAGATATCGAAATTTCTTGCTTTGTCAAATTAAAATGATATATGCTGCCCGATAATACATTTGCCCGGCATTACATTCTAAATGCATTATTGCGGAATTTGAACATTTAGGAAACCGACGCCATGAAATACGTTAAGTAGTTTACCATTAGGGCGATACAAACGAAGTGAAAAGGTTTATCTAATTCTGGAACGTTGGGTTTTTAAGTGGCTCCTTTTCTAGTACTTAGTAATAAATGGTCCTAACAGTTCAGCACTTTAGATTTGCGACGCGTTTCCCCGAAGAGGAATGAGCAAATGCGGTCCAAAAGGAAGGCCCCTACAATATCGAGGACCAGGACTCCGAGCAACGTTGTGCGGAACTAAAATAGTTACAAATTAATTATATCTTATAACAATAAATTGAAGAATACATACCTCTGTTGGGAAATTAATTATCTCGAAGAATTCCGTCAGTTCCGGCGCCAGGCCCGTGGACAGAAGAATCACCAATGTCGCTGACGCTCCGATGGCGTACATCAGCATACGATTGGATCGTAAGCTCTCCATAAATGGATGACCCTGTTTAATATAGAGCTTAGTAAAATGTTTTCCATCTAATATTGGACCCACCTTATAATTGACTGCAATGGTGGCCACTTGCAACGAGAGGCAAATTATATATACCGTGCTGCTTACAATGTTCGGATCGTACTTAGTCTTCTCCTCAGCGTCCATGTCAATGTACAACTTTACTTTGCCCACTCTGAAAAATATTTTTGAATATTGGTTACATTTTAGTAACAACAAAGTCTTCAATCTTAACATACCTGGGTGGTGCCAAAACATTTGCCTGGCTTGTAAGGTAGTAGAGAGTTCCAAAATGCACAGCAAACTGGCTGAGAATAGTCGAAATCGTGTAGAAATTGAAGATGTTTGGCAGTGGAGCCACCTTGGACAGAGTTTTCAGCGGCTAAATGAAAATTAAGAAGGATAGATTAACGTAAATGTTAGGTAACTTGGTCAGTATTTTTAACCTTAGCTCTTGTTATGAAGAGAAAGCAGGCGGCAATAAAGATGCCCTGCATCGTAGCCTGAGTATCGCTAAACTTGATGCCATCGATGTAGAGTACGGACTGGCAGTATGCCTGGATAAGGGCGTTGAGGGCAAGGATCTTAAACATCTGGAGTGTGGTTACCAGCGTGCAGCGACCCTGCTTAATTATGTGATTAACTAAAAGAGAAAAAAAAATAATTCAATATATATCATTAAAAGTGTGAGCTATTAAACGCACCGCACATAATCGAAGAGGACTTGCTAGTGAATGGCGCCGCAATGGAGGCGTCACCCAACTTGACCATAGTTTGCTCCTCCATGTCCCTCAGCGCATTCTGCAGGCGAGCTTGAGTCTGGTTGATATGTTCCTGACGTCGACGCAATGCCCGCTCCCTTGGCGTCAACTGTTGATTGGCATTGGCTGCCGCCTGAGCTGCTGCTGCAGCCGCATTGGCCGTCGCCGCCGCCTGCTGCTGCTCCTCCTCGGTGCGCTTACGCTTTACTGGAGCACTGGTCAGCAAGGACACGCCCACGTTAGCATGCTTCAGAGCTCCCACATCGTTCGTGCCATCACCACACATTAAAGTGCAGTAGCCCAGCTGCTTCAACTGTGTGATAACGAACTCCTTCTGCTTGGGTGCAAAGCGGGCGCAAACTGTTATCTGTGGCAACAGATGGCGCATGTATTGCTGGTGATTCTGCTGCAGATGCCGCAGACCCTCACCGGTGATACAGAGGTCGTGCGAGCCCAGTAAAAGGGAGATGCCCTTGCTACCACTCTTAATATCCAGCTCGTATGTTTTATCCCCGTCAATGGATGCCCACCTATAGATGTCTCTATTTTCCTGGTCAGGTGGGGTCAGGATGAGCAGCTTCTTTCGGGTGAAGCGGAGTTCTCGGGCCACATGGCAGGCGGTAAGCGGGCTATCCCCCGTGATCATCACTACCTTGTGGGAGGATTGAATAAGCTCCTTGATCACTGACTTTGAATCGGGCTTCATCGGACAGGAAATAATCACGAATCCAGCAAAGGTTAGGTCACACTCGACTTCCTCGCGTTTAATTTCCCGAATTTTTTGAGATCCCAATGAGCCGAACTCCTTTATGCCCAGAGCCAGGACGCGGGCTCCGCGGCGAGCGTACTCCAAATAAACCTGGGTGGACAATAATTGGGTAGTATTAACCTTTTAAAGTACAAATTTATGATAAATACCTTCTCATAGTCCGAAGGCACCTTGCTCAGCATCTTTTGAATAACCTCAGGAGCTCCCTTTACAGCTCCTATGTGCTGTACCTCATTGGAGTAGGGCATAAGGTAACCAGCGAGCACAGACATACGCTTAAGCGCCGATGAAAAGTGATAGCGTTGGATGATTTTTAGCGGCTTGAACTGCGGACGCTTCGGAATGACGCTGTCCATCTTGGTTAGCGTCCAATCCACTGCCGATAGAGTTGCTTTCTCCAGTGGATCTCCTACTAATCCATCATCCAGCAGGGCCAGTGAGTGACAACAGGCGAGCACCTGAACCGTGTTTCCTTCCGCCTCTTCGATGGGGACACAAGCTCCATTGGGAGCTAATCCAGCTATACCTTCCACCATGAGATTGTCAGTAGTCAGAGTTCCCGTTTTATCGAAGCAGCAAATTTGTACTTTTCCGGCGAAGGGAATCCTGAATGGTTCTGTGCAGAACACAAACAACTTGGTTAGCTGGATCAGAGAAGTGTTTACGGCCAAAGTTAACTCGATCGGTAGGTCCGGCGGTATGATGGACGTCAGGATCAGTGTACATTCCAGGAAAAGCTTATAGCGATTGCGCTCCGGATCCTCGCTGCCCTTTACCCACACATAAGACGCAGCGGCCACGGCAAAGACCATCAGAAAGGCGATAAAAGCAAAGGTCTCGACGTTGTTCTCTGTAGCTCGATTTGCGCCAAACAAGATCGTTCGCAGCAGCTTGCCTTGCGAGGTGTTAAAACCTGTGCGAATTACATATCCAATGCAGCCGCCATCAGGAGCACGAAGCGATTCTTTTGTGGGTGCAGTGTGCTGGACTACTTTAGTGCCACCAAACAAAACAAAGAGCTTGCCATCTCCCTCAGCGTCCATTTCAACGTCCAGATTGTCAAGCGATTCCAATGACTCCTTCATCAGTGGAACCGATTCGCCAGTAAGCATGGATTCGTCCACGATGCAGGAACCTCGAAGGATGACCAGATCACACGGCACTATGTTGTCATTCTGGGAGCGCGTTACCGACACCAAATCACCAGGTAGCAGCTCATCGGAACCGATGTGACGCCACTTGTTCTGCCGGAAGGCGTATATCAGGTACGGCTTATTGCCCATCTTCCGGATTTCGGACATATTCCTCAGCTGTTGCTTGACAATGGTGCACTCGAAGGCTACCAGCATGAAAAGGGTAAATAGGGAGTAGTACCAGTAGTCGTCCATGCACCACAGTCCCACTGAGAACACCTGGAATACGAAGAACGGCGCCGTGGCGCGTTCTACGAAAAGTTCGTGAAATTCGGGAACCACCATTTCCATTTCGTTGTTGCCGTAGGTCAGTGTGGCCCGCTTAATAGCCTCCTCCGTTTCCAACCCTCTGGATGAGGAGTAGCTGCTCAGCAGTCCATTTACCGGGAATTCGACGGCGCGGAACGTCTTCCGATCCTCATTCCAAACGTACTTGGTCTTTTGAAAAACCAGGAAATACTGCGTGGAGCCGTCCTCCAGCTGGGAGGCGCGTACGGGCACGATCTTGGAGTTTCCGTTGTTCGCAGTCGGCACCACTTTGGCCAGCACCTTGGCGCCAGGCAGCTTCACCCGGCGGCAGGTGAGGAAGGCCAGTACATGAACGCTCCAGTAACAAAAGAGCAGCGTGAGTATGTGCAGAAAGGCAATGGCCAGCACAGCGATAAAGCCCACGTCATTCCAAGTTGTGGAATTGTCCGTGGTTGTCTGGTTCTCGGCAGATGCAAGTTCGACTTCGGGGGTGCCAGTTTCCTCGCCGCCAATCACGTGGATCCACAGGTAGAACGCGGATAGGTAGAGCGGCACAAAGGGCAGCACCACTCCGGTCAACGGTGTGGGGATGCGCACATGGAGGCTCACATACTGTACCAGGTCGTCCAGCTTGGACGGCTCCTTTGCTCCCCCGGCCAACGGACGCATTTCCTCGCCGTGCGTGTCCGTGTCTCCGGCGGCGCCTCTCGGGATGGCTGCTGCTGCTGCCTCGGTCATCGGTCTCTAATGGTTGCTCCTGCTGCTTCGCGTTGCCTGTGTGTGTTGCTTTGAAAAAATTTAAAGAACTTTTTATAGTTGTAATGTCATAGCGGCAAAAAAAAAGTGTGAAGAAGCAACGTCGACGTCAGCTGTTTCTCTGCTATGCTATCGATAGGCACGACTGAGTGATGAGAAACTGGTTTATCGGATTTTAAAAGAAAATTCAAATTTTAAATTCATATTGTGGTCTACGTACCTAAAGGTAAAATCATATTCGTAAATACCACTAATGAGTATTTAAAAAAAAGACATATTATAAAGCATAATTTACATAAATAATTCTGGAGGAATCATGTTCCTTCTAGTTTATTTTTAGAATGTTTTAAAACACTCTAACGTATTTATTTTTTAATATTATAATTATCTTGCTAGTTTTATGAAATTTTAGCTTTAACTTTAAAAAAATAAACTGGTTAAAAACAATCAGCTCATAAATAAACGAAAATAAATTTGTGAAGTTAAGAGGATTACAATTTTCTAAACTTAAAAAAGAAAAGGAATATCTTTATTTTATTAATATCTTACGCCACTTTTCATCCCGTTTAATAAACCCACTTCTGGTTCTGATTCAATGAAAGCAAACACCTTTTGATTTATTTAAAGGAATAATAAAATAGGAAACACAGCACAGTCTCACACACGAAACGATGTAAACGCACTCCACCCTATTCGTCCAGGCTCTCCATTGGAGACTGGACATTTGCATTGGGGCCCCCTGCGGCGGCGTATGCCTTTTCCATGGTGGCCTGCGACTCCCGCTTCGGCGTGGTCCGCTTGTGTTGGGTGGTGAAGCTCACGGTGATTTTTCCGCTGCCCCGAACCGAGCACATGGGCGGTCGCAAAAGGGGAGTGGCCAGGCGACTGGCCGCCACCGACGACGGCGGATACTGCAACGGATCGGGCTTGGGTGTAGCATTGGCCTCCTTGCGGACATCAACCACCAGGGCTTCGCGCACAGAGTTCTCCTGGAACTGCTTGACCCGATCGCGCATGGCAGTCTCCCGTTTGATCTCCTTCTCGATCTCAGCTCGCCGTTTGTTCTCATACCGCTCCAGGGCCTTCTCATCCCTCTTTTTGTTCCGCTCCACGATCAAATCAGCGATCTCAAGCCGTTTCTGCAGAAGCGCCTCCTTGTCCAGCTTCTGAAACATCTCAGGCCAGAAGCCCTTTTCCTTCTTTACCAGAACAATACGGGCTTCGTTCTTAAAGATGCGGCAGAAGCTGCAAATAATCGACAGTTCGTTACGAAAAGGTTTTTAATATACAGTTTGAAGATATCGTTGATTTTAAGCATATATATATAGATTTGTTTCTTATTTTGGAAAGCCAAACGATATGAAACGATAAAGTACAAAGAAGACTTAAAATTGGTTAATATTTAGGAAAACGAAGCCATAGGTTAAGTTTTATTAATATACTTGTTTTATAAAAGAAAAAAAACATTTAAAGTTTCACTTTATCTCTCACTTTTTCAGTGAAAACATACTTTTTATAATAGTTCCTTATCATTTCTTTATTGCCCTTTTAACTGATCAGTTTTAAGCATCATCTCACCTGGCCATTTCGTCAATCTCATGGGCCAAATGACGCTCAAAGAAAATAGGTGGATTGTTGAATTTCAAATATTGCGGCAGGAGTACAACGTCAGGTTTGCGGGTCACCAGTCGATTGAGCTCGATGGAGATCTTGATGTCCTCCTCTGTCTGCGAAATCTGCACCATGATGGGTTGCTTCGGGTTCCTGTCCGTTTCCGCTGCTGTTGCCGTGGCTCTTCTGCTGCTGGTCCTCGACTGACAGTAGGCTGGAACTTATGTTTTGGGATTGGCCGGAACTGGGGACTTTACGACGACAACTACGACAGGGCCAACTACCCGCCCGACTGTTCACTTGCACCGCATGTTGGCAGTATTCCCCCTCGATTTAATTTGAATATTAACCGGGGTTCGAACTTCGAACCACCAAAACGAGCCGGCTGCGTTTCCCATCGACCAAACAACGATTGGTTGTTTGGGTCCCCCGGTCCGGGAACCAGGACTCGCTCAACTCCCTACCCACAGGCACACCTGTAACATTTCCAATGCATTTGCATTTTTCGGCAAGACAAGACACGGTGGCCTAGTCCAGGAGCAGCTCCGTACTCCCGGCTCCTAGCTCCCGCTCCTCTGATTGAATTAGTCGCAACTCCTGCACGCGAAACGAACTCCTATTTGCATAGGAATAGTCATCCATGAACAACAGCTCTCAGCGACATTGATTGGCAACGACTTACGGGTTTTTTACGCCTCTGACGCCTGTAGTCACACAACCTTTTATTTGCCTTATTTAACTCTTTTTTTGGGAACACGTGCAATGGCATGTTTTTGTAATTCGGTTTGTTCGAAGTAAGTACCTCCTCTAAATTTTTGTTTGACGCTCGACAGGTGCATGAGCCCGCATATTGATTTTTAATCTCCCAATGCTTTTTTATAATTAAAACATGTTAGAACTTTTTATGTCAATCCAAATATTTTAAAAAAAACGTTGTCTCCAGTCCCTTCCCTAACAAAATGGCCTTCTAACTATTATTATTAGGGACTTATAGTTTAGAATTATTTCAGTTCAGGTATCTTTATTGTCATCAATTGCATGACGATCGAATATTAAATTCCTATCTCTTGTTGAATCATTATAACAAGCGGAACATGAAAACAAATCGAAGATTGTTTTTAAACATAGAACGCATAGCTATGGAAACCAGCGATCAGCATTTGTGACCTTGTTAAAACTAATATTTACATAGATTTAAAAATGTTTACTTGTGACTTATAACTTTACGTTTAGTTTAGGAATCAATTCAAATAAAAGTGAACCATTATTTTACGTCAGTTTTTGAAAATTAAGATTATGTATGTATGTGCAACAGGTTACTATGGAGACAAAAAAACAAAAAACTACAAGATAATTTGATGTTTATGAGCTCTGCACGTTCAGTTATGGAATTAATAAGAATTACGGAAATAAATCTAATTACCATTTCCCCAATTGAGTACAAGCTATAAATGTTTTGATTTGCATTCTATTGGCCCTATTTCACAGCGTTTATTGAACTCTCTGGCAAGACCTTCGCCACTTTGCGTGGCTCCTTAATCGTGGTCTGGGGGCACTGCATTTCGCTCCAACCGACCGGAACCATGGGCACCCGGGTCCTCCGGGAATCGCTGGCATAGGCGATTACCACGCCGAGTTCATTTTCAGCGGTGCTCAGGAGGAAGGACTGGTCCAGTTGGTTAATGACTCTAGCCAGAATGACATCGCCCGGCTTGAAGGACTTGTAGATGTCCACGCGATCTTTCTCAGTCTCCCGCACATCTTCCTTGCGCAGGAGTCCTCGGTAGCTGCTCTCGAGCAGTACATTCCGCACACAGAAAATAGCGCACTTTACGAATTTGGGCGTTGTGACAAGAACTCTGGCTGTGACCACATCGCCGGTGGCCGGAATTGTTAGGTGGAAGCCTGGTTTATGCACACTGACCACCTGGCACTGCGATGGAGAAGTACTGATTAATTTGGTACATTGTTTACACAGCCAACTTACGTTTTCCCCGGACTCTTCGATGTTCACAATTCCCGACTTCGAGGCGTAGATGTAGCCATTCTGCTCGTAGGTGCCTATGCCCAAGACTATGTTGTCCTCGGTCCTGCAGAGACGCTCTCCAGGCAAACAGACTATAGTCTCTTCCTCCTGGCTACTCATTTCTAAGCCCGAAACAGCTTTTAATTTATAAAATAGCAAAATAACAAAGCCGTATCAACAACAAACAACACATGTGCAATTAGAGATGGCAATATTTTCGATGAAAATTGATTCGACATCACTATAATAGTGTGACCAGGTACTGTTAATGCAACCAGCTATTAACTTATTTCTACAATACTAAAACCTAATAATTTAAATGGTTTTCAAAAGCTTGATGATTTTCTTGAAATGAATTAGGAAAATTCAATGAAATCTTTTGTTTTTTCTAACTATTTAAAAACAAGATTAAACATCTCTTACTCTATTTTGTGGAGGGTGACACATAATTAACTGACACTTTTGTGTGGTGAACCCCAAGGGTTTTGGCCTTTTTCAACACTGCAAGTGAGCGTGTTTATGCCGGTGCCGCCAATAGTTATCTGTTTTCCTTAAACTTTTGTGTAATTTAATAAGATCTGCAAGATGCCCACTTCGAAACTGCATGCCAACATGAGCTACCGGGAGGTCATCCCAAAGAACCTCAGTCCGCCGGAGTGGATCGAAGTGAAGATAAACACGGGTGAGTTGTTTGCTAGATCGGCAGTGAATCTCCGTCTGACCCCTCATTTCGCACGCGAAATAGGAAACCAGAGCACTCTGCAGGATCTGAAGACCTCCGAAACATCCGGCGGATACTGCTACAAAAGCAGAAAGAACGTTCAGACCAGGAACCGCTTTATATATTGGTAAGTTACAGTGGAACTCCTAAATTCGGTTTCACCTGGATACTTCGTTTTAGGCGCGCCAACCAGGATGTGCTGGAACTATCGGAGGTCAGCTTGGACATCTCGCTGCAAAGAAATCACCTGCGCCTGCGATTCACCGACTCCGCCGTACTGAATGTTTCCCTCACGGAGCAGACCAAGTCCATTACCCTGCTCGTGGTCACGGTCAGCAGTGTGCATCGTTTTGTTTTCCCCCTGAAGATCGCTGGTCAGGATGTGACCAACAGTTCTCCCGAGGATCTGTTGTCCCAATCTATTTTCTACGACGTGAATGAGAAGATTAATGGGCCGGGCACTTTCTATGTGACGGATGGCTTTGGAACGATGCCCAATGTGGCGGTTTCGTATCTCTCACAAAATGCACAGGCGGCCTACTTTGCGGTGGCCTACCAAAACAAACTGCTGCTTCACATCATGAACTGCGTCACCGGTAACACGGTTACCCACGAAGTCAAGGAGCCACATCTGATGCCTCGTTTCCTATCGAATCTCAAGGGGGCCCTTACGTGAGTTGACTAATTTAGCTGAATAGCATATCCATTACGTATTTTTAATCATTTAGTGGCCGATCGGAAACGCTGGAGGCAGCTACATCAATGGCATTCAGCGAAATTGAAGAAGATGTTTATATTTTGGTCCTGTACCGTAATAATGAACTGCGTTTGTGGTCGGTGGATGGCCTGCAGACACTAGCCAGCATAAATTGCTCCACCGGATCGGGGCCTGGAGGCGTAGGAGCTCAGGGCCGTGAGTATAAGTATAGAATCGAATTAAATCGTATATAATATTTTTAAAATATTTTTTTATATACTTTTCCTCTTGCAGCCCAAAACAACCAGCTACGCAAGATAAGCGAAGAAAACTTCTGTCTTTTCCTGTCCCATGGTGCTCAATCGGAGTTTATTTGCGTGAGCATCGTGGCCGATGCCAACGAAGCCAGCGGTATCAATTTGGTGCAGAACTCGGTGGCGGCGCCCCAAATGGATCTTGTCGACTTTGATGCAACATCGTCGCACATCTGGGCCCTCTGGAGCAACGCCGAAGGAGATTTCCATGTCTCTGCAATTTACTTAGGATCAAATAACGCAATCAAATGGGTGTCCGCTGCTCTAGAACCCCCACCAGATCGCTATTGTCTCAGCATGGAGCAGGGAGTCGATCCCCGCGAGACTTACTGCTCATACATTTTTCACCCAGGTCGGTTTGACCGAAATGTGATTGCAAAGGCACTTTATGTGAGTATAAACCTAATGTAACGTTTCATAATGCTTTTATTATATGCTTTGATTTCCGTTTACAGATGTTCAGGCGGGTTAACATGCAATTCGATGTAAAGCAGCTTTCCATGTCAGTGCTTAAAGAGCAGGTGTGTCAGGCCGTCGAGGATGAAATCCAGAACGAACTGAAAGACTTTGTGGTCACCGACGAGGAGTACTTGGAAATATCCACGCGTCTGTGGGATCGCTTTTACTCGTGCTGCGAACAGTATCACATTAAGTTCTCCGAGCCCACAGGACTCGCGGTCCTCGGTGGCATGGATGCAGTCTGTTTGGTTAGGAGGCAATCCTTTGCACTTCTGCGCCCCTGCGAAGTGCTCGAGCACCTATTGCTCATTGGGGAGCACAATGAGGAAGTCGCCACCTACGTAGCCCCACTGTTTCGCAACGATCCCGAAATGGCAAAGGGTTTTGTTGACCTCATGAATGTGGTGACGCTGCTGGACAAGCTGATCTCGGAAGACATCAAAATCGATTTAGATAAACAGCTCTACCAGCGGGACCCGCCCATCGAGGTGATATCTAAGCTGGTGGCTAGAATCACTGTGGGCGATGATAATGGCCCTATGTTACCATCGAACTGTGTGAAGCAAATTCACCAGAAGCTGCAGGATATACCAAACCTTAAACCCGCTCTGGAAATGCTACTCGATGTGCTGTGTATGATTGATCCGGATGCACCTCCGCATGGTAAAATTCTGAAATATTTAAGGTTTAAATGTACTATTTCACATATAAATATATGTTCTCTGTTTCAGATTATTCCCTTTCCACACGCTTTTTGCAGCCATCAGGAGCTCTATTGGGCAGCGAGTATGGGCTTTCCATTTTGTCCGAAACAGTTAAACAAATGGCAATGATTCGGTTGGTTTAGAATAAGAATAACCTAATAATTAAGTTTATATTTATATTAATTTTTTATGTTTGAAATTTAGATTTTCGGTGTGTCGAAACCTTTTGGTATTGCAGTACATGGTATATGGCCAGGATGGAATGGACAGTGATAACATTTTAACGAACATCAGTTATCTGAACTCATATTACACATTAGTGTGGATTGCCGAGACGCCCATTTCATCAAATACCCCAGCTGGATTGTAAGAAAACTAAATTACTTTTATTGAGCTCTCTTAGATTTACCACAATTCTTTTAGTGAGGCCTCCATTCAACGATTGAGCCGAGCCCAACTGTTTAGTGGCTACACACGTCCATATTCCAGTCATTTGCGAAATCATGGTAATGACCAGACCACCTTGCTTAGGCTGTTCCTCCAATCTAAGGGTCTGTTCAGCGCCCTTTCCATGTTGCTGAAGACTGATAGTATGCAGCTGGAGTCGGAGCAATTGAACCTTCGCCAGACTTTGCTCCAGCTTGTGGGATTTATCAATAAGATGCTGTGTGTATAAGATTTTGATGTGCACAGAACCAAAGATTTGACTTTCCTTAATTTTTAAGATGGCCTGAGTCTCCTATTTACGTGTTTCCGGAATGGCTGTTTGGCACCTGCCACCATATCATTGTGCAGGACTATGTGCGCATTTTGTCCAGCTGGTGTTCTGTAAAAGCCCATGCCAGTAAGGATTTCTTTACTAATTTAAGTTTCCTATGTGTCTAATTTCAAATTTGCTTCTCCTAGGACGCTTTATGCTAGCGGTTTCGCTGTTGGATTGCGGTGAGGCCCACAAGGCCGTGCATCTTTTTCAACAAACAGCGCCGGGCGTTGTGGAGGATGACTTCCTCTTTGAGCACGTATTGAAGAACACACCGCTGTACAGCAAACTACAGGAGAGCGTATCACGAGGAGACAAAATTTCCGCTGAGGACAAAAAAGTGGCAATTGTTCACTACTATCTGAAGATTATTCAGCTCTTTGAGCAGCATTCCGCCCTGGACTACGTCATTGAATTAGCCCATATGGCCATGAGTGTGTTGCAGCGTGATGATCCTCAGTTGCCCATGTTCCAATCGATCGTGTTCAACAATCATCTTCAGTTGGGGCACTATGAGGAGGCCTATTACGCCTTAGTCTACAATGCCGACACTTCAAGGCGAAAGGATTGTCTTCGTCAGTTGGTCATAACGTTGTTCCAGAACAAATGCCTGCCCCTGCTCATGCAGTTTCCATATAGTGGATTGCAGGACGAATTCGAAAGCATTGTAGAATCCCGCGCACGGTCAATGAGCATCGATCAGAACGACGTCTATAACTTTTTGTACGCATTCCATACAAACAAGGGAAATATGAGAAAAGGTTTGTACAGAAAATAATGTATTCTATTATTCAGCTAATGTAATAGTTCTCCCCAAACAGCTGCTACAGTTATGTACGAGCAGGCGATGCGCTTTCAAGTAGACAGTGATGCCCCAAACGCGCTGGAAAAGCGGTGCTCTTCGCTCTTGATTTGCCTGAACTGTTTGCACTTGGTAGACATCCGCTACAGGTGGATTGCCAAGCCCACTATTGGCGACGAAAGGGTGGCTGCCATAGATCAGGATAATGACGATGGTGAGCCAAAGGCGGATGAGGATAAAAATGGCCCGGAGGTGGTTGTTCTAGAGCTAGGCGATATCCGAAGGGAACTGGTGCATGCGGAGGCCTTACATGAGCTCTCACACTATCGCAAAGATGCCGCTGCCTATGAGCGAGCTTCGCCAGAGGAGTTATCTTATCTGCTGGCCAGCTGTGGGTTGTACACGGCCGCTCTGAAACTTTCGCGTGGCCACTCCTTCTCTGTGCTCCCGATATTCGAAAGTCTAACAGTGGCTTGTGTCACTGCCACAGAGGACAAGAGCGTGGATGCCTGGAATTGGCTGCAAAACAACGATATGGCAGGTGGGGAATCTTTTAAGACTTAATTCTCACATACAATCCAAATGTTCCTAATCATCTTCTTTGTTATCCCAGATCTTCCTCATCGAAGTAATGCTGCCGATATGGCCTGGACTTTGCTTCAGAAACTGGTTGTGGATAATGAGGCAAAGGACTCAACTTCAATAAGGAAGAGCGTGGTTCAAAGGCTCCTCGTCCTGAATGCATTTGTGCCGCAATGGCTGATAGATTCCTACAAGTTATCCCATTCCCGGGAGCTACTCCAACTGTTTGTTAAGCATAACCGCCTGCTGGAAGCCGCCGATCTGGGCTGTGAAATGATCGCCGGCATGCTGGGAGCCGGCAGCGAATACTTCGACTTTAAGCATTCGGTTAACGTAACAAACCCCCAACTCTCCTTCCCCATCAACACGATCGATCTGCTGCTCCACGCACTTAAGATTAATGGCAAGGAGGACATTGAATATGAAATGGTAATGACTTTTAAAGTTGGTTAAGCCGTTATATAAAATATTAAATTATTGCCGTTTTAGGCGTATGTCAAACTGGAGGAAGAGGTCCACAGGTATGTCGATACCGTGAAGCGTACCACCGAGGACAAGATAAGTTTGGCCATTCTGCAAAATCGAGAGGAACGACAGCAGCAACTACTTCATTAGATTGTTTTATTCAATTTATTTGATAAGTTTTTGGAATTAAATCCTAACATTTTTGTGAATATGAACTCGTTAAAAATCGTCCGTCATGACCAGCTCAGACAGGAACTTTTTATAGATGTTCATAAACTGAGCTACAAACGCCTCAAGATGAAAAATGTGTTTGGCACCTGCCTGCATCCGGTGCTCATACTCGGTGGCAAACTCCAGCGTCTTCGCTTTAATGGACATATCACAGTTGTTCACCAGCTGCTCGACCAGGCCGCGGAATATAAGATTGGGTGGAACGCCCTGGATAAGCAGTTCGTAAAGGCGTTCGCGGATCTTTTCCAACTTTGCAGGCGTTTGCTCGCTGATTATCTGGGCGGCTGTCTCTCGTAGAAAGACCTGCCAATCTAGGTCAGGAATCTCCTGGTTGGCGGTGAACGGCGCTTTGGCAACCTTCGCGGCCTCCAGCATCAGTAGAGCGCGTCTGAGATTACGCTCAGACTTTTCCACCACTCGCTTGGCCAGTTCCATGGGCAGTGCGAGGCCTTCCCGCTTGCAGGTGTTCTGCAAGATGGAAACGATCTCCGTTTCGTTGGGTGCGGCCACCCGGATGCCCAGGCATCGCGACCGAATGGCGGGAATGATGCGGGATGTGGAGTTTACCGAAATAATGATTCGGCACGTGGCAACGTACTTCTCCATGGTGCGGCGCAAGGCGTGCTGGGCATCTTTCGTAAGCTCGTCGCCCTCGGAGATGACGATCACCTTGAATTCCCGCTGGCCGCTAATTTCTATCTGGTGTGTCTGGGCGACTTGCTTAATTAGATCGATCACCACCGTTCGGTCGTACATCCCGGCGTCGGAGGGGTTGACCTCCAGGTGGTAGTTGCTGCTGACCGTCATCACCTCGACCTTGCGGTTGGAGGGTGTGGTGAACGTCATGGTCTCGCTCCTTAGGCGTTCCACGCCGGATCCGTACATCTCCCTCAGCAGGCACATGATGCGGGTCTTCTTCCCGGCACCAGAAGGTCCGTAGAACATGAGATGCGGAAAGTCGCTCTGCTTGCACAAGTTGCGCAGGTTCTCAGCCTGTTCCTGTTTGGGGAAACGCAAAAAATAATTTATTGAAACGCAGGTCAATACAAGCTACCCAGTCTTATCAGCAAATCGATTCGACTGTTCCTTGCTACTTACTTTGTGGAAATCCAACTTGGACAGTTCCCGGGGACGGTATTTATCCACCCAAAGTGCCATTATGCCTCTGCATGCAAGAGTATTGCTAAACTAAACAAAACAATTTAATGCAACGCGCGCCTTTTTGCACAAATGCTGCCAGATAAAAACGAAATCGATTCCAAATCGATAGATCGATGATTTAAATTATAACCTGTTCAGACTGGCGCTTGTGCAACAGCGCAAGTTCTATAACAGCAATTTTGTCTCTCATTAGAAGTAGCTGCGACAGAAGAAGGAAGATAGTAAGTAATCTTAAAAAAGTACTATCTCTAAAAAATAAAATAATACAAAAAAAAAAAATATATATATATATAACAAATGATACTGTTAAAGCGTTCAGTGTAATGTGGGCCCTAAAATATAATTATTTGAACATTCAATAAGCACTTTGGGGTGTCCATATATTCGTAGTCTGTACTGACGATTTTTGACCCCTCTGCCCAACATGAAAAAATTATTTGTGAATTATGTTTGTTTTACATAATTTTTCAAAAAATCACTGTTACTTTACTAATCGTGATTTATTACTGGTAACAGCCCGCGAGAAAAAATAACTGCTCCTGAAACATATTTATGCATAAAATTAAAACAGATGTACATGTTTTGTCCGACGGTTGCCGCTTCCTCGACATTGCTAGTGACTTCGTTAAAAAAAAATTCTATTGGTAAGGATCAGGTTAGAAAAAATTTGTATTGGTAAGGATCAGGTTATGGCAGTGGTGACGGACAATGGCGCAAATATGGTTAAAGCCATATACAACAGTTTTGAAAAAGCCCACCATATCCCATGTTTCGCGCACACTTTAAATTTAGGATGTTTATCGCAAAGTGCTGCACTTTAGTTAAAGCACAGCGGAAAAGCTAAAGAAAATTTGCACCAGCTGCAGCTTTTCGCTGGCATCCCAGAGGAAAATGCTTTGAAGGTGCTCTTACATGTAAAAACCAGATGGAATTCAACATTTTATATGCTGGCGCGCCTAATAAAATTAATTTCGTACATCGGGCAAGTGGTATTACATTTTTCTGATGCCCCGCAAATGATTTCCACGAAAGACAAGGATGAAATAATTAAAATTATTGCGTTGCTTAAACCATTGGAAGCCATGACCCCTCAGATTTAGCTACTTTAAGCCAAGTGATACTAATTACACATTGTGGGCGCGAGCAAATAATCTGGGTATTTTGCACGTCACCCACCGGCAGTAAGCTGAAGACGACAATATTGGAGGAGTTCGATCGGCAATTTGGAACAATCGAGCTGCATTAACTTTGCTGGACCCGCGCTTCAAAAAAATACACTTTCAAAATGCTTCGGCCTTAGCTTCCATTATAAAAAATGTAAGAAAAGAATTGACAGCATTTTCACAAATATATGAAAGCCTTGGAAGTGTTAGTGACCGGTCATCTACTGGCGAAGCAGAATTTGACCTAGGGGCAAATTCAAGACGAGCTAAGCAATTTTTTAAATTCTTCTGTATTGGAGCTAAAACGCAACGTTGTCATCATATATATACTAAGCTTTATGTTATAGCTTGCCAGTATTGCTTGCTCATTGGCACTTAAATACTGTCAGAGCGTTTTTTTTAGGGCGTGTGCACTGGCTACCGCGAAAAGAAACGGATTGGCGACATTACGTATGTCTAAAATACTGTTCCTTAATTCATTATTGAGTAAATTAAAAACATATTATTTACTTGTTTATTATTGTTACAGTTGCATTACATTCACATTTAAAAATTGCAGCTTGGAGCATATGAAATAATCATTTGATTAATTGGTTATTTTCATTTTTCTTCGATTAATTGCAATTAATAATCGCGCGGTTTCCATTAATTTTATTAGATAATCGATTAATGAATATTTTTTGCCATCACTGGGAAAATCTAAATGAAACTGGTCCAAGCCGAAGTGTGACCAGTCGTGTACCTTTGCCGTGAGATTCGGTATTCTGCGTAGAAAAAGCGACGACCTTACTACATCTATAGTTTTTTTTAGTCGCAAAACTTAAGTATATTAAAAGTTAGAAATTCGCTAAATTGCACTCCACAAAACTCGCCACGAGTAAGCATGGAGAACGGAGTGGAACACGGTGTTGACGAGGCCGGCGAAAACCAGATGGTGAGCAGCTCCGACGGCGAAGGCGACTGCGATGGCGATGGTGAAGTGGAGGGGGAGGTGCTGCAGCTGCCGCAAATAACAAACGATTGTGTGGGGCTGCCGGCGGAGGAGGGGGAGCGAGCACTAGAGGCGACGGAGGCCAGAGACGCCACTCCGGACTCAGGACCACCGCCCCTGGACGGAACAGCACCTGGGGCCACGCTGGATGAAAACCTGTGCGACAAGGATGTGGACAGCGATGCTGGCGACGAGGACAACGACGATGAGGTAAGTGAAATACCTTATGTACAATTCGAATAGTCAAGATTCCCCGTAAATCCCTACCAGACCAAGGAGAACTACGAGGGGTTCAATGGCACCGGACGCACCGTCACCCTGCAAACGCTGATGGCCGCCAATGTGCTGCAGCCCGGCGTCGGACTGATGACAATCGAATATCTGGGCCAGAAATTTGTCGGAGATCTGCTGGCCGACGGCAAGATAAAATCCCATGAGACTGAGACCATATTTCTTACGCCTAGTGCTTGGGCAATGCACTGCAAGCGGATTATCAATCCGGAAAAGAAGAGCGGCTGCGGTTGGGCCTCGGTCAAGTACAAGGGCAAGAAGCTGGACGCCTACAAGAACACCTATCTGCGCAAGTGCGCCCTGCAAAAGGAGACGCCGCTCGACGATTGTGACCTGGGTATGCAAGGAGCACCTGCTATTTCCTTATAATCCGTGCTAATGCCATTGAATTCACAGATGCCGACCGAAAGTCGGACTCCCCGGAGATTGTCGTCAAGCGAACAGTTTTCGCACATAATACCGTATCGAATCGAAATGTAGTTCAGTAAGTAAACCAATTGCAACCTGAATATAAAGGGGGTGGTTTCGCAGAAATATAAATAGAGGAAATAGAAAAATACCCGCTATTGTCAAAATATTTTATCGCAAAACAAATGTATTTTTCATTTCATGTTTGAGTTGCCTATTTATGCCTAACTAGGCAAGAGCCTTATTTTTAAAAATTTATATATAGTTATTCTGTGTTCTGTAATTAATATGGTTGGTATCCGAACCCATTCCTCTTCACCCACAGCGACGCCAACATGCTAATTGAATCCGTGCCGTTTACTTCGGTGGGCAAACTGCAGCCTTTTCTCATCACAGTCAACTCTTCTGCCCTTTTGCTGGCAGACTTCCACTGCCATTTGACGGTACGCGAGGTGTGCGGGTATCTGGGGGGAACCTGGGACATGAATACACACAGTGAGTCCGGCTCGGTTTGCGATATTCCATGCATATGCATTGCCTACATGTTTGCTCATTTCAGCTCTATCCATCACCAAGACATATCCTTGTCGCAGCACACGCTTCGATCGACAGCGAGCCGGCGAAGTGGAGCGTGACATACAGAAGATGATGATTCAGGATCAGCTGCTGTTGGTTGGTTGGTATCATTCCCATCCGAAGTTCCAAGCAGAGCCCACGCTCCGCGATTGCGACTCTCAGTTGGATTATCAGATTCGAATGCGCGGGGCCAGCGATCTCACCTACACGCCCTGTGTCTCCCTAATTATCTGTAAGTTTATTCGAGTGACTTAAAATATTTTCTGACTATTTAATATTAGAGGTTTATAGTATAATGTAACCTTAATCTTTATTTGCTGCTCCTAACATTTTTGAAACATTTTCTTTGCAGCACCTTACTACGATGAAAATCCTACGCTGGAGTCGGTAGTGAAGTGCATTTGGATCGTTCCGCCCAACGAGAACAGGCAAGCACAGGAGTATGGCCGACCTATGCTGATGCAGTATTCAGTGTTGCCCGACAAGGAGATTCCCGAGGAGGTCCGCTCCGAAATCCAGCTTTGTGTGGACTACTATTCGCAGTACCGAAGCGAAGTGGTCAAGTTCCGGAACATCTATAACAACGACGTGACCTACAACGAGAAGCTTAAAAATACGCTCTACCCGAAATTTCCCTCCAAACAGAGCGACAAAGCCTTGTGGAATTGGATCTGCGCGGTATTGGATTGTGAGCAGGAAGACGACTTCATTCCACCCAAAACCATAAAGATCATCGATAATGACGAGCTGGAAGTAAAGGAGGAAGACAAACCTGTTGTCCTTATGGATCTTAGCAGTGATGTGAAGCTAAATCCACCTAAAGAGGAAATATTCAGTGAGACAATCAGCCCGTTGGAGGACAGTGCAAGAAAGACAGAGGAGGAATCCAACACCCAGGCGGAGCAGAAAGCAAGTGAGCTGAAGGTGATGTCACTACAGGAGCAGCTATGTATGCCGTCCGGACTGAATATGAACCCGGTCCGAATGCTTTCTCCTCTGGCCACCCCCAATCCCACAAGTCATCCGTCAGTGCTGCCCAATTTGGTGGCTCCAACTTTGCCAGCAGCCACAAGTCAGCTGCTTCCACCACAGATGCCCGCGACTAACGTACCACCAGCCATCCCACCAGTTGTATCGACTTCTGCTCTGACCTCCGCTTTGAGTGCCTCGCCAAGGGACAGTCCCATCACAATTCAATCGAACTCCGCCAGTCCCGCCAAGTTTGAGGTTCCTGTGAGGGCGTCACCATCGCCAGCGAAATCGGACGCCTCGTCCCATGCCTCCACATCCCGCACCCGTAATTCTCCAGCGCCCAGTCCGGGAAAGTTCAGTGTAAGCGATATTGCCCGGAATAGTCCCAGCATTACGCCCAATAAGTACGAGGCAGCCGCAGCTGCTCTGGTTCCTCCAGCGGCAGCTTGCCTGCCCACGGCCAACGATCTAATGGCTGCCAGTTTGGCTCAGCTGGCAGGGCAGCTCCCTCCGAACTTCCTTCAAGGCGATTTGGCAGCTCTCTTCCAGCAACAACGCAAGGACTACGGCAGTTCATCTCTTAATCAGCTGGCGGCGGCAGCAGCCAAGGTTGGTGGCTCCAAACAAAGCAATGCCAATGCTTCCTCCGGTCTGAATGATCCCAATGTTGCAGCTGCTGTGGCTGCCTACTCAAATAGTTTCAATATGCCGCTGCCCACTGGAGTAGGAATTGGCGGAGGAGGAAATAGCAATGCCCACAGCAGCAGCAAGTCTAAATCGGAACGATCATCGAAGTCCTCCTCCTCTTCCTCGTCATCGAACTCCAGCTCGACCTCAAATTCGTATAAAACAAAATTAATGAAGGAGCTAGACGAATTAAAAAACGATCCACTTAAGATGAGCGAGCTCATCCGTTCGCCAGAATATGCAGCACTGCTTCTCCAGCAAGCAGAAGCTCTGGGAGCCACCACTCTGGGCACCCTGGGCTTTGGATCAGACTACAGCTATCTAACAGGTGCGGGATTGGGAGTACCGGCTGCTAATGCTCTGACCGGTAGTCAACCCTCCAATTCTTCTTCTGGGAAGTCATCGAAGTCTTCTCCAGCGGCAGCTGCGGCGGCAGCACTCAGTGCCGACTATAATAACTTAATCCAGGCATCTAAGCTGCTGGGTTACGACTCTTACATGCAGCAGAGCAAGCAAAGCAACGACCTCAACGCGTTCCTGCAGCAACAAATGGCAGCGGTGGCCGCCGCCTCGATTCCACCCCCCACCCCCTCAAGTGGCAATTCCAGCAGCAGTTCATCCAAGAAGCAACAACAGCAACAGTTGCAGCAGCACCATCAGCAACAGCAGCAGCAACAACAACAGCAGGCAGCTGCACAGGCTGACTACACGGCATTGTTGCAGACCTACACTAAATTGTTTGATCCCAACAACCAATTTGCTGCGGCGATGACGTCTAACAAGCACATGGCAGGAGCCCACAATGAGCTCTCCGCCCTTCTGTCATCGGGAGTGGGTGTGTCAGGGGGTGCAGGCGGAGGTGGATCAAAGAATAAGCAGAAGGATATACAAAGCGATATGCTAAACCAGCTGTTGCAACTGGAGAAGCAGGACTCGGAGATCAAGGCTTTGCTGTATCGGCAAAATAAAGCTGCCGCCGATTTAGATGCCCTTTTTGCCACGCCCTCTGGAGCTGTTGTGGGAGCCGGGTCGTCGGCGAATGCCATGAAGTCTGGAAGCTCGTCAGGCAACGCTGGGGTGTCCGGTATTTCATCTCCCTCTTCCCTATCCAACCAAGCTGCTTACTATAATGCCTTGGCGCAGGAAAAAATGCAGGATTATGCGGCCTTTTTCCAGCAGCAGCATGGCAAATACGGCATACCCGATCCACTGTCTAAAACCACACTGGCGGCTAATAACATGTTCATGACTCCATCGGCTTTGTTCAAGATTCAGCAGGAATCTCTGTCAGCCATGATGATGAAGCCACCCAAATCCACGACGCCTTCTTCGGCACGTACACGGGAATCATCGGCCTCTCCAGCTTTAGAGCGATTGACGCCCACCAAGTCGGCTAACAGTGGAGGAAGCGGAGGCGGAGGCAACAACTCAAACTCTGGCGGCAAGTACAACTTCAGTGCAGTGGACCTGGCCATCTCAAGTGTGCCCTCGAACACACCATCGCCGGCACCCTCAGATGGAAGCAGTAGTTCTTCGCATCGACGGCCGTCGCCGGACATAAGCCGCCTCTACGGAGAGCTGGCACCCCCCGGAGCACTCCTCGGCAGTGGTGGAGTGCCCAAAAAACGCATGGAGTTCGCCTCGGTAGCGGATTTGGCTGCTCCGCCACCGGCCAAGATGCCCAAAAACAGCATGGGTGATGATATCCTGAACCTTTCGCACGACTAGGACAGCTGAAATGGAATCCTTGCCAGCGCAATTGCAGTCGCAGTATTTTTCCAACAGTATATATTCCCATACGTAATGTCGCCTAGCATCCATAGCAGACCAGTGTCCGTCATTTTAATCGCCCACTCAGTATCTTTCGGAGCAAATATTTTACTTTATTTTTCCATACTTCTTATTTAAGTTTTCTTTTTGTTAAGTGTAAAGTTCATAAATCAGAATTGTAACTCTGATTGCCAGCAATTTACAAACATTTATTTTTCACAAATAGCTTGGATTATGTTCTACAACCAGATATGCCGTGCATATCTCAATTAAAGTACTCTTTATGATCCGTAAAGATTACGTCAGTCCTACGAGTGAATCTCCGCTTTTACTCACCTCACGAGCGCTGTATGTCCTTAAACGTTTAATTTAATGTACTCGTCGTACTAATTTAGGTTTAATTACCGTATAAAAGTACTTTAAGTATTTTAATATACAGACAGCGCACACACCAACTGTATTGTATTGCCTACCGTATTAACTGTAACTTTGAATCTTTGCCGCAATAAATTAAACGACTAGTTACTTAGTTTACAAAACGTTTTTCAATTCTTTGGTGAGCTAGGAAAGCATAGTTGTTCTTGAGTATTATTAAGCTGTAAAATGGGTGATTTACTTATCAAAGGTATAAACAATATTTTAATTTTTAACAAGTCAGATATAGGTGGGTGTTTGACTATTTTTAAATAGGTTTACCCCTCATTTAAACCTGTCAGTTTGCTATGCTAAGCAAACCACGGTTGCTTTTCCAGCGGTTCGGTGAAGCGATTTGGTTAGTAACAAAATCAAAACAATCCGCACGCATAAACAACTGGGGGCAGGTGTTTATTTCTCGTAGCATTCATTCGGCACATTTCAGGGACTAGTTTCTCCGGCCAGTATTCAAAACACTTATCTATTCGCTGGAGAACAAGTGGACTGACTGGATCGAGCATATATAAATGGGGGTGCCCATGTCGGCTGGCGTTAGTGATACTTTAAACCGTCGGAGGATTAGACATGTCACAATATAAGGTATTCGTTTATAAAAATCGTGTCTAAAGTGCAGTGAACCTAAGCGATGAAAAAACTGAAAACTATTGGAAAATAAGTTTTATAGCGATTTGAAATAATTGTGTGTATAAGTTTGAAATAAATTGTGTGCAAAAATGTATAACGGATATAACTCAATTTCTAAAACACTGCGTGGCAAATATGCATACGACTATTTTTCCGGTTCAGGTTTATCCGTTTGACTTCGCGCATTACATAAAAAACAAGTTAAGAAAGTGAATATTTGATAATCTAATGCCGGCTCATTGAGTTCACAATTTGTTGTTATTCAGATAAATGAATACAATCTCTGTTTAGATTTGTTTCTTCCAAAGCTGTTATCTGCTTTCTAGGTATAACACGTTTAGATTTTTCTCTTTCACTCTGTTTGCCTAAATAAGACTTATCAGTCTCCAAATTTTGAAAGTTAGATAAAGTTTTTAATTTTTTGATTATTGCATAAGTTAAATGTATTTGCCGGCTTATGTTTCTTAAGTGTTTTAATTGTAAAAATTTAAAAATTGTAGTACCTGTCGGGATTCGGCTCTCACTTTTCCTCCGAGGACGAGCGGTATCCGAACTCATTGCCAGTTGGTCAGAACTCACCTCAAGTGTGCCCCTACAAGCTCTACGCGGAGCAGCTCTCGGGAAGTGCCTTTACGGCCCCAAGAAAAGAGAACGTGCGCACCTGGCTCTACAGAAAATTGCCTTCAGCTGTGCACCTTCCATTCCAGCCCTTCAAGGGAGCCACGTATTTTAGGCAGAACTGGGATGAGCAGCCCCCAAATCCAAACCAGGTTTGTTTCAAATCTCTGACTATCACAATGTTACGGTAACTGTACAAATAACCTTTGGCTTAGCTTCGCTGGAAACCCTTTGATCTGCCACCAGAAGGTGGAAAATCAGTTGACTTTGTGGAAGGTTTGCATACGGTGTGTGGTGCTGGCGATCCTAGATCCCGTCATGGTCTTGCAGTGCACATATACTCGTGTAATATATCCATGGGTAACTCGGCATTCTACAACAGTGATGGGGATTTCTTGATTGGTAAGAGATGCGATCATTGATGTAATAACAATGGCGTCTCAACATTTTCATTAAGTTCCCCAGCAAGGAGTTTTGGATATTAAAACTGAGTTCGGGAGGATGAAGGTGGCTCCCAACGAGATCTGCGTCATACCACAAGGCATACGATTTGCTGTTAACGTGGATTCTCCTTCGAGGTAAGGAACACATTTCAAAGAGCTAAAGAGGCGAAATATTACATATAAACGTTTTAGAGGTTATATCTTGGAAGTCTATGATGGTCACTTTGTGTTGCCAGATCTTGGTCCCATCGGAGCCAATGGTCTGGCAAACCCTAGGGATTTTGAAACACCAGTCGCCTGGTTCGATGATCAGGACGTAAAAGGTATATTTAAAGACGCATTATGTCACGAACAAATTACTAATGCTAAGCTTACAAAATAAATAGACTTTCAGGTTATATCGAAATTCCAGGGCAGTCTTTTTGTGGCCAAGCAAGATCACAGCGTCTTCGACGTGGTGGCCTGGCATGGTAACTATGTACCCTTTAAGTACGATCTGTCCAAGTTTATGGTGATCAACTCGGTCAGCTTCGATCACTGTGATCCCAGCATTTTTACTGTGCTCACCTGCCCGAGCTTGCGAGCTGGAACAGCTATAGCCGACTTCGTGATCTTCCCTCCCCGCTGGTCAGTACAGGAGCACACCTTCCGGCCTCCCTATTACCACAGTAGGTTGCGTTTCAATACAGTTGTTTCCTTTTGAGTTAATTGTTTTTTTTTGTTAGGAAACTGCATGAGCGAGTTCATGGGCCTAATCCTAGGAAAGTACGAGGCCAAGGAAGACGGTTTCGCTGCTGGAGGGGCGACTCTCCATTCGATTATGACCCCACATGGTCCGGATGTCAAGTGCTTCGATGGCGCCTCGCAGGCAAAGTTGGTGCCAGAACGAGTGGCTGAGGGAACTCAGGTTGGATGCAGAGGAGAACATCTTAAATATATTTTACAAAATTTTCTTTTTTCCAAAGGCCTTCATGTTCGAATCGTCCTTGAGCTTGGCTGTAACCAAATGGGGCGAGGAAACCTGTCAAAAACTGGATGCATCCTATTATGAATGCTGGCAGGCTTTGAAAAACAATTTCAACAAACAAAGTTTCTAAAAATTAAAGTCTGTGTAAGAAAAAGTAACAATATTAAAATATCTCGTTAATACATATTTTATTTAAAGGATTAATTACGTGCAACACATACTTAAAGTTCCATCAACGAACTGGGTTTGCTTAAATAAAAGGAAATGATCAAGAAGCTACGTTTGACTACAAAAGTATGTAATGTGCAAATAAAATGTATACTTTTATCTGATCTTAAATGTCAATAAACATATGTATCAACAAATGAAACTCAGTCCGGCTTTAGAACTCAAGGAGTGTTGCGCAATCTGCAATACGTAAACATTAATGGACGCCAGTATGTAAATCTAGCCAGATACCGTATACACTACACTTCAAATAGAATTGATCGAATATCTTAAAGATAATGTAATTGAATTCTTATAGTCTAAATGTGATGCTAGGGGCAGATCGAGGACTTCGATTACTGAACACTTGGCTGCTGTTCAACCGACAAACACATAATTGATTGCAGTTAACCTGCGTCGGCTCACTGGTCTTCGGAAATTCGGAGATGCCGTGAGAATTAGTCACATTGTCGTCTGATCGACGGCTATACAAACACTTCGTGTCGCAGTTGCAGGACCCCAATCTGTAGTTATTGGACGCTGAACTGCAATATTGGTGCACAGTTTTGTCCATAGTTTCTCTTCCCATGGAGCAGTAGGAATCCAAAGTATCCACGGTGCTTATAAGGTCCGGCGTAAGCTCGGATTGCTGGCGGTTGGTCAGCCAATAAGTTCGCATGTCGCCCTTGCCCTTATTGAAGAGTAATTTGGTCAGCATTTTTGTTAAACATTTAGTAAAGTATACCTTTATGCTCGTCAGACCCCTTTCTATGCAGGAGTAGTTGCCAATTAATTGCAGTAGCTGGTAGGTTGCCTCGGAAATGTGGATCTTCATGGAATCACCAGTGCTCTCCATCCGAGATGCTGTGTTCACCGTGTCGCCGAATAGGCAATATCTGGGCATCTGGTTAAGTGCAAGGTATGGACACAATTTACAACTAAATGTGTTTAATCCATAATTAAATAAAACGTTTTTCTGTACCTTTTGTCCTACAACGCCTGCTGCACAAGGTCCCGAGTGAATTCCAATACGGAGCTTAACAGTCTCGGTGGGCTTATGTCGGATCTTGAGATTTCCCACCGTCTCCAAGAGGTGAAGAGCCAACGAGGCTATCTCTCCCGCATGACGACTTCCATTTTGAAGGGGCAACCCGGATACAACCATATAAGCGTCTCCAATTGTCTCAACCTGAAGCCATGTTTTTGAAATATGTTCTGATTTCAATAGAGTAACCGACCTTATAGACATCGTAGTTGGAAATAATCGAATCGCAGCAGGTGTACCAGTCGTTTAGCATTTCTACGACCTCAAAGGGAGTGCTCGTGGTGCAGAGTTCGGTGAATCCCACAATATCGCTGAACAGTATAGTAACGCAGTCAAAGCACTCCGCCTCTACAGGATCCCCGCGCTTTAGGAGTTCCGCTACGGGTCTTTATGAGAAGAAATACAAATGAAACTATATTGATCAACGGAGCTTCAACCTTTTACCTTGGCAGCATCTGGTAAAGGAGCATGTCGGTTTTCTTTTTCTCTTCGTATAGTAAATTAGTACGTTCCTGAACCAGACCCTCCAGATTATAGGCATATTTTTCCATTATCGATAGCATATTGTCAAATATATTCGGTTTTCTGGACGAAGGGAAGAGTGTTCAAATAAAATTCCAATCCATATTCTATCCCATTCTTATAATGCTTAGGATGGAATACAACTGATACGTACAAGCCAGCCTGAAGCTCCTTTAGATGCATGCGAACCAGTCTGATGTCGGGCCTGACCTCCGGATCTTCGTCCCAGCATTGGCACAGGCATTTGCGAATGTAGTCCGGTATATCCAAATGGGTGTGCGTCAAGGCTGGGCGAAATACTCCGTGCTGCAGCAGTTCCGGACACTTGACAAACTGAATTATTTCTGCAAAACAAAAGAAAATTAAGAAAAATCTGTTTGCTGCCCAACTACCAATACTCACCCTCTTTCGAGTAGGCGGTATCCCCCCAAGGACCTTTGCGGCCAATCATCTCGTAGAGGAGAATCCCAAAGGAGTAGACATCCCCTTTTTGAGAACCGCGAGCAGGTCGGTAGGCATCCCTCAAAAGCTCAGGCGCCATGCAGAGGGCACGTTTCAGTTCCAATTCACTCCTGCAAACGTCACAAAAACAGAGTTTTTGTTTTTATTATCGCAAAAAGTTCAATGTCTTGTGTTTGCGTTTTGTGAAATGATTTTATAACATAGATTGGTGATACGGCAGTTGTATAGTACTTTGGAATTTAAAAGAATATACCAACACATTTAATAAGAATAGTAAGAGAGATAATTTGAACTATTCCAAATGTTATATTACTTGTTTGGCTCTTCCTGCCCCGCTTTTAGTTCGTGCAGTCCAAAGTCAGATATCTGGCAGACCCAGCGCGAGTCGATGAGGCAGTTGCTGGATCGTAGGTTGCCATGGGATATTATCTCCGAGTCGTGCAGGAAGATCATGCCCTTCAGGATGTCGGAGACGAGTGAAGAGACGAACATGTGGTCCAAATGCAAGTCTTCGTTGGCCAAAACGTCCTCTAGACTGCCCCGAGCACAATACGTGGTGAAGATAATCACGGCCCCGTGATCGGTGGAAGCTCCAATGAAGTTGATAATGTTCTCATGCCGTACCTAGTTTTTTAATTGATTATTTTTTATATATATTACTTTTGAGTTTTCTGCTTTACCTCTCGCATTAGTTTCAGTTCCTTTCGTATGGAGCGTGTAACATCCACGCTTTTCTTATGAACCTTTTTCATGGCTACAATACTTCCACGGAAGAGGGCTACCCAATGGAGAATATAATTAAAGAAATATTTTGATAAATCATTTTTATATACCTATATTTGTAAAGGACCGCTTGTTGGGCTCCCCAACCACTAAAATGCTCTGGCGGCAGATTTGAAACTGAAATTGGTTGATCTTTTAGCTTTTAAGGGCGATTGGTTGTTATTTCGAAACACGTACAATATTCTTGTTAGTGGGGTTGTTGTATTCGCCGAGATTAATGACGGTTACATCCTTCATGTCCACCTTCCACAAAAGCCCTGCCAGAGTCTGCTCGTACCGGTAATGTCTTAAAAAATATATTTTTAAAAAGAGTTGGGCACAGTCAAAAATCCATCTTACTTGATCAACAGGGCAATGGCCAC
Source organism: Drosophila biarmipes (assembly GCF_025231255.1). Taxonomy (NCBI): domain Eukaryota; kingdom Metazoa; phylum Arthropoda; class Insecta; order Diptera; family Drosophilidae; genus Drosophila; species Drosophila biarmipes. The sequence continues at coordinate 20,083,700 of NC_066612.1, forward strand.
CACAACTACGAGGGCACACAATGGGCCTGTTACCAGATATCGCCAGTCCAGTTTCTTTCGAGGACACAGTTCGCCATGAAAACCACAAAGGGGTTCTGCAAGCGGAGGGCGACCATTCAGCCATTGGATAGGTCTATCATTCTTTATGTAGCGAAACTCCTACGGTTTTATTTAAAATAAGTGGCCTTGGGGATAATAATTTAAGATGTTTTCATTAAGCCCACCGGTATTAAAGAGTTCTTGTCGTAGGCAAAAAACCCCACTGGCTGCATGGACATTTTTGCTAGTGATCCCATAGAAGTTCCACTGCCCACATCGTTTTGCAGGGTTATGACTGTGTAATTCCCCTCAGCATCTCCATTAGAATCTATGTAGACCTTTTGCCAGTAAGAACATACATTAATTTTTCAAAAGCATAAACCCTAATCGTGTTAAACATATCTTTGACTTCAAAATAGGCTAAATTCTGGTGGAAGGTTTTACAGTTTAAGTACTTTACTCACATCAAATCCCTGTATCGAGTGATAGGACCTATTAAAAATGTGACCCATTACCAAATTCCCGTCGTAAATATCACCGCCCAGCTTTAAAACTTCTGTAATAGCTCGAACATAGATCATTACACTGTCATAAAGATGTAGGCCATATATGGGAACCTTAACAATTGAAATACAGAATAATTAGAAAAAAGAATGCTCAACGAAAATTCAAGTTTCCTACCGATATGTTGTCAAAGACGCGTTGATGATATGGCACCAGAAACGGAGCTTTTCGCGCATAGTCTTTTATTTTGGAACAAATGTCGCTGCAAACATAAACGTATAGGTACAGAGAGATAAACTGCTTTAAAATATGCAAATATACATATATTTACTTGTCATGCACATTATTTTCATAATTCTGAGGGGAAGTCAGCACAAAAGAAATCGCTAAATTGTTTTTTTTTAAGTCCTGAATACTTTTTAATTTTGTATTAAAATTGATTATAAATTCCTATGAAATCAGAAATGTATCTTTCTCCTCTAAAAATAATAATACTCAAAAAACATGCTTAAACATAGACTCTACTTTTACCAAAATAAAACAACCTCAGTGATGTTGGAAAATCACCAGCTCAAAGATCGAAAAACAACTGTTAGAAAGACGCAACGAAAATACGAACAGTTAGATAACTAAGAGTCAGATAAATTACCGAATATGGGGGTTTTGTGGATATGTCATGCTTATTTTTATAACTGAACGAAATGAGATTTTGTCCAGTGATTTGCTCTTTTCTTTTCTAATATAAGGATCTAAATAATCTGGAATAGATGGTGCATGCATTAGAACTCTAGCTCGGACCTCCGATCCGCACAATGCACTTACTACGTTCCATAATGTTAACCCTCCGATTGGAGTCGTAGATCTCGTCGTCCACGGAAATCACTATGTAGTTCCCGCTCTCGAGAAGCCTTCTGTTTTGGAGTCCCCGCACAAAGTCCACCATGGCAATGTGCTCCCCAATGAACACATAGACTGTTTCCGGATGTTTTGTGATATTCGGATGTTTCAAAATTGTACAGTGCGCTTTACAACCCAACATGTATAATATGAGCTTATTTAATCTTAGTAAGTGCTTCCACTCAATTGGCTGCGGTACTATATCTTCAAATTATAATAGCATTTAATTAATAAATGTTCTTCAAACTATTCAATAAACACGATTTTTTATTCATATTGCCCCTATCAACATATATTGTTAGTTATAAAACGCACTGTTTACGCATATGTCTCAAAATCAAGTCTTACTGCGAGTGGTCGAATAGGTTTCTTCGATTATTTTATCGATCTGCGAAAGGGTTTTTGTGGTTGGTATATAGTCGGAAATATGTTTGAAGTGGCTGATGGTAAAGTTTCTTGCCTCCGCCAATTCCTGTTACGAAAGATATGAAATCATTTGAAGTAAAATGGTAATCAGATTTACCTGAATGGCCCGAGCCACATCCGAGCCCCAGATGGGCTTCGAGCTGACAACTATTGAGAATTTGTTCCAATGAAAGGCGTTCAGTAGACTGATTACACTCTTGGACACCTTTAAAACATGTTATTGTATCTTATTGTATCTATTCCTGATAGATTTTACCTTGGAGGCCGGAGCTAACGTTCGTGCAAAGGTATGAAATGTACTTTTGTTCGAGACAATTGAATCGGAACATTTCTGCAGCGAAAGGAATAATACATTGAAGGGATCCAGTAAAATATAAATTATAGTTGGGAATTCACGATATATTTTATAAGAGTATGGTCAAACTATAACAATAAAAAAAAACAGCAATTAAGTTCTAAAGTTTCTTAAAAACGAATAAGAAAACGAATCTCTTATTTGGTCGATATTCAAGGTTTCCAGCCTGATGGATACTTTTATGGGGATGCTAAAATAAATTGTGGACCTGTTTTAATAACCGTAACTTGTGTCGAAATGACCAGTCACAAGCAGTGATACCGGAACAGAGGCCTGACCTCGAGAGCCAAATAAGATAAAAATAGGAAGTGGGTAAAATACCAATAAAATACCCATCTCCTTCAGAAGCAGCTGCCCCCCAGAAACATCGATAGGAGACAATATTGCCACTTTGCCCCCCAAGAAAATTGCCTGGTCCCTAAGAAAATATTTTGTTACGGCGTCGGTGGTCACATGTGAAAGGAAAGGTATTCGACTTTTGAATCGAGCACTGGTGACCCAGATTTGAGTAATAGGACCACTCACGAAGGAAAGCATCGGAGTGTTCCAGGCCGATGCCAGCAGAGCCTCCGTGGTGCAACTCTCGTCCGGACCGATGAACGCGGTCACGCCCATTTCCCGCATATGTGTCATCGCCCTGGAAACGGAAACAGAAACGGAAACCGGAAAGGGACAATTTCAAAAGGTGAATGAAGCAGTAGGAGCAATTTAATGAAGGAGTAATTGAAAGATTTACCTCAAAGGCTTCACGCGATAGGCGCTCATTTTGTGGCCAATGTCAACGGGCTTAAAGTCCAACTTTTTTCCAGGCAACAGGTTTGGGTTCTTGTTCACATCTTCGATGGCGAGTGGCAGTCCGCCCAGGGTCACCTAACGCAAGCAAAGACAATTTAAAGTCCGAGATGAGTAGTGGCTAATTGCACGCCCCGCTGAGGATGCACTTAATTTATTCATGTTGTGCCAGTGGTAAAGGGCCAAAGCAAAACATGATAAAGCAATGCAAAACAACTGATATTTGCACTGGGTTTCACCCTGCGGGGGTGGTTAGTTTAAGAATTTCTCATAAGGTCATTTCTCATTTACAAAGGAATGCTTTAATTAACAGCAATAAAAATGGTTACAAAATACTATTTTGAGACCCAAGCCGAAAAGATTGGCCTTACTATTTCCTTGATGTTAGGCATTTAGGATTTCTTTAGGTGTAAAATGTAATTTAAGTAAAAATGTTCTACATAAAGATACTATAATTTAGAAAATTATCCGGTCATAACGATCATTTCGAAGCCGAGTAGCTCGTTGATTTCCTGGGCGTAGGCCCGCAGTTCGTGATTCCCGCTTCTAATGTGTCTAGCACCCAGCATGCGAAGGTTAAGTCTCACAGCGACCACGAAGCTAGCGATGGCCAGGATCACCAGGTGGATCCAGAGCAATGCAGTCAGGACGAGGAACCACAGGAAGTTGTCGGCCGCGAGGCAGGGCTCCTTGGCCAGGCACTCCCACATGTGGAAGGGAAAACGGCTGAGTCCCTGGACCACCTTCATGCTCCAGGGCAGGAGCATCAGGGGACTGCAACGCTGCCACACGGCCAGCCCTGTTATCCGGAGTCTAGAGAAGACTCCCCCCAGGGCTCCCTTGATGGGCAGGTGTATCAGACCGTAGCCGTAGAACATGGCACCCATTGCGAAGCCGGAAAACAAAAGACTGCGGGCTAGCTCACTTAGCTGGCCGACCACGTAAACGTGGGTCATGGGACGCTGAGTCTGCGGCGACTGGTGGAACTGGAACCGTACCTCCAATATCGATAGCATCAACGTCAGTTGGAGCACCGTGAAAACACTGAGGCAGCGGTGCGAACGAATACAGTTTCGAATATAATCACGCATTTTGATTTGGAATTGTTCAAATTAAGGAAGACAGTTCCCGAAACTGTTCCTGTACTCGTAGGAAATACTGATAGGTTTACAAATGTAAAAAATAATACTACTTTTGAAATAGTATGTTCGAAATACAATTTTTTTGTTGTGAGTGTTACTGTTCCTTTGGTCAAATTGACATTCAATCAGTTAGGCCTATTTAAATCTACGTTGGTCAATTTAACAAATCACTTGATAATCATGAGCATAATCGTATACTTTTACTGCTTTCAGGCCATAATCGAATACGAATCTAAAGTCATAAGCCTTACAGGCTTACGCCAGTTGAGGAAACCTTTTCGGTTTCCATTGGATATGTCTAATTACTTCATTTCAATGCATAATAAGCATACCCATTCATAATCAGAAGCTTAATTAAACTCTTGCACCTGCAGACATTACGCATATGGCTCTATCCACGGTTTGAAGCTTAAAAACTTTGGCTCTATTTTAGGGTGGATAAATGCATAAAAAGAGGTGCTTGGTGGGATTTGGTTAAGCGATAAGCATACAAAATAAGTTGGCTTCCTAAAGAACAAAAAATGCAACTAGCGGTCAAAAACTAGAAACATTTTATTATAAGTAACAATTTTCGCTCCTTCCCGCTTTGGGTGGATAAAGCACTTAATTCAATAATGCTATCTACAAAATTTCTTTAAGTGCAACTTGACCTTCTATTGACTGGCTTTGTCTGGCTGCACGGTTTTCAGCTTATACATACGTACGTATTGAAAAATGTAAACAATCCAAATTTCCGCCGAAAAAACCAAATTTTATTTGTACGTTACATACTTTCCGACGAATCAATACACGTTTTTACTCGACGAGTAAGGGGTTTAGTTATTTAAAATGTTCAAACTCCAAGGCATGCCTGATTTTAAACGGCTGGCTGGAAATATTTTGGCAATTTAAATAAGCATGATTTATAGCCAACTTTTTAATACAAATTCCCAGAGTGTTTGTTCAACTGAAGCTGCGTCCTTAAATACATCCTGCGAGTTCTGCGTGGGCAGGAAATGATACAGACCCTTCGGACCGAAATAATTGTAATAACCATGCTAATAATTTCGAAAGCTTTTAAAATGATTATTCTTTTGATGTTTTTTAAAATGGATCGCCGGATAGACTAAAATAAGTATCGAAATAGTGAAATATTGGTCGCGTTTTTTACCACAATTTGTAAAGTATGACAACTTGTCTGGTCCCTTTATTTTTAAAATTGTTTTGCACGTCAAATACAAATGAACCTCAAAAATCGAAGACAAGTTGATCGTCACAAGATTTTTTTTTTAGTAGTTCTCAAGTTAGGGGTGTACAAAATTGACCTTCTTTTTCCAAAAATGCTAGAATTTAAGCTTCTTCTATTAGGCTGCTTACCATCATTTTTAATTTTTAGAACCTTCAAATACGCACAAATAAAGGTTAATGCTCAGGCAGTGTAAGATGCTTTGAACTGCTAATGTGGCCATAATTGTTTATTAATAACTTTGACACGGGTACAAGAATGTGTCGTATTCCAAAAGTTGAGGAATCTCATAGGCTATACAACCCTGTATTTTCAGTAATTCATAAGTTATGGGTATACACAATTTAACTATTTTTCGCCAAGTTTTTCCAAAAGTGGTATAACTAATGTTTCTTATTTATTTTTCATTTACTTTTAAACGGATTATCCGATGACAGTTAAGGCGTATTTTAGGTGAGAATACAACTAGGTTCACCCAACAGATCAAATTTTCAAAGTTTTTACACTTTCACCACTTTTTCTTCGAAACCAATGGTGATTGGTATGCAATTCTTTTAGTTTGTGCAATGCCTTTTTATTGATGTATCAAATCAAACAATCGGGCGATTACTGTAGGTTTTCATTTCTTCGTGTATATTGTAGTCGACTTCGCACACCCTCCTGGTGCGCTTCGGCACTACGTGGACTGCCGACCACAGTGATACAAACATAAAAAGTCAGGATTGTGTATTTTATTGTATTGTATAAATGTTTAAGATACTCGTGGTTAAAGGGATTTCTTATTAGCCAAATTTTCTGCTAGTCAGATGAGACCGACATAAAAAATCTATGAAAATGTAAAGCAAAAAACGGCTAATTAAAACGGAAATATTAAGCTATTTCAGCTCATTCTCATTATTAATTGCCTTCAATGAAAATGCAGCTCATCAGCATGTCATAATTATGTACCAATTATGGGATGTACTGTAGTCCGCTTCTTATGAAAATTTTTGTCTTAAAGGGCATATAAAAAGTTTTCAAATTCAATGGTTTACTTGCCCTATTTTTCATTTAAGGAGCAAGGGAAAGCAAGCTCATTTGAAGTATGAGTTCACGATAAAGGTTCCATAGTAACAGGAAACGGTTGCTGGCTGAGATGAGGTTTAAGCTTTTGGAGGGTTTGCAATTAAAGTAGACATGTAAGCGTTAAGCCGTCTTTGAGTGCCAGCATCCTTTGTGTTTATGTGTAGTACAGCAATATGTTGTTTGTAACTGGACGCTGATTTAAAAAAAATCAAGGTATTTAAAAGCCAAAGCCCTCTCAAAAACGGAACAGTATTTGTCGCTATAGTTCCAGGGCTTTGAAACTGTAGCTAATGTAGCGAATTTCCTTGACAATTTTAGTAAAAAGTTATTCTAAACTGGAAATAATAAGAGGCTTTTATTGGACAAAACTTATACTTATTTAAATTGCACGTATTTTTAAGTAAAATCTATAATAGAAGCAAATTAAATATTTAATTAAAATTAAATTAATTTTATTTAAAACTCAACATAGGTATTCCAATATTTGATTAAAAAGGCATTGAAATGAATTTAAAGGAAATGGTTTCAGAAAATGGCGAAATGTATTCTTTTAACTCTAAATCAAATGCAATATAAAATTTATTTTCTTGGACCAAAATATCAGCTTTCACTAATTTTGTTTTTGCTTATGACAGTTTTCAAATTATTAATTCCTTAAAACAGAGGGCTCTTTTTGGAAACGCAATTAATAAATTACCTGCTCACTTCTTTACTTTATGGCTGATTAATATTTGTTTTTCCGGTGATGGGACCCGTTTGTCGCTTTTTATGCCCTGAAGGGCAATTTAAGCAAGCATGAGATGGCGCAATGGGGAAAAATAAAACTTACAAGGAAGGCAAACAAGGAAAAATACAAAATGTTCACGATAAAAGTTGACTTATTGCCAACATGCAATGACAAATAAATATCAGTGGCATTAATATCAATTTTTTGCCACATGCGGATTTATACAGGTAAAATGGCGCATCGATATATGGTTGTGATTTGATCTACCAAGAGCCCGTAGTCCTGAATAAACAAAATATATTTTTAATATAAAGCAATAACTTATTTATCTTCCTGCACACATGCACGAAACGGTCGGAAACTTTATCGTCTTACAAAAATTGTTATATTTGTATTAACCGCATGCGCTTTTGTATATCCCGCACAATCGAAAAAAGCGAAAAATATGAATCGTTTCCCTTTGTCCCGTTTATGAAGCATCCTTGATGGATTTGCATTTAATCTTCCTATTTCGTTAGGCAGTCAATCAAATAAATGGGAGCCATCAACACTGTATGCCAAGTATTGTGATTTTTCCGGGATCCAATTAAGTGCGGAATAAAGGAAAATAGATTTGAACGGATTTCTGGCCCATCAATAGGATATGCGCTTCTCCTATTATTCTTCTTTTTCCGTCACGGGCAGATGACCGTCGTCAATCCCCTTTAAAAAACATCAAAAAATCAAAACAGTTGGAAACTAGTTCGAAGTGAAAACATCCTTAAAACATTTTATGAATACAATGTATATGGTTTTGGGTACCACATTTAGTGTTTCCTTTTTCATTTTTACGGTGTGAATAAGTAATTGTTTTAAGTTTATCTGAAAACACTAGAAACAAATTATTGCCCAAAGCAAAAGATCCGTTTGACTTTCCAGTTAGAGTATTTTAGTCAAATGCCTCAAGGGACGCATGATTTGTTTGATTGGGACAGCTCAATCGGCCCCTCAATCTCAACGTTGAGCTATAAAATCATGATATTTTTGGGACGGATGTGTTGACTTGTGGCCAAAATGAGATTGGCATTTGAATTGCAAATGTGACAAGTTGATGTATTATGCATGCACATACACAATTAGCCAAGGGCGTAATTTGCAATTATTTTCGATAATTTTTGGGGACTTTAAACTGTCATCGTGGGCTGGGTCCTCTCCAGTTTCTCACCCGCATCTGGGAATATTCAGCTAGGAATCCAATATTTATCGTGTCCGACAGTCGCCGCGTGGAGGCAGTGGCTCCGGAAGCCAAAGGAAGGCTCCTCTGACAGCCGAGAAGGACGAAGATGCAAGAGAATGCAGCGGTGGTGGCAGAAAGGCCCGGCATCCTCGATGGCAATAAAGTTTTATTTTTCACGGATCTGAAACTGACACCGGACACGGTCACCGCCACTGACAATTTGACAACCTGACTACGGAGCACTGACTGTGGAGCACTTGATGGCCGTGGATTTAAGCATGGTCGCGGGAGCAGCCGATGCACCAACGGCAGTCATTTGTTTAGGCAAATCCCGTATGCGCAATCCCAACAGGTGTGCGTAAATCCCAGCCTGAAACCCAACTTGTTGCTACGCTTTTCCGAACTCTGTTCCGGCACTTTAGCACGCCCGTGTTCAATCGCAGACTGCGTTCGTTCCTTCGATGGCCCTGCCTTTATAGACTCCGTGCTTCGTGTCCTCCGGCGCGACTCGTGTCGGTTCCGGATCCGAAGGGGAGCAGTGGGGTGCGAGTGGGGGGCCAGGAGGAAGCGCCAAAATTAAGTGGTCTATGAATGACAAAATCAGCAGAGCCTGGGGATCAAGAGCGGGACAAGTGGGCGGCTGTCCCTTGTTGGTCAGTTGGACAGGATGCTGACGACCTTGTTATTTGTTCCTGTTGGCAGCCAAAAATCATTCGTTTTAAATTTGGAGTGACCCCAATGAGGACTTGGCTGGGCATTGGACTACTTGTTTGGGTCGCGTCAGCTTTTCTCCTGTTGAGCACATTATTTTCCTGTTTCTGATACCCATCAAGGCAATTTTCCTTCGAAGATTGCAATAATACTTCCCCATGCACTCAGAGTGACAGTCAATTATGGGTGTAATCTCTTGTTTTGACCTGTCAGATTGCGTAGGAGGCTAAAGGTTGCGAGGACTAATGGTCTGGGAGGATTGTAATAGATCAAGGAGCTTTAGTTTCCTAAGGGGCAATCCTTGCTCGTTGTTAAAAAGAAGCCAATTCCGATGAAATATTAATTCGGAAACCAATTTACATATTGGATCGTGGGTTTCAAAATAGAAATTAAAATTAATAACACTTTTGTAATCATATATACATATATGCACACACTCTATAGGTACCTTGTTTCCCTTCATGATATAGACACCCTTTATCGAGGTGCGTTGTAAATTCAAGTTCAAGGACAGCGGGCGTGGGGATTTTTGGTAGCGATTTTACAGCTCCTTAACTTAATCCGCGTTTGGGTTTCCCCAAAGGGGCTTATGGGTCTTTTACACGGGAATTCAAACCAAAATGTTTTAGCAAAAAACTCAGACTTTCTGGAACCTTAATTGCGTTGTAATTATCTCCATTCCTTCGGTTTCGATTTCTAATTTAATTACCTTAGGCCTAACAAATTGGCATCACATAACTTGAAGCCTATCACATTCACACTTGCTTAGCACCTGTCTCGGGTTTTTATTTTCAATTACCATGCGAGAGGTAATTAGTAACTGAATTCCATTACATATCGGAATAGACTCAATAGCCCCGACAGTCCGTATCAGCACCGAAACTCTTGAAGAATGAATTCATAATATATGTCTAAGAATTACCATTACTGATAGTTTGTCTCATTTGAGTTTAATCGGCTTCAATTCTTCGGGAGTTATTTATAGGAATAAACATTTAGCTAGTTGTCTAAACTTCTCATAGAGACACTGTGTTTTAAGTTTAAGGGGCATACTTTGGTTGAGTTACAGCAAAAAATGTTGTTTTTAGATTTAATCACGTTTTTTGAAGGTAACAGTCTGGTATAAACTGATGAAAACTTGGAGCTTAAAAGATTTATCCTTTGACCAAGAAAATGGACCTAAGTAAAACTGTTTTAAAGAGCTATAACGCACTGTACCCATTCACCTAACCACTTTCTAATGGAGTACTTTTCTTTTCGTTGTTCTGGAGTGTGTAAAGGTCCAAGTTCAATTTCAATACCGGCTTATAATTTGATTCTAGTTGAGCCAAGACCTAAGCTGATTGAAATGAAAATTTAATTTTAACTTTCGCCGGAGCGAATCCTGTTCCTCGTCGTCAACGGCCAGCTACTCTACTGTGTACCAGCCAGGGAGAATGACAATTATGGGACCATGACGAATCGCATTCATATCCCCCTTTGAGCCGGTACGTTTGCATTCGACAATACAGAATTGCGAGCGAGTTGGCACTTCCTCTACCGTAAATAATTCATTGACAGAAGAATTCCCAGGATCTTGAATTTCCACGTTAAATTATAATTTTACCTCACGTACATTTGAAACCGCTTAAATAGTGGAATTAATTTTGAAAGCGATGTCAACTTTAAAATCAAAAAGAATTCATATGTCACGACTTTCCGTTTGAATAAGTTTCCGGTGTATGTATTATAAATCGTAAACAATTCATACATGCGATTTGCTTTTATTGTCATTTGCCAATAACTTTTCCGCTCTCTCGGGGATCTGCAGATTTCGCAATTCAAGCATTTCCATGCGGCAGTTATTTTTATTGTGAATTGTGTCTATTATCTGCCCATTGGTAATGGCCAAATGATTTTCAATTGTCGTTCTTAATGTAGAAAATATGAATTGTAGCAGATTGTGAAATCGAGGAATGAATAACAAGAAGTAAACATATTCAAAGTTCGGTTTAATAAATCTACTGCTTTAACTAGGAATATGTAACAACCATAGACAATTGCAGCCATTATAAATGCCGACACGGCACTTGCTTTTCCATTAGGGTGCGGCAGTCCAAACAGAATAAATAATATCCTAGTGTTCTCCGTCTGACTCTTAAACACTTTTAGTATATTAACATGGCAATTAAAGTTCGCATGTAGTTGCACCAGTGAATGAACTGCAACCCGTCAATGCTGGTTTAGTTGCAGGGATTCACATTCGTGTTTGTTTAGGGCTTAAACATACAAGAGAGGTAAAAATGTAGAAAAAAGTTGTACTTTTCCATGCATCATACATCCTGTTCCCAGGCAAAAGCTTTTATTTACCACCAAAGCACCGAAGGCCAGTTCTATATTTAGGAAGTTAAGAACGTATGTATATTTCCCCCATTTTCCATCCTGTTTCTTTTTTAATTGCGGCACTTTAAATTATTAAATTTCCAAAAACAAATTTTAATAAGATTTTTCAGGTTTATCTTTAGGTCAAACTTTCTAATTTGTAAAAAAAAATTTTTTATATAAAATGTGGTATAGAATATAAGACATCAAAAATAAATTTGTTTACACAAATAACCAATCATATTGCTGGGAATACAACTTATCAGCAAAAGGGAAAGCGCCATTCTAAAGCGCCAGAATGAGCGTGGCAAACTTTTTTTAGGTCAATCGATAGGTATTACGAGACTAATTCATTTCAGTTAAAATCCTGTTCAAGAATATAATTATATGCTTTATGGGGTCGGAAGAACTTCCTTTCACCTGTTATATACTTTTCTTCCTTTCTTTTCAAAATTTTATAATATATATTTCATTTTTCATTTGTTATACAAATTATTTATTGTAAATTTACTCATAGAGGTCGACTGCAGAATGCGCTGAGGGTTGGAAAATGCGATTGATTTCACTGGTAGTGGGCAAGAGCATCTTTGTTGATAACGCCCGCGAAGCTGGTGTACTTCGGAGAGGTTCCGTTGAGGGCGATGAACTGCTCTGCAACTTCCACCGCAACGCGAACCTGCGCCTCCGAGGTGCTGGCGCCCAGATGGGGCGTGGCCACCACTTTGGGGTGGGCGATGAGGGCCTTGGTCACCGCAGACTTGGGCGGCTCCTCGGGATAAACGTCGAAGGCGGCGCCGGCCACTTTTCCACTCTCAAGGCCATCGAGCACGGCCTGCTCATCGACAATGCCGCCGCGGGCCACATTTACCACCTTGACACCCTGCTTGCACTTGGCCAGGGTCTCCGTCGATATGAGATCTAGTAATATATGATATTATTAGTAATGGATAAATATGCAGTTCACGTGTTACACTAATACTAGGTTGTAATCTCCAAGTTTCCACAAGCTTTTCAAAGCTAAATCAATTCTTAACGTTATCATACCGACTTAAAAACTTACTTCTGGTGGCTGGGATCAGCGGCGTGTGCACGGTTATGTAATCCGCCAGTGGCCAAATCTCCTCCAGCGTCATCTTCTCGATGCCAGCCGCCTTGGCCTCCGTCTCCGTGGTGATGGGATCGTATCCAATAATCTGTGAAACACTCGGGGTGCGATTAAAATTTCCCCTTGAGTAAATACCCAATGCAACCCACCCGCATGCCCCAGGTCTTCATGCGAACGGCGACCTCGCGACCAATGCGTCCCAGTCCCAGGACGGCCAGGGTTTTTCCATACAGCTCGGTGCCGGCGTAGAGCTTCCTGTCCCAGCGACCCTCCTTCATGCTCTGACCGGCGGGGACGACGGGACGGGCCAGGGAGCCAATTAGGATGCACGTCAGCTCGCAGGCCGAAATAGAATTGCCACCCGGAGTGCTGAAAGCGACGAGAGTTTGGTTAAGTATTCCCTAAATGCTTCGATACACAGGAGTAGTGGGTCCCGGGCGATGGTGGCGTTTGTTGTGACTAGACAGCAATATGCAAATGCCGCCGAAAAAAAGATGGCAGCAAAATATGGCAATTTTCGCGCTCGGCTCCGTACCTCTGGCAATACAGTGGGCCATCTGACATTGACGCGACCAACCCACAGTCCTCAGCCCAAGACCCACAAAACAGAGTCCCCTTCCCATTCCCATTCCACCCAACCGCCTTTATTGACACTCGGCGTCCCTTAATTATGCGTGTCAAAGGGCGACAATTGACCCAAGTCATGACTATGGCTCTTTTCTGTGCTGCGATGCGATACAGACCGCCAATCCCGCGATTCAGAATGCGCATAATTACTTGGGGCTGCGCCATCGATGCTTATACTATGCAACACTCTATTAATGAGCACATGTTTTGAAAACCTTTTGTCACCAAACAAATGATTTTGATTTGGTACTAAATGTGTCCCTTCTTCTCTCTATTCGTAATATACCTACGATTTTCATTTAATTAGAAGTCTTACATGTTTGCCTAATTGAGCTGTGGGTCGTGGCTAAATTTAGAACAAATGCTTTTAACAACACCTTAAAGAAAATGATGATGAAGTGATGACATGACGTAAATAAACCAGACGTAAAATACAAGTCTTTAAGAGAAATCAAGCGAGTATGTGCCTGAAACCAGATCACAACAGATCATAAGCCCAAAAAAACTATTTTCCAGGTTTAAGAACTGAAATCGAAAGTCATAGTTACGAAAACCCAGAGTAGTTTTAGTAATCACCACAAACAAAATAATATTAAATAAAATGAAAGCAAAAAGCAAATACCTTTCCATCAAATACTTAAAGAATTCATAAAAGGGCCAAACCCTGAGCTAAGAAGCTGTCGGGCATTTGAGTGAACTTGAGAGCTTGCTGGTCCTAAAGTTGAATAAAAATGTTGTGCACAGAAAATCCGAGCACAGTGCTCGGAGTAATCTTTTTTCCCGAGTACTATGCACCAAGAGCTTAAGGACTTACTTCAGGACAACGACATTATGCGCCGTGGCTGCGGGGACATCGATGTTATCAACGCCCGCCCCCGCGCGGCCAACGACCTTCAGGCTGCCGGATCCGGCGGCCAGGACTTCCGCGGTTATTTTCGTATCCGAGCGAACGATGGCAGCGTCGAAGCTCTGGAACGAGGTAATTTGATAATTAGCATCTGTGTAAATATAAATATTTGTCTTGCGATTCCCTAAACCATTTCACTGACCATTTTAAGTGCTCGAATAACTGGTTTCGAGTAGAAGGGCAATAGATGCCCATCAACACCTGTTGAACAATAGGCATTTAACTTGAAGAAAAGTATTGGGCGCCATAAAGTTTGTGCTTCAATGTAGCGGTCTGCTTTTCCGAGTAATTTTGGGGCTCACTTGGAACAATATATTTAATGTTGCGGCTACATCGTCTGGTCGGCAATTGATTTGATAAGAATTATTTGATTGGGCTGATAACAATGTCTACCGCTGCCAACCCTAAAGTGGTGCTCGTGTGTGTTATTGCCAATAGATTTCAAAAACATATATATAAAAGTAAGATAATCGCTTAATTTAAGAAAAAACACTTAGATTCTTTTTAGGCAGCAGACCCCTAAACTCTGAAAAATAAGGGGTATCACATCACGAAATGAATAACATGTTGGTCTCGTTAAATTGTTTTTCTGTCTACGCAAGGAAAACAATTTTTCATAGAACACTTTCTGACCCTTAAATTTGATTTTGGTTTGGGAAATCAACAACTAAAAGCATATTTCCCCAAATCAAAGCAAATTCGGAGTACGCATTTGTACGCTGTGTGTACGTGCCCATACAGACATAAATTGACCTAAATAATAAAAAGCATTCTGGTTCAAATTGAAGGCTGCATTCTTGAAACTGGAAATACTCCTAAACAAGTAAGGAGAATAATTGCATTTCATTCTAATGTGTATCCACACAAGTGGCTTAAAACGTAAGCTTAAATGGCTTTGTGGGCATTGTTGGAATTGCTCGATTAAAGGATTTTAAATTACCGACTATATACATGAATAAAAGGTCGCCTCGCTTCTTAATCGGGTCAGGTGTGATTCTTGCTGCCGATAACCCTTAAGCCTGCTAATGTTTTCGCACTCACTTGTCTGGGCTTTTCATTTACAAGTTGCTGGGCGGATTTGTAGCTTCAAGCGCTTAGTTACAAATTAATTGAGAAATGTATCTTGCCATTAAATAATACCCACACCCACCACCTTTCATAAGTGTGGCTATGCAGCCAAATTTTGTCCCAGCGCACGTGTTTTAAGACCGCTCTTGAATCGTTCAGAGAGCTTTCCATTACAGCGACTTATCTCTTACCTATGTTCTGACATGTGTGTATTCACCTGTGCTGTAATCCCTAAGCCACTTACCTTAACTTCCTGGCACAGCTCCTCCACGGGGAGTTTCAGCTTGTAGGTAACCTTGTCGAAAAACAAAAACAAATGGTCAGCAACGTTGATTAAATTGTGCAATCAATTAGGTGCAACTATTTTCTGTTTGCCCACTTGAGCGCTCTTTACATGCTTGCAAATTCATTTACAGTGGGATTAGGGATTCATTTAAATTCATTTGCAGTGGGATTAGGGATAAAAAAGGGGGCTTTGAAAATAAAGTTGCAAAAATGTAAAGCATTTATTTATGCATTTTGAGTAAAAGTTGGTTAAAAATATTTGTAATCTTTGATATAATTGCAAGATAATATTTGTAATTAAAATATTTGTTTGTTAGGTTAGGCAAGTGTAAGTGTTATGTGTACAAAAATCAATGAACAGTCAATTAAATACTTGTTAATTCACTATTCCTGTTTTCACTAGATTGAATGTAATCAAATAGTATTGTTAACAAAAACATTTTTACGGGAGAGCACTGTACCACGGGCACTTGTATGGGTGTAAGCTTTTGCACAGCTTGCACATAAGCGCTGGTCACGTCAGGGACTTTACTTACATTAATCCCGTGCTGCTCCAGCAGCTCCACGCAGGATTTGTCCACTGCATCGCAGACCAGCACTTTCCTGATGTTGAGGGGCATATTTGACTTCGTAAACAATGTGTCTGTGCTGTGCAATCTGGTCAACCGGTAGGCTGTGTTAACTTTGCCAATTAATTGCGCCACTCGCGATCTGCGCCTCTGAGCAAGCAAATTGAACTGACTTTCAGAGCGGCAACGACGGGCCATCGAACCTGACTTCGACCGCTCTCCCCGGTGCAGGGCGAGAGTTGTTTTCGGCTGATAACGCCTGGAAAGATCGGAGAGCGCCACTGGAACGCCGGTTCTCTCTTTCTCCTCGCCCCGTTCTCTTCGGGTGTGCGTGTGAGTTGTTTTCGAAACGCCAGATCGATTTGGCTGGCAAAACAACAACCTTAACCCGTGAACGACCCAACGTGCAAATAAATCTTTAAATACTGAATTTAAATAAAAACAAAGAAAGTAGTAATTTGGTGTTTTTGCAGTTCTTTCCCATTTAGGGGATTTGCTGAAAATGTAACCTTTTTAAAAAAAACTATCTTCAATGGTAGAAGGTCACGAAGATAAATGAAATTACTTACCACTTTTCACCTGTGCCCATTAGCATTATGAAGACAAAGACGAAATCCGTTTATTTTCAATATTTTTATTGTATTTGCTTTTAATTGCAATTTAGCTTTCATTTAACTACGTATTTTCCAAAAACATATTGTGAACAACACTTGAATGCGAAAAAGAAAACAAAACAACATAACGTGGCCGAGGAGATTGCAGAGGATCGTCCTTGCCATTAAATTATAGGAATAGTACAAAGTTCGTAACAAAATAATTTGTTTACAGATTTAAATATCATAAACTATTTACATACAATTCTTGGAAATTGCTGATTGGGTTTAGTTACTGTTTTCTCTTTACAATATGTATATGTTTGCATGTATAAAATATTCTATATAAATTTGGATTGGGGTTGATATTTCCACAATTAACTCGTGTTTAGTTTTCTGGGTGTTCGGTGTGGGGGTCTTTTGGTTTACCATAATATATTGAATAGGGAATTCTCAGGCGTGCTCTTGACAATCATTCCACTTTTCTTTCAGTTTAAGAGGGTTTAGGCTAAAAAAATAAGGTTTGCTTTTTTATTTAAGTGGCTTGAAAAGTAGAGAAGTTGTTACCGCTAAATTTAGTTATATATAGGCGTATCCTTCTTAAAGTTTCAGTATTCTTGCTATAAAATTTGTTTGCTTGTGTGTGTTTCTTTTAGTTTTTTAGAGTGTCAACAAAATTAAATTGCTTGGTTTTGGTTTTCGTTTGTTTGTTAATCGGAAATAAGGTTTGATTATTACAAAAAATCGCTATATATATATAAGCAAACCTGTTTTTTTGCAAAAATGATTGGCGACTCTTTGTTCACCTACAAGAAGGTTATGTAATGGAATATATGAATTTATCAAGTTTAGTTTTCCGAAACTTTCAAAGAATTTAAGTTGAGAAATTTAAGGCATCTTACAAAATATTTTCAACATAGTTCCTATCAGATCTGATGAAATTTCCATGGCAAAGTACGCCTTTCCGTTTCCAGAAAGTATCTAACAATATCTGGGATAATCTATTATTTTATTGAATATTACTTTTTCATATTTCGGTTCTCACGCTTACAAAATGCCGGCTGATGTATCTGTTTTGGTTTAAATTTTGTTAATTATAGTAAGAACGTACATATTCATGTATAAATGTATATGTACCTTTATAAATGTGTGTACCTTTTAATATATACCATTATCATATATTGAATTACCAGTTCTGTGAGTTATGTGCAATGTTCTGACGTACACATTCCCATCGGCTGATCTTTAAACTTAAGTATTCCGTTTGTCCCCTCCCTAGCTGCGAAGGATCGTATCTAGTTTTGTTTTTAACTTTATGCTAGTATTAAAAAGTAATATTTCATTTAGGTTTAGCTAATACATAGATCATTTTTGGTTGCCACTTTTTATGCTGCTTTCCGTAAAATTTAAATGTTTTGTTCCTCGTTAAGCGCCTCCAGTGCCTTGGCCAACCCATCCAATTAGACTTAGGGGAAAGGCGTAGCAAAAACCTTTTTGAAAGTAAATCGCAAATGTCCCCTGAATGTGTTCTCTCAGAGGTTATCCCTTTATTTTGCAGCCCCCTGGGTTCTAATCTCATTCCTCCTGAATGTCGCTAACAATTTCATCTAGGTATCTGTATATGTCGTGCGCTGTTCAAATTTGCTTTCCAAAATGTAGTTATATCACCTTGTATCTCTTATATAAAAGTACTAGATTTTCGCTTTAATTTCCGGCTTCCGGCCTGGCCTGTCCGCTACCCGGTTCTACAAACCGTGTCCCCGTGAGGTTCCGGCTGTAGTCCATGGACAGAAGGAGGCTCTGTGGGTGTGCTACAGATCAACTAGCTAGTAGCCATACTTCAACTCTTACTCGAGGTGGCGATCGATTTGAATGCAGTGCGGTTCATCATTGTTGGGCGCTAGCTCAGTTCGACAACTAATGATCGACAAATTTAGCATGGTGGTTGGAATTGTAAAAGGAGTGCTCGTTCGGAATGGGCCAGATCAACGTTTCTCGTCTCGACATTGCGTGTAGGTACTTACAATACTTGAACAATAATTTTGACGCATTCGACTGTAGCGGATGGTAGTTGTGGGCAGGATGATCCTTTTGGCCGGGAAATGCAATACATCTGGAGTGGAGGGGTGCTGTGTGTAACTCGATTTGATGGTTATAAGGCACTGGTAGTTAGACGCTATACCTAGGCCCGGGTCATAGCTGTGATCAATGCTCGATCCCGACCCGGATTAGAGGCCTGTTCGCGAGCAGTCCAGCTTAAACTTGGAGCTGCGAGCGCGAACTGTGCGCTTTTTGGCAGGTGTGTGGCATGATATGGTGTGACAAGGTATCTAGGTCGAAGGTATTGCTGTTGGAAGAAGGAGGTCTACAGAGTGCGTTTCAATTAAGCTCAATTCGAAAGTATTGAAAAAGTGATTAAAATAAATCGATGTGTTTACTATTTGGATTTATCTAGAGATTCCGGTGCATGAACTAAAATATTGGGAAGATGCAAGTTTTTATCAGTCACTAAAAGTAGCTTCAAAGTGACGTACATTAAGAGTAGCATAATCAGAAACTCCAGGAATCTTGAACAGATAGTGTGTGAATTTAGTTTAAAATAATGACTTTAATCTACTTATTTGGCTTAAAGCACACTGCAGTCCTACCGGATGGGCTGAAGGAAGTGTCAAGATATGAGTAGATGAGTAGAGGAAGAAGAGGGATGATGCGAGAATGGGGCATCGATTTTAGATTAAAGAGATTTCAATCGTTTCACAGTCAACTGAGTGTGTGTTGTGTGTGGGGTTGTGTGTGGGGTTGTGTGCGGGTGTGGGAGTGTGCTTCTGAGGCCCGACTTAGATTAAGACACGTTCACTAAATTATTAAAGCTGACACTTATTTATGTACTTAGTCAATCGATTGCATAACAAATACGAGACCCGTGGGGGGACCAACAAATGTTGTTGGGTGGCTGCGGACTCCTTCAACTTTTAATTTCAACTGTCGACTAGCTTAACTCTTAGGCTTAGACCATTTAATTTAAATTCACATTACTCAAATAAAATCTGATTACACTTAGCTATAGCTATAGCATTTAAGACACATAAGGCCCCACTTGGCATTGGGCTGCTTCCTTGGTTTGCTTTAACGTTCGCTCTAACCGCCGCTTCAACGTCCACTTTATATTTAACCAGCTACTTTGTGTGTTTCTGTTTCTGTTCGTGTGTTGTGTTGTGTTGTGTTGTGAGTTGCTACCAAATTGATCTGATCTGCGAATGGAACATTTACAAATGTGTCGTGTGTTTTGGCACTGCTGCTTTCTCAAAGAAGCTTCCTGGCCCTCAAAAAAGTAACCCAAGCCTAATCGACGCGGGGTGGCGACTGAAATCTCTTTAATAGAACCGATCCGTGCTCAGGATGTCCTCCTCGTCCTCCTCCACGATGATCTTGTTGCGGATGGCGTGCGTGACAGCTTCGACCTTGCTCATGGTGGGACTGAGGAACTCCTCGCGCAGGGATCTTGGCGGGTGGGCGAAGGACGTGTCCTGCACGGAGTAGCGATACTGGGAGTGCGAGTGCGACTGCGACTGCGAGTGTGAGCGCGACTGACTTGTGTGCTGGGGAGCGGCTGTGTACGAGTGGGTGTATTGGGATCGGTTCTGGGGATACGACTGCGGCTGGTGCAGCAGTGGATAAAGCTCTCGGCGAGATTGGGTTCCTGGATCGAGGGTGCTCTGGGAGGAGGAGGACAGCCAGTGCGTGCCCAGGGACGACTGGCGGGGCAGGTAGGACATGGGTGCTCTATTGCTGGGCAGGGAAGATTGGCGGGGCAGGCCCAACGGTCTGGACGACCTCGCTCTGGACTGCAATAGTGACTGGGACTGAGTATGTGACTGAGACTGAGACAGGGACTGAGGCTGAGGCTGGTGTATCATGTCAAGATCAAAACTATTGTCGCGTGCTTCCATCAAACCTGGCACTCTCGCATCGATCTGATCCCACCCCTATATCCACGATTCCTACATGGCATTAAGCATTCTCCTACTACTCCCACCACCTCTGTGCGGACTGTATTCATCGCGATCGACAACGGTGGCGCCCCGCGGCAGGTCCCGGGGGTCGTCGATCCGGGTCGAAGGTCCGTAGCGCGAGCTGCTCATCCTCATCTGGGCCTCCTCGCGCTCAAACTCCGGGTCGTCCAGCAGGCGCCCGCCCCTGGACAGGTGGCCGTGGTGGGAGGCGCCGCTGGGTCCGCTCCTCATCGCCGGGTACTCGAAGTTGCGCTCGTCCAGCAGCTCGTCGCTGTTGAGGTCGTAGTGCATGAGGTCCCGTTCGCGCCGCTCGTACCGCTCCCGCTCGCGATCCCGCTCGTAGCCACCGCCAACGCCGCCGCCGCGCTCCTGGTGGCGACCCGAGGTCGGTTGTCGGCGACTGTGCTGGTAAGAGGCTCCTCCTGCAAAACGGTCAACACGGCATTCTGTTAGTGAAGTTTTACTCTATATAATGCATTTAAGAGTAACAAAAACGGAAAAAGAACCAGAACTAAAGCATTCAAAAAGGGGCAAAAGGCGATAGTTGGGCGGAGGTAACAAAGGTCACCATGGTTGGTCACTTGGGGTTGTGTTCGCTAGCTAAGGGGCAATACTCAGAGTCATTTTACATTTAAGTTTATTCGAACGTAACATACGACGTCGTCAAAGCTTCAAATGATTGTTATTAACTACATACATTTAGGCACCGATCTACCTTGATCCAGTTCTATAATTTAGATTTAGTTTAATATACGATCTTGATCATTAAAAACAAAAACAAAAGGAATGGTTTGTGAGTAAAAATATATTTTTTATGTTCTATAACACCGGTTGAGGCAAAGCAGATGGCTTCTTCGGCGAATACCTATGGAATGCTACTAAAAATGGTTTCTTTACTGATTTTTGTCTATACTATAATTTGAAGAACTCTGAACTCTAAAAATTGAATGTTAAAAAAAACGTTTGGTTAAGTATTAAGAAACAGTAAAACTAAAATTATTTATTTTAGGGCTGAAAAAGGTAAATATCAAACAAGAAAATCAAACAAGTCCTTGCGTCAGTTAGGCAGAGTACAGTATAAGTTTGGGGAAAAAGGGTGATTTCGAGGGCAGAAATACAGACAACCAAAGTGTAATGGGTCAAATCGCACAATTAGGGTAACGCAAACACATCACGGGGGTTCGGTACTCACTAAACCAGATCTAAACGATTACGTGATTTGGTTTTGCAACTAGAAGTGGTGAAAACATGGGGATCGACAACAACGGAATACATGTACATATATTATAACTGAGCTGATTCGGGCTGAGTTGGGCTGATCTAGGAAAACACCCGGAAGAATGTGAAAATCGAGTAGAGGTTGGCGAAGATCGCGGCAGTTTAAAGGCGCACAACGCCCGGCGTAACTAAAAACAAGTACAGAGATCAGTCGGTAAAACGCACGAATGGTTGGGCGATTGATGTCAGATGCTTGAGGAAGCGCGCCGGGGATCTACAGGTCGTGCAAATCGGTATAAGTCGGTTAGTAGAACTCAAACGGCAGAGGCAAGGTTAGTCAGCAATCGTTAGTGGGCCATCTACATGTGGGTTCTAGGCGTCGGTTGACTCGAGGGTGTGCGCACACCTCATCTGGAGCTCTTGGAGGGTTCGACTTGGCAAAGAGTTGTACTTGTGGAGATCGTCGGACATGTCGGAGATGTCGGAGATGTCGGTCGGTGGGTGCTTTAGCTTGTTCCATTTGATTTGGTTTTGTTTCTATTTCGATTCGGATTCGATTGTCTTTGGCTTGTGCTTTGTACTGGTGATGTCGCAGTTGTGTTGGTCTTGGCGGTTGGATTCGAGCTCGATTTGGTATCTATAGCATTGTTGTAAAGGGACCGGGTATGTCACGTGCTGTGAATGCTGTAAAGTGTGGTCACAGAATAGAAACAAAAGAAATAAACGAAAAGTTGAGGATTCCGGAGTTTCTGCATGGACTTGTATGTACAAAGGCGTCTAGAAAGCGG
This sequence comes from Drosophila biarmipes, assembly GCF_025231255.1. Classification (NCBI taxonomy): domain Eukaryota; kingdom Metazoa; phylum Arthropoda; class Insecta; order Diptera; family Drosophilidae; genus Drosophila; species Drosophila biarmipes. The sequence goes on from NC_066612.1 coordinate 20,106,333, forward strand.
GAGTTGTGGATATGCCATGAGCTGTAGCTACGTACAATCGATGGGGGAGATGTGGGCCGGTATGTCGATAGGGATCAGGCCGGAGCTACATTCGACCTGAGTCTACGTACAAAAATGCATGAGAGATACGGTGGACTACGCCTTCAACTGGCCTATGTCGTGGGACAGGGTTACTAGTTCTAGCTAACTTGAATGGATCCTTCGGTTACGGGTTCGAGGGCCCAGTTCGATGTCTCTCGAATACAGAATCGAGTCTAAGGGCGGTGGTACTTAATGAGTTTACGTATATATTATCGGTAGAAGGAAACGAAACGAAAAGAAACAGTATTAACGAGATTTACCTTGGTCCCAATCGAACTCTCTATCCCAATCTCGTTCCCGCTCTCTCTCCCACTCGCGAGCCCTCTCCCGCTCCCACTCGAGGTCCCTCTCCCGGTCCTTGGAGCTGCGATCTCTGTTGAACTCCCGATCCCAGTAGTCCCGCTCCCGCTCCCTCTCCCTCTCGCGCTCCCTTTCCCTGCTATCGCGCTCGCGATCGCGCTCCCGACTGCCCTCGCGCTCTCCGCCGGAGTGGCCCATCCTGGGCTCCTGATCCTGCTCATCGACAAACTCCTCGCCATCTACTGCTCGCATCGCGCCGTGCCCACCACGCGGAGGAGGGGAGAGAGAGCCAGAAGGAGAATCGATTGGTTATCGGTACAGTCATGGGAATTTGAATTTGAAAAAGACAAATTTTAGAATTGTATTTGTATAATTGTGTTGAGTATGTTGAGAAGCAAATGAAAATTGTTACTGCATATCTGAGTTCCGGCATGTGCATACATACTGTCGCATGTATGTACATATCCGGGTGCTGATGCGGATACTGATACTGATATGTGTTTAATGGGTCGGACCGCTTCCGCTTGGATTGGTGTGAGACTGGATGGGTGACTCTGATTTCGATTTCGATTTCGATTTTGGTTTTGGTTTCGGTTTGATTGAAATTTCACAGCTTCTTGGGCATGGGCTGGGACTTGGTGGATTCGCGCGAATGAGAATGGCAATGCGACCGTAAATGAGCCCGACTGGATGGGCAGGTGTTCCTTTACCTGGAGGCGTCGGACCCAGACGTGCGGGATCGGCGGAGGGCGAGGCCTCCTGCGGCAGGGGGCGGGCGATGGGCGGCACGGCTCTTATATCCGGGTGGGTGGCCTTCCAGTAGGTCTGCAAGGGATGTAGACTCGTTACTTGTTCATTATTCCATCTTATTATTCAGTTTCAAAAGGAAGGGTGCCTCGAAATAATTGCAAATTATGATAGAGCTTGCTATTTTCCATTAAACATTTCATTTTATGAAAGGATGCCAGCTTTATTTAAGCCGGGCAAAACTGTTATGGAAGTTAGAAGAATTGATATGAAAGTTCTCAATACAAATACATCTATTAAGAAATGTCAATCAAATCACTAAGGTCTTATGTCTAATTTTTGGTATCTTAAAACTTGAGCTCAGAGTACTTCTGAGCCTAAAACGTATTGTTTTAGCTTAAAAAAAGTAACTATTAATGATAATTTAGCATTATGAGCACTCATAAGCACTCAAAAAAAAGAATTAATAATAATTAAGATAAGTACCCAAAACAAGCTTATGCAATGAAATATTTAGTCTCCCTAAGATCAAGACACCAATTGCTTATGGTCCTGCGTCTCAACCCACCTCCAAGTACTCCGCAATGTGCTCGCAGGCGTCTTCCAGCTGATTCTCGTCTAGGATTACATCGAACATATCCGGTGGACATTGGGCTAGCTTCTCGGCGGCGACCATTTGAACGGAGAGGTTTTTCGCCTGCGACTTGCCACGTGATTTGATCAAACGCTGTAAAACCTGCCGAAAATACGAAGCAGTAACCAGTAAGTCCATGTTGCAGGGGCCCTACTTATACCGAAGTACCCACCTTACTACTACTAATCTTTAAGTACACTATTGTTGGCGCTAATGAAGTTTTCGCTAGTTGTGACGGATGATTGATTGTATCACAATCGAGCACGACCAGCTGGAGCGAGCGGGCCAGCTCGAAGATGCGCTCGATCTCCTCCTGCACCTTGCCGAGGCAGTCGCTCCGGCTGGAGGATCGCTCCATGATGGCCCGCTTCGAGGGGTTGTTCATGATGGAGCGCTTGGCCAGCGAGATGTCGGCCATCACGCGCGTGATGATGATGCGGCCCTCGAAGCGGTGCTTGAGGAAGTCGAAGAGGGCCTTCTGCATCATGTCGGTCACCTCGTAGCCCTTGAGACTGGGCCCCACCAGGACTACGGGCCGCATCGAGGGCACCACGTCGTAGGGACTGGCCGTCTCCTGCTTCTTGAAGAACGGCTTGCGCTTCTCCTTGTTGGCCGCCGCCACCGGGGTCTTGCCGTGTCGTCCTGGTCCCATGGAATCTGATTCGTCACCTGAGCGTTAGTATCATGGCAAACAGGACGAGATAATGGCAACGGATGAGCGAGCTTATGATTGGTACGAGCCAGTGCGATCGATCAGTACGAATTGCTAGGCCAATTTCAGATATTATCGTAAATACGTAAGACGTACGTAATACGTACTTGTGGGTTAGTAAGGTATATACAGTGTTTTAAGGTGTTCTTTTTGTACTTTGTTGTTTTGTGCCAGGAAATTGTGTCGTGCCGCTCTACGGCAGGTTCGAAATTTCAGGTTTGAATTTGTATCTCTTTTGTAGCCGGTCTGCGCACCATTTAATGCTTTTCAGAATGCCAACTCGAGGGTGAGGTTTCTTCCTAACAGTACTCAACCTATTTCTACTCGAATGTGAGGTGTTCTATTTGCTTAGATTTTACACAGTTCTGCAACACTATGGATAGTCATTAGCTAGGTACGGGTTCTAGTTAGTGGGATTTTTAGCACCGTTAGACAAAATACATTCAGCGATTATATACGACGGAAACAGCGTGTTGGGGCCTACAGACAGATGATCAGTATTTTCGAATGAGCGTCTCTGGTACTTGAAATCATTGAATGAGTTACTTACGGAAATTTAATAGAATTGGTTGAGAGAGTGAAATACAACAACCGATTAGTTATTCTTCTGCGATAAAATTGTTAAATTCGGCTTCTCATGGCTTAGATTTGGTAGCTACAGAATGGAAAATGCTTTGCCAACTACAGCTGATTAGCTTCTTATTCTCAAAATAAATAATTTTGAATACACCATAGGTATAAACCAAACTCACTGACGAAGCTGCCCATCCTTCTTTGTAAATTTTGTTTTCCATTTCGATTTTCAGATCTTTAATAAAATAAACTCTCGAAAAAGCTAGCGGTAGTTCTTGCGATGGAAATGGATTTCTGAGGATCTGATGAGAGACGTGGACAAACCTGTTTTTTTCTTGCGCGGTGTTGTACTGTAGGGATCTTGGGTCGCGTTGTGGTTGTTCATTTGTTAGTGTTGTCAACCGTGAGTGTTAGATAAAAGAGAGTTTGAGTGCATTTAATAGTGTTCACATTGGCTGGGTTAATTTACAAGCAGACCGTGAACGAGGAGCTTTGACTTAGACAAACTAGGACGGAGAAAATTGTGGCTATTGAAGCTGGGCAAGTAGGTGTGTACTTTTGTGTGTTTACAGTGGTGAGTCGGGGAAACGGGGTCAGCAGTCTAGGCCGGTCTCCTGGAGGACTCGGCTTCTCATGCGGGGTTCTAGGGCTAGCTCGGGCCGATTATAGACCGTTTGCATAACTAGGGTCGGAATTGCGGCGAGTGGCCAGGTGAACTGGGTACATAATTAAGCATAAACTTGCACTCGTTTTATGGATGTCGCATGATATAATCAGATCAAACACAAAAGTACGAAATTACTGGAATTTAGCTAGCCCACTTTTCGGTTCTGATTTGGTTCGCTTCAAATGAAAATCATAAAACACGCCTCCAATTACAATCAACATCGAGAGCTCGAGTTCGGCTCGACATCCGTCTGTCGGACCTAGGGATGCTCACAAAACACACTGGGGCCTCGCGAAAGGAGGCCCCTCGGTGGGGAGTTACAAAAGTAAACACGTTACATAGAAGACGGCGAAAAATATATATAGATTGAAATTAATTCGATTCACAGAATAGAACGGATACGAAATAAAACCTCGCCCAAAAGAAATCAGGAGAATGAAATGTGTGTCATACCAGGTGTGGGGGGTGTGCTACCTCGAGATGGCTCCGCACCTGCTTGTCCGCCCGCACCAAGATTCCCGCTCGACGAGCCCTTTGTGCCATACAGTCTTGAGGGTCTGGTTTGGTTCTGAAAGGGTTTTCGGATTAGCGAACTGGGTAATCGATCTGGGGGCGATGGTTCCTGGGGCCAAGAACTGTGCCGCGTGACCAACCTGCATGCGAATGTTGTCTAGCTTAGCGGGGCTGGGTATGAAGCCCACATCACAGCCCTCCTTGACCAGCCGGCCGATCCACCAGTTATTGTCGTACTTCTCTTTGATGTGCAGGAACTCCCGGATCTCGAACGAAACTGCGCCGCCCTGCACCGGCGAATCGTCGTCGATGGCGCCATCGTATGCTACGTTGGTTCGCACAGCGAACGCCACTGGTTTGCTCTGGTGTAGAAAGGATTTTATCAGAAATTGTGCTTTTGTCCTTGGGGAATCGCCACAAAATCGTAAGATGGTGCCTTTTAATATGACATTTTGAATGTTTATTATAGCTAATCGGTGTTGGTCCTGTGGTCTATACAAGCCAAGAAGAAGGCCAGACAATCCAATTTTTTATAGAACTGTTGGGCAATTATTTGAAATTATGGATTTCTATGCAAAGAACTGTTTATTTTCTTAAATTACACTTTCCTTCAGGAACTTTCATAGCACGGTGTACTCTACATTAAAGTACTAATATTTTTAATTTTTAATATTTGTTCAGTTATTTGTGGACTTGATCTTTACTTTGTGGCGATGTCAAACCGAGATTAAAGGAACTACTTACCCTCGCTTTATCCAACTGGCTTAAGGCCTGACGTTCCTTTTCTCGCCGAAGCGATTCCTTTTCCTCGTCTAGCGACAGATCGGATGACGGTTGTGAGTAGTTCGAGTCGGCAGAACCCTGAAAAGGCAACGCAAGCGGTTACTTTGACTGAAATAGGCCTACATTTAAGATAAGTCATTGGCCCGGCCCTCTGAAAATGAAAACAAATTAAATTGGCCTGCTGCCAAAGCCCAGCCCATCCCATGTGGGCCAACAATGCAGCCCACAGTGTGTGCTTTTGGTTATTTCTTGTTGCCTCACCCGAAGCAACAGTTGGTGGCAAGTACACGGGCAGCGTATTGGCAGTGGAGGAGGATGAATAATTTGGCTTGAGTCATGAGCTTTTATAATGCAATGTATTAAACTGTGCTCTTGGAAATTTTATGCTATTCCCATAGTCATAAAATATTGGTGAATAATTTCCAATCCATTATTTAAAAGCATTTTGACCAGGAAAAGTTCATAATATTTTTTGGTCGCTCTTAAAAAGAGAAGGAATTCAAGTCTTTTCTTATACCTACCAAGTAGAGACATTTATTTATTAACCCATTTATTTAAACGTTTTAGCAACAAATGCTTTCATTAGTTGTACACTTTGTTTATACACTCTGATTTTTATAGCCATTTCAAGGTCAATCTTGGAATAAAAATATCCAATAAAGATAGAGATAGATTCTCCCTGAACTGGAGGAAGTAATCTTCAGTTAAACAAGTTTTCAAAACGTGTATAGAGACCTATCAATGTACTTTTAAATATTAACTAATGCTAGCTAAAATACGTGTTCAAAATTAAACTATCAAAATATTTATACAGGTTCCGCCTCTGCTTAGAGAAGAACGAGGAGCTACTTAGAATGATTGGAAGTTTTAGCACCTGTGTGAACAGTTTGTTGTATCCACTCTGGTAGGAGGGGTATCCAAGGCCAAATCGAGACTCTCGATGTTGGCCACCCTGAACGGAGGGTGCATCCGAGGATGAGGCGCGCTGCACCATGGGCCTGTCAGCCCGGTAGTCTTCTTCGAACGAAGATATCTTGCCGATGTTTCCGACGACCCGGTGCGAGGACAACAGCAACACCAGCACCACCAGATGGTGCGAGTGCGGAGCTGATGGCGATGATGATGGCGGTGGCGGTGGCGGGGAAGGTGGTGATGATGCTGCTGGTGGTGGCTGTCAAGACGTTGAGCTGGCAATGGTTACGTATGCTTGCTCCAAGACAATTGTGGTTACTATCCGCTTTCGGTGAGCGCAGACTTGGCAAGACGAGTGTGTTCGGCGAATTTCTGGACTTTTTCGAAGGAATTTCTGCGTTTCTGCACTCGTAGCTCTTTGTGAAACCAATGCGAGCTGGTGAGCTAGTTAGCTGGTTAGCTGGTGAGTTTGCAATCACCCTTAGTTGGTACTTGTGTGTTGTAAAAAGACTATAAAAGCACTCTAAATGGATGCTCAGGTTGTACGAGATTTGCTTAGCATACTCCACTATCAAGTGGTTTTTTGGCAGGACACAAGAACCTAATTACAGCACTTTTGCGTATGATTAGCATTGACATTGGCAATATTCTACGGCTAGCGATTGCAATCATCGGGTTAGGCGGTATTCGATTTTGACACTGACACAAAAACACCGATATCCAGTGTGCGAGAGAGACACTCCGGTGGAGAGAGAGCGAGAGGGAGCCACAGGCCGAGAGAGAGAAAGACGATTGTCAAACGGTTTGGAAGCCACAGGCGAAATAACTTTAAATTGCCAACTGGAAGGGATTTCCGTTTCCGCAGCCCTTTCTCGCCTTAATTTCAGCACAATTTGCATACGGCTGGCGATTCGGAATTGATTCCGCATCGACGGGGAATTGGCCCCAGGAAAGTTAAAAATAGGAATTTATGTCAGTGGCGTCGTGTCGCGGTTCTCTGCTCACATCACTTTTTTCTAGTATATGCACACAAAATGTACTGGAAAACACGGGCGGAGAGAGGGGGTGGCACAGGCGAATAGGTCGCGAAAACTGATTTCCGTTGAGCGTGGCGGGGCTTTCTTCTGTGCTGCCGAAATCCAACCGAGTCCCAACGTTTTTGAATCCCTTCACTGAGTAAATCCTGTACCGATTCGCAGTGTCTTTTTCAGGATTTCACTGGATTCACATCCTTCGATTTCGATTCGATTGGGACCCTCGCTTTTCCGACTTTCAAACGGTTCTACTCCGCACGCAAACTGAATCGTTTCTGTATGTGGAAGGCGAAAATTCCGCTCCGCTCTGGAAATCGTGTAGAGTTTTCTCGTCCGCTTCCAGTGCGTAAATGCTCCAATCGTTTCGAGGAACATACACACATGAGTTCTTGTGTACGTGAACATTCCCGCGCACACACACCACCACAAGTGGCCGAATGAATGTAAACAAATTAGGCTTTCAAGTGCAAATACGTCGGTCGCGTCCCACTGTGCGACTGGAGTTGTTTGTGCTAAATGAAAGGCCGCCTTCGCACCCCTCAAACCCCTTCGAAGATAAAATCTCCATCGAAGTGAGCGCGTTGTCATCGCTGGTCAGCGGTCTGCCTGGAAAATCGATAGCTCCCGCACATTTCCGAGGGCGGAGGGGGTGGAAAAGGGGTGGCGGCGGTGCGTCCACCTGTTGGCAACCCCGACAATCGGCAGCGAGCGCCAAGCACTCCCCAAAGGGTTACAGCTGTTGGTCGCAGCCCACTCATGCATAAATATTTATGCGCATTCAACCGAAATGAGATGTATGTATATGTAAGTAGCACAACCTTTTCCAACATTACCTAAACTTACATTTCTGGTTATTACAAAGTATCTTCTATATCTTATTTTTGTTATGTCTCTACTGTTACACCCCTATGCTTATCAACGAATGCCATTGAGAATTTAGTCCTTGTAAAGTCGACACACAAAAGTGTGTTTTCTTAACTTTAAGCCGAATTTTCCATAGTTAAGTTAGCAGTTTTAAATGAACCTATAAAATATATAAATTCGGACATTTTTCACCTCCATAAAGCAGCTAAATTGATGCGTATGATTTTATTGTGGGAGTATAGTGATAAAATTGCACTGCTAACCAAGTAAGGTTAATCACATTTTAATTAACAAGTCTGGATACTTTGCTGACTCAGTTTTCGTAAAAAATATGAGTTGATCTCGGCAAAATGATAAATGATTTAATAGTTAGCTAAGCACATTTAAAACGATCTGTAGAAAATATACAATGTTAAGTAGATTTTCATCTATTATTTTCGCTTCATTTGAATATATTTCCTTATCCCACTGTGCCCATAACGTAAACATTCAGTTTTCAATTTTCCCACTCAAACTGACAGGAGGCGAGAGAGAAGGAGAGAGCAACCGATTACTTTAGCGAGAGGGCGGGGGTAGCAGAGCGAAAGAGCGAAGGAGCATGCGCAGGAGCCAATTCTCCACACTCGCACTGCGCAGGCGTCGACTTTTACTGCTTTCCACTCTTGCGCTTTCTCCGACTCTCCCATTTAACCGTTAACGGCGAAGGTCGCGGGCGATGGTCCCAATTTGCGATTACACATTTCCAAAGGCTATTCAAAAAACAAAGGGGATCCCCCTTGGGTCGATTCTTTGTTTACCTTTCGACGATTGCACAAAGGCCCCATAGAACTTTGCACCGGGCAAAGTGCCCAACAACTAGTAATGAACTTTGGTAGCCATTGCTACTTTTCTCTGCGGGTGGGTCAACGCTCCGGATTCCAGTGCATTTTCCCTCCCAGCCCCTTGACAAATATTTTCATGGTCAGCCCTATTGTTTCCCACTTTTCTGGCACTGCGATGACCGCGCGTCAGCAAATTATTCCTCACCTCCGCTTGGCACTGCGGTCCGCGATTACAGATGGCTTACGAGCGGTGGCGGTTGCAAAAAGTAAATAATTGGGTTTCCCCCTATGTATTGAGGTAGCACGTAAACTATTACTCTTGGGCAGGGATTCTAAATCCCACCCTAGTATTCTTAAGCTCGTAATAAACCTTAAAATATATGTCAAAAACAAAAATACACCTTGTAGATTATGTGGCCGTTAGTATTAGCAGATTCACATGGCCAAAAATCACTTCACCTATGTATATATTGCGAATCTATTAGATTTCTTTCCAAATTAACTTTTTGCACGATGGTATGGGTGTTGTGTTGGTGATGTGATTCCCTTAATTGCTATGCTTTTGTGGATGTCTAAAGATCGAGCCAAACAACATATATTATAATATTCTATACGTGCAGCATAATTCGAATATTAACTTTTTTTTCATAGATACGTATTCTTTAGTAGTTGTATTTTGATTAATATTCTGCGTTTACTAACAGAACTTAATAAAGTCCTTCACTTCATAGAATGCGTAGCATACAAAAATTCATAAAGGAGGTCGATGGGGATAGATTACTTTAACCAATATTTACAGTTCGAACTGCAGATGATGAACTGCTTCCTTGCTTAGTAGTAACTTGTTGCGTGAGTGTGTGTATTCTTTTAAATTTTTAGAACATAAAAACTTTTTCGTTCCATTTAAAAAAGGGAAATTTATCCCCATTATTTATAAAGCGTGGTAATATAATTTTGAACTATTTAATTGCATATGCACTTTTCAGAATTTTTAGACAACCCATTAGCCAAAGCAAGGGGAATCCGAGGAAGAGAAAAGTGGTTTACGAGTACCGCGAAAGTGTCAACATTGACTGGCTTGCGGGCGTGCCGTTCAGAATTAAAAGATGAGTAAGAGGTGTGATAGCCTCTTTGGCCCCCAAATTGTCTGTGAGAAAACTGAGAGAAGTAAGAAAGCACACCAAAAAGTCGCACGGCTACAGTGAGTATTGAAACTATATATTTTAATGAACCTATTTATGTGTTATCACTCAGAATAAAAAAAGGATATACTGTAAGATGATGTATATTTTTTAAGAATCTTTTTGCATGTATACCCTTTCAAAACGTATAAGTATTTGAAGAAATAATATTGGGTTTGGTTTTAAAATGAAGAATAATCGTCAATTGTACCTAAGCGGACTTTAATATTCTGTTGCGAAGATGCTAATCGTATACTTTTAGTTAGTTTGTTCGTGTGTATCCACTTTAGCTCCCAGCGGTAAACTAGTCGTATGAGCACTCCCCATCCGATGGCCGTGATAGTCGCCCATCCGCCCAGTTGCCGCCATGTTCTGGTACGCACTGTAGGCACTCCGTGTGTGTATTTAAATGGTCGCGAACAGCCTGACAAGCTGGGCGAGCCTGACGAGCTGCGAGCGATCGAGTGGATAAAAATATACGGATTCCGCCCGGGCCGGGGGCAGGGCCGCGACACCAAAATTGTGGGGGGAGATCGCGGGCCGATCGTGCTTGGATCGGAGCTGATCCCCTGCTGCGACTCACCCGACGGTTCTTGTTCCTGAAGGGCTTGTAGGACTTGCCCTTGTGCTTGGCCCCCAGGTGCAGCTTCTTCATGGCGGAGACCTGGCTCGGAAGGGTGTCTCAAGCGGAATTGGAATCAAAATCGGATTGTGGTGTGCGTTGCGCGCGAATTGTCGCCCGAAGTCGGTTATGCAATCATTTTTGGAATCGTTTCTGCGGTCGCACGGCAAAATAAACAAACACTCAGGCGTTATGGCCACTAGTCGTTAAATGGCCAAGAGGCACACACACGCTTGCTCGTCGAATGGGGTCACAATGGGGCCGATCTCGAGAATTAGAGCCCGACACATGGCGCCGACTGGGACACAGATTCGGGCAACGCCATCCTGCGATGGCAGCACTTCTGGATAAATATGCACTAGTGTCGGGGCTATGTGGTCGATCCACTTGCGACTGCTCTGGCCGGGCAATGTGGAGCAGATCACAGCGATTCGCGGCGAAGACGAAAGACGACCGACCGCACTAGCCAGCAATTTCGACTGACAATATTTTTGGCACCCGCGCCGCGTCCATTGACAAAAATGCCCGAGAGAGAATCCCTCGAAGATCCCAGAGAGTATTTAGTAATGGGAAATTCAAGAGGTGAAATGCTCTGGAAATGGGTTTCAATAACCTATTTCGTGGCGGAGGCAGTAATATAAATTCAGCCGACGTGGTGACAGCCGAACACGGGCTTCTTCAGGTAAATGTTTGACCCTTCGAATAGTTATATTCTTAAATGGCACACAATCCCTTCCAGACAAGTATCAAAAAGGTCTGTTTTTTATAAAGTACATTCTTTATAAGAATGAGAAGAGCAAAATGTTGTTGGTTTTTTAAATCCGTTTTATTAATACGTTTTTTCAAAGCCGTAATCCTTAGAATATCCCGCCTCTAGTACAGCTGACCCTGGCCTTGGCCCAAGCTGCGCAGCTCCTCCATGAGCGCCGCCATTCCTATCCTCTGGTGGAAGCGCTGCAGCTGCTCCTGGTTGGGCTTTCCCACGTAGAAGGGAATCTGCTCCGTGTAGGCGCCTGCGGATCCGTAGGCAGGGGCAGGGGCCTCCTGGGCACATGGAACGGGCGCGAGGTTGGGCTGGCAGCTGAACAGGTAATTGGTGGGGCAGGCGGGAGCCGGATAGCCAGGAGCCGAGTACCCAGCACTCGGGCAAGAAGCACCGGCAAGGGCTACAAAGGCAGCGATGATCAAAGCGACGGTCTTCATATTAAATTCGATGTTTTACAACTGTCACTCTGCAACCTCGAAGGTGCACTCTTATAGGGCCATGCGTTTACTAAATTAAAACTCCGCGTTTTTTGTGTACGCTCAAAAACTGCAGTGCCAACACATGGCAAGCAATTTAAACTGGGTGAAAATTACAGCTGATTGGGTCGGGTCTCTACATTACATTTAGCAAAAAATAGGGCAAAACCGTCTCCATGCAATGGAGATTATTAACAGAACAAGGAAGAACGATCGAGTGCCTCGACTATCAGATACCCGTTATTCAGCTTAAGGGAGCAAAAGGATAATGAAGATATGTAAGCAGAAAAGCTATGTTTTAGGGCGCCACCTACCGGCTTTTTCAGTAGATGTTATGTGGGCGGCAGACAGATCTAACAGTTTTGGCCATTTGTGGGCGTTAGAGTGGGTGTGGCACCTTTTTTTTTGTGAGTCGATAGGTATTGATGAGACAAATACATTTCAATTAAAATTTTGTTCCTATCATAAAAACTGCACGCGATACAGATTGTGGGCGTTAGAGTGGGCGTGGCACCCCGCTGAACAAACTTGCGCTGCTTAGGAAGCCCAGGAATCTGTATGCCAAGTCGGAAATGCTTCCTTCTATCTGTTACATACTTTCTAACGAATCTAACAGGTATAAAAATAGTCAAGTAACTATGTTCGAAGTGCAAATATATTATTTATTTTGAGGCTCTCGATTAATATATGATGTGATTTTATATATCAAACAAAAAACGTCCTAACGAGGTAAAAATTAGTGATCGCACCTTCAACAAAATAAAGTGTTGATATCAACTTTTGCGACGATTTCTCTAAAAAGTAAAATTAAGTATTATTTAATTTTTATTTTTTCAGTGTTCTTTACCAGCCATAAAGTTGAAGACCATATAAAACAACAAATCTAACAATTTGAACTTTTACACATTTACCGCCTTTTCTCCAAGGCGATTGATTTTTTTTAAGTCTTGATATACCGTTTTAGTTTTTGCGACACCTTTCGATTGATATGTCACTCGTAACAATCGGACGATCACAGTATTTTCGTTCCTTCGTGGCGTTCCTAGTAGCCGCCTTCACACTCTTGGTACGCTACCAACACACTTCTGCCAACACACTTTTAGAAAAACCAATTTTGTCAATAAACGATGTTTAAAAACGACCCACGCCCAGTTATTCGCCTCGAAATCGTTAATTTTTGACGGCCACAATTTTATTCTCATGGTTTTTGGCGGCCATATGAATGCAACATTTTAGTAATTTAAAGGATTTGAACACTGGGTATAGTGTATGGGTTGAATAAAGCATCATCTGTCTGTGTTAACCTGAAAATTTCAGGTAGTTTATACAGGAACCATTCATAAAATGTTGCGTTGGAGTCTTTTTGTTGCGTTATTGATGTGTTAAACAAAGCACCATCTGGCGGTGTTCCACAGGAACGATCAGTTAGCGAATACAGAAACCAGTACATGAGATTTCGATTTGGAGACTTTTTAGTAAGTGTAAATTGTTCAGTTCACTAAAGCACCATCTATCGGTGTCCCACATAACAGATCTTTTAGCCAATACAAGAACCAATACATGAAATTTGGACTTGGAGACTTTTAAGTAAGACTATTTTGTTTGAGTTGACTAAAGCACCATCTAACGGTGGCCCACAGAAAAAATAAGATAGCGAATACAGGAACCAGCGCCCAAGTTACGGCCTTGGAGACTTTTTGGTAGTCTCCAGCATATTTTAGAATTAGCTCCGAATATCGTTTAATTTTACCACGCAAAAGTGTTTCTAAAATGTAGGGCTATACATTTACAGTTTTATTTTAACTAAAGGCATGAAAATATTGAAAAACCGTGGATAAACTTGTATTATAATATTGCAAAAAAGCACGTTTTTGTTGTCTGTGTAGGCCCCTTCGTCGTAATTGAGTCACAAATGGAAATGTAGATGGTCATTTTATGTCATCTCTTCGTCATAACTCGTATTTGACCTGCGTCCAGTTATTATGGAAATCCTAATTGACTTGAAAGAATCCATCGTAAATTTCAGTTTATAGTGCATAAATTTGAAGTTCGATCCTAAATTGTATCCCATGCAAATGAAAAATTCAATTTCCTGGAAGAATATCAAAAATTATTATTTTCAAAAATTGCCTCAGACAAGAGGAAACTAGAAAGTGTATTTAAGTCACTCTTCTTATTTCTAAATTATTTAATTTCCAAGCTTTGACTGGTTTTGTAATTCAGTGGTTAGCGCATGTCGATCGAAATAAACCGTTTCTCATGCCGAATCGCCCTCTGATCTTGTTTTGGATCTAACTTCGGTGCAGGTAACTTTCCCCCGATCGAAGGAGGGGTTACTTTAATTTGAGAAGGATCGCGACCGCTGGATTGGGACAGGCAATTACGCACATGCACCACATACTACACATACGAATGAGATCAGCCTGTATCAGACCTAAATTTTAATCATAGGCTGTGTGCCGATCGCCTGCCGCAGGCCTTCGAAGTGGGGCACCTTCGTTTCTGGACGGGATCCCCCGAGAAGGGGGAGAGCCGTTTTGATTGCCCCCTCTAACGGTAAACAAATACCTGGTCTGCTTGCGAGAGCGATCCGATACAGACATGGCCCCAAGATATGCATCTTAACTGGAACCCCAATTGAAGGTGAGCGTGCACTCGAAGGGGCAAGGTTTGTTCAGTGGCCTTGGGATACATCTTGGGCAGAGTTTTAATTGGTTGGTTTGGTTGGTTGGTTTCGGTTGATGATCAATGAATATTAAAGCCAAGGCTGAGACTTTGCTTTACTACGCCCTCCCTCTACGATATTTTATTGTCCGCTGCTCCCTTGTGTTCTTATAACTTTTTTAGACAATGGCAAGGGATCGGTGGCCCTAATCGGCATTGGCTCGAGCCACCTGCCTTCGCTTAGACGGCGACTAATGCTGACCCAGCTGCTCCAGCTTTTACTCACTGACTTGGTCCTGCGGCAGAGGAGGAGGACCCAGAAAACACAGGGCACACATGGAAACAAACACCACGGGCAAAAAGCAGACAAGCCAATAACATGTCTCGGTACTTAGCGGAAGGTCCGGCGCCGGATCCTCCATGATCCTTCGCCCACGGGCGATGTATCCTTGCACTGAGAAAATGTTACGTTCAATAACAGGCACATTTATGCTTCAATGGAGAGCCCTATCACCAGCTATGTGTTCAACTATCTTATCTTGCTTTCAGGAGAAATTAATTATTACACAAAATAATAAGTTTATTTTATCAAGCTAAATTGTGTTTTAACATTGTGTTCAAGTATAGATGATAATGATTTTATTGATTGTAATAAAATATTTGTTAAAACGCATTTCTACTGAAGCTGAATTATTTCTTTATGAGTTTTACAATAGCTAAGTCGCACTAATTATTTTCTTCTCTAGACCAGCAATTTTAACTTGAATAAGGTATACCTTTTTTGGCAGTGCTTCAAGAAGGAGCTACGCTGCAGCCTAACACTTTTTGCGGCATCTAAGTTGGCCGGCCAAAAAAGAAGCGAGTGTGTTGCCACACTTTCCTTCTGGTAATTTAAGACTCTGTTTCCCCGCCACCACCAACAGCAGTCGTCAATTACGAGACGGAGTTGGCCAGAGGGATCCTCCAATCGCGAGCGTTGACGAAATGCCGAGCTTTGTTTTAAATTAAATTTAATTAGCAGCAGCTCAGGCGAACGAACACCTTCCAGGTGCTCCTCACGAGCAGGCAGTGTCTTTATAATTCATGCCTTCGGAACAGGGCACGTGTCTGTTTTGGCCAAAAACAGAAGCAGCTGCAAAGGCTCCAGCACGGGCCCAACCAGGCCAAAAGAGAGGGATGGGGCTGCATATAAAGAGGCAAGGGATGGCGATGAGGACAAGATCCGTGTGCAACCAGCGCTAACAATGCCGTTATAAGTGGCCCATTAACACGGTGTCAACCGCCATGCAACAGCAATTTCCGTCGCCATTGCCATTTATCGATTTTCAAATTCCATTCAGCGCGGATTTCTATGGCGGAAAGGAAGAGGAAGGGAAGTGTACTCCTAGGATATAGTCGTATTGAACACGATTAATGGGGCCAACTAGTTGGCGGGTGCACAGTGCCCGGATGCTCAGCACAAGGATGTTCGGCTGGGCGCTGGTGGGTCAGAGATACAATTCGAGACCATTTATATAATAAAACTTTCTTTATTGGCAGAAAATGCATTTTAGACCATCGAAATGAGGGCATGCACAATAGGTTCCTTATAAGAACAGTTGGTGAACGAATAACCCATAGTACATAAGTTAGGCAAGGGTTTCAGTAAGTTTTGAAAATGCCCAGGGCCTCAAAAGAATTTATAGAGCTCTTTTCCGGATTTTGTTATTGCTCTTCTTGCAGTAATATATTAAATCAAATGTCTTGTTTAACCTAATGTAACTATACTGACTAGTTTTTAAGATACATTAAATAAGAAACGTTTCTGGAAGTCACACATAAGAACGTTCCTTACATAACTTACATAACACATGGCCTTCAAATAATAAAAAATACAGATTCTTTGTAAACACTTTGCTAAGAATCCTTGCTCGAATGAAGCTTAAATGTGACTACGAGTGTGCAATGCCTAATAAATCAATGTTAAATCGTGTTGCAACATAATGCACTTATAACTTATGTACATATACATTTTTAGGAATTGGACATACAAATTAAATTTATCTGAACATCGTTCGTACCTGTTGGTTCCGCAATTCTCACGGCGTACAGAGGTGCTGCAGTTGGCTCCTAAGTGGAGCTGAGCTATGTACCGCGATTTTTTCCTTTTCTTTGGTGGCGATCTTTTAGCTACTGGGGTCAGTTTGAAGACGAGTGGCTTAGTTTCATCTGGAATGGTAAGAGTAGGGACAGTCATTAAGCAACCAAACGGAAGGCTGAACGGGAAATCGAAAATAAAAGTACGAAGAGAGCGATCACACGGGCGTACAAGTATACTACATTCTACATATAAATATTTATGTGGCTATGTTTGCGTACATTCTTCGGCTTTTGCAATGAGAATTTCAAAGTCAAGGTTAGCAGAAACATTGGCCCGTTTCGTTCCTCTGGTTTGTCTTCTTTTCGCGATCGCCTTCTTTCTTTTTCGTTGTTTTCCACTGCCCGCGAAATGCAAGTGCAAGTGTGAGTGTCGTACATCTGTGTGTGGGTCTAACAGCTACAGACGCTGCGCATGCGCACTGCGCAGTTCGAGTTTGCACTGTTGGAAGTGTTGTCCGTTGCCTGTTGTCCCTTGTCGGTTGTCCCGCCGCATGTGGTTGTTGCTGTGTCTGATTCCAGTCTGGCAGACAGCCGAAAGCAACAAGAACAACAACAGGAGAACGTCCTGACTCTTCGTCGCAGCTTGCTGTTCACTTGATCGGGCTCAAGTACAGAGCTGCCCCGGGAATTTTCGGTACTGTGCCCATAGCACACTGGACTGGGCTCTATACATGTTTCATAAGTCTTTTTATCAGATTTTTTGTTAGGTATTTAGCAGACAACTTGAATAAACCCAGCATATTATAACAATGATATTCCATTTATTTTAATTAAACTCAGGGTTTATTTAAACTACACAAAATAACTAAGGAAAATGTTTGATGTTTAGGGTCTTATTTAAACATTCAAATATTGTTTGCAAGAGTAAGCAGATTAAGGTCATTGAGAACACAGAAAATTAGGTTATATTTTTAAGAGCATTAAACTCAGATAATAACATAAGAAGTCCCTCTGTGCAAAGACAATAAATTTACGAAACATTAATAACTATTATAACTATTGGTTTCTGATTTTATGTGCAGGGATGTTCGGGCGGTCAATTTTTTCCGTATAGCTAATTTTATTACTAATGAGTTATAAGATATTGCGTTTTTTAAGAGTAAAAGAAGTGTCATACAGGCTTTTCAAACTTCTCGTGCTGGTTCTTGTTGCCAAAATTCTTATTGCTGTTGCTACAGTTGCTGTCGAAATGTCATGTGTTGGCCGGCGCAGTCGTGGAATTCCATTTTTTAAACAGCTCTCCGAAAAAAAACTGGCAATAAAGTGAGGCAAGATAAGGCAGAAAAAGGAAGGGGTGCAACTTGTTTGCGTGGCAGACAAGTCCCAGACATCTTCCCATGTTCCATTAGATGCTGGTGCGCATTTTTCGGTATCTCATGGATTTTGGCAATTGCTCAGGGTTGTCATCTGCCATGGAGAGTGCACGTAATGGCAGCAGGGTTCACTGACCCGCCACACCCCACAACCCCACCCACACGAGCACTAATGCTTTCTCATTACGCCAAATTCCGTGTAAAGTGGCATGACTCGGTGAAAACCTCAAAGTCTTCTTCCAATGCGCACTGTCCGGATCGATCAGCATTGATGAGGGTCCAAGTGCACGGGTGGTGTTGGGCAGTGAAGGAATTCCGGGTCCAGAAATTGTTCCTTAAATATTGCCTTTTACTTAGCCATACTTTGGAGAACTGAATTTCTAACCATTTGAAATCGCTGATAAACAGAGAAATTTTAACTCTATTGGTGGAAAGTAAAATTGTATTTGAGGTATAACTATTTTAGAATTAAAACAATTTTTCAAAACTTTCGTTGCAAATTAATTATAAATCTCAAAGCAATTAATCCTAACCCAGTTTAAACCCCAGACGAGTACACTCTAGCAACAGCCTTAGCGTATATTTAAAAAATACAATAGGAGCAAACGTGCCACCCTTCAAAGACCCTGCCCTGGGATCCGCACTTGCATCTCCCCACTTCCTGCACTTTATGCGTTCCCTGCAATTAAGATTTTAGGATCCACACCCAACAGGCTCTGAAAAGCAGAACTGAGGAGAAGGAGGCTCCCTCATTCGCTGGCCATTGGGGGAATTCTGCGGTTGGGCCTTTGGCTTTTGGGTCTGTGGGCTGGATTCGGCGAAATATTTCCGCTGCCGTCGACGGTCCTGCATGTTAAGTGCGCTTTATATTAATTTTATAATTCATAATTGCATCATGTTGCTCACATTTCTGAGCCAAAACGCAATGGAATTTAATTAAGTTAACCCTGCAGGTGCCGACGGTCCTTTGTGTGCAGTTCGCCGTCTTGCTGTGTTTTTATTTCGAGGGCCCCAGGTACTCGGCTTGAATTCTGATTAGTCACGGCCATCAAAGGGTATAAAGGCTTTTTGGACGTACACACACATTATGCATTGTTCAAAGCTGCACAGCGTTCAATAAAAAACATTTTGAGAAAAGATTTGAAAGTTAATTCCGAAATGTGATTTAATAGTTGCACGTAACTTTCTCAAAGTGTTGGAACTGAAAAGCGTATAATATAAATTTCTAAAGTTAGAGGTAATTTTAGGGGAACAATAATATATGCAGAGCAAAAGTTTTCCTCGATTCAATTCACTTTAATAAAGTATTATTGAAACTGGAGAAAAAGTTGTTGGCAGCTTGTACTTTGAGTCCCTATATTCTCCTATATGATCCAGTGTAAGCTCAAAGAAGTACGAATAAAGGATGAAAGCTAAATAACTAACTAGCTCTTTTGAATATAGATCAACAAACCTTTAAAAGGAAAAGCAGAAAAGCGTTCTGAAGGATGACCTACATTTATCAAGATTTGTTAGACATCACAGAATTGGTTGATTGAGAGAAAACTTGATCCTGCCACCCTAGGAGTCCATCTCCCTGCGCTTCTTGTCGCGACTTTATGGCCAAAATGGAGGCGCATGTTAGCACAGCACTAACCAAGTGGGGTGGGAGAGGGGCAGGAGATGAGGGCTGGGATGCCCACAGGCATCGCTTCGGCCATCGCATGCTGAGTCAGAGGGGAGTGCTCCTCGAGCACTTGGAGGAGCTGGAGCTGGAGACGGACATGGAGGACGGAGGATGGATGGACGTGAACGCTTGCACTTATTAATGCTTAATAAATGGCATTTCATTTCTTATTATTCCCGGACTCGGGACGAAACGTGTTGGAGGATTTTATTGCACTGCCCTCGCCGAGTGCAGTTGTTCGCTGGTCGTGGTTAATGCGAGTCGATATATTGGCCATGAGTAAGGATGCAGATGCACGAAGAGCCCAAGCCTGGCCGGCCAGGCCATTTCAGGCCATATTCAGACGGAGTCAGCCAGTCGCTGTGTGCTAAAGTAATTATTTCATTTGAGCCAACAATGAGGCTGCAACTCTGAGTGCCGGCCAAGTTCGTCGAGATGGATGATTGACGAGTGGAAATTAAAGAAGCTGGCGGCTGGAACTGTCCGCTCGCAGTTCCAGTACTAAAACCCGCTGGCCGATGTCCGATCCGATCCGAGCAGCATCTTTTAACGACCCGCGAGCTTCGAACGCGTCCGCTTTTAAAGTACTTGGAATGTAAATGAAGCGGGTGCAACTCCGCCACTCCACTCCACCCATCATCCGACCCGCCGTCCAGCTCCATTCGCCCCGTTTCGAGGTCAGCGCTGTGGTCATTGCACCCACGCATGACTTCCCAGACCCCTGAATGCTCTCACCCCGATATTGCATGCAAATTGATCATTATCCCTTTCCACGATATATAGAATCTTAAATCGCTGTACTGAATTCACTTTAGGTCATTTTGGGCAGACTAATCTATTAAATATTATTGTATATGATCGAATCTATGTTTCTTTTAAATTAATTATATTTTATTATTTTTAAATTTAAAAGATATAGAAATTCGAAACATGGAGTACAGATCTTAACTATTTCTAAACAACTAATTAAGTATTTGTTTTCCTTCGCTCTCTAAAATTTTAAACTCCCGCCCTACTTTTATCGGTCTATCGACATGCGCCTTAACGTACGATGGTATTTTTCGGTATTTTTGTATGCAATCCAAAAAACGCTGCGAGTGTACTAACGCTTGCACACACGTTCACACTAAAGGGAAGACGACGCCGATTTCGGCAATTAAACATAGAAAAACATTAAAATTAACCATACATTTAAGCAAAAAGTTTGATTAGATAGTTAGAGCGTGAGCGGCAAAGGCACGGTGACTTTCAAACGAGTAAACTCCCACAAAATGCAGCAATCCGTACAGGCGACAAATGCGGCTCCTGGCGGGGATGCATTGCTCCCACTGCGTGCCTGTAGCACAGCCGGCTGCAAAGTGGCCACCGTTGTGGACAAGACCAAGCGGAAGTGTTCCCAGTTCGTCTCAGCGCCTTACATAATGCCCAAGCCACTGGTCGTCAACGGACACACATCAGTTTTTCAAGTGGGCGGCGAGATGGCCAAAATGGGGGACATTCCAGCTCTTTCCAATATCAGTGGAGGCGATGGTGGTCAGCCAATTTATCGGATAAAGCCGGGAACCCATGCTCATGTCATTAATTACGTGCTCATTGACGAAGGATCCGACTCGCTGGAGAAGGCTAGGTCCGGGGACCAGGAGGCGATGCGGCTGCTGTTGGAATCGCAGCGCGACAGTGCTGTTACCAAGCTGCAAAAGCTCATTGCCAATCACCGGGGCACCCAACCCTCGTCCCCCGCCACTCATTCCTCGCCAGCGCCAGTTCGTACTGTGCCCTCGGTCTCAACTCCTGGGGGCAGTTCTGTAGCCAGTGGCCATGTTACCACTCCCCAGATTCATCCAGACTTCTCCATTGCCAGCGTGGAGGGAGCAGTTCCATTTACCCGTGCAGCTCCAGCCTCCTTGACAAACACATCCGCTCCAGCTTCTTCGATCGCTCCATCAGCTGCATTACCAGTCGACTCCGTGGATCGCCTTCAGGCGGAGCTTATCGAGCTGCGACGCACAGTGGCCCGGTTGGAGGAGAGTCGCCGCTAGTTGACAATCTTCCCTTTTCCGGAAAGATACCTAAGTTCAACCAAATACGCTTAAGACAAAAATTTTAGCGCCCTAGATATTATATTGTAAGTTTCTGAGACATTGTTAATTCAAATAAATAATATATCTCGCAAACGGCATTATGTGTTAATGAACGAAAAAATATTTAAACAATAGTAGTTTAGGTTTGCAAACAAACAAGTAATTAAATGAAATATGTTTTACATATGTGTGTACTTCAACTTTAAGCATCCAATTGTTTTTTTATATTATTATACTTTCTGTGAAAAGTAAAGGATGTACAGAGAGAAAATGAGTATGCTGTCACTTTTTCATAGAAAGAAAGCAATTAATGTATTAGAATAAGAATTTGTTAAGGAGCTATTCAGTATTTAAGCCTAAGAAATTTCAGTGCTTTTGAATGGTAGTATTGAATGAAGTTGAATAGTATCTACTCCTAGAAAATTACTAAATAGGATAATTTATTTGAAGAATGCAGTCGATATTAATTAGCTTTGGCAATATAAAGCAACCCTCGTCGTATGGCAAAATCATATCAGTAACGAAAGGGGTATTAATTTCTGGCAGGCAAACAGACCAAACATCAAAGCACTGAGGTTCAAGGAGGAAGTGCCGAGCTGCGGACCTGTCCAGAGGAAAGATATCAGCAGCAGTCAGGCGGTGTGCGGTCGAACTCATTTTCCGATTCCTGGAAAGGCTTCACGATCCGCGAGCTATCAAAAGGGGGCAACACAGGGGGCATAAAATACAAATGGCCAACTGCGCCCGGGCCAATTCTGCAATGGCGGTTACGCTCGGTTTTAGTCTTAGGGTTTAAGGCAAGTAGTGAAACCATCGCAACCTTTAAGTCGCTCAATGGTCTTGCGCTTACCCTACCCCTAAAGTTCGCCATTTTTCGAAGTTAACATTTTTATGCTGGCAAAAAGTGAAGAGACCGGGTCGAGTCTTAAGGGGCCGTAAATGTGGCATTTTATGTGTCATCACGGAGGCGGCGGCTGCGGCGCTCTCGATCCGAGCGCGAAAACCTTGCAATCGAACGTAAATTAACTTTTATTGGTGGCAAATGCGGAGAACCGTCGCTGCCCAGCCATCAACTTATCCCAATCCCTGCCACATGAGAGGTGTCCCAATGGATGTCCGTCAATGGGTGGGGATCCACATAAGCAACTAAAATGGGTCCATCGAACAAACTCTTGAAATCAATTTCGAGATTTAATTTAGTTTAAAATCAAAACTGCGTAATGTAATTCTCAAAACCATTTAGCTCATAAAATGCCTGGTTTTCTGCTGCATACATTGCCAAAGTTGTTAAATAAGATTGATTTTGGAGAATACTATTTAACTGCCTACGATACAAAATACGAAAACCATCTTTACAAATGATAGCGTGCAATAATAAGAGTTTTTAAAACAGATATTTACAAAAATACAAAGGAAAAAACAAAATCGCTGAGTTAGTGACCACCGACTGGATCACAATAATTTTTTCAGGGATAAGTAAACATATAAATTTATGTGTGTTTGTATAGGTGGCCAGCAGGTACAGGCGCAACTACTTAGCCGGCGAAGATCAGGACTCAATTGTGGGGACAGGACGGCCGAATCAAATTCGATACGCCAGCGAGGCCCCAGAAGTGATCCTCGCCGGGGTTGTATAAAAAGTAACGAATGTGCGCAATAATAAAAATCATTAAAATAAAAATGTTTATGAGAAGGCATAAACACGACTTTATGGAGGGAGCGAAAAGGAGTTGGCGGCGGTCAGGGGATCGGGCATGGAGTTGGGGCACTTGATGGCCGAGATGGCTGGACAGAAAGTCAGCCGAGGACTTTGGACCAGGGGATAGCGGGCCGAGAGTGTCAATGGGCAGAAGTACCTGGTGTTTCGCGGGGTAAAGAGTGCTCCACAGACACGAAAGCCAGCCGGCCGGGTTTTTGGGATGCTAACTCATTTTGGCGGCGGCTTCTGCGGAGGAACTGAGACGGGACCTCGACTGGAGCCTCAGGCTCCAGCTCCAGGAGCCGGGGTCGGGACCAGAGGGAGACGAGGAGCAGGCGCAGGCGCTCGGCTCAAAAATAATTTGCAATTTCTTGGAAACTTACTTTTGCGCTGCCTGCGCGAACTTCTCTGCTGTCGTCGCTGGCGCAGCTTCTCAAGAACCTTTAGTGGATAAAAGGTGGCGGCGAACAGTGCAAAGGGCACTGAGAAAAATAGATACACATTCAGGTGTTATTGTATAGTTAAACCATTATAATAGTTAGTTTAAGGGTACATTTAACCAAGTAAAGGTATTAGTTTACTGGAGCATAAAGAGCAAACTTGAGATCAAATTAAAATTATTTTCTGGCTTTTATTTATGAGCTGAATCCAGTTCATTTTCAATCTTAAAGTGGTAACGTTACAATTCTTTGAACTTAAGCTTGTGTAATAGGACTTGGTTTTGAGCCCTTTACAAAGTTAAATTTCCTAATTTTTTTTTGAGTGCTGGGATAGTAAGCCGAGGTGGCCGTAATGAAAATTAAAATACGAAACACTCAGCCAAAGTTCGGGTTGGTGCGGTTGGGTTGGTCGGGAGAGCCAGGAGCCAATGAGCGGTACAGGGTGTCCTCTGTCTGAGGATCCCCCTCCGGAGGCTCCGGCTGGTGAGTCGCTCGGTCGGATTGCTTGTCGTTATCTTGTCATGTCAAAATGGTCTTACGAAAATGTATCTTTTGTATTCCAAGTGCAAATGAGCAGCACAGATACAAAACAAGAACGTGCTTCCCCTTGACTCCTTCCAACCAACGAAGGAGATCGACTACCCCTCGCCGCCCATGGACACAGTGGTCAGCATTTTGTTTCGCGTCTTTTTCGCTCAGCTCGATTTTTATTTGTTTTGCTCACTCGCAATTTTTATGCCTTTATTGTGTTTACTTTTTGCCTTCGCCGCTGCCTTTTGGCCGCAAATGCTTTTAAGACTTTAAGACTTTTTAGTTTGTAGTTGAGCGTACAAATTTGTGGGGGAACAGGATCGGGATCGGGATTGGGATCGGGATCGCCTGTGAGTATCTGTATCTTTTGCAGTGACGCTCGCTCAGTGGCCGAATGCTGATGCTGATGATGACACAACATGAAAAGGTAAAGCACGCTGAAAAATATTAAATACGCTACGTCGGTGCCTCTTGACAGCGGACGTAAATTTGCTTTTGCCCCTCCAACTCGCTTCCCCCAACGCTCCTGCCCCCGGATTGTTTAATTGCACATGAGATCTGCGGGACTGGAACTGGGAACTTGGGCTTAACCCTTTACTTAAACTTGGGACTGGAGTGGAGAGACGGAGAAAGAGCCTCTGAGGATCGGGCGGCAATTAAAATAGAGTGTAAGTTAAGGATGCATAAAACGCTCATCTTTATGGAGCCCTATATTGTCATTCCCACTCCGACTACTCGGATCTCATGCCAAGCATCCCTGGTCGGGATGTAATGGCCTGATTTGCCGGTGGCAATAATGCATAGTTGGAGTTTCATCGGTTTCACGGAATTCAGATTTACAGATAAGTAGCTGATTGCTCTACCTTCGCGGATTCGGCTTCGAAGCTCCTTTAATACAGCTCCGCACTCGTTTGAACTAGTTTATTGCCCAAATAACACGGGTTAAATAAAATAAGTACTTACATTTAAACCAGAACCTTATTATACCAATTTGAGATTTTTTCTTCTTTTTTTAAAAAGAATATTTGTTTGTATTTTAATATCTATAGAGTTGTAAAAAAAAGTTTTTTGTTTTCAACGGAACTTGAAATTTAAATCTTTGTCGTAAAAGGACCACCGTTTTTGTGCGTATTGATTTTAAAAATCTGGTTTTCCTTACACTTACTTAAAAAGAATTTTGCATTTTAAAAGGTCCGAAATACGTTCTAATATCTCATTTGAATCTTTACTGCCATCCTTGCAAATTGTTACTTACGAAAACTTCAACTTTGTGTTGCTTAAAGGACAATGTCGAACGTTTCTCGATTTCAATTTTGAAATGTGTCAAATTTGCGAGCAAATAAATTAAGTTAATTAAATTTCGCTTGGGCGCCAAACGACTATTGTGCATGTGGAGTCAAAATCAAATCTTGCACATCGCCGCCCCCACACAGATTTGACTTCTCATCCAAACAAGTCCCATAACTGAATTCAAAAAAAGGAACACATGTGAACGAGTTTAGAAGCATAACTCGCTTCCATTTCCCACAATTGCCCAATTGTTGTTTGCGACGAAGTCAAAGATGCACTGGGAAAAGTATTTCTTAAGTTTAATTTATTTAAAAATTTATTAGATATTGAGGATAAAATAAATTAAAGTACATTTGTTTCTTTGATATATGATTATCTAGTAACTTAGATTTGGGATAAACATATTTTATTCTGGACTTATTATTATTCTAGACTTTTTGCCATTTAAAAGAAAATATTCGTAGGATATTAATCTGTTTTAAATGGAGAAGAACTAAACAAGTGGATGAAATCTAAGTAAACTAAGTTTAATCCCATTGTTAAGAGTGTATTTAAGCTGGGGATCGCTTCCTGCAGTGCCCCAAAACGAAGTCGACAAAGTCAGCAAAGGCTCTTTCCACTGAGAATAATAACAACTTGCAGGGGCTGTCAGCATCGTTTTCGCTTTTCCCACTCCCCATCGTTCTCTTCGTCCTACCGCATTCTAAGTTCTATTGGCACAAAGACCGAGTTTTGCTTTGCGGTTCTTCGCTCTGACTTTTCCCATGTATCCCAAGCCGAGTGTCTGTGCAGATACAGATACGGATGTATCTGTTAGAAACGCTCTGCACACACAGAGGCAACGAAACTCGTTTTGAGATCTGGGTCCATGGGCATGGCATGATAGGATCTGGTACTCCCAGGCCCCCGCCCATCTCATCCCGCCGAAAGCTCCTCCACTTTCGTAGCGCCCTCCTCAGCCGGCATAGTTTGCATTTTCAAGGTCGATCTGCCTGCCCTGCACATGTATCTGTATCTCGCACTGGTCTCTTCTGCAGAATTTCGCCTTTGCGGTGCGGGACACATGTATATCTATATCTCATGTGGTCTAACGAGCCCGGCCCGATATTGCAATCTCTTGCCAAGTAATCTCAGTAGGTCTTTTTATGGCTGTGCTCATTGCAGCTCAAATTTGTTCAGACATTTACTCCTACTGAAATAAAGAATCTTTTTTATTATTCAGCCCGAAAGCCCGGAGATATACGAAATCAGAGTCATGTGGATGTGAGTGTGTGCGATGCCTGCATGGTGCAACATTTCGCGCTGCAGGCACTCGGATACTCCTCCTTGCTCGCCGTCATCATGTTGCCCGTTTCCTGTTTACCGATGCGATGCCCCGGCTGACTCACCAGCTCTGAATGCCCGGAACATTCCGGTCTTACCATTGTCAGCTCCAGTCCCCACCCCATTCATCCCATTCAGTGGCAATCGCAAGAAGGCCAAGGGTTCGCCTCCATTATTTGGTAGCTGGAACCAAAATAATTGTGATTGCACCGCGAACTTATCCAACTTCTTTCGACATTACTCATGCATTTTCTTGGAAAACTTTGTGAGTAATTTCAACCACGAGCTGGGAAATTGATGGTAAAAATGTGAATCAATAAGAAATGTAAGTGCCGCAGAGTTTTGTGGCAAGACAATCACTCTGGTAAGGTATTTCCTCGTCGTCGGAATCAAATGTTAAAGAAGGGGTTCATAGAGCAATTTAAGTTGTCTTTGAATGGTACGACTTTTTTGTTTGAATTTGACTTGAAGACCATTAAAAATAATAGGTAAGATATTTACAAGGAGTAAAAAAGAAACCTGTTGCAACTTAAACTTAGTGGGAACCTGATAGATTTTCGGTTTCTTACATCAAATGCACAATCGAACCAAATTCAATTC
This sequence comes from Drosophila biarmipes, assembly GCF_025231255.1. Classification (NCBI taxonomy): domain Eukaryota; kingdom Metazoa; phylum Arthropoda; class Insecta; order Diptera; family Drosophilidae; genus Drosophila; species Drosophila biarmipes. The sequence continues at coordinate 20,133,765 of NC_066612.1, forward strand.
AATTCCAAGCCAGGGCGCGAAATTTTTAGTTTCCCAAAAATCGGAACCCAATCTTACTTTTTATGTACGCTTTTAAACAATTGCCTTTATTGCATTCAAATTCTTTAGCAGTTACCATTGAGCTGACTGAATTTCTCTTCTTATCTTTTATAAATTACAAAAATTACATTGAATTTTAAAAGACAGACAATTAGATAGTTTCTCATATGTGGAACAATTTGGTACTCTAGAAACCGTTCGAGAATGTGTCAGGACGCACGTTCATGGATACGTGGCGAACAAAGGACACCGAACGAATGCATTTCACTTGCAGTTCCCAGAAGCAAGGAACAAGAGAGCGGGAACTGAGTCCTGGATGCAACTATCTTGAGTGCGAAATCACGTTCGACCAAATGCGATTTGGGAACTCCAGTTTGTTTGGCCATAATTGGACTGAACGACACCTGCTGATTAGATTCACGATCAGGAGAATTCAGATCTGTTGTGTAAAATCCTTTCTAGTTCAGAGAATTCCTCTCAGTATTGTAACCGAATTCGGTATACAAATCACGTTCATTTCACATCTTAGATCAGTGCAATGAACTTTCCAAACTGAGAAGAAATTTCAACTCATATTCAAATTTGGTTAGTGGGCATTTATTGGCTCCGAAAGGGAACAATAATAATAAGCGAAATAAGAAAACTGGAAATAAGATAGAAAAATGCTTTGCGATCCCTCCGCACACACGAAGCAATCAAAAGATATTTAATTTTATACAGAGAACATGTCTCCGCCGCATATCGTAGAGCCCCTCGAACCTCCCCTCCTCCGATTAGCATAACATCAACTGGAGTCGGATTTGGAATTGGAATACAAATGAGGATGGGAATGACCGCAGATGGTAGAACTAGCCGGCCACGAACTCTAAGACAAACCAGAGAAACACTAGGCCCGATACATTAATTAATAACTCCTATGAAATTAGCGACAAGACATTATTTATACATTTCTCTGCTGTACGTGGCAAGCCGAAAGACTAAAAGAATATGCCACAAATGGAATTTGGACTAGTTATGGACTTGAGTACAAGTTGTTTGCTGGACTGAAACTGAAATTGGTTGACCAAACCTAAAAAGTTACTTTTAAAGACCATCCGCCACCTCCGCACGAGGTTTAATGACCTTTACTTTTGGACTTAAATATTATAAAATGTTTGGTAATCTGTGTATCATGGCAATGTTCTTATAAAAGAGTCGAAACCTTTAATGCAGACTTCCTCAATGGGAACAAACAAATATTTCAAAAGGTAATATAACAACTATCGAATTTTTAAATATGTCATGTTCACAACGTGGCATTGTTTTCCCATCAAAACTTTTTATAAGGTTCACTCTAAAATGTATCAAACAATTAACATTGAATTTATGTTTTGTTTTTCTACTAATAGTAACAAATGCTTTATCTCATTAGCCATTACCATATAGAGACTCTTTCCGGAGTTTCTTGATTTCTTTGTCTGGGCGCGTTGTCTTTGTAGTTGGTTGGTTTATTTCAATACTAGCATTTAACCCAAAATTAACATAATTTGATCGAGCGGTACCAGCAATGGAGATGCATTTTTATGGCCCTCTCCGCTGGTTGGAGACTGGAAAATTATTACGGGGAAAACGATACCGTCCCGAAAGATTTTCCCCCGTCACCCATCTGGCCACAAAATAATGAACAAGATGCTTTCTTTCCATCTCTCCATTTATCTGGCAGGAGGATCTCGGAATTATATACCAAGACTCCAAGGCGGATGGGGCAAGAAAGAGAGGGACTAGACAAATGTTATTACCAAAAACGAAGACAACGACCGACCCCAAAGATCTGTGACTAAATTTATTCAAAAGCGATTCGAAAAACGTCGCGATGCCTCCGTCTCTCCCCTTTCTTCGTTAATTTGAAACAGTTTGATACTTATGCACAGGCCCTTTGGAGTGGATACCCGGGCAGCCAATCCGAAAGGTAATTCTAATACGTGTGACTGCCATTAGAGGAAAGTACTTTGGAGAGCCGCCGGCAGAGACCCCTATCCCTATTTCTATCCCGAGCAGCATCATCTAGCCGGAGCTCTTGCTTTTCTTCGTGGCCACGTCTCTTAGTTCCCCTCGTTCTGCCTTCCACTTTCTTTCACCTACAAGATTTATCGCTCTGTATTTGTATTATTTTTAGTTGCTTTATGTCAGGCACAGAAACAGTCCCCATTCCAACAGAATCTTTCCTTCGGCTGCACACATTCGTACCTGAGATAGTTAGCTTTTACATCTGTGACACCAGGGATGACAAATTCATGGGATTGGGGGATAGGAAAGCACCTTAGGGCTCCCATTTCAGTTTCCTGTGTTACACGTTTATTTTTTTATACGTTATTAAAATTGCTAAAATATAAAATAAAATTTAAATATTATACGAAGCTTAAGAGAGCTAAAAGCGATATAATTTATAGAGCTTCTTTTATATGTAATTCAAATAAAACACAAATAAAAAAATCCTAAACTGTGTTTTCCCACGTGCCAAACGCTCTGGATCTTTGCAGATCTTTTAATAATTTATTCCAAGCATGATCATTTTAATGAAACCTAAGATCCGTATTAGTGAAACTAGTTTAGATCGGTATCCACAAATATTCCAATCGCTTCCAGTGGACATAATTTGGTGAGTCTCCCCGTGAAGTGCCCGAAATTTTGTAAATCGATTTCAGCCATGATACCTGTACCAGTTTAGGAATCTTTGTCATTGTACCAAAGAGAGTATGTGTGTGTTTTTGTATCATGTTCTGGACCTGTGTGAGTGCTGGTCTCCTACACACAATAAGCAGACAAACTATAAAACTTGAATCAAATCGGACAAAACAAAAATAAAATTTTATTGCATTCCAGCACTAAAATCGTTCGATCGTGAGTGCGTCTGTGTGTTTATAAAGTATCTGTGTCCGTGAGATGCCCACCTCGCTGGGAAGTGTGCAAAGAGGCAGAAGAAGCAAGCAGCCTCCGACAGTTTCAGCTTGACTTTGGTGTCCCCTCCTTTTCTCGGTTTTTTCTTTTTGTCCCACTCAATCGGAGTGTTTGTCCCTCAGTGTGTCGCCATGTGCGTATGCCCCCTGCCCCAAAAATAAAACTCTTTGCCTAATATTCCATTAACGGGCTTATTAAGGCAGCACGTATTGCCGCCAACCCACACACTCACCGAGAAACAGATACAGATACGGATACATAGAGAGAGTAGTTTAATAAAAGGTACTGGTGCGTAAATGGGTGTTTGTATCTAAATTGATCGAATTTGGGGACACACACAAGAAAGAAAACGGCCGAGCAGATGAGCAACTCCAGAAGAAAGAGGGAGGTTGATTGGTAAGAGCGAGAGCTACAGAAAGAGACGCACTGTGTACTGGCCAGGTAGAAACTCCCTCAGTTGAAGGGAACTAAATAAAAACAAGTAAGATTGGTGCGAGGGGGTTAGGACATTTGGATACCCATTTCAACTACTTTTTACTAGATATGTGATGTTATGTAATATAATATAAAAATCTTTATGTCTTAAGTACATAGATGAACGTTTAGCCATTACTTATGGAGATCAAAGTAATAAACAATAAATCAATCATTTTCCCGTCTGTATCAGAACATTTTATCTTATAAATCGATTCTGTGCAACCTCACACATTTTATTTATTAAATGTACTTTTTAGTTAGCTATTAAGGCATGATATACCCCTGACTTATAAAGTACAAGGTACTATCAAACCACCGATGCGACCTCGACTCTTTTACTTTGAGCTGGACAGCATCGGCGGCTGCTAAAGCAGGTACAATTTTATAATTTCGTTTCGTGTTTAATTAAAGGTGAAGTTTTAGGGAAATAATAAAGAATTATCGAGAGCCAGAGCCGGCTTGGAGCTGCAGAGGAGTCCCGACTCACACAAAATCGAACATTGATCGTAAAGCGATGAGACGGGTATTGGGAACCCAAAAATACGGTTTTCCTTCTTACTCCGTATTAGACCCACTGGACGTCGGCGATCATTATGCCATAAATAAAGATTCGTTCCGTGCGATCGGGGACCAGAGCTATGGGAAAAATACATACACGTCGTATAAAGCATTTTTACTGCGGCTGCACATTAAGTGTTCCCTAAGTCTAGGCCCTAAATTGGGTTCGGCCCATAATTATGGTTCGGTTATGATTAAAGTTCAGTTATTGATGGCGTGTCTATGTACAAATCAAAGTTCGAAAATCTCTGAGACATAATTGCTCAGGGCGGAGATCTAGTTTCTCGATGGCATACTTCTTGTTTAAGGTTTTGATTATTCTTGACATTTCTAGCTTTGGGTTTTACTGCAATCAATCAAAGCTCATCTGTAGATTAATAGAATAAAGTCATACAGTCCAGCAGCGAATGCCTGCCTGTATCTGCATGCAGTATAATCGAAACTAAATCTAATTTATTTAAAACAAATTGAACATCATCAAACAAATTTTGAGGATTTGTCAAATTTTCAATTTCTCAAGCGAAAATGTTTGGACAGGCTAAATGACAACGGTTGTCAAAATGGACAACACAAACTAATCATTTTCATTCGAGCGGCAGATCGGCGAGAGAACGCGTGCCAAACGTCCGCTCCTCCCCCGAAGACCCCTTAAATCATAGAACTAGCCATGACGACGATGACGGCTCGCTGACGATGGAGATGCCGATGACTGGGCATTTGAAGACAGATCCGCTGACTTGGGACTCCACCATTTCTATATAGTAAGACATTGTCTCACGGGGCATAATTCTTGTCTAATTGTTTAACGGAGTGGAGATACCTTTAGCTTTTCCAATTACAAAGTCATTTCTTAATGTATATAAAAATATATTTCACTATTTACTATTAAATTCGAGTACTTTCCGATCTATGAAACTATTTTACAAATAGTAAAGTAGTGGAGTAAGGAATATGATATATGATCTACTGGTCTAGTTTATATGGTACCTTTGTGCCCCCTTTTTATTTACACAAAATAGGCTGTAAATGGTCCCCCACTGGGTGTTAGCAGACGATTACCAAGATCGGTAATCAACCTTAGTGTGAATGTGTCTGTGCTGCTAGTCTGTAGTATTTAACCAGGTCGTTGACGCTACGATTACTTAGTGTGGTTTCTACAGGCCAACGATTGAAAGCAACATGGGATATACAATTTCGGCTACGTAAGTACCATTAAAGTAAAGTGGGAATTAATTAGGATATATTTGAATACGTATCCAATATTTTTACTTTTAAACAGTTGTTTATTGGTACTACTGACAAGCCCTTTATGCATGGGGTATACAGACAAAAAGTTGGAAGACGATATGCAGACATTAAGTACCTTTTGCAATGGATCGTACAAAATTACAGGAGTTAAACACCTTGTGGAACTGATTGATGTATACAACAGTATTCCTCCCCGCTTGTCGGCCGACGAAAAGGACAAAATGGACAGGTCTATCGGTTCTCATAACTCACCTGAACTCAAGAAAAATATGGGTAAATCGCTTATTAATTTCATAGTAAAGAAGATTGCATCTAGAATTTTCGAAGAGTTGCGTAATGCATTATTTGGTTGGTTTGATGAATTAGTTTACGAATAACAACTATGTGCACAAACATGTGATAAGTAAGAAGAAATAAAAGATAAATAATTGAGAAATAATAAATGTCTAGCACATTTTTCTATGAGTTGACATATATTTGATTAAAAGGTGGCCTAGTGCGGCTTCATCATCCAACGCTTTGAAAGCCTGTGGTTTTCTCCTCCACTGGGAGTTATAAGGCACGAGCCTCGACGGCTTTATCGCATTGGTCATCGTACACACATAGTTCGGCAACGTATCCGAATGGAGTTTCTGCACTTAGGGTTTTATCGCCGTGTGGCCTTTCACCCGGCGACCGAGTGACGGGCCCTGAATGAGCTGCAAACACTTTTACGACACTGACAACGGCAACAAACAAGTGGGCAAACAAGAGACAACCGCTCGAGACAATTGTGCCCGGCCGGGCCGTAGTTAAATCGAAAGCAATAAAATTCTCTAATTGTTTTTTCGCCAAAGCAAACAATTGAGATTGAGCCCGGGTCGAGGCTAATTGATTCACACTTTCTTTTTGGCTGTAAAACACGATGTATCGAGTGGCGATGACTATGAAGTGCTCCTCTGCTTTATGGTTCTCGCTCCGTCTCCATGGGTGTAGATGAGCAGTGATTAAATCTTTACTGCCCCGGCCGGCAGTGACATCTAATTGGTTTTACTTCCCAGTCTCCAGTCTTCTCCACGCCACTCCGAAGGGAGCATTGCCCATTGTGGCAGCCTAATTGGGCCAATTCAGTGTCTTCGAAGGCAAATGAAAAACAAACTGGCAAGCAAGTACATAACTATGACGGGTTGAGACGGGCACCTTGTTAGGCTCCAAAAATAGAACAAGAGTACGTATTGAAAGTGTTTCAACTGATTGATACTCATGCTAATATTACGCCCTCTTAAGCATTAAGTATTATGTATTATAAGTATGTTGATCTGATCCCAGTATATGATTTTTTCCATTTAAATTAATATTATAAAGTAAATGAATAGTTTTCTACAATTTATTCACAGGAACTGCCATACAAATCAGATCGAGATTGGATTCGCAATATTTTCACTCAGAACTTTTTAAAATTATTTGAGAACACTATACCCTCGATCCATTATGTGAACCTTGTAGGATCACACAGGGATCGGTGGCAAAGAAATTGTTTTCCTAGAGGTTTTTCACGACCTCGCCGATGACGAAGAAGATGATGAGGCACATACGTCAGCGAGACTTCGAGGGGTCGACCTTAAGGGGGCACGGGCTTGCCGTCGAGTTAGACGAGTAGATAATTATGTTGTGATGTCAAAACATCAACCGCTGATGGGCAGACTGTCAGGTGACGGATGACGCGTGAGGATCCCAGAGCCACTTGTTGTAGGGCATTGTTTCGGTTTTGGGTTTCCGACTCATTATTCAAATGCCGATCCATCTCCCGGGCTCAATCTCAGGCACTTGACTCGCACGACCCGCTGCAACGGCGCCAAAGGATTAGCTGCATTTAATAAGCGCTAATGACGAGCCGGCCTCTGGGCCAGATTGATCTTTTGGTTGGGTCCGCTTTGGGACTTTGTGTGGCGGCAAACAGTGGGCGCTAAAGGTTACGATGGGTATTATGGCTGCTGTTGACTTTTGGCACCCACACTTCTGCCGCACCCAAATGTCCCGAGGGTTTCAGGTGCAATGTGTGCACTTTTTACCTTCTTTATAGGGGAATAATGGTGCAAACAAAGGGACACTTTATCCCCGGCAATATCCCCTGACAGACATGGTTGAAAAATGTGGATTTCAAAAGATCTACTTAAATAAACTGCAGGAAAATGTTTAACCCTATCTTAAATGTATCACTGTTGACGGTGGTCCACGTAGTGACGAAGCACACCAGGAGGGTGTGCCAAGGCGACTACTATATACACACGAGGAAATGAGAAAATGAATTGGCATGGGAGAAAGATCGCTAAAATTGTAAAGGTGAAAATGTTGGGGTCTGACTTAGTTGTTGGATTTTATTGAAGTAGATCGTATATTACATTTTCGTCACAAAAGTTGAAATCAGAACTTTTCATTGTTGAAGGTGCGATCGTCCCTATATTTTTACCTCGTTAAGAGGTGTTTTTGTTTAATATGTAGTAACCAAAAAATGCGATCTATAAAAATCACATTTTTCTTATTAATTCTTAAAAATAGTACGTCTTCAACACGTCTTTTTCGAGATATTTACGGTAATGCACCATCTAGGCTAGAAAATATCTTAAAACTTAAACTTAAACATTTCTCATGTATAAAGTTTTAATTATAAATAAGAATTCTTTACCGTATGGTAAATTCAATTCATGCCTGGGATAATCCAACAGAAGATCTTTCTGATATGATCCTATTAATTGCAGATCTCATTAATCAACATCAGCCGTAGTTGGCCAGCTCACTTCCCTTTTGGTCAGCAAATTGATATTCTTCTTCGGCGTTCTCCCCGGCGTTTGAATGTCGTTGGGCGTAGACGTCTCTTATACACCCATTACTCAAGTCCCGTCGTGGACAGAGCGTCGACAAATCCATCAGCAGACCCAGAAAAAAATGAGCCGAACCGAACTTGGGCAGATGCGAAGGCGGCCCTGGGGCAGGTTAAATAATAAACGAATTACTGAATGTAAAATAATTCACTTAAAATGTAGTTTTTTGGTGGACTCCGGGCTGTAAATGCAGCAGTTTTCCACTGAATTTAATTAGCGGCCTCGACAAATTAACGGAGGTGGATGCGGTCGCTTGGACGGTTCGCTGGGTTTTCTTCAACTTCATGTTTCCCTTTTCTTCATGCAAGGTACACTGAAAAAAAACAGTTTAAAAAATAAAAAATACTCTACCTACGTCCAATTCTGTATAAGTTTGAATTTATGATAAATTCCATTTTCATTCAGAGATTTCGGAGAGCAATTAAAGTGTATTTTATATATTTTTAGCAGTGGACGAAAGCTGTTTCCCGGCATTTCGTTACTGATCGTTGAGAAACTCCCCCACACACCTCTTCAAGTCATCCCTTGTCGGTTATCGCTGCTCTAACATCAGTCGGAGTGACCCAAGTGAAATATTTAAATTAATAAAATATGCTAAAATGTGTTACAAGTGTGCGGGAAATATGCCCGTCTGCATATGCTTAGATCTAGTGTAATAGATCATATAATTAGAAGAATTATGGTGGAAACCCCGACCCAACAACAATTGCACCCTGCTCGCCGGCCGAACAAACAATGGCAAATAATTTTCCAAGATGCGTAACTCCGTTTGCCCCATCCGGTGAGCCACTTTTTGGGACCAAAAGACATAGAGAGCGACCAGCGAACGGTGGCCAATGGTAGTAAGATGATTTAGGGCCAATTGAGGCGCGAGTTTTTCTTTTATATTTATTTTTTGGGAAAGTGCGTTCCAGTTTTAAGTCTAGCTGCCAGGTAAACGATTTGCATAATTTTGAAATCATTTTGATTAACTGGGCCGAAATTTTCGAAAGTATCAACAATAATAAATATACAAAACGAAATTAGGTAGTTCGGTAGGGAGGCGTTGCTATATTAAACCAGTGTGAAAACATATTTTTGTTGTCTTGCAAATCTATTTTACGCAGACTAATTTTCCCAGGCTAAACATAATTGTTAAGCTCTGATCTTTAAAAGGACAGGTAAAAGAAAAAACGGTGGGAACTTTACAATAAATTGAATATGAAGCGAGACTTGTTGGTCGTTGAAGCTTATCTTAGTCGAATAAGTTCTAAACACCACTTTTCTTTGCCCATGGTTATTTTGTCCCTTTTATGACAAGCGTTAGTTTTACCATAAGTATATAACTTATTTTTAAGTATAACAAAAATTGAATTAAACAAAATATCGTTACGAATGAAATGTTAGGTTCTTAGATTCATTTATCTCCATGAAGTAGCGTGTCTCTAGTTAAATCATATAACATTTATAAACTTTTTGGTTCTAAATATCGTCTTTCATAAGGTGTAATTGTGCATTCCTCAAGGCAGTTTTAGGATGGAAATCCTTGAATATTTGCTTGTCGTACTCATTGCATCATATTGTTTACTTGGGAGCATTCCTTGGCATCAGAAACTGATTTCCTGACTCCTCGGCATCCCAAAGCCCCCGGCTGTGCCAGTGAAATATAATGTTTCACTCGGCATATTTGCAGTGCATATTTGACGGGGACATGTGTGTTTCCGGGTCAGGAGATGAGCTGGGACAGGAGGATGCGACAGGACCTCTTTTGCGCAGCGCCGCACACTCGAGTGTGTGCAAACAAAGCAAACTGGGAAAGTGCCACTAATTACAATTCCCACACGCAGCACCGCCCACTCTCCGCCCACTCATTTTCCCTGCAGGCAGTGGCCACCACCACATTTGCATCTTGCATCCTTGCATCTGCTGCAAGTGTTTGCCTCGGTGACCGGCCTCCGTGGATGTAGATGTAGATGATGATGATGCCCGCCGGCTGTCTGCCTGAGCCTTGGATGGGGTCCTCGCGCGTCCTTGCCGGAGGCGAAATATTTGCTTTGGTCTCCTAGTTTCTAGTTTCCAGTTTCGGATCCTGCCTCCGATATCGAATTTCTGCGGTTAGCAAGGCACTGCAGACCACCTCAGTCTCCACAGACTGACCTTTCCCCTGTCCATCGCCCATCGTCGCCACGCAAATCGATTGAAAGCAAAACTATGACACGGAATATCCCTCGACCGTGACCACGGTCGGTGACTCGCTCGATGATTTCATTTGCGGTCTTTCTACCTGTGGTCCTGTCCCCATATTGAAATTTCAACAAAAACTATTTACCGACAACAAAACGAGCACGAAGAGGAAAAGCCAGCGTCGACACACAACTGTCCCATTCACACGCACCCGGTGAAAATCGAATTGGGAGTCGGGGATGAGGACATTTTCCACCTGCGCTGGTGGTCAACGTCAACGTCTTCACCGCAAAGTCGTCCGGACAGGTGGAAAGCGTCACCGACTCCTGGGGCGACTCCTTGGCCAATGTTCCGTCTATCGTCGGCTCTAATTCCATTCGATGGCACCAACGGCCAGCGAAGCGTCCAATTTGAGGCCATTTAGCCCGGCAGCCCAATTAGCCTGCACTCGCATCTTGTCCTCTGGCATTTCTGGCCAATTAATTTTCCTTCTCCCACCCTCTCGAAAGTGTTAATAAGAAGGCGGGAGGAGTTTTGAACGGGAACCCACCCGAAAATTGCAGCAAGCCGTGGTAAAATCCGAATATTAAGGCATTTATTTTAAAAAGGTATGTTGGAATAGTTGGAACTAAGCTTGTTATTTGATAAACGCAATGATTATGCTTCACACATTTTTAAATGTTTGTATTCTTTAAAAAAAATATATTTTCAACTTTATGCCACTTTTCACTATCTGTGCTAGATTGGCAGTTATTATTTAATATGAGCCAGTGAATAATATATACAAATACAAATCGTGAAATTCGGTTGAAATTCCACCAATCTCTATAATTTGTCTTAATTTAATTTAAATAAAATAATTGTGCATTTCAAAAGAAACTTTCGGTTTGGCTGCTACTTATGCTTTTCCTGTACAATATTTATTTCCGTGAATATTTACTTGGTTCTAAACCAATAATCCGACAACGCGATTTCCTTTCTGATTTCCAGGGGCGTTATGAATAAGGACAGAGATACGTTGTATGAGGGTGTACGGAGTATTGCCCGCCAGCGGAAGTCCTTCAAGTTGGGTAACCAGTCGATATGCCTTGGAAATGTTGAGAGGCGCCTGGCAAGATTGATGATCCTTTAGTAGCCAGCAATTCACAAGAAATTCATGTGGGCACTACAATATTTAGGTATACATATATAACGTATGTACATATATCTGGGAGCAATTTGCCATGCAACCAAACAATTAAGCTGCGAAATTGGTGCGCTTGCAATTCCCGTTTTCGACCAGATCGCCAAATCTCCGGCTTCGGGCCAACCTCAATTAATCTCTTTGCCAAAAGCCGACCGAGATTGACCCGAAGCTGGGCTTGAAGGCAAGCACAGCTGCCCAGCGAAACGTCACACTTCAATCAGACAATAAAAATATTGAAATGAGCCAGGGACAGCCGGGGGTTCGGATCCAGACATCCACTGAGAGCTGCGGCGGCGGCGAAGTAAAAACGAATTTCGCAGAATCATTTTAAATGAAGTTCATTTTTCGTCGAGCTCTTCTCAGGTAATCCGGCAAATGAATAATTGATCGCGCTATATAATTAACGGATCCACTCAATTGCCAACATTTTAGTGCAGCCAGGTCGCGAACAAAGCGAACTCTATCTGAATAGTTATTTATTTCCATTCCATGGTCGCCCAAATCTCATGTGCAGTTTTCATTATTTTGAGCCACTGATTCTGACGGAAGCGGTGAAGGCAAAAGTCAGTTCACCGAATTTTTTTAATTTGTATTACGGTTTGCATACCCTTTTGGGTAGTCTGCGGAGTCTGCGTCAAAACTTGGAGCTACTCTTCACTGTTAATCATTTAAATTAATTTTGAAGAAGCTTTGCACTACACAAAGAAACTTTAACGTGCATCTATTTTTATGTTCCTTACTTTGATACATATTTATTTAAATTAACTATTAGAGTATTCAATGTGCAATAAATGACTATTTATTTTTGTTTCAACAGAAACTATTAGCCAGGTAGGTATTGCACTTTGGCTTTCTTGGAAAGCGATGAATGAAGTCAGCTCTATGAAACATCACAATAGGAAACCCCACATCAAGTTCACCAAAAATATAATTGATAATTTATTCAAGCATAAGTTGAAATGTAATTTCTTGGGCTATTATTAAGTTGATTGCTCAACGTCATCTTGCCCACAGCCCAAGGCTGCTTGTAGATACATAGATACAGATACGAAGGTTCCCTGAGTGGTCAAACAAATGCGTGTATCTATGCGGTAGACACCTGTACCTGAGGCCATGTGACATTGCTTCTTCGTGGCTCTACTTTAATTGGCAGCGACATAGGGGTTCGGGATTGGTCTCCCTTTGTGGCTGTATTAAATTTCTATTTCTCCTATCGTGCATAGAATCAGCTCTTTCGGTGCTGCAGGTTCGATCGTTCCTTGAACTGCGGTCCCTGACATGATTTATGGGAATTTCATATGCTCTCTGGCTCGTTCCACATTCCCTGGCATGATCCAATCTAATTGAACAGAATTTAGTCAACCTTAAATTTATTGTTGATAACTTCGTCGATGGCATTTGGGTCACAAACTGGTTTCGTCGAAGACGCTCGCACCTCGAGCACGATTAGGTAATGCCCCGATGATTGTTCAGTTCCGTCCGTGTACTGGTTTTTGCGTATTTACGGAAGTGTTTCAGCCCGTGACTGTGGCCCACCTGGCCCCGCCCCAAGCCAATTGCCGATCGGTCATTCGGACGGAACCAGTTCTCGGCTCTCGGCGCTCGGCTCTCAGCTCGTGAATCTCGAATCTTGCCTCTTGACCACTTAGCCATCGTCACCTCGTCAACGTCATTAGCCAGTCGAGGCTTTTGTTTCGCTGGCCCACAGTGGGGAGATTCATGTACACCACTTACTTTCCAGACACTTTCTAAAATGGCGACAACTTCGATACGAAAATAAACGGTATTTCAACCAACAATTTATGTTACATATTTTTTTTATATAAATCAAAAAGATTTTAAAATTAACAAATTTGTTATGTTAAGTAATCGCAGTAAAATTAGACCTTTACCAACATTTTGAATTTTGCCGATGCTACCTTAATAACTTTCGATAAATAATAGTTTTAAAAAGTTACACACTTTTTTGACAGGGATCACTAGGCGAAGTAAACTAGAACCGTGTCTGTCTGTCTGTATGAACAATGTTCTTTAAACATAGAGGCCTAGAGGCTATACGAATTGGAGAGTACCGAGTCACTCTGTCGCCTGCAATTTAATTTTCCAAATAGGATCAGTAGAAATACAATCCAATAGTCTTTAAAATCAACAATCTTTTCGCATATTGCAACTAATTAATATTATTCGTATATTTTGCCCCATATGTATTTTAATTGTCTAGTTTTTATTTCATACGTGTTACTCATAGATTAAAAGGGTATTGTAGGTTCGTCGGAGAGTATGTAACAGGCAGAAGGGAGCGTTTCCAACCTCATAAAGTATATATATTCTTGACAGCGTTCACCAGTCGAGTCGATCGTCCATATGAACGCTGAGATCTCCGAAACTATAAAAGGTAGAAAAGTGGAACTGGGCAAGCATATTCCAGGGCTTTCTGCGCAGCGCAAGTTTGTTTCAGCAGGGTCCACGCCCACTTGTGCTAGGAGAATTCGACCTGAAATTTATTAGCCTTAGTAATACCTAGCGATTGTCTTAATAAAACCTTGCCACGCCAACTTTAATAATTTCCTTCTCATAAAATACACTTGTGCCAAGGTTTTTCCAATCCCAGAAACATGCCAAATAGTCCATTTTCGGACCAAGTCAGGAAAATTCGTTGGTTGCTGGCCAAAGTGCGTCGAACTTCAGCCAAATGGTTACAAAGAACGAGTGCACGGTTCATTATTGTGATGTAAAAACCAAGAATGTTCGCCTTAAATTCGGGTCGCTTTAGACGGATTGCTTCACGCAAACGGCGAAAGAAAGCGTTCCGGACCCGATAAAGTATATATTTTTGATCACTAATGGAGTCGATCTAACTATGTCCGTCTATCTGACCGTCCGTTTGTCCGTCCGTCCGTCTGTATGTATGAACGCGCCCACAATTCGAGGGAAACGGTATCGCCTGCAGCTGTTATGTTAGATAAAGAGCTTAACTGAAGTGTATTGGTCTCATCGTTACCTTTTGTTGAAACGAACTTTTTGCCACACCCACTTTAACGCCCACAAAGCGCACAAAACTGTGGGGGTCTGAACTGACTTTTAACTGAAATGTACTAGCCTATCAATACCTATCGATTGACCTAAACAAAATAAATGGCCAAATTTTGCAAAATCGGGTACGTGGCTTGACTATAGCGTCCTTTATTGTTTTATTTATGAAATCCGTTTTCCATATTTCATATTCAAGGTCGGACGATTGTCCGTATATAATGCCGAGATAATACTTTAAAGAGGTTTCCGCAATCGAAAAGGACAAGGAAGTTGTCAGTCACCAAGAAGTAGTAATCTTTATAGAATATTGCACTTCCCAAAAACGTATAACTTCAATGAATTGTAAAGTAGTACATCATTTTTTCAATATGTAGGTTTGTAAAGATAAGTAATTGAACAATCGTTTAGAATTCCAAAAACCAATCGTAGCCAGTCTAAGAACTTAATAGCAATTACAGTACGGGAGATAAATGCTAATCAAATCGTCCCATGAGACAAGCTGCCTTAATTTGCGTTCAGCTCCGGGCTCTAACTATATATGGATCATGATCTCATTGGCCTTTACTTGCGCATAGCCAGTGCCCATTCCAATGCCAAATCTACAGCCGAACTTGTGGTCCGCAAGTAGCTTCAGTTCGGACTTCGGGTTAGTGTTCGACTTCAGTTGCCAATTTAGTATTTAGTGACAAAACACAGATGAAAACGATTCAATTTGAATATTGCCAGCCCATCCGCCTTGAGCTCTCGCTCGCACGAGCTCTCCCCTCCTCCCTGCTCTTGGCCATCCTCGGTGCGCGTAAGCTGATCTAAGCCAAAATAGTAAAACCTATTAAAAATTATTATTGTCCCATCTTCATTAAGCCAGAGCCACAAAGCCACACCGAGCCAATCGAGGCAAAAATACGATTCCGTATGCATAAATTTCGTTGGCAGCTGCCGAGATAGGTATTGGACTCAATGTGGGTACAGTGCGGTTCATTGCGATCAAGTTTTACACGTTATTTGAAAGTTCCACTGGGGTCCATATGTTCAAAAGTTCACAGAAACTAAAATGAATTTTCTGTTTTTTTTTTTCATTTTTGGCTTAACACAAAAATATTCGGTTCTATAGTTTCGCAACGAACTGTTCTTAATTATATGTTCAAATATGTGTACGAATTTATAGGCAAGTTTCTGTTTAAAATTCGTACTTTCATGATATTTATTGCTGAAACCCCGATAGAGCCGAAAAGCAACTACTAGACAATACAAACGGCTTCTTATTTACATAGAAATCTTTTTCGAAAAAAAAATATAAATAAAATGCGTATTGAATGGACTAATCAGAGTGGAGGTCTGCTTACCTGATGGTCGCTGAATAGTGGCGCGATTGTAACCTGCTTAGAAGATTCTCATCTCTTCGGCGGACTGACGCAATTCTCCCTACGAAATCGGGTCCAACGAGAAACTTTCACACAAGACGTCAGCGAATAATACACAAATTTGTATTTAATTAAAAGATATTCACTTGAACACTTTCTGTGGTGGAAGGGCGAACATTTTGGGAAGAGTCCAAGCAAATGGGTTTGTAATGTGGCATTTATTATTATATTATTCAAATACCATAAGAACGTCTTGCAATTAACCTTATTAAAATGCTGTTATTTGAAATATGAATAAATTTAATTATTTTCGAAAAATGGATGTTTTTATTAAAAGTCAACTTTAAATATATATCTAAGCTTTTTAAGGGTCTTTTTCTATGAAAACTTGTATCTGACTATTTAGTGTCTTTTTTTAAAGTGGTTAGTAGGGAAGGTAGGAATAAATTAAGGTAAACCAGAATATTATGACAAAAAACCACCTGATCAAGAATTTTCAAATGTCCAAACGCGGCTCTAAGAACTCAAGGGGCAGCCGCCAAAAGAGCGCGACGACATTGCCTTTAGCATAATGCCGCGTATCCACCGCTAAGATGACGGGCAACAGCCTCTTAAGACTTGGGCGGGAAAATGGAAAATGAGAAGGGGCGGGGCAGGGCGGTGGTGGTGTAAACACTACAAAGCTGCCTGGAAACTATCCGAGCGCCGCTGCCAAGTTGTCACTCGTCGTTGGGAAATGCAACTAAAAGCGACACTAACCCAATTTCTGTAGGGCCTAATAAAATTATAAACTTTTCACCAGCCAAGCCGATGACGTCGCCGTCTCGCGAGCAAGAAAACAAACACACACCGGGCATGGGGGCGTGGTAATTGCTTGCACTAGCTCCTAACATCAAGGAGGCGGCGGTGGTTCAGGGGGTGGCTTAGGGGTGGTTTGGGGGGCGGTTTGGGCAACCTCTCGAGGCTGGCAGGGCAAACATCAGCGCGCGGTCACGACAACGACGACGGGAGATGGCAGCCAGAATTTTGTAGATACGGGAAAAAGCACTTGGCCTCCTGGGCGGGAAAGTTGCGGCAGAAATGGGGGCAGCAGCGGGCGTGGCAACGGGAGCTGCGGCTGAGGAGCAGCTCGGTCGAAACAATGGGCATAAATGCATGGCTTTGCCACCTCTTCAAAATGGGGTTAATAAAGTTGCGCATGGCGTAGTCTGAACAGGTCGGAGTCAGCACTCAAAAATTCAATCCGTCACCTAGAATTCTTTGTTGAAAAACCTTACGAACTGGCAGCTCTATTTAATTTTCCCCGTAAATTTCAGCGTTAAATTATAACTTATGTATGCTTTCTAAACTAGCTTTTTTAATTTTCCTTTCTTTTTTAATTTTACCCAATGCGTTTTTAATTATATCATCATATTTTATAAAATTGTAATGTGTAGGATAAATCTATGTACATATATCACACGAATGAACGAATAGAGGTAAACTAGTATTACTCCTTGAATGGTAAAATCTCATCTAGCTTTTTTCAGTGTAGGGGCAGTCACCGCAGGAGCCGCATCTGCAGCTTGCATGCAATTTGTGTGGTAAACAGAGTCCCGTGGTCGCAGTTGAGGAGCCGTATATGGGGACCCGTGGTCTCGGGTCCGGGCGGTGCACCCAGTCGAGTGCCTGCTCAGAGCACTGCCCTGCAGGTGGAGCAGTTCGCAGGTGAGATGGAGCCTCTGGAGGTGTCGCTGCCTCTCACCTTCTTTTCCTGCCGCCTACTCTGGCCTGATTTCTCTCTGCTTCTGCTGGGTCTTACTTATGCGTGTGTACTGGTAGTCCTTGGCGCCGGGCCCATTCCTGACCAAAACTTTTCATTTCGAAATCAAATCCATATCCTTATCCTCCCATTATTTGGCACTGAAGCTGCGTAAGCAGTTGGGGAGTCAAGGCTATCTAGATCCCAGAAACTTGACCCATTTGGCATGGGATTGCGGTTATGGTTGTTATGAGACTGACTGTTGCGTAACTCATCCTTTCATTGAAAGTTTTAAAAAGATAATGGATAGTACAATAGCACTTTTCGCAATTAAAAAGCATTCAGGAGCTGCCAGCGATACACACTACATTTAGTTGTTAAGTAAGGATTTGAATTAAAAGATTAAGAATTAGAATAACTGCAAATTTTTGTAAAGCTGTTTCTCACTACTTGTTAAAATATGGCATGGCCCATGATATAATATAAAATTATTCCATAACTTGCTTAACACATTAAAAATTAATAATTGTATTATTTTTATGGTTATCATAGTTCTATACTTCCCTTCGATGAACAATGTATTTTGAAATCATATGTTACGATCTTTTCTTTTTAAAGAGAAAGTAAATTTTTTGGGTTGTGACATTTCTGGGTAGTTTAATTCTGATTGTATTGAGCCAAATTTAAATTTAATATTAATTAGGTAGCTACCTCTACCGAAACTCACTTTTGATGGTGTTTTTATATTGTTTGACAATTAAACAAGTTTAAAGCAACCCAATTAGACAACTTATCAGACAACCCATATAAAATCAACATTGGCTCGAAAACTAGTGGCATTTAAATGCGCCGCGCTGTTGTTAGGGCTGCGTAATCAACGCTTATTCATTTCAACTTTAATTGCAGTGCAGGCACACACACAGCCATACACTGTGCAAAAAACAGGGGAGGAACACAGGCAGTTAACGGGTTTTTGCATTATTGCGAATTCCAAAGCCACTTGGCAGCATCATTGATTTTTCTTCTCCGGACTGGTCTTTTCTTTTCCTTCCCTTTGGCCCAATATTTGCGCTGCCTCTCTGTGTATCTTTTCTACCGTTTGTTATGCTTTTGGTTTCTTCAATTTTGTTTTCTACTCTGGCTTTGGCTGTTGTTTTTCCAGCCCTGTTTCGCCGTTTAGGCCAGGTTACTTTGGCTGGAGAAGCACGTGCATGCAAAGGATATGCCATACATATGTACGGAGTACACCCAAACACACAGCATATACAAAGCTCGCCTGTCTTTGGAGCGATTCCTGCCAGCTGCTGTGGTGGCACAGTTACCAACTCTGTGTGGCACACACGCTGCTGTTTTTCCTCCTGGTTTTTCCTCCTTTTTTGAGCAGAGAGAGAGTGTGTGTGTGCGTGTGCACTTGTCTCGCGTGCCTCACAGTCAAAAGGAAAATGATGGCTGAGGGCAGAGGGATGTGGGATGTGGGATGTGGGTTAACTAAACCGGCTGCCATAACCCCTCGTAACGAGGGGACAACAATTTAATTTTAATTGCCGCACTTTTCAGAGTGCCGACCTCTTCCCCCCAGAAAGCCACTCAAAATCGATCATACGCACTGTGCGCCGCCGGATGCCCAAAACAAAAACAAAGCCAAAATGGGGACAAGGCGGAGCGCCAGCAAGAGCAAATGGGAAAAAATCAATTTGTATTAAGAATGAAATTTCGATTTGCGTTCGCCTTTATTTGACCACGAATCGGGGTACAAATAAAATCCAGCAAGTTATGTATGTACTGGCCCTATGTAGTGTATACTTATGCATATGCCTGTGTGTTTTATGTGCCCCGACTCGGTTCGAGTGTGTAAGTGTGCCTGTACGAGTCCTTTTACATAATTAAACGGCGGCACGCGTTGACTGGGCTTTAAACCTGCGGGGAAAACAGCTTTAAGGGGGCACCGAGCCCATTTGCTTGGACCCAGACCCAGCACAAGGACACGGAGGATGCGAGCCACTCGACCATGATTTCCCCCGAGCTTTGTTCCGCCTTCCACTTATCACCACGTCAGGACGTCAGGTTGTCAGGACATCGGGATAACGGGGTATCTCGATATCGAGCTCTTCCCTAGGCACACTCACTTCCAGCTCACTGAGCAGATCGCGGAATCGCAGGGTCACCCGCTGCGGCCTTTCACTTTGCCCTGGCTCCGGACTGTGGCTCCTGGGGAGCTGGAGCAGTGCAATCCTGGCTTTCACAAACACAAACACACAGACACTGGCTCTTGGCACTGGCACAGACACTGGCGCAGACACACACGGCAATCGCAGAGGGGACTCACTCGCAAAGGCGAATCGCTGGCAACTAATTTGGGTGACTGCCTGGTGGTCGCGTCGGGTCGTTGGTGCTGCTGCACCGAGGTGTCCGTGTCGGATGGTGTCCACGGACGGATGTGTTCCAGTTCCAGCCAAAGTCGAGTTCGCAACCAACCGCTGAAAGCTCGGGGCCCCAAGGGCGGCTTCCTACTGGCACTCGGAAAAATCATTTAGATTATTATTAGTAAAGTGTTAGAAACAATTAGTGTTTTCAGAAATATTTTGCTCATTTCAATTAATCGTTTATTTAAAAAACTATATAGAATAGTTGTTTTATTGGCCAAAGTTAATTTAAGTACACAGTAAACTAAACGATAAACTAAACTAAAATCCAAACAAATCAAAGAAAAGACTGCAGACCTCTTTTCCCATTCTGAAGGAAAATGTCAGTTAAAAATCCAAGCAAATCAAGTTGCCTTGAACAGCAAGCCCAGCAAGAATCCATCAAAAATCATAACAACTAGCAAAGCGTCTAGCTACCTCAAAAATAAGTTCGACAAAAAGCCTATAAATAAGCCAAACAACTAGCCCAGCAGAAACACACTGAAACAAGAACCCTACTAAATAGTCCAGCCACAATGTCTGGCAAACAGCCTAGCATTAAGCAAAGTAGGAAGTCAAAATCAAAAAGTCGAGGATCTCGATAGCAAAGAGCATGGCAAAAAGCCTAACAAAGAGACTTGCGAAGAGCTTTGCAAAGGTTTTTAAAAAATGTCTAAAAAAATGTTTGACAACTACTTTGTAAATTTACGGTTGGAGTCGGTTTCTGTAATGGACGAACAGATAGATATTCCTTTTCTTTTTTCAAAAGGGTTCTTTTCACAGCAATGACGGACTTATTTTTGGAGTGTAAAATGCTGTTCAGAGAGGTCGCAAGCTTTGAGCGCGACCTATCCCAAAGCTTTTGGCTCGGATGGCATCCACACGCGGCTCCTTCCAGTGCGCAATGTTGGGCCTGCGCGAGGTTGGCGCCAGCACGTGCCACGACGCAGTCCAGCTGTTGGTTGGCGAACCCACCACGCCCCCTGACCCTGCCCAATGCACACCATCCCTTTGGCGCCCCTCCATCCCAGTTGCCATTCAAATCAGAGCCGAGCTGCGGGTTGACTTCTGACCATTGATGGCGCACGCAGGCGGGTCAAAGGGCCTCTGCGAGGAGAAGGTGGCTATGTGCTGCGGTCGAATGCACTCGGGCTTGGCCCAAAATGGACGCAGCTGGAGATGGAGCTGGTGGCCTGGGGGCCTGGGGGCCGAGCACGAGTATCTCCAACTCCAGCCGCCGTCGGCCCTTCGCCGAAGCCTTCTTTATTGACTTTAGCCTTCCAATTGGGTTTTTAGGTCAGCGTCAGCCTTCAGCCCACACGAACACACACCCATCGATTGGATGCAGTCAGCAGCTCAAAGGAGCTCGGTCATCGGACATCGCACTCACAAATCCCCACCCTGCAATCCATGCTCACTGGCCAACTGCAGCTGACACTTGTGGGATGTCACAGCGGAGCGATGGTCGAGATAAGCCAGCTGATTTTCCCTTTTACTATGCCTAATTACTTAATTCACTTGTCCAAATTTAGTTTGTGCCTGCCGCACGACAAAGGTCAGAATAAAGTGCAGGTAGGCTTGTAAAACGTTGTAATTAAATTAGCCAAGGCATCAAAAAGTTAGAAAGGTTAAGTGCACTAAGGCACTGCCAAATATCTCAATTTCTCAGACTGCGCATATTTATAAAATTTATTAATATAACATGAGTATGCACAGATTGAAGTGAACATTTAAGAAATGAATTTAATATTAATAAATATATTTGCCAATGAATTAATAATATACAATTATCGTTACATTTTTTAATGAATAGTTGTGTTTAAACGATATGTTTCTGAACATATCAGTACAGTGAAAGCATAAATCTTTTCAGATGACCGAAATCCATCTAAAATAGGTGCACGGATTTCCAGCTAATATGTGTGCCGTAGAGCTTCTGTTGACTTATTTATTGTGCGGCTGTGAATCATCAAATGAATGGCTTGTCATCTGGAAGGGAGGAGGCGATGCAGTACCAAGACTTGACGCATTTTGTGTGCAAAACGTTTCGAGCTTATTGTTCCAAATTCGATGCCTATGTCTCAGGCCGGCTCTCGAGACCCGTCCTCATCGGGCATAATTTGTTGGATCCGTCGGATCATCACAAAAGAAAAGCGATGTCATCGGCGAAAATGCAGCACAGCTTTCCAAGCGACCGGATTTTGGCCCGGGGAGTAAGCTTCTAAACAATGCCGACCAATTTCCAAAACAATGTCAGCGTGCGCAATTTTAATGATTGCAGATATTTTAATGCGGCACCAAGTTATTGTTCTCATGGTGCTGCTTCACACTGAACAAAATTAATAATTTCTTTACAAACATAGTCTTTGACTGTTTTATTCCTGATTAGTACTCTGCCATTCTAATATTGATATTAGCTCTCCTTTTACTACTTTTTTTTACCACTATCAAAAGCGAAGATACAATTTTTCTCTCTGTTTCTGAAATATTTGGAAACGTATTGCTATCTGAATCTGGTGGCTGCAACGTCAGCAATGGGCGGCGCAATCGCTATGGAAATTTCTGTAAAATAAGTCCATCGCACAACATGCCATCGCCTGTCGCAGGGGTCCAAGTGGATGGATATGGATGGATAGATGTGTGTAAGTGTTTTTTGCACTGTGAAACTGTTTTCGGCAAATGCAAAATGATTGATTGACTCTCAGCATCATTATTATTAGCATTTTTGGGTTCGGGTCTCCGTTTTGCCTGCGCTTCTGGCTAATTAACAGACCTGACCAACTCCGATTAGGTATTGGTGTTGCTGCTGGCCTGGTTCATTCAACTCTGGCGCTGATGGGTGAAGTACAACCGTTGGACCCGACTGCCTGGCCAGGCCACTAATTGAAGCCGAGGAGGAATTACCAGATAATTTTAATGTGTTACGGTAGCTCAGCATTAGCCCAAGCCAATTTTCACTTCGCATCTCGCGTCGTGACTTCTTTCTTTGTTCGACTGCTGCACATTAACTTTGTATTTTTCTTTAAACAAAATCTTGACCCCAAGATTTAAATTTTATATTAATAGTAAGGTGGTAAGAAGAACTAAAATATAAATTGATTTTAAAGTAAATAACGCTTTCGATTGCAGAATTGCCATGGTAATAATTTATTTCCACACTTTATAAATATTTGACTAGTTATGCAGTGGGTCTAATAAAAAAGAAA
Organism: Drosophila biarmipes; assembly: GCF_025231255.1. NCBI lineage: Eukaryota > Metazoa > Arthropoda > Insecta > Diptera > Drosophilidae > Drosophila > Drosophila biarmipes. The sequence goes on from NC_066612.1 coordinate 20,156,977, forward strand.
GTAACCTAAACGGTTACAAATTAAAAGAACTGTCTTCCTGACACAGATTTTTTTGATGATCCTGTACAGCTCTATAGGAACATCAGTTTGATATCTCATCGTTTGCAAAGATTAGACAAACCCATCCACCATTTACAAAAAACAAATTTACATTCGCAGCGGTAATATGAAATTTCAAATACCGAGTCTTCAGAGATGGGCAATACGTATTCAAGTCGGATTTATGAGTTATGCCCCTAAGCTCGGAGGCAACTGTACCTTGTGCAATGTGATCGACGCCATTTTTGAGCCAACGGCGCTCAATTCGTAGACTACGATGGCCGACAAACTTACATTCCATGCATGTGGCACACACCTTCAAAAATTCACTCATACCCAGTGAAGTACCTACTTGTCCAGACGCTTTCCAGCTTATTTTACATAATAACATAGGCAGTACCCCCACGAATACGACCACATAAAGCTGGGTACATACCACCACACTGGTCAGTACTAATACTCCTATAACCCTTTATTTGCGTGCTTTTGTTGGCTATAAAATTGTTTTTTTTTTTCATAATTAAATTCATGGTTCGTGTATCATCTTCAAAAAGCAAACCGAAGAAACACTCTCTTGGTCTTTCTCCCTCTCTTTCGGCATTTAATTCGTGCGCCGCAAGGTGAGTCGAGCGGTACCAATAAGCGCACATATGTACAGTCATATTTACCTCGATCATTTCTATTGTCTACACACGTTCGATAGATAAGGAGAGCAACAGGGCAAAGAGAGAGATAGAATGTAGCGTGTGTGAAGGCAGCGAAAGACTGGAAGGAAGGGGTCATCTGAACTACGGACGGTAATACTCAGTGGGTATATTTAATATCATACAACAGTTTAAAAATGTAAAATGTATATATTGATCATAAGGAAAGCGTTTTACTGTGATTGCACATTAGGATTTAGCTTAAATTAAACTACTATAAGTCAGGAACGGATTTTATTTTTTAAACTTTACATGTTATGATCACCTAAAAATGTTGGTACTACTGTGGGCAAAGGGCAAGATACATTTGTTTGTTAAATGAAGAAGCTCTATTTATTTTTCTAGATAAATTTCTTCCCCATCTAGGCAATCCCCTCCCGATAAACTACACTTATGCCAAATAGTCCCTCTCTGGTATACCCATTAACGCCTTTTTCGATTTGGCTTTTATCTGTTGAATCGACCAGAAATGTGAGGAAAATTTGTTCACTAAAAAAAAAACTTTTTCAACAACAATAAAATCTGAACATTACACTCAATATCTCTATAAAGAGTGCTTGATAAGTCGTTATCACGCCACCTTCCCAGTTTTAGTTGTTGAATTTAATTATGCTGCCGCTGGCTCTACGAATTCCATCCAATCTAATGCCGTGGGGTAATCTCAAGCAAAACGAAAGCGCCACCCATCCAAAGATATCTTACGGTCTCCCTCTCACTCGCACTCATTCTTTGCTCAAAGTATCTCCCCACCGATGTTCCACGTACACGCATTTCTTTTGATAATTTCATAATCATGTTTCTATTTTTCACATTGATAACTCACCCAGAGATCACCGGAACTGAGAGCTTTATAGGATGGGGTTTCATATGTGTGTACATGGCCCTATGCGAGTGTCAATAACTCATCGCTGACATCGAATGCTGGTCGCCAACGCAACTGCTCGTCCCCCTCACCTGACCCCATCCGTTAGGAACAACTAGAGGAAAACCCGCTTCGCATTGTTGCACGAGCTGCAAGATAAATGAATTGTCATTTGCCTCGTGTGCAGCGCGGGGCTTAACAGATCGGTGTCTTTATCCCATGGCTGATATATCCCCCTATTAGGCATTCGAGTACCAAACTTAGACGACTCCATCAAATGGGAAACAGAGAAATACTCTGAAAAATGGTAAAACTAGAATATCGGCGAAGAGATAGGCTTCACTTATGAGTCCAATTTGCTATTGATCAGCGTAACTTATTGAGATCGACATTAAATGTACCAGGATAAATCTTTGTACAAAATTATTTTTGTGTTTTCTGAAAGAATGGGTTAGTATGCTTTAATTCCAAGGCCCCCTGAAATAATATCAAAATCTCACAAATGTCATAAGCAAAACCCATTAAAAGCAACCTGAAAATACTGATTCTTTTTATTAAAAATAAACTTGAACCACCCACGAATTCAATTGTTGTTGTTCCTTTTAGTTTCATAGCAATTTCTTTGGTTCATTGAAATGCGTACAAAAATCATTTAGACAGATCGTGGCATTAAAAAATATGTACATAAATGCGTACATATAAACATAGATACATCGAGCGCAAAACAACCGAATATTTTAATTAGAGTATATATAAAAAATAACAACAACAAAGGAAAAATTCAACAAATGAGAAAAACCAGAAGCGAACATGGGACGAGAGGGACGAGAAGGGCGGAGGCAGCAACAAATATTAACAATAATTATACCCAAAATATCAAGACGCGGCACCTATTCCATATAAATTTTAGCTTTCCACAATTTTTTCGTTCACTCACGATAAAAATAACATTCCACACGTACACATACAAGTTGAGGGGGTGAGGAGCGGAGAAATAGATTTGGGAAGTGAGTTTGGACAGTACCTACACACCACCTCCCAGCCTCCCCCTCGGAAAGTGGCTGATAAGTTGCGGAAGGGGGTGTGGGGGGCCCGGTGGTAAAAATAAATACAAATGTCTCCGGCATCAATAAGATATAAATTAAAAGCGTACTACAATCCCAATGTTAATTAGAGAAGCACGAGGAACGAAGACAATGCGGTGGAGGTGGAGCTAAAGACAAAGCTAAGGTGGAGAGAAGTGTAGCGAAGAATGAGAGCACCTCCCTTGTACACTGCGAAAGAAGAGAGTATGGACTACCACAATTTTATAAACAATTTTCCAAAAAAAACCTTATGAACCTAACCCTTGTGGTATATAACATTTCCAAGTTTTTTTTATAGAAAAGTTTGCATTTATTGTCCCCTACTTATATTTCTTATATCATTCAGTTATTACTTTATCTTATATTCTTCCTTAAACAACTGACTATTTGAGGTTTCTTTGAGTGCAATATCACATTCTCATTGGACCCATATCGGCCTGGAACTCAGTGCTCCCATCCTCCCTTCCAATTTCATACCTCGCTCCAGTGCAAGCGTTTGACATGCTGTCGTGTATCTATTAGATACATTAGCTACTGCATGCCGCAGCCTGCGCTCCCTTTTCGGATCTCTAGCTGCATCTACAGATCGTTGCATCTACAGATTGCTGCATCTATGGATCGTTGGGCCGCTGCGACAATTTCGATGTTCTCGCGCTTGGAGTGTTTTTACACGTAAATTTATTTTGTTTTTGTCTACTGTAATAAAGTTGCATCTGCCGCGGGGTGCCACCTTATAGCTTTAGCGTCTGCCCAAGTGGGAGGGAAAACTTTATTTATTCCAGATTCGGGCAGCTTAATGACTTCCTGCAGGGGAGGCTACTGGGAGATCTCGGAGGAAGGGAAAGATTATGGTGCGGTAGTGCTGCTATATCTTTTTGTATGGTATTACATATATATATTATTTCAGTACGATACAACTAAGAACTGGGAAGCGTCCAGCTGGAATACGGTTTCAGAAAGCGTTTTACTGAAGTAACAAGAGAGAACGCTATTATCGATACCATTATCTATCAAATATCCGTTTCCCAGCCAGGGGAACTGTGAGGGAGATGGAGATATAAAATATAAGTGACAGCGTGATTTCAGCGCTTTTTTGCTTATAACTTTATATGAATGGTATGTATTATACATTACAGAGTGGAAACGCTTCATTCTACGTGTTAAATATCCTTCTACGAATTTAGTCCAAGAGTCAGGAATCGCACCGGGAGAGTGATCGAGCAGGCCATTATTTATATCCGCAGAATTTAAAATATACTACTATACTACTACTAGTGCGAATCAAGTCATACACCGATCAATAGGTATTATAAATTTCTTCAACTTTCTTTTACTAAGACTTCTTCTACGAAGACTTTTCATAAGTCGATTGGTTAAATATTTTTTATAAAAATCCGGGTACGGAATGGGAAAAAAATTAAAAAAAAAATTATTTAGTGGATTTTATAAAAGAATTTAAAAAATGAAAGCTTGATATAGGAACTCTTGTGCGTTAAGATACGTTTTTGTTTTATCATTGTACAAATGCATTTCGTTTTGAGCATTTCTAGTTGAAAAAAATTTTTAAATTTATAAAATGTTACAGACTCAATGTCGCTTCTAGGAATGGTAAGCAACAAATGAACGTTTTTCTTGCCTGCGTCACTTCAATTACAATTTCAAATGAGGCCGAATGATTTATTTAAGTCCGTGTGTCAACTACTGCACATTCCAATGTCTAAAATAAAATTTCTTTAATTTCAAAAGTAACCCTGATACTTGGAAAATTTCCTGTCTTGAACGATCTATGGAATTGCATTAAGAATTGTTAAGAAGATAAGTTAAAGTAAAAAATAACCAACACCTTTTAATTTTACCGTATAAAATTCCATACCTTTATTGTTTTTATCTTAATACATAAAAAAAACAAGGTCGAGCTTAAAATAAGTAACATTTATTAAATCTGAGTTTATTTATGGTTAATATAACTTAGCAGAGGGTGCACATTTTATCGCACTTAGCACCCCGTGAATCACAAACTCGGGGTGCTCTCTTCTTCCCAAAACTTGTGGCCAAGAAAGCGGGCAATTCTGCAATTTAATTGGTCGGCTGTCTTTCTTCCCAGACTCTCTGCAGTCTCAGTCTTCAACCTTGCCACTTCGCCTGGTTGGAAAAGTAAACACAATCCGATTGTACGGCTTAGATAATAGCCCAAGAGCTTGTAAGTGTGTGGGTGCCTGCTGGCCAGATTGGGAAGGGGATAGAAAAGGCCGAAAAACCGAAAAGCGTTGCGTGCAACATGTTCGCTGTCGAGCATCAAGCCCCGACGTTCGACGCGTCCGACAAGCCGAAGTATCTGACGGATACGTTTACGAAAACAGGAATTCTTATTACGCGCAGTACAATTTCAGAAATCAGTCGGGCAGCAAGTGTCGTGGTTCAAGTGCGGCTAATTTGGCTTATTTGTGATTTTCTCTTTTGTTGGCTTAGTAAACTATCAAAACTGAAAATACCAGATTTCAAAAGACTTTGAAATAACAAGATTTATAAAATAAAAATAGGCAACCAGAACAATAAAATACGAACAAATAAAACAAGAACAACTATAAATTAGAAACCGAATAAGAACAAATAAACTCGGTGTTTTTGACTGTTCTAAAGAGAAATCCACGAGATTCTAGTTTCTAGTGCAAAACTATAAAAACAAACTGCAGCGGCAACGCGTCGGCAAATTGGCATAAATAAATAAAATCACTGTCGTTTTCTGCCGCTGCTCTTTTTTTGCAACCTGATTTTTATGAATGAATGCAGCTACAGCGAAAAAACCGCAACCAAAGAGCGAGACGGAGCGAGTCGCGTGCACAGGAGCGAAACTGCAGAGGAAAGGGGCGCCCCGAAAAAGCGGACAGGTTGTCCCGTCGATTGCCGCCCACCGCCCACTTCTGCTGCTGTTGTTGTTGTCTTTTCCGCTTTTCCTAGGCGACACACGCTCACGCTTGTCACTTTGTTGCTTTTGCTTTCGCCTGTCAGCGGCTGTCACAAGCACACCAGCGAGCAGAACGGCAGGCACACACACATGCAGCAATTGTTGTCGTTGCAGAATTAATAACGGAAGTTGTGCATTTTATTAATAAAACGAAATTCGCACAGAACCAGATTCGCAATCAGAATCAGAAAAAACAGAACACGAAACTCGCTGCGAGAAAGAGCAAAGACACAAACAAAAACAGAAATCGCCAGTGCAGCGCGACGGCTTCTTCTTGTGGCGTTTTCCTTCTATTTTGTTTCGCTTGTTTTCCGCTTCTCGGAAAACCCTGGAAATCGCCTCTGTTTTGCCTCCCAATATCACCCATTTACTCTTATTGTTATTGCAGTTGTGCAGTGTTGAAAAACCAAACTAAATTCCAAATCGGCTCAAAAAAGTGCTAAAAGTCGTATCAATAAACAAACAAATTCAAAAAGGGCAATCCCTCGATAGCAACCCTCAGTGTTTCAAAAGTGTTCAAATTATACAATTGTGGCACCGCATCACCAAAATCAGCGACTGCCTTTCTGCATCACCGTCGTTTCCAGGAAAAATTGGAGAAAAACAGTGCAAACGGTAAGTCTTAGGACAGTCTAAAAAAAAAGTTTTTTTTTAACGAACTGGTTACTAGAGACATGTATATTTTAACGGGTTACAAATACTTTACTGAAAATGGAATTTTACTGTGCAAAAATCGATCTTTTAAAACCCAATATCATATCTTTTGAAATGCATAATTTTAGTTCTGAGAATTGTAAAGTCCTCATTATAGAATTTTAGTCTAAATTTAGTTTTTCCCACTAAAAATATTCTCAATGATTTTTATTGCTAAGCTCAATTTATTATAATTTCGAACTCTTCGATTTTTAAAGGAAAATATGTTTTTATTTGTAATGGCTTACAAAAACTGACTTACAAAGCGTTCGCGTTTGGGTATCATGGAAATATCTTTAAACTTGCCAAACGAGTGTGGATAATTTTTCTTTAAACGCTTTCATGATTGGTCTGTGGCCCTTGAAGACAGCCCCGAACGGTGTGTCCTCTTCCGAGTTGATAAATGAATCTTTGGATTTTTGGAAAATATTTTCGGGGGAACTCCGTGCAGTAATTGCCAACTTATTTGAGGCAGTGACAGCGGTATGGCATGGCCAATAATGGTAATAGCAGCTAATGAAGCGGGGCTCTCGGCTGGATTTTTGGATTTGTGTTCGGAGTCGGGGGTCCCAGATGCCAAAGACCAGCGCGTAAGTGTAGATTCCTCGCTTCGGCAAGTGTTGTTTTTAAATGTTTTTTTTTACCGGCGTTGAAAACAAACACAAATAGATGTGGAAACCCGGGATGCTGGGAAACAAAAGGGGCAGCCCAGTGCAGAGGAGGCGAACAATTAACGCGTCGCTGTAATTACAGCAAATGGTAAAAAAATGTTTGGGAACAACTAACCAGAAAAAGACACGAGAAGGTACGGCGAGAGGGAAAGATACAAAATATTAATAATCAATAGCCCGCTAAAAGGCATCGCCGGAGTCGGTCGAGTTGGTCGCGTTGGTTGAGGCAATTTTATCGGTCATTGAACGGCCGAGAAACCAAGACCAGAAAGACTTACAAGCCAAAAACGCAAAACGCCAGGCTTGGAAATTATGCCAAAACTCGGATTTGCCGCGGCAAGAAGCGATCGGTTTTTGGTTAATTACCCGAACTAAGGCCCAGGCCAAATCTCCGTTAACCTCCGGGGAACACACTTCGGAGCGGGTTGGTGGGGCCGAGCAGTTAATTACATAAAAACAAGTGATTTGCGTGTGCGCTGCTGCTGCTGCTGCCCACCGGCATCGATTCCAGCTCAACGTTTCTAAGATTTTTTTGGGTAATTTTCAACTCGCCAACTTTCGGCCCGGCTAATTAGCGGAGAAAATCTTTGGCAGAAGCCGAGTGCCCATTTGTAGCTCTTGTGAGTCGCCAGAAGTGGTAATGTGTCCAAGAACAGGTGACCTTTGACCGAAGTTTAAGGCCCTAAAACATAATTGGTTTTCGTATCGGCAATGTTGTACTTCAGCCAAACAGAAAATAGCACTTTTGTATTTATAAGTTTCAATCTTACTACAACTATAATGTTTATAAATATAAAAAATAAATGTTTTAACTTTAATCAAAATATATGAGAATACCTATGGTCCATAACTTATGTATGTATATGGTTAACTTAGTTTTTAAGAAGTACTGTATTCTCCTCACCTTTAAAGCCATTCTAATTCAATTTCCACCCAGGGATTTCCTTCTACTCCACCTTAAATGGTGAGTAGAAGTGTGAAAGAAAAGTAAATTTGGAGTCATCTTCTCTCAAAAATTCTGTTTCATTTCATTATGTCTCAAATAATTTCCCCAGCCCCGTTCTCTTTTCCTCTACTTAGCTTCCGAATGACCTTTGGCTGGCGCCGTCTTCTCCGCATCCTTTCATTCCGTGCCCCACACTCCTTATAATTTATCATAAAAAATAAAAGTTTTTTGGCTTTTTACGAACCTTTTCATGGGGTTTCTGCCCCCCTGCGGTCAAAAAATTGGAAGGGAGCTGGACAATCGGCGCCGTGACTGCGTTCTAGATAAATAAGCATTCTTAATTATCCCTTTGCCCGGTTCTCTGGGGTGGCAAAAATGTTATAAACAATGGAAACCGCGCACTTAATGCGTTTTCTGTTTTCCACAACAGGGCAGGGCCGAAAAAGCAAAAAAGCGACAGCGAGCAAGTATTTTTCTTCATATTATTCATTATTTTGTGGCCAAAAAAGAAAATGTTTTTATTGCCTGCGAAAAAGGGTATAAAATGCCCCGTCGCCATTAGCCAAGGACCCGCAAACGGGACGACAACCATTCCAATCAAATGTGAAGGAGCGAGAGTGAAAAGGAGGCTTCAAAGTGGCCTTTTGGCCAGATATGCACTGATGGGCGGAGAAAGGGGGTGAGAGGGCCCGAAACGGAGAAATGCCGTCGGTAGATGAGATTTGGATTTCTGGCCCATGACAGGCCAGTGACTTTTCACTTTTTCGCATGTGAGCAAATGTGTAATTGAAGTTCCGCTCGAAAGTAAAGGCCGGGCCAAGAGGGAGCACAGAAGAAAGGCAATGGGAGAAAGGACTTTGAGGACGTGGCCATTCGATTCAATTGTTGCCTTTCTCACTCGCCGACGGCGCCTTGGCCCAAAGTCGCGATTGCCACATGAGTTGGCACAAAATCACAAACTCACAAAATCAGTAAATCGCTCACAAAGTGCACGAAAAATGCAGCGAAAATGAAAATGATGTGGCACTTTTTCATTGCTACCTGCCATGTAAATCATCAAACAAAAAATCCTTCGAAAATATTATTGCAGGAGCAAAGGGCTTAAGCGGAATATGGCTGCGCCGATTCGAGAAAATATTCTCATCATAATATTTGCAGTTTTTCTTCGGGACCTCATAACGGCACCGATACGCAACGTAAGCCAACGTAAACATTTGCCTTTAGAAGGTGGAGTACAGTGGTCACTTTCAAAACGCAAGCCCAGAAAATATAAAAGTGTTCCGGGAAGGGTATTTTATTATTTAAAGATATTTTTAGCATTTGTAAAAACGAATCTTTGTTTTTTAACTTATAACCTCATACGTTTGGAAATAACATTTTTTAATTAGTTCTTAGATCGTACGACTATATCATAAAGCTGTCATAGGAATATATTTTTTAGAATTTCGAACTAAATTTAATCAAAATCAAAGCATAAAGCTTTCCATAATAATTCTTAACTGTAGCTAGCAGCAATCCCTGAAAATGTAACACGTTGATTATTTCTTATAACTTCAAGGGTATACAAACTTCGGAGTGCTAAAGCTAACTTTCTTTCTTGTCTTTTTATTTCCATTTTGAGAAGATAAAATAACCATTACCTAAAACCCTAAAACATTTCGGAGTTTCTTACTTTGAGCCTCGAGCATATACCCCATTAGATCTGTAGTTAGTTTTTAGAATCCTGTGCAGTATATTAATTTTTTCTAAAGCAATCAGTAACCTCTCTAAACTTAGAGAAACCGACGACAAGGCTCGTAAGATTGCGTGGCCCTCCTGACATACTTGGAAAAATCAGAGTCTAAGGATTACACCCTGTTATTCTACAATACTTATAGGCGTTCCTTGATTTCCTATGCCAGGGCACCCTTAGCAAAAGGACAACTGCAGTTTGGGCTGTGCTTTGCCCCTTGCTTCTGCCCAGCCCACGACCTAAAAAACGATTTCTATATGTTGGCGACTGCGGCTGTGTGCTGTCCGTGTGTTTAGTATTATCAAATGCAATTTTCTAACGCAGTCGCACTTTCAACGATGACAGCAGCGACGTCGGCAGCGGCAGCGGCAGCGACTGCGGCTGCGACTGCGGCTGCGACGGCGGCCCCCAAAAGCAGCAACAAAGGCCCCCAACAATTGCAGTTTTAAGTGAAAATAAAATGCATGACAACAGCAGTGGAAAGGCGGCAGCAACAACAATGCACGCCTAAAACCTAATAAAAATTCAAATTAACATTTGAAAGAGCGAGTCGGCAGTCAGAGCGAGTGAGGGACAGCGATAGAGAGAGAGCTGCAACGGGCGAAAGAGACGGGGCGACGCACAGGGGGAGAGAGCGAGCGAGACGGAGGCAGAGGGCGAGAAAGAGACGGGCGACGCAGCCGAAAAAGCTTATGAAATTCTATTAATTTTTGAACAAAACGGAATGTAATCCCTGCGAATGACCCATCGCCCTGCCACTCCCACTTTTCTAATCGCCCATCGACCGACCGATGGCAACCGAAACTTTCCGATTCCGATGCTGCCAGCGTCCAAAACTGTTTGTTGTTTTCCCCCGTTTTGTTGCACTTTGTTTTTGGCTTCCTCCTCCGTGTGTCTGTTGTCGTTCTGGTTGTGCAGATTGCAGACACTCGCATAATAATGCAATTTGCCATCTGCCATGCCACGACGTTCCGTCCGATTCGAAAATTCGACGTCACGCGCCAAAAAGACTGCGACCTGTCTTTGTTGTTGTTTCTGTCGTCGTTGTCTGGCCTGTGGATGTCTGTTTGCCCGTCTCACTCCCCCCGGCTCCCTTCTCCCTCGCACACACAAACACACGAAACCCTCCTGGGCACAGATACCATAGGATACAAGCTACGGTGGTCACTGGCAAGCTGGAGTAGGTTGCTTAGCTTGCACGGTTTAGTATTTTGGTATTTTTGCAATTCGAATTCAAAAATATTTTCCCATCTCTTGGCTTCCCCTACGTCGAACTTACATCCGCCGAATCTTTAGCAAAAACGGTTTGGAAATAAGCAAAATTAGTTTTCCATCTTGCAAAATAGAATACTTCCAAATGGGTACACCACTCACATTTTTTAAGTTCACCAAAAAACGCTTCTTACTGAAACAGTAGTTTTTCCAAATGTTCATTAGTGTTCCAGTCGAGTTTAGAATCTTTAATAATCTTACGAAAAAAATCTTTTAAAAATAAATCTTACAAAAAAAGTAATTTGAAAATCAAATACGAAGAAAGTAACTCAAGCAAACCAATATTATAGATGAAGCATATAAATACACATAAACATATATTTTGGCAATTCGACTAAGAATTCGCGTTGTCCGAGTGTCCACTGTGGCTACAAAGACAACAAATCGGTGGCCACCTGCAGGCTGCTTGCCCCTTGCACTCACACATTTGCGGCAAACAAATACTTCGGAAGGATGCGACTCCTGCCGTTTGATATTTGGCACTCTTCGCCGTTCTCTTTGCTCCCATTTTGCACTGCTCACTTGTGCTGCCCCCTGACCGCTGACCCCCTAATCCTTTACCGCTGCTGCAGTTGAAGGCCTCGAATCGCCTTCGGCTGTCGTCGGCTGCAAAAATTCGCGATTCAGTTGCCCCCTGCTCATCCTTTGCCTTTTTCGAACTGTGTGTGTGCGTTGGTTTTGCGATTTTTGTTTTTGTCCTTTTTTTCGCACAGTTGCGAGTTTTCCACGAAAAACAGCTGCAAAAAAGCACGTGTCATCGCTGACTCGCCCATTTCAGCGTGTGCGTTTCCCGCCGCCTCCCCGCCCGTTTCCCGAGCGCAATTTTCTCCATTTTTCCCAGCGCCACATCCACATCCACTTTTCCCTTTTCATGGTCGCTTTGGCCCCCAGCGCTATTTGATTTTTATGCTTGCGGATTTTCTTTTGATTTCGCCGTTCGCGATTGTTGTTCTTGTGTGAAAGCGTTTTCGTAGACAGGACAAATCGGGGAAACCCCATGGCGATGATGACGATGACGGGATGATGACGATGTCGTCTGTTTTTGGTGGCACAACTGCCAACGGGGGTGGCGGCGGGGGCGGTAGCCCTGTGCAACGTGCGGCGAATGCAGTTCTCTGGCAGAGCCGTTTGCCCGATTCTCCGCCGTTCATGCCACAGCCAAATTATTGATTTGATTTCTCGATTTGGCCGCGAGCCAAGCGCCGAGTTGGTTAAAAGCAAACAACGAAAATACTGCTTAAGACTGCACACACCCAAAGAGACAGGGGCGCTCGGAAATGGGACTAGGCAGCCAGAATCTTACGATAATTTTCTATATTTTCTTAGAAATATCCAATTATTCATTATGCATTTAAATTGATCCATCAATTTTAAAGGAAGTCCACTAAAATAGTACTTAATTTTAATAAAATTCATGGCTAAAGAACATGCGTCTTAAATTTTATCCAAGGAGAAGTTCTTCACATGTGGTATAGGGCTCTGTAAGAAATAATGCAATTTTGCACCCCATTGGTCTTCCTTTACTAGTGGCCCCTGTACCGCCAAGATTGCCCACACCATCCTGCAGAAAGTCGCACAAGATGATGGCATAACCACTGCACCCCCGCACCCGGAATCTCGGTGGCAGAATCGAAGCTGCAATAAATAAAGGCGCCCAGCCCCTTGGGCCCTTCCACAGAAGAAGTCGCCACTCGGACTGGCCTTCCATGGGTACTCCTTGGTCTCGGCTCTGTCCGTGGCGTTGGTGTGCAACTCGAGACTGCAGTCTGGGAAGTGCGCTCTTGGCGGCTCCGTCTCTTTCGGGCTTCTCTTAGGTTTTTCGGAGACGAAACCAAACCCCCCATTTTCTCAGCTGGGGTTTGTTATTGTTTTTCTTGCCGTTTTGCCGGCTGGCGAACCGAATGAATGAATATGAATATGAGTGCGTGCTGTCTCCCTCCTCGCGCGCCATCTCGCTCTCTGGGCGCTCGGGCACCCCGGTTCGAGTTGGAGCCGAATCACTTCGTGTTGCATCGAACCTGCTCGATGCCTTCTATGATGTGGTGGGGGTGCGGGGGCGGCGGCCGTAGCCGGAAACGGAAATCATATTTGGGCAAGTTCTAATGCCATCGACGGTTGCAATTAAATGGCAGAATGTCAATTGTTTTAAGCCTGCGAACGGGACGGTGTCCGAGGTGGGAGGGACAGTGGCCAGAGCCAGACCCTGCCATTAACCGTTAATGCACGGATCGTAAATCGAATTGAAAGGAAGGTGTGTCATGCGGACTTATAAATAAAATTAACAACCAGCCAAGCGATCCGTGGTGAGGGAAGAGGTTAAGCGGAAATATTTGCGACTGAGCTCCTCCTTGTTGCCGTTCTTGGTGTCGTTGTTGTTGTTGCTGTAATTAATGGCAAACAATTACAAAAAGCGAAAAAGAATGAGTCGGGGAAAGGGAATGAGGCCTCGAGTGGAATTACAGAATAAAAGGCGAAGAGCAAGTTAAAAAGTGAATTACCTGATAAAGGACAAAACGCGATTTGAGGTGTGTTTGCCGACCACCTTCCGCCGACCGCGACCGACCCACTGCGATTCCATATCCAATCCATCCGGTCAACAATGCGTGTGTCTCGGGTTAAGCACCGCTGCCCAGCATGGGTTCCCAACTCCGAACAGTGGGCCTCATCAATTCCCAAATCCTCTTCCCACACAAATCTATCTATATATCGGGCATTACATTAAGCCACAGTACTTGGAATACCAAGATTGTTGTTCAATTGTATATAATTATATATAATTGTATCTCTGACAATATATTAAAAATTTAATTTTAATATAGTTGCAATAATATTGCAACTCATCAAAATTGGTATAAAGTTGGTATTTAGTTAACATTTTAAGCTGGAAAATACCATCAAAAGAAATAAAATTCATCAAGCTAATTTAATGTCTCCATAATATTTCATGGGTTCCACTGTATTTATCCTTTCAATATCCCCTTCCGCCCCACCCCTAACAGCGGTCACTGTCCAGCTGACGCGCTTAATTAATTACGCGATTGTATTTGTGACTAACTGCTTACCTCCCTGCCCCACCGCACTCCCCAACCGCCTCCTTCCCTTCACGCCTCAAAGTTTTGTGGTAATGCAATCGCTTGTTTTGGTAGTAAGGCAGATGGGGACGTGGTGCGGGGCAAGGACGACCCGTCATTGGGGAGAAATTAATACCCACTTAAGCTTAACTGGACAGTCGCTGGCTCCGACTTCTTTTCTGGCGGAGATTCTTCTTCACTTTTTGGCCAGCTGTCGATTCTTTGCCTCTCGAAGGTGATTCACAATGCGCATAAATAAACGTTCCAAGTATTCCGATATTTTAAGCCAATTTAATTTTGGTCTGACACACTCTCTTTCCCTTAGCCTCTTGCCACCTTTTTTGTTTAGTAATTCTCGGGGTCCTGCAATTATCCTAGGTAGGTTAATATCCCGTCCATAATACAGTCGCGTTCTCGAAAAAATTATGAAGTAAAAAATGTTTTTATTACCGAAAATTACAATGTGCGAACGGAAAGAAAGACGGCTTGCTGGGAAGGGGTCAATGGCAGTAACAGTGAGGAAAGACACTTAGAAAAATACTTGAAAAAACTGAATCCAAATTTTTAAAAATATTTATTACATTCACTTTAACAGGCCCAGGAAACGAATCTTTCATTTGTTCTTAAACTTCATACTTATAAAGATAAGTAACCTTTTAAATCATTTTGTCTGATCTAGGATATTTATTTACGGGGATATATTTAAAAATAGTTATGGGAATTCATAGATACATGGATAATATAACTTGTGCATTTTTTGGGTCCCGAGGATCGCCGGTTTCCAGCTGTCCTTTGGTCAGGCTGTTTTGGGATGGTTGGATAGTTGTGGGCCCGTCAGCAAATAAACACTCTTACCCCGCAACCAAAAAGGAAGCATAGCAGGAGGTTAATTTCATTAGAAATTCATATTTTTTTGTTTTGGGTCTTGAATGTGGGTGACAGTCGAAGGGAACTCTTTCGAGGGCGTTGCTTCGACATGTGTAAATGCGGGCAATAAAAAATAAATTTCGTATTTCCAGCTACGTTGTCCTGCTCCTTCGCCGTCGGTGATGTTGCTGTGTTATTATTGTCGTAATTTGTTTATAACGGTATTTATGAAATGGTCACAAGTCAACGCGTTTCAACAACAACGCCAACTACTGGACTAACCCCAAAACACGCACCAGGTCGTCCTCCATCCTCTAGGCCCCCTATCACCAATTATTCTTACTACGCCTATTACTACTTTTTTAACCACTTTCCATTGTTTTTGTGCTCTGGGGTTTCGGTGTTTGGGCCTTCGGGTTCTCCCGTAGCTTTTGCTGACCTTTTATGTTAATCGCATTTGGCTTGTAACTCGGATAGGGAGTGTGGGAGAGAGCGAAGTCTTGTAGCCAGTAATTGATATGCGTCCTAATCATGCAATCCTTTGTTACCCCCCACCACCCTCCGATATTTCCGCCCACTCGTAGGGAAAACAACTTCGACTTGTGGCTTGTTAGTTGTAGTGGAAGAAGTAATTACAAGCATTGCGGCTGGGTGACGTCAGCCCTCAATTAATGATCAGGAAAAGCTGGAATCACATGGCAAATTTGCATAACTACGCGGTGAATCATATCTGTAATTATCGGCAAGCGATGAACCTAAATTAAATTCATCTTTTGGTAATCTTAGATTGTTTTACAAACAGATCCAGAGCTCTGCACGCATTTAAACTAAGATTTTATTAATTAAAAAAATATGTACATCTTTCGCAGCTTCTACATCAGCTTCTCTATAACCTTAACTATTATTTAAAACCAGGTTTTAGTTTCTAACTCGAAGTCAGCTCGAAACTGCGTCGCCGTTTCGGTCTCTCACAGATCTGGCATTTGCTGGCTAATTAATAAACTTTCACATATCTGATTTCGGAAATCTTTTCACTTGCAGCCGCTTGAATGGTTTGAAATTTAACCGAAAATCGTTTTATGTAAATTATCAACGATGGAAATGTCGAGAGCTATAAGTCGGAGATGAGTTGGGATGCCATGAGGAACGAGAAGTGGGAGGTTTTTGTATAATTTATTGCATTTTGATAGTTAGAGTTTAATTACAGCATTTCACTTTGCTGTTTTGAGGCAGTGAAAGTGCAAGTGGTATCGGTTTTGGGTGCTACCGATCACAAAGAGCCTGCTCATCAGCGCGATTAACCTTTGACCTCCCGCCGCCCAGGTAGAAAATCTTGACCGAAACAGTTGCACTTTTTCCGCCGCTGGTCGTGACCCCTCTGGAAATCATAAAACAATAAATCTTTTTAATATCTCTCCTTGTTCTTGGGCCTCTTTTGCCTCTCCGTATTTTTCTCGTTGTTCTCCGTTTCGGGGGCGTTCGTTTTCCTTTTCTTTGGCGTTTTTCTGGAAGAGTTTCTCACGTCCTTTGCCGGGGAGGCTGGTGAGGTCAGCGTGCGGGGGCGTGGCCATTACTCAAGTTTGTGGATTTGAAGTAATAACTCAGTGCGTCATAAAAATTTTAATTGCTTTGGGTTCCTCTGTGCGAAAGCAGTTCGGGTAATTAACATTAACCCAAAAATGTCCAAGAAACAAAGCCGGAACAATGCAAAGCACCCAAAGCAACATCAGCGGCAGAAACATGTTACGAACAATGAGGCAATAAAAATTGCAGCGCATAATTTTCCACCACCGAACCCTTTTTTCTGGACGTTGTTATTGCCGAAAATTTCCACGCGTATCAGTAATTAGTTTGCTTATTGTTATTCTTTTTTGGAGGCTTTTCTGGGTCAGAAATGGGGAAATGCTTGGTACTATCCCTTAATCTGAAGATTTTTCGGCCACCTTGCGGGCCTTGAAATTCGCCCCAGAAAGGATCTTCTCGGACCGAGAACTATTCTGATTATGGTACAGGGACAAAGGGCAGACCGCCGTGTCAAGCTGGAAATTTATACATTCCATAGATGTGGGATCAAAAGGGCCAAAATCAACAGCAATTGTTGCCCCGCTCGAGAGTGTGTGTGAGTGCTAAGTGGGTGCAATTAGACCGCTGGACGAACAGGTAAACAGGTAACCAAGTCGGGTTTAGTCTTGGGTCCGTCGGTCATTCGACTTCGGGGTCGGTCGATCTCTGCTTCGGCTTTGATCCCAATGCAACGAATTGAGCCACGCATCGAAAGGTGGCAATAAATTCTGATTGCAATTGACACTTTTATCGCAGTCCCAACGAATCGAGGGTGAATCCAAAATATCTTCTAATGGTCAACTGTTTTTTCTTTGTTGCAGACACTGGCCTGCAGAGTCAAGGTTGTGCAGCTGGAGGGAGAAGAAGCAACTGCAGCAGTCGCATAAATTCGAAAATAATACAAACTGCAGCAACAATACACGGATCTTCAGCAGCCACAACCGGTCAAGCTGCAACTTTACCCATTGACCCAGCAGCAACATCTGTAATCAAAAGCTGAGCCCCATCACCGGAGTCTTCTGAAGCAGCGACAGCCTCCAGAGCTATTGCCACTGCAACAGCAACGGCGGCATTAACCAGCAGCAACATGTGAGTACCACTCAAATTTCCATTAAGTGGACTGGCCAAATCAATTCGCTAATTGAATGCCGCGCAATTGAAAAGCTTCTTAATGTTGTTAAATGTGAACGAGTTGGCATCCCTCGATGCGGCCCTCTATGCCCCATCTCCGCGCCCTTCTGTCGAACCCCCGGTTAACAGTCTTAATAGAATCAAAGAGCGACGCAATATTACTTTTAATTTGGCGTAATTGTGGCGGTCTCAGTCTCCTCTAAGCTCCAAGTCCTCACCCCGAGGTACCTCTAGTTCCCATAAACTGACTCACCTCCCCCTGACGGTGCACCGGAAGAAATTGTATTGTTTTCTACTTGGAATAGGCACTGGATTTAAAAAAGATTTTATATTAAGAATTCTAAATTATTTTCATAAAATCCTTCCTTAGCTACGCTTTTTCATCCAAAACTCATAGATCAAAATACCTAACTTGAAAAATTGAAATACATTTGACCATGAGAGGACTATTCTTTGTGCACCCCTTCGGTTGTACAGTTTGCGATACAGATTTACTTGTGCTCGTCGCTCTATGGCAACAATAAAAATACAAATTTGAATTGGTCAAAGCAAACGCCAAAAAAGAATCACATAGGAAAGACTTTTGAGGGTTGGGTGCCCAGGGGGTGTGGGTGGTGGTTGGGGAATGGCAAACGATGGAATCAATTAACCAAATGGCGCGAGTACTCGACCGTCGGCTGACTTTCGCATTGGTTAATAACCGCTTGCAAAAAACAACGACGGTCGGACAAATAGAGAATTGAAATCAAAATCAAAGATGTATCTGAGCTCGCACACATGCACACTCGGCATCTAAAGGGGTGCCGTTCCCCAGTCCTCTCCACCTACCCATCCCACAATTTCAAAGCAAAAGCCCGCAGTCCAAAAATTTCTCTGAGGAGCTTCAATTGTCTGCACTTGAGTTCAATTTCTGTACGGTCGCGTTGGCTACCCAAAACCCGAAATGCTTTTAAAGCTTGCCTGCAGAGCGGGATCGACTCGCCGAGGGGCTGGGGCAGATATTTTCGTCATAACTATAAATTTTATTGAGATTCAAATGGTCTGCGTACAAATTTAGACACAATTATTACTTACTTCAATGACGCCAGCAGTGGAGTGGGGCAAAAACGGAGGACTGTGGAGGGATTCGTGTTTCGAGGGGGAAATTCACCCCATGGGGTAGTTCAACTCCAAGTTCCGAAGTCGTAATACTCCATTTAAACCGATGTTAAGATTTTAAAATTGCAGTTTCATTTTTTAAATGTGTGGCCCATATCAGTGAAATATATTTTTACTTGATTTATTCTAGTATGAACGTAGAGAACAGTTGCTTAACTGTAGTTGAGTTCCTCGAATGTGTGAGGCACATTTAAACCCTTCTCAGTTCTTGAATTAAATTTAAGCAGCTTTCTGGCAGACGTCAAAACAATCCCATTTATCAACCCACCCACCCACCACCTTCTCCACTTAATAGACATTTCGTCAAACGACAATTACAACGACTTAATTACTTTTAATAAAGACGTCCGTATGTAGGCAAGCGAACTGAAAAATACAGCTCTTCATTAGCGAAAAAATATACTCGTCCATTTTTGCATAATGCCTCATTATGCTTAGCCCAGAAAAAGGGGGAGTGGGTGGTGGTGCGGTGGCTGGGGCCGCTCGCCTTAATACATACAAATTGGAAATTGATGAATTTTTCCGGTTGGTGTCCGTCCTCGGTTCTCAAACAAAATGCAGCTGGCCCCTTGGGCCGAGAGTCTATCGCACTCGAATATCAATTAGTGCGGGTGGGGGTGGGATTACCGATCATTCGATCGATGGATCGCTCGATACCCAGGCCCATCTAACGAACAATCAATGGCAATTGCTGCCGAAGGGAAATTACTAATAATAATGACTTTAATTGAATATTGCGCACTTCATTCACCCGGCGTTCTAAATTTGAATCCAGAAGAAGGAGGGCAGCAGCACAGCGTATTATCCATTATAAACTTCCAATCGACCATAAACACTTGGAAGCGAGTGTGTGGCAGAGGTGTACCGGACCGGGGATCGATCCGTGGCAATGTCACAACGTGCTTTATATTTGGATATGAATCGGGCGGTAATGAAGTTCGCCGGATTCGCAGGCAGCCGAGTACTCACTCAGTCTCCCGCCCCCGAACGATTCAAGCATGAAAGCAATTTTTAATTTATTTTGGTTGAGCGCTTCACTTTTTCCTAAAATTATGACATAATAGCCCCGAGGCAGAAGGCACCAGAGCACCCAGGCACCCAGGCACCGATGAACCAGCGAACCACCTAATAATGTCATATGGAAATTTACGAGTACCCAACCCGATCCGAAAACCCGGGCGGGGGGGCGAGACTCATCGAGGGGACCCGGACGGTGTGAACACCTCGGCAGTGTGGGAAAAGTATATTTGGATGCCGATGCCGATGCCAAGCCGATGTCGATGGCAAACACCTTCCGCTTCACAAATCAGCTGTGTGTGCTCGACTGCGGGCTTGGATTACTTCCATACCCCGAGCTCAGGACCGCTGACCAGTTGTCAGTTGGCTAATGTTATAATTAACCTGACCACCGTTGTCAGCGCCGGTCACATATCGATCCATCAGTTGACCCCCGAATCCAATCAAAGCCGCTTGGCCTGATAATCCCGGCTGGACCTGGAAATCGGATTGGCACTTCGGGGAGGAAACGATAATAGATTCCTTTCCGATAAGTGAAACCTTTTGCTTTTTTCCAAAGCGTTTTTGGACAAGTATATGCCTTTTCGATGTGTCGCTTGTCGTGTTTTTATAACCCAATATTTAAGAATAACAGATTATTTGTACATTTTTTTTTAATAAATTAACTAGTTCCGTAATAATTTGATAACGCCCAGGGGCTATGATTGAATTGCCCACATATCTGGGCCTGTATCTGAATCGGCTCTAAAAACAATTTGGTCGGAACACCGTGGGCGAGGGAGATGGGCTAAGTATGTAAACACGATCATTAAATAAAGCATTGAAACCGAACAAGAAACGAAACAATAAAACGCGCACACAGAGGAAAAAACTGATGCAGAAGAGGTAGGCAGAGAGAGAGGCAGCTAGAAAAATAGAAAACGGAGGAGAGGAAGGGAGACAAGTTAACCAATGAAATAAACGCAAATTTAATGACAACAAACGCGCCACGCACAACTTGGCCAATACGCGTTTTCCATTGTGGCCAGGCAGCCGAAGCACTTTACAACGCGAGATCGAATCGGCCAAGAGCGAATAAACAAACAAACAGAAAACAACGTCAGAAAACGAAAACTACAAAATGGAATACATAATACATAATACAGATAAACCCAAATAGTGAACAATGAATTAAATGTTATAAGATGTTGATACGACGCACACTCACAGGCCGAGATACATTTGTATCTGTATCTGGAGACGTGCGATCTGGCTGTGATCTCTCCTACTTCTTCTACGGTGGATTCAACTTGTTTTTCGGCTTTTTATGGCTTTTCAATCCGAATGTCCGAAAGTCGGCGGCGGGCATACCAGAGGGAAAATTAATGCCAGTATGTGGTGTATATCTGAGCGATACGTATTCATTCTTAGGGCCATTGTTGCTGCTGCTGTCGTAGTTGCTTTCTCTTTGTGTTAATTGTATTCGAATAATGATGATGCTGGGTCGCTTGTTGGCCTGCATCTCGTATCTGGCACATACTTTGGCCCCAGCTTTGGCTTTGGCTCCGGCTAATTTAATTTATGGCCAGTTTATGTAAATTTCAAATACCACATTTAGTTTGTGTCTTCACTCTTTCTTCCTATCATTGGCCGAACAGATCAATTTCTGTCTCCGCATCTTCAATTTCTTCTTTTACGCTTCGGTTTTTAAGTTCTTTTTTAATATTAACCATTTTTATTGTAGACGACAGTTCATTGACATTTGTGTATATACGAGCCTGATATCTAGCCATGTATCCATTCGACTATCTTTATGTGTATTTTCTGTTGCTCAAAAGAAAGTTGAAAACCCGCTGGAGTGACGGCATCTTCGAATCGGCATTTGCATAAATTTTAGCCACACATTTCTCGGCCATGCGAAACTACCAAATAGCAAATAGTAACTAGCAGCAACAATAACAGCCCCGGGCTAATTGCGGCCCATTGAGATGGCTATCGGCTAGTGGACTCGCCCCATTAAGATGGCCATTTCGGTAAAGTTGGAAATTAATTAGGACAGGTTGCTCTCAGTCAACGTTGTGGGTAAGGGGGGATAGTGGAGTAGTGGGTGCCAATAAAAACGCACTGCAGTCCGCTCCCATATCTCCCAAGAGCGATCCGTGAGTAATGGTCTCACGCACCTGACGGATGGATGCGAGATCTCGCCCCTCACTAACCCATTTTGGAGGCCATTTCAGGTTTAAGTTTCGATTGCGCTCGCGATTATTGCGCTTCAAAATTTGGCTTTGCTTTTTATGTCTCTGTGTTTGGGAACCTTTATTTGCTCATTTAATTTCTGAATTTCTGAAATTACTCAATTAGTTTAATTAGCAGCTGGCTTCGACTGCCCCTCAATGTCTATCCATGAAATGGATCGCAGATTTGTCTAAGCCGTGCACTGAGAAATAAAAGCCAGTTAGAACCAGTTTTTAGGAATGTATTTTGAAGATTTTCTTGAGATCAAGTTTTAATCAAAAAGTAAAGAACAATATTGTAGGCTCAGAACTTATACCATGTTTTTAACAAAAGTGTAGGACAGTGAGTCTTAAATCTTCCGCTCTCACCTGGATTGATTTTTGCGTTTAATGTAATGAAGTCAGCTCGTCACCCAGTCCTTTCCCTGATATAGTTCGGCCTCTCATCTGCATCAAGTCACCGTCAAAGTCAAAGGCGACTTTGGCGACGGTTATTTGTCAAAATCATTAATGCAATTACGCGACCAGACTGCGA